>NC_044553.1:50661292-52132729 GCF_007565055.1 Rhinopithecus roxellana | reverse complement strand
CCCTGACAGGGTCTTGCTCTGTTGCCCAGGCTGGAGGCACCCAACCTCTGCCTCCTGGGCTCAAGCAATTCTCCTACCTCAGTCACCCAAGGAGCTGGTACTACAGGCAAGTGCCACCACCCCTGGCTAATTTTTAAATTTTTTTGTAGAGATGGGGTCTTATTATATTGCCAAGGTTGATCTTGAACTCTTGGGCTCAAGTGATCCTCCTATGTTGGCCTACCAAAGTGCTGGGGTTACAGGCATGAGCTATTGCACCTGACCACCAGCAGTTTTTTAAAAACAGCTTTAGAGATGTAGTTCACATATTGTGCAGTTTATCCATTTGAAGTGTACAATTCAGTGGCTTTTAGTATATTCACAGAGTTTTACATCCACCACCACCAATTTTAGAACATTTTCATTACTCCCAAAAGAAACCCCATACCCCTTAACTGTTACTCCTTAATTCTCCCATGTACCCAAGCCCTAGGCAACTACTAATCTACTTTTTGTCTCTATAGATTTGCCTATTTGGGGTATTTCGTATAAATGGAATTGTCTTAGGTTGGGCTACTGTAACAAACTACTATAGACTGTGTGGCTTAAACAACAACGTATTTCTCACAGTTCTGGAGGCTGGGAAGTCCAGGATCAAGGTGCTGGCAGATCCAGTGTCTGGTTGAGGGCCTGCTTCCTGGTTTGCAGGTTACCTTCTCATTTTATTGGATTATCACATAGTGGAAAGAGAGTGAGAGAGCTCTTTGGGGTCTCTTTTATAATGACTGTAATCCCATTCATGAGGCCTCCACCCTCATGGCCTGATTATCTCCCAAAGGCCCCACCTCCCAGTACTTTCACATTGGAGGTTAAGATTTCAACATATGAATTTTGGGGGACACAGATACTCAGTCCACAACAGGAGTCATACAATATGTGCTTTTTCTGACTGGTTTCTTTCACTCAGCATGTTTTCAAGGTTCATCCATGTTGTCGTGCAGGGGTGTCCAATCTTTTGGCTTCCCTGGGCCACATTGGAAGAAGAATTGTCTTGGGCCACATATAAAATACACTAACACTAGCGATAGTTGATGAACTTAACAAAATCACAAAAAAATCTTATAATGCTTTAAGAAAGTTTACGAGTTTGTGTTGGGCCACATTCAAAGCTGTTTTGGGCCACATGCAGCTCTCGGGTTGTGGGATGGACAAACTTGTTATAGTGTATTTACTACTTCATTTCTTTTTATTGCTGGATAATATTCCATTGTATGGATAGACCATATTCTGTTTATCGATTTAATCAGTCAATGGACATTGGAGTTTTCCATTTTTTGGCTATTATGACTCATGCTGCTATGAACATTTGTGTGCAAATTTTTGTGTGTACGTATGTTTCAGTTCTCTTAGATATATACCTAGCAATGGAGTTGGTGATCAGATGGTAACTGTCTGTCTAACTGTTTGAGGAACTGCCAGACTGCTGTCCATATTTCTGTTCCATTTCACATTCCCACTAGCAGTGTATGAGGATTTGATTTTCTCTGTATCCTCACATTACCACTAGCAGTGTATGAGGATTTGATTTTCTGTCTTTTTGATTATAGTCATTCTCATGGTTATGAAGGGTTATCTTGTGGTTTGATTTACATTTCCTTACTGTGTTTCTATTGGACTAAAATGTTAATGACATTGAAGCTGGGAAGTTTACTGGCTGACATAGAATTTAAGACGTCATTTTAATTCTTAGAGAGTACAGATGAATTGGCATATACAAGTAAGTATTTTCAGCATTTTGTAATGCTTAACATTATCTTTATGATTCTCATTTAGCAACTAACAATTAAAATATATTTTGTATCTTTTTTTTTTTTTTTTTTTTGAGGCGGAGTCTCGCTCTGTCCCCCGGACTGGAGTGCAGTGGCCAGATCTCAGCTCACTGCAAGCTCCGCCTCCCGGGTTTACGCCATTCTCCTGCCTCAGCCTCCCGAGTAGCTGGGACTACAGGCGCCCGCCACCTCGCCCGGCTAGTTTTTGTATTTTTAGTAGAGACGGGGTTTCACCGTGTTAGCCAGGATGGTCTCCATCTCCTGACCTCGTGATCCGCCCGTCTCGGCCTCCCAAAGTGCTGGGATTACAGGCTTGAGCCACCGCGCCCGGCCTATGTTTTGTATCTTAAGTTGTACAAGGTTTGAAGTACTTGAAAAATAATTTTCCTTAAACCCCCAAACACTTTTGTTGTAGGGTTTTTCCCCTTTAAACTGCAATAGTCATTCCTTTGGCCCTTAACACAGTTGAGAATATTTTTTTTTTTTTTTTTTTTTTTTTTTTTGAGATGGAGTCTGGCTCTGCCACCCAGGCTGGAGTGCAGTGGCCGGATCTCAGCTCACTGCAAGCTCCGCCTCCCGGGTTTACGCCATTCTCCTGCCTCAGCCTCCCGAGTAGCTGGGACTACAGGCGCCCGCCTCGTCGCCCGGCTAGTTTTTTGTATTTTTAAGTAGAGACAGGGTTTCACCGTATTAGCCAGGATGGTCTCGATCTCCTGACCTCGTGATCCGCCCGTCTCGGCCTCCCAAAGTGCTGGAATTACAGGCTTGAGCCACCGCGCCCGGCCAAAATTTTTTATTTTTATTTTTTTGAGAGGGAGTCTCGCTCTGTCGCTCAGGCTGGAGTGCAATGGCATGATCTCGGCTCACTGCAAGCTCCGCCTCCCGGGTTCACGCCATTCTCCTGCCTCAGTCTCCTGAGTAGCTGGGACTACAGGCGCCCGCCAACATGCCCGGCTAATTTTTTGTATTTTTAGTAGAGACAGGGTTTCACTGTGTTAGCCAGGATGGTCTCGATCTCCTGACCTTGTGATCCGCCCGCCTCGGCCTCCCAAAGTGCTGGGATTACAGGCGCGAGCCACTGCCAACTTGGTTAGAATATCTAAGTGATTATGGACAAATTCAGTTGAACCAATCCAAGAACCATCTGTACTAGACACTGTGTTTACCCATGGTGCCACCCTCACCAAGCCTCCAGCCTTGTGAGGAAAACAGATATATTAATACATATTTATTTACATAGAAGGAAGAATGTGGCAAGTACAGCAGTTAGTGGGTATAAATAGCATATTAATACGAGAACAGAGAGAAATTAATTCCAGCCCTTCAAAGGTAATAATTTGAAGGTGAGGTATAGTTTTGGCAGGTAGAAAAATAGCAGAAGATAATTCTAGGTTGAAGGAACTATGTAAGCAAAGTCGTAGCAAGAAATGACAAGATATTTGGAATGAGAACTACAGAAAGTAGCTCAACTAGAGAGTAGTGCGGTGGAGTGGCATTTCTGCATTTCTCTTTGCTTAATTCTTATGGTCACAAGATGGCTGCCACACTGAATTATAAAGAGGAAGAAAAAGAGTGTGTTGCCTTGTTTTTCATTTACAAGGAAAGAAAACTCTCACTAGACATTTTCTAGCTTCACTGATCAGGATTGGATCTCATAAATATCCTTTAGCTGCAAGGAAGACTGGGAATGTGGAGAATCTAAGACTTTCTACCTTTCCAGTGGGAGGTGAGTTCTGCCTATGAAAAGGAGGGGTGAGGTTAGGAGTTACTGTTGGGTAGCAACCAACAGTGTCTATAGATGATAATATCCTCTAGTTGTAAAAAAACAAAGGAAGAGATAGATTGAGTCCAAGTTTGGGTAGTGAATGAAAAAAATGGTGATGCCATTTTCCAAAATGAATTTCTCAATCTAAAATTGAATTGGGTCCTTACTCTATTAATGTCACTTACCTGAATCTAACCCTCAGTGTTTGGGACTCTATAATCTCACTTTCTGATCATGAAACCTAATGGAAAATAGAGGAGGCACCTGGAAGTAGTACAGTGGTTTTTAAATGCTACTTCTAGGACTGGTGCCAACTTCCTGCATAAAAATCACCTGGGAGCTTGTTAAATAAATCAAAATCTCTGGGAATTGGTATTTTTAGGTCTGGGATTTGACCATCAATTTTGTTAACAAGCTCCTCAGGTGATTCTGATACATGGCTAGGCTTGGGTACTTTTGGTAGAAAAAGTATGGGCTATGGATTCAAGCAAATCTGAATTTGATTCCAACTCTTCACTTACTAGCTGTGTGAACTTAGGCCAGGCATTTGATCTGTCACAGCTCAGGTCCCTCATCTGCTAAATGTGTAGTAATAATAATAATGATAATGGTTACTTTACGGAGCTTTTGTGAAATGTAGAGCTATCATATGTGTAATGTCACTAGTATAACGCCTGGCATGTAGTGAGCATTCATTAACTCTGGCTATTATTATGTGTTAGCTTATAGTAAGTATGTGCATTTAATTTAGCATAGAAACACAAATTTCTGTGCAACTACAACAAAAAGAAAAGAAGCAGAATATAATAAATTGCTTCTGTTGTTGCTTACTGTTATTTTCTAGGCTAAAGCATATGAGCCTTTATTTTCTTAACTGCATTTTTGGCTATGTCTGTACTCTGCTATCTGTATAACTTAAAAAATGGCTGATATACCACAAACTCTAATTTCTGTGAAATATGCTACTTAATATTTACTAGAGGCTATTTTTCATAGTGATCTCATGTAAAACCTTAAACTAGACATGGTTCCTGCTCTTAAACAAAAACCAGACAATATAAATTCAGATAAAAATAGTAAGTGCACATTAAGGATCATTTTGTTATTCTTAAAGCTTTTATAGTTGCCTGGGTTAATAATTAGAATGTTATTTTTGATGGTTGTTTTGTATGAGAAATAAATACCCACTGAGAGTGAATGCTTGTTTTTTCTGCTTCCGTGCATAAAGAGGTCTTGGTGCACAGAAAGGAGAAAGATGCTAACATTGAATACATACTTTCTGCTAGGAATTTGACTTAATTTGTTGTATTGGAAAGAGGCAGCATATTGTAATGTTACCTGCAGACTCTGAAGCCCCGTTGCCTGGGTTCTTATCCCATTTTCTGCACTTGCACTACCTGACCTTGGATAAGTTACTAACCTTTGTGTGCCTTGATTTCTTCATTGAGGGTTATTGTATACCTACTTCATAGGGTTGTCATGAGGATTAAATAATTTAAAATATGTAATGTGTTTAGGACGTACCTGGCACATAGATAGTAGTATATACACTGTGTGCATATAGTACTGTTAGCTATTCTTTAAGTTTCACAAATTTGCAGTGCTCTATAATCTTCACAAAAATCCTATAAATTAGATCTCTCTCTCTTTTTATTTTGGTCTTAAAATGTCTTTATTGTATTTTAAAAAGTAGATCTTAATCTTTACTGGTAAGAAAATTGAGGTTTGATGAGGTTAATAACTTAGCCATAATCACCCATCTATTAAGTGATACAAATACTAGTTTGCTTTTTCTGCATCCTCCTATGCCTTTAATATGTTAGTTATTTTGTTAAAAAATACCTTAAAAATAGTAATCACCTGACCGAGTGTGGTGGCTCACGCCTGTAATCCTGGCATGTTGGGAGGCCGAGGCAGGCAGATTACGAGGTCAGGAGTTCGAGACTAGCCTGGTCAGTATGGTGACACGCTGTCTCTACTAAAAATACAAAAAAAAAAAAAAAAAAAAAAAAAAATTAGTGGGGCGTGGTGGCACGCACCTGTAGTCCCAGCTGCTCGGGAGTTTGAGGCAGAAGAATTGCTTGAACCCAGGAGGCGGAGGTTGCAGTGAGCCAAGATTGTGCCATTACACTCCAGCCTGGGCGACAGAGTGAGACTGTCTCAAAAAAAAAAAAAAAAAAAAAAAAAAAAAAAAAAATGTAATCACCTATGTGATTCATATGGTACTAAGTAACATTTTCATTTATCAAAAATTGTTGGCCGGGTGCGGTGGCTCAAGCCTGTAATCCCATCACTTTGGGAGGCCGAGACGGGCGGATCACGAGGTCAGGAGTTCGAGACTATCCTGGCTAACACGGTGAAACCCCGTTCTACTAAAAAATACAAAAAGCTAGCCGGGCGAGGTGGCTGGCGCCTGTAGTCCCAGCTACTCGGGAGGCTGAGGCAGGAGAATGGCGTAAACCCGGGAGGCAGAGCTTGCAGTGAGCTGCGATCCGGCCACTGCAGTCCAGCCGGGCGACAGAGCGAGACTGTCTCAAAAAAAAAAAAAAAAAAAAAAATTGTTACTACTTGGCAGTGGAATTAATAGATTAACTCTTTTTGAACTTCAAGTGAGATGTTAATATTTTTAAAAAGATCTGTTATTGACCCTTAATTTAAAATATTGCATCAAGGTGTAACAGATTAAAACAAGTCATATTGTAATAACAATTTAAATGATATTAATTCCGTATATATTACTTACCTGGGCTTAGGTGCTAACATTTTTATAGCATCATTTTCTAGGTAATAATCATTGTGGTGCCTTGATACTTTTTCATAGTTTTTGAACTTTAATTTGATAGAGTTGTATAATAATGTCTATACGTGAATACATTACAATTGTTTATTTCACTCATGACTTAGATGACGTCTGTGATGGAGTAAGTTATCTAAATCCTCAAGTTTCATACATTTTATAGAAAATTCAAGCAATTATGCTAATGGAAAACCTGTAATATATATTAATAATATTAATTGATTTGAAACCTGTGTGTCTACCTCTATGGTGTCTTTTATAAGAATAATTCAGTGTACAGAATAAGAAACTTAACATCACATATTAAAATGAAAGATAAAGTGTTTTTTAAAAAAATTGAATGTATAATAGAGGGGTGAAAGTGTATTAGATTAGATCCTAAAGCCAATCTTCTATTAGGTATCTTTCCTTACCCGTTTGCTTTTCCTCCTCCTCCACAAGCACACACATACCACATTCAGTCAACACAGTTAAATAAAACACTGTGTTAAGATGATCTTCAGATAGGTAAAAATCTCCAAACTGCTTCTGCCTCCAACCCCTGCCATATTTTCTGTTATGGTTTTAGGCACATAGCATTATGTATAACATGCTTTGAAATTTCCCATTAGAAGCAGTAGCAATATTGTTAGCAGTAGCTCTAAAGAAGCTGTTGGCTGGATGTTTCCTCCTCAGTTCTCTTTGGCCTACCTTTTAAAACTTTCTTTCAGTAAAGTGCAGCTTGCTGTCAGTAATTAATTCTCCTTACTTTGTTCAACGAAATTGCAGAATTTGCTTATGAGTTAGAATGACAAGCCTTACCCTCATTTTACATTTAGTATATTGTACCATAGTTTCCCTTTATGTGTAACATATAGGTGGCAAAACTACTCCACATCCTCTGAATTTCATTACCTGATTCTGTCTAATAAGAATTTATCCAAATCTTTCTCATAGAACAATCCTTTTTCTTTTCTTTCTTTCTTTTTTTTTTTTTTGAGTCGGAGTCTCACTCTGTCGCCCAGGAAGGAGTGCAGCGTGGTGATCTCAGCTCACTGCAACGTCCCCCTCCCAGGTTCAGGCAGAATAATCCTTTTTAAAAATTTTTTATTTTATTTTTTGAGACGGAGCCTCTCTTTGTTGCCCAGGCTGGAGTGCAGTGACGTGATCTCGGCTCACTGCAAGCTCCGCCTCCCGGGTTCACGCCATTCTCCTGCCTCAGCCTCCCGAGTAGCTGGGACTACAGGCGCCCACCACCACGCCCGGCTAATTGTTTTCTATTTTTAGTAGAGACGGGGTTTTACTGTGTTAGCCAGGATGGTCTCGATCTCCTGACCTCATGATCCTCCCGCCTTAGCCTCCCAAAGTGCTGGGATTACAGGCGTGAGCCACGGTGCCTGGCCAGAACAATCCTTTTTTTAAAAAATTATTTACCTTTTTTCTAACTTGGCTTTCACTAATTCATTTTTCCTCTCTCATTTTTTTTTTTTTCCATCAGGAAATTATTTCCCCCATCCCATCTTCTTGAGGAACAGGAAGGGCCTTTAATTTTTAGCGGAGCAATGTTGGAAGGGTCATTGAGGAGAAGAGAGCAGAGCATATGGAACTGTGGGTTTCAAAACCAGCTCTGCTGGGCTGCTCTGATTTTGAGTCGGAAGGGTGGATCAAGTGCTCTGTTCATATCTGATCTTATAATTGCTTTTCTTTAGAAGAGCTGCTCTCAGAATTATAAATACTTTTCCCTGCATTGCAGTTTAGTTAAGGACATTCTTAAGGAATTGATGTTAGTTTTCCAGCATCTTTGCTGAAGTACTTTATTTATTTGTTCTTGTTTAGTTAGGTTTCTAGGTCCCCAGGCTTTGATTCTGGCAACAAAATGACTAGTTGGTATCACAGATAACTATGATTTTTAGAGCTTAGTGTCTATAAGCATCTTCTGCATTTTTATAAGCACTACATGGTAGTAGAAGGCTTTCTAATTTTCTCTGTATTTGAAGACTTTACTTACTAAGGGCTTTAAAACCTTTTATTTTTATGTTTTTTAAATTATACAGACCAAGAATTTAAAGTTTTTCTTCTCTTAATCTTAGGTGTTTTATTCCTGATTTACTTTTCTCCCCATACTAAATGAAAATGTGGCACTTAAGGCAACTGTTTTCCTGTTAAAGAAGAAGTTGCTTCTCCAGTTCTGGAAAGAAAAACCCAAATTTGCAGCTTTTTTATATTGAAACCTGTTGTACTAAATCTTGCTAGTAAGCAGATAAAAAAGTTCCTTTTTTTTGGGTAACTTTTTCATACCATGTTGTGGCTTTAGTTTTCAAAGATTTAGACAGTGTATTTTATCATATATATATATATATATATATTTTTTTTTTAGACGGAGTCTCGCTCTGGCACCCAGGCTGGAGTGCAATGGTGTGATCTCTGCTCACTGCAACCTCTGTCTCCCGAGTTCAAGCAATTCTTCTGCCTCAGCCTCCCAAGTAGCTGGGATTACAGGTGCTGCCACCATGCCCGGATAATTTTTGTAGTTTTAGTAGAGACAGGGTTTCACCATGTTGGCCAGGCTGGTCTTGAACTCCTGACCTCAAATGATCCTCCCGCCTCAGCCTCCCAAAGTGCTGGGATTACAGGTGTGAGCCACTGTGCCCAGCCATATTTTTTAATGAAGCCATCATAGAACCATATCCATTCTTTGTACTAGATTTTCTTTCATGAAGTCTATTTTTTTTGGAGTTGAGGTCAATAGAGAAATGAAGATGATATTAGATTTTCTGAGGAGAAAATGGTTGTTAGGAATAGACTGCAAAGAAATTTATGACCGCCTTTTTAACACCAGAATATTTTTAAGCTATATATTATTGTATAATTATTATATAATAATATTATTTAATTTTAAGTCCTATAACTTAAAATGTTAGTGTAGAAGTATTAGAAGAGGGACTTTCTTGAAATCATAGTATGTTAAAGCTTATAAGAGACCTTAGGGATTGTATAGTAAGCAATACTGAAATTCTGGAGTAACAGATGAAAGTTTGTTCATTCATTCATTAGTTTTACCCATTCAACAAATATTTAATTTTTACCATTCAGAATACTTGGGGATATTCCTGTCCTTATGGAGCTTACAGTAAATAGATAATAAACATCACAAGTAAGTTAAACAGTATGTTAGAAGGTGATACAAGTCAACTGAGATGGGGGAGGGGTAGTGCTTAAGGGTTAATGCTGGTTTGCATTTTAAAATATGATAGTCTCCATTGAAAAGATGACACTTGAGCAGAGAAGAGAAGAAAATGAGAGTAGACTATATGACTATCTGAGGGAAGAGTATCTCAGGGAGAAGGAAGAGCTGGGACAAAGGCCAATAGGTGGGAGCAAGCCTAGTATACCATGCAAAGAATAGTAATAAGGCCAATGTGTTTTCTGGAGGAAGAAGTGGAATGGAGTAATAGGTGATGAAAATTACTAGGTTTGGGAGGCAGGAGGTGGGTGGGGAGCTGGCTGGGTTATATGGGGTGAATGGTTTTAAGGACTTCGGCTTTTACAGGAATGAAATGGGAGGAGTGATGGCAATGAAGGGTTTTGAGCAGAGTAATAACACAATCTGATTTATGTTTCATCTGGATCATTCTTGCAACCCTGTTGAGAAGAAGTGCTGGGGTAAAGTCAGATTTAGCAAATAACAAATTTGAATTTCAGATAAACAACAATTTTTTAATGTATATGTCCCATGCAATATTTATTGATTATTCACACATAAGGCAGAATGTTTACTATATATTTTTAAAAAATCATTTGAAAAAGGACATCTTTAATGTTATTGTTGATTACTGTAGATTATTATTGTTATTATGATCCTGCTGTTCCCAAGGCTTAGTAGCAAATTTTCATCTCTCTTTCCTGTATTATCTATATTTCGGTTTTTCATATTGTGGTCATCTTATACCCTAGAGTGCTACATATATAGGTTGTTGGATGGCAGCCTGGACCTAATGAATCAGAATTTCTGGGATGTAATAGGGAATCTCTGTAACTACCTACTCTTCTAGGTTCTGGGTATATAGTAGTGAACAAAGCATGCAAAAATCCTTACCCTCATGTGATTTAGATTCTAGTAGGGGAGATAGTAAACAATAGGTAAATACATTTGCACTCCATATCTGCTGGTTTTGCATCTGTGTATTTAACCAACTGTGGATCAAAAATATTTTTAAAAACCCAATAAAAATAACAATACAACAATAAAAAGTAATACAAATAAAAATACAGTATAATAACCATTTACATAAAATTTATATTGTATTTGGTATTATAAGTAATCTAGAGGTGATTTAAAATATATGGGAGGGTGTGCACAGGTTATGTGCAAATACTATGCCATTTTATATAAGAGTCTGAAGATTGGCTGGGTGCGGTGGCTCACGCCTGTATCCCAGCACTTTGGGAGGCCAGGGCAGGCGGATCATGAGGTCAGGAATCGAGACTATCCTGGCTAACACAGTGCACAGTGAAACCCCATCTCTACTAAAAATACAAAACAATTAGCCAGGCGTGGTGGCAGGCGCCTGTAGTCTCCTGGCTACGCGGCCGACTGAGGCAGGAGAATGGCATGAACCTGGGAGGCGGAGCTTGCAGTGAGCCAAGATGGCGCCCCTGGGCGACAGAGCGAGACTCAGCCTCAAAAAAACAAACAAACAAACAAAAAAGATTCTGAGGATTTTGGTATGGGGTCAGAGGTGTCCTGGAACCATAGCCGTGCAGATACCTAGAGACAACTGTATATAATATGTTGAATACTAATATAGATACTAAGAAGAAAGAAAAAGCAGGGTGGGGAATAGGAAATGTGTAGTGTTATGGTAAGGGAGTTGCAATTTTAGATAGTGTGGCCAGTGAATGCCTTACTATATGGTTATGTTTAAATCAAGACATAAAGGAAGTAAGAGACAGGTGGATACTCAGGGGAATGGGATTTCTGACTGAAGGAATAGCAACTGCAAAACTCCTAGATCTGGGGTGTTCCTTGTGTGTTTAAGAAGCTGCAAGAGGGTAATATATATGGAGTGGATTAGAAAAGGGGAGAGTAGGAGATGAGGTGAAAGAGGTATGGTAAGTGGCTGGTGGTTGTTGATTAGTGGTTAGGCTTCATGATACATTGGAGAGAGACTTGGGATCCTAGACCCCAGGAGTGACATTATCTCTGGGCCTTAGTTTCTTCATTACTAAAAATTAGGAGACTAAAATGATCTCTTAGGTTTCTTCCTACTCTAAAATAGAGTCTTTAATTTGAAATTTATTATTGGCCAGATGTGGTGGCTTACACCTGTAATCCCAGCACTTTGGGAGGTCGAGGCAGGAGGATCACTTGAGCCCCAGACTTTGAGACCAGCTGGGGCCACGTGGTGAAAACCTGTCCCTATAAAAAATGAAAAAAAATTAGCTGGATATGGTGGCCGGTGCCTGTAGTCCTAGTTACTCAAGACATTGGGGTGGGAGGATTGTTGCTTGAGCCAGGAAGATCAATGCCCCTATAGCCCTGCTGCACTCTAGCATGGGCGACAGAGCAAGACCCTGTCTGAAAAAACAAACAAAAAGAAATCTGTCATTTATCTTCCATTTCTACTTTGTACCTCTTTTGAGAGCAGTTATTAATACTTTATCATTTGGGATTCTTCTGTATGTTTCCTGAGCTCCTCTCAGGTTGTGTTCCAACGAACCAGGTGATTTTTTTTTTTCTTTTATGCTGCTCTTGTTTCTCTTTTTTCCTGATTGAACTTGAAGATTTAGACAGTCCTTTGATAAACAGTAGGAAATTTTTCTCTTATCACCTTGTTAACCATTAGCTCTTCTGACAATCAGATTCTTATTTTTTTTTCTTTTTGTTTTTTTCTTTATTTTTTTTTTATCAGATTCTTATTTAATCTTAGCTAATAGAATTTGGAAACAGATATTTTTCTCTACTAAGAGATTGAAATTCTTATGATTGGCAGCTTGATGTAAAGCTAGGCAGAAAGGAAGAAAGAAGAGGTTTGAATAATTTCTAAATTGAATAAACACCAACTGCCAGTCCAAGATTAAACTGAATATAATATACAGGGAATCATGGGAGTCTTAGCAGGGTACTTCTGTAGAAGTACAACTTTTAGGTAGGTCTTATTTAGAAATAATCGAGTGGGAGCGTTCTAAGATATTGTTTTGATGGGTTCTATTAGCAGAAGACATGGATAAAAGGAACATGTCATGAAGCTTTACGATCTTATTTAGTATAAATTGTGTTGGAAGAACAAAGCAGTATCAAAACTGTGGTTTGTGTCTTTGAAATTCAACACACAAAAATAGGACATGTAGGCTCTCAAATTGCAGCTTTCATGCAGTAGTAATAAAACAGTATAATCACTCTTGAATAATTCTGCCACCTTTTACAACTTCCACAGGGTTTTATAAATTATAAACAAATCCAAAAAACTAATTGTTATCTTGGGGTTTGATCTATCTTGTTTTATGTCATCTGCTAGGTTTTGAGATCTGTAGGAGAGTCAGAAAAAGAGTATATTGTTAGATACCAACATTAGGTTAAGTTTATGGTGACATTAAAGATGATAATCACATTTTACAATAGTAAGTTTACAGTTATTTTTGCTAATAGTATTTTTTTTTAATCTGTTGTGTATTTGGTAGCTTTTGTAGTGAATATTCCTTTGAATCTGGCTGAAATTGAAGAAAATCCTAATTGGAGCTTTACTGACTAAATGTAATTATTATAGGAGGAGTAAGTTGGAAAGGATTCATAAAACTTAGCTGGTTAGACACCCAGCTGCATACATTTATTTATAGGCTTTTACCTTGCTCATTTATTTTCCTAACAGTATAAAACTGGAAGTTTAAAGTGAAAGACCATTTACATACTTAAAATAGGAACCTATTTAAAAATAATGGAGTAAATTATGAAAAACAAATGAAGTTTATTTGGCACTTTTTGAACATTACTGAATTCTAGACTTGAAAATCTGTTTAAATTTATTTTTATAGCAATTGTAACTGTACTGCTCCAGTAGCTGTGCCAATTGTAAGTATAATATGCTTTAATTAATGTATGCTTTGGTGTTTCTGTTAATGGGCACTGATTTTATTCATGATAAATAAAATCTAAGCAAGACATCCTAATTTAGTTCCAGTAAAATAGTCTGAAATGTGTGCTTTTTATTTTTAAAATCTAGCCAATTAAGGATGAGAAAGTAAATCTTTACTGAGATAGCTCCTCTGACTCTGATGCTGAAAGAGATGACTGGCCTGCCTGCTCTTGGCGCTAACAGAATTGCATTGTTGGATGATTGAATAGCTTCATTATGAAAAACTTTACTCTCTAAATGGAATGTTGACTAACTATGACATATGGACCAAATCCTGCCAATTTTTGTGAAGTTTTATAGGAACACAGCCATGTTAATTTATTTACATATTGTTTATGGCTTCCTTGATACTACAGTGGTAATGTTGAGTAGTTACCACAGAGATCATATGATCCTCAACGTCTGAAATGTTTACTGTTGGCCCTTTAAGAAAAAGTGTCCTCTATATCTAAGTTTTTGGAGTTAGATCCTGTTAAAGTTCTGTTGGGGGTTTATGAGGTTAGCATTTTCATGTTTAATTTCCCATTCTTCATTTTAAGAAAGAATATTTTAAATGGTCATTTTGAATGTAAGTTTCTGGCTTTCTCATTCATGAGTATGGATAATACCACCTTGCAGTGTTGCTGTGAGGATAAATGAAAAAATGTAAATAAAATGCTTAGCTAAGTGCCTGGCACCCAGAAGGAATTCAAGCAATGGGGAGATGCAATCAGGGAAAGTCTTAGTGTCTGGGTGATTTAAGATGGTATGTTTTTATAGGTTCTGATTTATACATAGGGCTAGCAGTGGAGGCCTAGTTTATCCGGCATCTTAATATGACTTTGCTGTCTAATGTCCCTTTATCCTGTTCTTCCTCAGTCCTTAATCCCTTTGCCCCTCTCTCTCTCTTTCCTCTCTTTCTCTTTTTCCCCGTGATCTTTATATTTTCCTCCCTTTGTTTCCTTTTTGATACATACAAGCATTGGTACTAAATTTAGGTTAGTCTCTTAGAGTATATAGAGAACCTAATATGTAGAATATTGTCAGTTACTGTTATTTCTATTCTCTAGGAATCAGAAGAACTTGAAAATCTTGTAATTTCCCCCTCCTTCTTAATTTTTACATAACGTATATTGGTTGCAATCTAGGCATATGTAAAACCTACTCTTTACATAGCAAATGATAGGGGAGATCTTCAGTTCTTTTTTGACTATTGTGCCAAGAGTTCATCTTTAGCAAGCTTGGTTTTCTTCTAGAAGCAGGATAGATGATCGATCTTTCCTAGCATTTTGAAGGAAACTTGAAAACCTAGTGATGATAAAATTGACCCTAGCAATCTTGTATTTGTTAGAACACTTAGTTATGTTCTTGTTTCATGTAAACATAAACTTAAAAAGCTGTTATTTTACTTGACAGGTATTGTTAGATCAATTTGAAACTTAGGACCTAACCCTCTTCATGTTATTGTAAAACCAGCATTGATATAAATAAGAGAACAAGGAAAGAGAATCTTAAAATAGCTTTTGTTTTTATTGGTATTTATTATTATTTGGTGGTAGTTTTTAGTTCTTGTGTCATAAAAATACAGAAAAGAGATAATAGGATGATAGTTATAGCATTAGCAGAACTTTATATAATAGAAGTAACAATTAGCCATATTTCTAGATTTAGGTCCCCTCATTTGAAAATCTTGTTATCCATAGTAAATTTAATTGTTTTAATTTAGCTAAATTCTTCTGTCTGTGGTTTAAAAAATAGTTAAATTGGTCAAATTGCTCATTGACTGTTCCTGCCTTCTTAAATCTGATACCTAAATGCATTAAGCTTAAATTTTATATACCACCATTCTATTAAAAATCAAGTATCCTTCCTATTTTCTCATTTATTTTACATAAGGCTGAGATTTTCATAGAGGCAGATATTAATCCCATTTTTTCCTCTGAGGTCACCGAGTCATACAGAGATATTATATGTATATATTTAAACTGCAGTTTTAGTCAGTATAAAGTTGGAAACATAAATGTTAGATTTACTTTATTTTGTATATTCATAGGAACCAGATAACCAATTTAAAAAGTTTTTCTTTTTGTCTAGAAATAGGTAGGTGACATGGAAGATGAGTGATTGCTTCAGTTTTTCAAAAAATTTTGTCAAGGGGTTGAATTTTATTCTGCAGGATATGAGGAGAGTAATAGGAAAGCTGTAAGACTTGATGAAACGTAACTCTGAGACATATCGTGTTAGCGTTCTCTTTACTTGTAGATGAGCAAAACCAATAACAGATTGATTTCATCTATCAAAGGAGAAAGAAGAGAGGGGGAGAAGGAAAAAAAGAGACATATTTTTTAATAGTGAATTTTGTTTTCCTTTCCTTGGCTAAGCTGCTGATTAACTGATAGCCAGCGAAGAGCCCAGACAGGGTATCCTGTCCTTCAGCAGCTGGATGCATCATCAAAGAAAACAGTTTTAGTTGTTTCTGAATCCTCTAGAAGACGTTTGTATTTAATTGTGACTTGCATATAAGAGTTTGTCTCTGTGTTAGGTGTGCCAGTATCTTTGTTAGCGCTTCCATCTGATTTATGCCAGATCTGCATCAGAATTTCTCACTTGCTTTATTATGGCCCTGTTTCCATGATCTTTTTTTATTTTATCTTCTTTGGTGTGTTAGACAGGCTTTCCAAAAGTTAGTGTTGTGTCTTTGGGGTTTTGCTTACCATCACAAGTCATTATTTTAAAATTGTTTGCATGTAATTTGTTCTCAAACTCATGTTCAGATCAAAAAGGTCTTAGTCTGCTTGAGACTATGGAAGACCTGAACTACAATATGTAAAGCATATAGGGTGGATTTCTCTAGTCAGTTATCTAGACGATATTAGTAAATCATAAAAAGTATTGGCCCTAAGCAATTTATGCTCTTTTACCTCACTGTTGCTTTGGAAGTTTAGGTTATGATTTGTAATATTTTGCCAATTTTATTTTCTGTAGTCAGATTACTGTTGCTATGTGCTTTGCCTTTGAGAAGAGTGGGAACAATCTTATGGTAAAGTGTTTTTGTTTTGTTTTATATTTTTATTTATTTTTTTACAGTCCAAGGCCGTTGGTTTGCTAGATGTGGATGTGTATGGACCTTCAATTCCAAAGATGATGAATCTGAAAGGAAATCCGGAATTATCACAGAGTAAGTAAAGAAGAGATAAATATTATTATAATAGTTGCACTTTTATTAATACTTACTAGGTGTCAGACCTTATGCTAGATGCAATATATACTTTATACACAATGTAGTGTAAGTCCTCACTTAAGTTAATAGATTCTTGGAAACTGTGACTTTAAGTGAATGATACGTTAATTGATTTAAACAAGAGTTAAGTTCCTATGACATATTTCTGGTCACAAAAACTTCACGAAACTTCTAAATAAAGACACAAAACACTTGTAATATTAAACAAAGAAATAAATTTGGGTTGTAAATACATTTAAGAAAGATTAATAAAAACAATATAATTATTTACACAATTTTTAGTGAATCAGTGAGTGAAAGCAGTCATAGTGGTGGTGGGTTAAATCAAGGAATAGGTGTTTGCAAAGTGAAAATTATAAGGAGCATCTCCTACCATCATGCAGTTCAAGAGTAACCAATATGGCAGATCATTGAGCATTTTCTTACTGCATCGTTTATTGTGCATTTGTATGATTATCATATACTTTACTAGTTTTTTTTTTTTTTTTGAGATGGAGTCCCACCCTGCTGCCCAGGCTGGAGTGCAGTGGTATGATCTTGGCTCACTGCAACCTCTGCCTGCAGGGTTCAAGTGATTCTCCTGCCTCAGCCTCCCAAGTAGCTGGGACTACAGGTGCATGCCACCACGCCCAACTAATTTTTGTATTTTTAGTAGAGATGGGGTTTCACCCTGTTGGTCATGCTGGTCTTGAACTCCTGACCTCAGGTGATCCACCCACCTCACCCTCCCGAAGTGCTGGGATTACAGATGTGAGCTACCACACCTGGCCCACTAATTTTTATCTGGCAATCATTTGTATCTATTCATTCATCTTCCAACCCACTTATTCTGGTTCAGGGTTGAGGGTGGCTGGAGCTATCCTGGCAGCTTAGGGCACAAGGCAGGAATCAGCCCTGGACAGGAGGCCATTCCATTGCAGGGTACACTCACACACCCACACTCATTCAGACTGGGACCATATAGACACACCAGTTCATCTAATGTGCATAGCTTTGGGATGTGGAAGGAAACCAGAGTACCCAGAGAATACCCACGTAGACCTGGGGAGAAATGCAAACTCCACACAAGACTGTGGTCATGGCTGGAAATTGATTTTTTTCTTTATTAATGTTACAACAAACTGATGTTGAAAGAAAACAATTTTATTGGAGGACCTGCTGTAAGCAGATATGGAAGACTATACTTTCAGGAATCACTTCTATAATTCACTACTAGAGAAGTTTCTCTGAACATGTAGAGCACTGAATTTTAATAAAATAAAAAAATAAAAAGTATATATATAAAAAGACATCAGACATGGTACTAGACTGTCTGGGTTTGATTCTCAGCTCTATCCATTTACTAGCTGTATGACCTGAGTAAATTATTTTAATCTCTTTGTGCCTCAGACCCCCATATGTAAAATAGTTGCAACTACTGTGAGGAATAATATAATGTATTTAGCAGAGTTCCTGGAACATACTAAGTGATCAAAAATGCTAGATCATCATTATTGTCTATATTAAATGTAGGGATATATGGGATTATTTGAATAGAAAATATATTTGTGTTTAGAAGAGATAAAAATTATTTTCTCTAATCAGATTTCTTGGTCAGATTTGTTTTAAAGTGATAAAAAAAACCTCCCAAAACATTTTCTTTCCCCACCTCTTTACTAGAAAGAAGTAATTTTTTAATACCTCTTTAATATTTACTGCTTTTGTCATTGCATTTAAAAAATAAAGCTATCAAAAGCTTTAAGAACAAGGAAATGTTATTATCAAAAAATGAATTGGCTTGGCTTAGTGGCTCACATGACTGTAATCCCAGCACTTTGGGAGACTGAAGTGGGAGGATTGCTTGAGCCTGGGAGTCCAAGACATGCCTGGGCAACATAGTGAGACAAAAATAAAAAAATTAGCTGGGCATGGTGGCTCACACCTGTAGTCCCTGATACTCATGGGACTGTGGTAAGAGGATCACTTGAGCCCAGGAAGTCAAGGCTGCAGTAGGCCATGACTGCACCACTGTACTCCAGCCTGGATGACAAAGCAAGATCCTGTCTCAAAAAAAAAAAAAGAAAAGAAAGAAAAAAGGAATTGGAAAAACTGATGATTTTTTTAAAAGAATGGTTTTATGGGAAATTGGTTTATTGATTTGTAATTATAATGAGTATTAAATTGAATAATTTATGTTTCTTATTGGGCTTTTTATTTTCCATTGTTCTAGAGAAAATGACTATATTTACTGCCGGCTATTTGTTGGATTATCTCTGTAGGTAATAGAAGTCTTATTTTTGTTGTCATTAAAAGTTAATTCAGCATTGGTTACCATTTAAGAGGCTTTTGTTTGTGGTTTAGTTGTTGAAGCCAATTATAATGTTAAGTTTTGGATAATTCTTTATGACACAGTAAAGATTATCCGTAACATTTTGAAGAAAACTTACAGATTTTAGTGATGTTAACATTGACCCTACCTGTAGTATATTGCAAGTACCTACTTAATTATTTTCTTGTTTCATGAAACATAAACTTAAAAAGCTGTTATTCTGGTTTCTTTTTTCTTAACTTTTTAGTGGAATACATACTTAGTTTGCAAATATATGACATGAGCCAAGGTGTCAAGCTTTCACAAAGAAGGAGTAATGAATTTGCATACTTTAAATGATAAATTCGGTATGTTTGTCTCTTGATTAAAGTAATATGAAAACTAGTACATGCAGAACATGAGGAATGGCAAAATGGAGCCCACAGTGTCATTCTTTTCTTAAGTAGTCTGCTTGGTATATGTCAACATAAATACTCGAAGTCAACTTTAATTTCTTTCTTCTCATTTTACTGAAGCTGTAATCTTAAATTTGATGTTTGCAAATTGGCTGCCAGTAAATAGGCTTTCGGGTAAAGATGAGGTACTGGAAATCTTGGAAAGGCTGAAAAAAAAAAAAAAAAAAACAAAAAAACCAAACCACTTTCTTTTTGACAAGCTGATCTTAAGTCCCCCAAGAAATAAACTGAATGATTAAGGCGTTCACTTAAAAGAATGTAGAATCTTAAAAACCCAACTTATAAATTATTTTTGAATCTTAGAAAAACCTGCCACCATTCTACTAATTGGCATCATTCTGACATTTCTACATTTTTCATGTTAATTTATCCTATTCTGCTATTACAGAAGACACAATACAATACAAAATTACGTAATCAACAATAAAGAAAAGCTATGAAAGATTTGTTTTCAGCAGTTCAGGTTTTGGGCAGATAGACCAGTGAATTGAATCCCACCTTTATAGGTGTTCCTCTGTTCTTAGACTCAGCTGGACAGCCTTGCAAGCAGTGGGGTTTCAGAATTACCTTTCTCCTTATTATTTAAATAGATGTATGGCTAAATTTTCGATGTAGTTTTTGACAATTTGTTCATTTTAAAATGATATGTTAGGGTTGGCAGATCATACATTTATCTACATTCTCTTCATACCTTTTTTTGGGAGGGTGGAGGGAATTGTAGAAAAACAAAACATTTTGCATTTAAGTCATTTTAGCCTTTATTACCAAGAGAAATTTTCTGTTTGATTTTAAAAAAGTGAATTCAGTAATTGAAGAAGATTTTAAGTTTGTAATAGTTTTGAGTTTCTTAGGCTGAGAATGTTTCTGTCAGATCAGACTAAAATGACAATAGTGATTTTTCTATGTTACCATGCAAAATTATGGTAATGGAAAGTCTAGCCAGTTTGTAGAAAGGGCATTATGCAAAAACATCAACAGGCTGACATTATAATGACTGAAGATGACCAGTTACTTTGGGAAGCTAGTGGGATTTAGAATAAAACCTAAGCGTCCTTGGAGAAACTAGCATCTAAGCATGAATATAACCTTCTTTAAAAAAAGAACAAATACCAATTTTTTTCCTCCATTTTAACTTTCCATATAGTGTCAAATTCAGATTTCATAGTATAATATAGCCAAATTATAGTCGTAGAAATTATTATAGGTTTTCAGTTGAAATGGCAAATGAATATTAAATGGTTGTTGCACAAGAGAGATAACACATCTTTCTCTTAGTAGATATTAATAGAAATATCTGCTTTGTTTCATAGTTTTGTGATGAAAAATCACTTTCAGAATACTGGTGAATTTATTACAACTTAGTTTTACTGAAGAGTCTTAAATGTAGCGAGCTAATAAGGTAGAAAATTTCAAGACCTGTGGAAAGAGTTTACTAAAATGGATATGTTAAGTATTTTATTGAGGATGACGTAGTGTTTATTAGTGATTCTGAGTAGGATCCACTTGTCTTTTCTATTGTGGCATAGTAATTTTGCACTCATGGCACAGTTTTCTGCTCTATTTGTTTAAAGTTAGTAAACTTTTTCAAGTTTAGGAATGAATGTGTATGCAGGCTGGTGAGACAGAGAAGTGTGGAAAATCAGCTTGGGCAAATGACCTTTTATAATCTCTGGTAACAACTACAAAGAAGGGACTAAGATTTTCCCTTCCTCCCTCCCTCCCTCCCTCCCTCCCTCCCTCCCTCCCTCCCTTCCTTCCCTCCCTCCCTCCCTCCCTCCTTCCCTCCTTCCTTCCTTCTCCTCCTTCTTCTCTTCTTCTTTTCCTTCCCCCCTTCCTCCTCCCTTCTCCCTCCTCCCTTCTCCCTCCTTGTCTCCTACCTTCCCCCTCCTCATCTACTCTTCACCTTCCTCCCTTCTCCCTCCTCATCTCCTTCTCCCTCCTCTCTTCTCCCTCCTCCCTCGTCCTCTCCTCCTCCCTTCTCTCTCCTCCTCCCTTCTCCCTCCTCCCTTCTCCCTCCTTGTCTCCTACCTTCCCCCTCCTCATCTACTCTTCACCTTCCTCCCTTCTCCCTCTTCATCTCCTTCTCCCTCCTCTCTTCTCCCTCCTCCCTCATCCTCTCCTCCTCCCTTCTCTCTCCTCCTCCCCTTCTCCGTCCTTCTCCCCTCCTCCCTCCTCCTCTCATCCTCCCTCCTCCTCTCCTCCTCCCTTCTCCCTCCTTCTCCCCTCCTCCCTCCTCCTCTCCTTCTCCTCCCTCCTCCTCCCCTTCTCCCTCCTCCTCTCCTCCTCCCTTCGCCCTCCTCCCTCCGCTTCCTTCCTCCCTCCTCCTCTCCTCCTCCCTTCTCCCTCCTGCTCTTCTCTTCCCTTCTCCCTCCCCTTCTTCGCCTTCCGTCTCCCTCCTCCTCTCCTCCTCCCTTCCTCCTCCTCCTCCTCCTCTCCTCCCTTCTCCCTCCTCCTCTTCTTCTCCCTTTTCCTTCCTCTTCTCTTCCCTCCTCCCTTCTCCCTTCTCCTTCTTCCTCCTTCTTCTCCCTCCTCCTCCTCCCTTCTTCTTCTTTCTTTTTCTTTTGTTTCTTTTTTTTTTTTTTTGAGACAGAGTATCACTCTGTTGCCCAGGCTGGAGTAAAGTGGTACCATCATAACTCACTGCAGCCTCAAACACCTGGGCTTGAGTGGTCATCCCACCTCAGCCTCCCGAGTAGCTGGGACTACAGGCGTGTGCCACCATACTGGCGAATTTTTAATTTTTTGTAGAAATGGGGTCTCACTATGTTGCCCAGGCTGGTCTTGAGCTCCTGCAGTCAAGCAGTCCTCCTGCTTTTGCCACCCAAAGTGCTGCTATTACAGGGCTGAGCCACCATGACCTGGCCTGAAACAGAGATTTCTTAAAGGTAACTTAAGTGCTTAAAGAATGAGAGTAAACTCATTGTGATTCCTGAAGTCACTCTGTTGTTTCCTTCCAGAGAAGAGATCTGGGGGTGTTGCTGAAGTTGTTAACATGCAAGATCACATTCCTATCCAAAGCATGGAGTTCCCAATGGGTGTCACAGCTATTTGCTGCTCAGCTTGTGGTTGTTAGCCCACCAGGTTAGGGTGGTTCTGGGGATACTCCCCAGATACTTCCAATTTTAAGATGACTAGTACAGTAGCCTCACGGGCCATAGAGGGCAGGGCATATTGTTAGCTCTTTGGGGTATCACAGATATGTGGACTGCAGGAGGCTCCCCCAGCTGGTCTTAATGGTTATGAGGACTGCAGGAGACCACAGTGGTGAGGTCTGTAGGTGTCCAAGGTTTTGATGGGGGTTGTTGGAATATTCTTGCTTACCTCTTCACTACAGGGAAAAATTCCTCCTGATTCCCGGCTGATCCTGGTTGCTGGGATAGGGTTGCGGAGTTGGTGTATCCAAATGTAGTTATTTGTTTGTTGTTCTGGCTGTCTTTGTGAGGAGGATGAGTGCCAGGGGCTTAGTCAGCTGTCTTGCTAACATCACTCTATCTTGTTCTTTAAAGGGGCAGACATTACAGAAATGGAAGAAAAAAGAACAGTGATATTTCACTGGGAAACTTCGCTATTCACCTTCTCTAATTTTCAGTTTAGAAACTTAACTAGCTGGCCGGGCACGGTTGCTCACGCCTGTAATCCTAGCACTTTGTGAGGTCAAGCAGGGCAGATTGCCTGAGCTCAGGAGTTCAAGACCAGCCTGGGCAACATGGTGAAACCCCGTCTCTACTGAAATACAAAAAAAATTAGCTGGGCATGGCGGTGTGCACCTGTAGTCCCAGCTACTCGGGAGGCTGAGGCAGGAAAATTGCTTGAACCTGGGAGGTGGAGGTTGCAGTGAGCCGAGATCGCGCCACTGTATTCCATCCTGGGTGACAGAGTGAGACTCCATCTCAAAAAAAAAAAAACAAAAAAACACCAGGGACCAGTCCTGGTATGTGACCTTTCAGACAAAGAATTCAAAATAGCTATGTGAGGAAACTCAAAGAAAATCAAGATAACAAAAAGAAAGAATTCAGAATTTCTATCAGATAAATTTAAGAAAGAGATTGAAATAATTAAAAAGATTCAAGCTGAAATTCTTGAGCTGAAAAATGTAGTTGGCATGCTGAAGAATGCATCAGTCTTTTAATAGAATTGATCAAGCAGAAGAAAGAATTAGTGAGCTTGAAGACAGACTATTTGAAAATATACAGTCAGAGGAGACAAAAGAAAAAATTATAAAAAACAGTGAAGCACAACAACAGGATCTAGGAAGTAGCCTCAGAAGGGTAAATCTAAGGGTTATTGGCCTTAAAGAAGAGGGAAGAGAAAGAGTTGGAGGTAGGAAGTTCATTCAAAGGATAACAACGATCACTTCTAAAACCCGGAGAAAGACATCAATATCCAAAAGTACAATAAGGTGATAAAACGTGAAACAGATTTAACCCAAAGAAAACTACCCCAAGGCATTTAATAATCAAACTCCCAAAGATCAAGGATAAAGAAACAATCCTAAAAGCAGCAAGAGAAAAGAAATAAATGACATACAATGGAGCTCCAATACCTCTGGCAGCAGACTTTTCAGTGGAAACCTTACAGGCCAAAAGAGAGTAGCATGATATATTTAAAGTGCTGATGGAAAACACTTTTACCCTAACATAGTATATCTGGTGAAAATATCCTTCAAGCATCAAGAAGAAATAAGGACTTTCCCAGACAAACAAAAGCTGAGGGATTTTTAACACCAGACTTGAACTACAGGAGATGTTAAAGGGAATAGGAAAAGGACACAGGCTGAGCGTGGTGACTCACCCCTGTAATCCCAGCACTTTGGGAGGCCAAGGCGGGCGGATCACCTGAGGTCAGGATTTCGAGGCCAGCCTGGCCAACATGGTGAAACCCTGTCTCTACTAAACATACAAAAATTAGCTGGGCATGGTGGCTGGTGCCTGTAGTCCTAGCTACTTTGGAGGCTGAGGCAGGAGACTCACTTGAACCCAGCGGGCGGAGGTTGCAGTGACCCGAGATCGTGCCACTGCACTCCAGTCTGGGTGACAGAGTGAGACTGTCTCAAAAAAAAAAAAAAAAAAAAAAAAAGAAAAGAAAAATAAAGAAAAGGACATGAATGAGCAGTAGGTAATCACCTGAAAGTGCAAAACTCACTTGTAATAGTAAGTACACAGGGAAAAAGAAAGATTATTGTAACATATAGCTGTGATATGTAATCTACTCTTATCCTAACTAGAAAGACTTAGAATCTAATGCTGCCACTGATCTGACAGGAGGCAGAACTCAGGCAGTAATGTTCCCTTGCCTACTGCTCACCTCCTGCTGTGTGGTCCAGTTTCTAACAGGCCACAGACTGGTACTGGTTATATAATAAGATAGAATTGCAAGCCTCATGGTAACCTCAAACCAAAAATCATTCAATGAATACACAACAAATAAAAAGCAAGAAAGTAAATTATATCACCAGAGAAAATCAGCTTCACTTAAGACAGGAAGGAAAGAAGGAAGGAAGAGAAGACCAGAAAACAACCAGAAAACAAGTAACAATATGGCAGGAGTAAGTCTTTATGTATCAGTAATGATAATGGACTAAACTCTCCAATCAAAAGATGGAATGGCTGAATAGATAAAAAAAACAAGACCCATTGATTTGTAGCCTACAAGAAATACATTTCACTTATAAAAACACACATAGACTGAAAATAAAGGGATATAAAAGATATCCCATGCCAATGGAAACCAAAAAAGAGTAGGAGTTACTATACTTACATCAGACAAAATAGACTTTAAGACAAAAATCTATAAGAAGAGACAAAGAAGGTCACTATATAATGATAAAGGGTCAATTCAGCAAGAGGATATAACAATTTTAAATATATATGCACCCAAAAATGGAGCACCCAGATATATAAAGCAAATATTGTCAGAGCTAGAGAAAGAGATAAGGCTCAATACAATGATATCTGGAGACTTTAGTACCCCACTGGCAGCACTGAACGAATCTTCCAGATGGAAAATCAACAAAGAAACATCAGACTTTATCTGCACTATAGACATAATGGATCTAATAGATGTTTACAGAGCATTTCATCCAATGAATGCAGAATACACATTGTTTTCCTCAGTACGTGGATCATTCTTAAGTATATACCACATGTTAGGTCACAAAACAAGTCTTAAAACATTCAAAAAATGGAAATAATATCGAGCATCTTCTCTGACCGCAATGGAATAAAACTAGCAATCAATAACAAGAATTTTGGAAACTGTAACAATCTAATGATGCATCTTAAAGAATTAGAAAAGCAAGAGCAAACTACACCCAAAATTAGTAGAAGAAAAGACATAATAAAGATCAGAGAAGAAGTAAATGAAATTGAAATGAAGTAAACAATACAAAAGATCAATGAAACAACAAGTTGCTTTTTAAAAAGATAAGACAGAGTTGACGAATGTTCCAGGAAGTCAGGGACCCCGAATGGAGGGACTGGTTGAAGCCGTGGCAGAAGAACATAAATTGTGAAGATTTCATGAACATTTATTAGTTACCCAAATCAATACTTTTATAATTTCTTATGCCTGTCTTTACTGCAGTCTCTGAACATAAATTGTGATAATTTCATGGACATTTATCACTTCCCCAATCAATATTCTTGTGATTTCCTGTGCCTGTCTTTAATCTCTTAATCTCGTCATCTTTGTAAGCTAAGGATGTGTGTCTCCTCAGGACCCTGTGATGATTGCATTAACTGCACAAATTCTTCGTAAAGCATGTGTGATTAAGCTATTTGAAATCTGGGCACCTTGAAAAAAAGAACAGGGTAACAGCAGTGTTCAGGGAACAAGGGAGATAACCATTAGGTCTGGCTGCCTGAGAGGTGGGCCGAATAGAACCATATTTCTCTTCTTTCAAAAGCAAATAGGAGAAATATTATTGAATTATTTTTCTCAATAAGGAACAGCCCTGAGAAAGACAATGTGTTCCTAGGGGTAGGTCTCTAAAATGGCCACTCTGGGAATATCTGTCTTTTACGGTTGCAGATAAGGGATGAAATAAGCCCTGGTCTCCCTTAGCACTCCCAGGCCTATTAGGATGAGGAAATTCCCACCTAGTAAGTTTTAGTCAGACTGGTTGTCTGCTCTCAAACCCTGTCTCCTGATAAGATGTTATCAATGACAATGTGTGCCGGAAACTTCATTAGCAATTTTAATTTCACCCCAGTCCTGTGATCTTGCTCTGCCTCCATTTACCTTTTAATATTTTATTACCTTGTGAAGCATGTGATCTCTGTGACCCACACCCTATTCATACACACCCTCCCCTTTGAAAATCACTAATAAAAACTTGCTGGTTTTGCGGCTTGAGGGGCATCACAGAACCTGCCGACATGTGATGTCTCCCCCAGACACCCAGCTTTAAAATTTTGCTCTTTTGTGCTCTGTCCCTTTATTTCTCAGACAGGCCGACACTTAGGGAATTAGAAAAGAACCTACATGAAATAACGTTGAATTATCAGGGGCTGGGTTCCCCCGATAGACAAACCTTTAGCCAGGCTAAGAAAAAAAGAAAGAAGATTAAAAATAAACAAAATCAGAAATGAAAAAGGAGATATTACAACTGATATTGCAGAATTTCAAAGCATCATTAGTGGCTACTATGAGTAAGTTTTTGCCAATAAATTGGAAAATCTAGAAGAAATGGATAAATTCATATACACATACAACCTACCAAGATTGAATTAGGAAGAAATCCAAAACTTAAACAGACCAACAACAAGTAACAAGATCAATGCTGTAGTAAAAAGTCTCCCAGTAAAGAAAATCCATGACCCAATGACTTCACTGCTGAATTCTACCCAATATTTAAAGAACCAATACCAATCCTACTCAAACTGTTGCGGAAAACAGAGGAGGAGGGAATATTGCCAAACTCATTCTGTGAGGCCAGTATTACCCTGATATCAAAACCAGAGAAAGATACATCAAAAAAAGAAAACTGCAGGCCACCTTCTCTGATGAACACTGATGCATAAATCCTCAACAAAATACTAGCAAACCAAATTCAGTAATACATTAGACCGTTCATCATGACCAAGTGGGATTTATCCCTGGGATGGAAGGATGGTTCGGTGCATGCAAATCAATTAATGTGATGCAGTATATCAACAGAATGAAGGACTAAAACCATATGATCATTTCACTTGATGGTGAAAAAGCATTTGATAAAATTCAACATCCCTTCATGATAAAAACCCTCAAAAAACTAGGTGTAGAAGGAACATACCTCGACATAATAAAAGGCATATATGACAGACCCTCAGCTAGCATCCTAATGAATGGAGAAAAACTGAAAGACTTCCCTGTAATATCTGGAACATGACAAGGATGCCCATGTTCACCGCTGTTATTCAACATAGTACTGGAAGTCATAGCTAGAGCAATCAGATAAGAGAATGAAATAAGGGGCATCCAAATTGGAAGGGAAGGTGTCAAATTATTCTTGTTTGCAGTTGCTTTAATGTTATATTTGGAAAAACCTAAAGACTCCACAGAAAAACTGTTAGAACTGATAAACAGGTTCAGTAAAGCTGCAGGATACAAAATCTACATACAGAAATTGGTGTTATTTTTATACGCCAATAGTGAACAATCCGAAAAAGAAAGAAAAATATGATCTTTATAATAGCCACACATAAAATTAAATACTTAGGAATTAAGCAAAAAAGCAAAATATGTCTATAATGAAAACTATAAAACACTGATGCAAATAACCGAATGGATCACACACAAAATGGAAAGATTTTCCATGTTCATGGATTGGAAGAATCAATATTGTTAAATTGTCCATGCTATTCAAAGCAGTCTACAGATTCAGTGTAATCCTTATCAAAATACCAATATCATTCTTCATGGAAATAGAAAAACAGTTCTAATATTTGTGTGGAACCACACAAGACCCAGAATAGCCAAAGCTATTCTAAGCAAAAAGAACAAAACTGGAGAGATCACATTACCTGACTTCAAATTATACTGCAGAGCTGTAGTAACCAAAACAGGATGGTACTGGCATAAAAGCAGACACACAGACAAATAGAACCGAATAAAGAACCCAGAAACAAATATACACACCTGCAGTGAATTCATTTTCGACAAAGTTTCCAAGAGCATACATTGGGGGGAAAAGACAGTTTCTTTAATAAATTGTTCTGGGAAAACTGAATATTTATATGCAAAATAATGAAACTAGACCCCTGTCTCTCACCATATGCAAAAATCAAATAAAAATGGATTAAAAACTTTGAGATCTCCAACTGTGAAGCTACTAAAAGAAAACATTGGGAAAGATCTCCAGGACGTTGGCTTCAGCAAATATTTCTTGAGCAATACCCAACCAGCACAGGCAACTAAAGCAAAAATGGGCAAATGGGATAACATCAAGTTAAAAACCTGCTGCAGAGCAAAGGAAACAATCAACAAAGTAAAGAGACAACCCCCAGAATGAGAGAAAATGTTTGCAAACTACACATCTGACAAGACGTTAATAACAAATATATTACTTTGTATGTTAATTTTAATGGCAAAAACCGAAATTACTTTTGCACCAACCTGATATAAGGAGCTCAGACAAATCTGTAGGAAAACAATCAAATAATCTGATAAGAAATGGACAAAAGATTTGAATAGGCATTTCTCAAAAGACATGCAAATAGCAAACAGGCATATGAAAAGGTGCACTGGCTCACGGCTATAATCCCAGCACTTTGGGAGGCCAAGGCAGGCAGATCACGAGGTCAAGAGATAGAGACCATCTGGTCAACATGGTGAAACCCCGTCTCTACTAAAAGTCCAAAAGTTACCTGGGCGTGGTGGCACACATCTGTAGTCCCAGCTACTCGGGAGGCTGAGGCAGGAGAATCGCTTGAACCCAGGAGGCAGAGGTTGCAGTGAGCCAAGATCGTGCTACTGCATTCCAGCCTGGTGACAGAGTGAGACTCCATCTCAGGGAAAAAAAAAAAAAAAAAAAAAAAAAATTAAATAAATAAATACATAAAGGTGCTCAACATTATTGATCAGATAAATGCAAATCAAAACTCCAGTGAGATATCATCTCCCGTTAGTTAAAATGGCTTATATCCAAGAGACAGGCAATAACAAATGCAAGGATGTGAAGAAAAGGGAACCCTTGTATACTGTTGGTATACGTAGTGGTTGTACCACTGTGGAGAACAGGTTGGAAGTTCCTCAAAAAACAAAAAATAGAGCTACCATATGACCTAGCAATCCCACTGTTGGGTATATACCTAAAAGGAGGGAAATTAGTATATCAAAGAGATACTACACTCCCATGTTTGTTGCTGCACTGTTCACAATAGCTAAGATTTGAAGGCAACCTAAGTGTCCATCAACAGGTGAATGGATACAGAAAATGTGGTACATATACACAATGGAGTACTAGTCAGCCATAAAAAGGAATGAGATCCTGTTATTTGCAACAACATGGTTGGAACTGGAGATCGTTATGTTAAATGAAATAAGCCAGGCACAGAAGGATAAACATTGCATATTCTCACCTCTAAAAATCTGTTGGGATCTAAAAATCAAAACAGTTGAACTCATGGACAGAGAGAGTAGAAGGATCATTACCGGAGGCTGGGAAGGGTAGTAGGGGAGTTAGGGGCACATGGGGATGGTTAATGGGTACAAAAAGATGGTTAGGAAGAATGAATAGACCTACTATTTGATAGCACAGCAAGGTAACTATAGTCCGTAATAACTTATTGTAGATTTAAAAATAACTAAAAGAGTGTAATTGGATTTTTTTTTTTGAGACAGAGTCTCGCTCTGTCGCCCAGGCTGGAGTACAGTGGTGTGATCTCAGGTCACAGCAACCTCAGCTTTTTGGGTCCCCATTCAAGCAATTCTTCTTTCTGCCTCAGTCTCCTGAGTAGCTGGGATTACAGGCATACACCACCATGCCCAGCTAGTTTTTGTATTTTTAGTGGAGACGGGGTTTCACCATGTTGGCCAGAATGGTCTTGAACTCCTGACCTTGTGATCCTTCCACCTCAGCCTCCCAAAGTGCTGGGATTAGAGGTGTGAGCCTCTGCGCCTGGCCTAATTGGATTGTTTACAACACAAAGGATAAATGCTTGAGGGGATGGTGCCCTATCTCCATGTTGTGATTATTACACATCGTATGCCTATTATCAAAAATCTCATGTACACCATAAATATACACCTACTATGTACCCACAAAAATTGAATATAAAAAATTTTTCAAAAGATGTCTTCGATAAAAAATATGTATAGAGAGTAAAATGGCTTGTATATGTTTGTATTCGTTTTATTCCATCTATTTGATAATTTTTGATTTTTAAAATACAAAATTTGGTAGTATCAAAGTCCAGAACTGAAACGTTGACTTCTTTTATGGATGGGGATTATGGGGGATATGTAATGCTGGTCAGTTTAAAATACAGCAGTATTGTGGGGATTAGGACTCTAATAAAGGGGCTAAGTGTTAACTGATAATCATTTGGTTCTTCTATCAGCCTGTTTTTTGGTTTCAAACAAATAAATGATTGTATAATACATTTAACACAGAAGCCTCACAATAGCAGGATTATTCTTACTGTCAGATTGCAACTGCTATTGTTGGGCAAGAATAGCAACCAAAAATTGGGATACCAGTTTTAATAATCAGAAAGTACAGAGTTTAGACAGCTCTGTTTGGATATATTAGTAAGTAGCATAGCCTTTGGAGGAACATTTAGGACTTTTTTCTTATAAATGTTTATCACAGATTCTGTGGTTGAAAAGGGTATGCACGCACACACACACATACACAGACACATATACATGCATATGTTTAAGTAAAACATTTTTAATTTTTTTACATGCAACTTAACTAGCACTGGGTTGAAATAAAAATGGATGCTCTTAAAAATTTATGATTATTTTAAACCTAATGCTAACATTTGCAGTTGGGTCAAAAGCGATACATTAAAGGAGACATTATTTCTGTTTATTTAGTAGACCTTTATGACTGTCTTATGTGTAGTTAGTAGGCATGATAAATACTTGGTTATATGGTTATCAAATCAGATTTGGTCCTTCTCTGTGCACTTACAGTAGACATACTAGCTATTAATTATAAGCATCAGTGTATGCTGTAATATAAATATAAGTGGTTTTTTTTTGTGTGTGTGAACCTAGAGATGGTAACTAAATGAAACTGGAGCTTTGAGATTTGTTGAAAGAGATGATTCTTGGGCTAAGCTTTGAAAAGTAGATAAGCCAGGAGTCTGTTGTAAGAAGGTGTTGAGGATTGACAATGAGGATGGTGATATGGTTTGGCTCGGTGTTCCCACCCCAATCTCATGTTGAATTGTAATCCTCATGTGTTAAGGGATGGACCTGGTGCGAGGTGACTGGATCATGGGGGTGGTTTCTCATATGCTGTCCTCATAATAGTGAGTGAGTTCTCATAAAATCTGAGGGTTTTAAAAGTATGGCACTTCCCCTCTATCTCTCCTGCCACCATGTAAGACATGCCTTGCTTCCACTTTGCCTTCTACTGTGATTGTTAAGTTTTCTGAGGTGTCCCCAGCCATGCAGTACTGTGAGTCAATTAAACCTTTTTTTTATTATTATTATACATTAAGTTCTGGGGTACACGTGCAGAATGTACAGGTTTGTTACATAGGTATATACGTGCCATGGTGGATTGCTGCACCCATCAACCTGTCATCTACATTAGGTATTTCTCCTAATGCTATCCCTCCCCTAGCCCCTCGCCCCTGACAGGCCCCAGTGTGTGATGTTCCCCTCCCTGTGTGCATGTGTTCTCATGGTTCAACTCCCACTTATGAGTCAGAACATGCGGTGTCTGGTTTTCTGTTCCTGTGTTAGTTTGCTGAGAATGATGATTTTCAGTTTCATCCATGTTCCTGCAAAGGACGTGAACTCATCCTTTTTTATGGGTGCATGGTATTTCATGGTGTATATGTGCCACATTTTCTTTATCTAGTTCGTCATTGATGGACGTTTGGATTGGTTCCAAGTCTTTGCTATTGTGAACAGTGCTGCAATAAACATATGTGTGTATGTGTCTTTATAGTAGAATGATTTATAATCCTTTGGTTGTATACCCAGTAATGGGATTGCTGGGTCAAATGGTATTTCTGCTTCTAGTTCCTTGAGGAATCATCACACTGTCTTCCACAATGGTTGAACTAATTTACACTCCCAGCAACAGTGTAAAAGTGTTCCTATTTCTCCACATCCTCTCCAGCATCTGTTGTTTCCTGACTTTTTAATGATCACCATTCTAACTGGCGTGAGATGGTATCTCATCGTGGTTTTAATTTGCTTTTCTCTAATGACCAGTAATGATGAGCATTTTTTCATGTGTTTGTTGGCCACATAAATGTCTTCTTTTGAGAAGTGTCTGTTCTTATCCTTTGCCCACTTTTTGATGGGATTTTTTTTCTTTTTGTTTAAGTTCTTTGTAGATTTTGCATATTAGCCATTTGTCACATTGCAAACATTTTCTCCAATTCTGTAGGTTGGCTGTTCACTCTGATGATAGTTTCTTTTACTCTGCACAAGCTCTTTAGTTTAATTAGATGCCATTTTTCAATTTTGGCTTTTGTTGCCATTGCTTTTGGTGTTTTAGTCATGAAGTCTTTGCCCATGCCTATGTCCTGAATGGTATTGCCTAGGTTTTCTTCTAGGGTTTTTATGGTTTTAGATCTTGTGTTTAAGTCTTTAATCAATCTTGAGTTAGAAGGTGTAAGGAAAGGATCCAGTTTCAGCTTTCTGCATATGGCTAGCCAGTTTTTTTTTTTTTTTTTTTTAACACTGTTTATTAAATAGAGAATCCTTTCCCCATTGCTTGTTTTTGTCAGGTTTGTCAAAGATTAGATGGTTGTAGATGTGTGATGTTATTTCTGAGGCCTCTGTTCTGTTCCATTGGTGTATATATCTGTTTTGGTACCAGTACCAAGCTGTTTTGGTTGCTGTAGATTTGTAGCATAGTTTGAAGTCAGTTTACCTGATGCTTCCAGCTTTGTTCTTTTTTGCTTAGGATTGTCTTGTCTATGTGGGCTCTTTTTTGGTTCCATATGAAATGTAAAGTAGTTTTTTTCTAATTCTGTAAAGAAAGTCAATGGTAGCTTGATGGGAATAGCATTCAATTTATAAATTACTTTGGGCAGTATGGCCATTTTCACGATATTGTCTTCCTATCCATGAGCATGAAATTTTTTTTTTTCCGTTTGTGTCCTCTCTTCCTTGAGCAGCAGTTTGTAGTTCTCTGTGAAGAGGTCCTTCACGTCCCTTGTAAGTTGTGTTCCTAGGTATTTTATGTTCTTTGTAGCAATTGTGAATGGAAGTTCACTCATGATTTGGCTCTCTGTTTGTCTGTTATTGGTATATAGGAATGCTTGTGATTTTTGCACATTGATTTTTTATCCTGAGACTTTGCTGAAGTTGCTTACCAGCTTAAAGAGATTTTGGGCTGAGACGATGGGGTTTTCTAAATACATAATCGTGTCATCTGCAAACAGAGACAGTTTGACTTCCTCTTTTCCTAATTGAATACCCTTTCTTTCTTTCTCTTGCCTGATTGCCCTGACCAGAACTTCCAACAGTATGTTGAATAGGAGTGGTGAGATAGGGCATCCTTGTCTTGTGTCAGTTTTCAAAGGGAATGCTTCCAGCTTTTGCCCATTCAATATGATATTGGCTATGGGTTTGTCATACATAGCTCTTATTATTTTGAGATATGTTCCATCAATACCTAGTTTATTGAGAGTTTTTAGCATGAAGGGCTGTTGAATTTTGTCAAAGACCTTTTTTGCATCTATTGAGATAATCTTGTGGTTTTTGTCATTGGTTCTGTTTATGTGATGGATTAAGTTTATTGATTTGCATATGTTGAACCAGCCTTGCATCCCAGGGGTGAAGCCGACTTGATCGTAGTTGATAAGTTTTTGATGTGCTGCTGCATTCGGTTTGCCAATATTTTATTGAGGATTTTCACATTGATGTTCATCAGGGATGTAGGCTTGAAATTTTCTTTTTTTGTTGTGTCTGTGCTAGGTTTTGGTATCAGGATGATGTGGGCCTCATAAAATGAATTAGGGAGGGGTCCCTCTTTTTCTATTGATTGGACTAGTTTCAGAAGGGATGGTACCAGCTCCTCTTTGTACCTCTGGTAGAATTCGGCTGTGAATCCATCTGGGTCTGGACTATTTTTTTGTTGGTAGGCTATTAATTACTGCCTCAATTTCAGAACTTGTTATTGGTCTATTTAGGGTTTGACTTCTTGGTTTAGTCTTGGGAAGGTGTATGTCCAGGAATTTATCAATTTCTTCTAGATTTTTTAGTTTATTTGGGTAGAAGTGGTTATAGTATTCTCTCATGGTAGTTCGTATTTCTGTGGGATCAGTAGTGATATTTCCTTTATCATTTTTTATTGTGTCTATTTGATTCTTCTCTCTTTTCTTCTTTATTAGCCTGGCTAGTGGTCTATCTAGTTTGTTGATCTTCTCAAAATACCAGCTCCTGGATTCATTGATTTTCTTTGACGGGTGTTTTGTGTCTCTGTCTCCTTCAGTTCTGCTCTGATCTTAGTTATTTGTTGTCTTCTGCTCACTTTTGAATTTGTTTGCTCTTACTTCTCTAGTTCTTTTAATTGTGATGTTAGGGTGTCAGTTTTAGATCTTTCCTGCTTTCTCCTTTGGGCATTTAGTGCCATAAATTTCCCTCTACACACTGCTTTAAATGTGTTCCAGAGATCCTGGTATGTTGTGTTTTTGTGTTCATTGGTTTCAAAGAACATCTTTATTTCTGAGTTCATTTCATTATTTACCCAGTAGTCATTCAGGAGCGAGTTGTTCAGTTTCCATGTAGTTGTGCAGTTTTGAGTGAGTTTCTTAATCCTGAGTTCTAATTTGATTGCACTGTGGTTGCAGAGACTGTTTGTTATGATTTCTATTCTTTTGCATTTGCTGAGGAGTGTTTTACTTCAAATTATGTGGTCAAGTTTAGAATCAGTGCAGTGTGGTTCTGAGAAGAATGTATATTCTGTTGAGTTGGGGTGGAGAGTTCTCTAGATGTCTATTAGGTCTGCTTGGTCCAGAGCTGGGTTCAAGTTCTGGATATCCTTGTTAATTTTCTGTCTCGTTGATCTGTCTAATATTGACAGTGGGGTGGTAAAGTCTCCCACTATTATTGCGTGGGAGTCTAAGTCTCTTTGTAGGTCTCTAAGAACTTGCTTTATGAATCTGGGTGCTCCTGTGTTGGATGCATATATATTTAGGATGGTTAGCTCTTCTTGTTGAATTCATCCCTTTACTATTATGTAATGGCAGTCTTTGTCTCTTTTGATCTTTGTTGGTTTAAAGTCTGTTTTATCAGAGACTAGGATTGCAACACATGCTTTTTTTTTTGCCTTCCATTTGTTTGGTAAATATTCCTCAATCCCTTTATTTTGAGCCTGTGTGTGTCTTTGCATGTGAGATGGGTCTCCTGAATACAGCATACTGATGGGTCTTGACTCTTTATCCAGTTTGTCAGTCTGTGTGTTTTAATTGGGGCATTTAGCCCATTTATATTTAAGGTTAATATTGCTATGTGTGAATTTGATCCGGTCATTAGGATGCTAGGTGATTATTTTCCCCATTAGTTGATGCAGTTTCTTTGTAGTGTCGATGGCCTTTACAATTTGGTTGTTTTTGCAGTGGCTGTTACCAGTGGTTCCTTTCCATGTTTTGTGCTTCCTTCAGGTGCTTTTGTAAGGCAGGCCTGGTGGTGACAAAATTTCTCAGCATTTGCCTATTTGTAAAGGATTTTATTTCTCCTTCACTTATGAAGCTTAGTTTGGCTGGATATGAAATTCTGGGTTGAAAATTCTTTTCTTTATGAGTGTTGAATATTGGCCTCCACTCTCTTCTGGCTTGTAGAGTTTCTGCCGAGAGATCTGCTGTTAGTCTGATGGGCTTCCCTTTGTGGGTAACCTGGTCTTTCTTTCTGGCTGCCCTTAGCATTTTTTCCTTTATTTCAACCTTGGCGAATCTTACAATTATGTGCCTTAGGGTTGCTCTTCTCGAGGAGTACATTTTTGGTGTTTTTTGTATTTCCTGAATTTGAATGTTGGCCTGCCTTGCTCAATTGGGGAAGTTCTCCTGGATGATATCCTGAAGAGTGTTTTCCAACTTGGTTCAGTTTTCCCTGTCACATTCAAGTACGCCAGTCATGTATAGGTTTGGCCTTTTCACATCATCTCATATTTCTTGGAGGCTTTGTTCATTTCTTTTAACTCTTGTTTCACTAATTTTCTCTTCTTGCTTTATTTCATTGAGTTGATCTCCAATGTGTGATATCCTTTCTTCCACTTGATCGATTCAGGTATCGATACTTGTATATGCTTCATGAAGTTCTTGTGCTGTGTTTTTCAGCTCCATCATGTCATTTATGTTCTTCAAACTGGTTATTATAGTTAGCAATTCATCTAACCTTTTTTTCAAGGTTCTTAGCTTCCTTCCATTGGGTTAGAACATATTCCTTTAGCTCAGAGGAGTTTGTTATTATCCACCTTCTGAAGCCTACTTCTGTCAATTTGTCAAACTTGTTCTCCATCCAGTTTTGTTCCCATGCTTGCAAGGAGTTGTGATCCTTTGGAGGAGAAGAGGCATTCTGGTTTTTGGAATTTTCAGGCTTTTTGTGCTAATTTCTCCCCATCTTTGTGGATTTATCTACCTTTGGTCTTTTATGTTGGTATCCTTCACATGGGTTCTCTGAGTAGACATCCTTTTTGTTGATGTTAATACTGATCCTTTCTGTTTGTTACTTTATCTTCTAACAGTCAGTCCTCTCTGCTGCAGGTCTGTTGGAGTTTGCTGGAGGTCCACTCCAGATCCTGTTTGCCTGGGTATCACCAGCAGAGGCTGCAGAACAGCAAAGATTCTTGCCTGTTTCTTCCTGTGGAAGCTTTATCCCAGAGAGGTACCCATCAGATGCCAGCCAGAGCTGTCCTGTATGAGGTGCCCCTACTGGGAGGTGTCTCCCAGTCAGGATACACGGGGGTCAGGGACTCCCTTGAGGAGGCGGTCTGTCTCTTATCAGAGCTCCAATGCTGTGCTGGGAGATCTGCTGCTCTCTTCAGAGCTGTTAGGCAGGGACATTTAAGTCTGGTGAAGCTGCGCCCACAGTTGTGCCTTCCCTGAGGTGCTCTGTCCCAGGGAGATGGGGGTTTTATCTATAAGTCCCTGACTGGGGCTGCTGCCTTTCTTTCAGAGATGCCCTGCCCAGGGAGGAGGAATCTAGAGGTGCAGTATGGCCGCATCAGCGTTGCTGAGCTGCAGTGGGCTCTGCCCACTTTGAACTTCCTGGTGGCTTTGTTTACACTGTGAGGGTAAAACCCGCCTACTTAAGGCTCAGCAGTGGCAGATGCTCCTCCCCCTACTAAGGTCGATCGTCCCAGGTTGACCTCAGACTGCTGTGCTGGCATGAGAATTTCAAGCCAGTGGATCTTAGCTTGCTGGGCTCTGTCGGAGTGGGACTTGGCATAGACCACTTGGCTTCCTGGCTTCAGCCCCCTTTCCGGAGGAGTGAATGGTTTTGTCTCGCTGGTGTTCCAGGTGCCACTGAGGTATGAAAAATAAACTGCTGCAGCTATCTTGGTGTCTGCCCAAATGGCCTCCCAGTTTTGTGCTTGAAACCCAGGGCCCTGGTGGTGTAGGCACCAAGGGAGTCTCCTGGTCTGCGAAGACTGTGGGAAAAAGCACAGTATTTGGGCTGGAGTGAACAGTTTCTCCCAGTACAGTCTCTCACCACTTCCCTTTGCTGGGGGAGGGAAATCCCTTGACCCCTTGTGCTTCCCGGGTGAGGTGAGGTGATACCCCACCCTGCCTTGGCTCACCCTCTGTGGGCTATACCCACTGTCCAACCAGTCCCAGTGAGATGAACTGGGTACCTTAGTTGGAAATGCAGAAATCACCCACCTTCTGTGTCAGTCTTGCTGGGAGCTGCAGACTGGAGCTGTTCTTGTGTGGCCATCTTGCCAGCAACTCTTAAACTTTTTTTTTTTTTTTTTTTTTTTTAAATAAAGTACCCAGTCTTAGGTAGTTCTTTATAGAAGTGTGAAAATGGACTAATACAAAATATTGGTGCTGGCAGAGTGGGGTACTCCTCTAAAGATAACCTTAAAATGTGGAGGTGAGGTTGGAACTGGGTCATAGGCAGAGGTTGGAATAGTTGGGAGGGCTCAGAAGAAGATAGGAAGATATGGAAAAGTTTAGAACTTCCTAGAGTCTGGTTGAATGGTTTTGACCAAGATGCTGATAGTGATATGCACAATGAAGTTTAGGCTGAGGTGGTCTCAGGTGGAGATGAGGAACTTCTTGGGAACTGGAGTAAAGGTCACTCTTGCTATGGTTTAGCAAGAGACTGGTGGCATTTTGCCCCTGCCCTAGGGAACTGTGGAACTTTGAACTTGAGAGTGATGATTTAGGATATCTGGCAGAAGAAATTTTTTTTTTTTTTTTTTTTTTTTTGAGACGGAGTCTCGCTCTATCGCCCAGGCTGGAGTGCAGTGGCCGGATCTCGGCTCACTGCAAGCTCCACCTCCCGGGTTTACGCCATTCTCCTGCCTCAGCCTCCCGAGTAGCTGGGACTACAGGCGCCCACCACCTTGCCCGGCTAGTTTTTTTGTATTTTTTAGTAGAGACGGGGTTTCACCGTGTTAGCCAGGATGATCTCGATCTCCTGACCTCGTGATCCGCCCGTCTCGGCCTCCCAAAGTGCTGGGATTACAGGCTTGAGCCACCACGCCCGGCCAGAAATTTTTAAGCAGGAAAGCATTCAAGATGTGACCTGGCTTTTTCTGAAAGCATACAGTCATATGCATTTACAAAGAGATGGTCTGAAATTGGAACTTACATTTAAAGAGAAGCAGAACATAAAAGTTCGGAAATATTGCAGCCTGACCTTGTGGCAGAATAGTAACACTCATTTTTTTGGGGAGAAATTCAAGCAGGCTGCACAAATTTGTGCAAGTAATGAGGAGCGAAACATTTATCACCAAGACAATGGGGAGAATGTCTCCACAGAATTTCAGGGATCTTCATAGCAGCCCCTCTCATCACAAGCTTATGAGGGAAAAATGGTTTCATGATCCAGGCCCAGGACTCCAATGCTCTTTGCAACCTTGGGAAATGGCACCCTACATCCCAGCCACTCTAGCTCCAGCTGTGCCTAAAAGAGGCCAAGGTATAGCTCAGGCCATTGCTTCAGAGGGTGCACACTCCAAGTCTTGGTAGCTTCCACGTGCTGTTGGGCCTGTGGGTGCTCAGAAGACAAGAGTTTAACTCTAGGAAGCTCTGCCTTGATTTCAGAGGATGTATGGAAATGCCTGGATGTCCAGGCAGAAGTCTGCTGCAGGGGCAGAGCCCCCATGGAGAACTTCTATTAGGGCAATGCAGAGGGGGAAATGTTGGATTGGAGCCCCCACAGTATCCCCATTGGGGCACTTCCTATAGGAGCTATGAGAAGAGGGCTACTGTCCTCCAGACCCCAGAATGGTAGATCTACCAACAGCTTGCACCATGTGCCTGGAAAAGCCATAGTCACTCAATGCCAGTTCGTGAAAGAAGCCACAGGGGCTGTACTCTGCAGAGTCACAGGGGTGGAGCTGCCCAAGGCCTTGGGAGCCCACCCCTTGCATCAGCATGTCCTGCATGTGAGCCATGGAGTCAAAGGAGTTTATTCTGGAGCTCTAAAATGTAATGACTGTCCTCCTGGATTTTGGACTTGCATGGGGCCTGTAGCCCCTTTGTTTTGTCCAATTTCTCCCATTTAGAATTGGATCATTTATGCAATGCCAGTACCCCCATTGTATCTTGCAAGTAGTTAACTTGTTTTTGATGTTACAGACTCATATATGGAAGGGACTTGCCTTTGCTCAGATGAGACTTTGAACTTGAACTTTTGAGTTAATGCTGGAATGAGTTAAGACTTTGGGGGACTGTTGGGAAGGCATGACTGGTTTTGAAATATGAGAAGGATATGAGATTTGGGAGAGGCCAGGGGGAATGATATTGTTTGGCTCAGTGTCCCCACCAAAATTTCATGTTGAATTGTAATCCCCATGTGTCGAGGGCAGGACCTGATGGAAGGTGATTGGATCATGGGGGCAGATTCCCCCATGATCACTATCAAGATCTCATGATAGTGAGTGAGTCCCCCTCTTTTTCTTTCTTTTTTTTGCTGCCATATAAGACGTGCCTTGCTTCCACTTAGACTTCTGCTGTGATTGTAAGTTTCCTGAGGCCTGTCCAGCCATGCAGAACTGTGAGTCAATTAAACCTCTTTTCTTTATTACCCAGTCTTAGGTAGTTCTTTATAGCAGTATGAAAATGGACTAATACATATGGCAATCAAGGGAGTGGGAATAGCAGGTGTTAAAAGTTGCAGAATGTAAGCTTTTTGCATGGTTAAAGTAAAAGTCTTTGAGGTTGAGTTGCAAGAGTGAGAGCAGAGCCAGAAAGGTAATGAGAGTCCTGTCATAAATGCCTAAGAGTTGAAGTTTGTGATTCAGAGACTATGAGATGCTATCATGGATTTTAGGTAAGGGAGTGACACTCGGTTTTGCATTCTAGGAGGATCATTTTGACAGCATTGTGGAGGAAACGTAATAGGACCAGGTGGGAAGTAGGGGCCAGTTGGGATGTTATTGCAGTGATCCAGGTGAGATGTAATAAGGCCTGATTTAAGTCTGTGGTGATAGAAATGGAGAGGAGGAGACCTAATTGTGAGATGTTAAAGAGACTGAATGAATAGGCCTTGGTGATTTATTGACTATAACTGAGAAAAAGGTCTCTGAGTGGCCCTTGGTTTTCTGGGTTTGATGATTATGTAGATAATTATATTATCCATCAGGATAGAGCAGATAGGAAAAAGGAATACATTTAAGAAAAACAGTGATGAATTAGGTTATGATATATTGAATCTGATTGATGCCTAGAGAGAATTAGTCAACAGATGGTTGAATATGTTTGGAGTTAAGGAGAGAGGTTTGGGTTAAAGATACACATTTGTGAGTTAGCAGTGTAGGTAATATTAAATAGTTGTAGTCATTAGTTGAGATCAATGGATCTCAACCAGAGGTGATTTTGATGCTTAGAAGACATTTAGCAATGACTAAAGACTTTATTTATTTATTTATTTATTTGAGATGGAGTCTCACTCTCTCACCCAGACTGGAGTGCAGTGGTGTAATTTCGGCTCACTGCAACCTCTGTCTGCCTCCTGGGTTTAAGCAATTCTTCTGCCTCAGCTTCCTGAGTAGCTTGGATTACGGGTGCCCGCCACCATGCCCAGCTAATTTTTGTATTTTTAGTAGAGACGGGGTTTCGCCATGTTGGCCAGGCTAGTCTTGAAATCCTGACCTCAAGTGATCCACCCGCCTTGGCCTCCCAAAGTGCTGGGATTACAGGCGTGAGCCACCGGACCTGGCCAACTGGAGACATTATTGATTGTCAAAACAAAGATGCTACTGACATCTTATAGTTGGAGGCCAGAGATCCTGCTAATATCCTCCAATGCAAAAGGCATTCTCCCACACCAAATTATTATCCAGTCCAAAATGGCAGTTGTGCTCAGGTTGAGAAACCATGATTAGACAACATAACCCAAAAGAGTGTTAGAGGGAGTCAAGCATAGGATTGAGGGTAGAATTTTGGGAAATATCAACCTAAGGTGATCAGAGAAAGTCTATGAAGAGGTGACCAGAAAAGTAGAAAGAAGATCAGGGAAGAACTGTACCCTAGAAGCCAAGGAAGCAGAGAGTTTTGGAAGTGGTTAACATTTTTAGCATGGCTAAATAGGATAATAATTGAAAATCACATTTTAAATTTGACAATATGTTCAGAATTTCAGTTTATGAAACTCTTATGTTGAAGACATCTGAGCACAAGTTAATATGCTTCTTGAAGCAACATACTATGTCTGACCCTTGGGAAGTCAGTCATTTGGGAATCTTTATTGAGTATTTCTAGCCTAGTACATTGTTATGCTCTAGGGATAAAAAGTGGGTAAGATATAAATTCTATTTCTTTTTTTTTTTTTTTTTTGAGAGGGTGTCTTGCTCTTGTTGCCCAGGCTGGAGTGCAATGGCGTGATCTCGGCTCACTGCAACCTCCGCTTCCCAGGCTCACGTGATTCTCCTGCCTCAGCCTCCTGAGTAGCTGGGACTACAGGTGCATGCCACCACACCTGGCTCACTTTTGTCTTTCTAGCAGAGCCATATTGGCCAGGCTGGTCTCAAACTCCTGACTTCAAGTGATCTGCCAGCCTCGGGCTCCCAAAGTGCTGGAATTATAGGCATGAGCCATTGTGCCTGGCTGCTGTGTCTGAGGGGTTTGTAGTCCAGTGGGTGAGATGAAAAAATGTCAACACATTAAGCACCATAGTAAATAGTAGGGAATGAAAAGAAGACCTTGGAAACAGAGGAACTTCCAGTCTTTCTATGATATAGTCCTGTCAACCCTGGACCCTGATAAGGCTTAGAGTCGAAGGGCGTAAAGAGAAGCAAGAGAGTTGGTTATATTTTTAAAAAGGTAATGAAAAGATCATGTTTGTCTTTTTAATTTTGATATTAAAAAAGCTGACAGCAAAACTATGGGTCATATATTCCATCTATCATGAACAAAATACGTATGGGATATTTTATTTATAAATCACCTTTTATTACCTCCACCCCGAAATAGCCATTTACCTTTATTTTATTTTATTTATTTATTTTTTATTTTTTGCTCTGTCGCCCAGGCTGGAGTGCAGTGGTGTGATCTCGGCTCACTGCAACCTCTGCCTCCTGGGTTCAAGCGATCCTCCTGCCTCAGCTTCCCTAGTAGTAGTCCCAGCGCCTGGCTAATTTTTGTATTTTTTGTAGAGACGGGGGTTCACTATGTTGGTCAGGCTGATCTCGAACTCCTGGCCTCAAGTGATCTTCCCGCCTTGTCCTCTCAAAGTGCTGGGATTACAGGTGTGAGCCACCGCGCCCGGCCCACTGTTTACCTTTAGAATGTGCCTCACAGACATGTAATCTCTGTAATCTTCCTCTTTCCTTTCTATCTACTGCTGCTGCTTTGTAATTCCAGGCAGAGACTGGAAATGGCAGTGAGTAGCCTAGGATTGTGGCAGTCTGAGAGTTGTTTAGAGAATATGTAAGAGGGTCCTAGAGTTGTCTTTTTCTTTTGTCACTTCTTGCCGAAACAAACTACACCTGTCTAACGTCTAATCCCAGGTTTGACCCACAGGTGAGGAGTGAGACTTCTCACAAATTTGTGTCCTTAAGGTTCCTAATTTAGATGATAAATGGAGCATAGCAACATTAAATATTAGAAATGAAAGGTCCTTGGGAGAGATTAATTCATATATGATTATTACCAGAGTTGAGTAATTTGCTTGTAATCATGTAATAGTTATTGACAGAATTGAAAGCCCAGGAGGGTGTCTCCATGGGAACCACCTTTCAGGGACATTGGTTCCCAAACATCATGAAGGGACTACATCAGAGTCATCTACACTGCTTGTCAAATATACAGATTTCCAGGCTTACCCTAGACCCATGAAACAAAAAAAGTCTGATAGGAGCTATTGGTAGTTGTTATGTTATTGGCAGATAATTCAGAGTTATGACCAAAGTACTTTAAAATGTATCTAGCACATGGTAAGCACCAGTGCATGTTGTTTGCATTAGTATTTTATCAGTATTTTTGTACAATCTGCAATGTGGAAGGAAAAAAAGGAATTGAAATGATTTTTTTTGTTTTTAATTTCCCCACTTTACTTTAAAAAAAAAAACCAGTTTCTCATAAGGGAAGAACAAGAACCAAGAAGTAATTAAAGTTCACGAGAAGGCATGTAGATGTCAAGAGTGTTGTATAATGATTTTCGTTTGCTCAGGGATAATTTGAAAGTGAAAGTGTAGAAATGCAATGCATTTCAGCTTACTCTGCTCATCTTCAACTTGTACTGAGCATTTCATTATAGCATAATATAGTGTAGTGGTTCTAAGACTTTTTGGTCTCTGGAGTCTTTCATGATCTTAAAAATTATTAAGGATCCCAAACAGATTTGTTAATGTAGATTATATTTATGTATATTTACCATATTAGAAATTAAAACTGAGAAATTAAAAACATTAATTCATTAAAAGTAAGCCCATAAACTTGTTTATGTGAATAACATTTTAATGAAAAATAACTATTTTCTGAAAAAACAATTGAGAAGAGTGGCATTGTTTACATTTTTGTAAATCATTTTAACGTCTTCCTTAATAGAAGACTGCCAGATTCTGTCTACTTTTGCATTTATTCTGTTGTAAGGTGTTGTTTTGGCTGAAGTATAAAGAAAATACAACCTCATACAGACATGTAGTTGTAAAAAAGGAAGAATATTTTAATAGCCTTTTAAATAAGTGTGGATTTTCTCCTCTTATACTACACCAAAATTTGACAAGTGTTAGTTTCTTAAACATGAGTTAGAATGTGTGATTTGAGACCATATCTGTGAAGTTTATTCAGTCTTGTATATTGTAGACTTTGAAGTGGATCTTACAGCCGTGCATGATTTTATAACATCATGTATTGCTCATTTAGAAAATATTAGTTCATTGATTTATGCTGGTCTTCTAAGTGTTTATACATTTCATTATATAAAATATATTTTAAAATCACATTTGTTATTACTGTATTATTACTGATCTCATCAGACAATTCTTTAAGTATTGGGAAGCTGCCAAACTCATAGTAGGCAGATAAAGGTTTTCTAAAAAATTCTGATTTACTTGAAAGTTTTAATTTTGTCATAGACAACAAGTATTTCCAACTGTGTTCTTTGAAGTAGTAGGTTTATTTTATTTTGTATGCTAAATACCTACGTCTGAATAGCCCTTTTATTTCCTGTCCATCCATTTGTCTTCCAAGTAAAAATGTTGTTCCATGAAAAATGCCTCTAGTTCAGCTTGCAACTCAAACAACTGCATAAGGGCTTTTCTTCAAGGTAGCCATTGTAATTCAGTATGTAGCAGGGGTGGTTTCCGTGTACTTCCCATTTTGTCACACAGAATGTTAAACCTGTATACAACATTTCAGATTTGATAAATTGAATAATTTTTACTGTATCACCCAGGACATTCTTCAGTGAAACTGACATTGATTTTTACTGTGATGCATGCTGGTGAAGAACATGATGACTATAAGTACAGTTTGGTGCCATTGCCTTGATTTGTGTTAAGGTTCCAGCAGTTTTACCTACCATTGCTTTTGAACCATGAGTGGAAAGGTCAGCCCAATGAAAAAAAAAATATATATTTCCCTCCCCCAAATAATATCTTTGTAGAATTATAAAAATAGTTTTACCATCTTGGATCATCTGAAAGATTCTTGGGGATCTCTAGAGAGAGAGGGCCAATAATCGTATTTGGAGAATTGCTTGTGTAATGGAAAGGTCTTTAACCAAAAGTCAGAATTCTTAGTTTCTAGGTTAGTAATCCTTGTTATAGGTCTCAGGAAACTACTGACCTCATTTTAGTTTCTTCTTCTTTTATTAAAGTGACGTGGAAGTGAGTGCTTTACAAGTAAAATAGTTTGTGTCTAATGTCAGGAAATACCTTATTAGGCACGTCACATTGTAAAAAAACATTCTGGAGAAATTTGAACTAGGTCTTTCCTTTTCATTCATTTTATTTATTATAGTGATGTTAAGGTGGCTAGAATTGATAACCTATTTTTGTAAAACTTCTGTTTTTACAAAAATGTACCAAGTGATAATTAACCAAGCCACTGGAGTCATGTTGGAATATACACTATAAGATACAAAAGTTGTCCTCAAGCTACTTGTAGCCTGATTAATAAACACACAGATATAGCAGTATAATGTATTTTATGCCATCACATAATTGCTTTAAATAATATGTAGGAGATCAGAGAATGACAAGACTGAGGAATGGGGAGGTAGAGAATGGCTCCATGAGTGTCAGAGAATTAAATTAGACCTTTATAAAAATGGAGAAATGATACATGCCGAGGTACAAAGAGAACATGTCATACTTCTCAATTAATCTTTTCCCTGCCCAGACAAATACCTGTTCTCAGTTTCCCTCTTCCTGTCATTCTGTGGTTTGTGACATCGTTTTTCTCGTACTTTTTTTCTTTGCACCATTCTAAGGCCCATGATTTGTGATATTAAAATAGCATGGTGTACTGGAAAGATCTTGGGCTTTGGAGTCAGAGTGACCCAACCTCCAATTCTGAGGGCACATTTCATAGACAGTCTGAAAATTAAGTGAAATAATACATTTAAAAGTGCTCCATAAATGTTAACTGCCTTTCTCCATTATTACAAATAATGAACAGCAACAGAGAATGAGTTAATTAAGATGGTAGCATGCTGTGATGAAATTTATCCATTAGACTTGGAGTGCAAAAGACTTGTGAAAAGAGAGACAATACCCTGTTTGCAGATGACATGATTGTATATTTAGAAAACCCCATCGTCTCAGCCCAAAATCTCCTTAAGCTGATAAGCAACTTCAGCAAAGTCTCAGGATACAAAATTAATGTGCAAAAATCACAATCATTCTTATACACTAGTAACAGACAAGCAGAGAGCCAAATCAGGAATGAACTTCCATTCACAATTGCTTCAAAGAGAATAAAATACCTAGGAATCCAGCTTACAAGGGATGTAAAGGACCTCTTCAAGGAGAACTACAAACCACTGCTCAGTGAAATAAGAGAGGACACAAACAAATGGAAGAACATACCATGCTCATGGATAGGAAGAATCAATATCGTGAAAATGGCCATACTCCCCAAGGTTATTTATAGATTCAATGCCATCCCCATCAAGCTACCAATGAGTTTCTTCACAGAATTGGAAAAAACTGCTTTAAAGTTCATATGGAACCAAAAAAGAGCCCGCATTGCCAAGACAGTCCTAAGTCAAAAGGACAAAGCTGGAGGTGTCACGCTACCTGACTTCAAACTATACTACAAGGCTACAGTCACCAAAACAGCATGGTACTGGTACCAAAACAGAGATATAGACCAATGGAACAGAACAGAGTCCTCAGAAATAATACCACACATCTACAGCCATCTGATCTTTGACAAACCTGAGAGAAACAAGAAATGGGGAAAGGATTCCCTATTTAATAAATGGTGCTGGGAAAATTGGCTAGCCATAAGTAGAAAGCTGAAACTGGATCCTTTCCTTACCCCTTATACGAAGATTAATTCAAGATGGATTAGAGACTTAAATGTTAGACCTAATACCATAAAAACCCTAGAAGAAAATCTAGGTAGTACCATTCAGGACATAGGCATGGGCAAGGACTTCATGTCTAAAACACCAAAAGCAACGGCAGCAAAAGCCAAAATTGACAAATGGGATCTCATTAAACTAAAGAGCTTTTGCACAGCAAAAGAAACTACCATCAGAGTGAACAGGCAACCCACAGAATGGGAGAAAATTTTTGCAACCTACTCATCTGACAAAGGGCTAATATCCAGAATCTACAAAGAACTCAAACAAATATACAAGAAAAAAACAAACAACCCCATCCAAAAGTGGGGAAAGGATATGAACAGACATTTCTCAAAAGAAGACATTCATACAGCCAACAGACACATGAAAAAATGCTCATCATCACTTGCCATCAGAGAAATGCAAATCAAAACCACAATGAGATACCATCTCACACCAGTTAGAATGGCAATCATTAAAAAGTCAGGAAACAACAGGTGTTGGAGAGGATGTGGAGAAATAGGAACACTTTTACACTGTTGGTGGGATTGTAAACTAGTTCAACCATAATGGAAAACAGTATGGCAGTTCCTCAAGGATCTAGAACTAGATGTACCATATGACCCAGCCATCCCACTACTGGGTATATACCCAAAGGATTATAAATTATTCTACTACAAAGACACATGCACACGTATGTTTATTGCGGCACTATTCACAATAGCAAAGACTTGGAATCAACCCAAATGTCCATCTGTGACAGACTGGATTAAGAAAATGTGGCACATATACACCATGGAATACTATGCAGCCATAAAAAAGGATGAGTTTGTGTCCTTTGTAGGGACATGGATGCAGCTGGAAACCATCATTCTTAGCAAACTATCACAAGAACAGAAAACCAAACACCGCATGTTCTCACTCATAGGTGGGAACTGAACAATGAGGAAACTTGGACTCGGGAAGGGGAACATCACACACTGGGGCCTATCATGGGGAGGGGGGAGGGGGGAGGAATTGCATTGGGGAGTTATACATGATATAAATGATGACTTGATGGGTGCTGACGAGTTGATGGGTGCAGCACACCAACATGGCACAAGTATACATATGTAACAAACCTGCACGTTATGCACATGTACCCTAGAACTTAAAGTATAAAAAAAAAAAAAAAAGAGACAATAATATATTGTGGTTATCATGGACATTAGAGTTGGAGAGAATTGCAGTAAAATCCTGATCGTAACCTGTACTATTACCGTTGTGCTTATTTGGGGCAAGTTGACTTAAACTCTCAAAGCCTTAGTTGATTTGTCTAATAAATGGGAATGGTTTTGGGAAGATAGTCAATAGCATCCCCCAACATATTTGTTTCTTCTTCATTTGAATGTGATTTTGTTCAGTCCTGGCGGATATTGATTAGGCTAGGCTAATAAGTGAATGCCATTAGTTAGTGGCCTAGTGTTTGGTATAAGATGGTTATGTGTTCTTGTTGACATTTATAGATCATGAATATCTTGACACACTCTGCCCAGTTCTAGAAGTCCATCCATATACCTCTTTCAAAGCCTATAATATTTATCATCTGCTCCTTTATAGAACAGTTTTCCAATTTCTGTCATATGCAATTAAGTTACCTGGAATTAGTTTGGTTATTTTGGGGATTACTTTTGAGCTTCCTTGGGTGGACCCAGAGCAGCCTTTAGTGTCAAGGGCTAACTTACCCCTTTACAAAGACAATATCTTTCTAATGACTCTCTACCCAATGCTCCATGTATTGTGAGATCTTTCCCCTTTGACTGATAGGAACATAAACTGTTCTCAGCAGTGTGCAATCTCTGGGAATTATACAGCTTATATCTCCAGTGATTCTTTCCCCAGTGGTGGGTAATTTTTCTCATTCATGTGAAGGACTCCACAGGCCCCCTCTGCAGTTCTGGGGAGTTCTGTCTCTATGTCTCCTTTCTCCCCATTATTCTGCTCCATAAATTCCAGCTGCCTTGGCTTCCCTTAACTTTCATTTTTTTTTCTCAACTCAGCAAGATGACTGGGCTCTGTTTGGATTCTCCCTCCCTGTTTTTCAGCCTGGAAATTGTCTCCAGGACAATAAACTGGGGCAGTCATAGGGCTCATCTCACTTGTTTTTATTTTTTCTGGAGTTATTGTCTTCCCTGCTGTAATTCCATGTCTAAAAACATAGTTTTTATGTTTTGTCCAGTTTTCTAGTTTTTTACAGATGTCTGTGTGTGTGTGTGGGTTAGGGGGCTGCTTAGGGGTTAAGTCCCATTCCTGTTACTCTTTTATGGCCAGGAGCAAAGCTCCATTTATAGCTGCTACTTTTTTTTTTCTTTTTTTCTTTACCTCTGTGTATTCTCTACACCACTAAAAAGTCAGATGAGTCCATCATCTGTATAATCACGTTTGTTTTTATAGCAATTAAGTGCCATAGCCACTTGTATTAGTATGGGTTCTCCAGGGATATAGAACCAATAATACACACACACACACACACACAGATTTATTATAAGGAATTGGCTCACATAATTATGGAGGCTAAGTCCCAAGATCTACGTTCAGCAAGCTGGAGACTCAGAAGGGCTAATCGTATAGTTCCAGTATAAATCCAAAGGTCTGAGAACCAGTATAGCCAATGATACAAGTTTTAGGTGATGTACGTTCCAGTCTGAGTCCAGGTCCATGTCCAAAGGCAGAAAACTGACATTTAAGCTCAAATATAGGCAGAGAGTGCATTCTCCCTTATTCCACCTTTTTTTTTTTTTTTTTTTTCTATTCAGGGCTTCAGTGGATTGGATGATGCCCACCCACATGAAGGCGGGCAATGTGAATTACTTAATCTACCGATTCAGATGTTAATCTCATCCAGAAACATCCTCACAGACACACCCAGGATAATATTTAACCAAATTTATGGGTATACCATGGCTCAGTCAAGGTGACATAAAAATTAATCATCATACTCCTCAAACTCTTAGGCTTACCCTTCATCTAATTTATATAATAATGAATCAGTACCTGTGTTCCCGTTTCCTCCCAGCATGGAGATAATCCTGCAGTTTCTAGATTAATCTCAATCTTATTTTCATGGTTGTTTCCTGGGGCCAGCCACTTTCCAACCAAAACACATAGCATATTCAGAATAATTTGAGAGGGACTATTTACAAGATGTGGGAGAAGTGTAGGGAAACAACAAGAGATGGGATAGTAACTGGTGAGTAATACTTGAGCAGTTACTGTCCCCATACCTGAAGAGTTGAGGGGAAGGAGTATCCTAATCTGGGAGAGAGTCTTGTAGAAATGTCTGTCTTGGGGGAAACATTGATACTTGGTAGAGGACCTAGCCAGCCTGGGGCTACCCTACAGAGAGGAAGCCAGGAAATTAAATTCCTTGACCACCCTCTCCTCCTTCTTTCTGATCTTCTGCTTTTGAGGCAGTCTGTAAAGAAACCCCTGGGGCGGCAGAGGGAAGAGTGAACTGGAGGGGGCAGTTGGAAATATTTGGCAAAGACAGCTAGGTTGGAGTAGCTGCCTGGCTCCTTTCCTTCAGAAACAGGTGTTTCAAGATACACAAGGTTGGAAATGAGAGAAAAAATAGTTTATAGATTATTATTTTCTTGCCTTTCAAATACTCCCAAAGTAGTCTTCTATGTATGTTCTGAAGAACTGATGAACGCAAGAAGAAATAATGTTAAATTATCTAGAGTTGATTAAACTCATCACCTGATGCTGTTATTTTATTGATAAGACTGGTAATATTAAAAATTAATCAAGTTTGCCCATTGTAGTAGTAGGCCAGGATCTAGATACTCCATAAAATCCACACTATATTTTAAGAAAAGTATCCGTAGGGAAAGAAGAAAATGTTTATGTACATGAAAGTGGTTTCTTTAACATTGAAGCATAGTAGTGGCAATTATTTATATGTTAATCTATATTTTACAGGCTTCTACTTTTAAATTATTAATATACATGGATAGGTAATTTTAGGTTTAATTCAGACTTTCTGTAAGTCATTTAGAGGAAGTTTAGTGTGAGGCATTCTTTGCTATAAACAGAATGGGTGAACATTTATTAGGTGATAGTGGGTAATTATCAACAAATTTGGAATATTCAGGAAAGATGCTGCTGCTTTGCGTCTTTGGCTGTGTATGCCACTCAGTTTTTGTAAACTCAGTCCTGTTTTTAGGTGCATAGTGCATGGCCTTTGACCTACTACTGTGCAGCAGTGTCTTCAAACCACCTTTCACCTCTTGCAACTGGCAACCGAGGTGAGTTGCATGGTGCAATGGTGCTGTTAACACATAACCACATATTATCACCAAACATATAACATATTATAAAAATAAAACACTTTTAAAATATTTCAGAAACATATTTGAGCGTTTTAATAACTCTGAGTAGAAGTTAGTCATAGTTTTATAACATTTTAGAACTGGAAGAGATCTTTGCAAGTTTATTTTACTGATGAGATTTAGGTACAGTCACACAGCTTATTTAATGATTGAGATTCAGTCACATGCATTATTAGTGAAGTGCCAACATAAGAACCAGGATCTTCTGATTACCTTCAATGATTTTATTATGCAAAGCCATTGCTCCTTGTAGATATTCAGAGTTACAGAATCCACAAATGCATGATAAATAATGGTCTGGCATCAACATTGAGGGAGTTTTGTTGTTCCATGACAGCTCTGTTTATTAACTGGTTCTTCCTTGTTTTGGTCAAAAATTTGCTTCCTAATAACTTTCACTTGTTATTCCTAGTCCTGTCCTCATCAGAATCACCTAATTCTTTCTCCTTTGATAACCTCTGAAATATTCGCATACTGTAATCAGCTCAGAAAAACAACTTTAGGTCTTTAGCTTTTTCTTATATAATGAAATTTTCAGTATAATTGCCATTCTGGTTATCTTTCTGGCCATGGATCACTTTGTCAGTATCCCACCTAAATAGGGTTCCCAGATTTGAACGTTGTGTCCAGGCACTTTCTGAAGGGATATAGTGAATGCGCTTTTAGTCACCCAGTGTAAAATGGTGAGCAATATAGTAAAAGAAGAAAAGTGACACTGATTGTTCTTTACACTACTTTACTTCTTTAATCTTATGCTTACCTAACCACCATAGTTATGAGACTTGAGAAACACTTTGGGGCCGGGCACGGTGGCTCATGCGCCCAGCACTTTGGTAGGCCAAGGCGGGCGGATCATTTGAGGGCAGGAGTTCGAAACCAGCCTGGCCAACATGGTGAAACCCCGTCTCTGCTAAAAATACAAAAATTAGCTGGATGTGGTGGTGCATACCTATAATCCCAGCTACTTGGGAGGCTGAGGCAGGAGAATTGCTTGAACCCGGGAGGTGGAGGTTGCAGTGAGTCAGGATCACACCACTGCACACCAGCTTGGGCAACAGAGTGAGACTCTGTCTCAAAAAAAAAAAAAAAAAAAAAATCTCTAATTAGATTAATCAAATTCCCTTAATCTTTTTAAAAATTTATTTTACAATTTTATGTTTATTAATTTTTTTTGTTGATACGTAATACATGTGTGTATTTTCAGGGTACATGTGTTAATTTGATACACTCGTGTAATGTGTAAAGAGCAAATCAGGGTAATGGGGATATCCATCACCTTAAATACATTTCTTTATGCTAAGAACATTAGAATTATTCTCTTCCAGCTATTGTACAATTGATTAGTGTTAACTATAGTCACCCTACTGATCTATTGAATACTAGGTCTTATTTCTTTTTTTGTTTGTTTGTTGTTGTTTTTGTTTTTGAGACAGAGTCTCGCTCTGTCACCAGGCTGGAGTGCAGTGGCACGATCTCGGCTCACTGCAACCTCCGCCTCCCAGGTTCAAGTGATTCTTCTGCCTCAGCCGCTGGACTAGCTGGGACTACAGGTGCACGCCAATGCGCCCAGCTAATTTTTGTATTTTTAGTGGATAGTCTTGATCTCTTGACCTCATGATCCGCCTGCCTCCCCCTCCCAAAGTGTTGGGATTACAGGCATGAGCGACTGGGCCTGGCCGGTCTTATTTCTTCTATATAACTGTGTATTTATTTGTACCCATTAATGAACCTCTCTTCATCACTCCCTTACCCCCTTTTCTCATCCCTTCCTGGCCTCTGGTAACCACCAGTCTACTATTTGTCTTGAACAGATCCATATTTTTTAACTTCCACATGTGAGTGGGAACATGTGACATTTGTCTTTCTATGCCTGGCTTATTTCACTTAACATAATGACATCCAGCTTCACTCGTGTTACTGAACATGACAGGATTTCATTCTTTTTTATGACTGAGTAATATTCCAATGTGTATATATACACAGTATTTTGTTTATCCGTATGTCTGTTGATGAGCACTTAGATTTATTCCATATTTTGGCTCTTGTGAATGATGCCCTGATAAACATGGGAGTGCAGTATCTGTTTGATATATTGATTTTCTTTATTTTGGATATATACCCAGCAGTCAAATTGCTGGATCAAATGGTAGTTCTATTTTTAGTTTTTTGAGGAAGCTCCACACTATTTTCCATAGTGACTGTACTAATTTACATTCCTACCAACAGTGTAGGGGGGTTTCCCTTTCTTTACATCCTCACAGCATCTGTTATCGTGTGTCTTTTTAACAGAAGCCATTTTAACTGGCCATTTTTTACTGTTTTATTGTGGTTTTGATTTGCCTTTCTCTGGTGATTAGTGATGTTGAACATTTAAAAAAATATACTTGTTGGGCTTTGTATGTCTTGTTTTGAGAAATGTCTGTTCAAATCTTTTGCCTATTTAAAAATAAGGTTATTATTATTTTACTATTGAGTTGTTTGAACTCCTGATATGTTCTGGTTATTAATCCCTTGTCAGATGGATAGTTTACAAATATTTTCTCTCATTCTGTGGGTGGTCTTTTCTCCTTGTTAATTGTTTCCTTAGCTGTGCAGAAGCTTTTTAGCTTGGTATGATCGCATTCATCTGTTTTTGCTTTGGTTGCCTGTACTTTTGAATTCTTACATTTAAAAATCTTTGCCCAGATTAATGTTCTGGAGCATTTACTTAATGTTTTCTTCTAGTAATTTCATAGTTTTAGGTCTTACACTTAAATATTTAATCCATTTTAATTTGATTTTTGTACATGGTGAGAAATAGGGGTCTAATTTCATTCTTCCTCATGTGGTTACCTAGTTTTCCCAGTGCTGTTTATTGAAGAGGCTGTCCTTTCCGCAGTGTATGTTCTTGGCATCTTTGTTGAAAATGAGTTGGCTGTAAAATGAGTATGGATTTATTTATGTGTTCTCTATTCTGTTCCATTGGTCTGTGTCTCTGTTTTTATGCCAGTACCGTATTGTTTTGGTTACTGTAACTTTGTGGTATATTTTGAAGTTAGGTAGTGTGACGCATCCAGCTTTGTTCTTTGTGCTCAGGGTTGTTTTGGCTATTTTGGGCCTTTTGTGGTTCTATATACATTTTTGGACTATTTTTTCTATTTTTGTGACGAATGTCATTGGTATTTGATAGGGATTGCATTGAATCTGTAATATTAATTCTTCCAATCCATGAGTATGAAGTATCTTCCCTTTCCAAAAATGTCCTCTTCCATTTCTTTCATCAGGGTTTTATAGTTTTCTTTGAATAGATCTTTTACTTCTTTGGTAAAATTGATTTCTAAATATTTTATATCCTTGTGGCTCTTGCAGATGGGATTGCTTTCTTGATTTCTTTTTCAGATTGTTTGCTGTTGGAGTGTATAGGTGCTACTGATTTTTATATGTTGATTTTGTGTAGTGCAACTTTACTCAATTCATTTTTCAGTTCTGACAGTTTTTTGGTGGAGTTTTTAGGCTTTTCTGTGTATAATATCATGTTATCTGTGAACAAGGCTAATTTGATTTCTAAATTTCCAATTTGGATACCCTTTATCTCTTTCTCTTGCCCCATTGCTCTGGCCATGACTTCCAGTAATATTGTTGAATATGAGTGGTGAAAGTGGGCATCTTGTCTTGTTCCAGATCTTAGATGAAAGGTTTTTATTTTTTTCGCGTTTCAGTGTGATGTTAGCTGTGGGTTATATGGCCATTATTATTTTGAAGTGTGTTCCTTCCATACCCAGTTTGTTGAGGATTTTTATCATAAAGGGATGTTGAATTTTATTGAATGCTTTTCAGCATGTATTGAAATGATCATATGATATTTGTTCTTGGTTCTATGGATGTGATGTATTATATGTATTGATTTCTGAATGTTGAACCATTCTTGCATCCCTGGGATGAATCCCACTTGATCATGGTGAATGATATTTTTAATGTGTTGTTGAATTCAGTTCGCCACTATTTTGTTAAGGATTTTTGCATCTATGTTCATTAGTGTTGTTGGGTCTATAGTTTTCTTTTTGTTGTTGTGTTCTTGTCTTATTTTGGTATCAGGGTAATTCTGGCCTTATAGGATCCATTTGGAAGTATTCCCTCTTTTTTTTATTTGTTTTTTTGAAGAGTTTGAATAGAATTGGCATTGTTTCTTCTTTAAATTTTTGGTAGAAAATTTTTGGTAGATTCAAGCAATTCTTGTACCTCAACCTGCCAAGTAGCTGGGATTACAGGCACCCGCTACCACGCCTGGCTAATTTTTGTATTTTTAGCAGAGATGGGGAGTCACCATTTTGGCCAGGCTGGTCTCACACTCCTGACCTCAAGTGATCCACTCAACCTTGGCCTCCCAAAGTGCTGGGATTACAGATGGGAGCCACCACGCCTGGCCTTCAGGTTCTTTTTCTTTATTTCAGCATTTTGAAATGTTACTCTTCTCCCTTCTGGCCTGTATGGTTTCTGTTGAGAAGTGTGTTGCCAAATGAATTGGAGCTCTTTTATATGTTATTTATCTCTTTTCTTTTGCTGCTTTTAGAATCCTTTCTTTGTCCTTTATCTTTTAGAGTTTGATTATTATATGCCTTAGGGTAGTCTTTTTTGGGTTGAGTCTATTTGATGTTCTCTGATCTTCCTGAACGTGGATATTTATATCTTTCTAGCATTTGGAATGTTTTAGTGTTTTATTTTTCTTTTTAAATAAGCTTTGTATCCCTTTCTCTTGCTCAGCTCCCTCTTGAGCACCAACACTTCTCAAATTTGTTTTTTTGAGGTAATTTTCTGTATCTTGTAGGCAACCTTTGTTCCTTTTCTTTTTTTCTCCTTTGTGTGTTTTCAGATAGTCTGTTTTTGGGCTCACTGATTCTTAGCTCACTGATTCTTTCCTTTGCTTGATCCATTCTGCTGCTGAGAACTTCTAATGAATTTTTCACTTCAGCAAACATATTTCTCAGTTCCAAAATTTCTGGTTTGATTTATTTTTAATATTTCAATCTCTTTGTTAAATTTCTGAATTGTTTTTCTATGTTACGTTGGAGATCACTGAGTTACTTTAAAACTGCTATTTTGAATTCTTGGTCAGAAAGCTCACATTTAGCCATCTTGTTAGGGTCAGTCACTGGTTCCTTGCTTTGACCCCTTGTCCAAACAGGTCAGTTCCCTGTTTGCTGTTGTTTCTTGTGGATGTACATCTATGTATTTGGAATGAAGGATTAGTTATTTATTCCAGTCTTCTCTCTGGATTGCTTTGGTTTTTACTGGATATGTTTCTTTAGAGTTTGTATTTTTGAATTTCTTTCTTTTTTTTCTTGTAAGGTTGCTGCCCCCTTTTTGGCACTAAATGGCACCTTAAGCCCAGGTTTGCCTGAGCTCTGGTATTCAGTATTTGATCAGAGCACTACCCATCTCAAATGGGGGAGGTCTCAAATGGAATATTCTGGCAATGTTGGAAGGCTGGCTAGGGGTTTGTGCTCAGGGGACCTGTGTAACACAGCTCCTACAATGTGGTGCTGCTGAACAGTCAATCTCATTTGGCATCTCCTTTGACAGAGTTACAGAGCAGAGTTTTGAGGGCTTGGGATTGTAGTCCCACCTCCCCGCATTGTCTTTGGCTGTCCTCAGGGATATTTCTCCCTTTAGAAGTTCATGATGCTTCCTGTGGGTTGAGGCAGGGACAGATCTTCTGCCAGGGAACCCAAGATGGTGGGGAAGCTGATTGTCCACTTTGAACTCTCTTTTTTTCCAGCCATTTTGGCTATCTAGCTTATCTGTACTCATTGAAAATGTGGACTGTTTTCTTGGCCATACCAAGATATCTGGTCACCTTTTGGAAAAGGCTACTTTTAATTTCTTATGGTTAATAAGGTTGTACATGTAGCCATCCATTAAAGCCAAGTAATAAATAAAGATGGACATGAAACATTCTGTTTTACAGCCGTAAGTTATATTATACCTAATTGTTGGTTGTCATTTTGTAAAAGTAGTAACAATGGGCTAAAAACTGATTTTTCTGTTGTATCTTTTCTGTCAACAAAATGAATTAGCATTATGATATTGAACAAGATGAAAAAGAGAAGAAAAGGAGGCGGAGTCCAATCAGTCAGTAAGAAGATTTAGTGGAATCTGACTATGGTGTACAGAATATCATCAATTCAAACCAGGCAATTAAAAGTTGTATTAAGAGGTTGCTTAAAAAAATTAAAAGTATGTATGATATATTGGGTTGTAAGAAAAATCATGGACTTGAAAAATCCTAATACCATAAGAAGGAAATTCACATACTAGCCAGGTAGAACTCTTCTGGAAGGGGCCCCTAGGTCCTGTGTCTTGATGCAGATAATCCATCAAGACAGGGACTGATAATCCATATCAGGGACTGATAATCCATATCCCTACACCATATGTTGGTAAGCATACTATCTATGTTTATGACATAAAGCAAATCCATTAGTACTAACATTTTTAACATTATGTTTGGGAATAAGTTTTATAGTCATCGTGATATTACATGTGTGTATTTGTTGTTAAAGGTGTTTTGAAACCTTTAAGAGGGACATATCAGATAATCTGCCCTGTTAGCTTTGTTATTTTAACTTGAAATATTTAATTCAAGTTAAACATAGACTATAAATTAACTATGATCATGCTTGATTGTGAGTGAAGGAAAACCCAGTGGAATTTAGTAGGTTAAACAAGATAGTTTATTACTCTTTCACATGAGTGAGGCAGTCTATTCACTACTGATATATTAGTTCTATTCTACAAAGTCCTCAGGATCCAAGTTTTGTTTTTGTTTTGAGATGGAGTCTCACTTTTTCACCAGGCTGGAGTGCAGTGGTGCGATCTTGGCTTACTGCAACCTCCGCCTCCCGGGTTTAAGCGATTCTCCTGCCTCAGCCTCCCCAGTAGCTGGGATTACAGGCACCCACCACCACACCTGGCTGATTTCTGTATATTTTGCAGAGACAGGGTTTCACTATGTTGGACAGGATGGTCTGGATTTCTTGACCTCATGATCTGCCCGCCTTGGCCTCCCAAAGTGCTGGGATTACAGGCATGAGCCGCTGTGCCTGGCCCCAAGTTTTGTTTTTTTTACTTCGCTGTTATACCATACTTAGGAGGATTTTAATATGAAAGATGTAAAATAATTTGGTTAAGTTTCTAAACAGTGTCAGAACCTTTAAGATAATTGGATTTATTCCATTTATTAGTTTGGCTTATTAAATTTACAAGAGTTGCTTATGTATTTTGGTTGTTGGATTTGCAAGGCTACCCTGTCGGTCATTTGAAAGGTTTGAGAAAAATTAGATTTATTTGATTTGTAGATTTAGTTTTAAATGTTTTAGGCAACTTAATTTCACTGGATTATAATTGAAGATAATTGTTTAGGAGAATTTAATCTGTAACAAATTGATTGAACATGAAGATAAAATATAAAAGTAATTGTTATTATTTTTCTAGTAAAATTGTAAATTATATACACAGCAAGATTTGTAAAATGAACTTTTAAGTTTTGTACTTTGAGAGTTTTGAACTTTTACCTTTTAAGGTTTGCAAAAAGTTTAAAAACATAGAACTTTAAATATTCAATACAAGTAACCATTTTTGTATAATAAAGTCTCACCTAAGTTGACATTCCAGAAATTAAACATATGAGGAGATAAGGTATTATGCACATGCTGTTGAGACTGCTAAAGTTATTTTTTTAAAATGTTAAGTATACATTTTATGTTGTCAAGAAGGAGCAAATACTCTTTTTAATATTTGCGTAGTATCTTCCATTAGACTTTAACACCCTTAGCTCTTTGCTTTTAGGAGATTCAAATTAAAAATTCACTTTTTTTTTTTTTTTTGAGACGGAGTTTCGCTCTTGTTGCCCAGGCTGGAGTGCAATGGTGGGATCTCGGCTCACTGCAACCTCGGCCTCCCGGGTTCAAGTGATTCTCCTGCCTCAGCCTCCCGAGTAGCTGGGATTACAGACATGCGCCACCGTGCCCAACTAATTTTGTATTTTTAATAGAGATGGGGTTTCACCATGTTGGTCAGGCTGGTCGCAAACTCCCGACCTCAGGTGATCCACCCTCCTCAGCCTCCCAAGATTTACTTTTTCAGAGATAATCATGTTGTCAAAAATATTAGCCATGTATACAGAGAAAGTTGATAAGACATGAATTAGTTTGTATTGATGTAAGTTCAAGTAATTATATATGTGTGTAAAGATAGAGCCTAACGAAATAAGCTTCTTTTGGGAATGGGTTTCATTGAAAAAATACTGTCTTCATACTGAATGTCTATTAGCTACTTCTTTGAAGGAGAAATGTTGTTAAAATGCCTGTGTTTAAAAGCGGCTTTAAATTATTGACACTGTCTTAGTTCATTTAAGTTGCTATAGAGGAATTCCTGAGACTGGGTAATATATAAAGAAAAGTGTATTTGGCACATGATTTTTCTAGCTGGAAGACTGGGCATCTACTGAAAACCTTAGGCTGCTTCTACTCATGGCAGAGGAAGGGAAACTAGTATATGCAGAGATCACGTCATGAGAGTGGAATAAAGGAGGGCAGCAAGGTGCCAGGCTCTTTTTAACAACCAGCACTCATAGGAACTAATAGAACTAGAGCTAACTCATTACCATGAGGATAGCACCAAGGCATTCATGAGGGATCTGTCCCACAATCCTAATACCTCTCCCTAGGCCCTACCTCTAACAATGGGAATCACATTTCAACATGAGATTTGGAGGGGCCAGTATCTAAACTATAGCATATACTATTCCAGATCTTTTTTTTTTTTTTTTTTTTTTTTTTTTTTTTTTTTTTTTGAGACAGAGTCTTGCTATGTTGCTCATGCTAGAGTGCAGTGGTGTGACCTCAGCTCACTGCAGCCTCCGCTGCCTGGGTTCAAGTGATTCTTGTGCCTCAGCCAACTGAGTAGCTGGAATTAAGGGCCAGGCTGGTCTCAAATTCCAGCCCTCTAGTGATCCACACTTCTTGACCTCCCAAAGTGCTGGCATTACAGGCGTGAACCACCACACCCTGCCCAGATCTTTGGATATTTTTTGAAATGTGAAATTAATTCTCAAATTTTAACTTAGGTATTTTAGCATGAATGACTTTTTTTAAGGATGGGCTATCTCAGGTATTGCGTAATACAAATTTAAAGTTTCTTTCTCTTGTAACCTATGGAATGGGAGATGGTATTTTCAAACCACACATCTGATAAGAGGTTAATATCCAAAATATTTAAGGAACTTAATAGCAAGAAACAAATAACTGTATTGAAAAATTTGCAAAGGATCTGAATAGGCATTTCTCAAAAGAAGACATACAAATGACCCCATAGGTGCATGAAAAAATTCTCAGCATCACTAAGGGTCCATCAGTGAATGAATGGATAAAGAAAATGTGGTTGAATGAATGAATAAAGAAAATGTGGTATATATACAGAATGTAATACTACTCAGCCTCATAATAAAGGAAGGAAGTTCTGTCATTTGCAACTATATGAGTAAAGCTGGAAGACATTAAGCTTAATGAAATAGCCAGGCATAGAAAGACAAATATCATGTGATCTCACTTATGTGTAGAATCTAAAAAAGTGGAACTCAGAGAGTTGAATGCTGGTTACCAGGGGTTGCAAATGGGAGAATGGGGAGATATTGGCCAAAGGACACAAAGTTTCAGTTAGATAGGAGAAATAAGCTCAGGAGAGAGCCATTTTACAGCATGGGGACTATAGTTCATAATAATGCATTGTGCACTTGAAAATTGCTAAGAGAGTACATTTTAAATGTTCTCACCACAAAAAATTGATAAGTGAAGTGGCAGATATAGTAATAAGCTTGATTAAATCATTCCATAGTATATACATATATGAGAACATTGCTTTGTATATCATAAATATATACAAATTTTGTCAATTAAAATGATTAAAAAATAAAGTTGCTTTTTCTTTAAATGATGGCATTTATCTAAAGTAATAACCTTTCTAATATGTGTGCCCTGATTTTAAAGACATCAATATATAAAAACCAAAATTTATAAAACTATCAAGTTTGTGAATTGCATTTTTAAATTATGGAGAGGTTTTTCTTTGTACCAAAGACGCTGTGGCAAGGCGAAATCCTATAATTTCCTTCATAGCGCTAGTTTTGGTTATAAATTTACATTTGTCTAGTGATTGTAATTGTGTGGTTAGTATCTGTCTCTCCTATGGACTTTATATTTCATGGGGAAAGATATTGTGTCTGTTTTTCTTTGCTACTATAGCACTAACACCAAACTTCAGACTTGGTATATACAGGTATATCTCAGAGATGTTGCAGGTCTTGTTCCAGATACCACAATAAAGCAAGTATCTCAATAAAGTAAGCCACATTAATTTTTTGGTTTCCCAGTGCATATAAAAGTTATGTCTACACTATACTGTAGTCCACAAAGTGTGAAATAGCATTATGTCTAAAAATATGTATGTACCTTAGTTAAAAATATTTTATTGTTTAAAAATGCTAATGATCAGTAGCCTTCAGTGAATGGTAATCTTTTTGCCTGTGGAGTGTCTTGCCTGCACATGAATTGCTGCTGACTGATCAGGGTGGTAGTTGCTGAAGGTTGGGTTGACTATGGCAATTTCTTAAGACAAAAATGATGTTTGCCACATTGATTGACTCTTCTTTTCATGAATGATTTCTCTATAGCATGTAATGCTGTTTGATAGTATTTACCCACAGTAGAGCTTCTTTCAAAATTGGAGTCAGTTCTCTCAAGCCCTGTCACTGCTTTATCAACCAAGTTTATGTAATATTCTAAACTTTGTGTTGTCATTTCAACAAAGTTCACAGCATATTCACAGAGTAGATTCCATCTCAAGAAAGTACATTCTTTGCTCATCATAAAAAACAACTCCTTATCTGTTTGTTTTACCATGAGATTGTAGCAATTAAGTCCCATCTTCAGGCTCCATTTCTAATTCTAGTCTCAGTGTCATCTATGAGGGTTGGAATCAACTTCTTCCTAACTCCTGCTCATTTTGATATTTTGATTCCCTCCGATGAATCATGAATGTTCTTAATGGCACCTAGAATAATGAATCCTTTCCAGGAGATTTTCAATTGACAGATCTATTAGAGGAATCACTATCTATGGCAGCTTTAGCCTTATGAAGTGTATTTCTGAAATAATAAGACTTGAAAGTCAAAATTACTTCTTGATCCACAGGCTGCAGAATGGCTGTTGTGTCAGCAGGCATGAAAACAACATTCATCTGCTTGTACATCTCCATCAGAGCTCTTGGGTGTCCAGGTACATTGCCAGTGAGCGGTGATATTTTGAAAGGAATTGGCCAGGCGTGGTGGCTCACACCTGTAATCCTAGCACTTTGGGAGGCTGACGCAGGTGGATCACTTGGGTTCAGGAGTTTGAGACCAACCTGGGCAACATGGCAAAACCCTGTCTCTACTAAAAATACAAAAATTAGCAAGGCATGGTAGAGAGCTCCTGTAGTCTCAGCCACTTAGGGTGCTGAGGCAGGAGGATCACTTGAACCCAGGAGGTTGAGGCTGCAGTGAGCCAAGATGGTGCCACTGCACTCCAGCCTGGGTGACTAAAGTGAGACCCTGTCTCAAAAAAAAAAAAAAAAAAAAAGAAGAAAAGTAATCTATCTTTCTGAGTAGTAGGTCTCAACAGTGGGCTTAAAATGTTAGTAAACCATGCTGTGCTGTCAGCTAGGCTTTATTGTTCCATTTATAGAGCACAGGCAGAGTAGATTTAGCATAATTTTTGAGAGCCCTTCGATTTTCAAAATGGTCAGTGAATATTGGATTCAACTTAAAGTTACCAGCTGCATTAGCCCCTACTAAGAGAGTAAGCCTGCTGTTTGAAGCTAAGCATTGACTTTTTTCCCCTAGCTGTAAAAGTCCTGATATCTTCTTCCATTTCGTCTACACTGAAGACCTTTTGTTTAGCTCCTTCCTTCCATTATCTTAGCTAGATCTTCTGGATAAGTTGCTGCACCTTCTACATCAGCGCTTGCTTCTTCACCTTGTACTTTTACGTTATAGCGATGGCTTCTTTTCTTAAACCTCATGAACCAATATCTGCTACCTTCCAACTTTTCTTCTGTATCTTCCTCACCTCTCTCAGCTTTAATAGAATTGAAGAGAGTTAGGGCCATATTCTAGATTACACACTGGGTTAAGAGAAAGTTGTGGCTGGTTTGATCTTCTATCCAGACCAATAATACTTTCTGTGTCTCAGCAATAAGACTGTTTTGCTTTCTTTTTATTTATGTGTTCATGAGGGTAGCACTTTTAATTTCTTACAAGAACTTTTCCTATACATTCACAACCTGGCTGTTTGGTTCAAGAGGCCTAGCTCTTGACCTGTCTTGGTTTTTGACACAATTTCCTTACCAAGCATAATCATATGTATCTTTTCATTTAAAGTGAGAGACATATAACTCTTTATTTCACTTGAACACTTAGAAGCCATTATAGCATTATTAATTGGCCTAATTTCAATATTGTTATGTCTCAAGGAATAGGGAGGCCTGAGGAGAGAGAGAGAGAAAGAGAGAGAGAGATGGGGGATGGGCTGGGTGGCCAAGCAGGCAGAACACACACAACATATATTGATTAGGTTTGCATCTTGTATGGGTGCAGTTTATGGTGCCCACAACAATTACAGTAGTAATATCAAAGATCACCATGATAGACATAATAATAATAAACAAGTGTGAAATATTATCAAAATTGCCAAAATGTGACATATAGAAATGAAGTGAGCACATACTATTGGAAAAATGGCACCAATAGACTTGCTGAATGCAGGCTTGCCATAAACCTTTGATTTGTAAAAAATGCAATAACTGCAAAGTGCAAGAAGGCAAAGCAAAATAAAACAAAGTATGCCTGTAGAAGGCACTCAAAAATATATTGAATGAGTGAGTGAGGAGAAAGAATTCTCTTACGTGGTAAGCCTTTAAAATCAAATTCCTTTTTGAAGAAATGTAATTTTTATGCAGTCTTTTGTAGCGGTACAGCTATTATGTATATTGATAATTGCCTAAATATTAAATGGCACAGAATGAAATCTTTAATGTAGTCACTGTTCTAGAAATGCTTCAAATGTAGCCAGCAACCAAAATCACCAGACCCCCAACTTCCAAAGTTTTATTACCTGTGTGGGCAGCCTCCAATTTAATGTGGTATGGGAGTCATTGATGACTATGCTTCTTATTACTTCTTTACTATTATTTTTTATCTATATACTCTGATATATGGGCCATTCATATAAGCTTTCAAATCTCTAGTGTAACTAAATGGATAATATAGTAAGGCTTTTATTATCTAAACAATGCTTATTGAAAAGAGTTTGCCTGTAAGTATTTGTAAGTGTATTATCTTTCAAAACAAATTTGGTTTATATAATTCTTACAGCCACAATGTTATAAAGGCCACACTGAAGCCAGTGCCTTGTCTTTGGCTGTACCTCTATTTATTTTCTATTGTATTTCTATTTTTGTTCTTCATTAGGTCTTTTTATGCAGGCAATCATAATTTTGTCTTTTAAAAATGTTTTTACAGGTTAAAGCCTTTCTTGCTTCATAATATACACATTAACAGGCATTTTGGTCACTATAACAAGTGGAATTTTGTGTTTAGCCCTTGTCATAGATATCTTTTTCTCATATTAATATGTCACTCCTATTTTTCTAACTCTTCTTTTGTTACTTCCCATGGGTATGTATTGCTAGTGAGTTTTAAATTCCAGCTCCTGAGTTCCTTGTACTTATAGCTTACTATTGCTACTTAAAAATGCTACTTCAAAAACTTGAGAATTTGCTACTCCAAAAACTTGAGAACTTTAGAAGTCAGAACTAATAGAAGAAAAAGAGTCTTATACATCATATGAATTTGATAAAGTTGGAAATGTCCCCTATAAACAGAAAGATTGAGAATAACAGAAATCTACCTAAAAGATATGTCAGAACAAACAAAAAATTCAATTACTGTTTAAAAGATGATTCATATTAATTACAGAGTAACTTGATATATCAGAGCCCTGTTAAATCATTTCAGGGAAATTGGGCATCATCAAGCAATAGAAAGAAACTGTTTTCATATTAGCCAACCTTTCAAGTGTGTGTTATCTATTGATGTCATATATGTTGGAATAACTGTAAACCTCCCGCTTCTTGGATATGTGTGTGAAAAGTATATGGCACTTATGAAGAAACAGGCCTTACCTGAAATACTTAATGTTTCTGTTGCTAGCTTTTTAACTTTGGGCAGGTTAGTTTAATTTTCTGATCTTCAGCTATTCCATATGAAGTATGTCATATATAGTCTTCATTTGCCATATGAAGACAGTTTGTCCAAGGTCTCAGATAATGACTAATTTATGATAATAAATAATAGTTCACTGCACTAAAAATGCCTGATGATCAAATATAGGTTATGGAAGTTTTCTTTAATAGCTTTTTTTTTTTTTTTTTTTTTGAGAGGAAGTCTTGCTCTGTCACCCAGGCTGGAGTTCTGTGGCACGATCTCAGCTCACTGCAACCTCCACCTTCTGGGTTCAAGTGATTCTCTAGCCTCAGATTCCTGAGTAGCTGGGACTGCAGGCAAGTGCTACCATGCCCAGCTAATCTTGGTATTTTTAGTAGGGACGGGGTTTCGCCATGTTGACGAGGCTGATCTTAAACTGCTGACCTCAAGTGATCTACCTGCCTTGGCCTCCCAAAGTGCTGGGATTACAGGCGTGAGCCACCATGCCTCCTTTAATAGCTATTTACTGTGGACTCTTTAGCTATTTACAGAATTGTGTTGGACATTATATGAGCATGTTTATGAGCGCTTGCTATACTAATGAAGGGGAATATAGTATTTAGATGGTGAGGCAGGATAAAGGCATAAAAAGATAAATAATCATAGAGGATAACATTTATTAAGTGTCAGATGCTATAGGAGCTTAGAAGAGGGAGTAGTTATGGAGAGCTGTTTTGGAGGCTGCCATGGAAGAAAGGGATTAGATAAGCAGAGAGAAGGCTGAGGATAACCTTGACTTTCCCCAACTGTAAAATGGAGATATTACTTGCCGCATAAGGCTGTTGTAAGGATTCAATGAAATAAAATGTCTAAAGTATCTAAAATAAATGTAGTGCTTTGTGACTATGTAATGTAACTGGTACTATTGTTTTTTTTTTTTTTTTTTTTTCTGGACTTAATATAAGTGGTTCTTTCTGTCATCTTTAAAATTTTTCTCTCCCAGATGCCTGACAACTTGGAGATGACGTATAGTTTTCATCTTAAATACCAACTGACTACCTGGAACATAATGTTGAAAAGATTCTCAGAATATACCTGGTTTTAGTAGGGAAGAATGCTGTGATCAATTACTAGTGACAAGGCACATATAAAATAGGCTGGAGGCAGGAAATGGTTGTGTATGGGTTGTTGGAGTAACAGTATGTAAACTGTGTTTATTATCTTAGCTTTAAGTCCTAGTATGTCTTACTTGTTTCTAGCCTTCCTTTTACTTCATCCTGTTAAGCTTTCTAATATAAGATGGCAAGTTTTAGAAGTGAGATACCAAGTTTATATCTGTACTCAGTGAATTAGCCCCAAAATAGAAAAGAATCTGATGTATCACCCCTGCTCCAAAATATCCCTTATGCATTCTTTCCCATCTATATTCTAGTGAGCTAACAGTTTCTATTTAAAAAATACTTAGATCCTCTGAAAAACTGAAGTTCTCCGTGTGATCTACTTGAGCCAGATTATTTTCCTAATGAAGTCTATCCACATGAGAAAATGAGACTTTTGATTGTGGAAAGGATGAATTGGAAAAGAGGGACATTTTTTTAAAACTGAAAAATAGATTGGATTAAAAGAAAGATATGCCTGGTGGCTTTCAGCTTTTAGATGGTAGGATGCCTGAGATGGGGATAGTAGGGTTCCAAGATGGTACAAAAGGGGAAAGTATGCTGAAGATAAATGGAATTTTAATATTAAGAGTAACAGAAGCCATAACATTACAAAAACATGATTTTCTTCATAGTCTTATTTTCTGCTCCTTTCTCAAATGTTCTACATTCTCCTTCATTTCCACTTTTAGATGCAGCATTATTTTATTGCCTTTTGGCTATCCAGGTTGATGGTTCCAGTTTTGAGTTTTGACCCATTCCACTTTCTAGTCTTTACTTACCTTCTCTCTTTAAATCCTTCTTTTCTTCTAGGTAAATAGGTAGAGCATTGTAAACCTCTTCTGTCTAGTATTTTTTGGTGGAATCACTTTGTCTCACACAGACACATAAAGTTCTTCTGTGAGAACAATTATGCATCTGACTCCTTTTCTTGCATCTGATTTCTCATTAGAAAGGACCTTGGTTTCAGAAAGGAAGGACTAGAGAAGTAGCTGGTGAGAAGTAAAATTGTAAAATTTGTACTGGATGCCCTTTCCTTTCTGAACATTCTTGTACCTTTGCATGTCTTTTCTTTAAGATACGAATAAAGGCTTATTTTTTATAAAACTTTAAAAATAAATATTTTTCTTTTACTTTGCCCTGTGTTTGAATATTATTTAAAATTTATAACATGAAGTTGTATATTCTTGATTATACTCTCTGTCACCATTTTAAAAAATGGATTTAATGCTTCTAGTTAAATGATTTCAAGTTATAATGTTGTTTTAGACATATATTCCTGAACCATGGTGTTCAGCTACATTTAAAACTATTTTTGGAGCCAGGGAACAGAGTAGAAAGTACAAAGGTTTCTAAGGCTTATTACTAATACCAAGTACATGGTAACATCTACTACATAGTTGATTCACGAACAATGGGATTCCTATAAAAAGAAGATCTGATTCTAGATCAGAGTTATCCCTGGAACATGTAAAGATGTCAACTTTAGTAGTAAGATGTAAAGCGGCTGTTCTTATGCCTATTTCCTAGCTCTTTAGTTTGATGTGGTCACAGTGGCATTTATTCTAGCTTAACAATTAACTTATGATATAAAAGCTGTCCGTAGATTTTTTGGAAACCAACTGGTTATATACAAAAGATTAATTAAATTCACACCTATTAGAAAAGATAGAACTTCGTTGTAATAGAGTGAGAAGGATGCAGCATTGTGACAACTGAAATAGTTTGACTTACATTAAGAATCTTTTATGCTTCTCAGTGCATGAGTTCCCATGAAAATATGAGGAGGTAGGAAATAATGATCTGTATCATAAGTTCAGCTAATAATGGCCTCTTCAAAAAGCTGTTATTCACAGGGCAGTGGATTCCAAAGTTTCTTTGTTAACTTTCACTCGTTACTACGTTGTATGTTTTTCTATTAAGTTTATGTGGAGGAGTTGCTGTACACATTTTTAAAAAATAAAATTCTAAGGCAAAGAAACTTATTTGTACCTGTAATCATGAGTTGTTGCTTAGAGTCTTTCTTATTTAACTAAAAAATACGGCTTCAGACTATGCCAACATTTCATTTCTGGTAATTTTTCTTTTTTTTCCTCTGAGATGGAGTCTCGTTCTGTCGCCCAGGCTGGAGTGCAGTGGCGCAATCTTGGCTCACTGCAGCCTCTGCCTCCCAGGTTCACACCACTCTCCTGCCTCAGCTTCCCAGGCAGCTGGGACTACAGGTGCTTGCCACCACACCCGGCTAATTTTTTGTATTTTTAATAGAGACGGGGTTTCGCAGTGTTAGCCAAGATGGTCTCGATCTCCTGACCTCATGATCCACCCGCCTCGGCCTCCCAAAGTTCTGGGATTACAGGTCTGAGCCACTGCATCTGGCCCATTTCTGGTAATTTTTATAACTAAAGCAAAATGCTTTTAGGCAATGTTAATTTGATTTACTGATACATAAGGAGAGATAATTATTTCAGTTGCCACAATGCTGCATCCTTCTCACTCTATTACAACAAAGTTCTATCTTTTCTAATATCTTTGCTTATGACTTTCTCTTTAATGTATATGCTGTACATTTTTAGTTCAGTGTGCTTTTTCTTTGTTAAATTTTCCATATCATCCTTCTGCAGGGACCATGCTAATCTTCTGTATCATTCCAGTTTCAGTTTATGTGCTGCCAAAGTGAGTACCTGTTAAATTTTAAAGAAACACATTTAATACAGTGATGAATCTGCTCACATTTCTGAGCTTTCAATTTATAATTTATCATTTATTAACTACAAGAATTAAAATATACATTAAAATTATTAATTTTTAAATATTTATATTTATTTTATTTTATTATACTTTAAGTTCTGAGATACACGTGCAGAATGTGCAGGTTTGTTACATACATATGCGTGTGCCATGGTGGTTTGCTGCATCTGTCAACCTGTCATCTAGGTTTTAAGCCCCGCATGCATTAGGTTATGTGTTCAAATGTTATCCCTCCCCTTGCCCCCCACCCGCCGACAGGCCCTGGTATGTGATGTTTCCCTCCCTGTGTCCATCTGTTCTCATTGTTCAACTACCATTTATAATTGAGAACATGCAGTGTTTGGTTTTTTTTGTTCCTGTGTTAGTTTGCTGAGAATGATGGTTTCCAGATTTATCCATGTCCCTGCAAAAGACATGAACTCATCCTTTTTTATGGCTGCATAGTATTCTGTGGTGTATATGTGCCACATTTTCTTTATCCAGTCCATCATTGATGAGCATTTGGGCTGGTTCCAAGTCTTTGCTATTGTAGATAGTGCTGCAGTAAACATACATGTCCATGTGTCTTTATAGTAGAATGATTTATAATCCTTTGGGTATATACCCAGTAATGGGATTGCTGGGTCAAATGGTACACCAACAGTGTATAAACGTTCCTATTTCTCCACATCCTCTCCAGCATCTGTTGTTTCTTGACTTTTTAATGATCACCATTTTAACTGGCTTGAGATGCTATCTCATTGTGGTTTTGATTTGCATTTCTCTAATGACCAGTGATGCTGAGTATTTTTTCATATGTTCGTTGGCTACATTAATGTCTTCTTTTGAGAAGTGTCTGTTCATATCCTTCACCCACTTTTTGATGGGGTTGTTTTTTTCTTGTAAATTTGTTTAAGTTCCTTGTAGATTCTGTTTATTAGACCTTTGTCAGATGGATAGATTGCAGAAATTTTCTCCCATTCTGTAGGTTGCCTGTTCACTCTGATGATAGTTTTCTTTTGCTGTGTAGAAGCTCTTTAGTTTAATTAGATCTCATTTGTCAATTTTGGCTTTTGTTGTCATTGCTTTTGGTGTTTTAGTCAGGAAGTCTTTGCCCATGCCTATGTCCTGAATGGTATTGCCTAGGTTTTTTTCTGGGGTTTTTATGGTCTTAGGACTTATATTTAAGTCTTTAGTCCATCTTGAGTTAATTTTTGTATAAGGTGTAAGGAAGGGGTCCAGTTTCAGTTTTCTGCATACGGCTAGCCAGTTTTCCCAACACTGTTTATTAAATAGGGAATCCTTTTCCCATTGCTTGTGTCAGGTTTGTCAAGGGTCAGATGGTCGTAGATGTGTGGTGTTATTTCTGAGGCCTCTGTTCTGTTCCATTGTTCCATATATCTGTTTTGGTACCAGTACCATGCTGTGTTGGTTACTGTAGCCTTGTAGTATAGTTTGAAGTCAGGTAGCATGATGCCTCCAGCTTTGTTCTTTTTGCTTAGGATTGCCTTGTCTGTGTGGGTTCTTTTTTGGTTCCATATGAAATATAAAGTACCCTTTTCTAATTTTGTGAAGAAAGTCAATGGTAGCTTGATGGGAATAGCATTCAATCTATAAATTACTTAGGGCAGTATGGCCATTTTCACAATATTAAGTCTTCATATCCATGAACATGGACTATTTTTCCATTTGTTTGTGTCCTCTCTTATTTCCTTGAGCAGTGGTTTGTAGTTCTCCTTGAAGAGGTCTTTCACATCCCTTGTATGTTAGATTCCTAGGTATCTTATTCTTTTTGAAGCAATTGTGAATGGGAGTTCACTCATGATTTGGCTCTCTGTTTGTTTGTTATTGGTGTATAGGAATGCTTGTGATTTTTGCACATTAATTTTATATCCTGAGACTTTGCTGAAGTTGCTTATCAGCTTAAGGAGTTTTTGTACTCAGACGATGGGTTTTTTCTTTTTTAATATACAATCATGTCATCTGAAAACAGAGAGTTTCTTAATCCTGAGTTCTAATTTGATTGCACCATGGTTGCAGAGACCGTTTGTTATGATTTCTGTTCTTTTGCATTTGCTGAGGAGTGTTTTACTTCAAAGTATACGGTCAATTTTAGAATCAGTGCGATGTTGTTCTGAGAAGAATGTATATTCTGTTGAGTTGGGGTGGAGAGTTCTGTAGATGTCTATTAGGTCTGTTTGGTCCAGAGCTGAGTTCAAGTCCTGAATCTCCTTGTTAATTTTCTGTCTTGTTGATGTGTCTAATATGGACAGTGCGGTATTAACGTCTCCCACTATTACTGTGTGGGAGTCTAAGTCTCTTTGTAGGTCTCTAAGAACTAGCTTTATGAATCTGGGTGATCGTGTATTGGGTATATATTTATTTAAGATAGTGCTTTTTATTGTATTGATCCATTTACCATTATGTAATGCCCTTATTTGTCTTTTTTGATCTTTGTTGGTTTAAAGTCTGTTTTATCAGAGACTAGGATTGTACCCCTGCTTTTTTTTTTTTTTTTTTTTTTTTTTGCTTTCCATTTGCCTGGTAAATATTCCTCCATCCATTTATTTTGAGCCTGTGTGTGTCTTTGCAAGAGATGGGTCTCCTGAATACAGCACACTGATGGGTCTTGACTCTTTATCCAATTTGCCAGTCTGTGTCTTTTAATTGGGACATTTAACCCATTTATATTTAAGGTAAATATATATATATATATATTTGTTTTGTTCTGTTTTTCGAGACAAAACTCCAGCCCAGGCTGGAGTGCAGTAGTGCAATCTTGGCTCACTGCAACCTCCGCCTCCCGGATTCAAATAATTCTTCTGCCTCAGTCTCCTTAGAAGCTGGGACTACAAGTGTGCACCACCACACTCAGCTAGGTTTTGTATTCTTAGTAGAGGTGTGGTTTCTCCATATTGGTCAGGCTGGTCTTGAACTCCTGACCTTGTGATCTGCCTGCCTTGGCCTCCCAAAGTGCTGGTATTACAGGTCTAAGCCACTGCTCCCAGCCAAGGTTAATATTGTTATGTGTGAATTTGATCATGATGCTAGCTGGTTATTTTGCATATTAGTTGATGTGGTTTCTTTATAGTGTCATTGGTCTTTATATTTTGGTATGTTTTTGCAGTAGCTGGTACTGGTTTTTCCTTTCCATATTTAGTGCTTCCTTCAGGAGCTCTTGTACAGAGGCCTGGTGGTGACAAAATCCCTCAGCATTTGCTTGTCTCTAAAGGATTTTATTTCTCTTTCACTTATGAAGCTTAGTTTGGCTGTATATGAAATTCTGGGTTGAAAATTCTTTTCTTTAAGACTATTCAATGTTGGCCCCCACTCTCTTCTGGCTTGTAGGGTTTCTGCAGAGATCTACTATTAGTCTGATGAGCTTCCTTTTGTAGGTAATCTGACTTTTCTCTCTGGCTTCCCTTAACATTTTATGCTTCATTTCAACCTTGGTGAATCTGACGATTCTGTGTCTTGGGGTTACTCTTATCGAGGGTTATGTTAGTGGTGTTTGTATTTCCTGAATTTGAATGTTTGCCTTTCTTGCTGGGTTGGGGAAGTTCTCCTGGATAATATCCTGAAGAGTGTTTTCCAACTTGGTTCCATTCTCCCCATCACTTTCATGTACACCAATCAGTCATAGGTTTAGTCTTTACACATAATCCCATATTTCTTGAAGGCTTTGTCCTTTCCTTTTCATTCTTTTTTCTGTAATCTTGTCTTCATGCTTTATTTCATGAAGTTAATCTTCAATCTCTGATATCCTTTCTTCCATTTGATCGATGCAGGTATTAATATTTGTGTAGTATGCTTCATGAAATTCTCGTGCTTTGTTTTTCAGCACCATCAGGTCATTTATCTTCTTCTCTAAACTGGTTATTCTAGTTAGCATTTCCTGTAACCTTTTATCAAGGTTCTTAGCTTCCTTCCATTGAGTTAGAAAATGCTCCTTTAGTATGCAGGAATTTGTTATTATTACCCACCTTCTGCCTACTTCTGTCAATTCGTCATACTCTTTTCTCTGTTCAGTTTTGTGCACTTTCTGGAGAGGAGTTGTGATTATTTGGAGGCGTAGAGGCATTCTGGTTTTGGAATTTTCTGCATTTTTGCACTGGGTTTTCTTCATCTTTGTGGATTTATCTATCTTTGATCTTTGATGCTGATGACCTTAGGATAGGTTTTTTGCATGGGCGTGCTTTTTGTTAATGTTGATGTTATTGCTTTCTGTTTGTTAGTCTTCCTTCTAACAGGCCCCTCTTCTGCAGGTCTGCTGGAGTTTGCTGGAGGTCCACTCCAGACCCTGTTTGTCTGGGTATCACCAGCGGAGGCTGCAGAACAGCAAAGATTGCTGCCTGCTGCTTCCTCTGGAAGCTTTGTCCCAGAGGAGCACCTGCCAGATGCCAGCTGGAGCTCTCCTGTATGAGGTGTCTATCAACTCCTGCTGGGAGGTATCTCCCAGTCAGGAGACACAGGTGTCAGGGACCCACTTGGGGAGGTAGTCTGTCCCTTAGCAGAGCTCGAATGCTGTGCTAAGAGATCCCCTGCTTTCCTCAGAACCAGGAGGCAGGAATGTTTAAGTCTGTTGAAGCAGTGCCCACAGCCACCGCTTTCCCCAGGTGCTCTGTCCCAGGGAGATGGGGGTTTTATCTATAAGCACCTGAATGGGGCTGCTGCCTTTCTTTCAGAGATCCCCTGCCCAGTGAGTAGGAATCAGTCTGAACTTCCTGGCGGCTTCCTTAATATGGTGAGGGGAAAACCACCTACTCTAGCCTCAGTATTGCTTGTCGCCCCTCTCTGCGCTAAGCTCTGTTGTCCCAGGTCAACTTCAGACTGCCGTGCTGGCAGAGAGAATTTCAAGCCAGTGGATCTTAGCTTGCGGGGCTGTGTGGGGGTGGGACTCACTAAGACCACTTGGCTCCTGGCTTCAGCCCCTTTCCAGGGGAGTGAACGGTTCTGTCTCACTGGGATTCCAGGTGCCACTGGGGTATGAAGAAACACTCCTGCAACTAGCTCCGTGTCTGCCCAAGCAGCTGCCCAGTTTTGTGCTTGAAACCCAGGGCTCTGGTGGTGTAGGCACTCGAGGGAATTTCCTGGTCTACAGGTTACAAAAACCGTGGGAAAAGCCTAGTAGCTGAGCTGGATAGCACAGTCCCTCAGGGCTTCCTTTGTCTAGGGGAGGGAGGTCCCCAGCCCCTTGCACTTCCCAGGTGAGGCAATGCCCTACCCTGTTTCTGCCTACCCTCAGTGGGCTGCCCTCACTGTCTAACCAGTTCCAGTGAGATGAACTGGGTACCTCAGTTGGAAATGCAGAAATCACCTGCCTTCTGCATTGGTCTCGCTGGGAGCTGCAGACCAGAACTGTTCCTATTTCACCATCTTGCCCTGTTCCTTATTTATTAAATTTTAAAATGATTTTTATTTATTTTATTTTTAGAGATGGGGCCTCACTATGTTACTCAGGCTGGACTCAAACACCTGGGCTCAACTGACTCTCGCACCTCAGCCTCCTGAGTAGCCAAGACTACAGGCATGTACCACTGTGCCTGGCTTTATTTTTATTTTTAATTGACACATAATTGTATATATTTATGGTGCACAATTTTATGTGTCAGTGTATATATTGCATTGTATCATAATTAAATCAAGGTAATGAGATTAATCACTTCAAACATTATTTCCTTGTTGTGGGAACATTTAAAATATTATAAGCTATTTTGAGATATATAATACATTATTGTTAATGCACGTAGGATTTGAATTTCTGTGTCTGGCTTATTTCACTTAATGTCCTCCAGGTTTATTCATGTTTGTGAAAATGACAGAATTTCATTCCTTTTTTTTTTCTTTTTTTTTTAAACTGTTATTTTATATTTGCAGGTTCATATGAAGGTTTGTTACTTAGCTAAATATGTCACAGGGGTTTGTTGTACATATTATTTCATTTCCCAGATATTAAACCTAGTACTCAATAGTTATATTTTTTGCTCTCTTCCTCCTCCCATTTTCCTGTGTCAGGTAGACCCCACTGTCTGTTGTTTCCTTCGTTGTGTCTGTAAGTTCTTATCATTTAGCTTCCACTTGTAAGTGAGAACACATGGTATTTGGGTTTCTGTTCCTGCATTAGTTTGCTAAGGATGATGGCCTCCAGCTCCATCCATCTTCCTGCAAAAGACATGATCTTTTTCTTTTTTGTATGTGACTGCCGAATATTCCATGGTATGTATGTACCACATTTTCTTTATCCAGTCTGTCATTGATGGGTATTTAGGTTGATTTAATGTCTTTGGTATCATGAATAGTGCTGCAGTGAACATTCGTGTGCATGTGTCTTTATGGTAGAATGATTTATATTTCTCTGGGTATATGCCCAGTAATGGAATTGCTGGGTTGAATGGTAATTCTGTGTTTAGCTCTTTGAGGAATCACCATATGCTTTCCAGAATGGTTGAGCTAATTTAATTTACACTTCCATCACCAGTGTGTAGGTGTTGACTTTTCCCTGTAACCTTGCCAACATCTGTAATTTTTTGGTATTTTAATAATAGCCATTCTGACTGGTGTGAGTTAGTATCTCATTGTGGTCTTTATTTACATTTCTCTCATGATCAGTGATATTGATTTTTTCATATGTGTGTTGGCTGCATGTATGTCTTCTTTTGAAAAATGTCTGTTCATGTCCTTTGCCCACTTTTAATGGGGTTGTTTGTTTTTCTCCTGTAAATTTAATTTCCTTATAGAGGCTTGATATTAGACCTTTGTCAGATGTATAATTTACAAAGGTTTTCTACCATTTTATAGGTTGTCTGTTTACTCTGTTGATAGTTCCTTTTGCTGTGCAGAATCTCTTAAGTTTAATTAGATCCCACTTTTCAATTTTTGCTTTTGTTGTGATTGCTTTTGCTTTCTTTGTCATGAAATTTTTGCCCATTCCTATGTCCAGGATGGTAATACCTAGGTTGTCTTCCAGGATTTTTATAGTTTTGGCTTTTACATTTAAGTCTTTATTCCATCTTGAGTTGATTTTTATATGTGGTGTAAGAAAGGGTTCCAGCTTCAATCTTCTACTTATGACTAGCCACTTATCCCAGCACCTTTTATGGAATAGAGAATCTTTTCCCCATTGCTTGTTTTTGTCAGCTTTATTGAAAATCAGATGGTTGTACTTGTGTGGCCTTATTTCTGGGCTCTTTATTCTGTTCCATTGGTCCATGTGCCTGCTTTTGTACCAATAGCATGCTGTTTTGGTTACGGTAGCCCAGTAGTATAGTTTGAAGTTGGGTAGCATGATTCCTCCAGCTTTGTTTTCTTGCTTAGGATTGCCTTGGCTATTTGGGCTATTTTTTGGTTGCCTGTGAATTTTAAAATAGTTTTTTCTAGTTCTGCGAAGAATGTCATTGGTAGATTGATAGGAATAGCATTGAATCTGTAAATTGCCTTGGGGAGTATAGCCATTTTAATGTTATTGATTCTTCCTATCCATGAGCATGGGATGCTTCTCCATTTATTTGTCTCATCTCTGTGTTCTTTGAGCAGTGTTTTGTAATTCTCATTGTAGAGATTTTTCACCTCCCTAGTTAGTTGGATTTCATTCTTTTTAGTGGATGAATAGTATTCTGTTGTGTCTATATACCAACTTTTCTTTATCCATTCATCTATTGTTGGACATTTAGGTTGATTTCATATCTTGACTGTTGTGAATAGTGCTGCAGTAAACATAGGAGTGCAGATATCTCTTTGACATACTGATATCATGTTAAGCAAATATTAGCAGACCAAATTCAGCATTGTATAAAATAACTACATTAAAATTATATTGGGTTTAATCCAGGAAAGCAAGTTTGGTTCCAAATTAGGAAAAAATCTCTTAGTGTAACTCACCGTTTTAGCAGATCAAAAGTGAAAAAGCATGTGATAATTCAGATTCTTTAATCTGTATTCATATGGTAATTGAAGAAAATGGCAGAAAATATTGCCAGCCCTGATAGTGAAAGGTTATAATTGGATGCTTTGGAAAGAATTGAGAAAATTACATAGAAGAAAAATATTGCTTTCAAATTAGGTATGGGGGAGATTGAGCTAGTTAGTTTAGTCAGAAATTAAAGAAGGAAACTATAAACATACACTCTTTGCGTATTCCTTTAATGAAGGACCATGGCTTTTTCTATGAGTAGGGATTCAATGAATGAAGTATGGCAGAGGATTTCTTTCTTTTTTTTTTTTTTGAGTCAGAGTCTTGCTCTGTTGCCCAGGCTGGAGTGCAGTGGCATGATCTTGGCTCACTGCAATATCTGCCTTCCAGGTTCCAGGTTCACGCCATTCTCCTGCCTCAGCCTCCTGAGTAGCTGGGACTACAGGTGCCTGCCACCACGCCTGGCTAAGTTTTTGTGTTTTTAGTAGAGACGGGGTTTCACCATGTTAGCCAGGATGGTCCCAATCTCCTGACCTCGTGATCCGCTCTCCTCGGCCTCCCAAAGCGCTGGGATTACAGGCATCAGCCAACGTGCCCGGCCGAGGATTTCTTATATAATCCATGCATATATGCTTTATACAGTTTTCAGTCTCAGTCTCTTTACAGAGGGGAAAAACCCTGAAGAACGTATCTTGAAATCTGAAAACAGGATACTACTAGGTTTTATGACTTTGTTCTAAACTTTTTGCTCAATACTTGTCCAAATCATATTAATTAAGATGTCTTCTGTGGTAGTTTGTTATGGTAGAGAAGTAGTATATGAAAGCAAGAGTGGGTGGGAAGGTGATTGCATAGTTTGATAAAACAAATTATATTTTATTGTAACTGTTTGTTGCCTATGTAAAGAATTTTTTTTATTTCACCATAAGCAGTAGATTGCTTTTCTCTACAGATTAATGCAATTTTTCATCTCAGATTTCAAAATTGAGTTTGTCTACTTTTGTGGATTTTTATACTTTTTAAGCTAAGTAAAGGAACAAATAACTAGTAACACTCCAGTGTAGGAAGGACTGATTAGATGTGTGTGCATGCAAATATACACATATATGTATGTACATATTAGATTAGCATATATGTAAAATTTTTATATTTATGTATCTTTGTATATGAATAAAATTGGTGGGCAAAATTAGTTACTGAGGCTATTTTTTAGAAAAATTTTAAAATTGTAGTTATTTTATTGAGGCTATTTATTTTTTTTTTGAGACAGAGCCTTGCTCTGTCACCCAGCTGGAGTGCAGTGGCACAATGTGGGCTCACTGCAACCTCTGCCTCCCAGGTCCAAGCGATTCTTTCATGTTAGCCTCCTGAATAGCTGGGACTATAGGCATGCACCACCATGCCCAGCTAATTTTTGTATTTTTAGTAGAGATAGGATTTCACCATGTTGGCTAGGCTGGTCTCGAACTCCTGACTTCAAGTGATCCACCCACCTCGGCCTCCCAAAGTGCTGGGATTATAGGTGTGAGCCATTGTGCCTGATATTGAGGCTGTTTTCTAAAAATATATTTAAAATTTTATTTGAATTATTTCTTAATAAAATTATGTCTCAACTATTTATCAATGTTGTGTCTATTGGGAATATTAGTAGTATGCTTGGTATAATGTTTAAACTGTTGCAAATTGAGGTGTATTTAGTTGAAAGTTAAATTGCACAATATGAGCAGCCTATTTGTATTTCCAGTTTGGTATTCTTTGATCCTGGAAGGATGGATGGGCAAAGGGGAGATGTTGGTCAAGTGGTGCAAAGTTTCAGTTAGACGGGGGAATAAGTTCCAGTGATCTGTTGCACAGCTTGGTGACTAACAATCATTTTTTGTATATTTCAGCATTGTTAAAAGAGTAGACTTTAAATGTTTTTACTGCAAAGAAAGAAGTAAGTGAGGTGATGTGGAATGCTAATTGGCATGGTTTTATTATTTATTTTTATTATTCTACCACAATGTAGACATATATCATAACATTACATTGTACCCCATAAACATGCAATTTCTGTTAATTGAAAAAATAAATATTTCTAAAAAGATGAAAAAAAAAAAAAGCCCAATTCAGAATGTTTACGTTTTGTGTTTTATTCTTCTAAAAGAGAGGATTTTGTTTTTCTTTTTCCAGGCAACCTAATGAAGCCTCTCTTGAATTATGGTATTGCTTGGTGAGCATATATTTTTTTTAATGTTTCTTTTCTGAATAATATTGATTAATTTATACAAATTAGTTGTATTTTTGTATTACTGTTGCAGTATGTCTATGGGCTTTCTGGTTGAAGAAAATGAACCAGTAGTTTGGAGAGGCCTTATGGTCATGTCGGCCATTGAGAAACTATTGAGGCAGGTAAGAATATTGCCTTAAACATCATTTTATCATTGGCAAAGCTGCGGTTAATACATTTGCTGATTGGAGAATTGTTAAAATTTGCATTCAGGAATCAGCTGATGCTATGAATGTACAATGTGCAATATGGCACCTAATGAGTTAATGTGGTGCCAAGACCAAACTTCACTGTTAACATGATTTAATCTTTCCCATTGTTTGTGAGTACTAAAAATTCTATTGTCTTACTGAATATTGTTTTCTTGCTTTGGCTGTGTCTGCAGTAAGAAGAGCAAATCTATTTTTATAAGTAATCTACCACCTTTAGATTTGTGGTTAATCTCATTGTAGTCAATATTGAGTTATAAGGGCAGTGTAGAAATTGTCAGATGTAGAAAAAAATTATATAAACCATGGTACTTGTGATTTAAAATTGCTCCAGAAAAAAGTGAAATTTTGTTTTGAGTATATATGGTTATATATTTGCATGTGTAATATCTGTCCAATCAACTTTAATTTCACCTTAAGAAAAGAAGAGAACATTTGATTGGATAATCTAAAAATATCAATTGGGCTATATGTTATTTATAGTTGGCTTGGAATAAGTTTTATTTTTTTTCTCAGTAGATGTGAGTTTGTAATTGTCTTCTAGGTAAAAGTTAAAAGTAATTTGCATTTATTTCATCAACTTATAACAGTTACCTTTTATTTATTCAGATTCTACTTTGGGTCAGGAACCATACAATAGGTTGACAATTCTAATGGTAGATACTCCTATATTCATTTTCAGGTATACAATTTAGATGAAATATGTCTTGAACTCTGAAACTCTTCTTTGTTCACTATAACATCTTGCCTTTCTATCACTTTTGCTGCTTGAATTGTGATAAATGTGCTGTTTGATTTTTGGTCCTGGTAATTTAAGTCTCTTGGTTTCATTTTCTCCTCTTTTACTCTCAGATCCCGTAGTTAGTCATTTCACTTAAACTCACCAAACCACCCCATCCCCACGAATTCCTTTGTGACCTTGACCTTTATTTGTCTTGATTAACCCACCTGTTTTCTCTAATGCTAAATACTATCAGATAATATAGAATAGTTGTGTTAATTGCCTGCATTATATATATTTGATGTTTGAATTTAGCTACCTCCACAACACTTCAGCATCAGATTTTACATATTGTTATTCTCAAAAAATATTCAGGGAATTTGGTAGTCTAGCAGAGGTCCAAATGAAGGTTTGGCAAAAACAAGCTCTCTGACACACAAATTGTATAGAAGTTACCGTTTATTGGCCAGGAGCAGTGGCTTACGCCTGTAATCCCAGCACTTTGGAAGGCTGAGATGGGCGAATCACAAGGTCAGAAGATTGAGACCATCCTGGCTAACATGGTGAAACCCTGTCTCTACTAAAAATACAAAAAAATTAGCCCCATGTGGTGGCCAGTGCCTGTAGTCCCAGCTACTTGGGAGGCTGAGGCAGGAGAATGGCGTGAACCCGGAACCTGGGAGGCGGAGCTTGCAGTGAGCTGAGATGGCGCCACTGCACCCCAGCCTGGGCGGCAGAGCAAGAATCCATCTCAAAAAAAAAAAAAAAAAGTTACAGTTTATTTTGAGAAGCATGGTGGATACATTTTCAGCAAACATACTATAGAATATCAGGGTAACGATGGGGTAAGAAAATGTGTTCATATATTATTGGGATGCTTAGCAGTTACCTAGAGTATATCTATCTTACAGTCTTTTGTGAAGTCACTTTCATGTGTGCATTTTATTGGGAGCTAAAAAGCTGATATTTTAGGCCTACAGTGGGACTAATGCAGATCATCAGAGCTAAGGAGTGTTTTCACTTTTGTTTTGATTTAGAAACCAAACCGTTATTTGATAAATTTAACATCCTTAGCGAAAATTCAGTAGCTAGATAGAACTTTTGTACAGCGGTGGATTTTAGGGGGTACCTGATTCATTGGCTCATTTTAAACAATTGAATATAACATATATATAGAAGAATGTACAAATCATGAGTATAAATAGATAAATTATCCCAAAGTTGAAACACCTATATCATCATCATTCAGGACAAGATAACTAGAACAATACCAGTGATCCAGAACATCCTCTCATTTTCCCTCCTGGTACCCATTTATGGGGAGAAGAAAAATACTGTGGTCATTCTGACATCCTGAACTAAAAGTCTGGTTAAGTTGTTTTGTTTTTTCTTTTTCTCCCTGACAATACTTTGTTGAGCTAAAATTATGCATACAATGAGATGCATAGATTTTCAGTATATAATTTAGTGATTTTTGATAAATATATATACCTATGTAATCGTAACCCAATCAAACTAAATAGCATTTCCATCCTCCAAGAGAGTTTCCTTGGGCTCCCTTCTGATTCATCCCATACCCATAGACAATCGTTGTGATTTCTGTCACCATAATGAGTTTTACATGTTTTTAAATTTCAAATGAATAGGATTATACAGGATGTAGCTTTTTTTTTTTTTTTTTTTTTTTTTTTTTTTTTTGAGACAGAGTTTCGCTCTTGTTGCCCAGGCTGGAGTGCAATAGCGCGATCTCAGCTCACTGCACTCTCCGCCTCCCAGGTTCAAGCGATTCTTCTGCCTCAGCCTCCTGAGTAGCTGGGACTACAGGCATGTGCCACCACGTCTGGCTGATTTTGTATTTTTAGTAGAGATGGGATTTCTCCAGGTTGGCCAGGCTGGTCTTGAACTCCCAACCTCAGGTGATCTGCCCGTCTCGGCCTCCCAAAGTGCTGAGATTACAGGAGTGAGCCACCGCAACTGGCCAGGATGTAGCTTTTTTGTATATGGTTTCGCTTCGCCTAAGGCTTTTGAAATTCATGTTTATTGTTGCATATAACAGTAGTTGGGTCTTCTTTATTGCTAAGTAGGATTCCATTGTATGAATATAATAAACTGTGTTTTTTTTTTCTGTTGATGAATATTTGGGTGGTCTCCAGTTTTGGGCTATTGTAAATAATACCTCTATAATACTTTTACAGTTGTTCATAAGTTTTCCAGTTGCTTCACATTTATGTTAACATTTGTTGTTGTCAGTCTCATTACTTTTAACCATTCTAATAAATATAAAATGGTGTCTTGTTATGATTTTTAATTTGTATTTCCCTGATGATCAATAATATTGAGCCCTTTTCCACATGTGTATTAGATCTCATATTTTCTTTCGTGACATGTCTGTTCAAGTCTTCTACTCATTTTTTAATTTTTTTTTTAGTAATTGAGTTGTAGAAATTTGTGCGTATTTTGGCTGTGAGTCCATTGTCAGATAATAGATATTGGGAGTATTTATCCTTGTCTTTTTATGCTGTCTTTTTATGCTGTCTTTTTATGCTGAAGTTTGAAATTTTAATGAATTCCAATTTCTTATTTTTTTATGCTTAGTGCCTTTTGTATCCTCTTTAAGTAATCTTTGCCTGCCTACCCCAAGGTTGTAATGATAACAATGTATTTATTTTTTATTATTTGTATTATTTTTTAAAATTCTTAATTTAAAAATTTTATGTGTATGTTGTAGGTTAGTATATTTATAGGGTACGTGAGATATTTTGATACCAACAGGCATTGAGTAATAATTGCATCAGGGTAAATGGGGTATTCATCCCCTCAAGCATTTATCCTTTGCGTTTCAAACAATTCAGTTATACTCTTTTAGCTATTTTAAAATGTACCATCAAATTATTTTTTACTGTAACTGCAGTCACCGTGTTGTGCTAGCAAATATTAGGTTTTATTCATTCTTTCGGTTTGTTTGTACCCATCAACCATCCCCATTCCTTCCACCCCCACCACCCTTCACACCCTCAGGTAACTATCTTTCTACGCTCTGTCTCCATGAGTTAAATTCTTTTAATTTTTAGGTACCACTGGTAAGTGAGAACATGTGATGTTTATCTTTCTATGCTTGGCTTATTTCAGATATTTGAAAGGACTTGAGTGTTGCAATCTAAGCTGTATCTGCTTTAGGGGGCACCCTAAACCTAGTAATGCTTGGTTCTTGCAGACCTGCAGAGGTACTGCCTTGATGGTCTTGGATAAGATGTGGGTGAATTCTCTGGATTACCATACAGAGGCTCTTCTTCGCTTCCCTTACTTTCTCCCAAACAAGCAGAATCTCTATCTGTTCTGAGCTACCTAAAGCTGGGAATAGAGTGACACAAGCACCCCTGTGTCCTCTACCACTGTGACTGCGCTAGTCAGACCTGAAGCCTGCGCAGCACTAGGTCTTGTCCTGCTACCACTCTCTGGCTACTGACTGTTTGCCCAAGGCCCTGTAGCTGTACGATCAGCAGGTAGCAAAGCAAGATAGGCTTGTGTCTTTTCCTCAGGGCAGCGAGTTCTCCAGACCCCAGATGGGTCCAGAGATGCCATCTAGGAGCCACAGACTGGAGTGAGAAACCTTAGAAGTCTACATGGTGTTCTGTTATACAGCTGCTGAGTTGGCAGTCAAAGCATGAGGTGCAGTTCTTCCCATTCTTTCCTCCACTTTCCATAGGCAGAGGAGCCTCAATCTGTGGCCACCAGCACTACAGACCCACAGGACATACTTCTAGGTTTCCACTGATGTTCACTTAAGACCCTAGGGCTCTTCAGTCAGCTCATGGTGAAGGTTGCCAGGCCTGAGACTCACTCTTCAGGGCAGTCCCAGAGCAGGTCCAGAAATGCCATCCAAGAGCCAAGGGACCTAGGACCCCGCATGGTGCTCCACCCCCTGTGGCTGAGCTGGTACCTAAGGTGCCAGGCAAAATCTCCTTTACTTTTCCCTTTGCTTTTATCAAGTAGATGAAGTCTGTCATTGTAGCTACCACAGTGGGGAATGTGCTGTATCTTACCTTAAGCCAGCACATCTCAGAGTCTCACCCAGAGGCCCATGGCATAGTTTGTGGGTATTGCTGCTGGTTATTCATGGCCCAGCGGCCCTTTATTCAGCAGATGTTGGTCCTGTCATGACTGGGTCCTTCTCTTCAAGGTATCAGGTTACTTTCTGGCCCAGGGTGTGTCTAGAAATGTCATCCAGGAGCCTGGAATGGGGTCCTCACAGATCTGTGCTGTGCCCTGCCCTGTGGCTAAGCTGGTATCCAAGATGCAAGACAAAGTTCTCTTTGTTCTTCCCTCTCCTGTCCTGAAGTGAAGAAAGGGTCTCTTGTGAAGCCACAACCTGTGTAGCCTGGGGTTGGGGGAGTGCTGGTGCATGTACTCCATTGGCCGCCCTGGCTGGTGTCTGTCTTTTTTTTTTTTTTTTTTGAGACAGAATCTCGCTCTGTTGCCCAGACTGGAGTGCAGTGGCGCGATCTCAGCTCACTGCTAGCTCCGCCACCCGGGTTCACGCCTCAGCCTCAGCCTCCCAAGTAGCTGGGACTACAGGTGCCTGCCACCATGCCTAGCTAATTTTTTGTATTTTTTTTTTGGTAGAGACAGGGTTTCACCGTGTTATCCAGGATGGTCTTGATCTTCTGACCTCGTGATTCACCTGCCTCGGCCTCCCAAAGTGTTGGGATTACAGGCGTGAGCCACTGCGCCTGGCCCCTGGCTGGTGTCTTAGTAGGTTGTGTGCTCCCCTGGTCCACTGGCTTTGAGCACAGCTCAGCTGAAGGACTCACCTAGGAGCTGCATTCCTTGTAGCCTAGACTCCCTTTGAAGTTTATTTAGAATCCCAGAGCACTCCAGCTTGTGATGAGGCTTGCTGGAACTCAGTTTCCGACTGCTGGGATGGGTGATTCCCTTCTGTTGAGGGCCAGTCCAAATGCTTCCTCTATGGGCACACATCAGGTAGGTGCAGTCCGGTTCTGCTTTTTGCTATGATGGGGCAGCACAAAGTTCAGTGCAAAGTCTCACAGTTGCTGCATTCCCTCTCCCCAAGCGTACAGATTCTCTGTGCCACACAGCTCTTGGGCAATGGGGGAAGGGTGGAGATCACAATTCAAGACTGTCTTTCCTGCCCTTTTCATTGTGTCTTTCAGTAATATAAAATTGAAACCAGGTACTTTTGAGTGCTCAGCTGATTTTTGGTTCTTAGATATCTAAGTTTTGTGTATGTGTGTAGAGAGTTGTTAAATTTGGTGTTCCTGCGTGGAGGGGGGCACTTTTTGCAGCTTTCTATTCCACCATCTTGCTTTGCTCTCTCTCTCTCTCATGTATTTTAATCTCAAAGCTTTATAGTTGTCTTGTACATCTTGAATTAATTTTTATGTGTGAAATGAAATAAGGGTCAATGTTTATAATTTTTTATAGTTTATACAGTTATGTTAGCGTCATTTGTTTGAAAGACTTCCCTTTCCCTGAATTGATTTATATATTAGATAAAAATCAACCGTATGTGTATCATCTGTTCTGGATACTCATTTGTGCTCCATTGATTTGTTTGTTTAATCCTTACTCTAAAACCACGTTGTCTTGATTATTATAGCTTTATAGAAGGCTTAAAATTAGGAAAATCAGAAAATTAGGAAATTAGGACATCTTCCATCTGCATTTTTTCAAGATTGTTTTGGCTGCTCTAGTTTCTTTTACGTTTCTGTATATTTTAGATTCAGTTTATGCAGAAAAGCATGTTGATACTTTTATTAGGATGGTATTCAATATATAGAACAACTTTGGATGAATTGAGATCCTGACAACGTTGAGTCTTCTAATCTGTGGCCTACAGCTCGATCCATGTTCCTGCAAGAGACCTGATCTCATTTTTTTTAATGGCTGCATTGTATTCTGTGGTGTATATGTACCATCTTTTCTTTATTCAGTCTACCATTGATAGGCATTTAGGTAGATTCCGTGCCTTTGCTATTGTGAGTAGTGCTGCAGGGAACATACATGTGCATATATTTTTGTGGTAGAATGATTTATATTCCTTTGGGTATATACCCGGTAATGGGATTGTTGGGTTGAATGGTAGTTCTGTTTAGTTCTTTGAGGAATCATCACACTGCTTTCCACAATGGTTGAGCTAATTTACACTCCCATCAACAGTGTATAAGTGTTCCCTTTTCTCCCCAACCTTGCTAGCATCAGTTATTTTTTGACATTTTAATAATAGCCATTCTGACTGGTGTGAGTTAGTGTCTCATTGTGGTTTTGATTTTCGTTTCTCTAATGATTAGTGATGTTGAGCTTTTATTCATATGCTTGTGGGCTACGCATATGTCTTCTTTTGAAAAATGTCTGTTCATGTCCTTTGCCCAGTTTTTAATGGAGTTGTTTTTTTCTTGTAAATTTGTTTAAGTTCCTTACAGATGCTGGATATTAGACCTTTGTCAGATGCATAGTTTGTGAATATTTTCTGTCATTCTGTAGGTTGTCTGTCTACTCTGTTGATAGCTTCTTTTGCTGTGCAGAAGCTTTTAAGTTTTTTTTTTTTTTTTTTTTTAGCTGATGAGTAAAAAAAAAAAAAGTTCATGCATAAACCTCATAATGTTTTTTTTTTTTTATTTTATTTTTTTTTTTTATTATACTTTAAGTTCTAGGGTACATGTGCATAACGTGCAGGTTTGTTACATATGTATACTTATGCCATGTTGGTGTGCTGCACCCATCAACTCATCAGCACCCATCAATTCATCATTTATATCATGTATAACTCCCCAATGCAATCCCTCCCTCCTCCCCCCTCCCCCCCCCCATGATAGGCCCCAGTGCGTGATGTTCCCCTTCCCGAGTCCAAGTGATCTCATTGTTCAGTTCCCACCTATGAGTGAGAACATGCGGTGTTTGGTTTTCTGTTCTTGTGATAGTTTGCTAAGAATGATGGTTTCCAGCTGCATCCATGTCCCTACAAAGGACGCAAACTCATCCTTTTTTATGGCTGCATAGTGTTCCATGGTGTATATGTGCCACATTTTCTTAATCCAGTCTGTCACAGATGGACATTTGGGTTGATTCCAAGTCTTTGCTATTGTGAATAGTGCCGCAATAAACATACGTGTACATGTGTCTTTGTAGTAGAATAATTTATAATCCTTTGGGTATATACCCAGTAGTGGGATGGCTGGGTCATATGGTACATCTAGTTCTAGATCCTTGAGGAATTGCCATACTGTTTTCCATAATGGTTGAACTAGTTTACAGTTCCATCAACAGTGTAAAAGTGTTCCTATTTCTCCACATCCTCTCCAACACCTGTTGTTTCCTGACTTCTTAATGATTGCCATTCTAACTGGTGTGAGATGGTATCTCATTGTGGTTTTGATTTGCATTTCTCTGATGGCGAGTGATGATGAGCATTTTTTCATGTGTCTGTTGGCTGTATGAATATCTTCTTTTGAGAAATGTCTGTTCATATCCTTTCCCCACTTTTTGATGGGGTTGTTTGTTTTTTTCTTGTATATTTGTTTGAGTTCTTTGTAGAATCTGGATATTAGCCCTTTGTCAGATGAGTAGGTTGCAAAAATTTTCTCCCATTCTGTAGGTTGCCTGTTCACTCTGATGGTAGTTTCTTTTGCTGTGCAAAAGCTCTTTAGTTTAATTAGATCCCATTTGTCAATTTTGGCTTTTGCTGCCGTTGCTTTTGGTGTTTTAGACATGAAGTCCTTGCCCATGCCTATGTCCTGAATGGTACTACCTAGATTTTCTTCTAGGGTTTTTATGGTATTAGGTCTAACATTTAAGTCTCTAATCCATCTTGAATTAATCTTCGTATAAGGGGTAAGGAAAGGATCCAGTTTCAGCTTTCTACTTATGGCTAGCCAATTTTCCCAGCAGCATTTATTAAATAGGGAATCCTTTCCCCATTTCTTGTTTCTCTCAGGTTTGTCAAAGATCAGATGGCTGTAGATGTGCGGTATTATTTCTGAGGACTCTGTTCTGTTCCACTGGTCTATATCTCTGTTTTGGTACCAGTACCATGCTGTTTTGGTGACTGTAGCCTTGTAGTATAGTTTGAAGTCAGGTAGCGTGACGCCTCCAGCTTTGTCCTTTTGACTTAGGATTGTCTTGGCAATGCGGGCTCTTTTTTGGTTCCGTTTAATTAGATCCACCTGTCAGTTTTTGCTTTTGTTGCAAATGCTGTTGACATCTTCATCATGAAATCTTTGCCATTCATATGTCCAGGATGATATTGCCTAGATTGTCTTCCAGGGTTTTGATAGTTTTGGGTTTTACATTTAAGTCTTTAATCCATCTTGAGTTGATTTTTATATATCGTATAAGGGAGGGGTCCAGTCTGAATCTTTTGCATATGGCTAGCCAGTTATCCTAGCACCACTAATTGAAAAGGGAGTCCTTTCCCCATTGTCTTTTTTTGTCAGCATTGTTAAAAACCAGATGATTGTAGGTGTGCGGCCTTATTTCTGGGCTCTCTATTCTGTTTCATTGGTTTATGTATCTATTTTTGTACCAGTGCCATGCTTTGAACAGGTTTTTAATGAAGGTGGAATTGACTCATTCTGGAAAAAAAAAATGCCACAGAGGACATTTATTAGTAAGGAAGAGAAGTGAGCACCAGGATTTAAGACAGGAAGGGATAGGCTAACCCCACTATTTTGTGCCAGTGCAGTTAGGTTTATGATCAGGGCTGCTCTTATCTATAAAACTGCTAACCTGTGAGCCTCAAAGGGAAAAGATAAGCATCAGTTGCCAGTCTTTGGGTTGTACAACAATAAAATTTAGTGATAACCCCTTTTATGGACTGGGTCCACTGATATGTTTTCCTTGAAGTCAGTAAGTACCTTACCAATAAGGGGCTGCCTTTCAGAATTCTTTCGATATTGGACAATGTCCCTGGCCACCCAGAACCTCATGAGTTCAAAAGAAAGGTGCTGAAGTGGTCTTCTTGCCCTCAAACACAACATCTTTAATTTATCCCCTAGATCAGGGGTTCATGAGGACCTTTAAGGCTCATGATGCAGGATACTCTATGGAAAGGATTGTCAGTGCTATGGAAGAGAACCCTGGTAGAGAAAAAATCATGAAAAAGCTGTTAAAGCCTTCAAGCCCAAAAGAAATTCCTGCTGGAGAAAAACCATGTCCAAATGTTGTTCATGACTTCACAGAATTTAGGACAGTGTCAATCAGGAAAATCATGAAAGAGATTGTGGATGTGGCAAAAAAGATGAGGGATGAAGAGTTTCAAGATAGAAACCTCAGAGAAATTCAGGACCTCGTAGACACCACACCAGAGGAATTAACAGAAGACAACTTGTTGGAGATGACTGCTTCTGAACCAGTGCCAGATGATGAGGAAGAATTAGTAGAAGAAACTGTGCCAGAAAACAAATTGACATTAGACAACATGACATAAGGGTTTTGATTATTCAAGGCTGCTTTTGGCTTTTATGACATGGACACTTCTATGATGCGGGCACTGAAACTAAAGCAAACAGAGGAAGAAGGATTGGTACCATATAGAAACATTTTTAGAGAAAAAAAAAAGTCAGACAGAAATTATGATGTGTTTCCATACACTGATACTGAACGCCCTAAGTACTTCTCATGGGAAGAGCCAAAGAAGTTTGCCACTGCCACCCCTAAGACAGCAAGACCAGTCCCACCTCTTCCTCCTTTTCCTCAGCCTACTTAATGTGAAGATCACGAGGATAAAGACTTTTCTGGTGATCCACTGCCACTTAATGAAGAGTAAATATATCTTCTCTTCCTTAATCTTTTCTTTTCTCTTGGTTTATTGTAAGAATACAGAATATAATATAAGACAAAATATGTGGTAATGACTGACTATGCTATTGGTAAGGCTTCTGATCAACAGCAGGATATTAGTGAAGTTTTTTGGGAGTCAAAAGTTATATGCAGATTTTTGACTGTGAGGGGATCAGTATTTCTAAGCTCTGTGTTGTTCAAGGGTCAATTGTACTATTATTTGCTGAATCTGGTAACCCTAGATGGCAGTGATGTTTTGTAAAAGACACAGGAAGGTGGGGAAGAGTCAGGTTGGTAGAAGGCAGACATAATGATGCAGTGGAGCTGAAATGCTTGAGGATAAGAGTTTGAGGTAATATTAAGGGAATATATTTAGCCCAGAGTGGCAGGCTCGTGAGTAATGGAAATGAGGCGAATATTAGAGTAGGAAGTGGGGTGAAGAATTATACCAGGACGGGGCAGTCTTGCCAGGATTGTTCCTTGTAATTTCATGAAGGAAGATGGTTTGTCAATGCCTTTACCAATCTCTGCAGCTTCTTCTGAAGGATAACTTATTTTTCAGGATACATAAGCAGTAGTATAGGGAGTCTCTTGGTTTCAGCTGGCCACTGTTCAGTAATCTGCATAATTTCACCATATGTCCTTCTAACCTCATCTGCTAGAAGGAAGGGAAAAGATTGATGAATAAATATGGTATATGTTCATGAATGCATTTTGTGATGCCTTGGGAAAAAAGCATGCCAGGATATATATTTTTTTAAAGTTAAACTTTAGGATGTATTAGGAAAAAATAGGCAGATATATGCTAGGATGTTATTTTGAGCATTAGATTTATCAGTATGTATTCCTTTTTATTCTCCTGATATTTGAAACAATTTCCTTTTTTTTCTATTTTGACTTCAATAATTATAGGCATAAACATCTAATACATTTCACTCAATGACTGATAATTTTAAATTTTTCTGTTATTTGTTAAGATTCCTGATTAGTATTTTTTTACTCCTGAATTGTGCTCCTGAATATAGGTATAATTAGTTTAACGCAAATGAGAAAAGTGTTTTCTTAGAATCTTTGTGTTTTAAAATATGTGATATTGAAGAAAACAATTTTAGTTATTAGAAAAAGAGCCACAGAAAGAAAAACTTCAAAGGCTAGTCTGATGTCAGCACCTGCTGTGGTCATAGTGTAAACCCTGGAGACCAGGGATTTTGGCAGCAGTTTCAGTGCTTTTAGTTCAATCTTCAGTATCCCCAAATGTGAAGCAGATGCCAGTTTTCTTCTCTAGGGTTCTGATAATGGCATATAATGAGTTGGTTGTTTCCTAGCAACTAAAGAAGCAGTTTCACTTTAGCTGATCCTGCAATAGCAATGAGACATTTTCCCTTGATAGTTGGTATTAGTGATTTCCCTGACAATGGAATTTCACTTTTGAATAAGGAATATTCTCAGCTTTTGATTTCCTAAAGAATTTTGATCCTGAGTTGGGCTAAGCTCTGCTTAATCCTGTATAAAATGAAAAAAAAAAAAAAAAAAAAATTGAGCCCCTTAAGTACTTCTCATGGGAAGAGCCAAAGGAGTTTGATACATAGTTTCTTAAATGGCAAGTGATTATACAAGAAGCTGTAATAGGTGTATTTTCTCAGTGTTTAACAGAATAATTAATGACCACATTCTTTTTTTTCCCCCTGCTTATTATTTGCAGCAGTAGAGGTTTCTTAGGTAATGGCCAATGTATTGTGGAAATAAATATTGTAAGTTTTTATTACAGGTGCCATTTTGATATAAAGTCAGTATAATGAAAACATTTTAAAATCTATAACCCATTTGATTTCAAACAGTATTCTATATCAGAAATTATTTTTATACCCAATGATTTTAAAGGCTCTTAAAATAGTTCACTTTAAGGTAAATTGTGAAACAATTTGTTTAAATATTAGTAGTTATAAGGTGTCTGTAATTAACCGAATCATATCTAAATCCTTCTAATTTTACGGTAGTAATATATCTGGATATATTCAGGCTCTTAAGATATATGGAGGCATGAGAAAAATACTTCAGACGACCTTCTTTGTAGTCATTCATAGTTTAAATAGTTTCTAAGGAAATGATCTGTCTTTCTTCCTTTGACATTATAAAACTAATGTAAGTTACCATCCTCATCCACCTTATCCAGATTTATGGTATGATATATTAAGTTATGCCTAAGTGTTAGAGAGATAAAATATTAAATGATGTTCTTAAGATAATTAAGTTAGCTATATGTAAATATACCAAAGAAATTTATTACTTTGCATGGAAAAGATTCATAGACTATGCATTAACTACAGGTGAAGTCATTGAATATTGTTATTGTCAGTTTGGGGCATGTGACCTTATTAATTTCTTTTTATGATTTTTGCATCATCAGGTACTCTAGCAGGCCTCATATTTTTAAAATGTTTTAAACATTAAGGAACGAGGAACATTAATTAATTCAGTTGGACAGGGCGGTCGCCTTTTAGGCACCTAAGACATAATTTAAAAACAACAACAACAACAACAACAACAACAAAAAAAACCTTTAAGCATGAGGTAGACTTTCTTTTTGTTTTTTTGAGATGGAGTCTCGCTCTGTTGCCCAGGCTGGAGTGCAGTGGCACATGTCAGCTCACTGCAAGCTCCGCCTCCTGGGTTCACACTGTTCTCCTGCCTCAGCCTCCCCAGTAGCTGGGATCACAGACTCCTGTCACCATGCCTAGCTAATTTTTTGTGTTTTTAGTAGAGACAGGGTTTCACTGTGTTAGCCAGGATGGTCTCAATCTCCTGATCTTGTGATCCACCCACCTTGGCCTCCCAGAGTGCTGGGATTACAGGTGTGAGCCGTCACACCCAGCCAACATGAGGTACACTTTCTATATAATATAGTCCAGTTATTGTTCTTAGATTTATTTGGGATCTTGCTTAATCTGAAGCTAAGGGATCAGGTACATTAATCCAGATTTTGAATTCTCTTTTCTGTTTTAAAATTATAGATTAGTGAACAAGGAAATAGATACATAACTAAAGTCCAGTTCTTTGAAATATTTTTATAAGGCAGTATTATCTGGTGAGTAACTTAGTTTGATTAACAGAAGTTCTTTTTGAGCATTTTTTCACTTATTTAATAATTATTTATTGAGCTGATAGCAGATACTTATTATTGTACTTTAAAAATGTCATTGGGCTTTTTGTCATCTTACAGCAACATACATACATACGTACATACATACATACATACATACATTTATTTATGATGGAGTCGCGTTCTGTTGCCCAGATTGGAGTGCAGTGACGTGATCTCAGCTCACTGAAACCTCCACCGCCTGGGTTCAAGTGAATCTCTTGCCTCAACCTCCTGAGTAGCTGGGATTACAGGCATGAGCCACTACGCCTGGCTAATTTTTGTATTTTTTGTAGAGACAGGGTTTCACCATATTGGTCAGGCTGGTCTGGAACTCCTGACCTCATGATCCGCCCACCTTGGCCTTTCAAAGTGTTGGGATTACAGGCGTGAGCCACCACGCCCAGCCAGCAACAGACATTTATTGGCTATTTACTGTGTTTGGGCCATTGCTTGGAGGTTGAGGTCACACAATTGTATAAGACATAGATCCAGAGTTCAAAATGTAAAATAAAGCCTTTAGTTACAGATCTACTTTTGACTTGTAATAATAAGCAAGAAATATAGATATGCTAGACGTTTTGATGATTTAAAAATACTATTGTACAATGTTTTATTTAAGGCAATCAAAGTTGGAATTTAGAGAACAAGGCTAAGTGTTACATAGTGTTGACCATCAGGTTGGTAATAGTGTTACATAGTATAAAAGTCTGCAGTCTCATTTAAGGTCCATGTCATAGAGCAAACCCTGTAGTCAGCATTTAAAGAGAACAAGTTGTTAGAAGGAGTTAGAAACAGCCTATGAATATTAATTGCTGGTTATTTCCTCCTACTTAAAATGTCCTTCTTTTTCTGTTGTAAGATGACTTACATGTATACCTCCAACTCCCTGTGATGATGAGTACTTATATATGCAGTTTTTGAATATTGTAGTGTTCCTTTTTTTTTTTTTTTTTTTAAAGGTTGCTACTGGAGCTATCTAAGACTAAAAGTTACTGTAACTTTTTAGATTGGCACCAACTGTTCCCCGTTTCCCACTCACTATGGTTTGGGTGTTGGTCACCTCCAAATCTCATTTTGAAACTTGGTCCCCAACCAGGCAGTGTTGGGAGGTGGGGCCTAATGACAGGTGATGGGGTCATGAAGGGCTGAGTCCTCGTGAATAAATTAATGTCATCTTGGGAATGAGTTAGTTATTACAAGAGTGTATTGTTATATAGTGAGCCTGGCCGCCTGTGCTTTCTCTTTTGCATTGCTTACTTGTCCTTTCTTGATGGAATCATGCAGCACAAAGGCCCTCCCAAGATGCTGGTATCTTGACCTTGGACTTCCTAGCCTCCAGAACCATGAGCTAAGTAAAACTCTATTCTTTATAAATTACCCAGTCTGTAGTATTCAGTTATAGCAACAGAAAACAGACTAAACACCACCTGAGTCATTTTATGCCAAATTTCTCAAGTGCTAGAGTAGATTTGGTCACTGTTATTACTTCACTAATTTACTTTTATCTTTTGATTTCTAGTAATGCAGGTATAGAGACACTTTTCACTTGATAAAATTACTTAGTGATCTGATACTTTAAATGGGTAATTTTATCAAGAAAGCAATAGAAATAAAACAAAGTAACCAAACTATAAAGTAAGGAGTGGAGTCATTGTTTTAAAGTATCAGCCACTGATATTTCGCTGCTTGTGCGGTGTAGTTTTGAATTGTAGCAGTTTGGAAAGCTGGGCGGGAGGGACCTGGCTCTTGGAGTATTTTTCTGACCCAACACCCAGGGAAGACCTCCTGCTGCAGCCTTCTGGTTATATAGAGCTGAGCTAGATTATATTCTGGTCTATATTATTGATCGGCCTTCTTGGGTCAACTCTAGTTCTGTCATCTTTGGAAGAGGAAGGTACTTTACTGTTCTTGGCCATGAATTCCTTCTTTAGGCTTTAGGTCTTTCAGACATGTCTTACACTGTTCCGGATGCTAGCATGTCATCTCTTGTTCTCCCATTTGTTATATCACTAGCTATTTCTTCACACTGGCTTTCTCCTTTGGCAAGGTTATGCTTCTTTATCTAGTTACATGGCCTTCTTCCTTAGAACTTTTCAATATGGTATTAACTTCCTCATCCCTGATTTTCCCCTTAATTCCCAGTTTAAAGTCTTTGTTTACTTTGGATATGACTTTTCACCTGAGTGAAAAAAATATGTTCTCAACCCATTTGTAGGCTAACTCAGGCTCTAGAAATGATTGAAGGTGTGGGCTCATGTTACCAATTTTACTTTCCTGTCATTGAGTCAAATGCTCCCTAGAGAGAGAGGTAGATCTTTCCCTGATTCTGTCCATTGATATTAATTTCTCATTCTCACTAAGTGAACATTAGAGAATTAGAAACTTTCAGAACATAGAATTGGGTGTATAATTTGACCGTTTAAATACAAACATAAAAGTGTAACAACAGATTTCATTTCTGATTTTTCTGGCTTCTAAATAAAGAAGTAAAAATATAAGAGAAAAACAGAGTGTCTTGTCTAACTCCAGGCCTGAATCTGAAAAGAGAACGGGAAAGGAAGTAACAAGAAAGAGAAAGGATATAAAGGTACTATGAAATTGAAGCCATCATTGTAGTTTAAATTTGATCAGTGTTTCAAATGTAAAGCAAAGATGTTTGGGTAGTCTTTTGTTCTGACCAGACATAAACTTTTCTCATGTCCTTCTTTGTGTATCTACCAGAGGAAAGTAATGAAATAGAGGTCCTGGAACAGTTAGTTCATGTTAAGGTTAGGCTCTAACTGTAGCTCTGACAAAAGTAGGAAGCATGCAGAAAGCTGGCTTGTTTATAAGAGATAAAATGGCACATTTCTTATTCAATTGAAAGCCAACAATCAAAATTAGAGCAAAAGGAAGCACTATTAGAAAAATGTGCCAAGCCAGTGAAATATATTGATGAAAGGGGGATGAAAGATATCAGACACAATTTATTAGGAACAAAAAATAGTGAGGCTGAAGTAATTTGCCTTTGAAAATAAATAAATTAAAAGGAGGCTAATTGCCACCCTTACAATATCCTATTTCTACCTTAAACACTTCCAGAAGAACGCCTCACTTTTTTACTCTTTCTGTTGTTAATGCAGACTTAAAAAATTTTTTAAAATCAGTATTTATTCTTCAATGCCAAGGTGACAAACTAAAATATGAAAAGGCTGTTAGGGCTTAACATTTTTGTTGCAGATTAAATACACAGCATTGAAAAATGGAGAGGCGTGACTTCATCTGTGACCAGCCGAGTTAAAGAGAAAAATCTCTCCATTTTCCATCATGCAGACTTTGAAGAATAACCTACAGTGAGTTGAACTGAGTTAGGATGTGGGTAATTATAAAACATAGAGTCTTGTCTTCTGCAGTGGTAATTGAGAAGCCTCAATAAAGATCACATGAGATTACTTGCTGAGCCTTTAGGAGAGCTTCTTAGAGTAGTGGCCCCTGTTGGACAGGTAAGGGCTTACCCTGTATCTTTTGGTGCAGTTGGGGATCATAGGGTCAGAGTCAGATGTCAAAAGCCTGCTGGGGCTATTTAAGCTCCAAGAAGACTTAAACAGATCCCAACCAGGCGATGAGGAGAGCAATAAGTATTATTGGGAACTTCCAGTACTGGGGATCATGACCTCTTTTTACCGTTTAGGTAGTTACTATATTTCATTGACTTTAAGATATATATTTTTCAAATTTTAATGTCTCTGAAATTGTAGTGTATTTTATAATCAATAACATCTTGGCATTGTGTCAGTTTAATATTTAGCATTGTTTTCTTTCTTGGTTGTATATAAAATACTGGTGTATCTTCCAATCTATGGTGTTTTAGATATGATGATGAGATATAGTCAATGTTTTTCTCATAATTATTTTAATACTGATTGAATTGTATTCCCATCTTTGCCATAATTGCTGCAGCGTGATTATATGTCATTCATTTTGGTCTTTGTAAGTGTTGAAAGACTGTTTTAAACCGATGGTGGCAGTTTTGGTAACTTGTTTTAGTAACATCCTCTTTTGTGCCCTCATCACTGACTTTATTTCCCCCCGATCGCTTACCAGAGATTGCCAGATGATTCTTCCCAAAGCATAGCTCTCATGTCAGTCATTTCAGAGACTATCAGTGTCTCTTTGCTACTTTTGAAAGAAGTTACACTCTGGCTTTATTCATTTTTTCAGTAGTTAGATGTTAGGGATATTGTTATAAATAAAAAAGGCACGAAACCTGCCCTGTAGATTCTTTTGGCTACTGTGAACCTTTACTTACTGATTGTTTTTTAAGCCAGTGCTATGTGATCATTCATAGTTTGAAAAAAAATTCTATACTATTTGCCTTCATAGGCATGTGTCTGTGTTTACTACTTATTTTATGTATTATTATTAATTTGGTGTTGATGAAAAGTCCACCAAAAGAAGTGACTCAATAGTGACTTAAACATTTTTTTTTGTTTTTGAGATGGAGTCTCGCTTTGTCACCCAGGCTGGAGTGCAGTGGCGCAATCTTAGCTCACTGCAACCTCCGTCTCCTGGGTTCAAGCAATTCTCCTGCCTCAGCCTCCCGAGTAGCTGGAACTACAGGCATGCACCACCATGCCTGGCTAATTTTTGTGTTTTTAGTAGAGATGGCATTTTGCCATGTTGGTCTTGAACTCCTGATCTCAAGCAATCCACCCGCCTCGGCCTCCCAAAGTGCTGGGATTACAGGCATGAGCCACTGCGCCCGGCCCATAATGACTTAAACATCTTTTTAAAATATTTTTTGTTTGTTTATGATAAGCCTATATGTCTGTAGAAACAAATATATTAGACCTTTATAGTTAATTTTGGTAGCATCTAAATCTGGTGTATTAATTATCTGAATGCAGAAAGCATCAAATTAAATAGGTTGAATTGATGTATTATCCCTAGACAATTATATTTTACTAAAAATAGCTACCTATTATTAGGTATTTACTATCTGCTAAGCCTTATATTATTTACCTGCATTCACATTTAAATCACACAATTCTGTATAATGTACTATTACTACTATTATTATTTTTACAAATGATGAAACTGAGGCACAATGAGGTTAAATAACTTGGGCAGGGTCCTACTTGTAATCTCTCTGGTTCTCTAAGCTCACCTTTTAACTAAACTGTACAACTGAAGTTTTAAAAGTTTTAATTTTTTGCTTGAAAGATTGAAAACACTCTTTTTAATGTCATCCCTGAAACGCTAATTGACAAAATATTAAGAGTATTCCTTTGCTTCCCAAGTTCTCATTCAGCTACAAGTTTTGTATTTTATACTTTATATTTTATAAGACATTTCTGAGAGAATGCATCTGTAAATATCTTTACTCTGAAATATATTTTGGTGCCGTTTATATGGAGACCTGTTATAAAGTCTTTTTAGTAGTGTTTGGCACTGAGAAGTTTGATACTCTTCTATGTTGTGATGTCAATAACTGCAGTAGTAGAATTCATTTGTTAAGTATAGTAACTGTAGGATTAGACTTTAAATGTTTTTACCATAAAAAAATTTTAAGCCGGGCGCGGTGGCTCAAGCCTGTAATCCCAGCACTTTGGGAGGCCGAGACGGGCAGATCACGAGGTCAGGAGATCAAGACCATCCTGGCTAACATGGTGAAACCCTGTCTCTACTAAAAAAATACAAAAAACTAGCCGGGCGAGGTGGTGGGCGCCTGTAGTCCCAGCTACTCGGGAGGCTGAGGCAGGAGAATGGCGTAAACCTGGGAGGCGGAGCTTGCAGTGAGCTGAGATCCGGCCACTGCACTCCAGCCCGGGTGACAGAGCGAGACTCCGTCTCTTAAAAAAAAAAAAAAAAAAAAAAAAAAAAAAAAAAAAAAAAAAAAAAAAAAAAAAAAAAATTTAAAATGTTAACTATGTGAGGTGATGAGTACATTAGTTGCTTGATTTCATCATTCCGCAAAGTCAGCATGTATCTAAACATCACATTGCACCACATAAATATACTGTGCAGTTATTCTTTGTCAATTAAAATAAGACTTAAAAATTGAATTAAAATTGTTATACAGTATTCATTATTTGGGCTTAATTACATTTCACTGAGTTACAGTGGCATTTCCTGGTTACCCAGAACAAGCTATTATTCAATAAAGGGAAATAAGTTTCTGTCCAGTGACACAGTAAATGTCTATGTTATCCAGATTAAAACCCAACAGCGCTTTTCTTAGTGGTTAATTGTTGGTACTTCTACACTGTTCAGAGGGATTTGTGGAAGCAGATGGCCATTAGTAGTCAGTAGACTAGTTACTATTCAGTAATAGTTTCAGCTAATGTCAAGTATTGGATTCTTTTCAAATCATTTTTATTCCCTGTGAACAAATAGATTTAGAGAGAACCTTTCGCAATATGTGAAGAGTTTAGGTCAGATAATGGTGTTAAAGAGCGTAGTCCCCATGAGACTGCCCTCACTTTTGACATTGACTGCAAGCGTAGGGGTTCCTAAGATCACCCTTAGGTTCAATAATTTGTTAGAAGGACTCAAAGAACTCACTAAAAGATGTTATACTCACACTTATAGTTTATTACAGGAAAAGAGTACATATTAAAATCAGCCAAGGGAAGAAGTAGATAAGTTGGAGTCTAGGGAGTTATCAAATGCAGAGCTTCTGTTGTCTTTTCCCCTCAGACTCAGTCTGTTAGTCTCCTGGCATTGATGTATGACAGTGTGGGTATAGCATTGCCAACCAGGGAAGCTCATGTGAGCCTTGATGTTCAAAGTTTTTGTTGGTGCTCTGTGATAGGGGCATGATTGATTGTCCATATGACTGATCTCATTCTTTGGTTCTGTCCCTCCAGGCATGACCCAAAGCCCCCACTCTAAATCACATTATTACTACATGGCTAGTTCAAAGCCCATGAGCAGAGACCTTAGAGATTACATCCTAGAAGCTGAGGTCAAAGACAAATTATCTTGGGGCCTTTTGGGGCAAGGTTAAATTCTTTACAGAAATAATGTGAATAATACTGGTTTCCAAAATGAATGTATGTAGAAAGCTAAATTGGGATATTAACCTAGTAGGTATGACATATTGCTACTGAAATTTCCCAATTATTAAAACTCAGAATTCCTTGAAAGTACAATTGGTTTCGACTATAATATTCTCCAGCCAGAGAGGCTACTAGGATAGTTTTGTAAAAAATACTTTTGAGGTCTACTGATTCTATTATACCCCACATTCCTGTTACTCTTGGTAAGTGCCCAAAAATAAGCCTCTCTGGTTATTAAAAAGAAACATTTTCATCTTTATGTTGTTTAGGACTTCCTTTCTCCTAAACCTAAACATTTCTTCCTTTTCTTCCCCAATTTTTGTTTGGTGCTTCTGGTGTCCAATTTTATATTACATAAATTCTCCTGAATATCTTTAACTAAAAACTGATTCCCTGCAGACAATGCTTTTAGTGAAGTCTTAAGTAGAGCTTGTTTTTTGACTCAGTGTCTACTAGAGATTTAGGGTAAGATTTGGCATATTCTTTATTTGCTAGGGCAGCTTCTACTCCAATACTTATATTCTTATATTCTTTTTGCAGGAGGAGAAGTTTATTAAAAAGCTTTAGAGCAGGAGGAAAGAAAGTGCATTTGGAAGAGATCCAAGTGGGCAACTTGAAGAATAAGTGCCCTGTTTAACTGTGATCTTAGGACTTTTGTCCCTTTTCATCTTGTGCCCCTTTCCCCTGCATGCACAGTGCCTTTCTTACCCTTGGGAATTGAGCACACATAGTGTGTTTGGGAAGTTGTACACATGCCCATATGAGACTTTCTTCCCTTTTCCAGTGGAGTGTCCCAGTAAGGTCATACTCCACCATTTTGTCTCTTACTGTGTGTATTAGTCTGTTTTCACACTGCTGATAAAGACATAACCTGAGACGGGGAAGAAACAGAGGTTTAATGGACTTACAGATCCACGTGGCTGGGGAGGCCTCACAATCATGGCAGAAGGCAATGAGGAACAAGTCACCTCTTACATGGATGGCAGCAGACAGAGAAAGCTTGTGCAGGGAAACTCCCAATTTTAAAACCATCAGATCTTGTGAGACTTATTCACTATCTTGAGAAGAGCATGGGAAAGACCCACCCCCATGATTCAGTTATCTCCCACTGAGTCTCTCCCACAACATGTGGGAATTATGGGAGCTACAAGATGAGATTTGGGCAGGGACACAGAGCTAAACCATATCAATGTGCATGCCTGGACTCAATCGCCCAATACCTGAGATTTCACTGGAAGCCTTTTTTGCTTCTCCTTGGTGCCTGCGTTTAATTAACACTTTAACAACTGTGGATCAACAGGAGATTGTCTCTGCCTGGCACAGCTGCCGAATTATCATTTTTAGAGAGGCAGTGTGATAATTGTCCAGCCATCACCTGACATTCCTAGTGGGTGGCGAAGAAGAGCCCTCTCCTGCCCCACTCATGCCTGTCTGACTACCTTTAGCATTTCCCTCCTCAACAGCCCAAGAACACAAATCTTTGAGGAAAAATGGATGAAGGTCAGTCTTTTGTAACTGCTTTCTGCTGACAGAGGGGTGGTGTTGGTTCTGTGAGTCTTGGCCTCTTGCTAGCTCTCAGAGCAGGAGGGTGACTCTGTGGGTGGTAAAAGTGGTATCTAGCCAGGTCCAAGGGAGACAGGGGCAGGATTTTGCCTCCTTCCTGTCCCACTGATGGACATTCTAGGGGTCCCCTGTAGAAGGGTGCCTCTTGGGTATTGAGAGAACAGTATCCCTCACTGAGGATCTTTATACTTATATTCTTTCTGATAGTCATAGTTATTAAAAGTATAATCGGCCAGGAGTGGTGGCCTGCGCCTGTAATCTCAGCACATTGGGAGACCAAGGCGGGCGGATCACCTGAGGTGGGGAGTTTGAGACCATCCTGACCAACGTGGAGAAACCCCGTCTCTACTAAAAATACAAAATTAGCCGGGCATGGTGGTGCATGCCTGTAATCCCAGCTACTCGGGAGGCTGAGACAGTAGAATCGCTTGAACCCAGGAGGTGGAGGTTGCTGTGAGCCGAGATCGTGCCATTTGCTCTAGTCAACAAGAGCAAAACTCCGCCTAAAAAAAAAAAAAAAAAAAAAAAAAAAGGATAATCCTTCTCTTATTCTCTTCTCTGGTCACTTGTTGAAGATGTTGGCACTTTCTAAATTGCCTCTAGTTCTACCCACCATCTTGGATAACTTCAGAGTTCACATAGACAATAAACTTTAACATCCTCCCGGTGTTACCAAAACATCAGGGGTTTGGTCTAGGTCCTGTGGCCCACTGCACAGAAAACCAGTCACTGAGACAATGAATATTGCTGGGGAAGAAGGCTTTAATCACGTGCAGCAGCTGAGGCAATGGGAGATCAGTTTCAAATCCATCTCCTTGACCAACTAAAACTGGGGGGTTATTGTATCAGGGAAGAAATGTAACTATGTGTGGGAAAAAAGGAACTAGGGAGGGGTAAGGAAGAGGAATTGGTTAATGAGAAGCAGGTGGTCATTTAGGAAAACAGGAATTAGGGAGGAGTAAGGAAGCAATCCTGATGGATGAAGGGTCTGCCATCTCATTGGATGTGGTGATCTGGTGAGTTTCAGTTCTTTGATACCTTTTGAGAAGGCTGAGGATCATTTCCTGAGAAAGGAACTTAAATAAGACAAATGTTAGTTTTAAGCTTTAAGACCAGAAGGGTCAATTTCTATATTTATTTTAAAAAACTGTCTTTGGGACTACTGGGTTGGTTTTACTAGCCTTTCAATTTCTTCCCTTTCTCAACTTGAGTGCCCTTGACCTCCACTCTCATGGCACACCATGTATTTTATCTCCTGGAAGTATTCATCTTAATTATCTTACCATAGTTTTTCATCCTTTGAGTTCTTTTATTAAGGCCATTATATGTAAGATTCCTTGACTGTTTCACTTTCTGTACCTTTCATTTTTTTCCTAACATGTTTATATATGGCACATTATGCCACTGGCTTGCTGATAATTTCAACTCCTTTGTATCTTTTCCTTTCAATTGTGCCGCAAACCCATTGGTACATTCCTTTTACTCTAAACCCATAAACGCCAGTTTAGAATGGATTCTGCATTCAACTTTCTCTATTCTTATTCTGGGTTGCTGGGTGCTGCTAGAGATGTCCCTTTAAGTGGCATGTGGATTGTGGTATGAGTTAATGATTTCTAGCCTAGCCTTGCCCAAGAACCCTTAGGAAATTTTTCTTCTATTCTTTTTTTTGTCTCTTGCTTAGAAACCTGTTATTCTAGGCAGCCCTCTCTTTTTTTCTCCATAGGAACTATTTAAAATCTGCTTTGTTATTCTGGAGACCTCTGTCCTTTTACTTCTCCCTTCACTTTTTTTTTTTTTTTTAAACGGAGTCTCACTTTGTTGCCCAGGCTGGAGTGCAGTGGCACGATCTTGGCTCACTGCAAGCTCTGCCTCCCGGGTTCTTGCCATTCTCCTGCCTCAGCCTCCCCGGTAGCTGGGACTACAGGCGCCCACCACCACGCCCGGCTAATTTTTTGTATTTTTTAGTAGAGGTGGGGTTTCACCGTGTTAGCCAGGATGGTCTCGATTTCCTGACCTTGTGATACGCCGGCCTTAGCCTCCCAAAGTGCTGGGATTACATGCTTGAGCCACCGTGCCCGGCCTCTCCCTTCACTTTTAATGCATGATCCCATTTTCTGCTTCACAAAGAAAATTAAATTTATATGGTACAAACTTTCTTAATTACCAGCCTCCTTAAAAATGTATCTGTATCTGAATTCATTCTTGCCCTCTTCCCTTCTATATCTGGTTCTTAGTCTTCCATCAGCATTTAAACATGCATGTGGACGACAGTACTGACTGGCCATGTAGAAATTATTCCCAGCCCCTGTCTCTTTGCTTAAAAGTAGGTCTAGAAAGTCAGAAGATAATCTAGCTGCTCTTAGAGCTGAATGTGGCCATGTGAACCAGTTCTAACCAATGAGACAGAAGGAAGAGTCTGATGAGAGACTTCTATGTAAGATGTTTTGCTTCCTAATAGAAAGGCAGGTTTTGTTCTTCCTCTTTCTTTGTAGGGAATATAAAGACATGATCAACCTGGTAGTGGTAGCCATTTTGTGGCAGAACAAGAAGAAAGACCAAAGCCTTGGTCTTTGATGACATCTCTGAGACTTTGAAAAAAAACCAAAAAACAACTTAGTCTTTTTGCATCACTGTGAAAGAATAGCTGAAACTGGGTAATTTCTTAAGCAAAGAGGTTTAAGTGGCTGATGATTCTGCAGGGCATACAAAGAAGCATGGTGCCAGCATCTGCTTCTGGTGAGGGCCTCAGGAAGCTTACAATCGTGGCAGAAGGCAAAGGCGGGGAGCAGGCACAGCACATGGTGAGAGCAGGAGGAAGAGAGACAGGTGGGAGGTCCCAGACTCTTCTAAACAACCAGATCTGGCATGAACTAACTGAGCGAGAACTCACTCACCACCAAGCAGATGGTGCTGAGTCATGAGGGAACTGCTGGCGTGATCCATTTACTTCCCATCAGGCCTCACTTCCAACATTGGGAATCACATTTCAGCATGAGATTTGGAGGGGATAAACATCCACACCATACCACAAATAAAAAGTCCCAGAGTTGTCTAATTTCAGACTTTAAAAAAAAGTAAACAATAAATGCCTTAATGGTTTAAGCATTGTTAGGTTTTCTGTTACTTGCAGCTGAATTCATCTTATGATTTGTAAGTTGTTCCCAGTTTTAAAAAACCACAAACCAGAAGTAAGTAACACTGTCTTGACTCTATGCCTTCCACTAGATATGAACCTAAACTTTCTTCTCACTTAAGCCAAACTCTTCGAAAGAATTTACTAAATCAGTCTCTCACTCCCTCATCTACTATATACTTCTGTCTATATTCAGCTCTACCATGCTTTAGTCAGGGTTGGGTCACCAGAGATGCCTTTAAAAATTCCTATATATACTTTTCAATTCTTATTTTAATAGATCTGTTTATACTATTTGATCTATTGATCTTAAAGTTTCCCTAATACTATATTTTCTTGTGGTGTCTACCTTTTATCCTCTCTTTCTCATTCTGCTTTGTAGTTTCCCTTTTCTCTGCTCATTTCTTAAATATCAGTCCTTAACATAGGTATAATTATTCCACTTTTATATGCTTAGAAACTAAATAACCTAAGGTCATGTACAGTCATGCTTTGCTTAACAGTGTGGACATTTTCTGAGAAATGTGTCCATAGGCAATTTTGTCATTGTGCGAACGTCATAGAGTGTACTTACACAAACCTGGATAGTATAGCTTACCACACACCCAGGCTCTATATGGCATAGCCTATTGTTCCTAGGCTACAAAATTGAACAGCATGTTATTGTACTGAATACTATAGGGAATTGCATCACAATGGTAAATATTTGTGTATCTGAACATAACTAAACATAGAAAAGGTACAATAGACTGGGAGCAGTGGCTCACACCTGTTATCCCAGCACTTTGAGAGAAAAGGTACAATAAAAATACAGTGTAAAATATGAAAAATGGTACCCCTGTGTAGGGCACTTACCGTGAATGGATCTTGCAGGACTGAAAGTTGCTGTGGGTGAGTCAGTAAGTGAGTGGTGAGTGAATGTGATTGCCTAGGACATTGCTGTCCACTACTGTAGACTTTATAAACATTGTGCACTTAGGCTACACTAAATTTATTTTAAAAACTTCCTTCTCTCAATTATAAATCTACCTTAGCTTACTGTAACTTTATTACTTTATAAACTTTTTAATTTGTAAAAAGCTTTTTGACTCTTATAACATTTATACCACAAACACATTATACATCTGTACGGAAATATTTTCTTTCTTTACATCCTTTTTTTCTATAAGCTTTTTTTTCTATTAAAATTTTTTTTTCTTTTACTTAAAAATTTTTTTTGATCAAAAACTTAGACACAAGCACTCATATTAGGCTAGGCTTACATGGGTCAGGATTATCAGTATCATTGTCTTCCACCTCCACATCTTGTCCCACTGAAAGGTCTTCAGGGACAGTAACATGCATGAAGCTGTCATTTCCTATGATAACAATGCCTTCTTCTGGAATACCTTTTGAAGGACTTGCCTGAGTCTGTTTGACAGGTAACTTTGTTTTTTTAATAAGGGAAGGAATAAACTCTATAGTAATGGTAAAAAGCATACTATAGTAAATACATAAACCACTGACATAGTCCCTTATTATCATCATCATCATCCAGTATTATGTACTGTACCTAAGTGTATATGCTATACTTTTATATGACTGGCAGTGCAATAGGTTTGTTTATAACAGCATAACCATACATATGAGTAATTTGTTGTGCTATGATGTTAAGACAGTTATGACTTTACAACAGATATGATGTCACTAGCAGCTCCATTATAATCTTAAGGGACCATTGCTTATGTGGCCTATTATTGACTAAAATGTCCTTCTGTGCACATGACTGTAATTTGCAAATGGTGCAGCCAAAATCTGAACAGAGTCTAAAACCTCTGCAATTCATCTCTAAGAACCTTTTCTGATTTTGTGCTCATTCTGGGCAATGTCTAATGGAAAGCTCTGCTTGACTGTCCTATGGATAGCTCAAAGTCCTAAAGTCCAGATTAGAATCCATCACTCGTATACCTGAAAGCCTTCTTTTCTTGTGACAGAGACTTAATGATTGGCACTACCAACCACCTACCTGCTCAGGCTAAAATCCTGAGTGTCACCCTTGACTCATCTTTCTTTCTTTCCCACTGCTTGTACGTGTGGTGTTCTTTTCTCCCATCTCTGCTGCTATCCTTCCCTACAATGTCCACCCTTTTCTGTTTTCTGGGAAAGCTGTAACAGACTCTATACCTTTATACCTATATAATCTGAGATATTCTGACTAATCTTTCTAAAATTCAGATCTCATCAAGTTACTTTCCTGATTTATACCCTTCTGTGGCACCTTGTTTTTTGGACAAAAGTTCAAAATCTAACCTTGGAAAAACATCCTCTTTATCTAATCAGGGCACATTTTCCTACTTCTACTCTGTTCTAGCTGTCTTAAGCAGTTTGTTATTCCTGAATTCACTTTGCTCTCTCTTGCTTCTGGGCCTTCCCTCCTGCTTTCCTGTCTTGCTGGGATACCCTCTTCTTAACTAACTCCATCTCATCCTTCATGTATTAGCTTAGATGTTACTCCTTTGGGAGAGCCTTGTGTGATAACCTCTCACCTCATATTAAGTGCTCTTGTGTTCTGTAGCATCTTAAAAGGGCCACGCCACACATTCTCTTGTCTCAGGGCCTTTATACATGCTGCTTCCTGTGCCTTTTCCCTACCTCTACCCTGTTGCTATTCATTCCACACAGTGCTCTGTGGTAGACCCTCATTTTCCCCTATCATAGCAAGAAATTCTTCTCTTCCTTTGTGACATTTCAAACAGTTTTTATTGCATTTCTGTGTTTGAGAAATTTAGAATTTTGAAGGTTGCTTTTAATTTGTCTCTCCTTCACTCTGAATCTAAACCTTAAAAAGAAACACCACCACCAAACCACCCCAAGCCTGTTCTTTAGCTTTATGCTTCTCCAAACAAGCTGACGTTGCCTAACTTGGGAATCGATTACGTGCCAGAAGTCAGCTGATGGTGTTTGTTTAAAAAAAAAAAAAGGTATTTTCAGCTTTCAGCCCCGACTACTGAACCTGACAAGTTCTGACATCTCTTCTCTTGGCTGCCTCTCACTTTTTTTTCTGTTTCCATGGAAATGGACATCAGATCACAGAAACATAGTAAGATACTGGTGGCTAATTGCTGTTGCAGAATTCAAAATTCTTTTTGTTTGCGGAGTGATTATTTTGGTGACTCTTACCCACTGTGTAGTATGTGGTAGTTAGCCAAAACATCTAAGGCAGTTTCTGGGTTTGAGAGCTAGAAGATGCTTTCCAAGAGTCACTAACTGGTATCCTAAAATATACTCTCTTTTTTTATCTTTCACGGAAAACATATTTTAAGAACTGTTATCTTGTCAGAGAAGAACATTAGATTTCAAACCAGGAGATCCGGCCCTAGTGCCAGATCTGCTGCTATCTGATTGTCTGACCTCTGTCAATTTTGTTATATTTATTGAATGAACAATTGCTGCTACTTAGACTTGGGGCTATTTACAAGTGTCCCAGGGAAAAGACTGCCTTTCTGCCAGTGTGCTTTAATAGCAAACCTAGAAATAAGATATATAACTAATTTTAGTTAAGAAAATCAAAGTTTCTAAACATCTAAATGGAAAAATGTTTTTAATCTCAGGCCTGTACTTTTGCCTTCTGTAAAATGATCAGAATAAGATTCGGTCATATGGCCAGAAATGTTGGTGTAAGATTACATTTTTAATATACATGTGGTTTCCTAAGACAAGTACAGCCTATCTTACAGCAAAGTGATTAAAATTTTAGTCAAAAATTATATTAATTTTCTATTTAGTGAGGGGAGTTATTACATTACTTATATAATTTGTATTTTATTCACATCCAGGATGTATGAGGATTTGCCACAGTCATATACCTTTGTGTTAGGCTTATCTTTACCAGGTCAGGATTTCGTCATAAATCTAAATTTAGAACTTGGAGAGCCAGGTTTTGTTAAGTGCAAAAAGGGACTGGCTTGTACATATAAAAAAGATTAGTGTTTGCTGAGCTGCTTCTTCAGCATGTAGTGTCTGCTGTATATCAAATAAACCTGAGTAATTGAAATTGAGTGTGAACAGAGTAAATCTCTTTTTTGCATGACTACACAGAATAAAATACAGATATGCATCTCAATTTATGATGAAGTTATGTCTCGATTAACCCATCGTAAGCTGAAAATATCGTAAGTCAAAAATGCATTTAATACACCTAACCTACCAAACGTCACAACATTCCATGCTTTTGGATGCATAGGAAGAATCAATATCATTTAAATGGTCATACCGCTCAAAGCAATTTACAGATTTAATGGCAGTCTTATCAAACTACCAATTACATTCTTCACAGAAAAAACTATTTTAAAATTCATGTGAAACCAAAAAAGAACCTGAACAGCCAAGGCAATCCTAAGCAAAAAGAACAAATCCAGAGGCATCATGCTACCTGACTTCAAACTATATCATAGGGCTACAGTAACCAAAACAACATGGTACTGGTACAAAAACAGGTGCATAGACCAATGGAACAGAATAAATAACCCAGAAATAAGAACAGAATAAATAATAACCCACACACCTACAGCCATCTGATCTTTGACAAGGTGACAAAACAAGCAATGAGGAAAAGACTCCCTATTCAATAAATAGTGCTGGGATAACTGGCTAGCCATATGCAGAAGATTCACACTGGACCCCTTCCTTACACCATATACAAAAATCAATTCAAGATGGATTAAAGAATTAAATGTAATAACAAAAACTATAAAAATTCAAGAAGACAACCTAGGCAATACCATTCAGGATACAGGAACAAGCAAAGATTTCATGACAAAGACACCAACAGCAATTGCAACAAAAGCAAAAACGTATCAACAAATCAACGTAATTAAACTTAAAAGCTTCTGCACAGCAAAAAAAAAAAAAAAAAAAAAAAAAAACTATCATCAGAGTAAACAGTCAACCTACAGAATGAGAGAAAATATTCACAACTCTGCATCTGACAAAGACCTAATTCCAGCGTCTATAAAGGAACTTTAACAAATTTACAAGAAAAACAAACAAACAAACAAAAAAACATTAGAAGGTGGGCAAAGGACATGAACAGACACTTTTCAAAGGAAGACATATGTGCAGCCAACAAACTTATGAAAACAAGCCCAGCATCACTGATCATTAAAGAAATGCAAATCAAAACCACAATGAGATACCATCTCACATCAATCAGAATGGCATTAAAATGTCAAAAAGTAACAGATATTGGCGAAGTAGTGGAGAAAAGGGAACACTTACACACTGTTGATGGGAGTGTAAATTTGTTCAACCATTGTGGAAAGCAGTGTGGCGATTCCTCAAAGAACTGAACACAGAAGCACCATTTGACCCAGCAATCCCAATACTGGGATTACCCAAAGTAATATCAATCATTCTACCATAAAGACATACACAAACATATGTTCATTACAGTACTATTCACAACAGCAAAGACATAGAATCAACCTAAATGCGCAGGTTGAATTCAACCTATGACAGGTTGAATAAAGAAATTGTGGTACATATACACCATGGGATACTACACATCTATAAAAAAGAATGAGGTCATGTATTTTGCAGGAACATGGATGGAGCTAGAGGCCATTACCCTTAGCAAACTAACACAAGAACAGAAAACCAAATACCACATGTTCTCGCTTATAAGTGAGGGAGCTAAGAGATGAGAACACATGAACACAAAGAGGGCAACAAAAGACACTGGGGTCTACTTAAAGGTGGAGAATGGGAGGAGGGAGACAATAAAAAAAGAGAACTATTGGGTATTGGGCTTAGTACCTGTGTGACAAAATAATCTGTGCAACAAACCCCTGTGACACTAGTTCACCTATATAACAAACCTGCACATGTACCACAGAACCTAAAATAAAAGTTAAAAAAAAAAAAGTTACATGAGCGGCACCTGAGGTGTAATAGAGTCCCTTCCCAACTATCTGTGACCTTATGAAAGTTACTCAGCTTTTCTATGCTTCTGTTTCTCATCTGAAAAACAGAAAAACAATTACCCTACATAATATAATTATTATGAAAATGAAATAAAAGCAGTGAAAAATCCAGCTACCTCAATGTTTGCTCTCTCCATTCACGGAATAGGAACTCTGGCAATAGCATGGAATTTACTGGAAATGCTTTATACTTTTGTGAAATGTCTAAAATATCTGGCGCACACTCAGTAAATGTTGGCCTTATGTTAAATTCTATAAGGCAAACATACTTAATTCCCCAGTATTTAGATATTTAGATATCTAATATTTAGATAGTAAAATAATCAAAGAAACAGGGCAATTTGCCTAAGACTTTGTACTAATGAAGTAAAACTAATAGTTACACACTTTACAAAAGGGGATTAGCATTTCTTTAGAACTGAAAGCCTCCTAACATTGTCATTATCCCGTATGACTCCCCAAGATTTGAGTCATTTTTTACTTATTTGTTCATCAGCCAACAAACGCATCTTGAAATAGAACTACATGCCACATACTATTCTAGGTGCTAGTGATAAAAAGAAAAAGGCTTGGTGCCCCTCACCTACTATGAAGGAATTCAAGGGCTCTTTAAATGGTTAATTGTAAGGGTTATGAAAACTTTAAGGAGGAAACTAATTATCTGATAAAAGACTTTATAGCAGTGCTGTCCAATAGAAGTTTCTGCAGTGATAAAAATTTTCTTTAATCTGTACTGTCAAATACAATAGCCACTAGCCACATGTGACTACTGAGCATGTGAAATATACTTACGACTGATGAACTGAATTTTTTAGCTTTATTTTACTTTAAAAGCCACATATAGCTAGTAGTTACTGTATTGGACAGCACAATTTTAAAGGATAGGTAATATTTGAGCTGAAGCATTGAAGAAGAAAGTAAGAAACTAATGAAGTGAGAGGTAGTACATTCTAAGCAATGGAAAAGAAACAAAGTACACAGAGGACTCTGAGAACACCTCAGTGTTTTCAGGGAAGGCTACCTATGTGGAATGTGGAAAGAAGAGAATAATGAGGCTAAAAGGGACAGATAGGACCAAAATATGAATGTCCTTGAAAACCAGGCAAAGGCTTTATGCCACAGACAATGAAAAAACATCAAAGACTTTAAAACCAGGGAATATATGACTATATCCATGCTTTAGAAAGATAATTTTTAACCATAAGATGAGTAATACGTTGAAAGAAGAGTCCAAAGGTAGGAAGACCAGCTACGCATGTTATCATTGCAATATTCCAAGTTAGATGACGAAGACTTGAACTACTGCAATCATAGTGAGAATGGAGATGAAGGAACAAATTTAAGAGATATTTCAAAGATAAAATTAGTGGGACTTACAGAACTATGAGATGTGGGTGATGAGAATAAATCAAAGCAAAAGTAATAAGGTAGTAGCCAGGAAAATCATGTAATCTAGGCACTTTCCACGTTGGCTGAAGGGATTAGAGAAAGTTTATAGGCTCCTGCTCAATGTTGTATGTAAGTAAACAATCTAAATATCCAATAAGCTCTCAAGAGTTAAATAAATTGTAAAGTCAGTCAAGATGGCATACTATATCATTATTTAAATCACTTTTAAAAGAATATTAATAGCAGGGTAAAATGTTCATGATATGGCATAATGAAGTAAGTTGACTAAAAAGCAGCATGTATAGCATTATCATGATCTCATTATATGCACTGGTAGATTTTTTTAATTGAAGGAATATGCCAAAAAATTAATAGTGGCTTACTTTGATCGTGGGGTAATGGGCCATTATAATTTCTTTATTGAATATTTTTTCTTATTGTCTAATTATACCACAAGTATAAGATTTTTTTTATTTACAAAAATAAACTTTTGCTTTAATGCAATGCACCTAAAAGCACTGGGGCCTATGGTGAATCTACTGATGCCTGCAACTGTCTCACAAACTGTGGGAAGTGACAGGACCAGACTCCAAGTCTAGTGCGGTTCTTTATGGGAGACTAAATTCACAGCAAATTAAATAAGGTAGGTTTTTTTCCTTTAGGAATATCTACCTCAACTATAAAGTATAAAATGGATTATTTCCCATTTAATTTATTTATAATGCCTTAACCTGTATAACTTACGTCGATGTACTTACAATTACAAGTGAGAGTTCAGTATAAACCTATACAGATTGTCCCACACATACAATAGCTCAACTTATGATTTTTTGACTTTACGATGGTATGAAAGCAATATGTATTCAGTAGAAATTATACTTCAAATTTTGAATCTTTGTCTTTTCCTGGACTGGTGACATGCATGCAGTATGACACTCTCTGGCTATGCAGGGCAGCAGCAACAAGCCAGTTCCCAGTTACTCAGTCATGAGGGTAAACAACACATATTCTTTAGTGTACTGTGTTGCCAGCACTTTTTGGATATGATTTTGCCCAAATGTAGACTAATGTATGTGTTCAGACCATGTTTAATGTAGGCCAGGCTAACCTACCAAACATCACACTTGTTTGTGTCATCTCTGATTTCTTTGAGCAGTGTTTTGTAGTTTTCATTGTAGAGATCTTTCACTTCCCTGGTTTGCTATGCTTATAGGCTTTATTGTTTTTGTGTCAGTCATGAATGAGATTGTGTTCCTGATTTGGCTGTTGGTTTGATGGTTGTTGGTGTATAGGAATATTAGCAAAATTTCTGTACATTGGTTTTGTATCCTGAAATGTTGCTGAAGTTGTTTATCAGCTGAAAGAACTTTTAGGTTGAGACTATAGGGTTTTCTACATTTAGATTCATGTTGTCTGCCAACAGGGATAGTTTGACTACCTCTTGTTCTATTGGGATGCCCTTTGTTTCTTTCTCATTCCTGATTGCTCTGGTCAGGACTGCCAATACTATGTTGAATAGGAGTGGTGAGAGAGGGCATTGTTGTGCCAGTTTTCAAGGGGAATGCTTCCAGCTTTTGCCCATTCAATATGAGGTTGTCTAGGGGTTTCTCACAAATGGCTCTTATTATTTTGAGCTCTGTATAACCTTATTTGAATTGTTTAATACATTTAATGCCACTCGGTATCTTTAGTGATATTCTTCAGTTGTTCATGGCTAGTGTGTGTCTTGGCTTTTGGATTTAAGAGAAACTAACAGCCAGAAAAAATTTTGAAGAAGGAAATTACAGTACCTCACTGTTAACATTTTGTGATCAACTGCTATGGCCTGGTACTGTGCTTGGTTGGGCTAATGAGATCTAATCAAATCACTTTAAAGGAAAAAGCCATAAGTTCTATGAGGAGTGGAATTCTCAAAGCCTTTTGAAGGCATTTTTATTGATTATAATTATAATCTTATGCCACTGGCTCTTTAGCAGGTTTTAAAAAACTTCCTAAAACCTAACATCAGTATCATAAAGTTCTGCAGTACAGTGCCCAGCATGGAGGTAGTATTCAGTAATGTTTGTTTAATGAATTTTTGAAAAACAAGAGACACTGCTATTGGTAGTATAATAGCTAGCATTGTTTGAATGCATTCTATTTGCCAAGAATTTTGCTCTGCTTTTTAGTTGAATTATTTCATTTCACTCACTGATTGACAATTTATTGAGCACCTATAATGTGTTAGTTACCATGCTGGGGCTGGAGATACAGTGATGAAATAAAGACCTTTGTCTTGTGGATCATACATTTTGGTGGTAGAGACAGAAACCAACATAAATGAAAACCGTATAATATAACATTGATTCGTGATCAATGCTTTGGAAAAAAAGGCAAGATAAGACAATTGAGAATGATCAAGGAAGGCTTATCTGAGAAGGTGACATTTAAGCAGAGACTTGAATGGAAGTAAAGGGAGTGAGCCATCCAGGTATTTGGAGGAAGAACATACAAAGTGAAGGGAACAAGTGCACAAGTGTCAAGTGAGCAAGGAAGCCAGGGGGTATATCATGTAGAATCTTATAGTAAAGATTTTGAATTTTATTCCAAATATGATAAAAACAATTGGAAGTTTGGGGTAGTAGAAGTGACATGATTTGGTTTTGTTTTAAAAGGATCACTTTGGTGGCTTGTGTAGAGAATTGAACTGAGTGGGATTGAAAGGTAGGGGTTAGGAGAAGAATGAAAGTAGGTAGACCAATTCAGAGTACTCAAACAACCCTGTGAGATAGGTTCTATTATTGTCTCCATTTTTTGGTTAGAACGCAGAGACAGTGAGATCAACAGGCTCATTCAGTGCTACAAATCCAGTTTGTCTTGTTAATCGCTGTGCATTACTTCATGGGATTGTTTTGATAACTCAATGAGATACAGGCTGAGTATCTTTTATCCAAAATGCTGGGTACCAGAAGTGTTTTGGATATCAGATTTTTTTTTGGAATTTGGAATATTTTCATATACACAATGAAATACCTTGAGGATGGGATCCAAGTCTAAACATGAAATTTACTTATGTTTTGTATACATTTTATATACATAGCCTGAAGGCAATTTTATATATTTTAAATAATTTTGTGCATGAAACAAATCTTTGACTGCATTTGACTGCAACCTATCACATGAAGTCAGGTGTGGAATTTTCCACTTGTGGGGTCACGTCACTGCTCAAAAAGTTTCAGATTTTGGAACATTTTAGATTTCAGATTTCAGATTTTTTTTTTTTTTTGACGTGAGTCTCACTCTGTTGCCCAGGCTGGAGTGGAGTGGTGCAATCTTGGCTCACTACAATCTCTCCCTCCTGGGTTTAAGCGATTCTCCTGCCTCAGGCTCCCAAGTAGCTGGGATTATAGGCGCCCGCCACCACGCCCAGATAATTTTTGTATTTTTAGTAGAGATGGGGTTTCATCATGTTGGACAGGATGGTCTCAAACTCCTGACCTCAAATGATCCACCTGCCCCAGCCCCGCAAAGTGCTGGCATTACAGGTGTGAGCCACTGCGCCTGGTCCGATTTCAGATTTTTGAATTAAAGATGTATTTTATCTAGAAGTGTCAAATATTGCTTTGTACATAGGAGTTGGTAAATGTTACAGCCTTTCTCATAAAAATAAATATTGCAAGTTTGAGAAGGACAGTTCAAGAAAATTTATATAGCAATTACTAATTAATGGCCTAAAGTCATATAGAACCTTGGTATTTGTACTCCTTTCCTTCCAATCTTAAGGATTATGTCTTATAAAGATCTGTCCAAAGCACTGATAGAATTGTTTTAGCCTTTAGGAGACAAAATTCAGAGATATTTGATATAGCTGTCTTAAAGTATAAAGGGCTGTCATGTGAAACAGGGATTTGCTTTTTATGACCCAAGAGAGCAGAAATCTGATCCAAGGGTGAAAACTACTGGGCAGGTTATTTTGGCTCATAAAAATAAATATATTTCAAAAACAGAATGAATGCTCTATCAGTGGAACTGTTTGCATGTAGCAATATCATTTTTCTGGAATGTCTCAGGCATTCAGGGTTTTTTGTTTAGTTTGCAAATTTCTTCAGTCTGAGATTCACTGAACTATAAGCTATATGAAAGCAGAGATCTTGTTTGTCTTGGGGACTGCAGTCTCCTCAATGTATAGAGAGCACCATACTTGATATACTTGTTGACTGACTGACTGACTGACTGACTGAATGAATGAATGAATGAGTTAATTATTCTCACAGGTCATCTGGATACTACATTTCTCCTCTTTGCCTAAAGTTCAGTTCTGATTTTTGATTGATGACTTGAGTGTTTATCCTGAGTTAAAAATAAGGGAAACTATTGGGAATTGCTTTCTAGGAAGTCAAAAGCATCAATGCAGGGCTTCTCAACAGTGGCACTATCAATGTTTTGAGCTGATGATGCTTTGTTTTGAGGGGGTTGTCCTGTACATTATAGGATTTTAGCAGCATCTCTGGCTGCTAAATACTCAACAGATATCAGTAGCAACCCCCACCCCTCCTTACCAGTCACAGCAATAAAAAATATATTCAGACATCACAAATGTTCCTTTGGGGGCAAATCACCTCTTGTTGAGTTAGTGAATAACCCACCAGAACACACCCATGCTAATAGATGAATCCAATATTTTCATTAGATAAAATTAAAGAAAATAGTGTCATTTAAGGAAAGCTCATTGTAAATTATTTATTTTAAGATGAACTTCATACTAATATGAGCTGTGTGTTGAGGTATGCATATAGCTTTATAATGAAGAAATTGTAGAATGCTGTTATGTATTCCTAATTTGTTTTGAAATATGATGAATTCAAGTTGATTATTTAGCTTTAGGTTCTCAGTAATGAAGACTTACCATATTTCTCTTATATTGTTTTTTCAGCCCCAAATGCCTTGACAACCATTTTATGTTGAAATACAGATGTGGAGAGTTCAAAAGGAGGGGCTGGTGGAATTAGTGGTTTGTAACTGTCAAAGACAAAGACAGCATGAGGTATAATAGCAGAAAAGGATAGCAGCAGCAGAAAGCTGAGCAGGTGATCAAAGATTCTAGAAGCAGGAGACCTAAGGTTTTTTTAAAGTTATGCATATTTTAAAATTTATATTTTGGTCTTATTGTAGAAGTATGATCATCTCATGATGGATATGGTTTCATAAGCAGTTATGGTATATGCTAGGCACATTGGAAATAAATTATTTTTAGGCCACACTTAGTTTGTATGTCTTGACTCCCCTTCCTAGTATTTACATTGATATTTCCTTTTGTTTAAATCCAAATAGCAAGCTCTAATAAATTCCTGCTTGCATTATATTTTAATTCAGTATGTTTTCTTGTCACATCACGCTTTACTTATAACATATTTTACTAAACTATTCATGGTCTTGATTTAAGTATAAGCTGGAAAGTGTTGCATTTTAATATACAACATTTGCATATATATTATGATATAGTCATTTATAAAATATAGTAGTCTTACCAGGCATTATTATAAAAGGAGCATCTGTCAGCATTTCTATTATAAAATAAAAAAATTTTAAGGAGTTTCTGACTTGTCTGTTTCTAAATTGCTTTGGGATAAAACCTGTATAGAAGCTGTCAACTGAAATCTAAATTTTGTTATTTATAGAGGGCAGAATTGAAGCTATTTTTTTTTACTACTTTTTGTCACTACATTAAAAACATTCATATTTTTTCGTAGATTCAGGTGCTTTTTACTTGATATTTATTTATTTCCCATAAACCCAAGTGAGGAAATGGAAACTGAGAGCCACTCAAATGTACTTATTTATTTTCCTGTGTTGTATTATAAATTTATTTATTTATTATTATTATTATTGTTAAAATAGAGACAGGATCTTGCTACATTTCCCAAGCTGGTCTCCACCTTCCTACCTCAGCTTCCCACAGTGCTGGGATTACAGACGTGAGCTACTGCACCTGGCCATGTAAAATTTTTGATAGATTTATTTGAAAAGTATTTACCAAGTAGATGCATTAAGTATTTTGTTAGAACCACCTTGTAACATGATAGTGTCTGTATAAAGCCTGTAGGTAGCTAGATCCAGGCTTACTGTGAGCAGATAAACTCACTTAATGACTGCAAAGTAATATCACTTTAGAAGGGTCAAAGAGATATAAGAACCTCTACTATTGATCACTGGACAACCATTCACTTTCTCAACCATAAGAGCTGTCTCTGCAATCTCATTATAGCTGATACTTTTGCACATCACTAACCTGGTTGATTGCTACCCCTTCCACCTTTTTGTGAGATGTCTTTGCTGTTACTGTAATAGGTGATTCTTTCAAATTGCTTTTAAAAGCTCTTGAAAGCCAAAGTTACTATCTAATTTTGAACCTGAGATTGTGGGATCTTCTTATGAAACTACTTATATAGAAGGTTAACATTAGTTACTATAGAACTTCAAACAAACTTGAAAGAATTAAGGAGTTTAAGCACCTGAAATTGAAAGAGTGTACTCATTTACAATTATTCAATAAATATGGCTGGGCACAGTAGCTCACACCTGTAATCCCAGCACCTTGGAAGGCCGAGGTGGGTGGATCACTTGAGTTCAGGAGTTTGAGACCAGCCTGGCCAACATAGAGAAACCCCATCTTTACTAAAAATACAAAAATTAGCTGGGTGTGTTGGCACGTGCATGTAATTCCAATACTTGAGAGGCGAAGGCAAGAGAATCACTTGAACCTGGGAGGCAGAGGTTGCAGTGAACCAAGATCGTACCACTGCACTCCAGCCTGGATGACAGAGTGAGACTCCATCTCAAAAAAAATTTTAAAAAGTCATTCAATAAATATGTATATCTTACCCCTATGTGCCAGACACCATATGCAGAATATATGATGAACAAAATGGGCGTGGCCCCTACCCTCATAGATGACATATAAATAAACAAACATAGAATAAATAGTTCTTATTTATTTTGGTCAAGTTTAATAGTATTCCAAAGGCTTACCCTTTTATAAATAATCCACAATTCAGAAACCTACATTTGAATGTACAAATTTTTAATGTTTATTGGAATATAAAGATTAAAACATATTACTTGTCATATGTAAACTCTTATTTCCACATTAATAGAATCTTTTTGCCTTTATATGTATTTTGTTATTGCTTTTGCCTAGGAGCTTGATTTTATGTATTTTTCTTGCATTCAGCCATCTTAACACTGTTATTTATTCTAATATTAGGTTGGTGTAAAAGTAATTGTGTTTTTTGCCATTTTTTTTTAAATGGCAAAACCGCAGTTACTTTTGCACCAGCCTAGTAACTTTTAAATAGAATTCCTAAGTAGATGATGTTCTCTTTGACAGTGTTTATATCTGTTAATTGTTTTTCTTTTCTTATTGCATTGTCTAGCATCACCAGTTGAATTTTGAATAGTAGCAGTGATAGTGGTCATCTTTGTCTCATATATGATATTGATGGCAGTATTTCTCCTCTTTCACTATTAAGAGTGATGTATGCTGTAGGTTTCTAGTAGATCCTTTTTATCAAGTTAAGGTGTTTCCTTTGTTCCCAGTTTACAGAGATTTAATGATTTAGAACAAGTAAGATTCTGTTTATATCATGGCAGTTACGGCAATTTGGACCAATATTCATGCTAAGAACAATTTAAAAATTGGATAAAGTATGAAAAATAGATTCTTACATGTATTTGGGAGAAGATGAGAACCCATAGAAATAAGCATATTCTCTCAAAATCGCTTTTGTTTTAAGGATGTTTGTTGATAATAGCTTACCAGTTTTGAAGCCAAGTTCTGCCTTCATATGCTTCACAAGACTGAGGGGTATAAGTCAAAATCTGGAGTCAGCCAAGGTTGATAATTCTGCCCTGTACTTTGCTTGAACTACAAAAGGCTGAGCTTTCCGGGTAGCAGTGAACTAATGCTAGCTTGGCTCTCCCAAGAACTTGCAAGACAACTTTCCATCATCATCGGCTGGATCAGGTAATCTTTTTTTTTTTTTTTTTCTTTTTGAGAGCGAGTCTTGCACTGTCACCCAGGCTGAAGTGCAGTGGCACAATCTTGGCTCACTGCAAGCTCCGCCTCCCGGGTTTACACCATTCTTCTGCCTCAGCCTCCCGAGTAGCTAGGACTACAGGCGCCTGCCACCATGCCCAGCTAATTTTTGTATTTTTAGTAGAGATGGCGTTTCACTGTGTTAGCCAGGGTGGTCTCAATATCCTGACCTCATGATCCATCCACGTTGGCCCCTGAAAGTGCTGGGATTACAGGTGTGAGCCACTGCACCCAGCCCAGATCAGGTAATCTTAAATCTAGAATTTAGATTAAGATGGTCCTGGATTAGTAGCTTTTCCAAGCCGTAGCAGAGACAAAAGAAAGTTCTCTTTGGATTTTGTCAGCCAATGTATGTTTTTTTTTCCCAAATACATTATTCAGTGCCCAGGCAAAGATAATCAGGCATGGAAGGATAAAAGACATTTTGAGTAAAACCTAGTAGATACAATGGACAATAAAAATAGATTCGGTGAAAATGATATACTGGAATTGTTAGACATAGACTATAAAACAACTAAATTTGCTGTGTTCAAAGAAATATGCCAAAAATAAAAATTATCCAGCAGATATGAAAGCAGTAAGATAATAGTAAAACTGAAAAACACACTATTGAAAACTTAATTATTAGGTTGTACATGAGATTAGATATAGATGTAAAGAGAATTAGTGAACTGGGAGATAGGTCAGAATAAACAGTTCACAATGCAATGCTGAATGATAAAAAGGGGAACTCCAAAGAAGATGGTAAGAGATACAGATATTCAATGCAAAGAACCAGAAATCCAGAGAGCCAGCTTGAATTCCAAATTCCATCATTAGCTTATACAATACATTTGAGACATAAAACTTTTTTATGCCTCTGGGTTTCATCATCACTTCTTAGTGGGCACTGCTGTTAATGCAATTTTTTCTTAAGTAGCATAGTCCGAAGATTGCTTAAGTTTTCTGCTATAACCTCTCATTTTTTCCATTTAATCATTTAATGAAAACATTTACCAACTATCTAATATTTGCCAGATCCTAAGATAGATGCCAGGAATGGCTACAAAGAACAGTTTGTTCATTAGAAACTCAAACACTGCTGTCAAGTGTCATCTTATACAGCTGGGGAGATGAGGCTGAATTCCTGGAAATGCCCTGTATTCTGAAAGCCCAGAGTCAAATAGCATTTTGAGAACTATCCATTTTTATGACTTACATTCAGGAATAACACGGCCTCCTTTTCTAGCCTTCCTCAGAAAAGAGTATCACCAGAAGATATTCTGAAACTCTCAACTTGTTCAAATGTATAACATACACGAAGGATGGAATTTGGAATTCAAGCTAGCTCTCTAGATTTCTAGTTATTTGCTTTGAAAAGGGAACTGGAGGCCAGGAGCAGTGGCTCACGCCTGTAATCCCAACACTTTGGGAGGCTGAGGCGGGTGGATCACGAGGTCAGGAGATCTAGACCATCCTGGTTAAAACAGTGAAACCCCGTCTCTACTAAAAATACAAAAAAGCCGGGCGTGGTGGCGGGCGCCTGTAGTCCCAGTTACTGGGGAGGTGGAGGCAGGAGAATGGCGTGAACCCGGGAGGCGGAGCTTGCAGTGAGCTGAGATCACACCACTGTACTCCGGCCTGGGCGACAGAGCACGACTCCGTCTCAAAAAAAAAAAAAAAGGAACTGGAAGACCCAGGTTTTAGATCTGCTACTACTTATGCTGGCCTCACTGTCCTTCTTCACTCTTTTAACTTTGGCAATTTCAAAAGTAATTAGTTAGATCAGACTCTGGGCAAATCATTTAGCTAGTCTGTATTTCAGATTCTTTTTTTTTAAAAAAGCACCTTTTAAATGCACTGTCAAAGATTTATTGTGTTTAAAAATGTGAATTAAAATATATTCTGAATTCTAAAAAATCAGGAATGAGTTTTAAAAATTGTTGATTTGTGGGAGTTCTTTATATTCTGTATATGAGAGAGAGATTTTGTCAGTTTCTGGCTTGCCTACTTATTTTTAAAATTATGTCATTTAATGGGTAGATTGTTTTTAACTTTGTAAGTCCAGCTTATCAATTTTTTTTTTTTTTCTGAGACAGTGTCTCGCTTTGTCGCCCAGGTTGGAGTGCAGTGGTGCGATCTCGGCTCACTGCAAGCTCTGCCTCCCGGGTTCACGCCATTCTCCTGCCTCAGCCTCCCAAGTAGCTGGGACTACAAGCGCCTGCCACCATGCCTGGCTAATTTTTTGTATTTTTAGTAGAGACGGGGTTTCACCGTGTTAGCTAGGATGGTCTTGATCTCCTGACCTTGTGATCCTCCCTCCTCGGCCTCCCAAAGTGCTGGGATTACAGGCCCCGAGCCACCGCGCCTGGCCTGTTCTTTTCATTTATTTATTCATTTTTTTTTTTGAGATGGAGTCTCGCTCTGTAGCCCAGGCTGGAGTGCAGTGGTACAATCTTGGCTCACTGCAACCTCTGCCTCCCGGGTTCAAGCAGTTCTCCTGCCTCAGCCTCCCAAGTAACTGGCACTTAAGGTGTGCGCCACCATGCCCAGCTAATTTTTGTATTTTTAATAGAGACAGGGTTTCACCATGTTGGCCAGGCTGGTCGAACTCCTGACCTCAAGCCTCCCAGAGTGCTGGGATTACAGGTGTGAGCCACTGTGCCCGGCCTGTTCTTTTATGGTTAGTACTTTTTTGCAACCTAAGACAATTTTACCTGTCCCAAGCATGAGGAAATTCTATGTTTTCATCTAGAAGCTTTTTGATTCTGGTCTAAGCCTGTGATTCATCTTAAATTAATTTTTGTGTATGGTGTGAGACAGAAGTTGAGGTTCACTTTTTCCTATACAGATGTCCAGTTTTCCAGAACTAAATGTAAAGATGCTTTCTCCCATTTAATTGACTTAAAAGCCTTGTTTGAAAAAAAATGTTTATATATATAGATAGGTAAGTAGGTAGGTAGATAGATATCCCTCTGTATGGAGTGGCTGGTTTTGAATTCTCTATGCCGTTACCTGCCTCATACTACATGTTCTTGATTGCTGCAGAGTAAGGCTTCTGGATTTGTTTGTAAAGATTATTTTGGGCATTTTAGATCATGTGTCTTTCCATAGCAGTTTTAGAAGTAGTCTGTTAATTTCTGCCAGGATTTTCCTAGGGATAATATTGACTCTATTGCTCAATTTTGAGAGAATTGCCATCCTAACAGTATTGAGTCTTCTGATCCATGAACATTATATATCTTGTCATTTATGTAGGTATTTTAAATATTGTCTCAGTAGTATTTTATAGGTTAAGGTCTTGTACATTATTTTGTGGGTTCTATTTCTAGTTTTTTTAAAATTTTATTTTTAGTTACGTGTTTCTAGTAGAAAGAAACATAATTGAGTTTAGTATATTGACCTGTCATACTACATTTCTGAAATCACTTATTCTAGTAATTTCTGTAGGTTCCATAGGATTTTCTGCATATGTAATCATATCATCTAGGAATAGGAAAGCTTTCGCTTTTCAGTATTTATGGCTTTTCCTTTTCTTGCCTTAGTACACTGACTAGGATTTTCAGTACAATGTAGAATAGAAGTGGTGAGAATGTATTTACTCGTCTTGTATTGATCTCTTAGGAAAAGCATTTAATGTTCCACCACTAAGTAAATAATGTTAGCTGTAGTTACTTCATGGACATCATCCATCAGCTTCAGATAGTTCTGTTCCTAGTTTGCTGAGAGTTGTTATTATTAATGGCTATTGAGTTTTGTCTAATGATTTTTCTGCATTTATTGAAAGATCAGCTAGCTTTTCTCCTTTATTCTGCTAATGTGATAAATTACATTCAATCAACCTTATATTCCTGAAATTAGATCATTTTGTCATGATGTATTATTATTTTTATATTTTGCTAAAATTATTTTTCTATTATTTTAAGGATTTTCTCTCTATGTTCATGGGTGTTGTTCTATAATTTTTTTCACATAATATCTTTCTAACAGTTTATTGTTAAACTTAAGACTCTAGCTTTTTAGTTTCGCATTTCATAAATTTCTTCATTTTAAGTTTCTTCTACTTTCTCAAGGTTTATGATAATTATTTTATGCTTTTTAGTTGAATTTTTTGAATTATAAATATGCTTAAGTCTATGAGTTTTCCCCTACATAAGTAAATAAATATTGTATAGTATTTATAATCAAAGACATGAAATGTTGTAGCAGGAATACTATATACCTCAGTCACAGATAAGGTTGCAGTAATGGGTCTGTAGATATTCAGGGTTTCTACTAGCCATTCCTCTTCTGTGAATCCTGTATGGTCTTTGTAGATCTGGCCTTCAACCTCCAAGAAGACAAGTCAGTGATCAGATGATCAGATGATCATGATCATGTGATCAGTGATCGATGATCATGATCATGTGATCAATGATCGATGATCATGATCATGTGATCAATGATCGATGATCAGTGATCAATGATCAGATGATACTAAGTTTTATAGTCCCTACCATGCTAACTCTAGGGCCAAATTTGTTGATTTTATTACTGACCTTTTGGAGCAGTTAATCCTGTACTGGCAGGGGAAAAAGATTGTCCTGTGTACTAGAAGGTGTTTAGTAGCATCTTTGGCTTCTGTCTTCTAGCTGTCCATAGCAGCCTTACTTGTGACAATTAAAAATGTCTGTAGACATTACCAAATGTCCTGGAGTTGGATGAGGCCAGAATTGCACCTAAATGGCAACCACTGCTCTAGGTTGATTTCTTTTTGTCATTTATGTAGACTGAGTAGATTTCTATGTAATTTGCATGTATATTAAATTACCTTTTCAATTAATAGCAAACCAGGAAGAACATGGCAAGGTCAACTGTTAGCTGCTTCAAACAGTAGGAAAATTATGGATTGGGTATTGTCACTCCTACCTTATTTGGTATCAGAAGTAGTATCTGAACCAAGGACTAAACATACAGGGACTAAACATATGTGGAACCAAACACTATATGGTTCAAATAGCTGAAAAGTATAGGGGAATGGTGTATGTCTATTCTGTGTCTGCTGCTTCTTAGATGTTTCCCACTAATTCTTCTATTAATCAGGGTGAAATACATTTAAAAAATTTTTTAAATCAGAGTGAATGGCTGGGCGCAGTGGCTCACATCTGTAATCCCAGCACTTTGGGAAGCCGAGGTGGGCAGATCACAAGGTCAGGAATTCGAGACCAGACTGGCCAACATGGTTAAACCCTGTGTTTACTAAAAATACAAAAATTAGCCAGGCGTGGTGGCACATGCCTGTAATCCCAGCTACTCGGGAGGCTGAGGCAGGAGAGTTGCTTGAACCCGGGAGGCAGAAGTTGCAGTGAGCTGAGATTGCACCACTGCACTCCAGCCTGGGCAACAGAGCAAGACTCCGTCTAACAAAACAAACAAACAAACAAACAAAAAAATCAGGGTTAGTATAAATTCATCATCTTGGACAGAAAGACATATTTCTTGTTTATCATTTGTATGACAAATGTCTGAAGTATGCTTCACAAACTGCTATGGTGGTGGCCCATAAAACATTATAAATAAATAGTAACTTGTTACAATAGGTATATATTTCAGAGGGAGTATATATTACTCAGTCTTTCTAACTTTTCCTCATTGTTAGAAATACAGTGGGGTTTTCTTTTTGGCCATTTCCCTCTCTGTTATGAATAAATGTTTGTCTGAAAAGTATTCTGTGCATAGAATTTTTTAAATATATAAAGCCAAACTGCTTCCCAAAAGGATTAGGCAACCTCCAAAGTTTTCTTGACATTGTTTTTTCCCTGCCATCCTAACTTAAAAAAACACTGAAATCGTTTAAAATTAAAGTGTGTAAGGTGTGCTAATCTTAAAATATGCACACCTGAATAACTAGTTTGAAGATCAAGATCTAGAATATTTTTAATATGTAGGTTTCCTCTTGTGTCTTTATACTCAATATTCACTCTCAGTGGTAACCAGTGTATGACTTCTTTAAATATTTATTAATTTTGCCTGCCCTTAAACTTCATGCAGATAAAATCTTTTAATGTCTTCTCTTTTGCAGTATAATGCTGAGATCCATCCATGTTTTTGCATGAATGCTCAGTGTTTTCTTTTTTGTTGTTACATAGTATTACACTGTATTATGTACTACAAAATGTCCATTCTCCTGTTGATATCTGAGTTATTTCTAACTTGGCTGTATTATGAATAAGCTGCCATAAACATCCATGCGTATGTTTTAAGGGATTCAGATGCACTAATTTCTTTTGTGTGTATACCTAGAAGTGTGACTGCTGGATTTTAGCTTAAGGATATGTTTAGTTTTAGTTGGTTCTGTCAAGCAGTTTTCTAAGGTAATTGTACTGATTGAATCTCTAACCATTAATGTGAGAATTCCAGTTGTTCTACATCCTTATTAACACTTGGTTTGTCTGTTTCTGTGATTCCTGCAGGTGTGTTTTGGTATCTCTTTGTGTTTTAAAAATGCATTTCCCTGTTGAGTACTGCTTTATTGTCTACTTGGATATCCATCTTTGTGAAATGGTGGTTCATGTTTTTTGTTCATTTAAAATTGCATTGTTTGTTTTTTTCTTATTGATTTATAGGAATTCATGATATATTTTAGATATAAGCCCTTTGTCAGATGTGTTGCAGATATCTTATTTCAGTCCATGACTTGTAATTTCACTTGCTGAATGGAGTCTTTTGCTGTAGAAAGTTCTTCTTCATGTGTCTGTTGGCTATATGAATGTCTTCTTTTGAGAAATGTCTGTTCATATCCTTTGCCCACTTTTTGATGGGGTTGTTTTTTTTTTTTTCTTGTATATTTGTTTGAGTTCTCTGTAGATTCTGGATATTAGCCCTTTGTCAGAAGAGTATATTGCAAAAATTTTCTCCCATTCTGTAGGTTGCCTGTTCACTCTGATGGTAGTTTCTTTTGCTGTGCAGAAGCTCTTTAGTTTAATTAGATCCCATTTGTCAATTTTGGCTTTTGCTGCCATTGCTTTTGGTGTTTTAGACATGAAGTCCTTACCCATGCCTATGTCCTGAATGGCACTACCTAGGTTTTCTTCTAGGGTTTTTATGGTATTAGGTCTAACATTTAAGTCTCTAATCCATCTTGAATTAATCTTCGTATAAGGAGTAAGGAAAGGATCTAGTTTCAGCTTTCTACTTATGGCTAGCCAATTTTCCCAGCAGCATTTATTAAATAGGGAATCCTTTCCCCATTTCTTGTTTCTCTCAGGTTTGTCAAAGATCAGATGGCTGTAGATGTGTGGTATTATTTCTGAGGACTCTGTTCTGTTCCACTGGTCTATATCTCTGTTTTGGTACCAGTACCATGCTGTTTTGGTTACTGTAGCCTTGTAGTATAGTTTGAAGTCAGGTAGCGTGACGCCTCCAGCTTTGTCCTTTTGACTTAGGATTGTCTTGGCAATGCAGGCTCTTTTTTGGTTCCATATGAACTTTAAAGCAGTTTTTTCCAATTCTGTGAAGAAACTCATTGGTAGCTTGATGGGGATGGCATTGAATCTATAAATAACCTTGGGCAGTATGGCCATTTTCACGATATTGATTCTTCCTATCCATGAGCATGGTATGTTCTTCCATTTGTTAGTGTCCTCTTTTATTTCACTGAGCAGTGGTTTGTAGTTCTCCTTGAAGAGGTCCTTGACATCCCTTGTAAGTTGGATTCCTAGGTATTTTATTCTCTTTGAAGCAATTGTGAATGGAAGTTCATTCATGATTTGGCTCTCTGTTTGTCTGTTACTGGTGTATAAGAATGCTTGTGATTTTTGCACATTGATTTTGTATCCTGAGACTTTGCTGAAGTTGCTTATCAGCTTAAGGAGATTTTGGGATGAGACAATGGGGTTTTCTAAATATACAATCATGGCAATTCCTCAAGGATCTAGAACTAGATGTACCATATGACCCAGCCATCCCACTACTGGGTATATACCCAAAGGATTATAAATCATGCTGCTGTAAAGACACATGAACATGTATGTTTATTGCGGCACTATTCACAATAGCAAAGACTTGGAATCAACCCAAATGTCCATCTGTGACAGACTGGATTAAGAAAATGTGGCACATATACACCATGGAATACTATGCAGCCATAAAAAAGGATGAGTTTGTGTCCTTTGTAGGGACATGGATGCAGCTGGAAACCATCATTCTTAGCAAACTATCACAAGAACAGAAAACCAAACACCGCATGTTCTCACTCATAGGTGGGAACTGAGCATTGAGATCATTTGGACTCGGGAAGGGGAACATCACACACTGGGGCCTATCATGGGGAGGGGGGCGGGGGGAGGGATTGCATTGGGAGTTATACATGATATAAATGATGAATTGATGGGTGCTGATGAGTTGATGGGTGCAGCACACCAACATGGTACAAGTATACATATGTAACAAACCTGCACGTTATGCACATGTACCCTAGAACTTAAAGTATAATAATGAAAAAAAAAGTTCTTCTAATTTAGCTCAGTTATCAAATTTTTCTATTCAGATTTATGTGTATTTTATTTAAGAAGTCTTTTCTACCTTATAAAAATAATTCTGTTTACTTCTAGAAGCTTGATTGTTTCAGCTTTTCCATTTAGGTCTATGATCACACTCAATTTTTTGAATAGTGTGAAATAAGGGTCAAGGTTAATTATATTTTCCATATGGATGTCTAGTTGTTCCAGCACTTAATTACAATGGTATCTTGGTTGTAAATCAAGTGACCATATGTGTGATCACCACTCTTAACCTTTGATAGCCGTCTCCCTAAGCATCCTACTTGTATATACTTATTATAACAATGTTTAAATAATTCTAGTTTGGCACAGTGGCTTACACCTGTAATTCCAGCACTTTGGGAGGCCAAAGTGGGCAGATCACTTGAGGTCAGGGACTCGAGACCACCCTGCCAACATGGTAAAACCCCATCCACTAAAGATACAAAAAAATTAGCCAGGCATGGTGGCAGGCGCCTATTGTTCCATCTGCCTGGGAGGCAGAGGCGCAAGAATCGCTTGCACCTGGGAGGCAGAGGTTACAGTGAGCTGAGATCATGCCACTTCACTCTAGCCTGGGTGACAGAGCAAAGCTCTGTCTCATAATAATAATGATAATAATAATAATAAATTAATTCTGTTCATGATAATTGCACTTAACAGTTGAATCTCTCCTTCCTTCCCATATATAGGAGCATAGACAATTTGAACCAATAATCCTTCTATTTCTGAATTTTTTTGTTTTATTTATTCTTTCTTTGGAAATGGTTTTCATTTTTTATTTGTAAGCACACTTTTAACTTAACAAATAAAAGTAATGGCTCAGTGCTGGCCTTTTACAAGTTTTGCATGATAACTTTTGTATTTATATGTAACACTTGAGAATTTAAAGGCTTTTACATTTTCAATAATAAACTTTTAAAATAGTGGTTGTCACTGCTTATATTATAATTCAACATATTCTGCACAAAGTATTTAATATGTTTAGTTTTGCTTACATTAAGTCAACTTGTTTTACCTTCAGGCCATATAAAAAATATCGTGGGAGCTCTGGAAATTATGCAGGAAAGAGAATAATTTGAAAGTGAAGCTATTTGGAGGGCAGAGATAAGAGGTTGCCAGTTATACGGGTTTTATTAGGATTCTCTTCACCGGAGGCTACAACCTTACAGAGCTGTGATCAGTGATTATGTCATGTGAGTTTTTCCTTTTTGCAAACTAAACTTTGTGAACCTAGATCTCAGATACATATGACTGGGGACTCTTGACAGTTCCTTTTCTTCCAGCTGTTTTATTTTGTACTTTATTAATTGGTATGCTCCCAGGTACTTTGAGAAATAGATTTAAATATTATCTCTCTATAAATTTTTTTATACCCAAAAGACAATGATTATCTGGACAGCCCAAGGCAGGAATATGTTACCTAATGCTCAAGGAGAGGAATTAACTTTAAATTCCAACATAAAACAAAAGGTTTTGACATCTCTGGTAGTAATTACCATGTTTTTTAATTGATTAGGAATGATAATTTAAACATTTTCCCATATGAAAAACTGTTTCTAAAATGAACTAAGCTTTCTGACTTTTCTGTTTCCTTAGAGTTCTTCTAGTAGTGATTTATAAATTGGTATTTTTAAAAATTACATTGTATTGAATAGGTATATCCATTCCCTGTCTCATAAAGTTTCAGACAGAAAATGGGGGAAAAGTCTGTTACATAGTATCCGATCATTTATAGTCAGCTTCAAAATTTTAGAGGCTTGAAGAATATGTCTATTATACATGAAACTGATATGTTAAGTATAATTGACATATGTAGGGTGTAGAGTTTTTTTATTTGTTTGTTTGTTTTGAGGTGGAGTCTCATTCTTGTCACCCAGGCTGGAGTGCAATGGTGCTATCTCAGCTTACTGCAACCTCCGCCTCCTGGGTTCAAGCAATTCTCCTGCCTTAGCCTCCCAAGTAGCTGGAATTATAGATGCCCACCACCACACCTGGCTAATTTTTTTTTTTTCTTTCAGTAGAGATGGGGTTTTACCACGTTGGCCAGCCTGGTCTTGAACTCCTGACCTCGGATGATCCGTTAGCCTTGGCCTCCCAAAGTGCTGGGATGACAGGCGTGAGCCTCCGCACCCAGCCAAGTGTAGAGTTTTTGAAAATATGTTGGTCAGTTAATTAGGCTAGAAAATAGAATGCATGTGAGTGTGGCTATATGTGTATATGCATACAGAAATACTTCTAAAATTGGTTTTTAATAGACCTTTCAGAGCAGTTTTAGGTTCACAGCAAAATTGAGCAGAAGGTATACAGATTGTCCATATATCCCATGCCCCAACCCATGCATAGCTTTTCCTATGTACAACATCCTCCACCAGAGTGGTCTGTTTGTTATACTTGATGAACCTACATTGACACATCTTTATCACCTTGAATCTGTAGTTTACATTAGAGTTCACTCTTGGTGCTGTACATTTTATGGGTTTTGACAATATATAATGACATATATCAAATGTAATAGTGTCATACAGAATAGTTTCACTATCCTCAAAATCCTCTGTCCTGCCTATTGATCCTTCTCTCCCTCTGACCCCTGATCTGCACTAATCTTTTTGTTCCCCCACAGTTGTGTCTTCTCCAGAAAGTCATAGTTGGACTCATACTGTTTGTAGCCTTTTCTGATTTGCTTCTTTCACTTCGTAGTAGCATTTAAGTTTTCTCCGTGTCTTTTTATGACCTTATGGCTTATTTCTTTTCAGTACTGAATAATATTTCATTGTTTGTGTATATCACAGTTTATGTATTCACCCACTGAAAAACATCTTGTTTCTTACAAGTTTTGGCAGTTATGAATAAGGCCACCATAAACATTTGTGTGTGGGTTTCTGCGTGGATATAAGTTGTCATCTATTTTGAGTAAATACCAAGAAACATGATTACTGGATCATATGGTAAGAGTATGTTTAATTTTGTAAGAAACTGCCTGTCTTCCAAAGTGGCTGTACCAATTTGTGTCCCCACCAGCAAGGAATGAGCGTTTCTTTTGCGCCACATCCTCACCATCATTTGGTGGTGTCACTATTCTGGATTTTGGTCATTCTTATAGGTATGTAGTGATATGTTTTAATTTGCGTTTCCATGATGACATATAATATGAAACATCTTTTCATATGCTTATTTGCCATCCATATATCTTATTTGGTGAGGTGTATTTAAGGTCTTTGGCCAATTTTTAAATTGGGTTTTTTGTTTTCTTGTTGTTGAGTTTTAAGAGTTCTTTGTATATTGTGGATAACAATTCTTTATCAGATGTGTCTTTTGGAAATATTTTCTCCCAGTTTTTGGCTTGTCTTCTCATTCTTTTGACAGTGTCTTCTGCAGAGCAGAAATTTTATTTTTGATAAGGTCTAGCTTATCAATATGTTCTCTCATTTGGTGTTATATCTAAAAAGTCATTGCCAAACCCCAAAGTCATCTAGATTTTCTCCCAGGTTTCATCTTTTATAGTTGTATCACAATTCTTGGAGATTCTGTTCTGGTTCCCCTCACCCCCCAGTCTTTTTTCTCTTTGCTTTCAGTTTTGGAACTTTCAACTGAGATATACTCAAGCTCAGAGACTCTTTCTTCAGCCATTTCCAGTCTACTAATGTGTCCATCAAAGGCATTGTTTATTTCTATTGAAGCATTTTTCTTCTCTAGCATTTCTTTTTGATTATTTCCTAGAATTTCCATCTGTTTACATTATCTGTTGGTTTTTGCATGCTGTTTACTTTGTCCGTTAGAGCCCTTAGCATATTAATCGTAGTTTTTAAAAAAGTCTGGTCTGATAATTCCAGTATTATTGCCATGTCAGAGTCTGGTTCTGATACTTACACTGTATCTTCAAACTGTGTTTTCACCCCTTAGGATTCCCTGTACCTTTTCCTTCATAGCCAGGCATGATGTATGGGTAAAAGGCATTGCTTTAAATAGCTTTTTAGTAATATATGGGCAAGTGTGGGGGCAGGGGGAATATTCTGTAGTTTTATGAGTACATCTCAGTTTTTTAATGAGCCTTTGCCTCTGGAATGCAAAGTTCACCAGTGCTTCTCAGACCCCTGCTCACTGCTCTCCTCCCTCTTTAGGTGGGACAGAATGACTAGAGGGGACTGGAGTTAGGTATTTCCCTTCCCTCTGGTATGTTCAGCTCTGATATAAACCCAGCAGGCTGGGTTCTGGTAAACTAATTGCTCCTGAGAGTAGATCTTTGTAAGAATAGAGTACTCCTGCATGCTGCTTCTTTTTTTTTTTTTTAAACAATTAAATTATAGCTTTATTAAAACAAGTTTCCATTTCTTCAGAAAAATGTTGTTTAAAAAAAGACTTTGTCTGAAATGATTCTATAAAAATAAGATACAAGTTTATTATATGGGATTTTTCTGATGTTCAAATATTTATTTTAAAATGATTACATACTTTAAGAAAAGTTGCAAGAATAGTATAATTGTACACTAGGTTCACCAGTGCTTAGCATTTTGCCACATTTGCCTTATCATTTTTTTCTCTTTCCGTTCCCTCTGCCCTCATTATTATTTATTTTTTTTGAACCATTTTAGAGTAGGTTACATCTGTCATGCCTCTACCTAAACCTTAATACATCAATGTGTATTTCCTAAGGACAAGAATAGTCTCTTATATAACCACAGCACAATTATCAGTATCAGAGTATTTAACATTCATAAGATGATTTTTATCTAATCTTACAGGTGTAAGATGTAAGATTTCTCCAGTAATGTCCCTAATAGCATTTGTTATTTCCTCTCTAGTACAAGACTCAGTTCAGGAATCTATATTACATTTAATTTTCATGCCTCTTTCATATCCTTTAATCTGAATAGTACTTTAGCCTGGCCTTTTCTTTCATGTTATTGGCATTTTTGAAGAACACAGCCCAGTTATTTTACAGATTGTTCTTCAATTTGAGTCTGTGTGCTACTTCTTCATGGTTAGATTCTGGTTATACATTATCCACTGGAATACTTCATTAGTGAGGTTGTGTCTTCAGAGTGTCTGTCATATCCAGAGGCACATAATGCATATTTCAAAATAACTACTTCCCCTGCCCCCCGGCCAGAAGCACCAACTTTTTCTCTGACATTCACCGTGAGAACCTGGTTGAGTTTATGGAGGTAAAGCTCACAACAGTGTGGGGACACCCATGTTACTGAGTCCTGCTGGAGTTTTTGACCCTCAGACTTGTCAACACTGAGTCTTCATCAATTTGTCATTTACAGTTTAGGTTTTCCTACCGTGGCACTCATTCCCAGGGAGATTTCTGCTTGTAGGTTTCTACATGGATAAATTGTGGTTCTTCATATCTGCCTGTCTATCTGTCTAATTTTTGGGGCACTGGTTTGCCCTGTGACCTCACCTCTCTTACAGATCTAAGAAAAGTTGTTGGTTTTTCAGTTTGTTCAGTTTTTTACTTGTTGGGACAGAGTTGCAACTTATAAGCTCCTTCCATACCAGACATGAAACCATCCCCAAATAGATTTTTTAAATATTCCATATCTTTATAAAAGTAATAGAAGGCAACCTAAAATAAAAATATAAAATCCTTTCTTCCCCCTAAAAAAGTCTAAGACAGAAGATACACTTCAATAAATGCAGAGGAAGGGGATAGGAAACCCATATTAAAGTATCCAAACAATAGATAAGACCGTAATTTACCCGGAATTCTCAGGCTCCAGAGATCATGGCAAACAGAGATACTGTTAGAATTTGCCTAATTCTCCACTGGCTTTATGAAACCAATTTTAACTATTGTGTACACACACACACACACACACACACACACACACACACACACACACACACAGATACACCCCTTCCCTTCCAAGGTTCATGCCATTAGTCTTGTCTTTGTCTTTTATATTGTCTGTTAAGTTGTATGCCAGCGACTTTCAAACTTGACTCTATGCATGAATTACCTGGGATTCTTGTTAAGATGCAGATTCTGATTCAGCAGGCCCGAAATGGAGTCTTAGATTTTGCATTATTAACAAGCCTCTAGATGATGCTATTGGACCACACTGTAAGTACCATGAAGGTTCTAAAGCAGCCACCAATATTTACTAAGAATTTTACCATCTGGCCTGTAGTCTTTTCACATTGACCTGTGTCATAATCCTAGGTTATCTCTTTTATTTATTGAGATGGAGTCTTACTCTGTCACCCAGGCTAGAGTACAGTGACGTGAGCTCAGCTCACTGCAACCTTCACTTCCTGGGTTCAAGTGATTGATCCTCTTGCCTCAGCCCTCTGAGTAGTTGGGATCACAGGTGTGTGCCACCATGCCCAGCTAATTTTTTGTATTTTTGGTAGAGATGGGGTTTCACCATGTTGGCCAGGCTTCTGTTGAACTCCTGACCTCAAGTGATACACCTGCCTCAGCCTCCCAAAGTGCTGGGATTATAGGCGTGAGCCACCATGCCTGCCATCTCTTTTAATTCTTGCATTTCAAATTCTATAAATTCTATTTTCACTACATTTTTCAGCCATACTCTTACCTAGATTTTATCATTAGAGCTCTCCCACCTCTAAATCCTATATTTCAGCGTACTACTTTGATTTTAACCTTCTGGCTTTCTTAATACCTTACTTATAGGGAGCTGGGTCTCTAACCTCAGTGAGATTTTCAGATCCTGATGTCCTTATTTTACCTGAGCCTAACAGGCTCCTTCTTACAGTGTATTCTTTGCTGAACCTGAAGTTCACCTCCACCCTTTAAATGACTTTCATACCTTCATCCTTCTTGTGTTTTGATTACCCATCCCTGTATCAGAATTGCAGTTCAGCTTCTCCATTTCTTTAGCTAGGTTGCTGAATATATCTGACAGAAAATTATATTCTCCAGATTGGTGCCATTACAAATTTATGATATTCATTCTCGGTTGGGCTCTTGTATTTTTGTTTTGTTTTGTTTTGTTTTAAATTGAGACAGAGTCTTGCTATGTCGCCCAGGCTGGAGTGCAGTGGTGCAATCTTGGCTCACTGCAACCTCCGCCTCCCGGGTTCAAGCAATTCTCCTGCCTCAGCCTCCCAAGTAGCTGGGATAACAGGCATGCGCCATGACACCCAGCTAATTTTTGCATTTTTAGTGGAGATGGGATTTCGCCACGTTGGCTAGGCTGGTCTCGAACTCCTGACGTCAAGTTTCCGCCTGCCTTGGCCTCCCAAAGTGCTGGGAGTAAGCCACTGCGCCTGGCTGGTTGGGCTCTTAATGCTGCTGTTTTTTGACCCGAAACTTTCCTGAATGAAGAAGGCATTCTTTTGCATGCATCTGGAAAGTTTACCACTAGAGAGAAAACACTTTTGAGAAACTGAAGGAGAGTTTTGTGTGTGTGTGAGTGCCCATGTAGAAATAAGGACAAAGTATTCTGGAAAATAGAAAATGCTGTTTAGTGTTTCATAGCAGTGAACAAATGAAAGAGCCCAGCTCTTCAAGTGGCTCTTGCTATGTCTCTTGCTATTGTCAGGTTAAGCCATAACTGTCTGTTTCTCATCTTACACAGGTTAAGGATAATTTATTAGATGAATGCTGAAGAAAGTGTTAGTTATTTATCTAGGGGAAGGCTTAACATCTAAATAGAGAGAGGATGAGGAAAAAGAGATATAAGGACAGTTTTTACTGAGAGAGATAATAGGAATGAAGTGAAAATGGGGAAAAAAATATGACCTCTTTGGTGAGAGAAGGTAGATTATCAAAGGGATTTGAGGCTAAGTCACTCAGCCTTATGTCATAGACATGAATATGAAGAACTTATTTTGTATTACAAATACTGTTAATAGATATATCATGTGGGTTTTTGCATTTTGTATTTAAACAGGCAGTTTGGAAATCTTCTGACTATGCATTTTTGAATAATAATTGATAATCAGAATACCATTTATCATCTATGAAGATATTTGATGAAATGAATTTGCATTCATGATGATTCTGAGTAGGAAAAATACACAGAAGAACGAAGCACTTAATTATGTTTCTTCAAAAATAAATGCCACGAAAAGCATTTAAAAATAAAATATAGTATGTAGAGAACAACTGTATCTCAGAATTTAAATTATTTTGTAACTGTACACAGGATAAGACAATGTGTATTTTAATGTATACATTATATTGAAAGATCTTGTAGAATCTTTTTTTTTGAGATGGAGTTTCGCTGTGTTACCCAGCCTGGAGTGCAGTGGCGCAGTCTCGGCTCACTGCAACCTCCGCCTCCCAGGTTCAAGTGATTCTCCTGCCTCAGCCTCCCAAGTAGCTGGGACTACAGGTGCCCACCACCACGCCTAGCTAATTTTTGTACTTTTAGTAGAGATGAGGTTTCACCACATTGGTCAAGCTGGTCTTGAACTCCTGACCTTGTGATCTGCCCGCCTTGGCCTCCCAAAGTGCTGGGATTATAGGCGTGAGCCACCGTGCCTGGCCAAGATCTTGTAGAATCTTTAAAAAAAAATCTTCAGGCACAGCTTAAATATCACTCTTACTTTTAACTCTTTGTCTCCTTTCTTTCAAAGTTCCCTTTAGCTCTAGGATATTTCTCTAATTATTGAAATACTTGGTGTATATTTGTGGTGATTGAAGTTATATCTGTGCTTATTCTGTTTTGCCACTTTGTAGTTTGTAGCTGGCAAAACTGTTTCTTTTAATCCTTAAGAGTACATCAGTAGAGTCTATTGAAGAAGGGCTGTGTTGATATTGGGAAATGTAGCCCAGAATTATCATTTGCATATAAAAAAGGGACATTCCATCCTGGAATACAATTGCTAATATATAAGCTATGTTTACACATAAATGTAATGATAAGATCTAATGGAAATAAATAGGATTTAATTGTTACCTATAATATATATAAATGATTCATTACATAAAGGTGATTTCATTTGTCATTTTATCTCACCAATTAGTCAGATACTCTGCAAATGTATATTACCAAGGCAGGGTAACATTCTGAATTTTATTTTTTCTTTTTTTGAGATGGAACCTGGCTCTGTAGCCCAGGCTGCAGTGTGGTGGTGCAATCTTGGCTCACTGCAACCTCCGCCTCCCATGTTCAAGTGATTCTCCTCCCCGAACCACCCGAGTAGCTGGGATTACAGGCACCCGCCACGACGCCCAGCTAATTTTTGTATTTTTAGTAGAGATGGGGTTTCACCATGTTGGCCAGGCTGGTCTCGAACTCCTGACCTTGAGTGATCCATCCACCTCGGCCTCCCAAAGTGCAGGGATTACAGGCATGAGCCACCGCGCCTGGACACATTCTAAAATTTTTATATGTATAAATGATTTGTGACAAATATATTCCTTTTCTGTGTGAATATTTAGATAATATATCTTTAGAAATCTCATCATTTAGAAAGCAATATAAATTACCTTTGTTGTTGATATGTTGAAACTGGGCTTTTTACTTTCCCTTCTCTCTTAAACATTCTCCTTTTTTGTAGGGAAAGGTAAGGCAACTCAACAGGGTAATTTGAATTATTAGTACTCACTTAGAAATGGGACACTGTAAAATTAGCTTTGGAAAAATGAAGTTACCATTTTCTCTCAAGATTAATTGGTGGGTAATTAGTAGGTTAATATTTTTGAATTCTATTTCTCCTTTGTTCTGTATTTTGGCTGTTTGTATAGCTCTCCTATCTGTGGTGATCTACTAGCTGATGTGAGGGACTGATAATCTAGGTTAAATAATATTTATTACTATCCTTAAAAATGTTTTACCCTGCATGTCTTTTATATATATATATATATATATATATATATATATGGGGAAATGGTGAGAAAATTATTTATCTGAGAAAAAAGGAACATTTATCCTATAGGGTCCTATTTTTATCTTAGCAAAAATTACTGTTTATAGAAAAATGTCATAAAATTATATTTTAGTTTTTACTTTCTGAAAATATTATTTTTTGGTCAGGATAAAGACAAACACAATAATAATGATTGGCAAATATTGGTTTAATTTAATCCATATGATAACTAGATGATTTTATTTCCTAAATCTGCACCTCTCTAAGTGTGTCCCTTTAATCAAATTGCTGAGGCAAAATGCTAGGACTCATTCTTGATTTCTTTCTTTCTCTTATTGTATATATACAATCTGCTAGCAAGTCTTCTAGACTTTACCTTCCAAATATATTTTAAATCTGTCTACTTCTCTTCATCTTTTCTACCATTCTAATAAAAGCTACCGTCATATCTTGTTTAGAATACTCCAAGAGCCCTACTAATGATCACTTTTGCTTTCTTACTTGTCATTCTTTGTCCAAGCAGTATCTAGAATTATCTTTAAAGACTTCCTGCTGCAGGTTGTCTTTAAAGATCATTCTAGGTATTGTATCAGGGAACCAGTTCATTCTTTGGATGTGTCGTTCCAATGAGTGTGTCAGGCAACCAACTCATTCTTTGAAAAACTTGAAAATAGAATCACGTATGTATTGTGCTTTTTCTCTACTCTTTAAAAAATTATTACTTTAATTGGCCATAATAATTATATGTATTTATGGGGTACAGTGCGATATTTCAATACATATATGCAATGTGTAATGATCAAATGAGGGCAGTTAGCATGTCCATTGCCTCAAACATTTCTTTTTGGGAACATTCAAAATCCTCTCTAGTAGCTATTTAAAATATCCGATAAATTGTTGTTACCTATTAGCACCCTACAGTACTGTAGAACACTAGAAATTATACCTCCTTGCTAGCTGTAATTTTGTCTCCATTAACCGACCTCTTAGTATTCCCTTCACCCACTACCCTTCTCAGCCGCTAATAACTACCAGTCTACTCTCTGCTTCTATGGGATGGACTTTTTAAGCATCCACATATGAGTGAGAACATGTGAGTGCCATATTTGTCTTTCTGCCTGGCTTATTTCACTTAACATAACGTCCTCCAGGTTCACCCATGTTGCCATGAATTACAGGATTTCATTATTTTTTTATGACCAAATTGTATTCCTATATATATATATGCATGCCACATTTTCTTTTTTCATTCACCTGTTGATGGACATTTAGGTTGATTCCATATCTTGGTTATTGTGAATAGTGCTACAATAAACCTAAAAGTACAGATATCTCTTTGACACACTGATTTTCTTTTTTCTTTTTTTAAAAATATATGCCCAATAGTGGGATTGCTGATCATATAGTAGTTCTATTTTTAGTTTTTTGAGGAGCATCCATACTGTTTTCCATCATGGTTATACTAATTTATGTTCCCACCAATAGTGTATAATAGTTCCCCTTTCTTTGCATCTTCACCAGCATTTGTTTGTTTTTGTCTTTTTGATAATAGACATTCTAACCAAGGTGAGGTGATGTATCATTGTGGTTTTGATTTGAATTTCCCTGGTGATTAATGATGATGAACATGTTTTCATATACTCATCCATTTGTGTGTCTTTTGCAGAATGTTTGCTCAGGTCCCTTGCCCATTTTTAAAAAATCAGATTTTTAATTTTTTTTACTGTTGAGTTATTTATAGCTTCTGGATATTAATGCTTTATCAAATGAATAATTTGCAAGTATTTCTCCCATTCTAGGAGTTTTCTCTTCACTTTGTTGATTATCTCCTTTGCCGTGCAGAAGACTTTTAGTTTGATGTAATCCTGTTTGTCTGTTTTTTGCTGTTATGGTATATGCTTTTAAGGATTTATTCATAAAATCTTTGCCCAGTCTAATGCCATGGGGGCATTTCCCTAATGTTGTCTTTTAGTAGTTTCATAATTTTGGGTCTTACGTTAGACTCTTTAATTCATTTTTATTTTTTTTTCATATGGTGAGAGATAGGAGTCTAGTTTCACTGTTCTGCATGTAGATGTACAGTTTTCCCAGCACTAATTATCAAAGAGGTTGTTCTTTCCCTAGTGTTGTGTTCTTGATGCCGTTGTTGAAAATTACTTGGCTGTAAATGTATGAATTTATTTCTGGGTTCTCTGTTCTGTTCCTTTGGTCTATGTGTCTGTTTTTATGCCACTACCCTGCAGTTCTGTTTACTATAACTTTGCGGTATGTTTTGAAGTCAGGTAGTGTGATGCCTTTGGCTTGTTCTTTTTGCTCAGGATTGCTTTGGCTATTCACGGTGTTTTATGGTTCCGTGTGATTTTTTAAGGTTCTATATTTCTGTTTCTGTGTAGAATATTATTGGTATTTTGATAGGGATTGCAGTGGATACTATGGTCATTTTGACCTAGTATCAATATTATTTTGACAATATGAATACTTCCAATCCGTGAACATGCAATATCTTTACATTTTCTGTATTGTGTCCTCTTCAGTTTCTTTCACCAGTGTTTTGTAGTTTTCATTATCAAGATATTTTACCTCCATTGTGCAATTTATTCCTTGGTATTTTTTTTTTTTTTTTTTTTTTTGGTGACTATTGTAAATGAGACTGCTTTCTTGATTTCTTTTTCAGCTAGTTTGTTATTGCTGTATGTAAATGATACTGATTTTTGTATTTTGGTTTTGTATCCTGTTACTTTACTGAATTTGTTTGGTAATTATAAGAGTTTTTTTGGTGGAGTTCGTGGGGGTGCATGGCAACATATTCAAGCTTATGTATAAGGCATTTGAGGTTGGGGCATGGAAAAATACTGAGGCACTGTGTGTATGTTATTTGTGCATGAGAATAAAACTCCTCGACCCTGAAAACAGGACAGGAAGTTAAGTGTGTGGTATGATAAGGAACAGTGAAAACAGCCTCCTAATAATGCGGTTTAAGTGTTTTTACAAGGCCACAGGTGTCTCACGACCCAGCCTCAAAAAAGCCATCTAGTGGATGTTTGTGGTTTAGCAAACCCTTTCAATAAATACTTGGCAGACGGATGCTGGGGCAGACTCTCTTAGAAAAGCTGCCCCCCACCCCGCTCAGCTGAAATTGTCTGAAAACTCATTCTTGGCATTCACTGCAAGCTATAAGCTCTGCAGAGTTAAAGGCTTTCTGTATAGAAAGTCATATCATCTGCAAACAGGGGTAATTTGATTTCTTCTCTTCTAATTTGGATTCCCTTTATTTATTTTATTTATCTTGCCTAATTGCTCTGGCTAGGACTTCCAGTACTGTGTGGAATAAGAGTGGCGAGAGTGGGCATCCTTGTCTTGTTCCAGTTCTTAGAGGAAAAGATTTCAACTTTTCCTCATTCAGTAAGATGTTAACTATGGTTTTGTCATTTATTGCCTTTATTGTGTTTAGATACATACCGTCTGTACCTAATTTATTGAGAATTTTTATCATGAATGGCTGGCAAATTTTGTTAAATGCTTTTTCTGTATTTCTTGAAATGATCATATAGTTTTTGTTCTTTCTGTCAATGTGATGTGTCACAATTTGATACATATGGTAAACCATCCTTGCATTCCTGGGATGAATTCTACTTGATCATGGTGTATCATCTTTTGAATGCACTGTTAGATTTGGTTTCTGAATGTTTTGTTGAAGATTTTTACATCTATGCTCATCAGGGATATTGGCCTGTAGTTTTGCTTTTTTCGTTGTGTTCTTGTTTGGTTTTGGTTTCAGGGTAGTGCTGATACCAGACTCATAGAATGAGTTTGGAAGCATTCCTCCACTTCAGTTTTTTGACATACTTTGAGAAGAATTGGTGTTAGTTCTTCTTTAAGAGTTTGAGGCTGAGCATGGTGGCTAACACCTATAATCAGAGCACTTTGGGAGGCCAAGGTGGGTGGATTGTTTGACCTCAGGAGCTTGAGACCAGCCTGGGCAATATGGTGAAACACTGTCCTACAAAAAATACAAAAATTAGCCAGATGTGGTAGCTTGTGCCTGTAGTTGCAGCTACTTGGGGGCTGAGGCCAGAGGATCGTCTGAGCTTAGGAGGCAGATTGCAGTGAGCTGAGACTGTGCCACTGTACTTCAGCCTGTATGATACAGAGTGAGAACCTGTATCCAAAAAAAAAAAGGAAAGAAAAAAAGAGAGAGAATTCAGCAGTAAAGTGATTCAGTCCTGGGTTTCTTTGATGCAAGACTTTTTATTACTGATCCCATCTTTTTATTACTGATCCCATTATTGGCCTGCTCAGGTTTGCTATTTCTTTCTGGTTCAATCTTGGTAGGTTGTATTTTTCCAGGAATTTATCCATTTCTTCTTGGTTTTCCAATGTTTTGGCATATTTTTGCTTATAGTAGTCTTTAATGATCCTTTGTATTTATGTGGTCTCGGTTGTAATTCCTCTGTTTTCACTTCTGATTTTATTTATCTGAGTCTTCTCTCGTTTTTCTAGTATAGCTAATGGTTTGTCAAATTTGTTTATCTTTAAAAAACACTGTTTCATTGATCTTTTGTATTTTTTAAAGTCTCCATTTCATTTACTTTCACTCTAATCTTTATTCTTTCTTTCCTTCTAATAATTTTGGTTTTGTTCTTTTTTAGTTCCTTGCGGTGCATCAATATGTTATGTATTTGAAATCTTTCTACTTTTTTTATACAGGTGTTTCTTGATGGTAAACTTTCCCCTTAGAACTGCTTTTGCTGTATTTCACTGGTTTTGATAGGTTGTATTTTTTGTATTTGTTTCATAAAATTTTAAATTTCCTTTTTTATTTTTTCCTTGACCTATTGGTCATTCAGGGGCATGTTGTTTAATTTCCTTGTTTTTGTACTATTTCCAAAGTTCCACTTGGTATTGATTTTTAGTTTTATTCCATTGTGGTCAGAGGAGCTAGTATATATTTTTTCAGTTTTTAAAAATTTGTTGGGATTTGTTTTGTGGCGTAACATATGGCCTATCCTGGAGAACGGTCCATGTGCTGATGAGAAGAATGTTTATTCTACAGCTGTTGAATGAAATGTTCTGTTAATGTTTGTTAGGCCCATTTCTTCTATAGTGCAGTTTAAGTCTGATGTTTCTCTGTTGTTTTTTTGTTGTTGTTGAGACTGTTTGTTCATTGCTAAGAATTGGGTGTTGAAATCCTCAACTATTATTGTATTGGATTCTGTCTCTTCCCTTAGACTGAATATTTGCTTTGTACATTTGGATGCTTTGTTGTGGGTACGTAGATATTTACAACTGTTATATCCTCTTCCTGCACTGATTCCTTCATGATTATATAATGACCTTTTTTGGTCTTTTTTTAAAAGTCCGTTTAACCTTATATAAGTCTAGTTCTTTCTGCTTTGTTATTTATTTATTTCTTTATTTGAGACAGAGTCTTTCTTTGTTGCCCAGGTTGGTGTGCAGTGGAGCGATCTTGGCTCACTGCAGCCTCTGCCTCCCGGGCTCAAGTGATTCTCCTGTCTCAGCCTCCTGAGTAGCTGGGATTACAAGTGTGCACCACCACACCTGGCCAATTTTTGTATTTTTAGTAGAGATGGGGTTTCACCATGATGGCCAGGCTGGTCTTGAACTCCTGACCTCAGGTGATCTACCCACCCGGCCTCCCAAAGTGCTGGGATTACAGGTGTGAGCTACCACACCCCACCCCTGCTTTGTTTTTATTTCCATTTGCATGCAATCTTTTTTGCATACCATAACTTTGAGTCTGTCTTGGAATCTTTTTCATCCTGTACCTTTCAGTCTGTCTGTCTTTACATGTAAAGTGAGTTTCTTGTAGGCAAAATATAGTTGGGACTTTTAAAAAGAAATCTGTTCAATTACTCTGTATCTTTAATTTGGGAATTTAATCTAATAACAGTCAAGATTATTGTTGATACATTGAGGACTTACTCCTGTTATATTGTTCATTGTTTTTTGATTGTTTTGAATTTCCTTTGTTCTCTTTTTTCCCTCTCTTGTTTATCTTTGCAGTTTGGTCGATTTCTCTCTCTTATTGATTTCTCTCTCTTTTTCAGCTGTGTATCTGTTCTACCTGAATTTTATACTTTATATTGTTTTCATGAGGCAGTTATTGTCCTTTTGCTTCTGGATGAAGGATGCCTTTAAGCATTTGTTGTAAAGCTGGTCTTATGGTGATGAATTCCCTCAGTTTTTGCTTGCCTGGGAAATACTTTATTTCATCTTCATTTCTGATTTTTGCTGGGTATAGTATACTTGTTTGGCAGTTTATTTTCTTTTTGCAGTTTACATGTATCATCCTATTTTCTTCTGGTGGGTGAACTTTCTTCTGAGAAATCTTCTGGTGGTTTAATGGCGATTTCCTTATACGAGACTTGACAGTTTCTTTTTCCCCTGCTTTTCAAATTATTTTTTTTCTTTTATTTTTGATATTTTGATTATAATGTGCCTTGGAGACTACTTTTTTGGCTTGATTCTATTTGGGGACTTTTGAGCTTCTTTGTTTGAATGTTCATAACTCTCCCATGACTTGGGAAACTTATGGCTACAATTTGAATAAATATGTTTTTCGTGCCTTTTTTCATCTCTTCTTCCTCCAGTATTCCCATAATGCACAAATCTGTTTGCTTAGTGGTATCTCATAAGTCCTGTAGGTCTTCTTCATTCTTTTTTATTCTCCTTTTTTGTTCCTCCTACTGAGTTGTTTCAAAAGACTTGTTTTCAAGTTCAGAAATTCTTATTTCTGATGATCTATTGTTGAAGCTATTGATTTCATTTATCATTTCATTTATTGAATTCTGCATACACCTCCCAGATCTGAGGCCTGGCTCACCTGCCACCTTCTGCCACTGGCAACCATGCCCCTGTGACCAGTGGAGCCACTGGACACTATAGGTACCTACTCACGACCTGAGAACCAGCCCACTCAGTTGGCTTCACAGTGAGAAAAGCCACACCACTCCTTCCGTAAACCACTAGGCTACTGAGTCATTTGCAGACATCACTGACGCTGTGATATGGCTGTCCCGTGGGTCTAGCTGAAGTCATAGCATTGCAAGTATATGGGCATGGTGAAATGACAGTGGAGCCCCATGGATGTGGCAATGCGGGGGCTCTTAGTCCCAGGTCAGGATGAAATCTAGAAGCGGCACTGTTCCCAAAATGGTTCTCTGCTAGTACACCTGGGGTCGTGGGGAGTTGGGATTGCCAGTGTGAATTTTTTATCTGGAGCAGTGCAGCTGTGTGAACTAAAGGCAGCTTCCTATCCCGGGCTCAGGGCCTGTGACAACTGTGGGGCTGCCATCCTGAGTTTCTGTGCTTCACAGGGTTTTTGTCACTTCCTTGCTGAATTTCAATGTTATTCTTTAGACCCTCTACTTGAAGTGCAGTCATTTATTTGTTTTTGCCTTCACGCCATGGTAAAGCTAAAAAATCATAAGTTAAATCATTGTAAGTCAGAGACCATATGTAGTTGAAAAATGCCAAGAGAGTAGATTTTAAATGTTCTCTCTACAAAAAATGGTAAGTATAAGAGGTAATAGATATATTAATTAGCTTGATATAGCCATTCCACAATGTCTGCATATATTAAAACATCACGTTGTACTCCCTCTCCTTCTTCGTAAAGGAGATGAGTGTTGGGCACGTGTAGTCCACCATCTTGATGATGCCTGTCCTCTTAGCTAAATAGTTGGTGAGAGAAATTTTTCACAATAGATGTATTTGAACTGACAAGAATGAGTAATAGAATTATTGTATCATCATTTTTTAACCCTTAATGAAATATTATAAGATCTAGGCAGCAATTATCACTGACTTCTAATATCACACACAGAAAATAATCTAAGTAGTTAGCATAAATTATGGAGTAGTCATGCCAAAAATTCAGACCAGAATCTGATTAAATCTCCAGGTCTAACTACTAATTTGTAGGAAATACATGAAACAGAGAAACATGGTAAATGAAACTATGAGAATGCAATAAGTAAATCTAGAGTATGGAAAATCCTGTAGGAGAAACAACCCAGTTTTTCAACAAATAAATTGTAAGAAAAAATTAAAAGAAAGATAATCTATAGATTTAAAATATTATGGTTTTTAAATTGATTATGTAAAGAAGATTTTCTCTTTACAAGAAAAGTCCCTATATTTTAGAGTTACATTGCTAACATACATGTAGATGAAATGATATATCTGAAGGGTAAATGTGGAATGAGTAAAGGTATAGATTAAATAAGACTGACCATGAACTGATAATTCTTGAAACTAAGTGATAAATAGTACATGGGGGTTCATGTACTGTTTATTCTTTTTGCTTTTTTTTCCTTCATGTGTTTATATTTCCTATAATTAAATGTAAAACAAAACAAAAGCCATGTGCTTAGATCATAACTCAAACTCTTTTTTTAGCCTTGAGGTTCAACCTAGTCTGACCTGTACTTTCCTCATCTCTACCATGCTTACCCATGTCAGAGCACATTTATTTTCTTCCCTTTTTTCCAGATATACCAATTTCATTAACACGTTAGGGCCCTTGAACTTATGGCTATTCTCTCCATCTGGAAACTTTACCGTTTAGAACATTAGTGCTTATCTCTTGATATTCAGGTCTTATCTTAAATGTCATCTCAGAAGAGCTGGCTGTCACCATCACTATCATGTTATCTTATTTTCCTCAAAACATTTATCATGGTTTGATGTCTCCTCTTATATTTGTTTATTGATGGTTTCCACCCATTAGAGTATAAGTTCCATGGTTGTGATGCTGTCTTCTTGACTGTCTTGTTCACTGTTAACTTTGCAGCACTTCAAACAAATACTTGGCAAATACGGTACTCAGTGTTTATTGAGTGAATCAGTTAACAGTTCATAAAGCTGTTTAATTATAAGACATGATTAATCTTTTAATATATAATATCAGCAATATATAGTACAATTGCCTAGCAGAAGTATTTAAAATTCAGTTGGCATTTTCATTATTAATGTTTTCAAAGGCTCATGTGTGGGAAAATTAGCTCTTAGCAAAGCTTCAGAAAAATTTTGAAAATTCACAAAATGTCAAATTTTCTCTTAGCGTTTATTTTAAAATACCTGCATTTTGGGTAATTAATGTCGTGTCTTGTTTAAAGCTGTTTTTTATATCCAGATAAGCAGAGGTTAAGTTTTATGTGTGTTTATGTGTGATATGAAAATTGGCTAATAGTTCTTGGCTTGTGAATAATTATGAAATATTTTGAATTATATCTGCCATCAAAAAGGAACTGAGAAACACCTTATTGCATAGAAGAGATGAGACCATAAAATTATGAGACCTACTCTTTTTTTAAAAAAATACATGAAATACTATTTTGTCATTCAAAATAACTACTGAGGGAAGTTGTCCATAATGGTTATTGAATAAAATGATATGTTTTACTAATGAAGTAATTTTTCATTCTACTGTTTAGTATTGCAGATTCATATAGGATGCAAAAACTGGTGGGTTCCCTTCCCCTGAGTGTTAGAGAAGAGAAGCTTTTCCTCCACGGCACAATAGGGGATGAAGACTTAGGCTCATTTTACCAAAGCCAGGGCGGTTCCTCTTACCATCCTGCATGTATGGCACATAGGAGTCTTAGAACATAGCCTTTCCACCAGAAACCCACTATCTACTTTTTTTTTCTTCCAAACTGTCTCCTAAGTCCAAAGTGCTATAGATCTAGAAAAAAATTCTTCAAATTTGGCTCCTTGCCAGGACGGTTTTTATTCTGAGACAATTTTGTAACTTGTTTATTCTTTTTTTAATTTCTTTGTTTTTTTCTTTATTTAATACAGCTTTATTGTGGCTTGTCATGTAGAAAACACTATTTGAGATTATAGGGGATAATACAGAGTTGCCTTTGATAATTTTATTTTTGGAACTTCTCTTTTGGAATTGCCTTTAGAATGAGTCAGTTACATATATGCTGCACATAGTCGTATTTTTTTTTCTAATGGAAGATAAAATTTTTATATTTATTAATTTTAAAATTTATTTTTATTTGACAAATATTGTACGTATTTATGGTGTAGAACGTGATGTTTTAATATATGTAGACATTGTGGAATAGCTATATAAAGCTAATTAATTACCTCATATACTTAGCATTTTTTTGTGGAGAGAACATTTAAAACCTATTCTCATAGTAATTTTCAACTACACATGGTGTCCAACTTGCAATGATTTGACTTATGATTTTTCAACTTTACCATGGTGTGAAAGCAATGTTCACCTAGTAGAAACTGTACTTTGAATTTTGATATTTTCCTGAGCTAATGATATGTGGTATAATAAATATTCTCTTGTACCTTGTGTGCTGGCAAGAGCAGCAAGCCATTATGTTACTTGCTTTCAGTATGGTATTCATTATGTGAATACAGTATATTACATTACATGAGATGTTCAACACTTTATTATATAATAGCCTTTGTGTTAGATGATTTTGTACAACTGTAGGCCAATATAAGTGTTCTGAGCATGTTTAAGGAAGGGAAGGCTAAGCTATGATGTTTAGTAGATTAGTTGTATTGAATGCATTTTTGACTCACATTATTTTCAAGTTACTATAGGTTTATTGAGACATAACCCCACTGCAAGTTGAGAAGCATCTGTATATAATATATTGTTGTTAATTGTAGTCACCACATTATACAATAGATCTCCTGAACTTATTACTTCTAACTGTTGTGTGTGTGTGTGTGTGTGTGTGAGAGAGAGAGAGAGAGAGAGAGAGAGAGAGAGAGAGAGAGGAGACAGCGTGTCACTTTGTCACCCAGGAGAGAGAGAGAGAGAGAGAGGAGACAGCGTGTCACTTTGTCACCCAGGCTGGAGTGCAGTGGCACAGTCATGGCTCACTGCAGCCATGACTTCCCTGGGCTCAAGAGATCCTCCCACCTTAGCCTCCTAAGTAGCTGGGGCTACAGGTGTATACCACCACTCCTGGATAATTTTTGTATTTTTTATAGAGATGGGGTTTTGCCACATTACCAGTCTGGTGTCAAACTCCTGGGCTCAAGCAGTCCACCCACCTCAGCCTTCCAAAGTGTTGGATTACAGGCATGAGCCACTGCACCTGGCCTAACTGTAATTTTGTGTACTTTGACCAACATCTCCCTATTCTTCCATTCAACCCCCTTAGTCCCTGTAACCACCATTCTATTCCTTCTATGAGTTCCACATGTGAGATCATGCAGTGTTTGTCTTTTTGTGGCTGACTTATTTCACTTAACATAATGCCTCCTAGATTCATCCATGTTGTCACAAATGACAGGATTTCCTTCCCTTTTTCAGGCTGATTAGTATTCCATTGTGTATATGTACCACATTTTTGTTATCCATTGATAGACACTTAGGCTGATTCCATATCTTGGCTATTGTATCTTATATTGATTCAAAATATTACAGTTTAAAGTATTGCCTATTTACCAGATATGACTCCATCTACTTTTTACATTTTACTGTATGCACGTATGTATGTATGTATGTATGTATGTATGTATGTAGAGCTAGGGTCTTACTCTGTTGTCCAGGCTGGAGTGCAGTGGTGTAGTTATGGCACATTCAAGCTCCTTGGCTCAAGTCGTCCTCCCACCGCAGCCTGCTGAGTAGCTGGGATTACACGAATGAACCATCATACCCATCTTACTTTTTACATTTTAAAATTCAAATCCATTCTCATAGAAATAAGGTTGGTTACCAAGATATTTGAAATATTACACTTTGAAAGTAGTTTTAAAAGAGGTGTGTGAAAAATATTTTCAGCAGCCATAACACCATTAAGTGATGTATATAGCTTCTCAAGCTTACAATATTTAAGAAGATAATGCTTTTGAATTTTTTTTTTAGAGATGAGTCTTACTCTCTTGCCCATTCTGGAGTGCAGTGGCACGATCGTAGCTCATTGCAACCTCCAACTCCCCAACTCCTGGGCTCAAGTGATTCTCCCACCTCAGCCTCCCAAGTAGGTACATGCCACCATGCCTGGCTAATTTTCTAAATTTTTTGTGTAGATTAGGTCAATGCTTTTCAATTTTTTAATTACAAAGAAAATATACATCCTGTATAGACTCAAGCTGCCTCAGTACAGAAATATACAAAGTAAAAGAGTAAAGGCTTCCCACCCCTGGCCTTGCCCACTCTCACCATTTGGAGTAATAACTCATAATTGCTTAGTAAGCATTGTCCCAGACTTTTCCTAGGTACATACATGTATGTGTGTTTACCCCAGTATAGTTTTCTCCCTTAGTAGTGAAGTGATAGTAGTCATATAGTTTAGCAACCTGCTTTTTGTCACTTAATAATATATTGTGATCAGTACATATAAATGTATCTCATTCTGTTTATTGGCTTACTAGTATTTCGTAGTATTGCGTGGCAATAATTTACTTAATCATTATCTCATTAAGTGACACTGAAATTTGATCCTAGTTTTCATTATTAAAAATAATACTGCATTCAGCATCCTTGTGTATGGGATAGCACTGACTTTGGATATACAGTTTCTGTGTTCAAATAATCTAATAAAGCATGGATTATGAGCGTACATGTATGTATATGAGCTAAGTGACACAAATTATTGTCTTTATGAATTTGATGTTTTCTTAGGTGCCTTTACATTGTACTAAGTTTTTTGGGGATCAATTTTATAAATAATTTTTCAACAGAAACATATCAGAAAGTTTAATCATTCTTTACCCAGGAAATTGAATTGTTGCTATAGTTAGGTTTTTTGGAAGAGGACAAATTTGCAGGTTCTTCAGAGAGCTTTGGTTTTTAAAATACAAGGTGAAGGTATCTTTTAAAAATCTTTTCTAACTATATTGTAACTTGAGTATTGTGGATAGGCCTTTAGGCAAGGATAATACTGCTGAATCATTCAGGAAGTTGAAATCATATTCAGGAACTTTCTTACTTAACTGAACTAGAATAGCTTTTAACATGTGATAGCACCTATAAAATTGATTAGGAAAGAAAAACTTAGGATGAGTAGTTTTTGAAGGAGATCAGATACCTTACTTGTAGCTTCATGGGTATTTGGCTTTACTTCACTCTAATGGCCATCACTAGACAAATCTTCCTCTTATATGGAGATCATGCCTAAAGTACGTTCATAGAACCCAAGGCCTTCAAACCACCCAGTGTTAGTATTGATCTTAGATGCTTCATATTTATGTGAATGACTATACTAGATGACATATTTAAGTGATTCAGTTGTTACAAAAAGACAAATTTAGGAGTATTCATGAAAGCTTCATGTACAGAACTTTGTTGCCATGATTGTTTGGCAATTTAAATGCATCCAGAGCCAGTTTTTGAGAAAGTGTTGCTCCTGCACATTGAGACTTCTGTGGCCCACACTGCTGATGGGTGTGGCATAGCCTTCCATGAAGGCAAGAATACCAGTTAGTCTTTTTTTCTTTTTAATGACAAAACATTTTTACATTTGCACATCTGATTTTGGAGCACATGACTTTCAGATTCACAGATAATTGCTGTTGAGCTTAGCTTATAATATTTGGCCAAATAATTTCTATCACAAGCCTGAGACTGCCAATTGAGAGCACCTAGCCAAGAAAGACTAACGAAAAATTCCTGAGTTTTCTTCATAGATCCCTCTTGTAGCTTATTGAATAGTCTTCATAAAACCATGAAAATATTAGTTATGTTCTGAGCTTCTTCATGGGTCTATGTAAGAAATGCCTATGCCTCTCTTTCTTTTGGAGGATGATGAGAGAGGAAGGGGAATAGTGGGGATGAAGGTTACTGTTCTTGAAAGGGTGTACATTTTCTAGAAAGAATATAGGCTTTGGTGCCAGAGGTCAGTAGCTTTGGTGGTGGGAGAGTGTGGAAGGTCTCTTTTGATTGCCTCTATGTTTATCAAGAAAATTGTTGATAAACACTTCTTCCAATTTTTTGGTTTGTGCCCAAGTTTTAGCCTTAGTTTTATCAATGTAGGTCTTTTTTTCCCCTTATGTGTTCATATGTCCTTGATTAGGGAGGAGAGTGAAAGAAAAACACTGAGAGACTGAGGGGATTGATTTATTCGGACCATTAGCTAACTTACATTTTATGTTGGCAGTCTGAATATATTTTTTTGTTTTGATTTATTGTCCTATACATTAATATTTCAGAATTACTGAGAGTATGTCATGTTTTCTGATGAAAAGTAGCTTGGTCAGAACTTTAATTTTATTTGCTCATTCATAACTAGTTTGTTGACTTAAATACAAGAATCTAACATTAAATTATGCCTGTTTGATGAAGTTTTGCAAAAGTATGCATTCATCATGTCAAAAATTATTTCTTCAACTAGAGAAAAAAATTATGTTAAAATGTGACTTACAATTTATAATCTGATTAACAGTCCATTTGATAATAAAGGTTTTTAAACTGACAGTCATGATATTTGAAATAAAAATGACTTATCTGGACACTGGTACTGAAACTAAGGCAGACAAATTATGCTCCAAATAGCACATATTTGTCATGATAATCTTACTTGAGAAACCATAGTTGATTGAGTTAGTTAGTTTTGATATAGAACACAGGCCTATATTAAGCCCTATCATGATCCAATTATTTTTTCTTCTTTTTCATGGCATGGCTTACACCTCAAACTCTGGCCTGCATTCTGTTATGTATGTGCCACTGGAGACAGGGATAGATGAGAGAAAATTGGAGTACAAGCATTACTGGCTTATAGGTCTTTGTCATAATTTTTATTTGGGTAGGATATAATGATACTTATGCAAGTAATATTAGTTTCAGTTTTATAGAGAGCAAACTGAGATGATTTTCAGCAAGATTACAAGGGATGTACTAATTGGTTTGTTTATTGTATTCCTATCTCCACTTCATGAGGGTAGGGACTTCAGGGATCTTGTTCATTGCCGTATCCCCAGTGTTTACAGCAGTGCTTGGCACATGTAAATGTTTGTATTAATTTCTGAGTCATGATTAAACTCCATAATGATTATCCCATTATTTATACTCAGACTTTACATATGCATATTAATGTGTGATCTGTAATATAAGATAAATATGAAGACAGCAGATACCTATTTAGGCAAGAACAACCTCTAGATACATTGCAACATTCACTTGCTCATCAGGGCAGAAGATTATTACGAGCAAGTCTAGATATAATGACCAATGTATTTAAATGAGAATGAAGGAACAGCTGCTCACTTAATGGTCTTTTAATGAGATGCATAAAATTTGGTCCATTTTCTTATTTCTTTACAATTTAGTGATCTTAGGTTTCTTAGATGTCCTTTAGATATTTGTGAAGTAATTTTGTAGCTTAGGAATTTGCAAAGTGCTGAAGTTGATAACATGGGAACTAGGTTGTTTTATGTTCTTTCTCTAGTTCTTAATCCTATTTCTCACCAATATCTTTATCATCTGCATTGCAATTCTCATACATATATTCCTTAATCTTTCTCAAAGTCTTTTGTGTTATAGGTAAGGGCTGCTGCATTATTTGGTTCTCACTAGGACACCTACATTATTACATTAAATTTACTGTTTTCTCTTCAGCTTTGTAAATGGCAAGTCTGTTTAACATGGGAAAGACACAGGTCACGAAAATATAGGAATTTGATTAATATATTCAAACAAAAGATCTGACTTCTGCTCACTTCTTAGCTTCATTATTTAGTCCTTTGTGTATTTTAAAATTGTATTTTGGCCAAATGTTTTCACACTTCGTTTTAATCTTGAGAACTGTCCCTTTAATTTTCAAAAAGTCATTTAACTCCACTTAAGTCATCTAGGCACATGGAAAAGATATTTTTAAAATTACACAGATCATTTTGGAACGTGATTACCTCACAAATATATAAATATTTGCTTAGCATTTCGTTGTAAAACATGGTACGTTCATTGAGAGAAATTTTTTTTTTTTTGAGACAGAGTCTCACTCTGTCGCCCAGGCTGGAGTGCAGCGGCCGGATCTCAGCTCACTGCAAGCTCCACCTCCTGGGTTTATGCCATTCTCCTGCCTCAGCCTCCCGAGTAGTTGGGACTACAGGTGCCACCACCACACCCGGCTAGTTTTTTGTATTTTTTTAGTAGAGACGGGGTTTCACCGTGTTCGCCAGGATGGTCTTGATCTCCTGACCTCGTGATCCGGCCGTCTCGGCCTCCCAAAGTGCTGGGATTACAGGTTTGAGCCACCGCGCCCGGCCTGAGAGAAATTTTAATTTTGACTTATAAGATATGATAACCTATACCAAGGAAAATAGGGCCATATTAGACTTGACTCTGCCTTTTAGCTGGTGTTCTAGGTACTGAGGACTTGTCCCCAGGCCCACCATGGCCACCTGTCCACATCCCGAATTTACAGGTTCAAATCTAAAGACATAAACTCACAGACAAATTAATCAAGTACTTAATTCATAAAAGCAACAGTTTTTTTTTTTTTGCCTTAAAACATCTAGCAGAGACAATATAAATCTGCCTGATCAATAGACTGAGACAAAAATGTCTAAATTAAAATTCGAAAGTGTTTCTCTTTTATTTTACCAACGATTTTAAAGTTATCTTTATTTACCAAAGATTACTAAAGTCATGTGAACTTGACAAGCATTTGGGCTAATTAATTTATGAGTACCTCCTTATTTATAAGCCAGTTCGGTACCATAAAGAATATATAAACAGACGTACACACATGTATACACAAAAATACAGACAGACAGAAATAAGGATCTTATAGCTTTAGTTTTAAAATTTTAGCCATGAGTTAGCTAAAACTAGTTTAAAAGGACAGTTGTAGCTGTTGTAAATGAAACAGGCTGAAATTTATATGTCTCACATGGCCCAAGCCCTTACTGAGTTTCAGAAAAAAACAGGGTAGCAAATTTATATCTCAAAGCACACACAAGGAGAATCTAAGTTTTTAAAGGAGTTTGGTTGTGTTTGTTAGAGGAAGATTAAAAACGGATGCCAAAGTAACACAAAATCATAGGGTTTTACTATAGGATTTTATGAGGTGACCAATTTTATTTAGAATGATAGTTTTTAACTTAGTCTGTTTTCCAGCTGGACCACTCAGCGCAGGGTGGAGCCCATTAAATGGAGCACTACCAACAAAACATTTGCAGTTTTTAGGGCCTAATCATTTAATTATGTGAAAAGCAGCCTCCGATGGAAGGCAGAGTATTTAGATTTTTTAAAATCAAGGATTCTGCTTTTACTTTGAACCCCCGGTGTCCAAAAAGAGTAAAACACCATGGGGCCCAGCTGCACAATATTTCCACAGTGTACTTTGCTCCAAAGAAATTTCTGTGAGTGTTTAAACTTCACTTTTCTTATCTAAATGCATAAAGAAACAAGTAGCCCCCTTAGAGTAACATCCATTTACTATAAACAACTGTTGTCAGCCACCTGTGAAACTGCAGTTCTTGCCTTTGACTCATCAGCCATCACACACAACAAAGTCAAGTTTCTCTCTTACAACTGTAAAATCTCAAAGTAATTTCTGGTTTCCCAAAAACCAATGAGATCAGGTAACACAAATACAAAAGAGAGCAGAGCTTTAGAATTGAGAAGAATCTGCCTATAATTCTTTAGATTCCAGAGGAAGACGGAAGACCCCCAACAGGGATTGTTGGCACCTTTTCCTGTGTTCCTTTTGGAGTCTGAATCCTTAGAAGTTCCTCCCAGATTCTTTTATGTGGTACTGAAGATGGCAAAGAGGAAGAAACAGTAGGGAGAAGTAGATGGGAGAACAGTTCTTAAAAAAGGAAGCAGAGGGACCAAATACATAATTGAAAAAAAAAAAGATTTTAATCTACTGAAAAAAAATTCTCTAACAGCAAAATCCAAAGAGAAAAAGCGAAAAATGTCCCCCTCAAAGCCCCATCTATATATACAGCTTAAATATCAGGTTTAATTAAGTTGACTTCTGACCATATAGAGCTCTTTTTAAAAAATCCATTCAAATCTCTTGTTACTAGATTTTAGCCAGGACAAACAGCTGCTATTTCTTGCTATTTTATTTTATTTATTTAGAGATGGAGTTTCACTCTTTCAGCTCTTGACTAAAGTGCAGTGGCACGATCTCGGCTCACTGCAAGCTCTGCCTCCTGGGTTCACGCCATTCTTCTGCTTCAGCCTCCTGAGTAGCTGGGACTACAGGCGCCCGCCACCATACCCGGCTAAGTTTTTTGTATTTTTAGTAGAGACGGCTTCACCATGTTAGTTAGGATGGTCTCTATCTCCTGACCTCATGATCTGCCCACCTCAGCCTCCCAAAGTTCTGGGATTACAGGTGTGAGCCACCGTGCCTGGCTTATTTCTGGCTTTTTTAACCAAAGGTAACTTACCAAGTAACAAAGCAGTATCCCTATAAGTTGAAAGTCACACAAATATCAAACCAACAGGGACTGCTTTCCTAACTGGGAATTGAACCTAGGATGCAGCAATGAAAGCACAAAGTCTTAGTCACTAGACCACAGGGTGGATGCGTTTTTTTATTTTGTTTTGTGTTTTTTTTTGTAAATCTTGCAGGGGAGCCAAAGCAGGCAGTTTGATCATTTAAAGGATTTTAGGAAGGCTTAGGTGGGAGAGTGGCTTGAGCCCAGGAGATGGAGGCTGCAGTGAGCCATGATTGTGCCACTGCATTCCGGCCTGGGCAAGAGTGAGAACATGTCTATATGCATACATATATGCCTTTACATACATGTTCCAGATCTGATCTCACCTGACATACTGCTTAGCTAATTCCATAAATTTTCATGTTTCAACAGTGTTAGTCATTAGTCTGGGTTTAGAAAAAGTTTGTTGGATCTGCATTTTTATAATCTTAGTAATTTTGTTTTCATTCATTTCCACCTTTTAGACTATCAGTCTTCCAATGATCTCTTTTGTTGCCCTGAGCAATTGTTAGCTAGGCAACAAAGATGTACTCTGGAGACCCATCTTTTCAATGGGTGGTGTTTTTAACTTAGCTTCTGTTTCTTAGCTAAAATTACTGAGTTTGGCAGGAGCCTATCAAGCAGTAGGGCAAAGAAAATATTCTCTATGCATGGACTCAGCATAGATAGCTCTGAAGAAGAAGCAAGCCTACTTTACCTGAGGCTTTAATCAACACTTTATCCAGGATAGCTTTCTTTTAGCCTTTTGTAAAGAGTTTTTTAAATGAGGCAACAAAATGTTGAAATCTTTTTAGAAGCTTCTGCACATCAGTAAGCGTCCTTGGATGAGACTAATGCAAGAGCTCTCATTTTGAAATGTATTTTCTTAAAGTGCAGCATTATTTGGAACATTTCACTGTCTGAAAAGTGTGCCATTTAGAAGAAAACCACTGGTGTTTAATTGCCAGTGCTTTGACCTGAAACTCTGTTGTGAAACAGGGGTGGAAAAACTTGAACCTAAACCCGCAGTCCTGAGACAGGTGGAAGCAAAGGCATTTCTCTGCAGAGCTCTTTACCTGAATCTCCTGTCCAAAGACAGAAACTGAAACCCTCACTCTTAAAGGAAAGAGAAGTTTGAAGAACTGTCTAAATCTAGACCTTCAACGGAAGAGTGAGAGGTATGAATTCAGAAGAACTTACCCAAAACACCCAGTGAGACTTCTGAAGATGAAGAGTTCGTCCTGGTACCAAGCATTGCTTTCAGAGAAACACCAGGTGGTTGGGGTGGGGGCCATGCAAGGGGGAAAGTTCACTCCAAGTCCTGCTGACTTATGCCATATATATCAATCTAAAAGGAATAAACTAGGTAAAACTAACATAAGTAGAGAGTTTATTTGGGCCAAGCTTGAGGATTGTAACCCAGGAGAACAGATTCAAGTTGCCCTGAACATACCCTTTGATCAGCTGCAGTTACAAGTGGATGTTTAAAGGCCAGAAAGAGGACAGGGAGTGGGCCAATGCAGAGTTGTTAGGAATTCTCATTGGTTTACACAAATAACATTGATTAGTGATGGTAATACATTGTTAAGCTATAGGGTATGGGCTATAGTGTCTGGTGCAACGTATTATGTCAGTTTATAGCTACTTTATGACAATAGCAGGCAGTTTCAGGAGATGAATACGTAACTCATAGGAGAAGTAGGATGTGATTACGGTCCCCCCCCCCCTTTTTTTTTGAGACGGAGTCTGGCTCTGTCGCCCAGGCTGGAGTGCGGTGGCCGGATCTCAGTTCACTGCAAGCTCCGCCTCCCGGGTTTACGCCATTCTCCTGCCTCCGCCTCCCAAGTAGCTGGGACTACAGGCGCCCGCCTCGTCGCCCGGCTAGTTTTTTGTATTCTTTAGTAGAGACGGGGTTTCACCGTATTAGCCAGGATGGTCTCGATCTCCTGACCTTGTGATCCGCCGGTCTCGGCCTCCCAAAGCGGTCTCCTTTTAATGTCTCTCTGGACTTGATAATTTTTAAAGAGTCACATTCCTCAGATAAAAGTTATTTTCTCAATCTTCAAGGAGTTGTGATTGAATCCCCTTCCTGCTCCTTACCTGGAGGTCGGGGAGACAGTCTTCTCCACAACTTTTCAGGAATGTATTAACTTTGTAAATTATAACGTTCTTTATTGGTATAACTCATTCTTACATACACTAGAATGAGATGTGTTGGATGGCACTCAGTGTATATTGTGGTTCAGTATAAATTTAAATGAGCTCTTTGCAAAATTCAGCTAAGTTTTCCAAAGGAAATATGATTATTCCATTTAAAAAAGAAGTTTGTTAAATATACCAAATAGTTTGGAGCTTTCTTGTCCTTATATAAGGTAACCCTCTCCTTTTTTTTTTTTTTTTTTAAAAAAAAGCTTCTTTGTTATTTTGATACTTTTGGATAAAAATTCCTTTTGCTCACCTTTTCCTTAAATCCCTCACAAATATTTTTTCAGTTTACACAAACAGATCATAGTCATGGTATTTTTTTTTTTTTTTCAGTAGTTGGAAGGAAACTGAGTGGTTACCTAATCTAAAATACTTTATTTTATAGATGAGAAAACTAGGGTCCCGAGAGGTTAATTGGCTAGCCTATGCTCACATGGCAGTTTGTGACAAGAATGATTAGAATTTAGATATGCCAGTCTCCCTAAACTGGCATATCTTAATTTGATGAATAGATATCAGGATTCTTATCTGTCCCTAGCTAGATTTATTGTCTTGAGTTTTGCCAAACTTCCCATTTCAGTGCTTGTTTTTTAAATAGTAATTAATATCTGAATCAGAATGTTAAGTCTCAAAATTTAATTTTAATAGTTCATCCTGTAATTGCCTGGTGGGTTCATCTTGCCCACCGCTCAGACAGAGCTGATGTATCTATGCAGGGGAATTGCAATAGACAGAGAGGTTAATACACATAGAGCTGGCTAAATGGGAGATTAGAGTTTTATTATTACTCACATCAGTCTTCCCCAAAATTTGGAAGCTAGAGTGTTTCAAAGATAGTTTGGCAGGCAGGGTGCTAGGGAATGGGTGCCACTGATTTAGTTGGAGATGCAATCATTGGGGCGTGGAAAATGGTCCTTGTGTTCTAAGTTTACTTCTGGGTGGGGACTACAGGAACAGTTGAATCATGAGTCTTTGGTCTGAGTGAAGTCATCTGGTTATCAGAAATGCCAAAGTCTGAAAAGACATCTCAAAAGGTCAATCTTAGGTTCTACAATAGCAATGTTATTTACAGGAGTAATTGAGGAAGTTACAAATCTTGTGAATTCTAGAATGATGACTGCTTATCATTTAACTACGCCTACATCTCAGCTGAATTCTACCCCTTTCATAATTCTAACCTTGTACCCTTTCATTAGTTTTACAAAGGTGGTTAAGCTTTGGGAAGGGTTTATATCATCTTGCCGTAAGGTTAAAGTAGAAACTAAATTTCTCCTAAAGTTAGCTTGGCACATGCCCTGGAAAGACCAAGGGCAGTTTGGAGGTTAAAGGCAAGATGGAGTTGGTTAGGTCAGATCTCATTCACTGCCATAATTTTCTCACTGTTATAATTTTTGCCAAGGCAGTTTCATTACTTAAAATAAAACTGCATATACAGCTACAGTTTCTCTCAGTTGATTTCTTATTTGATATGATTTAATCTTTACATTTAAAAATAATATCTATTGAGTCAGTTTCAAAAATATGTTCAAAAAGCTGTGGGTGTTTAAAAATATTTTAAAGTATTATATCTTTTCTTAGTCTTTATACGTTATTTACTTTGATTTAAATTATTACTCTATGTAATTTGCTTGTGTAGATGGTTGGTAGAATTATACTGATTTAAAACAAAACCTGAATTTAATGGTAGATTATTAAAAGCTAAAATATTCTTCAACCTCACAAAGTCAGGAAATTTACACTCTAGATTTCCATGGTTACTAGGATACTTGCTTTACAATACAAAAGACTCTCAAGACTCTCAAAGGATCATGTAAGGAAGGAATACTTACCTATCATTAAAAACATATTCAGAAATAAATGTTGTTATAATGAACCAGAATAGGAAAAGAAAAAAGGAAAGCAAATGAATAATTCTTCTATTTCTAACCTACATTGTGTAATAATTTTCTGTGGGTATACAAGTTTTATTTTTTATATCGATTTTATCATACACTGAAGAAGTAATATAATAAAGCTCCTGTGTTCTTGAGGTTATAAGGTTGTGTTAGCAGAACTCTTCAGGGATTTGAAGAATAGTGATGCTGTGCCCCATTCTGTGGGAGACTATGAACATGACTTGAGTCACATAGACCAGGATCTAAATTCCATTCCTAATCACTCAGCAACAGCCTAACCTTGGACAACTCTTGTAACTTCTCTAATCCTCAATACTTTTGTCTGTAAAATAGAGATATTATAATGCGGATTTTACAATGTTGTACAATCATGTATGTACAGTGTATCTAATGTCAGCCTTATAATAGGCTCCCAATAACTATTAATTTCCTTGCGCTCCCCTTTACCTATTACCCCACTTCTTCCATTTACCAGCCCATTTCCACCTGAGAGACCCTAAGGCTCAAAAGTAGGGTGTGACCCCAGATGGCAGGTAACTGGAGCTAAGGAATAAACTTGGTTGGGACAGTTCTTCAGATCATGCCTAGCATGCAGTATGTTGGTCTAAAGCAGTAATGTCCTTCAAGTGCTCTAATACCTTAACCACTGAACGGTGGCTGTAGATACTCTTAGGGGGCTTCAGAAAGCCACTTCTCTGACAGCTATACTCCTATCCCTTTAGGACCTTGAATCTTCCCAAATACAAGTATTTTTTCTAAAGATTTTCTTAAAATTTTCTTAAGACCTTTCATAAAAGTATATTGTAGCTTTATAGTTTTCTTTATTGGAGTGCTGCACATCTAAATATATTTTATAAGCTGTTCCAAATTAGGTTAATACAGTGATTACTTATGCCTACTGGAAAAAATTTGAAATTTCAGCCTTTGAGGTAGAGAGGATTTTGATAAAATTTATTTTGACAATTTCTTTAAAATATCTTGACTCTTAAGCAGGTTTGTAATCTCTTAGGCCTTTTTAGTAGCAGTCCTGTCCCAGTAACATCACCTTCCTAGGTTATGAACATCTGTATATATAAGCACTTGGCCTAAAGCAGGACTTTGGAGAACTTAGAGAGGTGTTTCTATAATTAATTGAAATACTGTTACTTTTGTGATAGTATCATTATTTTTATATTTGAAGCTTTACTGTTTCAACTGTATTATGACTATGTAAATAGTCATCTGTGGGCTAGCTGGGGAACTGATAATGTTTTAAATACTAGTTCAGAAAACAGATTCAGAATTAACAAAGATTGACCCATGTATCAACTTTTGGATAATAAGACCTCTGTGAGTTGATGCTGTCTCCAGGTTGTCAGGGCCAGGCTGCTCTGTACCTCTGCAGGAGGACAACTAAGAAAAAGGGAGGTGATAAAGGGAAAAAAAAGGAGTAAGTTTTCTTCTTTTCTCTCTTAAAATTGTCTGCTGTTACTTTTTGGGCTCATAGTGACTTTAGAGGGGTTTATTTAGATAAATAGCCTCCTATCCCACACCCCTCTTTCCTTTAGAAAGAAAGACATTGTAAAAAGGATTAGAGAACTTTTTATCATTTGGGAAGAAAATAAAAAGATTAGGGAAGAACATTTATATAGTTATTATAACTTGAATAATATGTTTTCATTTTATAACTGGGTCAGCTGTTACCTGAACAATCTCAAGGATATTTGTTATATATTGTTGTATCATTTATTTCCACAAGTCAGTAGGCCATCAGCTAAAGTAAAAATCTTTTCATTATTCAGATTTTTATTGTGGCATTTATATTTAAATAATTTCTCCTTTGTAACAATTTTCTTCTTGCAATCAAAATAAAATGTTGCATGATTTTATATATAGGCAACTGGGCAGAACAAAACACATGGCTCAGATGTAAGGAAAAACACTTTCTGCTCAATTTTAGATTTATGTTGTACATTAAAGGTGCCTCACATGTCAAAAATTTTAATTTTAGTTGTATAATAAAATTTTAAGGGGCGACTTGACTCATAGAATCATTTGGCAGATATTGAATGAACACCGGTTAGATATTATGGAGGGGTGGATCTGGAGGGAGAGTCCAGCAATGCATGTAAATGTTTTCTTCGGTTAGGGAGCATAAACTGAAGTTGAGAAGATAGTTATGTATAAAATAATTATCCCAGAATCCTTAGAACGGGAAGACCTATTCAAACCCTGGAAGTTAGTTGAATAACAATCCTAGGAGCTTGGTAATTTGCCTGCAAAATTTGTTCACCAGGTTAGCTGTAGCTCTGTACCAATAGTGGCATGCTTTCATGCTCTGGGATTCTGAGTTAAGCATGAGTAATGTTCTGTTTGCTAGTAGGGTAGGACTATACATAAATGTCCTAAAAGAAGAATCAAGAAATTAGGAACAAATAGCAGAACTTGATTATAGAATAGAAGTAGCAACAAGTAGATGGCCAGAATCAGATACAAGGACACTATCTTGAGATCCACTAAGTATAAGTCAAGTAGGCATGAGAGTCAGAACTGAGTAGTCAGACAGGAAGGATAGCAGCAAGGTCTGGCACAGCCTAACTTCCTTTAAGAAGTTGTCGTGTCACTTATGGCACATTCCAGCCACCATATGAGTGGGCTACCTGGATACAGCCCACTTTGGAGCCATTCAAACCAATCTAGATCTCTTTTACTTCATGATTTCTCTATTTATTCTTTGGTTATACCTTTCCATGCTTTAGGATTTTAATTCTTCTTGGCCATCACTTTGACTCCAGCAGAGCTCTCTGTCTTAGCAGTGTTTTTCTTCCCTGATTCTATGTGGCTCAGTTTACACCACTGCTGATGTTATTTTCATCTGGCTCACATTGGCCTTGCTAGCAGAATAGAATGGCTGGGATAGTCTGCCGTTGCTTTGGAGAAGTGTTAAGTTGACCCTATGGTCCTTAGACTTGGCTTATGTAACGCTAATGATAGAAACTGCTACTCTGGAAACTGATTATGGTAAACTGTTTGAACCAGCTGAGAAGCCTAAAATGGAACTATTGACCATCCATTCATTGGACCCTTTCTATTCAACATGTAGAATTCAACCTATATGCACTTGTGTTCCCATAATCTTTCAGAGTGAGACCTGATTGCTGCTGTTTTGATCTGTTTCTTAAGTGTCCCTAAAAGATAGAGACTCATGTTCTTTTCCTATTCCTAACGCCATATTCTTTATAACAGATGTCCTGAAAAAGACAAATTACCTTATCTGCCCAAATATAAAATACAATTTTAGTTCCCAGTCATTCCTCAGAAAAGAGGGAATTGCCTTTACTTGAGTCTTTGAGTTATTCTCAGATTATTAGACATTTTGAGTATAAACTATAAAATATTATTTGAGGAAAACATGTTAGCCTAAAATTACCATTGTCAGCATTAGTTTGGGCTATTTTCCTTGATAAACCCGTGATGTAATCAATCATGCCCCCTCCTCTCCATAGAGGTTGGGCCTTTGACTCAAAGTTTCAACCCTCTAATTACAACATTGATTCCCTTGGAAACCAGTCCTCATCTTGAGGCTATATAGGTGCCCCCAGCCACCAGTCAACTTATTAGAATACAAAAGATACTCTTATCACTCTAGTGATTCCAAGGATTTTAGGATTTTATGTCAGTAAATGAGACAAAGACCAAATACATATTTCACAATATTATAAGGACAGATGAAGAAGACAACTATCCTAATATTGAATGACTTTGCACAACAGCTCAGTGAATGCATTCTGTTTGGATCCAAAAATGGCTGGGTGTGGTGGCTCACGCTTGTAATCCCAGCACTTTGGGAGGCCGAGGTGGGTGGATCATCTAAGGTCAGGAGTTCGAGACCAGCCTGACCAATATGGTGAAACCCTGTCTCTACTAAAAATACAAAATTAATCAGGCATGGTGGCGCATGTCTGTAATCCCAGCTACTTGGGAGGCTGAAGCAGGAGACTCGCTTGAACCTGGATGGCAGAGGTTGCAGTGAGCCAAGATCATGCCATTGCACTCCAGCCTGGGTGACAAGCAAAACTCCATCTCAAAAAAATAAAACTAAGCAAAAAAACAAAAGTGCTGTATCTCGCATTAGAGGGTAATAATGGTCATATGTTACCATGTACAAGAGACATCTAGCAGGAAGCCTGTCTTGGCTGACTCAAGTCTGAACTGTTGCCCCTGATCTGTACCTCATCCTATCCTTCTCAACTGTCTTGACCACTTGCTTTGTTTTTATTTCATTATGCTGTCTATATCCTTCTTAATTTGATGCACATATTTGACTTCCTGCTACCTTGATGAATTTTCTGCTGCAGTACTGCCTCTGTATCCACAGGGCATCTCGGGAGTACCTTGGTAGCTCCAATTTCTTGACTGACTGAGTCTATGCTGCTGAAATCCTTTGAGTTTGGAGCCTGAAAGAGAACTGAGAAAATTTTACCAAAGGTGGGGTTATCCATGAAGCTAATAAAGCTTAAGTTCAGGGTTCCACATCTGCATAGGATCCTGGGATATTCTGGGAATTGTAGAATGTTCTAGATGGGGAGAGACAGCCAGGTTATGGTCAGGAAGGTCAGGAAACATTTCTATATAAGCATTTCTGTTTAAAGAGTTCTCAGAGAAAGGAATGTGACTCTCTAAGGCTCCAGAAATTTATGGTAATTTCTTCTCATGTACTAAGTAAATATTTACTTTTATAACTAATTTTGCATTTATAATTTGGTATTCTTATTTTTAGAGATGACCACTCAAATTGTATATGCTTCAGGCCACACAAAATCTGGATCCACCACTGGGTTTTACTAAATGAGGTTCTTGGGCGTTTTGCTAGTTCTTATTTCCCTGCACTTAGTAAAATATAATTTATACAAGTAAACAGTAAGTAGAATCTAGAGCCTCCCCAAATCATTCTAAAATCATTGCTTTTGTGGCTCTTTTACAAGAGAACTGGAACTGTCACTGAACCAAACTGGATCTGTTTGCCTGCACAAACAGATGAGTTTGCCTTCACACGAAATGGAAAGCCAAGCACTGAAGCACCAGATTTTTACCCTAAGAAAGGTTTATTGCAAGTTGACTGACAAGGAGACAGAAGGAAACGCCCAAATCTGTCTACCCGAGCTGAGTGGATCCTGCCATGGGGTCATGCCGGGACTTGATCTGATTGGATCCTGGATCCTGCCATTCAGTATCCACCTCTTAATTCAGTCCTCACTCCTTAGTCGAAGCACTTAGGTTCTACCCATTTGGTTCATCTTCAACTTCAGGTTATGTGACCTTCAAACTGGGGGTCCAACGGCAACTGAAGAACAGTCCACAGGTTTGTTACATAAAAGTTGAACCAGATTGGTCTAATGCAGTTCCAAATTGCCCCTTTATTATGTCCATTCCTCAGTATTGAGGGAAAAGGGGTGACAACCACTCTAGCTACTTCCTGCTGATTAGATAGTAGACCTTGGTTAGATAAATGCAATTGTTTAGTGCTCAGGATTATGTTTCAGAAGAAGTTACTTCAACCCAGTTCAAGGACAAAGGAATAAGAGTTAGCAACCTGAACATTATTTGTTTCAGAGAACAAGGGAAAGAAAGCTCAGATTTTATAGCAAAAGTTCACACCCAGGTTCCCAATCAGTTCTCTTTGTGCACATGAAGGATTGAAACTTGTAACTTGCTTAGTTCTGATTGATTGATACAGCTCAACTCTGATTGACTGGTTCAGGGGAGCCCCAAGCGTTCTATAGATTAAAATGTGTGAGTTCTGGGGGAAGAGTATGGGTGTAACCACTAGTCAGCAAATGGCCACATGGCTCTATTTAAAATTTAGACTCAGTCAGCTGCTTAGGATCCATCTTGAAGGACTGGCTCAAACCTGTTGCCAGACAGCATTGCATCCCATCATGGTGCCAGAGTGGTTGGCTACCTGCTCCAGGTCCATCTGGTCCCTTGTAGAGATCCTTGTGGCAGGACAGTGACCAACTGAGCAACTAGAGTCATTTACTTACAAGAGGCACTCAAGTATGTGCTAAATTTAAACCACAGTCTCTTGGGTTAAGTTGGTTCCTGTTTCCAGCTAAAGTGAGTTTAAAGTCTTAAGGATTGAGTTGGCACAATCGTAGTGGGAGTCACTTGCAGACATCTGTTAAAATAGGCTGGAACAATTTTGAAGAGGAGCCAAATGCTTAGCCCAAATATGAGGAGGATCATTAAGACTTGTGGGTGAAACACAGAAGGAATCTTATACCAGGGTTAAACCAACTGAAAACGTCTGGACATTGGAAATTCCACTCAGTAAGTCCAGCCAGGAGTCTTTCTGAAGGTGTCCCTTTCAGAGATTTGGCTAGCTTTACAACCTCAGATGTTCCCAGTTCACCTGACTGGTAGTATTTACCCAGATACAGCAGCAAGTGTTAGCAATAGCAGAAACACCACCCTATGCAGTGAGATGTTAGTCTAATGCAGTGTGGTTGTCTAGGACCACGCAAGGAAGGGAGTATAGGGGATCTCTGTTGTGCTCTGATGGCATGAGTGGTGAAGCGGGCAGCTCTATTAACAGTGCAGAAAAGTTTCTGACCATTCCAGACAGAACCTAGTCCAAACCAGGACCTCTAAAACCTTCCTGTGCAGCTCCTTCATTAGAGTTAATCCCTTTCAGCAAATCGCATCCTTGAGAGTGTCCTCCAACTATAATCCATGGGGTCATTGTCAGTGCTGGCATGTGCCTCAAGACTCTCAGGTAGCTCTTGGAGAGCAGGAGGGGTAGAATTAGTGAAGCTGACTGAATAGATGGGAATTTGCATAAGAGCTATTTCTATGTCCAGATCTCCTGCTGAGGATAACTCAAGTCTTATTTTCCCCTTTTTTGGGAGAAGGATATGTGGGCCTCGCAGGTTTCTAAGAAGTCCTTTCCGAGGAGGTGAATGGGAGCTGAACAGACAAGCAAAAACAAACAAATGAAAAAAACAAAGTGAATTCTCCTGACTGGATGAATTCAGAACTCCAGGGAGAGGGTGTTGAATACCCACCAAGGTTAAAAAAGACTAAAGAAAGGGCCTAGGGCCGTGGCAGGCTAAATGCCACTCAGATCTTTGTCACTGGGTTTTTATTATTCTGTTGGTCTGTTCCACCACCCCAGTGGATGTTAATAGTCCAAATTTTATAAACATTTTGAATAATTTGCCCTGTAAAATGAGTTCCTTGGTTACTGTAAAGCTCTTGAGAGACTTCCCAGGTTGGTATAATTTTTCCAGTAAGGCTTAACTACTGACATTGCTGTGACCTATCAAGAAGAGAAGGCATTAACCCAGTTTGAAAACATGCAAATCATAATTAGTACATATTGGTTTCTTTGTGAGGCAGGGAGCTAAATAAAATCTTGTTACCATACTTAAAAGGGACCACTCAGTAATGGGAAGTGGCCCATGGAGGCATGCAGCAGTTTTCCAGTAGTGTATTGTGGACAAATTTTACACAAATACCAAAGTCATGAACAACTTTGAAGGCATACCTGACGTCTGTATAAATACTGGCTGTTTTACCTTTGGCTAAAAGACATGACCTAGTAAGTACATGCAGTTCCACTTAGGCAGACTTGGCCTTAGGAAAGGTAAGTAAAGTGGCAGGATTGGAAAAGTTATTACACCGGGTGATGGTGAGGTGAGGATAGAAAGAGAAACTTATGGGCCTGGCATGGTGGCTCATGCCTGTAATCTCAGCACTTTGGGAGGGCGAGGCGGGCGGATTACCTGAGGTTGTGAGTTTGAGACCAGCCTGACCAACATGGAGAAATGCTGTTTCTACTAAAATTACAAAATTAGCCAGGTGAGGTGGCACATGCCTGTAATCCCAGCTACTCGGGAGGATGAGGGAGAATTGCTTGAAACTGGGAGGCAGAGGTTGCAGTGAGCCGAGATGGTGCCATTGCACTTCAGCCTGGGCAACAAGAGTGAAACTCCATCTCAAAAAGAAAGAGAGAGAGAGAGAGAGAGAGAGAGAGAGAGAGAGAGAGAGAGAAAAGAAAGAAAAAAGAAAGGGAAAGATAAAGGAAAGAAAGGGAACCTCATGGTTTGCTAGCTGGCTTATCATGTGACTTGAAGAGAGCCCTGACTGAGTATGGAATGGAGATAGTGAGAGGTAGCCCCATAACTATTCTTCTCTATGGCTTTTACAAAGGAAGAGACAGCATCAACTACTATCAGACAAGTGTTCATAGTATCCTAAAGGTCTAGTTTGCCCCCACTTCTGATATTACGCTGGTTGGTCAGATTTAAAAAGGGGAAATACCCTTAATGTCCTCAGAGCTTCCCTAGTCTGGATTGTGAGAAGAGGGCTGAGGGACTCCATTGGGATTTAGTTATAACCAAGTATTGGAGGAACTTAGGAAGATTCAGTCCAGTCTACAGATAGATAACAAGGACTTGAAGACAGTGCACAGAGTTATAATCTAATAACAGATATACTTTTGCTTTCCTTAGAAGCATAACTTTTTCTCTCCATAGTGATCATCTAAGAAATCTCAGATTTAGAACCTTTTGCAGCTGGGAAGCCAAAGTAAGGCAAGTTTTAGATTTTACTTACAGCCTTAACATTCTTGGGCCTGCCAGGAAGTGACAGTTTTCATTCAGTCTGTAAAGCTGGGAAGTTCTGAAGCCAGGCATTTTATTCACATTCTTAAATATGACATTTCAGTCCAAACCTTGGTAATATAACCAGTGTTTCCCATTGCATCTTGCTTATAAAGAGAGCAGATTTTTTTTTCCCCACAAGACGGAGTCTTGCTCTTTTGCCCAGGCTGGAGTGCAGTGGCGAGATCGAGGTCACTGCAACCTCTGCCCCCGAGGTTTTAGCAATTCTGCCTCAGCCTCTGGAGTAGCTGGGATTACAGGCACGCGCCACCATGCCTGGCTAATTTTTTGTATTTTTTTAGTAGAGATGGGATTCACCAGATGGGATTTTAGTAGAGATGGCCAGGCTAGTCTGTGAACTCCTGACCTTGTGATCCACCTGCCTTGGCCTTCCAAAATGCTGGAATTACAGGCGTGAGCCACCGCGCCTGGCTGAGAGAGCAGATTTTTACTGAACTTACATTACATAAAAATAAGAATACTCATTAATGGTTTCTAAATTTTATAGGAATCAAGTTGTGAGAAAAAGCAAAATGTTCCCGCTCTTGTTCACAAAGGATATGTTATCAAATTATTGCAAACTCTAAATAACTTATGACAGAAAATTTCCTAAATCTGGAAAACAAAACATTTAAGTCATAAAAGCATTATCCTTAACAATTACTTAACCTCATGTAATTTTGTTTTACTCGGTCTTAATTAACAATTTTGGACTATAGCCAATTGCAAGTGCTTCCAGAGAAAAATTTAAGATAATAATTGTGGATGACAAAAATTCAGAACAGCCACTGTCAAAGATCTGATGAGAGTTTATAACTAACAAAGAAATCTAGGTTTTTCGGTAGCATGTAACCAATTTCACATCATGACATATACCCCAACATATCAGAATTTTAGGAATCTTCAACAATTTTGGAATACCTTTTAATAATACATTTATACAAGCATAACTTAAAGGAAATTCTACAGTGTTTCTTATTTGACAGTGCATCCCATATTATTTACTAAATAAGCTTAATCATTTAAAATCTCTACAAGATGAGAGATACACCCTTTGAGGCTCTCCAGGGGGCCCACCTGTAGAATGTCAAAGTTAATTTTAGGCCAAGAAACTTGATTTAGGATTTGGATCCTGGGAGAACCTACCAAAGACATCAAAAAATTCAAAGTACTTCCTTCAACAGAATCATAGGTTGCTGCCAAATAGTAGTTACTCATTTAACCAGAGTGACAATCAAAAGACTTCAAAAGCAATACAGAAAGTTACATGAATATAAAACCCTTAACCTTTTTAAACCTCAGTCTTCCTAAGCAATCTTTGTTTCCTAGGCCAGTTGCTTTGAGCAGGGGAATACATTTCGTAACAGCATGGGAAGTCCTGGTTACATGAAATAATTCAGACATTTAAGCCCTGGTGACATGAAACAGTGCAGACATATAAAAATACAGAACCAATTTATACTGGAATAAAATATTGCTTTTCTAGACCTTCAAGATAAACCTGAAACCAGAGAAACTAGACAGTTCTCAGGAAGAAATGTGGCAGAAAGAGAAACTTATTTGTGATTCAGAGAATGACTATTATAGAAACAGACTTAAGAATTAAAAATCAAAACCTCATGCAATCTTACCAACAGCAAATTGGTGTCTTAAGACACTCTTGTTATTTTAACATAGAGGGCCAAAATTAGAAGTTCTGTGTTTTAATATCAATGTTCATTCCCTAGAAAGACTGTTAAAAATTTGTTTTAATTATAGCCAACTTATTCACACACCAAATTTCTTAAAATTTCTCTTTATTAACCTTTTCATGACTTAGACCATCTATGACATGCTTGGACTTTCTACCTTTCCCTATACTGCTCTTTCTTAAAAAACCAGTCATTTTACTTTAAGACAAAGAGTTACTACGTAAGATTCTTTCTCATACAAAATTATAATTTCTCATACAAAATCTCTTTTGTTCATATCCGTAACTTTCTTATATGTCTCTCTCCCCTTACTGCTGGTTCCTTTTTTTCTTGTTTCTATTTACTTTCCAAATCCATATTGTGAAACTCCTTTTAAATAACCTTCAAATTAGACAAAATATTTTTTTCTCACTGACGAACATATTTTATGTGTTTCTTATAATTTTTTCTTGTTAAAAACACACCTGGCCAGGCATAGTGGCTGACGTCTGTAATCCCAACAGTTTGGGAGGCCGAGGCAGGCAGATCATGAGGTCAGGAGTTCAAGACTAGCCTGAGCAACTTGGTGAATCCCCATCTCTACTAAAAATATAAAAATTAGCTTGGCATGGTGGTGGGTGCCTGAAATCCCAGCTACTCAGGAGGCTGAGGCTGGAGAATTGCTTGAACCTGGGAGGTGGAGGTTGCACTGAACTGAGATCGTACCTCTGCACTCCAGCCTGGGTGACAGAGCGAGACTCCATCTCAAAAAACAAACAACACCTTTTGGCACAGTTCATTTGAAGAATTATAAATTAGAATTTTTAACACATAGTAACCTTAAATTTTATTAAAAACATAGAAATCTTGCTGGATGTGGTGGCTTACACCTGTAATCCCAGCACTTTGGGAGGCCAAGGTAGGCATATCACCTGAGATCAGGAGTTTGAGACCAGCCTGGCCAATATGGTGAAACCCCGTCTCTACTAAAAATACAAAAAAATTAACCAGTTGTGGTGGCGGTGCCTGTAATCCCAGCTACTGGGGAGGCTGAGGTGAGAGGATCACTTGAACCTGGGAGATGAGGTTGCAGTAAGCCAAGATTGTGCCACTGCACTCCAGCCTGGGTGACAGAGTGACACTTCATCTAGAAAAACAAACAAACAAACAAAAAACATAGAAATCTTGAATTGCCTATTGTATATCAGTCTTTTTACAAATAAGAACCATTTTGTAATTATTAGAAAAACATGTTTCCCTATAGCATAATTTTTAGAGACCAAACATATTTAGTCTTTCTATTAAATTTAAGAAATCAAGTAGAGACCTACTTTTGGTTCTTTCATGGCCATCATTTTGTCACCAAACCAATTGGGTTAGTTTGCCTGTGGACAATGGAAATCCAAACACCAAAGCACCAGCTTTTTACATTGAGAAAGGTTTATTGTGAGTCAGCTAACAAGGAGACAGAAGGAAATGCTCAAATCCGTCTCCCTGAGCTGGGGGCTGGTCAGCTTTTATAAGCATAGGCTAATGAGGTATGATCTTATTATATCTTGCAACGAGGTGATGCCAGGAAGCCTGATCTGATTGGATCCTGCCATAGGGTATGCCAGGGCTCAATCTGATTGGATCCTGGATCCTGCCATGTGGTGTCCACCTCCTAATTCTGTACTTACTACTCAGTCTAAGCATTAGGTTGTGCCCATGGTCGTATGCTTGGTTTATCAGCAAGCCTTTATAGAAAGCCTACTGTGTGTGATGAATGTACTGGCCCAGGTGTTTTTCAGGTACCTTAAATTCAATTTAGAGTCATTTGAAATGAATTGCCTTAGCCGTGAAGTATTTTTAGTTCCTTGGAACCTTAATAGCAGTTTTTATTGTTGTTGTTGTTTTTCTGAGACGGAATCTCGCTGTCGCCCAGGCTGGAATGCAGTGTTGCAGCCTTGGCTTGCTGCAACCCTGCCCCCTGGGTTCAAGAGATTCTTGAAAAATAGTTACCCGGAGACTACCCATGACCAACGTCTGTGAAACTGTGGAAATAAATAATTGAAAATCTAAGTCGCTGGAGCTTTAAATTATTTTGAGCCATTAAAGAAATGTGATCATGAAGCCTGAGTCACATGACAGGCAACTGTAACCTAGAAAGGTATAACTGTTTCTCTGATTACAGATTAGCCTTTGTTCTTACATATAATGTTTCAGTGTTTTGTACAATGTCGTAAATGAATAAAGCGTGTCAGGGAAGATTCCTTCCCTCTTCTCTGTTGATTTTCCTTATAGATTAACTTCCCTCTTAACCTTTCTCATACAAAGACTTCATGACTATCACATTGTCTTAAGATGGAATATTAAATATACTCTTAAATTGGAAAGGAAATGAAAACCAGCTGTAAAGAAAACAAGCCATAGGGAAAAGAAAATAAACTGTAACTAAATTGTTATAACTCATAAATTAGCCTTGTATAGAAAATGTTGTGATCCTGTTAAATTTCTTTGTTTTCTTCCTATATGCAAGACCTTAACTTTTAACTTCAGAGTGCTGACTCCATTTCTCTGGAGTCTGTGTTTCCTGGATGGCCATTCCTAGTCTTTCATATGAATAAACTCTTTTAAACTGGATTCTGATCCTTTCGATTAGTTCAGGTTGACAAAACCATACCCCAAAAAGATGAAGAATAGTTTTGCTTTTATATTTTTGGCACGAAAACTCCTAGCACTGGCAGACTGACATGTCTCTGGGTCAAATGACCGGAAACATCAAAACCCTGTCTCTACAAAAAATACAAAAATTGGCCAGACATGGTGGCACATGTCTATAGTCTCAGCTATTAGGGAGGCTGAGGCAGGAGGATCACCTCAGCCCAGGAGCTTGAAGCTGCAGTGAGCTGTGAGCATGCCACTGCATTCCAGCCTGGGTGATAGAGCGAGACCCTATCACAAAAATGAATAAATAAATAAGTAAAAGCATGATTCTATGGAAAGGACATATTACATGTTATTAAGTTTTAAGGACCACAATACGAAATTATATACCGTTTCCACTTAGGTTTAAAAAAATCAAGCCTTTGCATGTGTTCATTTAGCCATTCATTCCTTGAAAGAAAACGTCTTAAGCGTCTCCTGTTAGTACATTCTGTGCTAAGGTGATCTAACTCAGTTACAGTTTTATAGGAAGACAGATCATGAAACAACAGTAAATGAATGATACCCTTCTCTTCACTCACTGCTCTCTAGCCATATTGATCTTTCAATTTCTCAAAGTTAGCAAGCTCTTTCCTGTGCACATTTTACTGTCTTCACAGTGCCTCTTATATTGTAAAGCTGGTGATTATGTATTTATAAGGATAGTTATCTACCCGATATCTCTGTCTCTATATTGTAACTTCTTTGAGGGCAGGAATCATGATACCATTTAATTGTCAATACTTAGCTCAATACCCAATACATAGTAGGTATTCAGTAAACATTTCTTGGGCAAATGAATGAATACATGATTAGGGGAAGTATGTAGTAGAAACACTTTAATCTAATGGGAGTTAGTGGAGATTTCCCCAAAGAACTGAATTTTAAGCAGAGATCTGAAGAATGAAGAAGAATTAGCAAGCGAAGAAGAAGAGGCAGAGTGTTCTAGAGCTTAAGCTTAGATATTATCCTAAAGGCAAGAGAAGAGTTTTAAACAAAATGTAGTACTATCAAATTTCCATTTTCCAGTATTGTTAGGCATAGACTAGATAGGCAGTGCTGGAGCCAGAGAGGTTGTTTGGGAGGCTTTAATAATAATAGATGGTGGTGGCCTCACTTGGGTTCTTGGCAGTGGAGAAACAGAGAAGTGAGTGTGTTTGAGAGATTTTTAGAAGGCAGAATAACTGATTAGGGATAGTGAAGGAAAAGGAAGAGTTAGTGTGATTCCACATTTCTGCTTTACAATTGAGAAGATCCTTGGGCCATTAATGGATACTAGGGACTCCATTAAAGGAAAGAAGTATCTGAGGAGTAAAGAACCTGAGGTACCCTTGAGACCTATCTAAATGAAGGTTGAGCATTAAGGACTTCATTATATAGGTGAATATTCTGGGTATAAATAAATGCCTTGAAAGAAAGAAAGAAAACCTTAATAATATTGGGACTCAAGTTATATTAAATTTTTTATTATTAAATTTTGGTTTTCATTATTGTATTTTTGTGAAGGAAATATAAACTTAAAAAAATTATATCGCATGGGAAATGCAAAATTAAAAAAAATAAAAAAGGACAAAAAACTAATACCTTCTTTAGGCAAAATGTGGGCTACACCCGGTAAAAATAAGTGAATGGTCCTAAATAGAAGCCTACTGGGAAATGAATTCAACATTAGCATGTATGTATGGGGATGAGTCATCTGGAAATTTAAACTTGCCATTCAAAGAAGGCCTCCTAGTGGAAGGGCCTGTCATTTATTCATCCATGTATCCTTCGGACTTAGCATAGTGCCTTGTACCTAGCAATGGCTCAAGTGATAGCTATGATTTTAGATTTATTATTAGCACATTAATTTTGTTTACATCACTATTCAACATTGAATTTTTATACAATGATATAATCTATGTCATCTTTTTAGGTAGATTGGGGTCAGCTGGACTACTTAGTTGTTGACATGCCACCAGGAACTGGAGATGTGCAGCTATCAGTCTCACAGAATATTCCTATAACAGGTAAATCTTCAAAGTTTAAAGTAATTTGTACTTTTTTTGATGTGTTGTTATTGCTATACCAAAACACAAACTCCACATCAGGCAAATATTTTATCTTAAAAATATTCATTCACTTATAAATTTTTCATTAGAGATCAGAAGCATAAATTATTCAAAATATTACCAGAATAAGTATATTTATGAAACCATTACACTTTTGTTACTAGGAAGAGCAAAGTCTCTGGTTCTTGTTGTTCTTGGGAGAAAGAATTTGTCCAAGAGACAATTTTAGCGAAAAGAACAGAATTTATTGAAGAAAGTACATGCCAAGAGAGGAGCAGGCTGGAAAAACAGCAGTAGGAACAGCAAGGGTTAAGTAGTAGCAGAGACAGTACGCTCTGAAAGAGGAGGCAGAGTGAGCTGCTTGAAAGAAAATGAGCCAACAGCCCTGAGAGTTCAACATTGCAGTTTTCATTGTGTTGAACTCTTTCTTTAAGTTCCTGTCTGTCTCAAGTCTCGGCCTTGGTCTTTGGCTAGTTTCCCACTTCTGCTTTAAGTCTCTACCTTGTCCCTGACTAGTTCCTGCCACAGTTTTGTGGGATTCTCTTACTCTGAGTTGATGCACATGTGTCTGCCCAGTGTTGGATATGAAGTCTACTTAATGGCATTGTTGCTCCTTACCGCCACCCCAGGAAGGTCGTATAGCGGTTAAATCTGTACTTACTGTGCCTGTGTATCTCTTAAGAATTTCCCTTTTGCCCAACTCTTTCCCTCCTTATCAGCATGTAGCTAGCTACATTCTGACAGGTTAACTATAGAGTGAGCAATTACTGGGCATCTTAAGGGGTGTTTCAGGGTGTTCCTTTCTGCATAGGTATTTCCGCTCCTGTCTACTCATACCCAGCATGCAGGTTTTGGGTAGTCTCTGGGATGTGAGATTTTCTAGTCCTCCTTTTCTCAGGCGCTCTGTTTCCTGCTCATGTCTAGCTATCTGTCTGCTCTAACACTTCACAAAGGTGGTAGTATAAATCTGTGTTCTGGGAAAGCAGTAGCATTTAAGTATTTTTTAGGCAGAACATGACTGGTTCACTGCTGTGCAGCACTTATACCACTGGTACATGACAGGCACTTGGCAAATATTTATTGAGTGAACACTGAATAAGAATAAATATTAGGAAAATTGGCTTTTTGGTAAATACAACTGTGGGAGAATCTTATAGTCTGCTAATTAATATTAAAGTCAAGAAAACAATAAACATAGCTTATATAAAATACATAATTCTTCAATATGGTAGTGCATATCTTTTTTATGATATGGAATTTAAATATTAGTACGGTAGTTACCCTTTATATTGAATCTGTTTCTAAAGATTTTCCTAGATTCCACTAGAGAAATAGTTGCGAATCTCTCATATATGAAAGGATTTCTGGGAAAATAATGGAATTTTAAAGTGTCTTTGCTAATTAGTTATATGCTGATTGCCAAACAATATCATTGACATTTAATGATTAAAAGATTTAGAATCTAAGTTTTTGACAAAATATACATGTTATTTGGAAATATCAGGTATAACCTTATTAATAGAGATACTTTTGCTATTTTAACATATTTATAATCTTAATGGAGTCTGAGACTTTTTCTTTGGTAAGGCAGGCTGTAAAGTATGAGATGGGAGTAAAATGATATATGAAAATAATTCATTTTTTCATACTGTGATTTTTCTTTCTTTTTTTGCTGTTTTCTTTTTAAGGTATTTATCGTTTTAGGATTTTATATTTACAAATTTTGAGAATATTTACCAAATGTTCATTAAAAAAAAATGTGCTTCTGATACCTTGGAATGCCTTTTGCAAGCATACAAAATGCTTACATTATTCATATAGATAATACATTAGTAAAATTGGGCTAAATTATTTATGCCTTGAGTAGTGACTTGGCACCTTGGAAAAGTTTAAGTTACCTCACACAGGTAAACTGATGTTGCCTAAGCAGTCTTTTTCTCCATTATACTTTTCTTTAAGCTCCTTTGGACAAGATTTATGATTAAATTACCCTATTTTAGTTTGTATTTATACTCCAACACCAGCATTGTATATAGATAGAGGCTGACATTTTCTTCCCCATTCTTTCTTATATCCTAAAATTTAACCAGTGTATTTCTTTTTTCCTTTCCTCTGATGAAAAGTCAGCCATGTAATAGGCAATTAATATTACATGAGAGTAAGACAGTCTTTTTTTGTTGTGGTGGTGAAATGTGCAGAACAGTTAAGTAGTACTATTAATATATTGACATTGTTGTGCAGCCATCACCACTGCCATCGCCAGAGACTTCATCTTCTCAAACTGAAACTTTGGAGCCATTAAACAGTAACTCTCTGGTGGGGTGCTGTGGCTCATGCCTGTAACCCCAGCAGTTTGGGAGGCCGAGGCAGGTGGATTACGAGGTCAGGAGATCGAGACCATCCTGGCTAACATAGTGAAACCTCGTCTCTACTAAAAATGCAAAAAAATTAGCTGGGTGTGGTGGTGGGCACCTGTAGTCCCAGCTACTCGGGAGTCTGAGACAGGAGAATGGCGTGAACCCGGGAGGTGGAGCTTGCAGTGAGCCAAGATCACACCACTGCACTCCAGCCTGGGCAGGAGAGCAAGATTCCGTCCCAAAAAAAAAACAAAAACAAAAACCAGTAACTCTCTGTAGATCCTCCATTCTCCTCAGCCTCTGATAACCACTATTCTTAATGTGTTTTTTACATTAAAGGAAGACCAAGCAAGAAAATATATTTTGAAAGACTGCATTAATGCCAGGTGTGGCGGCTCATACCTATAATCCCAGCACTTTAGGAGGCCGAGGCAGGAGGATCACTTGAACCCAGGAGTTCAAGACCAGCCTGGGCAATATAATGAGACCCCATCTGTACAAAAGAATTAAAGAAAAAAAAGTCATCTGGGGGTGGTGGCGTGCACTGGTGGTCCCAGCTACTTAGGAGGCTAAGGCAGGAAGATCACTTGAGCCCTGAAGGTCGAGGCTGCAGTGAGCTGTATTCAAGCCATTGCACTCCAAACTGGGTGATAGAGTAAGACCCTGTTTCAAAAACAAATAAAAATTAAAAAAGATTTAAAACCTAAAATTTATTTTATGATTTATTATTAAACCATTATATCAATAAATTTTGATTCATATGCAAGGTAAATGCGTAGCACTGTAGAGGAGAAAAGGATGAGTAAATCAGTCTATTCCCTAGACCAGAGTTCCTTACCTTTTTTGACTTTCAGAGTTTTTATGAGAATTTGATGAATACTATGGATTTTCTCCAGGAAAATATATTTATATATGGTATACAGAAACACTAATTTTGTATATAAATTTAGGAAGTTTACACTCCTCAGGTTAAAAGCCCTAGCTCTAAGAGGTAGAGCAAGGTGAGGAGCAGGAGAGAGTGGCTGGTAAGAAAAGAACATGTATGACTTATGAGAAGTGCTTATGAGAGATCTAAACCCAGGCTATGGGTTTCAAAGGAAGAGACTGTGAGATTAAGGGGAATACAAAACACTTCATGGAGATGGACCTTGAAGAATAAATACGATACATTGTAGAACATTCAGGATTGCTCCATACCTTGCTTTCTTTGCTTGTTCTTTAATAATTTAATCAATGAAAACCACTAATTCTTTATGGGCAGTAGATTTCTGTATGAAATGGTATCATGGTGATTGCCTGTTAATAATAAACTGCCTTTGGATGACAGTCTTCCATACATTAATTTTCAAATTTAATTCTTACAGGTGTTATATGATTTCTGTTTTCTTAAATCTCAAAAGGGTTTAGTGGCTTTCATAAGAAAACACAATTACAGTAAATCATAGCTAAGTTTTATATTCATTTTGACAGAGTTTAAAGCTTATGCTGTTGACCTCTACATCAGACTGGCCTAATGTAAAACCCAACAATGTTTGACTCATAGATTTTTCTGAGTTTAGCCCTAGTCCATTAAAATTAATTTAGGTTGAAATTATTCTAATCTAGGTAATCCCTGATAAAAAATAAATTTATCTGTGAATATGCCTAAATTTGTGGACCCCTAGGGGCTGAATATCCAACTCGTGGTCTGGATTGGTGCTTACTATATTCAGTAATTTTTTTGAGTCCTGAGAGACTACTTTGGTCCTCTTTAACTCACACATTCCAGGAGAATTCTGGAGGTAGTCTAGAAGCAGTTTTCTTCTTCTTTTAGGAGTATAGCCCCAAGTGGTTCTTGAAGAGACCAGTATTATCTTTGTGCTCATTCATATACCAGTCTTGAACATATGGCCCATTTTCAGACACCCTGGCTCTCTGTATAGAATTGTAGCAGTGAGTGTTAGTACATTCATATTGTGGTTATTAAGTCAGTATTAAAATGGATAACAATGAAAGACTAGATTTCCTACATTGAAGTTGTATTAATTTGTATTAATTTTATAATTATAAAAAATAGCAGCAAGGAAATGCAGATAAACAAAAAAAAAAAAAAGTAGCAAACAATAAAAATGTTCTACCAAAAAGGATGTTGAAGGGAATTTGGGGAGCATGTGATTGTGTCTATGTGTGTGTTAAAGTGTGTATGTTAAAGCCTTAGTTCCTGAGGTTTGGGTTTATTCAGGCCAGTGTCATTTCACAGATAGCATATCTAAAAAGCTACCAAAAATGATCCAGTTCCCAAGATTTCGAGGGAATGGCAGCAACCAAGAAATTGCTGGCCTGGGGCTGAATCATGACTTTCATAAATTTACATAACCTGTAACAGCCTGTCAGAATCATGTCTGCTCTTTCAGACTTAACTAAATTATATGTTCTCTAATTATAAACCCAGTTTTTCTTTCCTTATCATTGACTTTAGAACTCTTGTAAGATACTCTGTGTTCTTCTACCTTTTCTTATGTCCCATATCCTATAAACAACATAAGCTCTTTAGATTCCCATTTGAGTATCCCTGTAATTTGACCTCTCTCTCCTTCCCAGTAAACACCTTCGTATAATTTGGATCCCTCTAAAAAAAACCCTTTGTACTCACTACTCCCACCTTCCCTTTACTTTCCAGAGTCTGTCTTTAAAACGCAGTTGATTCTCACTTAGAATGCCTTTCCTCCTCGTCAGTGAGTACTCAAATCCTGTGTAATCTTTAAAAGCTATCTAGCTCAAATGTCTACTCCCTGCCATCTTCCCCAAATCCCCACTTAGGAATCACTTCCCCCTCATTTGGAAATCACATAACATAATGTTTGGCTCATTCCTATAGCACTTCTGATGTTCTTCATTCAAAACCTGCATACCTATGTTATCTTCTCTAGCAGACTGTTAACTTCCTGGAGGGCTAGGCTGTTTTTCATTCATCTTTGCATTTCTCAGGGTGCCAAACTCAGTGCCTTTCTGCAACTACTCAGGAAATGTTGAATCAATGAATGAGTGTTTTATCTGTGACTGTGTTATCTTTCCAACTAGGCTGGAAGCTGCTTGAATGCAAAAAATGTTTCCTATTTATCATAGTATCTCTTAAAGTACTTTGGCCTATAGCTTATACAATTAATATTAACTGAGTAAATGACAAAGCTACTCTGACTAGCTATTACTGTTTATGTAGAAAGTTTTGTGCCCCCTTATCTTTCTTACCATCCTGCTGATTCATCCTATGAGCCCCTCACCCTGACTGCTTCTCACCCAAGTGTTTTTTCTGTGTATATGTTAAAGGAAGCATTTTTCAAGGAAATATGCATTTTATTTTATTTTCCCTCTGAGAGAAAACTACTTTCATTTTAGGTATTTATTTATGGTTTTTTTTTTTTTTTTTTTTTTTTTGCTGTACCGTATATAATATCCATGTGATCTGTTGATGCCTTTTAGTATTCCCTTTGTTTTAGTGTGTGGGATAGTAGTGTGCAGGTAGGCATTTGCTATTTGATTACTTGCAGGCTCTATATTAAATTACTAATGAGAATAACTAGTGTTGTTCCTAGTGTTGTTCCACTGTAATACAGTAATTAGAAATTACCTTATTTACATGGGGCGTGGTGGCTCACACCTGTAATCCCAGCACTTTGGGAGGCCCAGGCAGGCAGATCACGAGATCCAGAGAACGAGACCATCCTGGCTAACACGGTGAAACCCCGTCTCTGTTAAACATACAAAAAATTAGCCGGGGCTGGTGGTGGGTACCTGTAGTCCCAGCTACTTTGGAGGCTGAGGCAGGAGAATGGCGTCAACCCGGGAGGCAGAGCTTGTAGTGAGCAGAGATCCTGCCACTGCAATCCAGCCTGGGTGACAAAGCAAGACTCCGTCTCAAAAAAAAAAGAAAGAAAGAAATTATCTTATTTACTTGAAGTGATGTTTAGTAAGGTGCTAAATACCTTTCTGACAAAAAAAAAAAAAAAAAGAAATTATCTTATTTACTTGAAGTGATGTTTAGTAAGGTGCTAAATACCTTTCTGATCCTCTGTCCTTACCTGTGGGAAACTTGCTTAACTCCACAGACTTGTAAGGATCAAATAAGATAATGAATGTAAAGCCTCCATCTAAATGTGTACTATTTTCTAGAAACTACAGGAACACTATCAAAAAGTTTTTTTGTGGGCAGGGCGGTTAGTAGTGAAATGTCGTGAATTAGAAAGAGCCTTTCTATCAATTTTGCATTTCTGTAAGCTATGTTGAGAATAAAATCAGATGTTTTATACTTGGAAAGAGACATTCTTTTGGAAAATGCGTAGAGGCAGACCTGTCCACACAGAAAGTGTAGTATTCTGAAAGAGAATCTTGAATCTTGATATTAGCTAGATATAAGATACAACTGCCACCCCCCCCCACAAAAAAAAACACCTTTTTTATAGTGTACATGTAGTTTCTAGAAAATACTACACATTTAGGTGGAATCTTTACATTCATTATCTTATTTGATCCTTACAAGTCTCTGGAGTTAAGTTCTCCACAAGTAAGGATAGAGAATCAGAAAGGTGTTTAGTACCTTACTAAACATCACTGCAAGAAATAAGATAAAGAATTTCTAATTACCAACTCTTTGTATATGCTCCATCTTGTTACATAGAATGGATAACAACCTCATTACAGGTACAACTTGGGAGTATCACAGGTTTGGTTCCAGACCACCTCAATAAAGCAAATATTGTAATCAAGTAAGTCTCATGAACTTTTTGGTTTCTTAGTACATACAAAACTTTTGTTTACACTATACAGTAGTCTATGAACTGTACACAATATTATGTCTTTAAAAATGTACATTCCTTAAATATTTTATTGCTAAAAATGCTAATGGTCATCCAAGCCTTCAGCAGGTCATACTTTTTTTGCTGGCAAAGTGTCTTGCCTTCATGACTGTGGCTACTGACTGATCAGGGTGGCAGTTGCTGATGGTTGGAGTGGCTGCGGCATTTTCTTAAAATACGACAACAAAGAAGTTTGCTGTATCAACTGACTCCCTTTCAGGAAAGATAGCATGTGATGCTGTTTGATAGCATTTAACCAATAGTAGAATATCTTTCAAAATTGGAGTCAGTCTTCTCAAGCCATGCTTCTGCTTTATCAACTAAGTGTGCGTAATATTCTAAATACTTTGTTGTCATTTCAACAGTGTTCACAGCATCATCACCAAAAGTAGATTCCATCTCAGTAAACCACTTTATTTGCTAAAGCAATTCCTTATCTGTTCAAGTTTGATAATGAGATTTCAGCAATTCAATCACATCTTCAGATCCCACTTCTAATTCTAATAATTCTCTCGCTGTTTCCACCACATCTGCAGTTATTTCCTTCACTGAAGTCTTGAACCCCCAAAAGTCATCTGTGAGGGCTGGAATAAACTTCTTCCAAACTCCTGTTCATCTTGATATTTTGACCCCTGCCCATGAATCACGAATGTTATTTGGTACAGTGAGAATACATACAACATAATATCAATAATATCAATAGGATTGTCGTCTTATATATGGGTGTGGTTTGTGGCACCCCACAACAGTTATAATAGTAACATGAAAGATCACTGATCACAGATCACCATAACAGATATAACCTTAATGAAAAAGTCTGAAATATTGCAAGAATTACCAAAATGTGACACACAGCCACAAAATGTGACTATGTATGCTGTTGGAAAAATGGCACGGGTAGACTTGCTTGACACAGGTTTGCTACAAACCTTTAATTTGTAAAAAATGCAGTATCTGTGAAGTGCAGTAAAGTGAAGTGCAATAAAATGAGGTGTGACCATATAAGAAGAAACTTTAAATTTAAAAAAACTTATTTCTTTTTTGTGTTAAATATTTTTCCTTCTTTGTTTCAACTGAAGTGCTGTGTATGATATCTGAAGACTGTCTCCATTTGACTTCAACTCTTGGAATTAAGTAGACTTTATGCTTCATATGAAATATGTGAAGCATGTTTTCTCTTTTTAAGGATTGGAGAGTTTTAGTAATTTATTTATATTAAAGTGCTGTATTAGAGTCCTAGCAGGAAACAGATGACACACCTTAAAATGAATTAATAAAAGAAAGTTTAATGAAGCGACTAGTTAAAGGAAACCAACCAGAGATGGTGACGTACCCAGGGACTAGTGACAGTACAACTTGTTATTGCCCTTCCACTGGAAGGGGCAAGGGAGTGAACTGTGTTAGTGGAACTTGGAGCCTGCTGGAGCCATGGAAAAGGGGTTGCCTGATAGAGGAAGCTGTGGCTCTTCCCAGCACTGCTACAAGGCAGGAAGGAGTGTTGGGTGAGGTAGGTAATAAAACTTCAAATTCTTTCTCCTCCCACAGTCTCATCTCCTGTTTGTCCCTCCTCATAGTAGATCCTCATTGAGAGCCAGAAGGCAAGGAAACTTGGGTGATACAGTCCACAGAGGTCAGCTCCTGGGGGACTGATCAGGGCAGAGGGCATTTGGGCAGAGTTTAAGGAATGCGGAGGGAGACTACCGCAAGTGGAATAATTAACACAACATTGCTTCTTCATGGCTATAATTGTGAATTAACAGCTTGACACAGATGAAATACAAAGAAAGCGGACAGAATCTCTGCCCTCTAAAAGACTGTAAGCTAATTTAGACACCAGTAGTACAGTCAAATTAGTGAAAATTAATACTATCACAAGGCAAAATTATACTGTCATAAACCTACAAACAGAATATTTATGTTGTAGATGAGCAGTGATACAAGTATATTTTGTGTAATGGGGAGTAATAGATGGAAGAGTTTATTTTGATAGGATAGTTAGAAAAAAGTTCCCCTTCACGTTATTAAGTAAAGATTGATATAGGAATGAAACTTTTGGAAATTGTTCTTATAATAGAACGAACAAAGACTGAGCAACTAAGTGGGAAGCTATCATGATCCCTTCTTTGTTCCTTCTGTTTTCTTCCAGGGAACAGCAGAAGTGGTACAGGACACAGCTAGACAGTCCTAGTGTGAGTCCTATTTTGATTTCTTATCTCCTAGAGAGAGAGAAGCCACTGTGTATGACAGTAGTGAGCTAGTTAATATGCTGAATATTGATGGGCTCAAGAAAAGTTGCATTAACAGTTTGGTGTTATATTATTGCTGTGGTTTGACTGTGTCCCACAAAAGTTCATGTGTTAGAAACTTACTTGCTAATGTAACATTATTAAGAGGTGTGGACTTTTAAGAAGTGATTGCGTCATCAGGGCTCTATCCTCATGAATAAACGAATGCCCTTATCCCAGGAATGAGTTAATTCTCAAGGGCGTTAATTAGTTCTTACAGGAGGGAGGGAGTTCTCTCCAGAGCAGGTTGTAATATAATAAAAACAAGTTTAACTTATTCTTAAAATCTCCTTAGCACACGATTTACTTGCCCTTCTTCTTCCTTTTTTTTTTTTTTTTTTTTTTTTTGAGACAGAGTCTTGCTCTGTCGCCAGGCTGGAGTGCAGTGGCACAATCTTGGTTCACTGCAGTCTCCGCCTCCCGGGTTCAAGCAATTCTCCTACCTCAGCCTCCCGAGTAGCTGGGACTACAGGTGCATGCCGCCATGCCTGGCTAATTTTTTTGTATTTTTAGTAGAGACAGGGTTTCAGCACGTTGGCCAGGATGGTCTTGATCTCCTGACCTCGTGGTCCACTGGCCTGGGCCTCCCAAAGTGCCTGGGCCTCCCAAAGCGCTGGGATTACAGGCGTGAGCCACCGCTCCTGGCCACCCTTCTTCTTTTCTACACAATGTCATGATGTAGTGGGAAGGCTCTCCCCAGAAGTTGCTGCCATGCCCTTGGACTTCCCAGCCTACACAACAATGAGCCAAATAAACTTATTTTCTTTATAAATTACCCAGTCTCCAACATTCTGTTATGGAAACAGAAAGTGAAATGAGACAATTGATAACGAGGTGATGTCCTTTCTTCCTGTCTAGGACCTTTCCTATCTGGATGCTGCAGATAGAAAGCCAGAGGTCTTTCTGTCTCTTATTCATTTAAATGAGATGAGATAGGAGTTTTAAATTAAGACATTGTGATATTTCAGTCATTGTTTAAAGTGAAAGGCATTTATTGTTTGTGAAAGGTGTCAGGCCTATTGTCACAGTGACTAAACTTCCATTCACTCATTAAAAATTCTTGAGAAAAAATTAAACTTGCCTACCCTGGTATTTTTCCTTCCATCAGCAGTTTACTTAATCACGTTATCTCTTTTATGGTAACACTCTTTGACTGCCAATTTGGACAATGGTTTCTGTAATGAGGAAACCTATTGGGGATTAGAGGATCAGAAACTTATTGTTGCCAAGTTAAATAAATGAATGACCCATACGCCATTTCTTTAAATAGTTTCCTTGATTGTTTGGCATTTACTTTTTCAAAGCAAAAGGAACATAGTAATTTCACTTAGGGAAACTAAATAAAATCTTTCATTTTAAAAAAAAAAAAGCTATTTTTTCACTTCTTATTTTCAAATTTGCAAGAGTAATTCTTTAAAGGCATCTAATGCCAGTCTTTTGGAAAACATTGAAAACTCAAAGAAAAACATTTGGCTATTTTGGATTTTAGTGCTGTGTTTCCCCTAAAACTTTACAATTTATAATGACTTCAAAATGTAGCTCTAAAAATAACCTTGCACCTTAAAGGTAGAGGAATTAGGACATTACTTTTCCTGATATTAAGGAATATTAAGTTTTCATTTATGTTTTCAGTTTCCAGAACAGAACATTAAAGGAGGCGATCAATTTTGTACTCTTTTCAAGCACACCATCTTTCCATGCAAATGTTGGACAGAGTTATAATTAATAGATACTTGGCAAGAGTTGCATGATGTGGAAAGAGTTATTGTTTTATTCATCAAGTTAAAAAAATTCTTTCTGAAATAAATTGGTTTTGTTGTTACACAAATTGTAACCAACTACTGGAAACTGCATTCCAGGGTTTTATCTTTTAAGGCATTCCTGGTGATTCAGTTTGCAACTTTAGCTCTAGTTAGATTAGGAATCAAATTTATAAAATCAAATATAATGCCATTTACTAAATGCTTTCTGTCTTTCTTTTCTTTTCCTCCTTTCTTTCCATTCTTTCTTTCTTTCCTTTCTTCCTTTGAGATGGAGTCTCTCTATATTGCACAGGCTGGTCTCAAACTCCTTGGTTCAAGGGATTCTCCCACCTTAGCCTCCCAAGTAACTGGGATTACAGGGATGCACCACCACACCTAACTCTCAATCTAAATTTAAGAAGAAGTAAACTCTTTAGGGCTCTTGTATTTGGCTGAGCATATATGAAATACAAGGGAAGGGACATAGTTTTTGCCCTCTATGAGTTTGTAAGCTAATATAGACAGTAGTAGTACAGTCAAATTAGTGAAAATTCATACTATCACAAGGCAAAATTGTACTGTCATTAAATCTATGAACAGAATATTTATATTGTAGATAAGCAAGTATATTTTGTGTAGTGGGGAGTAGAAGTAATAGGTAGATGTTACAGTTAAAAGTTCAATTAAGAGTTCAAAGAAATAGCTTGAGAATTAATAACTTCTGAACTATGACATGAAAAGGAGCAGGAGTTTAAAAGCTTCCCCAGGTGATTCTTATTTAATCAGCTTTCAGCATCACTTGTCTAGACCAACCCATCTGATGTTTGAATTCCCTGAATTCCTATCAAGAGGTCATCTAGCCTGTATTTGAATAGTAAGTTTCTGAGATAATTCATTCCTTTTTATAGTACAAAAACAGGCACATAGACCAATGGAACAGAATAGAGAGCCTAGAAGTAAGGCCACACACCTATGACTATCTGATCTTCAACAAGGGTGACGAAAAACAAGCGTTGGGGAAAAGACTCCCTATTTAATAAATGGTGCTGGGATAACTGGCTAGCCATAAGCAGAAGATTGAAGCTGCAACCCTCCCTTACACCATATACAAAAATCAACTCAAGATAGATTAAAGACTTAAATGTAAAACCCAAAACGATCAAAACCCTGGAAGACAACCTAGCAATACCATCATGGACATAGGAATGGCAAAGATTTCATGACAAAGATGCTAACAGCAATCACAACAAAAGCAAAAATTGGCAAAAGGGATCTCATTAAAATTAAGAGCTTCTGCACGGCAAAAATAAACTATCAACAGAGTAAACAGACAACCTACAGAATGGGAGAAAATATTCACAAACTATGCATCTGACAAAGGTCTAATATCCAGCATCTATTTACAAGAAAAAAATAAAGCCATTAAAAAGTGGGCAAAGGACATGAACAGACACTTTTCAAAAGAAGGCATACATGCAGCCAACAAGCATATGAATAAAAGCTCAAAATCACTGATCACTAGAGAAATGCAAATCAAAACCACAATGACATACCATCTCATACCAGCCAGAATGGCTGTTATTAATACAAAGTCGAAAAATAACAGATGCTGGTGAGATTGCAAAGAAAAGGTAACACTTATACACTGTTGGTGAAAGTGTAAATTAGCTCAACCATTGTGGAAGCTGGTGATTCCTCAAAGAGCTAAAGACAGAACTGTCATTCAGCCTAGCAGTGCCATTACTGGGAGTATAACTGAAGGAATATAAATCATTCTGTCATAAAGACACACGCACATGTACATTCATTGCACTACTACTCACAATAGCACAATAGCAAAGAATGCAATCAACCTAAATGCCAATCAGTGGTAGACTGAATAAAGAAGATGTGATATATACACACCATGGAATACTGTGCGTCCATAAAAAAGAATGTTCCTTTTCAGGGACATGGATGGAGCTGGAGGCCATTATCCTTAACTACCTAATGCAGGAACAAAAAAATACCCCATGTTCTCACTTATAAGTGGGAACTAATCGTGAGAACACATGGATACAAAGAGAGTAACAACACACACCGGGGCCTCTCAGAGGGTAAAGGGTGGGAGGAAGGAAAGGAGCTGAAAAAAAAATGACTATTGGATAATAGACTTAATATGTGGGTGATGAAATAATCTGTGCAACAAACCCCTGTGACACAAGTTTACCTATATAACAAAACTTCACATGTAACCCCGAACCTAAAATAAAATTTCAAAAAAAAAAAAGAAAAGAATTTTTGGACATTTCCTTCATGATATACCAGACAGAGCTTAATGTCTTAAAAGTTCAGTGAATAGTATAATGACCAATATGTGGTCAGATTCATACAAAACACCACTTTTGAATTCATTAAACATTTATATGTAGGAAAAAATACAAATCCCACATTTTAAAAAGTTTGTGCACTTGGTCATAGATGTTAGAAATTTGATCAGGATCTGAAATGTCGCTCTGAAGAATGCCTTCACATCTTAAGTATGACGGTATTTGGAAATAGAGCAAAGCTTTCCATATAAAGTCTCTGTCTCTATTCTTTTATTTCCTGAAAAATACCTGGTTAAATAAAGTTAGGGTAATGGTAATCAGAGAGCAACAGTTCTCCTTTCTAGAGTTTGTTTTAGGGAAAGAATGTGTATAAAAAGGAACGTGTTCTGTTATTAAACGGTCTTTGGTATTGGTTTGCTGTAGTCATGAGCAAGCTGAGCTATGTGCGCATCACAATTTGAAATGCAAAATATTTAATCTTAGAGTTCAACATGAACAAACACTGGAAACCAAAATAGTATTTTCAGTTGTAGAGCCATATGTGTACAAGTAAGCTCCCCAAGGTGTTTGCTGATCAATATAAAGATAGATTCAAGACTGGAAAAATACAAGGGTTTTATCTTTTTTATTTTATTTATTTTTTGAAGGATTTTTTTTTGTTATACTTTAAGTTCTAGGGTACATGTGCACAACATGCAGGTTTGTTACATATGTATACACATGCTGTGTTGGTTTGCTGCACCCGTTAACTCATCATTTACATTAGATATTTCTCCTACTGCTATCCCTCCCCCATCTCCCCACCCCACGACAGGACCCGGTGTGTGATGTTCCCCGCCCCGTGTCCAGGGGTTCTCATTGTTCAGTTCCCACCTATGAGTGAGAACATGCGGTGTTTGGTTTTCTATCCTTGCTATAGTTTGCTCAGAATGATGGTTTCCAGCTTCATCCATGTCGCTACAAAATACATAAACTCATCCTTTTTTTATGGCTGCATAGTATTCCATGGTATATATGTGCCACATTTTCTTAATCCAGTCTATCATTGATGAACACTGGGTTGGTTCCAAGTCTTTGCTATTGTGAATAGTGCCGCGATAAACATACGTGTGCATGTGTCTTTATAGTAGCATGCTTTATAATCCTTTGGGTATATTCCCAGTAATGGGATGGCTGGGTCAAATTGTATTTCTAGTTCTAGATCCTTGAGGAATCGCCACACTGTTTTCCACAATGGTTGAACTAGTTTACAGTCCCACCAACAGTGTAAAAGCATTCCTTTTTCTCCACATCCTCTCCAGCATCTGTTGTTTCCTGACTTTTTAATGATTGTCATTCTAACTGGTGTGAGATGGTATCTCATTGTGGTTTTGATTTATACATCTCTGATGACCAGTGATGATGAGCATTTTTTCATGTGTCTGTTGGCTACATAAATGTTTTCTTTTGAAAAGTGTCTGTTCGTATCCTTTGCCCACTTTTTGATGGGGTTGTTTATTTTTTTCTTGTAAATTTGTTTAAGTTCTTTGTAGATTCTGGATATTAGCCCTTTGTCAGATGGATAGATTGCAAAAATTGTCTCCCATTCTGTAGGTTGCCTGTTTACTCTGATTGTTTCTTGTGCTGTGCAGAAGCTCTTTAATTTAATTAGATCCCATGTCAATTTTGGCTTTTGTTGCCATTGCTTTTGGTGTTTTAGTCATGAAGTCCTTGCCCATGCCTATGTCCTGAATGATATTGCCTAGGTTTTCTTCTAGGGTTTTTATGGTTTTAGTTCTAACATTTACGTCTTCAATCTATCTTGAATTAATTCATGTATAAGGTATAAGGAAGGGGTCCAATTTCAGCTTTCTACATATGGCTAGCCAGTTTTCCCAGCACCATTTATTGATTAGGAAATCCTTTCCCCATTTCTTGTTTTTGTCAAGTTTGTCAAAGATCAGATGGTTATAGATGTGTGGTATTATTTCTGAGGCCTCTGTTCTGTTCCATTGGTCTATATCTCTGTTTTGGTACCAGTACCATGTTGTTTTGGTTACTGTAGCCTTGTAGTAAAGTTTGAAGTCAGGTAGCATGATGCCTCCAGCTTTGTTCTTTTGGCTTAGGATTGTCTTGGCAATGCAGGCTCTTTTTTGGTTCCATGTGAACTTTAAAGTAGTTTTTTCCAATTCTTTGAAGAAAGTCATTGGTAGCTTGATGGGGATGGCATTGAATCTATAAATTACCTTGGGCAGTATGGCCATTTTCACGGTATAGATTCTTCCTATCCCTGAGCATGGAATGTTCTTCCATTTGTTTGTGTCCTCTTTTATTTCCTTGAGCTGTGGTTTGTTTCCTCTTCCTTGAAGAGATCCTTCACATCCCTTGTAAGTTGGATTCCTAGGTATTTTATTCTCTTTGAAGCAATTATGAATGGGAGTTCACTCATGATTTGGCTCTCTGTCTGTCTGTTATTGGTTTATAGGAATGCTTATGAGTTTTGCACATTGATTTTGTATCCTGGGACTTTGCTGAAGTTGCTTATCAGCTTGAGATTTTGGGCTGAGACGATGGGGTTTTCTAAATGTACTATCATGTCATCTGCAAACAGGGACAATTTGACTTCCTCTTTTCCTAATGAATACCCTTCATTTATTTCTCCTGCTTGATTGGCCTGGCCAGAACTTCCAACACTATGTTGAATAGGAGTGGTGAGAGAGGGCATCCCTGTCTCGTGCCAGTTTTCAAAGGGAATGCTTCCAGTTTTTGCCCATTCAGTATGATACTAGCTGTGGGTTTGTCATAAATAGCTCTTATTATTTTGAGATACATTCCATCAATACCTAGTTTATTGAGAGTTTTTAGCATGAAGTGGTGTTGAATTTTGTCAAAGGCCTTTTCTGGATCTATTGAGATAATCATGTGGTTTTTGTCTTTGGTTCTGTTTATGTGATGGATTATGCTTATTGATTTGCGTATGTTGAACCAGTCTTGCATCCCAGTGATGAAGCCAACTTGATAATGATGAATAAGCTTGTTTAATGTGCTACTGGATTCGGTTTGCCATTATTGAGGATTTTCACATTGATGTTCATCAGGGATATTGGTCTCAAATACTCTTTTTTTGTTGTGTCTCTGCCAGGTTTTGGTATCAGGATGATGCTGGCCTCATAAAATGAGTTAGGGAGGATTCCCTCTTTTTCCATTGTTTGGAATAGTTTCAGAAGGAATGGTACCAGCTCCTCTTTGTACCTCTGGTAGAATTTGGCTGTGAATCCATCTGGTCCTGGACCTTTTTTGGTTGGCAGACTGTTAATTATTGCCTCAGTTTCAGAGCCTGCTATTGGTCTATTCAGGGATTCCACTTCTTCCTGGTTTAGTCTTGGGAGGGTGTATGTGTCCAGGAATTTGTCCATGTCTTCTAGATTTTCTAGTTTATTTGCATAGAGGTGTTTATAGTATCTGATGGTAGTTTGTATTTCTGTAGGATCAGTGGTGATATCCCCGTTATCATTTTTTATTGCATCTATTTGATTCTTCTCTCTTTTCTTCTTTATTAGTCTGCTAGTGGTCTATCAATTTTGTTGGTCTTTTCCAAAAAACCAACTTCTGGATTCATTGATTTTTTGAAGGGTTTTTTGTGCCTCTATATCCTTCAGTTCTGCTCTGATCTTAGTTATTTCTTGCCTTCTGCTAGCTTTTGAATATGTTTGCTTTTGCCTCTCTAGTTCTTTTAATTGTGATGTTAGGGTGTCAATTTTAAATCTTTCCTGATTTCTCTTGTGGACATTTAGTGCTATAAATTTCCCTCTACATACTACTTTAAATGTGTCCCAGAGATTCTGGTACATTGTGTCTTTGTTCTCATTGGTTTCAAAGACCATCTTTATTTCTGCCTTTATTTTGTTATGTACCCAGTAGTCATTCAGGAGCAGGTTGTTCAGTTTCCATGTAGTTGTATGGTTTTGAGTGAGTTTCTTAATCTTGAGTTCTAATTTGATTGCACTGTGGTGTGAGAGACAGTTTGTTGTGATTTCTGTTCTTTTACATTTGCTGAGGAGTACTTTACTTCCAACTATGTGGTCTATTTTGGAATAAGTGCGATGTGGTGCTGAGACGAATGTATATTCTGTTGATTTGACATCTGTAGATGTCTATTAGGTCTGCTTGGTGCAGAGCTGAGTTCAAGTCTCCTGGATATCCTTGTTAACCTTCTGTCTTGTTGATCTGTCTAATGTTGACAGTGGGGTGTAAAAGTCTCCCATTATTATTGTGGGGGAGTCTAAATCTCTTTTTAGGTCTCTAAGGACTTGCTTTATTAATCTGGGTGCTCCTTTCTTGGGTACATATATATTTAGGATAGTTAGCTCTTCTTGTTGTGTTGATCCCTTTAACACTATGTAATGGCCTTCTTTGTCTCTTTTGACCTTTGTTGGTTTAAAGTCTGTTTTATCAGAGAGTAAGATTGCAACCCCTGCTTTTTTTTTTTTTTTTTTTTTCTTCTTTCCATTTGCTCGGTAGATCTTCCTCCATCTCTTTATTTTGAGTCTATGTGTGTCTCTGCACGTGAGATGGGTCTCCTGAATACAGCACACTGATAGGTCTTAACTCTTTATCCAATTTGACAGTCTGTGTCTTTTAATTGGGGCATTTACCCCATTTACATTTAAGGTTAATATTGTTATGTGTGAATTTGATCCTGTCATTATGTTACCTGATTATTTTGTCCATTAGTTGATGCAGTTTCTTCCTAACATCAATGGTCTTTACCATTTGGCATGCTTTTGCAGTAGTTGGTACTGGTTGTTCCTTTTCATGTTTAGTGCTTCCTTCAGGAACTGTTGTAAGGCAGGCCTGGTGGTGACAAAATCTCTCAGCATTTGCTTGTCCTTAACAGTGGATTCATTCTAACAGAATCGGATCTTCTTGCTTCATTTCTTTAATTTGATCTTCAGTCACTGATACCCTTTCTTCCACTTGATGAAACCAACTGCTGAAGCTTGTGTATGCATCACGTAAATCTTGTGCCATGGTTTTCAGCTCCATCGGGTCATTTAAGGTCTTCTCTACACTGTTTATTCTAGTTAGCCATTCGTCTAACCTTTTTTCAAGATTTTCGCTTCCTTGCAATGGGTTCAAACATCCTGCTTTAGCTTAGAGAAGTTTGTTATTACCAACTTTCTGAAGCCTACTTCTGTCAGCTCATCAAAATAATTCTCCATCCTGCTTCATTCCGTTGCAAGGTGAGGAGTTGTGATCCTTTGGAGGAGAAGGGGCGCTCTGGTTTTTAGAATTTTTCAGTTTTTCTGCTCTGGTTTCTCCCCATCTTTGTGGTTTTATCTACCTTTGGTCTTTGATCGTGGTGACCTACAGATGGGGTTTTGGGGTGGATGTCCTTTTTCTTGATGTTGATGCTGTTCCTTTCTGTTTCTTAGCTTTCCTTGTAACAGTCAGGTCCCTCAGCTGCAGGTCTGTTGGAGTTTGCTAGAGGTTCACTCTAGACCCTGTTTGCCTGGGTTTCACCAGTGGAGGCTGCAGACCAGCAAATATTGCAGAACAGCAAATATTCCTGCCTGATCCTTCCTCTGGAAGCTTCATCTCAGAGTGGTACCTGGCTGTATGAGGTGTCAATCAACCCCTACTGGGAGGTGTGTCCAAATTGGGCTAACGGTGGTCAGGGACTCACTTGAGGAGTCGGTCTGTCCATTCTCAGAGCTCAAACACCATGCTGGGAGAACCACTGATTTCTTCAGAGCTGTCAGACAGGGACATTTAAGTCTGCAGAAGTTTCTGCTGCCTTTTGTTCAGCTATGCCCTGCCCCCAGAGGTGGAGTCTACAGAGGCAGGCGGTCCTCCTTGAGCTGGGGTGGGCTCCACCCAGTTTGAGCCACTTTGTTTACCTACTCAAGCCTCAGCAATGGCAGACGCCCCTCCCCCAGCCAGTCTTCCGCCTCGCAGTTCCATCTCAGACTAGCAGTGAGCAAGACTCCCTGGGCGTGGGACCCGCTGAGCCAGGCGTGGGATATAATCTCCTGGTGTGCCATTTGCTAAGACCGTTGGAAAAGTGCAGTATTTAGGTGGCAGTATCCCAATTTTCCCAGTACAGTCTGTCAGGGCTTCCCTTGGCTAGAAAAGGGAAATCGCCCAACCCCTTGCATTTCCCGGGTGAAGCGATGCCCCACTCTGCTTCCACTTGCCCTCTGTGGGCTGCACCCACTTTCACACCAGTCCTAGTGAGATGAACCAGGTACCTTGGTTGGAAATGCAGAAATCACCCATCTTCTGCATTGATGACGCTGGGAGCCGCAGACTGGAGCTGTTCCTATTCGGCCATCTTGCAAGGGTTTTATCTTAACTTTACAGCAGACATCAGAAGGAGGAAGCAGGGAAGAGAGAGAAACAGAATGAAGACAGACAGACAGACAGACAGAGATAGATATGCACTAACAGTACCATCTGATTCCATCCTAAGTGCTTTAAAATCTGTGGAGGCCTCTTTTGTTCCCAGTCATTCCTAAGTGAACTCAGTCTGGTTAGTTCTGCTTCTTATTTTTTTTTATTTTTTTATTTTTTTTGAGACAGAGCCTTGCTCTGTCACCCAGGCTGGAGTGCAGTGCAGTGGTGCAATCTCGGCTCACTGCAAGCTCTGCCTCCTGGGTTCACACCATTCTCCTGTTTCAACCTCCCAAGTAGCTGGGACTACAGGTGCCCGACACCACGCCCAGCTAATTTTTTTGTATTTTTACCAGAGACAGGCTTTCACCATGTTAGCCAAGATGGTCTTGATCTCCTGACCTCGTGATCTGCCCGCCTCGGCCTCCCAAAGTGCTGGGATTACAGGTGGGAGCCATCATGCCCAGCCAGCTCTGGTTAATTCTTTATAGCATCATTAAGATGGAGTGACTGGAAGCCCATTTAACTGTTGACTCCATTATACTGAAGAGTCAGTATTTGTCCCTAAACAGCAGATATGTATCCAGAGTTTTTTGACGAACTTGTATTCCTTTTTGTTACACACACACAGACACACACACACACACAAAGTCCTGGGATACATGTGCAGAAGTCACAGGTTTGTTACATAGGTATACACGTACCATGGTGGTTTGCTGCACCCATTAACCTGTCATCTACATTAGATATTTCTCCTAATGCTATCTCTCCCCTAGCCCCCAGCGCCCAACAGGCCCTGGTGTGTGATGTTCCCTTCCCTATGTCCATGTATTCTGATTGTTCAGCTTCCACTTACAAGTGAGAACATGTGGTGTTTGGTTTTCTGTTTCTGTGTTCGTTTGCTGAGAATGATGGTTTCCAGCTTCATCCATGTACCTGCAAAGGACATGAACTCATCTTTTTTTAATGGCTGCATAGTATTCCATGGTGTGTATGTGCCACAGTTTCTTATCCAGTCCATTATTGATGGGCGTTTGGGTTGGTTCCAAGTCCTTGCTATTGTGAACAGTGCTGCAATAAACATGCATGTGCATGTGTCTTTATAGTGGAATGATTTATAATCCTTTGGGTATATACCCAGTAATGGGATGGCTGGGTCAATGGTATTTCTGGTTCTAGATCCTTGAGGAACCGCCACACCATCTTCCACAATGGTTGAACTAATTTACAATCCCACCAACAGTGTAAAAGCATTCCTATTTCTCCACATCCTCTCCAGCATCCATTGTTTCCTGACTTTTTAATGATTGCCTTCTAACTGGCATGAGATGGTGTCTCATTGTGGTTTTGATTTGCATTTCTGTAGTGACCAGTGATGATGAGCTTTTTTTCATGTTTGTTGGTGCATAATGTCTTCTTTTGAGAAGTGTCTGTTTATATTCTTTGCCCACTTTTTGATGAAGTTTTTTTTCTTGTAAATTTGTTTAAGTTCTTTGTAGATTCTGGATATTAACCCATGTCAGATGGATGGATTGCAAAAATTTTCTCCCATTCTGTAGGTTGCCTGTTCACTCTGATGATAGTTTCTTTTGCTGTGCAGAAGCTCTTTAGTTTAATTAGATTCCATTTGTCAATTTTGGCTTTTGTTGCAATTGCTTTTGGTGTTTTAGTCGTGAAGTTTTTGCCCATGCCTATATCATGAATGGTATTGCCTAGGTTTTCTCCTAGGGTTTTAATGGTTTTAAGTCTTATGCTTAAGCCTTTAATCCATCTTGAGTTAATTTTTGTATAAGGTTTAAGGAAGGGGTCCAGTTTCAGTTTTCTGCATATAGCAAGCCAGTTTTCCCAGTACCATTTATTAAATGGGGAATCTTTTCCCCATTGCTGGTTTTTGGCAGGTTTGTTAAAGATCAGATGCTTGTAGATGAGTGGTGTTATTTCTGAGGCCTCTGTTCTGTTTCATTGGTCTATATATCTGTTTTGGTATCAGTACCATGCTGTTTTGGTTACTGTAGACCTGTGGTATAATTTGAAGTCAGGTAGTGTGATGCCTCCAGCTTTGTTCTCTTTGCTTAGGATTGTCTTGGCTATATGGGCTCTTTTTTGGTTCCATATGAAACTTAAAGTACCCTTTTCTAATTCTATGAAGAAAGTTAGTGGTAGCTTGATGCAAATAGCATTGAATCTGTAAATTACTTTGGGTAGTATGGCTATTTTCACGATATTGATTCTTCCTATTCATGAGCATGGAATTTTTTTTTCCCATTTTTTTGTTTCCTCTCTTATTTCCTTGAGCAGTGGTTTGTAGTGCACCTTGAAGAGGTCCTTGACATCCCTTGTAAGTTGAATTCCTAGGTATTTTATTCTCTTTGTATCAGTTGTGAATGGGAGTTCACTCATGATTTGACTCTCTTTTTGTCTATTATTGGTGTATAGGAATGCGTATGATTTTTGCACATTGATTTTTTATTGTGAGACTTTGCTGAAGTTGCTTATCAGCTTGAGGAGATTTTGGGCTGAGACGATGGGGTTTTCTAAATATATAGTCATCTGCAAACAAAGTCAATTTGACTTCCTGTCTTCCTATTTGAATACCCTTTCTTTCTTTCTCTTACCTGATTGCCCTGGCCAGAACGTCCAATACTATATTGAATAGAAGTGGTGAGTGAGGGCATCCTTGTCTTGTGTCAGTTTTCAAAGGGAATGCTTCTAGCTTTTGCCCATTCAATATGATATTGGCTATGGGTTTGTCATAAATAGCTCTTATTATTTTGAGATACGTTTCATCAATACTTAGTTTATTGAGCGTTTTTACAATGAAGTGGTGTTGAATTTTATCGAAGGCCTTTTTGCGTCTGTTGAGATAATCATGTGGTTTTTGTCATTGGTTTTGTTTATGTGATGGATTATGTTTATTGATTTGCATATATTTAACCAGGTTTGCATCCCAGGGATGAAGCCAACTTGATAATGGTGGATATGGGTTTTTTTTTGATGTGCTGCTAGATTTGATTTTCCAGTATCTTATTGAGGATTTTCGCATCGATGTTCATCAGTGATATTGGTCTGAAATTTTCTTTTTTGTTGCGTCTCTGCCTGGTTTTGGTATCAGGATGATGCTGGCCTCATAAAATGAGTTAGGGAGGACTCCCTCTTTTTCCATTGTTTGGAATAGTTTCAGAAGGAATGGTACAGCTCCTCTTTGTACCTCTGGTAGAATTCAGCTGTGAATCCGTCTGGTCCTGGTTTTTATTGGTTGTAGGCTATTAATTACTGCCTCAATTTCGGAACTTATTGGTCTATTCATGGATTCAACTTTTTCTTGATTTAGTCTTGGGAGGGTGGATGTGTCCAGGAATGTATCCATTTCTTCAAGATTTTCTAGTTTATTTGCATAGAGGTGTTTATAGTGTTCTCTGATGGTAGTTTGTATTTCTCTAGGATCAGTGGTGATATCCCCTTTATCATTTTTTATTGTGTCTATTTGATTCTTCTCTCTTTTCTTCTTTATTAGTTTGGCTAGCAGTCTATCTATTTTGTTAATCCTTTGAAAAAACCAGCTCCTAGATTCATTGATTTTTGAGGAGTTTTTTGTGTCTCTATCTCCTTCAGTTCGGCTCTGATCTTAGTTATTTCTTGCCTTCTGCTAGCTTTTGAATTTGTTTGCTCTTGCTTCTCTAGTTCTTTTAATTGTGATGTTAGGGTATCGATTTTAGATCTTTCCTGCTTTCTCCTGTGGGCATTTAGTGCTATAAATTTCTCTCTAAACACCACTTTAGCTGTGTCGCAGAGATTCTGGTATATTGTGTCTTTGTTCTCATTGGTTTCAGAGAACTTCTTTATTTATGCCTTAATTCATTATTTACCCAGTAGTCGTTCAGGAGCAGGTTGTTCAGTTTCCATGTAGTTGTGTGGTTTTGAGTGAGTTTCTTCATTCTGAGTTCTAACTTGAATGCACTGTGGTCTGAGAGACAGTTTTTTATGATTTCCATTCTTTTGCATTTGCTGAGGAGTGTTTTACTTCCAATTGCTAACTAGAATAACCAGTTTAGAGAAGAACATAAATGACCTGATGGAGCTGAAAAGCAGCACGAGAACTTTGTGAAGCATACACAAGTATCAATAGCCTAATCGACCAAGCAGAAGAAAGGGTATCAGAGACTGAAGATCAACTTAATGAAATAAAGCATTAAGACAAAATTAGAGAAAGAAGAATGAAAGGGAACCAACAAAGCTTCCAAGAAAAATGAGACCATGTAAAAAGACAAAACCTATGTTTGATTGGTGTGCCTGAAAGTGACAGGGAGAATGAAACCAAGTGGAAAAACACTCTTCAGGTTATTATTCAGGAGAATTTCCCTTCCCCAACCTAGCAAGGCAGGCCAACATTCAAATTCAGGAAATACAGAGAACACCACAAAGATACTCCTTGAGAAGAGCAACCCAAGACACATAATCGTCAGATTCACCAAGGTTGAAGTGAAGGAAAAAGTGCTAAGGGCAGCCAGAGAGAAAGGTCGGGCTGCCCACAAAGGAAAGCCCATCAGACTAACAGCAGATCTCTCTGCAGAAACCCTATAAGCTAGAAGAGAGTGGAGGCCAATACTCAACTTTCTTAAAGAAAAGAACTTTCAACCCAGAATTTCATATACAGCCAAACTAAGCTTCATAAGCAAAGTGAAAGAGAAATAAAATCCTTTACAGACAAGCATCCAGGCCTGCTTTACAACAGCTCCTGAAGGAAGTGCTAAACTTGGAAAGGAAAAACTGGTACCAGCTATTGCAAAAACATACCAAATTGAAAAGACTATTGACACTATGAAGAAACTGCATCAACTAACAGACAAAATAACCAGCTAGCATCATAATGACAGGATCAAATTCACACATAACAATATTAACCTTAAATGTAAATGGGGTAAATGCCCCAATTAAAAGACACAGACTGTCAAATTGGATAAAGAGTCAAGACCCATCAGTGTGCTGTATTCAGGAGTCCCATCTCATGTGCAAAGACACACATAGGCTCAAAATAAAGGGATAGAGGAATATTTACCAAGCAAATAGAAAAAAAAAGAGGAAAAAATGCATGGGTTGCAATCCTAGTCTCTGATAAAACAGACTGTAAACCAACAAAGGTCAAAAAAGACAAAGAAGGGCATTACATAGTGGTAAAGGGATCAACACAACAATAAGAGCTAACTATCCTAAATATATACGCACTCAAGAAAGGAGCACCCAGATGCATAAAGCTAGTTCTTAGAGACCTACAAAGAGACTTAGACTCCCACACAATAATAGTGGGAGACTTTAACTCTCCATTGTCAATATTAGAACAATGAGACAGAAAATTAACAAGGATATTCTGGACTTGAACTTAGCCCTGGACCAAGTGGACATAATAGACATCTGTAGAACTCTCCACCCCATATCAACAGAATATACATTCTTCTTGGTACCACATCACACTTATTCAAAGTTGGATTCTTAACCTTCCAAAGCACACTCGGTCTCTCTCACCAGTAACTTTGGTTTTCTCTTTCTCATCAATTAGGACGATTTAGAACACCAGTAATGTTGATATAGCATTGTTTCCAGTTATTATTGTGTTTAATTCTTTTTTCAGCAATTGATATAATTTTCTTTTTTTCTTTCTTTCTTTTTTTTTTTTAAGATGGAGTCTCGCACTGTTGCCCAAGCTGGAGTGCAGTGGTGCGATCTCGGCTCTCTGCAATCTCCACCTCCCGAGTTTATGCCATTCTCCTGCCTCAGCCTCCCAAGTAGGTGGGACTACAGGCACCCACCACCACGCCTGGCTGATGTTTTGTAGTTTTCACTGTGTTAGCCAGGATGGTCTCAATCTCCTGACTTTGTGATCTGCCCACCTTTGCCTCCCCAAGTGCTGGGATTACAGGCGTGAGCCACCGTGCCCAGCCAATTGATATAATTTTCTATGGGAGGATTTCTTTCTGAGGTGAGCAAGATAATGATTCATTTCTAAATTAATAAAACATATTCTCTTTATGACTGTAATCACTTGTGTAGTCTGTTAGAAAGGAGCAAGAGGTCAAAATAGTGACTCATCCAAGAATTATTTATATTTCCTGTTGAAACACTGTCTGTGAGTACATTTTAGGTGAATTTACCTTTTAAATTATGTTTTCTTTCTGCTGATACTAATATTGATAGGTAATCCTTGATCTTATAGCAAATTATATTTAAAACTCAGGAATTTTGGGGGTGAAAGGAGAAAGACAGAGGAGACCTAAAATATACCAGAGCTTATTTTTTCTGCTGTTGACATTTCCTTACAGTCAGTAGAGGGAGCACAAGTTTTCTGTCAGTCTCTTAATCACAAACTGAAGTGACATCATTAATGATGATATAAAGGGAGAAAATTCTAGACTAATTCATATTGGCTCATGTTTCTGGGAAAAATTAAAATTTAACAGGTAGAAAGCCAAGTGTTAGAAAGATAAAATGTAATGTCAGGTTTCAGAGACCATATGTTGAGTGATACAGTAACAAGAATCAACTGACATAATTTCTTTAAAATTTAAAAATCTCGGGCCGTGTGCGGTGGTGCACGCCTGTAATCCCAGCACATTGGGAGGCAGAGATGGATGGATCACCTGAGGTCAGGAGTTCGAGAGCAGCCTGACCAACAAGGTGAAACCCCGTCTATACCAAAAATTAGCTGGGGGTGGTGGTGGGCGCCTGTAATCCGAGTTACTCAGGAGGCTGATGCAGGAGAATTGCTTGAATCTGGGAGGTGGAGGTTGCAGTGAGATGAGATCGTGCCATTGCACTCCAGCCTGGGCGACAGAGCAAGACTCCATCTCAAAAAAAAAAAAAAAGGCCCTTCACAGTGGCTCGTGCCTGTAATCCCAGCACTTACTGGCTGAGGCAGGTGGATCACCTGAAGTCGGGTTTGAGACCAACCTAACCAACATAGAGAAACCCCATCTCTACTTAAAAAATACAAAAATTAGCTGGGCATGGTGGCGTATGCCCGTAATCCCAGCTACTTGGGAGGCTGAGGCAGGAGAATTGCTTGAACCTGGGAGGCAGAGGTTGCAGTGAGCTGAGATTTTGCCACTGCACTCCAGCCTGGGCAACAGGAGCGAAACTCCATCTCAAAAATAAATAAATAAATAAATAAATAAATAAATAAATAAATAAATAAATAAAATTTAAAAATACAGGCTATCAAAGCAAACCTGGACAAATGGGATCACATCACGTTAAAAAGCTTCTGCACAGTAAAGGAAATATCAACATGAAGAAACGACCAGGAAATGGGAGAAAATATTTGCAAACTACCCAACTGACAAGGGATTTATAACCAGAATATATAAGGAGTTCCAACAACTCTATAGGAAAAAATCTAACAGTCCAGTTTAAAAATTGGCAAAAGATCTAAATAGACATTTCTGAAAAGAAGTCATACAATGGCAAACAGACATATGAAAAGGTGCTCAGAATCATTGATAATCAGAGAAATGCAAATCAAAACTACAGAGAGATATCATCTCACCCCAGTTAAAATGGCTTATGTCCAAAGTCAGGCAATAACAAATGCTGGCAAGGATGTGAGAAAAAGGGGACCCTTGTCACCGTTGGTAGGAATGTGAATTAGTAAAACCACTATCGAGAACAGTTTTGAGGTTCCTCAAAAAACTAAGAATAGAGCCACCATATGATTCAACAGTCCTACTGCTGGGTATACACCCAAAAGAAAGGAAATCATTATACCAGAGAGATATCTGTACTCCCATGTTTATTGCAGCACCATTCACAATAGCCAAGATTTGAAAACAACCTTGGTGTCCATCAACAGATGCATGATTAAGGAAAATGTGTTATTTATACACAGTAGAGTGCTATTTAGCCATAAAAAGAATGAAATCCTGTCATTTGCAACAACATGGATGGAACTGGAGGCCATTGTGTTAAGTGAAATAAGCCTGGCCAGAAAGACAAACATTGCATGTTCTCACTTATTTGTGGGATCTAAAATTAAAACAATTGAACTTATAGACAGAGAGAGTAGAGGATAGTTATTCGTGGTGGGGAAGGGTACTGGCGTCGGGGGGAGATGGTAGTGGCTAATGGGTACAAAAATCATAGTTAGAAAGAATGAGTAAGACCTAGTATTTGATAGCACAACAGGGTGACTATAGTCAATAATAACTTAATTGTACATTTAAAAATATCTAGAAGTGTAATTGTATTGTTTATAACACAAAAGATAAATGCTTAAGGGGATGGATACCCCATTTTCCATGATGTGGTTATTACATATTGCATGCCTATATCAAAACATCCCGTGGACCCCTTATATATATATACCTACTATGTACTCACAAAAATTCAAATAAAATTTAAAATTAAAATCTGGGTTATGCTAGATTAAGGACCAAATTTAATTTTACTAGAGGTTATGTTGTTTCTTTATGCATTATTTTCTTATCATAAATTCTGAATTTCATTCTAGGGCTATCTGAAATGATTACTTATATGATATATGAAACTTATACACTATACTAAACTTTGATATACTATACAGCAAAAGAGGTAGTGGCTTATGTGTGAACCAGTTATGTTTTTGTCTTCTTCAACAAGGATTAGAAATTTTTTTTTTCAGGGCAAAACCCAGAGGCTGATTGTATTGTGATTAAGGACTTAATCAGTAATTAAGAACATATATTTCAGCAAAATACCCTATATATTTCTACAAATAGTAGACAAAAAAAATTTATACCAAAAAAAGTTATATAAATATAGTTCCTTGAAATGTTTACATGCTTCATGAGCATTTGACAGGACATGAAAGATGATCACTGTCCTTGTCAAATGTTGTTATTAATTTGTTCAAATGGTGCTATTCAGACTATTCTGCAAAGAAACTCAAATGGCATAGATGCTTATTTGTGTTACTGTGTGAAGATGAATTAAGTACAGAGAAAACCAAGCCAGTTTAATCCCCCTCTCTAGTATCTTACAGCTATTAAAATAATGTCCTCGAACATTTTTATAATTTTTTTAATGTAACAGCTGTTTAAGTTAAATAGGGCATATGGAAATAGATTCAATTTATAAAGGAGTTAATTGAGATATATTGAGACTTAGTTAGTTATTCAAGGTTATATATTATATTAAGACTGTCATCACAACCAGAATCTGGAGCTCATGACTCCTAGTGCAAGGAGTTGCCAACTTAAAGTTTATAATCTAGGGGATATGATCATGTAGGGGAGATGATTCTGAAAATATAAGAACATTGTTTAAATTGCTGATCTTTTGTTAAGTGCCTATTTTGTGCAAAATATTATGTCATTACTTTTGTTTGATAGAAAGATGAAAAATATCATAATTGTCCTTGAAGTTACATTGTGTAATGGTGATACAAATAGTAGACAAAAAGTATTTAAAAAGTAACATGTTTATATCATATGAAAGCTAAGAATACTTTTTAGAGCCAATGCAGTAGAGAACATCCTACATACTAATACATAGTGAAGGAGAAGATTTGGAGGAAATAGCCTCCTCTGATTATGTAGGAAGAGAATAGCTCTGAGATTGACGACTAATACCTATTAAATAAGATTATTAGGGCAGTTAGGTTGAGCAGAGGTAGTTCTAAAAGCTATTTATAGTTAAGATGGAATGCTAAGTAGTGTAATCATAGAGATAGCTGAGTCCTTGGAAACTATCTAGTGCAGGCACTAGTTTTACAGTTAAAGAAACCGAGACTCAGAGTGATTCTGAGTTATTCGTTTGAGGTTAGTTATACAGCTGCATACAGCCAAAGCTGGAATTTGATCCCTTCCAAATGACTGGATATGAAAAAAACTAGGAAACAGATTAATAATAGAATCTAGAAGGTGGCAAATTCTGGAAGTGTATTGGAGGTGTAGAGTATAATTTTTGCCAAGATGTAATTTCCGTCAGTCTTTGCAAGAGGGGAAAGAGAAGTGTTAATTTTTGGTTTCTTGGGCAAAGTCAATCAAAATAGTAGGCTGTAGTGATCCATGGAACAGTTTGAAAAGTAGGATGAGCTGCCTGATAGCCTTTAGGAAAATGACCTTCCCAGCAACATATAAGGCATTTTATTAATAACAATAGCAAATGTAATAATGATGATATTAACAGTGATAGCTATCATTTATTGAATGTTAGGCATCATGTCAAGTAACTGTGTATAGTAGTTTATTTAGTTACTCTAACCCTGTGACCTAAGTATTTACATGCCATTTTGTCGATGAAGAAACAAAAACTCTGATAGGTTAAGTCATTGTCTAGTCACACAGGTAGTCAGCTGTAGAATCAAATTTTGAATCTTGATCTCTTAGAATTCTAAAAATAGTGTATCTCAAACTTGAGTAATGAATAGGCCCTTCTTCTAAAGGAAAAATAATCTTCCCACACCCCATACTGACTTACTTTTATTATAAGATTACTTAACTAGGTATAAACACAAATTCCTTAAATTTTTAGCTCATACTATATAGTTTAAAAATTAAATTAAATACAAACAAAACTTACAAAATCAGTAAAATTTGAATTTATGACGTTAGTTTAATGTAAAATATGTTTTTTCCTGAAATGAAGATGCTGATTGCAAGATGAATTTATAGCTAACTACTACTGTATAGGTTCTTTTGAGTTTGGCATGCCTATACTGCCATGTGCTTTGTGATAACTTGGTTCTCTCACCACTTTTCTCTATTCAAACTTCTTCAAAATATCCCTTCAGGCAATACTGTCTATTATCATTAGACCTTCACTTGGTGTAATCAGTTATTTATTGTTAATCTTGCCTCTGTTTTCATTAGTTGTGTCAGACTGCCGCTTGATACCAATTTAACAGTTTGGGGCTCTGAATTGTCGTAGCGTTGTGTATTTAGTTATAAGGTGATGGTCAGCCATGTGATCTATATTATGTTTATGTTAATTATCTTTTAGGTTGTCATCTAGGGGGAACCACAAAGTTAAAAAAAATTCACAGACTCTGCCAATCTTAACCAGGCCTTTGCTGTTTCGACCTAAAGAAAAATTGTACTGCACTTTTTGTCAAAACTCTATACCCTAGTACTACCTGGTTTCTGTAGGGTAGCAGTGGAGATCCAGAAAATTTGCCGTCTCCATCCATTTCAGTTCAGGCCTCTAACATTTTGCATCTGAATTTCTGCCACAGCCCTCAGTTTTATTCCCACCAAACTGCTTTCCACAGTGTGAGTTTTTAAGAATATAAACTTCTAGGACTCAGCTTAAGAATCACATCTTCCTGGAAACTTTCCTCTATTGCTTCTCCTATGTCTAGCTTCCATCTGTCATACTTCACCATTTTCTCTCATAGATTGAATTAGTTAGCTTTTCTTCCTGTTTCTTCTTTATAACTCCATAACACTTTGTGCACACCTCTGTTATGATGCTTAGCATATTGTATTGTAATCCTTATTTTTTCAGTCTCCCAAGTAGAATATTAGCAGCTTCTTCCTCCTCCTTCTTCTTCTTCTTTCTTCTCCTCCCCCTTGTTCTCCTTCTTCTCCTTAGCATATTGTATTGTAATGCTTAATTTTTCAGTCTCCCAAGTAGACTATTAACAACCTCGTCCTCTTCCTCCTCCTCCTCCTCCACCTCCTCATCTTCCTCTTCTCCTCCTCCCCTCTTTCTCCTTTCCTTTCCTTTCCTTTCCTTTCCTTTCCTTTCCTTTCCTTTCCTTTCCTTTCCTTTCCTTTCCTTTCCTTTCCTTTCCTTTCCTTTCCTTTCCTTTCCTTTCCTTTCCTTTCCTTCTTCTTTCTTTCTTCTTACTTCTTCCTTCTTTCTTCTTCCTTTATTTTATTTTATTTTTTTTGAGATGGAGTCTCACTGTATTGCCCAGGCTGGTCTTGGACTTCTGGGCTTAAGTGATCCCTCCGCCTCAGCCTCCCAAGTAGTTGGGATTACAGGCACACGCCACCATGCCTGGCTATTGGACTGTTAATTTGAAAGTAAAGCCTACCTCGTCCATCTGTATAACTGCATGTTATCTGAATGGGAAGAAAGTTCCACTGATAGAGTTATGATCCTGAATCACTGATTAGTCAGTTGTGATTTTATTTTTTTTTTTATTTTATTTTTTGTTTTGAGATGGAGTCTTGCTCTGTCAGCCAGGCTGGAATGCAGTGGTATGATCTTGGCTCACTGCAACCTCTGTCTCCTGGGTTTCAGTGATTCTCCTGCCTCAGCCTCCCAAGTAGCTGGGATTGTAGGCACGAGCCACCATGCCTGGCTAATTTTTGTATTTTTAGTAGAGACAGGGTTTCACCATGTTAGCCAGGCTGGTCTTGAACTCCTGACCCCAAATGATCTGCCCACCTTGGCTTCCCAAAGTGCTGGGATTGTAGGCGTGAGCCACCATGCCCAGCCCAGTTGTGATTTTAGAAGTGAGGATTCAAAGGTAGGCAAAAACAAAGTCGACATTTTCTTGTCTTTCTCATTCATTTGTGTAAAATGTATGTGAGTGACCTAAGTAGTTAATGTAATAGACTATTTGCGCATGTAAGCAACATAATGTTGAAAGTAATTTCTCCATAAAGAATTAAAACATAATAGCATTTTGTTTATCTTTGGCTAGGTGCTGTGATTGTCTCCACGCCCCAGGACGTCGCATTGATGGATGCACACAAGGGTGCTGAGATGTTTCGCAAAGTCCATGTGCCTGTAAGCATTTACAGCTTCACTGTTGAAAAATATAAAACTCTTCTAACCGAAGAAGCAAGTCATTGAAAAATACAGTTGAAGTTTTAGTTTAGTCCTGTGCAGAAGTCTTTATGAAAGTCCTAGTTTATCGTTATGGTTACTTTAAAAACACACTTATAGGTGCAAATGCGTCTATACAAGATATTAATCCAGAAGAATTCCAAGACACCCTTTAGGTAAGAGTTTTCTATAGAAGTACTACTTCTCTCATACTTGCAGCTCTCACTGACCAAAAAACAATTACAAGAGTGTTTTAGGAAATTATTTAGATAGATAGACTTGAATAGATCACTTATGAGGAAACAGATGAAAAAAGATTACTTTCTTCCTTCTGCCTCCTACAGTTCAACTCATTTATAGCTCACCTTCTTCTAGGAGGCACTTCAGGATTTTCTGCCCAATTTGGTGGAATGAAAGTTAAAAATAAAATAAAAATAGACAAAATAATTAAAGTTAGATGGAGTCAGAAGTGAAGTCAGTAAACAAATTGCATGCTATTAAAGAACTTAAATACATGCTAGGGGTGTACCATGACTTTTCTAGCAGCCAAAGGAAAAGAAATATAGTATCATTATAAAACTGTGCATTTCTGCAAAGTTAAAAAAAATAAAACTGGATGCTCAAGGGAGACAGAGCTGAGACCAGAGAGAAATATCTTCCCTACGTTCTTAGAAAGAAGAACCTGTGTATGTAATGAACACACTCTCATCACCTTCTTTACAGTAAATACAGGGTTCTTCCTTCTAGTGTGCCTCAACAAAAGCAGGTGGAATCGTGCTGGAGTACAATTTAAAACAAACATTTCAGTACAATGCCAACATGATACTTCTCTGTGGCTAGCTAGTAGCCTTGCTTAATTCAAAGACAGATTTTAGAGCATATACATCAGAACTTTTTAAACTTCAGTCTGTAGATTAGCTTCAGGAGTCTCATGATTTTTCTCTCCCTCACCTCCCCCAGCCCTAAATTGTATGCCTACGTGTATTTGTTTTGGTATGGAACGAATTATAACTTTTATCAGATTCTTCAGTAAGACCATGACACAGGATAAGATCCAATAATGTATTTGAATGAATGGACTTGAAGGGAAGCTTTCATAAATGTTTATCTCTCAGAGGGCTTCTGAAAAGTATAAAATAGTGTAGTAGAATGGTTGAGGTGAATTTCCTCAAGTACCTCTTCTCCCTTGCCAGTTAGCACAGTGCTGTGGGCATTGGCAAGCTGCGGAACTCTGAGTTGGATTGACATGTTCTCATGATGAGGAGGCTGATAAGGAAGGTGCCTGTATGCTTACCTTCCAGGTGGTCCAAGGGTTTTTCACTAGCGGGTTTATAATTGTAATCAGCAAGTAGTTTAGGGCCAGTGTTCTATGTTGTGAACTTTAGGTTGGAAAATTTTTAAAGCAATGATAACCAAATGCCTGCCTCACACATAAAACTCTCTCTGAAGCACCTAATTTGAGCAGTGTTACTTCATATTATGCCCTGTAAGACAAACTAGACACAAGTAATGCCTACCCAGATAACTAAATAAGGTTACTTATTATATGGATTTTAAAATACAAATCAGCAAAAAGTTAGAAGGTTATCCACCAAAATTTATGACATTGACTTAAGTAATCTATAATCCTTCTTTCTGGCAGAAATTAGATAGCAGTGCCAATTGTCTGTTAAGATCACTCCGAAGTCAGGATAATAGCCATTCTATTTGCACATAAGTGAATGCTTAACTTCTCATTCTTTACGATGAGAGTTGAGGGTGTCTCGCTCACCCAAAAACATGAATTCCTTGAGGAAGAAGTTTTAAACAGAGCAGAAGTAAGACCTCTTTACAATTTTACCCCGTATAAATTATCATTTTGTATATCAGAATACCATTTCAACTGACACTGCCATTTGAGGTGACTACATATATGGAGCAAGTCCTACATGGACTTTGCTAGTTAGGAATCTGATGACCGTAGTTGCCAAATTCAGCATATATTATTTTTCAGTCCCTATGTAAATCTGTATACCTGTAAACCTGGATACTTATACTGTTCTGACAATTTTTTTTTCCTAGATTCTAAGGCAGAGGGTTGGGCAGATAATCCTTATGGAACATAACAGAGAGGAAGAGGGATGATCACCAAGTCCAGGTTAGGCTATTGCTAGGTGGATGCCACTGAAGGATAAATGCTGAGGATATTAGCAAGGAAGTATTATGAAGACATATTCCAGATGAAGGCTGATGGACTGCATAAGGCTCATAGAACTACTTCAGGGATCAGTTAGAAGGTGAAAGAGCTGTTTGGGATCAGAAAGTTGATGTTCGAGTATAAGTTTGCCAAGTTAGAGCAGTTCTGGGTCATGGCAAGGTCCAGGATGTTGTCATGGGTTTGTGGGACTTAGTGGGAGTAGAAATGAAAGTCATTGGAACTGTGTAATTCTTCCAAGTTGAAATTTATAGTTCTTTCCTCTGTAAGAACTTTTGGACATCTTCCTGTATCTTTATTATAGCTCTCTCTTTTTTTTTTTTCACCCTACATTTGAATTATTTGCCTTCTAAACTACAAACATTTTTTAAAAGAGATAGAAGGTCTTAATCATCTCTTAAACCTGAAGAACAAGATAGGTATTCAGTAATGTTTGCGGGTGAATGAGTGAGAACTTTCCAGCAATAAGCTCTGTGAACAATTGGGCAATCATGATTAGCTACATTGTAAAGAAGGTCTTGGCTATGAGTGGGAAGTGGATTTGATGACCTCTGAGATCCCTCTGGGCCTTAAAAGCCCCAGAGCCTAAGTAATAGTAAAGGATGTGAAATTAGTAAGTGTTTTATACATACAAAAAAAGATGTTATGCTTTGTTTATACCAGTTTATTGCATTTCTTCCCCTTGGTTTTTAGTCCTGCTCTCTGTTTTTCTCCCATTTGACATGCATTAGTTACCATGGAAACAATGATGTCATTGGAATGCATCGGTATGGACAGAGTTTAGTAATGTCTACAAGAACATATTGAAGTTAATTTAAATGATTTCTTAAAACTCAAGGCTTAGATAGGGCAAGTAGGAGAAGAGATGAGCTATTAAATTCTCTGTTCTCTGCCTGAAATGGTAGCAACTATGCCAAATCCTTAATTATCTTAATATTTGTAGGTAGACTATTTTTTTAAACAGCATAAAAATTTTCAGTCTTATACATTTTTAATAATGAGTAATTTATGTGTTGTGTCATTCTCACTCATTTTTCTTGACTTCTTATACATGGGAGTCCCAGGCACCCCGATTTGGAGCCCTTCTCCTATCATTGCACTATATATCCCTTACTTCTTTGATAATCTCTTTCCCTGCTACTGAAAAGTAAATTAAAGTATATTTATTCTCTTATTCCTTCGGCACATAAGGGATCACTTAGTTACTTTTAATTCAACAAATGTGATTAATTTATTTTTCCACAAGTCTATATTTACTGATATTTAGTGTCTTCTGTAAGCAAAGTACTGTAATAAACTTCCATTAGTGGTTTAGAAAAAATAAAGAAGGATGAAGCCTCTTTCTTCAAGTACTTTATCATCCTGTAGATTAACTCTGTTTTGATGCAAAGGCCTTAAATTCTGGAAAGCATGAAAACACTTTTTCTTCTAGACTATCAGGGATGGCTTTATGGAAAAGCCATGATTATTTTTTTCATGCCCCTGTAATTTTACACATCCTGGTCCTTTGCCTGATAAGCCACGGCCAATTTAGGGAACTCATGTATTCATTTTTAACATCTCTGCTCAGACATTATTTCCTCTAGAAAGCTTTTCCCAGTGTGCCAGGAAAAGTTAATACTCCTATCTCGGATCTACTTACACATATATTTAGTTTGGTTCTTATTGCACTACAGGTTTACCTGTCAGTCTTCACAGAAGAACACAAGTTTTGGATAGCAAGAAAACATGCTTTAAACATTCTTAAATGCATAGTTACCTGGCATGTAGCAGGCAGGATACTTTGATTTAGGATGTAATGCCATCCACATCTGCTGTTCCCTTTACCCCCAGCTCATGGGCTGCTCTGTCTTGCTTTCTCTGTGCCACAGCCAAACTGGTCTTTTTCCACTTCTTTGAAGTTTCCACACACCATTTTTCTCCTTGGGACCCTTACCATGCTTTTTCCCTACTGGAGAACATTTTAACCTCACTTTTCACCTGTTAACAGTCCTTTTTATACTTTGGTACTTAAACAAAAGGCTTTTCTCAGGGAGAGGTGCCCTAACCTTTTTTTTTTTTTTTTTTTTTTTTTTTTTGAGACAGAATCTCACTCTGTCACCCAGACTGAAGTGCAGTGGTGCGATCTCGGCTCACTGCAACCCCTGCCTCCTGGGTTCAAGCAATTCTCCTGCCTCAGCCTCCCTAGTAACTGGGATTACAGGCACCCGCCACCATGCCCAGCTTATTTTTGTATTTTAGTAGAGATGGGATTTCACCATGTTGGCCAGGCTGGTCTCGAATTCCTGACCTCAAGCAATCCACCCGCCTCGGTCTCCCAAAGTGCTGGGATTACAGACGTCAGCCACCGTGCCCAGCCCACCCTAACCCTTTTATGAGCTTTTTAAATTTTATAATACAATTATACTCTATTACTCCTTTTGGAACTGTTTTCACATTTGTTAGTACTTTCACATTTGCATACTATACTGTACTATACTATACTATACTATACTATACTATACTATACTATACTATACTATACTATACTATACTATACTCATACTATAAGCTCGGTGAGTACAGAGACCACCTGCTCTCTCGCTGTGCCTGGAAGATGTAGTTTCTCACTAAATATATGCTGAGTGAATGAGTGGAGTAGGATTTTCATAGGCATATCTAGGGACTAGGGAGGGACAGAATTCAGTCTTGAAAGAATCAGGAATACACAAGTTGTGTTCAGGATTGTTCAGTTTGTCTATAGTTGAGGTACTGTGTATTGGTGTATGGCCAGGTTTGGTAGAGCCTTAAACAGTAGGCTAAGGAATTTGTACTTTCTTCTTAAGATTATAAGAGGAGTTCATAAAGAATGCTGGATGGGAAGTAGACATCATTAGGATAGAGCTTTACAAAGTTTTAATCTGGTGGAGATAAATAAAAAGAATAGGAGCCAGGAAACATGGAGGAAGTAAGGGAACATTTGCAATGATCAAAGTTATTCATGCTGTAGATTGTGACCCACAAACAGATCATGAAATTGATACAGTAAGAGATGTAATCAAAAATGCTTAAACCATGTCAGAGTAAATTGCTCTTAGGAAGAGAGTCTTCTTTAATAAAGATTTGGTCTCAAGTATAAACACGTATATTGTATGTGTGTATTGTGTGTTTCTTGCTCATGTAACTGTAGTATTATAGTAGATGAACAGGTCAGCAGAGTGGCCTTCCTCCATGTAGTCAAGATGTAAAATATTTCTTTTATCAGTAAGACAGTTTAAAAAGTTGGAAAAACATGATGTAGGTGATAGGCAGTAAGGGACTTAATTAGAATAATGCCAGTTAAAATGGAAGGGGAAATGAATGTAATTGACATTTTGAAGGAAGAATTGACAATCTTGGGAATCGATTGTATAGGGTAGGAGAGTTAGAACAAAAAAGACAGAAATCAAAATAATTTTGAGAGTTATACCATTAATAAATCTACCAGGAGCTGCTTTTTAGTTCAGGTTGACAACAAACTAGAAGAAATAAGAAGTTAGATTCTCAGTCACAAATCTCTGCCCTTCTTCTCTATGAGAGTTGTGATTTAATAGTGTTCGTCAAGGAAGAAACTGGTAAAGATACTGACAAGAGAAATACTCTTTAAAAAGTTTCTTATATACAGATGTTTGTTATCACTTAGAGAACTGTATTTTTGATATTCTTTTTTTTAAATTTTTTTATTATACTTTAAGTTCTAGGGTACGTGTGCATAACGTGCAGGTTTGTTACATATGTATACTTATGCCATGTTGGTGTGCTGCACCCATCAACTTGTCAGCACCCATCAATTCATCATTTATATCATGTATAACTCCCCAATGCAATCCCTCCCTCCTCCCCCCTCCCCATGATAGGCCCCAGTGTGTGATGTTCCCCTTCCCGAGTCCAAGTGATCTCATTCTTCAGTTCCCACCTATGAGTGAGAACATGCGGTGTTTGGTTTTCTGTTCTTGTGATAGTTTGCTAAGAATGATGGTTTCCAGCTGCATCCATGTCCCTACAAAGGACGCAAACTCATCGTTTTTTATGGCTGCATAGTATTCCATGGTGTATATGTGCCACATTTTCTTAATCCAGTCTGTCACAGATGGACATTTGGGTTGATTCCAAGTCTTTGCTATTGTGAATAGTGCCATAATAAACATACGTGTGCATGTGTCTTTGTAGTAGAATAATTTATAATCCTTTGGGTATATACCCAGTAGTGGGATGGCTGGGTCATATGGTACATCTAGTTCTAGATCCTTGAGGAATTGCCATACTGTTTTCCATAATGGTTGAACTAGTTTACAGTTCCATCAACAGTGTAAAAGTGTTCCTATTTCTCCACATCCTCTCCAACACCTGTTGTTTCCTGACTTCTTAATGATTGCCATTCTAACTGGTGTGAGATGGTATCTCATTGTGGTTTTGATTTGCATTTCTCTGATGGCGAGTGATGATGAGCATTTTTTCATGTGTCTGTTGGCTGTATGAATGTCTTCTTTTGAAAAATGTCTGTTCATATCCTTTCCCCACTTTTTGATGGGGTTGTTTGTTTTTTCTTGTATATTTGTTTGAGTTCTTTGTAGATTCTGGATATTAGCCCTTTGTCAGATGAGTAGGTTGCAAAAATTTTCTCCCATTCTGTGGGTTGCCTGTTCACTCTGATGGTAGTTTCTTTTGCTGTGCAGAAGCTCTTTAGTTTAATTAGATTCCATTTGTCAATTTTGGCTTTTGCTGCTGTTGCTTTTGGTGTTTTGGACATGAAGTCCTTGCCCATGCCTATGTCCTGAATGGTACTACCTAGATTTTCTTCTAGGGTTTTTATGGTATTAGGTCTAACATTTAAGTCTCTAATCCATCTTGAATTAATCTTCGTATAAGGGGTAAGGAAAGGATCCAGTTTCAGCTTTCTACTTATGGCTAGCCAATTTTCCCAGCACCATTTATTGAATAGGGAATCCTTTCCCCATTTCTTGTTTCTCTCAGGTTTGTCAAAGATCAGATGGCTGTAGATGTGTGGTATTATTTCTGAGGACTCTGTTCTGTTCCACTGGTCTATATCTCTGTTTTGGTACCAGTACCATGCTGTTTTGGTGACTGTAGCCTTGTAGTATAGTTTGAAGTCAGGTAGCGTGACGCCTCCAGCTTTGTCCTTTTGACTTAGGATTGTCTTGGCAATGCGGGCTCTTTTTTGGTTCCGTATGAACTTTAAAGCCGTTTTTTCCAATTCTGTGAAGAAACTCATTGGTAGCTTGATGGGGATGGCATTGAATCTATAAATAACCTTGGGCAGTATGGCCATTTTCACGATATTGATTCTTCCTATCCATGAGCATGGTATGTTTTTCCATTTGTTTGTGTCCTCTTTGATTTCACTGAGCAGTGGTTTGTAGTTCTCCTTGAAGAGGTCCTTTACATCCCTTGTAAGTTGGATTCCTAGGTATTTGATTCTCTTTGAAGCAATTGTGAATGGAAGTTCATTCCTGATTTGGCTCTCTGCTTGTCTGTTACTGGTGTATAAGAATGCTTGTGATTTTTGCACATTAATTTTGTATCCTGAGACTGCTGAAGTTGCTTATCAGCTTAAGGAGATTTTGGGTTGAGACCATGGGGTTTTCTAAATATACAATCATGTCATCTGCAAACAGGGACAATTTGACTTCTTCTTTTCCTAACTGGATACCCTTGATTTCTTTATCTTGCCTGATTGCCCTAGCCAGAACTTTCAAGACTATGTTGAATAGGAGTGGTGAGAGAGGGCATCCCTGTCTTGTGCCAGTTTTCAAAGGGAATTTTTCCAGTTTTTGCCCATTCAGTATGATATTGGCTGTGGGTTTGTCATAAATAGCTCTTATTATTTTGAGGTACGTTCCATCAATACCGGATTCATTGAGCGTTTTTAGCATGAAGGGCTGTTGAATTTTGTCAAAAGCCTTTTCTGCATCTATTGAGATAATCATGTGGTTCTTGTCTTTGGTTCTGTTTATATGCTGGATTACGTTTATTGATTTGCGAATGTTGAACCAGCCTTGCATCCCAGGGATGAAGCCCACTTGATCATGGTGGATAAGCTTTTTGATGTGCTGCTGAATCCGGTTTGCCAGTATTTTATTGAGAATTTTTGCATCGATGTTCATCAGGGATATTGGTCTAAAATTCTCTTTTTTTGTTGTGTCTCTGCCAGGCTTTGGTATCAGGATGATGTTGGCCTCATAAAATGAGTTAGGGAGGATTCCCTCTTTTTCTATTGATTGGAATACTTTCAGAAGGAATGGTACCAGCTCCTCCTTGTACCTCTGGTAGAATTCAGCTGTGAATCCATCTGGTCCTGGACTTTTTTTGGTGGGTAGGCTATTAATTGTTGCCTCAATTTCAGAGCCTGCTATTGGTCTATTCAGGGATTCAACTTCTTCCTGGTTTAGTCTTGGGAGAGTGTAAGTGTCCAGGAAATTATCCATTTCTTCTAGATTTTCTAGTTGATTTGCGTAGAGGCGTTTATAGTATTCTCTGATGGTTGTTTGTATTTCTGTGGGGTCAGTGGTGATATCCCCTTTATCATTTTTTATTGCGTCTATTTGAATCCTCTCTCTTTTCTTCTTTATTAGTCTTGCTAGCGGTCTGTCAATTTTGTTGATCTTTTCAAAAAACCAACTCCTGGATTCATTGATTTTTTGGAGGGTTTTTTGTGTCTCTATCTCCTTCAGTTCTGCTCTGATCTTAGTTATTTCTTGCCTTCTGCTAGCTTTTGAATGTGTTTGCTCTTGCCTCTCTAGTTCTTTTAATTGTGATGTTAGAGTGTCAATTTTAGATCTTTCCTGCTTTCTCTTGTGGGCATTTAGTGCTATAAATTTCCCTCTACACACTGCTTTAAATGTGTCCCAGAGATGCTGGTATGTTGTATCTTTGTTCTCATTGGTTTCAAAGAACATCTTTATTTCTGCTTTCATTTCGTTATGTACCCAGTAGTCATTCAGGAGCAGGTTGTTCAGTTTCCATGTAGTTGAGCAGTTTTGATTGAGTTTCTTAGTCCTGAGTTCTAGTTTGATTGCACTGTGGTCTGAGAGGCAGTTTGTTATAATTTCTGTTCTTTTACATTTGCTGAGGAGTGCTTTACTTCCAATTATGTGGTCAATTTTGGAATAAGTGGGATGTGGTGCTGAGAAGAATGTATATTCTGTTGATTTGGGGTGGAGAGTTCTATAGATGTCTATTAGGTCCGCTTGGTGCAGAGATGAGTTCAATTCCTGGATATCCTTGTTAACTTTCTGTCTCGTTGATCTGTCTAATGTTGACAGTGGAGTGTTGAAGTCTCCCATTATTATTGTATGGGAGTCTAAGTCTCTTTGTAAGTCTCTAAGGACTTGCTTTATGAATCTGGGTGCTCCTGTATTGGGTGCATATATATTTAGGAGAGTTAGCTCTTCCTGTTGAATTGATCCCTTTACCATTATGTAATGGCCTTCTTTGTCTCTTTTGACCTTTGTTGGTTTAAAGTCTGTTTTATCAGAGACTAGGATTGGAACCCCTGCTTTTTTTTGTTCTCCATTTGCTTGGTAGATCTTCCTCCATCCCTTTATTTTGAGCCTATGTATGTCTCTGCATGTGAGATGGGTCTCCTGAATACAGCAGACTGATGGGTCTTGACTCTTTATCCAGTTTGCCAGTCTGTGTCTTTTAATTGGAGCATTTAGTCCATTAACATTTAAGGTTAATATTGTTATGTGTGAACTTGATCCTGTCATTATGATATTAACTGGTTATTTTGCTCGTTAGTTGATGCAGTTTCTTCCTAGCCTCGATGGTCTTTACATTTTGGCATGTTTTTGCAATGGCTGGTACCGGTTGTTCCTTTCCATGTTTAGGGCTTCCTTCAGGGTCTCTTGTAAGGCAGGCCTGGTGGTGACAAAATCTCTAAGCATTTGCTTATCTGGAAAGGATTTTATTTCTCCTTCACTTATGAAACTTAGTTTGGCTGGATATGAAATTCTGGGTTGAAAATTCTTTTCTTTAAGAACGTTGAATATTGGCCCCCACTCTCTTCTGGCTTGTAGAGTTTCTGCCGAGAGATCTGCTGTTAGTCTGATGGGCTTCCCTTTATGGGTAACCCAACCTTTCTCTCTGGCTGCCCTTAAGATTTTTTCCTTCATTTCAACTTTGGTGAATCTGGCAATTATGTGTCTTGGAGTTGCTCTTCTCGAGGAGTATCTTTGTGGCGTTCTCTGTATTTCCTGAATTTGAATGTTGGCCTGCCCTACTAGGTTGGGGAAGTTCTCCTGGATGATATCCTGAAGAGTGTTTTGCAACTTGGTTCCATTTTCCCCCTCACTTTCAGGCACCCCAATCAGACGTAGATTTGGTCTTTTTACATAATCCCATACTCCTTGCAGGCTTTGTTCATTTCTTTTTCTTCTTTTTTCTTTTGGTTTCTCTTCTCGCTTCATTTCATTCATTTGATCCTCAATCGCTGATACTCTTTCTTCCAGTTGATCGAGTCAGTTACTAAAGCTTGTGCATTTGTCACGTATTTCTCGTGTCATGGTTTTCATCTCTGTCATTTCGTTTATGACCTTCTCTGCATTAATTAGTCTAGCTGTCAATTCTTCCACTCTTTTTTCAAGATTTTTAGTTTCTTTGCACTGGGTACGTAATTCCTCCTTTAGCTCTGAGAAGTTTGATGGACTGGAGCCTTCTTCTCTCATCTCGTCAAAGTCATTCTCTGACCAGCTTTGATCCGTTGCTGGCGATGGGCTGCGCTCCTTTGCAGGGGGAGATGCGCTCTTATTTTTTGAATTTCCAGCTTTTCTGCCCTGCTTTTTCCCCATCTTTGTGGTATTATCTGTCTCTGGTCTTTGATAATGGTGACGTACTGATGGGGTTTTGGTATAGGTCTCCTTCCTGTTTGATAGTTTTCCTTCTGACAGTCAGGACCCTCAGCTATAGGTCTGTTGGAGATTGCTTGAGGTCCACTCCCGACCCTGTTTGCCTGGGTATCAGCAGCAGAGGTTGCAGAAGATAGAATATTGCTGAACAGCGAGTGTACCTGTCTGATTCTTCCTTCGGAAGCTTCCTCTCAGGGGTGTACTCCACCCTGTGAGGTGTGGGGTGTCAGACTGCCCCTAGTGGGGGATGTCTCCCAGCTAGGCTACTCAGGGGTCAGGGACCCACTTGAGCTGGCAGTCTGTCCGTTCTCAGATCTCAACCTCCGCGTTGGGAGATCCACGGCTCTCCCCAAAGCTGTCAGAGTCGTTCGCGTCTGCACAGGCCCCTGCTGCTTCCCCTGTTGGTCTTCAGCTGTGCGCTGTCCCCAGAGGTGGAGTCTCAGTTGAAAATGCAGAAATCACCAGTCTTCTGTGTCGCTCACGCTGGGAGTTGGAGACTGGAGCTGTTCCTATTCAGCCATCTTGCTCCCCATCCCTTTTTGATATTCTTCAGTGGTTTCAAATTAAATTGCTTTCTAAATTTTCTTATAATGTTTTAGATGATAGGAAACTACCTGCAGAGGCATTTTTGCATAGTAGTGAAGAACATGAGCTGAGGAGTTTGAATTGTAGATCTCAGCTCTGCCACTTTGTGACTGTATGACCTGAGTTATTTATTCTGTGCCTTAGTTTTCTCAGTCATCATATGGGAATCATAGTAGTCTTTTCCTCAGGAGGTTAAGATGAGAATTAACAAGATAATGCATATAAATGGCTTAAGTACATTAGTTTTTGGCAGTCTAAGCACTCAATGTTTATATAATGTTATATAATTAATTTTTCTTATTACTTTTTAGAATGTTATGAAACAGATAAATTTACATATTTTTATGTATTTTACCTGAGGATTTTGACTAATCCCTTTATTTGGTAATAAGAATTTGGGGCTGGGCATGGTGGCTCACGCCTGTAATTCCAGCACTTCGTGAGGCCAAGGCAGGAGTATTGCTTGAGGCTAGGAGTGCAAGACCATCTTGGGCAACATATTGAGACCCCTATCTCTTCAAAATAATAAAAAATTAGCCGAGTATGGTGGCATGCAACTGTAGTCCAAGCTACTCAAGAGGCTGAGGTGGGAGGATCACTTGAGCCTGGAAGGTCTAGGCTGCAGTGAATTGTGATCATGCCAGTACACTCCAGCCTGAGTGTTAGAGTGAGACCTTGTCTCAAAAAAAGAAAAAAATAATAATTAGAACTTTAAACACTACTGTTCTTTGAGATTTATTCCTTGAGTATATTCATTGAGCCATGTACATTATCTTCATGTAGATTTATTAAGTTGATATATTATTTTGAGTCTAAAATTCTGCATTATTTGAAATTTGCATTATTTAAAGAAGGCAAATTGCTGTTACAAGTAAACCCCAAAATATATAATGATACAAATACAATGGAAGTTTCTTTCTTGCTCATGTAACAGTCCTATTACAGTAGATGAACAGGTGAGCAGAGTAGCCTTCTTCCATGCAGTCTTTCAGATTGTTGGAGCCTCTGTCATTTTCAATTGTGGCTTCTAAAATTACATTAGGAGCTATCTTCATTCTAGCCAGCCACAAGGAAAGAGAATACAGAGGCATATACCTACCTTGGAGATTTTTATGGGCCAGACCTAGAAGTGATACACATACTTCTACACACATTCTTCTAGCTAAAATCAGTCACATGACCACATGTCACATTTCTCAAGGAGCCCAAGAAATATTGATTAGTTGTGTGCCAAGGAAGATGAGATCATGAATTTTGGCGAGCAGCGAGCAGTCTATACCACATTTGAGCTGGAAACAAATATATAGATTAAATCCTAATGTAGATCACTGAACTGATTTATTTCCTAATAAATAATTCTGAAAATTGTATAGCTATTTTAGTCTTAAAAATATTTATCTTATAAAAGAGAGAGAGAAATTCTACCTTTCCTGTGGTTTAATTTTTCTGCTAAAAACAAAAAACAGAGACAATCCTACTGTGGTCTGGAACTTTTTTTTTTTTTTTTTTTTGAGACAGAGTCTTGCTCTGTCGCCAGGCTGGAGTGCAGTGGTGTGATCTTGGCTCACTGCAGCCTCCACCTCCCAAGTTCAAGCAATTCTCCTGCCTCAGCCTCCCGAGTAGCTGGGATTACAGGCACCCAACACCACACCTGGCTAATTTTTGTATTTTTAGTAGAGACGGGATTTCACCGTGTTAGCCAGGATGGTCTCGATCTTCTGACTTCATGATCTGCCCTCTTCGATCTCCCAAAGTGCTGGGGTTACAGGCGTGAGCCACTGCGCCTGGCCGGTCTGGAACTTTTTATTATTTATTTGTAAAGGTTAAGGATTACATTGTCTTCTTAGAAAAATTAGACGATCTTTATTATCTTTATAAGACTGGATAGCATTCTGCATCTCAGCCATAATTATTTTTCAGAGACTGGAGATATATGCTCATTTGTGTCTTTCCCCAAGCTCTCTCAGAAGTCTGTGTGCTTTGAACTAGAATGCTGTTCTATGTGATTTACATAAATTAAACTCATCTCACACAACAACCCTGTGAAATACAGAACATCATTTCCCCCATTTTGCACATGAGGAAATGTGGTTGAGAGAGGTTAAATAACTTACATAAGAACATCTATTTATTTAGTGGGGCATCTGGGCTCTGATCCAAGAAGTCTGCTTTCCAGAGCCCGTATTCTTAACTGCAGTTTTTGTGGATACTCCAGAGTTGAGTTTTAGTACTGTGGACATCACGGACTATCACAGGGCGACAGATTCTAGGGTATAAGAGGGTTCTTCATCAAATTTGCTTATTATTGCAGTTCCGATTGTTAAGGTAGACAAGTGAAGCCAGAGGAAACTGGTGGATTGAAAATGGGGAGGAGTTAAGGAGCCATAGGCTCTGCTGACAGTCAAGAAGGTATCGTGGGTGATAAGGGGAAGGGGAGTTCCATGTCCAGGATTTAGGAGAAAGGGATGAAGTCTAAGACTTGATTGCAACAGTGAGTGGTAAGGATGGCTCAAATAAGGCCTGCCCTATAACTGTGCTCTTAATTTTACTATGCTCTATTGCTCAACTTTACTGACATTATTATTTTAAGCCACCTAATTCCATGCACAAAAGTCTGTATCTAATTGTCATCTTGTTTGATAACTTCCTTATACAAACCAGTCACTCAGATAGTTTGAATTTTGGCTTTGTCATTTACCATCTGTGTGACCTTGAGCAAATAATTTAGCTTCAGAGTTTCCTTCCATGATTTAGGGATGAGAATACCCATCTCATTGGTCACTATGGCAGTGAAGCGTGGTTGTATTTACAGTACTTAGCATAGCCTTAGGACATGGTAGATAAAGGGTAGCTCTGAATGTTATGGATATCGTGGTAGACATTAGAGATCATTATAAATCCTTGTTTTCAAGATTAAGAATTCAGGGCATAGAGAAATTGAGTTGCACCTCATAGAGCCACAACTATTTAGTTGGTCCCTGAGAGGAGCATGGACCCAGGCCTCCCCATTCATTGTTCTTTCTTTGTCAAATGACTATTCTGAAAGAGAAAACAAGAACACCTGTCTCATTTTTAAAAATTATAATATCTGTGCACATGCTTCAAGGAGTATACGAAAAACTGGTTCGAGTCTAACAAAGAACTGCAAAGCAGTTATGAATCTAATCTATTTCAGTTATTATCATTCATTATTTAACAATGAATTTTTCCTCCTCACTTTTTCTTAAATCATGGCTTTTAATGCTTGTGACAGGTTTCAACCAGCAAGCATTTAACCTGATTTTAACCTGGATAAATTGGATTACATAGTACCTTAAAAATCTTGCTTGTTACTTACCTGTATCTGGGTTTAAAATGCCAAAAAGAAGTTAAAATTGGAGCCTTTTGAGCCTCCTTAATTCAATAGATTTAGACAGAAAAATCCAATATTCAGAGCAATGTTGATATTTCAAGAGAATCAATTTTTAAAAAGTTAAGAAGTAACCTTCTGAGCCAGTGATGAATTGGAGTACTGCAAGAATCACACGCAAAAAGGTTGTGGTGGCTGATGGTAGCCAGGCATGTAGTATTTGCCTTCTTTCAGTTAAAGTAGCTAAGGTAAAAAGATAAAAGGACCTTATACTTTGATGAGACATTAAAAAATGATTGAGCGTGCTTACAGCTGTATCTCAGTGATATTATGTAAATTAAGCTATAAGCAAAGCATCTGTTTTCTAATGTTTCTGCTATTAAAGGATGTACACAATAGCTCTACAGTAAATACAAACAGCTTAACAGTATATGAAGTATTCACAAGATGTAAGGCTTATTTGGAGGGGAACGCATCATAATGGACTTGAATTCTTTCCTATTTAAGAGAGAAGAATTTTTGATGAACAAAACTGTAATGTGGATATTCTAATGTTCTTATTACATTAGTTGCCCCCATTCAAAACCTCCTTGATTATGGAGGATTGCTGTTAAGTGAACTTGAGCAGTGGTTTCTAAGCTTTTTAAAATTTCTTTCTTTTAAATTCTCCCCCAGACTTTAAATTCTCAAGACTTTCTTTTAAATTCTCCCCCAGCTAACCCTATGTTTTGAAAGAATTGTTTGCCACTGTTTGCATATGTTAATTAATGGCTGATGTCTTCTCTTTTTTAGTAAATCAAAGATAGAATATATAAATAACATGTATGTATATCTATCTATATATAGATATACACTATATGTCTATATATACATACAGAGAGAGACATACACAGAGTTACATATATAACTGTTGTATGAGCTCTGCACAGAATGAGATAACCATAAAAGAGGATTATCAGATTTGGCTGATGTAATTTCAATTAAAAGCACAGACACTTGGTAGTTTATCTGTCTTGTATATTTTTAAAGTGTTTTATTTATGTTCAATTTTTTAAAATATTCATAATAGGCCAGGTGCAGAGGCTGAGGTGGGAGGATTGCTTGAAGCCAGGAGTTAAAGACCAGCCTTGGCAACATACTAAGACCTTATTTCTACAAAAAATAAAAAATTAGCTAAGTGTGCTGGCATGCATCTGTAGTCTCAGCTACTTAGGAGGCTGAGGCAGGAGGATCACCTGAGCCCAGGAGTTGCAGTTTGTTTGAGGCTTCAGTGAGCCATGATCATGCCACTGCATTCCAGCCTGAGCAGCAGAGTGAGACCCTGTTTCAAAAAAAAAACAAAAATTCATTTTGAATCACAGAACCTGAGAAAATACTTTTGTGCATCTTTAGACCCTTAAAATATTAGGTAGGATAACTACCAAAATAGCTTCTATAGTCAGGCTTTAGTTATCTAGAGCAGCACTGTCCAATGGAAATATAAACCATGGAAATATGAACCACAAATGTAGTTTTAAAGTTCTGTTTTTTTTTTTTTGGTTTTTTTTTTTTTTTTTTTTTTGAGACAGAATCTTGCTGTTGCCCAGGCTGGAGTGCAGTGGTGCGGATCTCGGCTGACTGCAAGCTCTGCCTCCCGGGTTCACGCCATTCTCCATTTTAAATGGTAAAAAAAGATGAAGTTAATTTTAATCATGTATGTACCACAGTATATTCAAAATATTATCATTTCAACATGAAAACCACATAAAAATTGTTGAGGATCAACCAAAAAGGAATTGTATTTGAAAAACACTAGGAATTCTTACAATTCAGTAAGGGGAAGAAAACATATAATCAATTGAAAAAATAGGCAAGAGACCTGAACAGGCCTTTATGGAAGAGGATATACAAATGACAAAAAAATGTAATATATATAGTCAACTTTATTAATAATTTTGGCAATACAAATTAAAACCATAGTAGAAAAGATAGCTGAGCACAGACTGCAGAAGAATGAGGAGAAACTGGAATGCAACTGCACCTCCGAATCTTCCTTTCACCATCTCTGAACAAAGAAAACCAATAATGTGTAATGCCTAAGACTTCATTTCCACCTTCCAGAACTCCCGCCACTTTACTTTTGGCAAACTTTAACCGTGAACCATGTAAGCAAGAGTCTAAGTAATTTAGTTCCCATTATAAACAGGTAGACAGTTGAACAAGCCAGCACAATGAGAGTCTACTACACACTCATCATACTTGCTAAAATTTAAAAGACTGATGGTACCAAAGGTCCAGGCTGTGGAATGGCTGGAATTCTCATACATTGCTGGTGGTAGTATAAATTGGTAGAACTTTATGTGGAAACTTTAGCTTCTTTAACATATTAAGTTAAATACATGTAACGTAATACCCAGCCAAAAAAAAGAAAAAGAGAGAGAGAGACATGTACAAAAACATTCATAGAAGCATTATTTACAGTAGCCCAAATCTGGAAACAACCCAAGTGACCCAACAGGAGAATGGATATTTGTGGTATAGTCATTATAAAATCTTATGACTCAATGAAAATAAATTACAGGTACATAGTTTAGCTGGATGAATCACTTGGACACAAAAATATATATTGCATGATTCCATTACTATCAAATTCAAAACAACACAAAATTAATTTATGGTGTTAGAAAGCAGGTTAGTGAATACCTCTGGGAAAGTGTTTGGAGGATGTCTAGGGAGACTACTGGGGTGTGGGCAACATTTTGTTTATTAACAGGGTCTTGGTAACATGGACATACATTTTGGTGAATCCATTTTGCCATAAACTTAAGTACTTTTTTGTGTGTTCCTGATATACTTTGATGGAAAAGCTTAAAAATAAATAACTTGCAAACTTTAAAAATTATTCAGATATTTTACATTTTTTTTTACTTGTACTAAGTCTTCAATACTCAGGGTGTATTTTATACTTACAGCACATCCTAATTCAGACTAGCCACATTTCAAGTATTCAGTAGCCAGCCACATGTGACCAATGGATACCCTATTGGGCATTGTGGGTCTATAGCCTCGCCATTTTAGAGCTTCTAAGGAGTTAGACTTTATTTCAGGGCTCTTGTTGGAGTATTAATTAGGAGTAATAGGAGATTATTCCTCCCAAGGAACTCATCTTAATTTTACTGCTGCTTTTGGTTCTATAGAATATTTTCCATATAAAAACAGATGGTTCTTTTTATATGCAAGTTCACAAGACACCTAATATGTCATTGTTTTGGTTTTTTGTTCGTATTGCTTTATTACCATTCTTCTCATAACTACCTTTTTTAAAAGCAAACTTTTCATTGAATGTGTGACATACATACATAAAAGAACACAAATTATAGCCCAATGAATTTTTACAAAGTATAAACATACCCATTGTGTGTATCCCAGAAATAGAACAATAGAGAGCCCAGAAATCATATATTTACAGTCAATTGATTTTTGACAGAGGTGCCAAGAACACACAGTGAAGAAAGGACAGTTACTTCAATAAATGGTGTTAGGTCAACTGGATGTCCACATGCAGAAGAATGAAATTAGACCCTTATTTCACACCGTATATAAAAATCAACCCAAAATGAAGTAAAGACTTATATGTAAGACCTGAAACTATAAAATTATTAGAAGAAAACCTAGAGAGGAAGCTCTATGACATTGGTGTGGGCAATGATTTTTTCTGGATAGACAAAATAGCAAAAAATAGACAAATGGGATTACATCAAACTAAAAAGCTTCTGAACAGTGAAGGAAATAGTCAACAAGGTGAAGAGACTACTTACAGAATGAGAGAAAATATTTGCAAAACATACATAAGGAGCTAATATTCAAAATATATGAGGAACTCAACCCAATAGCAAGAAAACAACCTGATTTTTTAAATGGGTGAAGGATCTGAGTGGACATTTCTCAAAAGAAGACATACAAATGGCCAACAGCTATGTGAAAAAATGCTAATATCACTAATCATTAGGGAAATGCAAATCAAAACCACAATGAGATATCCCCTCATACCTGTTAGAATAGCTATTATCCCCTCATACCTGTTAGAATAGCAAAAGAAGAGTGTTGGTAAGGATGTGGAGAAAAGGGAACCTTTTCACACTTTTGGTGGAAATATAAATTAATACAGCCATTAAGGAAAATAGTATGGAGGTTCCTTAAAAAATTATACAACTACCATATGATCCCACAGTCCCACTGCTGGGAATATATCTGAAGGAACTGAAATCAGTCTACCAAAGAGATACCTGCACTCCCATGTTTATTACAGTACTATTCACAATAGCCAAGATATGGAATCAATTAACAGATGAATGGATTTAAAAAATGTGTATACACACACACAGAGACAGAAAATGGAATACTATTTGGCTTTTAAAAAGAAAGAAATAGGCCGGGCACGATGGCTTACGCCTGTAATCCCAGCTCTTTGGGAGGCCGAGGTGGGCAGATCATGAGGTCAGGAGATCAAGACCATCCTGGCTAACACAGTGAAACCCCGTCTCTACTAAAAATACAAAAAAAAATTAACCAGGCACTGTGGCGGGTGCCTGTAGTGCAAGCTACTCAGGAGGCTGAGGCAGGAGAATGGGGTGAACCCGGGAGGTGGAGCTTGGAGAGAGTCGAGATCGTGCCACTGCCCTCCAGCCTGGGCAACAGAGCGAGACTCCGTCTCAAAAAAAAGAAAGGAAGAAATCCTGTAATAACATGGATGAACCTGGAGGACATTGTATGAAGTAGAATAAGCCAGGTACAGAAAGACTTAATGAGCTCACTTATATGTGGAATCTAAAAAAGTTATATTATAGAGGTAGAGAGTAGAATGGTGGTTACCAGGGGCTAGGGAGCAGGAATTGGGAAAATGTCAGTCAAACAATATAAAATTTCAAAATAAGAAATGGAACATTGTCAGCATCCCAAAAACTCCTGCCTGTGCCACCTTCCAGTCACTACCCCAAAATGGAACCCAAATCATAACACTATAGTTTTGCTGGTTTGTGAAATTTTTACAAACAGAATAATACAGTGTTATACGTTTGTGTGTCTGGTTTATTTTGCTTAAAATTATGGTTGCGAGATTCACTCATATTGCTGATTGTTGCTGTCATTCTTTTCTTGTCATTGATTGTAGCATTCCATTGTGTGAATATATCACAATTTGTCCATTTTATTGTTGATGAACATAAGTAGTTTTCCATTTTTTTATTATTATGATTAGTGCTGTTATGAACATTGTTGTACATGTCTTTTAGTGAATGTTTTGTTCATGTGTCTGTTGGTACATAACTGGAAGTGGAATTGCTGTGCTGTAGTATAAACATATATCAGTTTATGTAGATACTGCCAAATAGTTTCTAAAAATGATTGTACCCATTTCCACTCAACTGAAATAATGAATCTTACTTGTTTCACATTCTCACAAACATTTGATATAATTTTGTTTTTTGTTTTAGTCATGCTGATGTTTCTTTTCTAACATAGTCTTAAACATAAATGTACTTTGAATATCCTCTTTTGTGGAATGTCTTAAATCTCTTGCCCATTTCTTTATTGTATTATCTGACTTTTCCTTATTGATTTGCAGGAGTTCTTTATACATTATGGGTAAAAGTCCTGTGTCATGTGTGTGTATTGTATATACTATCTCCCACTCTATAACTTGCCCTTTCACTCTTGTAATCATATCTTTTGATTAATTTCTTAATTTTAATGTAGTCCAGTTTAATTTAAATATTTTCATTTGTGTTTAATGCTTCTTGTGTCCTGCTAGAAAAATCTCTGCCTGCCTGCAGCATTAGTATATTTGCCTATTTTTTTCTAACAGCATTATTATTTACCTGTCATATTTAGCTCTAAAAATCCCCCTGGAATTAATTTTTGTGTATGGAGTGAGGTAGGAGGTTAAGATTCATTATTTTATATATGGATATCCAGTTTACATTAGTACTATGTTGTCTCCATTGTAACTTACAGACTTTCATGTATGGGTCTGTTCTGGGCTTTTTTTTTTAGATGGAGTCTCGCTCTGTCACCCAGGCTGGAGTACAGTGGCACAATCTCGGCTCACTGCAAGCTCCACCTCCCTGGTTTATGCCATTCTCCTGCCTCAGCCTCCCGAGTAGCTGGGACTACAGGCTCCCGCCACCCTGCCCGGCTAATTGTTTTTTGTATATTTAGTAGAGACGGGGTTTCACTGTGTTAGCCAGGATGGTCTCGATCTCCTGACCTCATGAGCCACCGTGCCCCGCCTGTTCTGGGCTCCTTATTCTGTCACAACCAAGTTTTTTGGTAAAATCAAGTAAGTGGTATATGTGTGGGTCATTCTTAAGATGAAGGAATTCTAGAGTTAAGTGAAATTAATTTATTCAAGATGTCCTAGGAAGCAGTATTAGAACATTTATCCTTGAACTGGAAGAAGTTACATATTATCAGTAATAGAGCCAAGCTTAGTTGTCAAAACCTCTGACTTTGAAACATATAAAGGGTTCTTTAGTTCCAAACTTTTTTTTTCCCTTTCTGAAATGGGGCCTTGCTCTGTCACCCAGGCTGGGGTACAGTGGCACAATCACAGAGCTCACTGCAGCCTCAACCTCCCAGGCTCAAGCAGTTCTCCCACTTCAGCTTCCTTAAACTAGGACTACAGGTGTGCACCACTACATCTGACTGATTTTGTGTGTGTGTGGTAGAAAAGGGTCTTGCTATGTTGCCCAGGCAGGTCTTGAACTCCTGGGCTCAAGTGATCCTCCTGCCTCAGCCTCCCAAAGTGCTGGAATTACAGGTATAAGCCACTGTGCCCAGTCTACCTCCGGACTTTCAGTTATACATCCTTATTAGTAAATGATGTTTTAACATATAACCTAATATATGTATTAAATATATTTATTAATAAGTTTTATATTGTATATGTAGTATACCTATATTACTACATTAATATGTTATTTTCTTTATAAAACACAAAATTGAAAATGAAAGGAAATCATAAAATAGAAATAGAAATTCTAATGTTTTCTTTCTACACCTCTGTATCAGCCAAGATGGGCTAGGTTATGTGTGTTATCAACTCTCAAATTTCAATGGCTTAAAACAACACATGTTTGTTGTCTGATTCTCCGTATCCATTGTGGTTTGGCTTCAGCACTCCTCTCTATTGTATTATTCTCTGAATTGTTCAACACTCTAGCACCCAGACTGACACAGCATCCACCAGCCAGAGGCTTGCTGGTTATCAGGACAGAAGGAAAAAGAATGGGGAATTAACACTTAAGGCTTTGGCCTAGATGTGACACATGGCACTTCTGCACACATTTCATTGGCCAAAACAAGTTACGTGTTCCTAATTTCAGGGAAGAAAAGCCCTAACCTTGTGCCCAGGCAGAGAAATGGACATATTTTAGACAGCATTAAAAGTGGTCACCTCTCCCATGATCAGTTTTGGAAAACACAGCCCAGGATTTGTGTTTGTCTAAGAATATAAACACACAAAGACAAGTCCATTTAGCTTCTTCCATTATTTTGTGTTTTTAAAACACTGCAATTGAGTAATGAGTCTACTACAACTACAGGCATAGTGGCCTCTCTTGCTTAAAACTCTATAATGGATTCTTTGGCACTCATTATATAACTCAGACACCTTAATATAGCCTACAAGCCCCACCTTTCCAGCTTCAACTCACTCCACTCACACCACACCTCAGAGGCCTCAGACTGGCCATTCAGTCCTTGAAGGGAGACATGTGCTCCCTACTTCTGTCTTGAATGTTTTTCTTCCCTTTCTCCTTGTTTTTGCCTCATCACTCTGTAGCTTTAAGATCAAATATTTCTTCCAGGAAGCCCTCTCTGACTCCCAGAGTACATCAAATCCTCTCTGTTCTACACTCTCATAATATCCTATACTTTGCTTCCAGAGAAGCCATTCCATTTTATAAGTGTATTTTTACACTACTCTTTGTTCAGTCAATTTCTCCAATTAGAGTACAAGCTCCAAGGGGTAAGAATCACGTCTGTTTTGCTCACCACTGTATGCTATTCCTTGTGTTTAGCCCAGTTACTGGCGTATATTAAGAGCTTGTTAAATATTGAGTTTGGTTATAGTTTTATATTTTAGGTCTGTGACCTTTTGTTTGTTTGTTTGTTTGTTTGTTTGTTTGTTTGTTTGTTTGTTTTTAAGATGGAGCTTCGCTCTGTCGCCCAGGGTGGAGTGTGGTGGCACAATCTCGGCTCACTGCAACCTCCGGTTCCCAGGTTCACGCCATTCCCCTGCCTTAGCCTCCTGAGTAGCTGGGACTACAGGCACACACCACCACGCCCGGCTAATTTTTTGTATTTTGGTAGAGATAGGGTTTCACTGTGTTAGCCAGGATGGTCTTGATCTCCTGACCTCGTGATCCACCCACCTCGGCCTCCCAAAATGCTGGGATTACAAGCGTGAGCCACCATGCCTGGCCAGGTCTGTGACATTTGTGTAGTCTATAGAGAACATATCTGAGATATTTATACAGTCCATAGAGAATGATTTGATAAGAAGATATAAATCACACAAACTGCAAATACATGCTTGTTCTATGTCTCTATGTCTTAGGGAGTCTAAGAGAGTCCAAGGTCAGAATGTTTTTCCTGTTCTCTCTGAATTGAAATATATCCTCACATAGATTTTCACTTTCTTTAGGTGTTGTTCCCTTTCTCATTTTTTGAGTGATAATTTTATGTTTAAAGTGAGAGCCATAGAGTCAGGGGATATATCACATTTAACATAAATGGCAATAAAACTGCCCAAGCAATGGGTGTCTTATATAGGCATAGTTAATAAACAAGCTGTGTGATATTAAGCTATGTTTCTCTCTAGCTTTCTGGAGATAGTACTGAATTCCCAAAACAAAGTGTGATTTATTTTTTGTGATAGTGTGCATCAGCAAAAGGGCATGTATTAGATGCTTGGAAATGCTTTGCTATAGATGTATGTCTTTTCACTATTTGTCTTCATATATAAGTATTGGGGGCAACTTTAGTCATTTCTGTTTCTCTTTTCAGAAAGAATAACAATTTTTTTTCACTTTCTTATCTATATGTTTCATTGTGGACTGTCAGTACTGTTCTTCATTTAAAATGCAAATGTTCTAATAATCTACAATCGTAACCTTATGGTAGAACTCATACAGACATTGTAATCTCTAAGCCTTTGAAAGTAGTGTTCTTCATTTTTATTCTAGAAGACAGCTACTGCTTCTTATCAATAAGAGAGTGGGATTAAAAGGAACATGAGTAAGGATTATATTTGCAGAGCCTGTCTATTTATTCAACAGTATTGTTGAATAAAAATGTTTCTTAAGTATCATTTTCCCTCGACATATGTGGGGGATTGGTTCCAGAATCACCCTCCCCCTACCACTGCATATTCCAAAATTCATGCATACTCAAGTCCCACAGTTGCTTCTAGGACATCAGCCATTCTGGTACTTGGGTTTTGTAGCCTGCAAATACTATATTTTTTATCTGTGGTTGGTTCAAAAAAAATTCACATGTAAGTGGACCCCCCCCCCACAGTTCAAACTCACATTGTTCAAGGGTTAGCTGTATCTATTTTGTAGCAGAAGCTAGGGCAACTTAGAAAGAGAATGACCTTTTCTATGAAACTTAATTTTGTTTCAAACAGTAACATTCTGATAAGAGCTGAGTTTTACTCTTTCGTTAGCACTGTCAGTTTTCTTAACTATAGAATGGGAATGATAAAATAACCATCTCAGCTGGGCACGGTGGCTCACTCCTCTAATCCCAGCACTTTGGGAGGCTGAGGTTGGCGGATCACCTGAGGTCGGGAGTTCGAGACCAGCCTGACCAACATGAAGAAACCCCGTCGCTACTAAAAATATAAAATAAGCCAGGCATGGTGGCGCATGCCTGTAATCCCAGCTTCTCAACAGGAGAATCACAAACCTGGGAAGTGGAGGTTGTGGTGAGCCGAGATCGCGCCATTGCACTCCAGCCTGGGCAATGAGAGCAAAACTCCCATCTGAAAAACAAACAAGTGAAACAAAACAAAAAACAAAATAACCATCTCATGAAGTTCTTGTGAGGAGTAAATAAGATAGTACATTTAAAATACTTATCCCAGCACCTGGCATATAACAAACACTTCATATATTTTAGATTTACTATGAGACTTCGTCCAAAGTTAACCTCTTAGGTATTTGTTTTCCTCTGTTCCTCCCCTCTTGTTTTTCTCTAAATTGTCATCAAAGATAAATTTCTAAAACAAAAATGTGATTGTATAACTGCCTCTTTGATACCATCTTTTCAGCTTTAAAAACCTTTAGTGGTTTCCTGTTGTCTGAAGAGGAATGCCTCAAATACATGGATGGTATTCAGCAGCTTCCCACGTGGCCCTAGCCTTCCTTCCCAAACCATCTTCTGCCTTGACCACCCACTGGGTTGCCCAAATAGGCCACATAGTTTTATTTTGCTCCCTTGGCTTGTCTTTCTCTGTCTAGAATTCCTGCTGTAGGCCTCACCTCCTCGTCACCCCACAACCTGAAGAAACAGTTGTCTGTGGGAAACTGAAAGATTCCTCTTCTTTCTAGGCAGAATTTTTGGTTCCTGATTATGCATCTCTTTTTAGCATTTATTATGATATCTAAGGTAATTCTATATGTCTTGCTCTCTTACTAGCTCATGAGTTCCTTCACAGCAGAGGCCATAGTTTATTCATCATTGTGATAACACTGATGAGTGTCACTAGAACTCAGTAGGCACTCAGTAAAAATTGTTGAAGTAATGTATTAATATTTGGTTTAATTTTATTTTGATTTCAGTGTGTTTTTATTCTAGGTCCTTGGCCTTGTCCAAAACATGAGTGTTTTCCAGTGTCCAAAATGTAAACACAAAACTCATATTTTTGGTGCTGATGGTGCAAGGAAACTAGCACAGACCCTTGGTCTTGAAGTTCTAGGTAAGACTGTGGGATGTTCTTTTGCAGAAGTGGCAGAAGGGAAAGTGGGGATGAGGCTTGATGACTAAGAGTGTCTCAGAGGCCGGGCGCAGAGGCTCACGCCTGTAGTCCCAGCACTTTGGGAGGCCGAGGCGGGCAGATCATGAGGTCAGGAGATCGAGACCATCCTGGCTAACACTGTGAAACCCCCGTCTCTACTAAAAATACAAAAAATGAGCCGGGCATGGTGGCGGGCGCCTGTAGTCCCACCTATTCGGGAGGCTGAGGCAGGAGAATGGTGTGAACCCGGGAGGCGGAGCTTGCAGTGAGCCGAGATTGTGCCACTGCACTCCAGGCCTGGGCGACAGAGTGAGACTCTGTCTCAAAAAAAAAAAAAAAAGAGTGTCTCAGAAAATGATGATTTGCTTTTGGCTTTGTGTTTTAAATTAATATAGCACAGTTCTATATGTGTTACCCTTTCTTTGGCTTTTTTGAATAGGTTTGTTCTGACAAGTATGATGATAATTTCTATTTTAAATAAAAATTGTTTATAATTTAAATTTGAGAAGAGAGTTTTGTGGTCTAAGTACTGTAGTTTGAAGCCATATTTTAAATGATGGTCACTAATGTGTTTGCTAAGTTGGTTGTACATCTCTCAGTATAAACAGGTATACATTAAAATATCTGTTCTGTATGTTGTAAAAACCTCTAGAAGTGTTCATTCTTAGTACATATATAAAAATGCCTTCCTGATTAATTCTGTATTTGTTCATCTTTCTGCTTTAGAATGACAGTATTTACTGTTTTCTGTAATATTTAATGTGTTTGACATGTCTAAAAAATATGGCACCTGAAATGTACATTGTACACACCGTTCATGGCACTGAACTGAAGAGTTCATTAGTGCTATGAGAACTAAAATCATGTGTTAAATAAGCAAGACACAGGTTTTTGATAAAAGATGATGTTCCAAAAATCCACAGGCAACTTAACAGACTTTTTAGAAAACATGTTTTGATATTCTAATTGTGAATGAGTTTCTGTTCTTGCCAAAGGCAGATGTTAGATGCTGAATAAGGAAGGCGTAGAGTGAATTATTAGACTTAGGTAGTTAAAAATTAAGATCCCTAGAGATCAAGGAATTTCAAAACATTCTCTGTTATAATTAAGTTTCTAAAAGTTGATGTTAAATGTATTATTGTTATGCATTTGCACTATAGCAGCCACTACAATACCAGGTGAATACTAATGATATATTTTGATACATTGCTATAATTATAGCCACTAATTATATTCTGCAACTGTTTTTCATTTAACCCAGAAAGTTCAATTTTCCAAATCTGCATAATAACAGATTGACATTCACTTATATAATAAAGTAAATGTGTAATTATAATGGCATTATTGAATTATACTGACAACATTATAATTTCCTAACTTACAAATGAGCTGAACAATTTCCTAAGTCAGTTATTTAGAATTTGAAACATTTCATTGAGAAACAATGGTATGTATGGAAGTTACATTTTAACCAACAACTCACAAATGTACAATTACCCTAAAAATGTATCAGAAACACTGATTACTGATCACAAAAATTGGATGGTGCCCTAGGCTGCTATGTCGGACAGTGTTAGGGAAAAATCATTTAGAGTTCCTCGTTAGGGCACATCCCCTCCTTTTAATGTATTCATGGGTCCCATGGTGTCTCCCATGAAGTGGAGCAGGGCTTCAATTACGAAGAGGCTGGAGTTGGGAAAGAGGAACTGAAATCAGGGAGAAAGCTTTCACAGCTATGGCCTCTTGGCCAGTTGAACCTCCTGGGAACCCTTATTTGTCCTTTACTGACTCCCTGGCAGACTCTTAATTCAGTGGGTTGTGTTTTAAATGATTATTTGGCACGATAGCTCTTCAGAACCTTATCTGTATTTACCTACAGGGATAGTTTATGCATAGTAGTTAAAGTCTCAGACCATCTCACAGAAAACCCTTTAACCTATTATATGTCTGAAATGTTCCCTCATTTCTTTCAGACTTGGCACCTCAAAGATACTTCTCAGGCTCAGACTGCTCCTCACTCACTTTTACTTTTTAAAAATCCCTGTCTAGATACAACCATTAGCCCGTTACCATTCTTACTATGCCACCTGTTTCTAACAAGACTTTTCCCCTTCTTGGTCTAATCTTCTGTGTCTGTAGGTAGGATTGTGAGTATCTGGAGAGCAGAAATGATGTCAATAGATGGCTATATAAAGGAGAAGATTTTGCTCTTTTACCTTCCATTTATGCAGTAGAAAAGAAATCATTCATGATTCTTTACTAGAATGACAGTTCATAAATTGAGAGGAAAAAATTTCATTTCTAAGCATTTTCTATAACATTTTTTTCTGCCTGCTCCTGTGACAGTTTCCTACAGTCCGAAGTTGATCTAGAGAATAGGAATCAAATTTAATGAAAAGCTAATCCTTAAATGGCTACTGAAATATCATGTATTTGTCATTTGGCCATTGGATATTGAGGAAAGACTTACAGTTTAAGATCACAACATTTGACAAGAGGAGCAAGAAATAACATTTCCTTTTCCATGTACTTCATAGTGTGTATTGTAGTATTTTTATAACATACTTCTTTTGCATTATTTAAATTGCCTGACATGGTGCTAAATGACTTATTTGAATAAAACACCACATACACGTATGTTTTAATAACCTTTGCGTGGATTTGGAATGGTTCTGAGAATGCTAAGTACCAAGGCAAGTCAACTTTTCCACTTAAGACCCCACTCACTGCACTTTAAATCTCAGTCTTGATAGACTTCGTTTGTGATAGTGTGCTAGAAAGAGTATATTGGATGAGGGGTCAGAATTCAGGTCAGCTCTTAAATTCCACTGCCTGATAGTAGTATGTCCTCAAGAAAACACACCTCTCCCACCTCAGTCTGTATTTTGAAGGTTCTTATCATATACTTGCTGAGATCTCACCAAGCTCACAGGTTATATATGGTGCTACACAGGCTAGTAGATAATAAGAGAAAAATAATTCTGTCTGATAAAGAGACAGATAGTTGAGATAACAGGTCTGGCCTACTTTTGACCAGTTCTTTGAGCTCACTCCATTTGCCAACATCAGGAAGGTTATTTTGTTGTATTTTTTTTGGACTACTTTGTCTCCCCATATTTTGCTCTTCAGTTTCCTCTTACTATGTGACATGATGTGTCTATAACAGATATTGATGGGAAAAATAATTTGCAAATGTCTTCCAAGCCATTGCTTGCTCGGAGACTTCCAGCAAAGAATAAATCAGAGGCCTTGTCCCTTGATGGGGTGCCACGGAGCTTTTCTATATAAACAAATACAATCACTGTACTACTCTGGAGTATTTTGTTTGTAATTCCCATTTGAAATTTCTTTTTCAGAGATTTAGCAATTAGAAGATAGTCAATTTGAATCAATTTAGTTCAGATTTTGTTTCTTTCCATAGTTCAGATAGTGAGATTCAAAATGCCTGTATAAACTTTTCTGGTTCTAATGGATATCTGCTGGGCTCTTTTAGGAGACATTCCCTTACACCTTAATATAAGGGAAGCTTCAGATACAGGCCAGCCAATTGTGTTTTCACAGCCTGAGAGTGATGAGGTAAGTTCCATTTTTGGATATATATTTTTATTTCTTTTTATATACTTTTTGAAATATAGAAAGAAAGTTGGGAAGATTAAGCCTATATATTCATAGTGCATATATATTTAAACAAGGATTATTTAACTTGTCCAAAGCATCTTTTAGTTACTATTATGTACAGTAAGCTTCCAGTGCTGGCTCTAAATTATCAGCTGAACAAGTTTACCTACAGAGAATCATCACCCAACCAGTTTTCTCATGAAAAGCATGAACATTACAGTTTGTAAAATTCTTATATTGCTGGCTAGCAATATCTAACTGCCCAAGTTTATTATATTTCAGTATTAGAAGTTCAACTGATTGGAGAAGGAAGCCTAATGCAAGAAAGTATTGAATTGGATATAAGGTAATTGTGTAAACAATTAGAGGTGCAATTTTTTTTCTTTCCTTTTTTTCCAGACAGAGTTTTGCTCTGTCACCCAGGCTGGAGTACAGTTGTGCAATCCCAGCTCACTGCAGCCTTGACTTCCCATGCTCAAGCAATCTTCCCATCTCAGCCACCCCCTCCCGAGTAGCTAGGACCATAGGTGCACAGCACCATGCCCTGCTAATTTTTTTTAATTTTTTGTTTTTTTTGTGGAGACGGTCTCACTATGTTGCCCAGGTTGGTCTCAAACTCCTGGACTCAAGTTATCCTCCCATCTTGGCCTCCCGAAGTCCTCAGATTATAGGCATGAGCCACCATGCCCAGCCTAGAGATGAAATTTTCATTGCATTTATTTTAATAAATATAACTGAGAAGGTGAGGTGAAAAGACTAGTAGTGTTTCATTAGCCAACATCATTGGAGATATAGTTGATAGATTTTCAAAATTACTGCTACATAAAATCTTTCAGCATATAATATTTTAATCTTTTTAAAAATAGAAATAAAATGAATCATACATATTTTTTCTTTCCTAAATAACACTTGCTATTTAACTTGGAAACTGAATCATCATCTGGTACGTCGGTTTGGATGTTGTTCCTTTGTTGAACAGCCCCAATCAATCTTCTAATAGTTTTTCTTTTGTTTTTCTTTTCCCTAACTAATGGGTATAGCTTTACAGTACTGGTATTTTTTCTAAACATAACTACTGCTCTTTATATTCTAGTTTGTTTCCTTTAATCTTCTGTGAATTGGAAAATAAAGGAGCCAAGTCTGGTTAGAGCTGTAAAGTAAGAGTAAATGAACAGGAATCTTGGATAAGTAAAGTATATTCATTTTGAGTGATCTGTTTCCTGCGTTTAGAGGTCCTTTCCTTTTCTTAAGGGTCAGCAGCTATGGTATAGTGATTGTTTTGCTGGCCATATGATCTCTGAGTAAATACAGTATAACAGTTACCATTGTTTTTCTCCTCTCTGCCTTTTAGGTATTAACTGTTAAATTTACTTTTCAGTCTTTCTCAGCAATTTTTTAGATAAGCAAAAAAACCATAATCCTTGATCATCTTTGTGATTAAAGTCTGCCAATCCCAACTACCATAGCTGTACTTTATGCAGTATTTGAAAAAGTTCTATGAAAATTGAGGGTTTTTTGTTTTAATTACACACTTTTAAGTGCCTCCTGAGAACAGACTATTTAAAGACATTTCACAGTGATTCCTAGTGAATAAGAATAATTACTTGCCAGTGTATTTCAATTAAGAGTTTAGATTTTTATTATTTTTTTCACCTGTTCATTTTTTTCTTTGAAATCCTCCAGTAGTAAGAAACATTTCATTGAAGTTAGAGGAATGTAATATAACGGAGAACATATAGCAACCATCCAAAGATAATACGATTTAATACTCTAAATAGCTTTGTTAGATTCTCAAAGGGGATCTCTGCATGGAAGGAAAAGCACTAAATCTGAGTCATCATGGGTACCAAGTTTGCCACTTTCTATGTGTGACCTAAAGCAAGTTTTCTAACCTCTCTGAAGGTCCTTATAATGAAGAAGATGGGAAAGAATAAATGAAATAATAATGTGTACCTTGAAAAATGCCAAGTAGAATACAACTGAATCTTCTGAAACTGTCTATATAAGATGTCATGACACTAAATGTCTCTCCTCTTCCCTTTGTTGAAGAACTGAGTCCACTTAGTGTCCTTGACATGGTATCAAGTAAATATCACTCTTTGATGTTATTTAAAAATCAAGGTAGGCGTGGCACAGTGGCTTATGCCTGTAATCCCAGCACTTTGGGAGGCTGAGGCAGGCAGATCACGAGGTCAGGAGTTTGAGACCAGCCTGGCCAACATGGTGAAACACCGTCTCTACTAAAAATACAAAAATTAACTGGACGTGGTGGCACGCACCTCTAATCCCAGCTACTTGGAAGGCTAAGGCAGGAAAATCACTTGAACCTGGGAGGCGGAGGTTGCAGCGAGCCAAAGTCATGCTGTTGCACTCCAGCCTGGGCAAAAAGAGCAAAACACCGTCAAAAAAAAAAAAAAAAAAAAAAATCAGGGTAGCAAAATTTGAATCAAGAGAGAATTCCCGGCTTCAACATCAAAGACATTAACTCCTAGACACTAAGAAGCTGTGATTGAGGCCTAGGATCAGAATCCTCTGGATAGTCTTATGATGAATCTTGCCTCCTAAAAGCCTCCTTCCCTTTCCCCCGTTAACTCAAATGGAAATGTGCTCTTAGAAACTAGTCACAACGCTCTCACCAGATTCTGTTGTATTCATAGAACCTTAACACCTATTCTGCCTGCATGTCTTCATTTAAAGAATGAAGGAAATGTTTATTTGCCAACATGGTAAAACTTCTGCAGAAGTTAATGGGGCAAAACCTGTAATCTTATTTGTTAATTATTCACTTTAGACTGATAATTTTTTTTTTTTTTTTTTTTTGGAGACAGGATCTTGTTCTATCACCCAGGTTGGAGTGCAGTGGTGCAATCTTGGCTCACTGTAGCCTCTCCTTTTAGGCTCAAACAATCCTCCCACCTCATCCTCCTAAGTAGCTGGGAACTACAGGTGCACACCACCATGTACAGCTAATTCTTTGCGTTTTTGGTAGAGATGGGGTTTCACCATGTTGCCCAGGCTGGTGTCAAACTCCTGAGCTCAGGAGATTCACCTGCCTTGGCCTCCCAAAGTGCTGGGATTACAGACATGAGCCACCACACCCGGCCTAGACTCATACTTTTTATTGTTTACTTTTAGGGGTTGACCCATAGGCACAATTATAAATCGGTAAATGTTTAATCGTTAGCTTTTCATCTTCCTTCTTACTCCACCTTCTCCATTTCCTATTACTCCCTCCTCGCAATACCAGGTGTTAGGGCTCTTATTCTCTGCCCACAAAATCCTTTAGAATTACACGTTGAGGATTTAACTCTCCCAGTAACGTTTAACTTTCAGAAGAGGCAAACACTAAAAATGTAGTGATTAATTTAAAGATATGAATTGTGGTGAATTTAAGGCATCATTGGAAATGTTGGAAGAGCTCATAGTACCAATTAAAAAGTAGTAATAGTCTGCTACTTGCTCAGACAATGGGCAAAACCTTCTGCACCTGTACACCATTTAGGAAAGGCAAGTAAGACTCCAAATGTAAGTAGTGTAAAGTAGCCAGAGAAAACAATAGAGGAGGGGTAAGAAGGCAATATTTAGGATTCAGAACCCCTAAATTCAATACCATCCCCGCATGCTGGTATGATTAATATTGTTGATGCAATTAAAACTGCCTTCTGCTCTTTATTAAGACCAGAATACAAGGAATGGACCTGTGATTAACTGACAGCATTGTGGTTTTATCCTTTTTATCAAGTAAGAATATTAGCTACAGAAAGATGTGCTATAACATATTCCTGGTAAAGACTTTCAAATGTTAGTGGAAACTTTATTTTCTTATAATTTCTAAATTATCACCTCACAATCTTAATATGAAATGACTGTGTATGATAAGTTAGGACTTCAAATATTTAAAAACAAAGACAAAGGAAAAAACCTTTGTGCACTTTGGTTACCATTCATTCCCTGTTGCTAGTTAATGGCATAGCAGACAATAGGGTCCAACTGTATTATCTGTGCCTCTAGATGACCTAACAAAAATATCTTGAATAGGAGAAAAGGGTTAGTCTGTGTAGAGTTGATGAAAGAAGAGAGTATTAATAGTTTGAGTTACCTCAGTTGTATCCTTTATATATGATATGTGTGTGTGTGACTTTTTTGCTAGTTATGGATTAAACAAAAGAAAGGGATTTGATTTAATTATTCCTCAGGTGGGAACAGTGCCCAAAGGACATGTTCATATGAGCTCTTCAATGAGACTGTAAATTTCTTGAGAGTATAATGATAATAATAGCAGCTACAAATATTTATTATATGCTTCCTCTGTGCTAACAATTCACATGCCGTATTCTAACTTAATACTCCCAAAATGCTTTGAGCTAGATATAATTATTATAAGCAGTTTACAGATACAGAAACTGAGCCTAGAAGGGTTAAGTAACTTGCCCAAAACTGCACAGCTTATAAGTAATAAAGCCAAGATTCTAAACCATGGCTGTCTGACTTCAAGGCCCCAACTCTTCACCAGTGAACTGTTCTGCCTCTCTTTTATGTCATTACATACCACAGATTTCCCAACATGATGCCTTGTATGCAATACAAACCAAAATGTGTTACTTGAAATAATACTGCACTGGCTGAAAAATTTAGCCTCAACAGTTTTTGAGAAATTCAAACTGTTAAACTAAGCACTTTTAGTGGTTTCTCAGCAACTGACAATCTATTACTTAGAATGTGATATATTAGAAATCTAAGTTTGGAGATAGTCCATTAAAAAGGAAAGGTTAAATGTAGCCAATTTGATTATTCTGGAATCATTCAGGTTTTTTTGTATTCTGATAGGTTTATGTCTCTAATTTAATGTAGCTAAACACTAAAAGATTACAGAATGATGGCCTTGGATCGTCTTGCTTTAGTTAACTTTAAATTTTCATCACAAAATATTAGGCATAAGTACCTAGAAAAGCTACTAGGAGATAAAAGGTATTTATAAAGATGTATGAGTGAAAATCAGCACATTTGATTTGAGAGAAACCTTTCTTTATAAGTAGATGTTATTTACATTTATAATCAAAAACTTGTTTCTATTAACTACAGCAGAGAAGAAACCATTTTTAGACTATGTTTTATGATTATAATTACTTGCATTTGAGTTTACTGTTTAACATGTGGTATAGTGGAAAAAGCTGGACTTTAGAGTCAGTTGGACCCAGGTTTGAAGGTTTTCCAGCCTGACTTCATGACCTTGAGCAAACAACTCCTGGTTTCATCATCCAAGTTGAACTGATGGTGCTTGTTTTACATGTCTAAGTGAGATTATTTACATGAAGTATTTGGTATAGTAGGTACTCAGCAAAAACATGTAAAGCCTTATTCATGTTTTTAGATTTTTTTTAAAGGACTCTCTTAAAATGACTTTTAATACTTTTCTGGTAAAATAAATCATGATTTAGCTATTAGGGCTCAAGTGTAGTCTTTAAAAATGAAGACGTGAAAGACTCTTAAAGCACTTCATCGAGTCAGGGCAAATAGACCACAAACATCTCTTTTTACTATGCAGAGTCTGGGAACTGGTCAGCTTAGGTTCAAAGCCCAGCTCATCTCCTACTAGCTATTATTGTTTTCGACAAAATTGTTTACCTTTCTGGATTTTTCCTTATCTGTACAGTCGGGATAATGATAGAATTTACCCGCAGAGTAACTGTGAAGATAAATAACACTTGGCAAATATTAAGTACTCAGTAAGTCTTAGCTACTATCTTTAGTAGTTGTATATATATATATAACTGTGAGTATATTATTTTATTAGTTTGTTTTCACACTGCTGATAAAGACTGGGCAGTTTACAAAAGAAAGAGTTTTATTGGACTTACAGTTCCATGTGACAAGGGAGGTCTCGCAATCATGGAGGAAAGTGAATGGCAAGGAGGAACAAGTCATGTCTTACATGGATGGCAGCAGGCAAAAAGAGAGCTTTTGCAGGTAGACTCCCATTTTTAAGCTATCAGATCTCATGAGATTCACTATTATGAGAACAGCATGGGAAAGACCCACCCCATGATTCAATCACCTCCCACCAGGTTCTTCCCTTGACATATGGGAATTGTGGGAGTTACAAGTCAAGATGAGATTTGAGTGGGGACACAGCCAAACCGTATCATTCCACCGCAGCCCCTCCCAAATCATGTGTCCTCACATTTCAAACCCAATCATGCCTTCCCAACAGTCCCTGAAAGTCTTAACTCATTTCAGCATTAACTCAAATGTCCACAGTTCAAAGTCTTATCTGAGGCAAGGCAAGTCCCTTTCGCCTATGAGCCTGTAAAATCAAAAGCAAGTTAGTTACTTCCTAGATACAGTGGGGTACAGGCATTGGATAAATACAGCTGTTCTAAATGAGAGAAATTGGCCAAAACAAAGGGGCTACGGGCCCCATGCAAGTCTGAAATCTGGTGGGGCAGTCAAATCTTAAAGCTCCAAAATTATCTCCTTTGACTCCATGTCTTACATCTAGGTCACGCTGATGATGCAAGAGGTAGGTTCCCATAGTCTTGGGCAGCTTTGCCCCTGTAGGTTTGCAGGGTATAGCCTCCTTCCTGGCTGCCTTCATAGGCTGGCGTTGAGTTTCTGCAGCTTTTTCAGGCACAGGGTGCAAGTTGTCAGTGGATCTACCATTGTGGGGTCTGGAGGATGGTGACTGTCTTCTCACAACTCCACTAGGCGGTGCCCCAATAGGTACTCTGTGTGGGGGCTCTGACCCCATATTTCTCTTCTGCACTGCCCTAGCAGAGGTTCTTCATAAGGACCTCACCCCTACAGCAAACTTCTTCCTGGGCATCCAGGTATTTCCATACATCTGAAATCTAGGTGGAGGTTCCCAAACCTCAATTCTTGATTTCTGTGCACCCACAGGCCCAACACCATGTGGAAGCTGCCAAGACTTGAGGCTTCCACCCTCTGAAGCCACCGCCTGAGCTCTTTGTTGGCCCCTTTCAGCCATGGCTGGAGCATTTGAGAAGCAGGACCCCAAGTACCTAGTCTGCACACAACACAGGGACCCTGGACCCAGCCCACAAAAATTAAATTTTCCTCCTAGGCCTCCAGATCTGTGATGGGAGAGGCTGCCATGAAGACCTCTGACATGCCCTGGAGACATTTTCCCCATTGTCTTGGGGATTAACATTTGGCTCCTCGTTATTTATGCAAATTTCTGCAATAGGCTTGAATTTCTCCTCAGGAAATGGGATTTTCTATTCCTATCACAGTGTCAGGCTGCAAATTTTCTGAATCTTTATGCTCTGCTTCCCTTATAAAACTGAATGCCTTTAACAGCACCCAAGTCACCTCTTGAATGCTTTGCTGCGTAGAAATTTCTTCTGCCAGATACCCTAAATCATCTCTCAAATTCAAAGTTCCACAAATCTCTAGGGCAGGGACAAAATGCCACCAGTCTCTTTGATAAAATATAACAAGAGTCACCTTTGCTGCAGTTGCCAACAACTTCCTCATCTCCATCTGAGACCATCTCAGCCTGGACCTTATTGTTCATATCACTAACAGCATTTTTGTCAAAGCCACTCAAGTCTCTAGGAAATTCCAAACTTTCCCATATTTTCCTGTCTTCTTCTGAGCCCTCCAAACTGTTCCAACAGCTGCCTGTCACCCAGTTCCAAAGTCACTTCCACATTTTCAGGTATCTTTTCAGCAACGCCACACTCTACTGGTACCAATTTACTGTAAATAGTTTGTTTTCACACTGCTGATTAAAGACATACCAGAGACTGGGCAGTTTACAAAAGAAAGAGTTTTATTGGACTTACAATTCCATGTGGCTAGGGAGGCCTCATAATCATGGAGGAAGGTGAAAGGCAAGGAGGAACAAGTCACGTCTTACATGGATGGTGGCAGGCAAAAAGCTTGTGAAGAGAGCCTCCTGTTTTTAAAGCTATCAGATCTCATGAGACTTGTTATCACAAGGCCAGCATGGGAAAGACCTACCCCCATGATTCAATCACCTCCCGCCAGGTTCCTTCCACAACACATGGGAATTGTGGGAGTTACAATTCAAGATGAGATTTGGGTGGGGACACAGCCAAACCATGTCACTTATCAATGTAGAAATTAATGGTTTTAGAAAATTTTACTATTGTGTTCTATGGTTACTTTCTATGAATAAGATATAAGATATAAATAATTTTGCATTACATTTACTTAATGGAACTCTTAAAATGCAAGTATCATTACCATGCAGGCATTAGGTTAGCTTGTGGCCCACTCCGTGGCTTCAGAGCTGCTCTTAGTGTCCATGACACTGGGATCCCAGACATAAAGAGTGTAACAATGGAACCAGGATTTTTGGCATGATATCCAAAATTTACCAGGTGAAAGAGCCTATAGGTGCTTGGTGCTGAGGTTGCACACCATTCTCGGGGAGATGAAGAAAACGCTTTCCTAAGATAAACTGCAACATGGTAATAAATAGTCCTCCTTAAAATGACTAACAGCTCTTATGCTAAAGAAGTTTTGGCAGTCTCTAACTCAAGATATCAATTTTTCAGAGCAAAAAGTGTAATTTCTCTACAACTAGAGTGGGTTGCTAGTTTGCTGACACCAGAATTAGAATTTTAAAAACAGTAATTTCTGGTACTGAATATTATTTCAGAGAGTCACCTTCCAAATAATTACCCTCCAAATAATCTAAAAGTCTTTCTTCCTTGTGCCATCTGCAATGTACACAGCATTATCTTCTCAGTACTGAATTTCCTCATCTCACTCAGCCTTTTTACTATCAAATACAGTGGGCTTCTATGACAAACAGTTGATGAGTCATTCAGTGTCTGCTGAAGAGAAATACAGAACAAATAAATTTGTTCTTTTCCAGGCCAAAGCTTACTTGAGGATTGCTGTGGAAGTGGTAAGAAGATTGCCATCACCTTCAGAATGATTCCCCAAGTGTCCTGGAAATTTGCCTGGTACTGACATTAAGAGGACCTTTGGAAATCAGCAATGTGGTGATGGAACCTACAGAAATAATAGAAATCATAACTGTTTTATTTCTAAGGAAATAATGACTTCAGATCTGATTTGATAAGCTAAGATTCACAAAACTTTGATGTATCAATGTTAACTACTATATTTAGGAATTTTTTGAAAGCTGGTGTATACCACCTGCAAAGAACTGCATTTTATTTTATTGAATTACCCCTTTAGGAATCCCAAGTCCATTTTGGGAGAGAACTGTACACTTTTTACAGGACCACAGAGTTAGTAATTTAAATGATATACTAAATTTGTGTATGGGCATAAGTATTACACCTCCTCACCAGGCAATTTGGACTGTCTTTGAATCCTGTCTTTAGTACTATCTTGGATATGTTCTTAATATGAACCTCTGCTTCTTCATCTGGATCACACCGTACCCCACGCTTAATGAATCTCAGTCTCTAGAAGTGGAGCCTGAACATATGTATTTTTAATAAGACCATTATGATGTTGATGATGATTCTGATAATGATAGCAGTAATAGTAATAGCTAACATTTAACAAGTTAATTACAATTATTCTTCCATTTGTGTGAGTGGGTACTATTATCTCCATTTTACAGATAAGTAATTTGAGATATAATTTGAAGACACTCAACCTTGAGTGTCTTGCTGAGGGTTACTGTATCTAGCAAGTGATGGAGCTTGGATTTGAACTTGAGTAATTCAATATTAGGTTCATCGTTTTGTACACCAATGTGCTTTTGTTAAATAAAAATGGGGGGGTGGGCAGCTGGGCACAGTGGCTCACGCCTGTAATCCCAGCACTTTGGGAGGTTGAGGCGGGTGAATCATAAAGTCAGGAGTTTGAGACCAGCCTGACTGACATGGTGAAACCCCATCTCTACTAAAAATAAAGATTAGCTGGGCGTGGTGGCATACACCTGTAATCCCAGCTACTCTAGAGGCTGAGGCAGGAGAATCACTTCAACCCGGGAGGCAGAGGTTGCAGTGAGCAGAGATTGTGCCACTGCAATCCAGCCTGGTCGATGAAGTGAGACTCCATCTCAAAAAAATAAATAAATAAATGAATAAAATTTTTAAAAAGTGGGGGAGATGCAGTATTTAGCATTTCCTCAAACTTTTTTTGGCCATGAAATCCACCCCCTGCCTTTTTAAGAGCATTTCATGGAGTTCACATTTCAAATAATACATTTTAAAAAACATTTATCTTGTCTAATTGAAGCCCAAAGAGATAGAGTCAACGACTTTTCAAAGTCGGGTAGCAGACAGTTTTAAAGCTGAAAGTACTGATAAGAGTGAGCCATTATTAAGAGTGAGCCATTAGATAATTGGCATTTATAAAGAAGTGGTCTGTCACTTTTGGCAAATGCCTTGACATCGTTGCTGTATAGTTATCAACCAGAAAATTAAGCATAGAGTTTCACACTATTATAAGCATGTTTTCACACAAAAACATGTAGATTGATGTTTATTGCAACTTTATATGTAATAACCAAAAACAACCCAGATTTTCTTCATTGGATGAATGGTTAAACAAGCCGTGGTACATTCATACCATGAATACTACTCAGCAATAAAAAAGAACAAACTATGGGTACATGCAGCAACTTATAATTCCAGAGAATTACGCTGAATGAAAAAAGTCAATTTAAAAAGGTTTTGTACCAAAAGATTCAATTTATATAACATTCTTGAAGTGACATAATATTATAGAAATAGAGAACAGATTAGTGGTGGCTGTGTTAAGGAGGGGGTGAGGATGGGAGAGAATTGGGTGTGCCTGTGAGAAACATGAGGGATCCTTGTAATGATGGAAATGTTCTGTATCACAACTGTCAATGTAAATATTCCAGTTGTGATATTGTGCTATAGTCTTGCAAGATGTTACCACTGGGGGAAATTGGGTGAAGGGCACATGGAATCTCTGTATTATTTCTTTCAACTGCATGTAAATCTACAATTATCTCAAAATAAAAATAAAAGTTAAAAAACACAGACTGCTATATCTGAACTGAAATTTACTGGACCAAATTACAGTAATTAATATCATGAATAAAATTATCTGTGGACACACTGTCATCATATCACTCTGAGAGGGAAGTAATGACTTAAAGTTTCAGATATTTATTTGTGTGTTTATTGTTTATTGAGGAAGAGGAAAATACATATGATCACTGAGCACTTGTGAATACAAAAATACTTAAACCAAACTTAACTTTATCCAGAAAAAGAATGACTTAAAGTTATATGTCATCATTTAATACATATCATGGGGAAATGAGAAAGATAGTCTTTACTCATACATACATGACCGAGAGAAGATCCACATGTGAAATTCCCTGCCCTCTTCTCCTCCTTCATTTGACTGTTTCTGCAGATGCTTCAAGGAAGTCTACTGAAACAAATGGTGGTTGGAGTATATATGCAGGTTTAGACAGGGAGGAAGGAACAGTAGCTATAAAAGAAGAACTAAGCTTATTCTAAAATTTTGTTGCCAACTCCAAAGGTAGAGTGAAGTTTGTTAAGGAGTGATACTTATTTTCCATTCTTCACATCTCAATAGAGTGTAATTAAAAGACTTGACATTTTGAAAAGATGAACAAAATTGACAAACCTTTAGCCAGGCTTATTAAGAGAGAAAGATCACATAAATCAACAAATCAGGAATGAAAAGGAGACATCATTAGAGACATGAAAAGAACAGTAAGAATGATTACAAACAATTTTATGCCCATAAAATTGAAGACTTAGATGAAATAGACAAATGCTTTCAAAGAAACTACCAAAGCTCACTTAAGGAATAGATAACCTGAGTAGTCATAAATTACTTTTAAAAATATAATTTGTGTTAAGAACCAACAAAGAAAACTCTATTCCCAGATGCCTGTACTGTCAAAATCTACCCAACATTGAAGGAGGAATAATACCAGTTCTACACAAACTTTACCAGAAAATAGGAGGGGGCACTTTCCAACTCATTCTGTGAAGCCAGCATTACCCTAATATGCAAACCAAACAAAGACAATACAAGAGGAGTACAGACAAATGTTCGTTATAAACATAGACACAAAATTCTTCAACAAATCTTACCTTGTTGAATCCAGCATTATATAAAAAGGATAATACATATGACTATGAGGTCATTTTCCTGGGAATGCAAGGTTGGTTCAACAATTGAACATCAATCAAAGCATGGCAGATTCAAGAAGAAACAGTAAAACAAAACAGACTAAAGAAAAAAAGGATGTTTATTTGAATAGATATAAACCAAGCATATAACAAAACTGAACATTCATGTGCAATAAGAATTATCAGCAAACTAGAAATAGAAAACAACTTTTTCAACTTAATAAAAGGCATCTACAGAGAACTACAGCTAACATCATTGCTAATGGTGAAAGACCCACTGCAAGCTTGTCCAAGCTCACCATTTTATTCATTATCATACCTAAGGTCTTTCCTAGTGCAATAGAAAGAGAAATAAAGGCATATAGATTAGAAAGGAAGAAATAAAACCATCTCTGTTCACAGACAGATTGATTGTCTATGGAGAACATTCCAAATAATATACAAAAAAGCAGCTAAAACTAATAAATGGATTTGGCAGAGATGCAGTATGCAAGGTCAACATACAAAACCAATTTTATTTCTGCATACTAGCAATAAGCAATTAGAAATTGAATGAAAAAAGTTTGATTTATAATAGCACCCCAAAACCATGAAATATTTACACGTAAATAAAATAAGATATGTAAAAGATCTGTTATGCTGACAACTACAAAACATTAATGAAGGAAATCAAAGAAAACATTTAGGTGGTGAGACATACCATGTTCAAGGTTTGGAAGATTCAACATGTTTAAAATGTCTATTCTCCCAAAGTGATCTATATCCAATGTGATTTCTGTCAAAATCCAACAAAACTCAAACTGACAACTTGATTCTAACATTTTCATGGAACTAGAGAGTGTCCAGAATAGCTAAATTATTTTGAACAAAAAAGATTAAAGTTTAGGAACTTACACCACCTGATTTGAAGACTTATTTTGTTTCTTATTTTTTGAGATGGAGTCTCACTCTGTCATCAGGCTGGGGTGCAATGGCGCAATCTTGGCTCACTGCAACCTCAGCCTCCTGGGTTCAAGCGATTCTCTTGCCTCAACCTCCTGAGCAGCTAGGACTACAGGCATGCACCACCATGCCCAGCTAATTTTTGTATTTTTAGTGGAAACGGGGTTTCACTATGTTGGCCAGGAAAGTCTTGATCTCTTGACTTCGTGATCTGCCCACCTCAGCCTCCTGAAGTGCTGAGATTACAGGCGTGAGCCACTGTGCCCAGCCTGAAGACTTGTTATAAAGCTACAGTAATCAAGGCAATGTGGTATTGGTGTAAAGATAGAAATACAGATCCATGGGACAGAGTTCAGAAACAGACATACACAGATATAATAACTTGATTTTCAACAAAGGTGCCAAAGCAATTCAGTGGAGAATGGATGACTTTTCAGTACTTGTGCTTGAACGATGAGACATATTTTTACAAAGAAATAGACCTTGCCTCCTTCTAGATCTAAAAACACATCAAAATGGATCATAGACCTAAATATAATATCTAAAACTATGACACATCTAAAAGAAAAACATAGAGAAAAATCTTTATGATCTAGAGTTATGCAAAAATAAGACACAAAAATCCCAATTAAACAATAACATAAAAAGTAGATAACTTGTATTTCATCAAAACTAAAACCTAGCTGTTTGAAAGACACAGTTAAGAAAATGAAAAGGCAATTTATAGACTAGGAGAAAACATTTGTGAAACATGTCTGATGAAGAGTTTAAAATATACAAAGAATACTTACAACTGATTAATAAGACAACCCAATTTAAAATGGGCAAAGGATTTGAATAGACACTTCACGAAAGAAGAGATATCACTGACAAATGACATGAAAGTGCTCAATGTTTTTAGTCATTAGGGAGATGCAAATTAAAACCACAATGGGATACCACTACAAAGCCACTAAAATTGCTACGATTAAAAAGATTGGCAATACCAAGTGCTGAAGATGATGTGGATCCACTGGCAAGCTCATACCCTGTTGGTGGGGAATGGGAATGTAAAATAATACCACTTTGGAAACATTCTGGCATGCTTTTTTGTTTGTTTGTTTTTGTTTTTTTGGTTTTTTTTCTTTTTGGACACAGGGTCTCTCTGTGTTTCCCAGGCTGTTTTTGAACTCCTGGTCTCATGCAGGTCTCTCACCTTGGCATCCCAAAGTGTTAGGATTACAAGCATGAGCCACCACGCCTGGCTCTGTTACACTCGATGCACATACCCTATAGTTAAATATTATGCTTCTAGATATTTACCCAAGATGAAAGAGACATGTATCTGCATGAAGACTTACACACATGTTCCTATCAGCTTTGTTTATAATATCTGAAAGCTGGAAACAACTCCAGTATGCATCAAAAGGTGAATGGGAATGTCCTGAATGGAAGATCATCATGGCGGATAGGAGGCAGGACTAGATTGCACCTCCGACTCAGACAGACAGAGCAGTGTGCAGAGGCTCACATTGTGAATTTTAGCTCCAGAATGACTGCAAGAACAAACCAGGAGTTGCAGTAAGACCCACAGACCCTTTGAAGGAAGCAACTGCTCCTGCAAGACCCAGGAGTCATCCCTAATATTGTAAGTGCCCCAACTGCAGAAGTGGGAAAGAGAGATCCTCCTCTCCTGAACACATACCCTCACTGGGGAAACGGAAGGTCTGTTTGAGGGAGAAGTCTCCAACCTTACCTGGAACTGAGTCAATTTAGAGAGCCAAGCAAAATACAGGGGTAGAGGAAGCAGCAGGAAAGGTGCTTGGAGTTCACTGGGTCCCCAAGCAAGTCATTCCTGCCTGGCACCACAGAGATCCATCGGGAGGGAAGCCAGAGGCACAAAGGAAAACGCCACAGGGAGAAGGGAATCTCCAGATGAACTTTGAAACAATTTGACCTGGGCAAGAAGCCTCCTGGCCATAACTCAGGGGAGGGCGTGAATCTGGTGTGCAGACTCCACAGGTAGGGGAAGAGCCAAGCCCTTTTCTTTCTCAGCTTAGGGGCAGGTAGCCCAAGGCAAGTTCTCAAGCCCTGTTCATCCACTGCCTGGAAACAGACTCATGGCTGTTGCCAGTGGGGGAGGTAGTGGGGGCACAGCAGGAGTGAGACTGGCCATTTGGATTGCGTGGGAGCTGGGTGAGGCTTGTGACTGCCGGCTTTCCCCTACCTCCCTGACAACCTACATGACTCAGTAGAAGCCAGCCATAATCCTCCTAGTACACAACTCCACTGACCTGGGAACCTTTCCCCCATCCCCCATAGCAGCCGCAGCGAGACCTGTCCAAGGAGAGTCTGAGCTCAGACACGCCTAGCCCTGCCCCAACTTGATGGGCCTTCCCTATCTACCCTGTTAGCTGAAGGCAAAGGACATATACTCTTGGGAGTTCTAGGGCCCCACCCATCGCCAGTTCCTCTCCATAGTACCACAGCTGATGCTCTCTGGGAAGTGCCATCTCCCAGCAGGAGGCCAACCAGCACAAATATATAACATTAAACCACCAAAGCTAAGAACCCTCAGAGAGTCTATTTCACCTCCCCTCCCCCCGCCACCTCCACTGGAACAGAAACTGGCATCCATGGCTGAGAGACCAATAGATGGTTCACTTCACAGGACTCTACGCAGACAACCCCCAGTACCAGCCTGGAGCTGGGTAGACTTGCTGGGTGGCTAGACCCAGAAGAGAGATAACAATCACTGCAGCTCGGCTCACAGGAAGCCATATCCATAGGAAAAGTGGGAGAGTACTACATCAAGGGAACACACTGTAGGACAAAATAATCTGAACAGCCTTCAGCCCTAGACCTTCCCTCTGATAGAGCCTACCCAAATAAGAAGGAACCAGAAAACTAACTCTGGTAATATGACCAAAAAAGGCTCTTTAACACCTCCCCAAAATCACACTCGTCCACCAGCAGTGGATCCAAACCAAGAAGAAATTCCTGATTTACCTGTAAAAGAATTCAGGAGGTTAGTTATTAAGATAATCAGGAAGGCACCAGAGAAAGGTGAAGCCCAATGCAAGGAAATTCAAAAATCAGTACAAGAAGTGACGGGAGAATTATTCAAGGAAATAGGTAGCATAAAGAAAAAAACAATCAAAACTTTAGGAAAATTTAGACACACTTAAAGAAATGCAAAATGCTCTGGAAAGTCTCAGCCATAGAATTGAACAAGCAGAAGAAAGAAATTCAGAGCTCAAAGACAAGGTCTTTGAATTAACCCAGTTCAACAAAGACAAAGACAAAAGAATAAGAAAATATGAACAAAGCCTCCAAGAAGTCTGAGATTATGTTAAACGACCAAAACTAAGAATAATCAGTGTTCCTGAGGAAGAAGAAAAATCTAACAGTTTGGAAAACATATTTGGGGGAATAATTGAGGAAAACGTCCCCAGCCCTTGCTGGAGACCTAGACATCCCAATACAGGAAGCACAAAGAACACCTGGGAAATTCATTGCAGAAAGATCATCACTTAGGCACATTGTCATCACTTTAGCTAAAGTTAAGATGAAGGAATCTTAAGAGCTGTGAGACAAAAGCAACAGGTAACCTATAAAGGAAAATCTATCAGATTAACAGCAGATTTCTCAGAAGAAACCGTACAAGCTAGAAGGGATTGGGGCCCTATTTCAGCCTCCTCAAACAAAACAATTATCAGCCAAGAATTTTGTATCTAGCAGAACTAAGCATCATATATAAAGGAAAGTTAGTCTTTTTCAGACAAACAAATGCTGAGAGAATTTGCCACTACCAAGCCACCTCTACACAAACTGCTAAAAGGAGCTCTAAATATTGAAACAAATCCTGGAAACACATCAAAACAGAACCTCTTTAAAGCATAAATCTCAAGGATCTATAAAACAAAACTACAAGGTAAAAAGCAAAAACAAACAACAGAAACAAGGTACACAGGCAACAAATAGCATGATGAATGGAATGGTACCTCACATCTCAATACTAACATTGAATGTAAGTGGCCTAAATGCTCCGCTTAAAAGATATAGAACTGCAGTATGGATAAGAACTCACCAACCAACTGTATGCTGCCTTCAGGAGACTCACCTAACACATAAGGACTCACATAAAGTAAAGGGGTGGAAAAAGGCATTTCATGCAAATGGATACCAGAAGTGAGCAGAGGTAGCTATTCTTATGTCAGACAAAACAAACTTTAAAGCAACAGCAGTTAAAAGAGACAAAGAGGGACATTATATAATGGTAAAAGGCATTATGCAATAGGAAAATTTCACAATCCTAAACATATCTTCACCTAACACTGGAGCTCCCAAATTTATAAAACAATTACCAATAGACCTAAGAAATGAGATTGACAGCAACACAATAATAGTGAGGGACTTCATTATTCCACGAAAAGCACTAGCCAGGTCATCAAGGTAGAAAGTCAACAAAAAGCAATGGATTTAAACTATACCTTGGAACAAATGGATTTAACAGATATATACAGAACATTTCTTCCAACAACTACAGAATACACATTCTATTTAATGGCTCATGGAACTTTTTCCAAGATAGAGGCCATAAAACGAGCTTCCATAAATTTAAGAAAATTGAAATTTTGTCAGTCACTCAGACCACAGTGCAATAAAACTGGAAATCAAATCCAAAAGGAACCTTCAAAACCATGCAAATACATGGAAATTAAATAAACTGCTTCTGAATAATTATTGGGTCAAAAACGAAATCAAGGTGGAAATTTAAAAATTCTTCAAACTGAACAACAATAATGACACAACCTTTGCTCTGGGATACAGCAAAGGCGGTGCTGAGAGGAAAGTCCATAGCTCTAAATGCCTACATCAAAAAGACTGAAAGATCACAAACTGACATTCTAAGATCAGACCTCAAGGAACTAGAGAAACAAGAACAAATCAAACCCAAACCCAGCAGAAGAAAGGAAATAACCAAGATCAGAGCAGAGCTAAATGAAATTGAAACAAAAAAACAATACAAAAGAACTGAAACAAAAATCTGGTTCTTTGAAAAGATACATAAAATTGAAAGACTATTAGCAAGATTAACCAAGAAAACGAGAGAAAATCCAAATAACCTCATTAAGAAACAAATTGGGATATATTACAACTGACACCATTGAAATACAAAGGATTATTCAAGGCTACCATGAACAGCTTTATGCACATAAACTAGAAAACTTAGAAGAGATGTAAAAATTCCTGGAAAAATACAACCCTCCTAGCTTAAATCAGGAAGAATTAGATACCCTGAGCAGACCAATAACAAGCAGTGAGATTGAAATGGTAATTTAAAAATTACCAATTAAAAAAATCCAGGACCAGATGGATTCACAGCAAAATTCTACCAGACATTCAAAGAATTGGTACCTTTCCTTTTCTCACTATTCTGCAAGATAGAGAAAGAGGGAATCCTCCCTAATTCATTCTATGAAGCCAGTATCACCCTAATACCAAAACCAGGAAAGGACAGAACCAAAAAAGAAAACTACAGACCACTCTCCTTGATGAACATAGATGCTGAAATCCTTAACAAAATACTAGCTAACCAAATCCAACAACATATCAAAAAGATAATCCACCCTGATCAAGTGAGTTTCATACCAGGGATGCAGAGATGGTTTAACATATGCAAGTCAATAAATGCGACACACCACGTAAACAGAATTAAAAACAAAAATCATATGATCATCTCAATAGATGCAGAAAAAAATTAGACAGAATCCAGCATCCCTTTATGATTAAAACTCAGCAAAATCGACATACAAGGGACATACCTCAATGTAATAGAAACCATCTGTGACAAATCCACAGCCAACACAATACTGCATAGGGAAAAGTTGAAAGCATTCCCTCCGAGAACTGGAACAAGATGAGGATGCCCACTCTCACCACTCCTCTTCAATGTAGTACTGGAAGTCCTAGCCAGAGCGATCCGACAAGAGAAAGAAAGAAAGGGCACTGAAATCAGTAAAGAGGAAGTCAAACTGTCACTGTTGATGGTTGTTTACCTCGAAAATCCTAAAGACTCCTCCAGAAAGCTCCTTGAGCTGAGAAAAGAATTCAGCAAAGTTTCCAGATACAAGATTAATCTACACAAATTAGTTGCTCTTGTGTACACCAACAGTGACCAAGTGGAGAATCAAGTCAAGAACTCAACCCCTTTTACAATAGCTGCAAAACAAACAAACAAACAAACAAACAAAATACTTAGGAATACGCCTAACCAAGGAGGCAAAAGACCTCTACAAGGAAAACTACAAAACACTGCAGAAAGAAATCATAGATGACACAAACAAATGGAAACACATCCCATGCTCATGGATAGGTAGAATCAATATTGTAAAAATGACCATACTGCCAAAAGCAATCTACAAATTCAGTGCAATCCCCTTCAAAATACCACCATCATTCTTCACAGAATTAGAAAAAACAATTCTAAAATTCATATGGAACCTAAAAAGAGCTTGCATACCCGAAGCAAGACTAAGCAAAAAGAACAAATCTGGAGGCATCACACTATCTGATTTCAAACTATACTGTAAGGCCATGGTCACCAAAACGGCATGGTATAGGTATAAAAATAGGCACATAGAATAGAAAACCCAGAAATAGACCCAAATACTTATAACCAGCTGATCTTCAACAAAACAAACAAAAACATAAAGTGGGGAAAGGAAACCCTTTTCAACAAATGGTCCTGGGATAATTGGCTAGCCACATGTAGGTAAATGAAATTGGATCTTCATCTCTTACCTTATACAAAAATCAACTTAAGATGGAATAAGGACTTTAAGACCTGAAACTATAAAAACTCTGGAAGATAACATTGGAAAAACCCTTCTAGACATTGGGTTAGGCAAAGATTTCATGACCAAGAACCCAAAAGCAAATGCAATAAAAACAAAGTAAATAGTTGGGACCTAATTAAAGAGCTTTTGGATGGCAAAAGGAACAGTCAGCAGAGTAAACAGACAACCCACAGACTGGGAGAAAATCTCCACAATCTCTACAACTGACAAAGGACTAATATCCAGAATCTACAGCTAACTCAAACAAATCAGTAAGAAAAAAACAATCACATCAAAAAGTGGGCTAAGGATATGAATAGGCGGTTCTCAAAAGAAGATATACAGATGGCCAACAAACATATGAAAAAATGCTCAACATCACTAATGATCAGGGAAATGCAAATCAAAACCACAATGCAATACCAACCTTACTCCTGCAAGAATGGCCATAGTCAAAAAAGCAAAAAATGGTAGATGTTGGCATGGATGTGGTGATCAGGGAACACTTCTACACTGCTGGTGGGAATGTAAACTAGTACAGCCACTATGGAAAACAGTGTGGAGATTCTTTAAAGAGCTAAAAGTAGAACTACCATTTGATCCAGTAATCCCACTACTGGGTGTCTACCCAGGGGAAAAGAAGTCCTTATACAAAAAAGATACTTGCACATACATGTTTATAGCAGCATGATTTGCAATTGCAAAATCGTGGAACCAGCCCAAATGCCCATCAATCAATGAGTGGATAAAGAAACTGTGGTATATATACATGATGGGATACTGCTCAGTCATAAAAAGGAATGAATTAACAGCATCCACAGCAACCTGGATGAGATTGGAGACTGTTATTCTATGTGAAGTAACTCAGGAATGGAAAGCCAAATGTCATATGTTCTCACTGATATGTGGGAGCTAAGCTATGAGGACGCAAAGCCATAAGAATGATACAGTGGACTTTGGAGACTTAGGGGGAAGGGGGAGGAAGGTGAGGGATAAAAGACTACAAATATGTCATAGTATATACTGCTCAGGTGATGGGTGCACCAAAATCTGACAAATCACCTCTAAAGAACTTACTTACATAACCAAATACCACCTGTACCTCAGTAACCTATGGAAAAATAAAAAATTATAATAAAAATAAATTCAGTGTCCTCTGGAAGAAAAAGTGAGTGGATAAACAGTTTGCTACTATACAATAGAATACTTCTCAGCAATAAAATGGAATTTTGGTTATTGATACAATAACATAAATGATTCTTAAAATAATAATGCTGAATAAAAGAGGCAGACAGAAAAGAGTACAACTTGTATAATTCCATTTATATACAGTTCTAGAAAATGCAAACTTAACTACTTGACAAAGTAGATCAGTGGGTACCTGGAGACAGATACTGAGAGAGAAAGGAAAGAGAAAACTTTTGGAAGTGATAGAAGTGTTCACTAACTTGATTCTGGTAAAGGTTTCATGGGTGTATACAAAGGGGAAAGTTCACCAAATTGTACACTTTAAATATGTGCAACTTATGCATCAGTTATACTTCAATAAATCTATTAAAAAGTGATGTATTAATATATTACTTTCTGATATTTGATTTAGTTAAACCTTTTTGAGTGCCTGAAATGTCACAATTTTCATATATGGTTATTTTCAAATCCCTTTTTCAAAGCCTTTTTTTATTTAAAAATACCTTATTCAAACTAGATGAGCATTCTCTCATTCTAGAGGAGCTGGTTTGAGTGACTTCTGACATTTGAAGTTCAGGTTGAAACTTGAAGTATAATCAATTAAGTTATTTGCTTTCTTTTCTTACTTTGCCACATCCTAGGAGCAGCAAATTGTTTTCACATTTAAAACTTTTTTAAATAATTGGGCTTAAAGTTTGTACAGAGTATAGTTATACTAGAACTTGATTATGGACCACTTTTTAATCAGAAATTCTAACTTATATAACATTTAAACCCAATCTTCAGTTTAAAGTTTCTAAAAGTGCTCTATAAACCTTGTTAAACTCTAATTTTGGATGACCTATCTAACTATTGATGTGCCATACTTTCAGCTTATTAATGGAAAAATAGCCTACTTTTTTCTCCATGAATGTTAGGTTGCTCACAACAGATAACTTGGTTAATAGAAAAAGGATTTTTAATACAAAATCATGTTCTTTAATTTAAAAAAAGACAAAAAGTGGCTGTGCATTTAAAGATTTTTTAAAACTACTTCCCTGATGTTTATTCTTTTTAATCTTTTATAGATATTTTAAGTTCCATAGTTGTTAGTTTTTGTTTCAGCTCATTCACACCCTATGACTTTGGTAATTTTTATACTGCAAATTAGTTTAGGCCTGTATGATAACATCAGTTATCTCTTAAAAATTAAACATATCAAGCAACTTTTATTCTTACTATTTAATTTGCAAAATAAGATAGGAACAATAAATTATCTTCAATCATTTACAAAACATTTTGAAGAGTATGGGTGTTGCAGCTGTTGAACTGTTGTTTAAACATTATTTCTCACACTGTGCCTAATGGATTTAATTATGGTTCACACAGTTGTTTCTTCAGATGAAGAGCTATACAGATACATTGTAAACCACCATGAGAACATGTTATTAGGCTGTCTTCGCTGATGAAGGTATTTTCTAATTATATTGTAAAAGTCCTTTGCAAATCAATTCCATTGAGCACTGGCTTTCTCTTATAGTTCACTAATCATTGTTACATACCTAGCTTAAGTACAACAGAAAGCCAACATATTCAAACTAAAAGGCTTTATTGTGACTCGACCCAAAGATTGGCAATAGTGACTAGGCCAAAATACATTTATATTGAGAAGAACCAATCAAAACTGTTTCCTCAACTCTTAGCCAACCTGTGCTTGCCTCTAGGGAGCTCATACTTTAATTGAGGACACTAAACTATCACAAAGAAAGTAAATTTTAATAAGAGCCAGAATGCGACTTTTAGTACATTAGTTGTTTTAAAGAAATAAGATCTGGAATCAGGTGTGAAGAATAGATGGTTGGATATGTTAAAATAATATGAGCAAAGAAATGAGAGGGTAGGAGTGGACTGAAATGATATACATGGGGAAACCAGTCTACCTAAGAGACACAGTTTCATATTTGAAAGTAACAGGTATTAGGATGGAAAAATAGGACTAATCAGACTGAATAGCATAAATAACATGATGTGCAGTTTCACCTTGATACAATGGCCAGTCGTAAGATTTTTTAAAATATTTTTTATTTATAATGAATACCTTTCAAACTTCCAGACAAAATTTAAAATGTACTAAAAGGGATTTCATGAAAAGTAATTCTCCCTCTTAGTAGAGCCTAACAAACTGATTTAAAAATTTATGTGAAGAGCAAAGGTCCAAGAATAGCTGAGAAACTCCAGAAGGAGAAGGCGGGGGAGAGGAAACATTCCCTATCAGATAACAAAGACTTACTATAAATCTATAATTATTAAAACAGTTTGATGTTGATACAGGGATAGAAAACTTTAAAAATAGAGAGTCCAGAAATGATCTATGTGTATTTGAATACTTGACTTATGACAAAATGCGTATTGAAGATCCTGAGGAAACAGTGCCCAGATAGTTGTTTATCTAAGGGGGAAAAATGGAACCCTACCTCATGCCATACAAAAAAATCAATTTTTATGGCAAAATTATAAAATTTAGAAGAAAATATAGGACTTGTCTGACTTTGGGAAGGAAGAATCTCTTAAGCAAGATACAAAAAGTGCTAATCATAAAAGGTTGATAAATTCGTCTCCATTGCAATTAATATCTCTTCAGTAAAATACATCATATAATCACAAACTGGGAGGACATTTGAAGCGCCTATAACCATCAAAGAGCTGGTCATTTGGAATAATTTGAGAACTCCTACAAATCAATAAGAAAAAAAGGGATAATATAACTTAATTGACAACTGAGCAGTAGAAACAAACAGGCGTTTCACAGAAGAGAAAACATGAATGGCCAATAAATGTAAGAAAAGAAGCCGGTCCTAGTACTAATCAGGAAAATGCAAATCAAAAGCAACAAGGTACCATTTTACACTCGCTAAATTGTAAAAATTATGAAGTCTGAAAAGGTGTTCGAAGCAATGTGTTTCAGACATAGCTAAAAGGAGTGGTAAAGGAGTCATTTTGGGGAACACTTTGTTGTAATATTCAAATCACATAACTTACTGTATTTCTGGGTATTACCTAGAAAATTTCTTGCACCTGTGTCCCAGAAGACATATATGAGAATGTTCATGGTGGCACTGTTCAGAGTAGCAAAAACCTGCAAATAACCCATTTGTCTGGTGCTATGGTTAGAATGTTTTTGTCCCCTTAAAATTCATATGCTGAAATCCTAACCCCTAAGGTGATAATATCAGGAGGTGGGGACTTTTGAGAGGTTTTTAAGTCAAAATAATAGAGCCCTCATGATTGGTATCAGTGCCCTTATGAAAGAAACCCCAGAGAGCTAGCTAATCCCTCCTTTCTACCATGTGAAGTTACAGTGAAAAGACAGCCATCTGTGAAGTGGCCCTCACCAGACACTGTAATCTTGGACTTCCCAGCTTCCAGAACTTTGAGAAAAAAATTTCTATTATTTATAAACTACCAAATCTGTGGTATCTATTTGGGTAGCAGCAGAACAGACTAAGACACCAGGTGATGGAAGAATGGATAAATTCATTGTAGTACAGTCACACAGAATATTATACAGCCAGTGATAATGAACTACAGCTACTTTTTAAAAATTGATGAATCTTAGAAATATGATGTGTGAAAATTGCATATTACATAAGACCATTTTATAAAGCTCAAAAATAAGAAAAACCACCTAGTATCTGGGTTAGCCGTGTATATGTGATAAAAAAAATTTTTTTAACCTATGGGAATGACAAATACTAAAATCAGATAACAGTTACTTCTAGGGCATGAGACAGGGGCGTGGGCTGGAAAGGAACACAAGGGTAGATACGGTATTGGTAAACTAGACTTTTTTTAAGTTGGAGGGTAGGTGGGAGTCGTGGGTATTGTTTGCTTTTTAACTTACTCGTATATATTCTTTTGTATGTATGAAATATAACGAAAATATCATTTGTAGAAATATGTACACCCTCCTCATTCAACCACACATTTCCCTTCTGCAGAGGCTTGTTAATTATTAATTATGGAGCATCCATACAGTGGAATATAATGCGGCCATTTAAAAACAATGAAGAGCTTCCAACATTCTGAAATGGAATGATCACTGGGTTACATATTAAGAGAAAAAAATGTGTGTGGAATGCTACCATTTACGTTAAAACATGTACGTACACATATATTTGTGTGTGCATACATCAGCTATCTCTGTAAGGTTCCCAAGAAACTGGCAATCATAAACTCTTGACTCTGAGTATGAATTATAGAAACCATATGTAAGAAATGAGGTGGTACCTGCAGGGTGGTGGGGTCGGGGTGGACCAAAGGAGGAGTGTTCAGTAACAAAACCAGAAAGAACCACTAGTAAATCATCACAGGATTCAGCTCTGAGGGAACAAGGATGTGAAAAAGGGTAATGGCTGTGGGACTGCAAGGTAGAGCATACGGAAGTTAAATATGTATTTTAATGCTGTAAATGGTTAAAAAGTGCAGTCTGCACAATTACATCATATAAAACCACATATCTAAGCTATTAAATGCAATGTATTTTTTATTAATGACCTGTTCAAGATGTAGTCATAATGTCTTCAAAAGGGCTTGTGGAATCTCCATTTGTATTAAAACCAGGAGAAATCTCTTCAAAATCTGAAATTCTTCTGGATTTACTCCACAGAAACTACTTTTTGACCTTTCGTCTTGAGAAAAGCATACTTTCTGTCTTTGGTGGAATTATAAAAGTGTTTGCCTCCTAATGTTCCCTAAGTAGCAATGCCAAAAAATACCCTTCTAAGTGGATATTTTAAGTAAAAATACTTTTAAGGCAGAACGTAGATATTATAAGATTTATTCTCTTGTCATCTATAATTAAGTTTAATGAAAATACTATATTTTAGTTCATTTAGGCTGCTATAACAAAATACTATAGACTGGGTAGTTTATAAACAACAGAAATTTCCTTCTCACAGTTCTGGAGGCTGAGAAGTCCAAGATAAGGGTGCCAGCAGATTCAGTGTCTGGTGAGGGCTTATTTTCTCTGCTTCAAGATGGTGTCTTCTTGCTGCATCCCCACATGGCCAAAGGCGAAGGGGGTGACCAGGCTTCCTCAAGCCTCTTATACAAAGGCACTAATCTCATTAATGAGGGTGGAGCTGTCATGACCTAATCATCTCCCTAAGGTCCCTCCTCTTAATACCACATTGGAGAGTTAATCTTGGGAGGACACATTCAGACTGTAGCATACTATAAACTTTTTCTTCCCAATTACATTATGCTGTGAATTTTTGCATATCTATAGTATTGGATAGGTGACTTTTCCTAAGCTGTGCCATCAATATTGACATGCCCATGTGGTTACTAATTTTCAGTAGAAACTGCTGGCACTCTAACCTGAGTCCTATCTACCTTTTCTTCTTTCGCATCCTTCATCCCTCCTTTCTTCAGCACTTTTTGCTGTCATCACTCTTCTTGCAGTTGTTCTTTTTGCCAAAATGAGGGCAGGAGCTAGTTGTATGCAGACATATTGATTGTAGTGTGTGTGGCTTTCTGCTGTCCTGTTTCCATGAGCCTAGGAGGGAGTCGTCACTCTCACCAGTACAAATTGATTACTTCTTGTTGGAGTGCTGAGCCTTTGAACATCTGTTTTTCTTTACGTCATTTATGGGACTCAGAGATCCACTTGAAGTTTTTTTCTCTCATCCCACAGGGATTTTCTAAAACTTGTGTTATTTCCTGTGGCCCAGAGATTGTTTCATTTTCCTGCAAGAGAGGGGAAAAGGATCTAAATGCTTCCTGTGATTGCATAAAGTTTATTTTAGGAACTAAAATCTGTAGTATTTTTTTTTCCTATTGTACACTGTTTTCCTTGCTGAAGAATTTCTGGGGAATATTAGGCGATGTTTACTTCTTGCACCAAGGAAATGTTTCCCTTACTGACTAGAAAGTTTTAAAATCAGTATTCTATGGCCTTCGAGTTGAAAGTCCAGGTTTGATGTGTTTTGTGGAGGAGGAACAAAACATTTCTATGAATTTCTCTCCTTTGTCGAGTTGCTAGCATTCAAGATTGTTGCCTGAAACAGCATTATTTAGTCTCCCTCTACACTAACCAGCTTTTATAAATACTATACATAAAGTCGCCAATAAACAAAAGTATGAAAACCTTTTATTAGCTTATATATCTTTTTATGGTAAGGAAAGCTTTTACTGTCTTGAATTAGCAAGTATAGTAATTGTTTTCTGTTGAATCTGAAAGATTTCTTGTCTTTTGTTGTGAGGAATTTTCATAGAAACAATTTTTTTGTATTTATCTGAAGCTTCTGATTAATTACAGTTTACAGCGAATTATCAAAATGAAGATTCATAATAACCATTTATTATTGAAAAAGGGTAGGACATAGGAACTCTTTAGTCAAATTTCTTTTTATAAAATGAGTATTGAAAGGATGGGAAAATATTCCATGTAAAAATTTAGGTTGGAACTTGTATAATCCACTTTTGTTTCTGAATGATGAATTTATTGCCATGCTTTTTAGAATGCTTCAGTGTCTTGAGCTTTTAGAAACAAGTGTGTATGTGACTTGCTTGTGCATTTTCTTTCTTCTTCTTTTTTTTTTTTTTTTTGAAACAAGGTCTCACTGCAACCTCTGCCTCCCAGGCTCAGGCTATTCTCCCACCTTAGCCTCCCTAGTAGCTGGAACTATAGGCATGTACCACCATACCTGGCTAATGTTTGTATTTTTTGTAGAGACTGGGTTTTACCACGTTGCCCAGGCTGGTCTCGAACTCATGAGCTCAAGCAATGGGCCCCCCTCGGCCTCCCAAAGTGCTAGGATTATAGGTGTGAGCCACTGCCCCTTGCTGCTTGTGCATTTTCTAATAGCATCTTTTCCAAATGCAGAATAGAGCCGTCACTTCAGTTTTGGTTTCACTGAACAATTCTGTTAATAAAGATCCTTATTGCAAACCAGTTTTCCTTAACAGTTCATAGGAATTCTGGCATGCTATTATTTAAGCAGTAAATGCAGGAGTTATCAGTCCGCATGTAAGTAAAATTAGTCACCATGTCCAAAATTGGTATGAGAAAGGGGGAAGGGATTGATTTCCTGATGATATGAGCGACCAAATTGTGGGAATAATTTCCTCTTTGTGTAGTTAATTTATTTGTGCTTGAAAGTACTTTACCAACATGAACTTCTTTCCCCGTATTTTTTCATATATTGGTAAGTTGAAAGGCACCATTTTTTCAGGTGGAACAAACAGGTTTGGAAACTTCAATAAATTTGCCTAGGTAAGACCATCAAAGGAAAACCTACTCAGGAAGTCAGGACAAGCCTTTATTAGCTGGAAGAGTCCACACTATTAAGTGGATATCAATTGATGCGGGGAAGATTCTATACTCATTGCTGTACATTATCCATCAAAATTTCTTTGCTTTACTTTCTGGAGTACTAGGTATTAATTTGAAAGGAGATTTTAATTCAAACAGGTATTCCAGATAAATTAGAATGAATTTCAGTGGCATTCTTGTTGAATTAAACATTAATCAATAATATAATTTTGACTTATTTCTTTTATTTATTTGCCATTTCCCTCATTTGGAAGATGTGTTTTATTTTATAGCTTTAAAGAGGTATTTAGGCCAGGCACAGTGGCTCACGCCTGTAATCCCAGCACTTTGGGAGGCTGAGGCAGGAGGATCATGAGGTCAGGAGATCGAGACCATCCTGGCTAACACGGTGAAACTCCTTCTCTACTAAAAATATAAAAAATTGGCCAGGTGTGGTGGCGGGCACCGGTAGTCCCAGCTACTCCAGAGGCTGAGGCAGAAGAATTGCTTGAACCCAGGAGGCGGAGGTTGCAGTGAGCCAAGACCGCACCACTGCACTCCAGCCTGAGCGTCAGAGCAAGACTCTGTCTCAAAAAAAAGAAATACTTTCTTTCTTCAGCTTCATTGCTCATGTATATCTGGCTTTTATAATAGTGGTTGGGGGAAGTTAACAAGAGAGGTTGGCATCTGGAAGAAATGAGGAGTTTGCTTCTTGATTTCCCCACCATGGATGGAGGGTGGTGAAGAGGAAGTGTGGAGTGCTTGAAGTGATTAAATTTGCTGGGCCATCTGGTCATCAGGAAAAGGCTGTGTTTTCAATTTCACAGTGAATGAGAAGTTTATTAAGGAAGGAAGAAGGAAGCCAAATTTAGTTTAAGGAAGAAAAGAATTCGTTTAAGGAAGAAAATAATCATACTTTTCATAATCATAAAAGAAATCATATTTCTGCCATGAAGAGCTTCAGCTTGCTTAATTGTAAAAAGAAGGGTCACCTGTTGAAGACTGTCCACAGGTGGATCTGTGTAATAGTGCTGGCTGTATCACTAGGGAGAACTGGGAGACAGTGGTTTGGGAAGATGAATGAACATGTGAGGGTAGCCTCTTGCCGTGGAGTTGCTCCAGTCCCCTAACGTCTCTGCCCATCCCCATACAATTATTATGAAGGGAAGAAAATGAGTCCAAGGGGTAAATTTTTCTCAGGCCAAGGAAAAAAATTTATTTATGTAATGCCTCGTCCCTTAAATTTTGTTGCCAAAGTCTCTGATCTAGTTATCAGTTGGAAAGCCATGAATCAATGTAATTGATGAGCATCTATCTCCTCATCTGTTTATTGAATTGCCTCATACTTTAAACGTTAAAACCAGGCTCACGTATTATTTACCAATTTTAAAATCACATACTAAGTTCAAGAAAGGCTGTAGGAAGAAAATCAAGACTGGTACAAGAAGTTAGTGCAAAAATCATGTATTTGCACTAAACATTGAAACTGGAAATCTGGCAGAGACATGGCAATGGACACAGGTATGCAAAAAATGAAGAGCCTGGAAGTGAGTCACCTACTGCAGGCTTATCATCATCTCTGCAAGTAATTAATACAATTATTTTATGCTACCTGTATTGAATCCAGAATGCTCAAATACTGGGATGTGATTGAGATTGAGCAGCCTGAAACTTTTTAAAGGATTTGTAGAAATTACGATTCCAAGAAAAGTGAAGATTGCTTTATTCGAGGAACAACTAATTACTAAGGATAGGATGAACTTTTCCTAACCTTTAGGAGACAATTACCCAGATGGCCTTTGGTGTATTAGGAATGTTTATCAAATTCAGAATTCTTTTGGGGTTTATTTGAAGCCTTCAGTATACATAGAGAGAGTTGGGGCCAGGAGCAGAATGCCAGGCAAGAAGAATGGAATGTGCAGAGGCTTGGATGATGAGAGCTTCCAGACTACAGACAAGGTCAGAGTGGCTGATGACTGGCTGGTCTGGGCTGAGAAGTTGAGCTGGGAAGGTACAAAGAGCCAGGTTATGCAGGGCACTAATGCCATGCGAAGGAGTTAGACATTTGCTACAGATGATATCGAAGAATTTTACCAGGCAGCCCTCCCTGTCTGCTGACATCCTGGCTTGCAATCTTTTCTCTTCTCTCTCCGTTTCAAACCCATGCTCAAGCCTGGTGCACTGCTTTCATGTGCATGTGGATGGCCCATACCATGCCTGAGTCTCAAAGGCCTGTTCAGTTTCCAAGTTCTCTACCTCTACACTTCTGGTTTTGTTTTCATTCAAATCCACTCTTCATCTGAAATCTGAAACTCTCCTAACAGTGAGTGTAGTAACTTTCGTCCTTCCCACATTCCATTGCCTTCACTGAATGTGCTATTCAGGACTCTGGTGCCTTGATGTCCCTTCACCTTGTCCTTCTCCTCTCTCCGTACTTACTTTCTGTCTTTGTCAGGGTTCTCTAGAGACACAGAATCAATAGGACGTGTATAGAAATAAAAGAGAAATTTATTTTCAGGAATTGGCTCACATGATTACCAAAACTGAGAGGCCCAAAATATGCAAGATGAGCTGGCAGGATGGAGACTCAGGGAGGATCCAGTGTTGTGGTTCAAATACAAAGACTGCCTGTTGACAGAATTCCTTGTTGTTTAGGGGAGTTCAGTCTTTATTCAGGCCTTCAGCTGGTTGGATGAGGCCCACCCACATCATGGGGGACAGTGTATTTTCCTAAAAGTCCACCGATTTAAATATTCATCTCATCTAAAAAGCACTCTCACAAAAACATCCAGAATTATGTTTGACCACGTATCTAACACTGTGGCCCAGCTGAGTTGACACACAAAATTAACAATCATACCTTCCTTTCTTTTCCAGCCTAGACGTACCCGGTGAATGATTTCATTTGCTTCTCCCTTTACTCCCTTACCTTGTTGTGTAACCACTACCTTTGCTTTGTTAATGCCAAAGCTTGTATCACTCCTGCAATCCGCTGCTGCTTCTAAAACTGCTCAACACAAGAAAACCACAAACTCAGGTGTAATGGTGCTACAACAAATGTGTGGTCTCCAGCTTCAAATGGGCCCCACAGGGTTGCTAGGAAGTGCTTGTGTGTCCCTGGTCAGCTCCCTCTCCATTCCCACAGAGACTGTCTCAGACCTAAACAGTTCTATGGAGTCCCTGACCCATACCTGTCTCTCTCTCTCTCTCTCTCTCTCTCTCTCTCTCTCTGTCTCACTTGCTTTCTCTCTCAGCAGTTGAACTTACCTGTTACTCCGCAGTGAAAAGTGTGGTCTCAGGCATGAACCACCTTCAACTTGCTGCTCTTCATCCCTGTCCTAACCATTTGAATAATCTTGGCTTGCTCACATCAGAGAATGTTAGGAGCAGATAAAAAGCCCATAGACATTTATACTTAGTCTTCAGAATCCATCCAGAGCGACTCTGCCTCTTCTCAGTTTTGACTTTCCTGGTGCCTTGATTCTTTGCCCCATTTTCCCATTTTCTGCCTTCCACTTGTCACCTTGTTTCTTCAATTTGTGCCTCAATTTGAACTCAGCATGCTGGCTTTGACCTTCATACTCCTCAAGGTCACAGATTCTGGTGGCTACTCTCCTCAGGGTGGAAGACAGTGGCAGTGGCTGGAGAAGCCTGCATTCAATTCCTATATCTGTGGCTTGGCTGGATAACATGGCTTGGTCAGAACTGTGGAGTTCCTAAGGATTTTGGTGGCCCTGTGTCTAACATGACACCTTGCAGTTCTCACTGCTAGCCTCTCAGCAGCCAGCCAATGCTTGTCTCAATTACAAATCTCCAAGAGGACTTCCTGATACCCTCTGGTATACCAAGAAGCTGTACAAAAATGCATTTCAGTCAGTTCTCATCTCTGTGGAGTGGGAGACCAGTTTGGATCTCCTCCAGACATACATCATCCACCCATATAGGCCAGAAATGCTTAGCTCACTACTGGAGTCTCTTTGAAGGGCAGAGTTTCATTACCAATTACCTGCCTCCTAACTCCACCTGCCCCTTCCATGGTAGGCTGTTACATCTTTCAACTTGCCTCACCTGCTAAATATCCACTTTCAACTCCTACATCTGGCCCCAAAACTCAGGCTAGGAAACCTAAGTAGAATTTAGAAAAGGCAGGACATCTGGATGTGGTTGGGCAGATGGTACCAGTCATGGAGAGATGGGAAAAGTAGCAAGACGTTTGAAGAGGAAGATGACAAGTGACTGTGGCCATGTTAAATCTCAAAATTAGAGAACTCAATGAATGAATGAATGAGTCAGTAAATTATCCTTGAGAAGGAGTTAAATTCTTGGGAGTGTCCCGTGTCTTCCTCAGCCTGCTTACAAATTAACGGAGCAATGTGTAGTCATTGTGACCTCTGAGGGACTTCTATTATGCATAGGTTGTCCAGTCTTACTCAATGTATTCCCTCCCCTCCAGATCATAAGGGTTCCCTTCTTATCATATAAGTTGTTAAAACAAAAGGAACAGTACTAATCACCTTAATCCCAGTCATTTAAACAAAAGGGATTTGTTATATGTAACTGAAAAGTTCCCACTCAAATTGTCTTGTTGTAACAGGAATACCATACACACTCATCAGAGATAAGTCCTGACTCATGGTAGCTTTAGCAGTCTGTCAATCTCTTTGTACTATAATATCTTACCATCTTTGCCTAACTGTTGATGATCTCAAGCTCGTCGCACACAAGGAGACTCAGAAGCTGGTGAACTAAAAAGAGGAGAAAATACCACTAAGTTCACCAACCAATCAGTTTTATTATTTAGGTCAAGTATATAGTTTCTACAGAACCATTACCCAAGGTTCCTCAAAAACACCTCTGTCTGTTTATTCATCAGTTAATCTAAGTATGTAGCATCATTGCTCTTTTAAATGATAGTCAGCAAGGAGAGAGAATAATGAGGACAGGACCTAACTGTTCTGCAGGCATCTAGGAGGGTCTGAAATTGTTAGTTGCCATATGCAACATTGGTTAGCATCAGAAACAATCATGAAAGAAAACATGTGCTGAGACACCTCCCAAGTATATCTCTGGATTGAGAACCTGGCTCACTTCTCACACAAAGGCCCTCTCTTAAATGCCATTTTATGAATTAATGATGGCACATGGCAAGCATGTGTGTGTATGTGTACCTGTACATGCACACACTTGAATGCTAAGCATTCGAAGCCTTGCAGACCTCTATACCATTAGAGTAATAGTGTCAGGAAACCAGCTCCTTATCCAGCCTGGAGCTCAGAACAGAGCTGGGCTGCAGATAGAGTTCTGGGAGTCATTGGTATGCTAGTGGAAGTTGAAGCATCTTAGGTATCTTTTGTATCTTTCAGCTTCCAAATTTTTTAATTTCAAAAATTCAGCAGACAATGTTGACTCTTTAAGGCATATTGCAATTTCTTCCATTATCACATGGTTGTGTGCACCACTGCTATAAAGTATAAATAAACCTTTAATGGAAAAATAAAGAATGAAAACATTGTGAAATTTAAAAAGAGGAACTTTTTAAAACTATTTTTAATGATTTTATGAGGTTGGAGAGTGAACAGAGATCCTCTAAGTGTCTTACAAGAATGAAATCCTTGAAGAGTTTGCAGTCACCAAAAAAAAAAAAAAAAAAGTCAGTACAATACATAGAAAAGTGGATAAGTCAATTGTCCTGCTTTTGAAATACTAAAGTACATCTAAAGGTACACCTAAATACAAAATTAAAGAGAACTCAATGAATGAATATGTGAGTGAATGCATGAGTCAGTGAGTTCTCCTTGAGAGTGAGTTAAGCTCTTAGGAATGTCGTAAGAGCCAACTTACAAATTAATGCCCTGATGCTTGATATGGTTTGGCTCTTTGCCCCCGTCAAAAATATCACCTTGCATTGTAATGATCCCCATGTGTCAAGGGTGAGGCCAGGTGGAGGTGATTGAATCATGGGTGCGGCTTCCCCCATGTGTTTCTCCTGATAGTAAGTTCGTTTTCACGAGATCTGATGGTTTTATAAGCACCTGGCATTTCCCCTGCTGGCACTCATTCTCTGTCTTGTTGTCCCGTGAAGAGGAGCCTTCCATCATGACTGTAAGTTTTCTGAGGCCTCCCCAACCATGCACAACTGTGAGTCGATTAAGCCTCTTCTTTAAAATAAATTATCCGGTCTTGGGTATTTCCTCATAGCAGCGTGAGAACAGACTAATACAGTGCTCCTTTAGTGCCTGAGGGTCTCTTGTTATTCCTAAGCCAAAAGTAAAAAATGAAGGCTTTAACTTCCCTATTAATTCATTAATTAACTCTACATTATTTTATCAAGTGCCACCAAGGAACCACTGTCAGTCATTCAGTTTTCTTTTTATCTAATGTGTAGAGCTGTTCTAGATAACATGTTTTTCATTCATTCTGTGTGTCAGCTCTCTAAGAGAGGTGAAGTCCCCAGGCCAGAAGACCAGACTCTCAAGATCTCTTGGTGGCAACGGATCTTATATTGATGAAACCAAATATGTTTTGCTGAGAATATTGATAAACCAATTCAGTTTTACTGAGGGCTGTTTGCAGCGATAGGTGGTCAAATACAAGAAGGAAGATAAATATGATCCTGGCATCTGTGCCACTGACATTCTTTTTATTACTTTAATATTTTTCTGCACAGTGTATAAGTGAGGATGGGTGCCAAACTGTTGAATTTTCCTATGTCTCCTGGAATTGCAGTTGTTAGCTTTATGTACTAATTCTTAAACGAAAAGATACTTTTCCCTATGAAGATGTGATGCTTCTATTTGATAATTTGATTCCTACTTTCTAAACATGTAACAGTTAAACTTTAATTAATGGGGATATATGTTTAATGAGATATATGGATATTGAAATACAGAATTATTGAAACCTTCCTTCCTAAAACAAAATTTTTATATCTACCTGCCTTAATAAATTATATCCAGTATAGTCTGTTTATCTTCCTTTGATCTGGATTTTGTCATTCTTCAGAATAAAAACAATCATTTATCCTTCTACTATGGTATATATGTACACATGGAGAAAGTAATTTCACTCTTTATTTCCAGGATCTAGCCTTAGAATTGGAGTTACAGCAATAACTACAATCCTTTATTCCCGTTTGTTTTCTTTTGGTTGCCTCTTTAACCTCAGGGCTGACAATACTGGCCCAAATTCAATTTCACTGGGGATTTAGTTATTTGAGGTTTTAAAAATCACTGTTAATCTTTTTTTTTCTATTTCAATTGGAAGTCATACATTTTAGTAAAATATATTTAAGTTGCTGACTAAGCCAAAGAAATGAATGTCCTCTAAGTTCTAGAAAGCATGTATGTTTTAAACCAAATTTGGAATTAGATTCCCTTAGATGTGCATTTATCTGCTGGTTGAATGGTGTAATTGTCTCTTTCTACTAACTCTTCATTCATTGTTAAGTCAATGAATATTTATCAAGTGTCTACAATCTGTCAGACAGTGTGTGAGATACTGGGGAACACATAGGCGGCAAACCACAATCTCTGCCCTCAGTTTACTTATAAGGCTAGTGGTGTTCATCAGACAGGAATTCTCTCTTCAGCATCACTGGCTGAAAGATTAAGGCTAGATTTCAAGTTTGTTATTTTTCAGTCAATAAAAAAGCAGAATTTTAGCAGCCTTCCTGGAAAACTCAAGGTTGCCTCTGGCTGCTAAAGTTTGCAAGAGGCTTCAACATATGATTTTTCTGTATCAGTGGTTCTTAAACTCTAATATGCCTGGAATGACTGAAGAGCTTGTTAAAACAGATTGTGGGGCCTTACCCCAGAGGTTCTGATTCAGTAGGTCTAGGGTTGGAGGGTGAGGAGGTAGATTTGCATTTCTAAGTCCACAGATGCTGCTGGTTTGGGGACCACACTTTGAGAACTGCTGGTTTAAATTATCGTGTTTCTTAACAGGCCCTCCTTCCAGTGATGACAATGATGTTAATAATGATGAGAATGAGTCACATTTAGTGAGTTCTTGAGTGTCAGGTATTTTGCCCTTTACAAATAAAGTACAGCCAATCTTCACAACAACCTAATGAAATAGGTGTGATGACTTTCCTTATTCTATACATGAAGAAATGAACATTTGAAGAGGTTAATTTGCCCACAGTCGCAGAGCTAGTAAGCGACAAAGGCCAGGATTTGGGTTTAAATCTTTCTGATACATGTCTGCTCCAGCCACCATTCTCTCCTGCCTTCCTGTGATGGCCAGCACACCTGGGCAGCGATGGAATGGGGGCAATCATGATCTCCTTGGGAGACACCGTAGGCATCTCTTTGACTTGTCGTCATGTGCACCTGCACATTAGGGGATTCTGAATACATGATTCTTTAGGCTCTTGTGACAGAACTTCTCTTAGTAATCTATTCTAGAGGTTAATATGCTTTCTTGATGGGAAATTTTCTTTTTAATTGGATAAAATATTTCTGTTTTATAGATTTTTTTAAAGCTATTAAATCATCAAGATTGAGATAACTGTAGCACAGTACCCTGGTTAAATTGACCACAACTCTAGATGAAACAAGATTTGAGAGTGAGGACTGGAACATGTCTGTGTTTTTTCTGGAAGGTCATACACCCCCTTTCCATTCCTCATCCTTCTACAACTCTTCAAAAGGTGTCTGCAAAAGTATCTTGAGCTTTCCTGACCTGTCTCAGTTAAAGTAGTTTTTGGACTATCTCCTGACATAAAAATAGTAATTACCCTGTATATTAATTAATACTTCTCTCAGGAGGGTTTGATAATCTTCCTTCCCCTCAGGGAAGTCAAAGAATGTGCTGGTGGTCCATCAGCTTCCTGGGAAATGCATCTAGCTTTCTGGTTAGACATCATAGTCTTTGGTGGGGAATTGTTCCCATCTCCTGAGCCTGCACCAGACTCTGCTTCTACCTAGAAAGATGAGAATGCCTCCCTTCCCTCCTTTCCTTCCTGCTTTCCTTCCTGCTTTCCTTCCTGCTTTCCTTCCTGCTTTCCTTCCTGCTTTCCTTCCTGCTTTCCTTCCTGCTTTCCTTCCTGCTTTCCTTCCTGCTTTCCTTCCTTCCTTCTTTCCTTCCTTCCTTCCTTCTTTCCTTCTTTCCTTCTTTCTTTCTTTCCTTCTTTCTTTCCTTCTTTCTTTCCTTCCTCTCTTTCTGTCTCTCCTTCTCTCTTCTTTTTCTCTTTCTTTGCCTCTTTCTCTGTTTCTTTTTCTCTTTATTTCTCTTTGTCTCTTTCTTCTTTTTCTCTTTATTTCTGTTTTTTCTTCTTTCTTCTCTTTTTCTTTCTCTTTCTCTTTCCCTTTCTCTTTCCCTTTCTTTCTCTTTCCCTTTCTTTCTCTTTCCCTTTCTTTCTCTTTCCCTTTCTTTCTCTTTCCCTTTCTTTCTCTTTCCCTTTCTTTCTCTTTCCCTTTCTTTCTCTTTCCCTTTCTTTCTTTCTCCTTCCTTCCTTCCTTCCTTCCTTCCTTCCTTCCTTCCTTCCTTCCTTCCTTCAAGAAAGTAAAGGAATAAAAGAGTGGCTACTGCATAGGCAGAGCAGCTGGTAAGCCCTTTCAGGTAGAAGCTCAGAGGTCCATCTTGTCACCAAATTTGATCTTTATTCTGTTCTTCTTTTTTCCTTCTTTTTAATCTCCCTTTTTCATTTTCTCATAGAAGATCACTAACCCCTAACCCAGTGAAAAGGCAATTATGTTATTTCCTTTACTCAGTGACTGAGAAAATGGAATGTTCCATTGTGTTCCTTGTCTTAGAATCCTGTTTATATGTCTCAGTTGTTTTTAATGGAAATTGAGGGGCCTCAGCTTTTACTGTTTATTTGCCAGATGTCAAGCTTTAAAAGTTAACTCTCAACCTAGAGACCTTTTTGCCAGCTAGTAAGACTAAACTACTTTATTTAAGCTTTAGCGAACTCTTCTTCTTCCTTCTTTCTTTTCTTCTTCTTTTCTCCTCCACCTTCATCATCATCATAATCGTCATCAAATAAAGCACAGATACTTAAAATAACACAAAACAAGCATATGGCACAATAAATATTTTAAGGTAAACATTCTTGAAACCATAGCCCAGTCAAGAAGTATAACTTTGTTATCCATTCAGAAGGCCCTTCCACGTATTTCATTCCAATCACAGGTCCCTCCTTCCCCACAAAAGCAACTGTATCCTGACTTTATCATAATCACTTGATGCATTTTTATAATGTTATCCTGCATTTGTGTGTCTTTAGGACTGTTGTTTAGTCTTGATCATTTTTTAACGTCTGATATGCCTTTAGGTCTCTTTTAATTTACAGATACACACTTCATCCCTTTTGCTTCCTTAAAATTTATGTGGAAGAATCCAGGCTATTTGACCTTTAGAGTTTCCCAACGTCTGGGTTTTGCTGACTGCAGTCTCTTGGTGCAGTACAACACGTTCCCCGTTCCTCTGTAATTCCTGGAAATTGGCAATTGTATCCAGACACTGGATCAGATTTGTGTTTACCCCTTTGGCAAGATTCTAGGTGGTATTTGGCAAGATCATAGGAGGCATTGTGATAGGAACAGTTGTTATGCTGAATGTCTACATCTATTAATTCATTTGGGTAGCAAAATGGTGCCATTCTCTTTCTATTATGTCTTTCCCATTTATTAGTTGGAATGTATTTATAAAGAGATAATTCATTAACTATCAATCCATCAATGGCATAGTTCACATAGGAAAGGAAGACTGAATGCTTGATTCTTTCCCTTTATTTACTTATTCTCAATATAATGAATTACAGTTGGTCCTCCAAATCTGTGGGTTCCACATCTGTGGATTCAACCAACCACAGACCAAAAAATATTTGGAAAAAAATAGGATGGTTGCTTATGTAATGAACATGTACAGACCTTTTTCTTGTCATTATTCCCTAAATAGTATAGTATGACAACTATTTATATAGCATTTACATTGTATTAGGTATTACATACAATCTAAAGTTGATTTAAAGTATACAAGAGGATGTGTGTAGATTATATACAAATACTACATCATTTTCTATAAGGGACTTGAGCACTGTGGCTTTTGGTAACCTTGGGGGTCCTGGAACCAGTTTCCTCTGGATATTGAAGAACTACTCTGGTTCTGTTACATTTCAAAGGTGACCAATTCCTTTTGTAAAAAATCATTTAAGAACTCATGGATTTAAACCTACTTAATATGTCTCAATACATTGCATTTATTATCATTATGAAGCTCAAATTATCACATCTTTGGCCAGTGGAAGCCTCTTCAAAGTGTCTCCTAGGTCCTTATAATCAAGCAGTCTTTGATTGCTTCCTTGCTTTCTTTTTTATTTATTTTTATTTTTATTATTATTTTTTTGAGACAGTCTCTCTCTGTAGCCCAGGCTGGAGTACAATGGCATGATCTCAGCTCACCGCAACCTCCACCTCCCGGGTTCAAGCAATTCTTCTGCCTCAGCCTCCCGAGTCTCAGCTGGGACTACAGGCGCATGCCACCACACCGGGTAATTTTTTTTATTTTTAGTAGAGATGGGGTTTCGCCATGTTGGCCAGGCTGGTCTCGAACTCTTGACCTCAGGTGATCTACCCGCCTTGGCCTCCCAAAGTGCTGGGATTACAGGCATGAGCCACCATGCCTGGCCTTCCTTGCATTCTTGTGTGATGAAATGTTCTAGGCTTATCTTGGAAACTTCCTGTGTCACATCTGGAATCCACCATTTCTCTAATAAACCCCAGGTTCTTTTAGTGAAAAGTTGTACTTTAAAGCCATATCTGGTGTAGGGATGCATTTTACTACTGGATCAGCCTTTGTTTCCTGGCCTTTTCAGTGGACAGAGCTAGGAAAGGTATATGTGTGTAGACACACGCATACATACATACATACATGCATATAATTTGAATCTGCCCTTTCCCCTGTTTTTCAATAGTTGAACTTTGTATTGTTTTTAGCCCTCTCATAGTCATAGTTCCTTAAAGTATAAAGCAATCCTTAGCCAACGTCAGCCATTTTCAATGTCAATGTCAGCCACTTTGGTTGTCTAGTCATTTGTCCTAGTCATTTTGGCTTGTTCTTTAAGAAAGGTCCTTGGGGATGATATTCCCTGAGCCCTTGCATGCGAATTGATAAGTTTGTACCCTTTATACTTGAAAGTGAGTTTTGCTTGATAAGAGATTATTAGGTCATTTTTCTTTGAGTATCTTAAATATATCATTTCCATTTCCTTGTGGCAGAAAAGCATTGTTGTGGAAAAAACAAATGGCAATTTAATTTCTTCCCTTATAATTCACCTGTTCTTTTTCTAGGTGCTCAGAGGATCTCTCCTCTCCTCCCCTCTGCCCCCTTCCCCTCTTTCTTCCTGTTTTTGTTTTTTCTAACAGTATATTTTACTAGAATGTGGTTTGCTATTGGTCATTCTGGGATGATATTCTGAGGTACACAGAATGTTTTCTTCAATGTGTACTTTTAAGTCATTTCTTTTTTAAATTTAGAAGAGTTTTTGTGAATTATAGTTTTCAGTATTCTGTTCCCTCACACTGGCTTTGCTTATGCAAGGGACTCTTATTATAAGTACACAGGAGCTCCTTTGCATATCTTTAATTTTTCTCATTTTCTCTTGAATCATTTTTTGTTTTTTGAAATTTCTTTTTGATTTTTAAAATGTTTCTCTTTTGCATATTTGTCTTTCTTAACTCATTATCTGTTGTGTATTTATACTCTTGTGTTTCTTCTAGTTTTTTCTTTATTTCTGAAATATTTTTAATATTTGAGTTTTGTTGCCTCGTTTCTGAGTCTGTCTAGTTTTGCTTTTTCTTTCAGGTTTTCTATCATATTTAAACTGTCTTCCAACTCATTTTGTTGCTCTGTGGGTGTGCCTTTCCACAGCATGCTTGCTTTGCCTGTGGAATGCTCTTCAGCCCATATTCTTTACCCTTGTAATAACTTTGTGTGGTATCTCACGTGATACTTTCCTATAGCTCATTTTTAGTGAAAGTAGTTTTTCTAAACTTTAGAATGAGGAAGGGTTCAGAACAGCTTTTCTTACTTCACTTGGCTCCTTTTGTTGTTTTTGTGTAGTATTCAAATATGGTAGCTTGCTTTCTGAGCTTTCTTGGCTCTGCTCCTCTCCCCCGTTTTGGTCTGAACTCTCAATTGCCTTTGTCTCTCTTATCCTTATTCTGCTCCATTTTGCTTGCACTCCAGCAGCTTCCCCCCAGCATGGCCCCTGTCCTAGAAGGGGACCTGATTGGTTTGTGGAGTTCCTAAAGACACCTTCTCACTGTAGGCCACTAGCATTCACTTACTGGAGAGGGCAGCACCTCCCAGTTTCAACTGCTCTTCTCACATTGGTCCTCTGTTATCCAGTGAATACCTGTTGTGGTTTTTCTGTTCTCAGGTTCATAAGTCACAGTCCCCACTGCTTCCCTCTTTTCCTTCCTGCACTGATAGGCCCCCATGCAGGTTTAGGGAGTTCTGGTAGTTTGTTTCTACTCACTTATATTTGGGGGCTCAGAGGGATGCCTTGTCATTTCATTTTGTTATAAGTGTTGTCCATGGGTTTTGCTACCTTGTTTTTCCGTTTTTATGTGGGGACTTGGAGAGATTGAAAACTATGCTTGCCACTACTGCTGTCTTCCCAGAATCTTCCCCTAGCAGGGAGCTCTTGATAAATCTGCCCCCCACCACCCCGCCCCACCAGTTTCCTTCTCGTTTACAACAGGAAGAACTATTTTGGATTCCATGGTGGAGACCTTGTAAAGTGCTTCTGATGGAGAACTCTGTTCCTTTTTTCCCCTCCCTTTATTCTGCCAGGTAGATTTTAGGAGGACGGAGGAGTTAGCAGTGTGACAGGATGGTGTATCCATTTTCTGTCTTGTTCAATATAGAACTAAACCAAAAGAGGAGTGAGAGTGGAATGGTTCAGAGATAAAAGCTGTCTCTGCCTCACCTAAAGCTTGAGTTACTTATTCTTAAGTGAGAGGAAATATTTAAAATATAGGTTTTTTTGAGGCTTACATTACACTTCCAGGAGGAGGCAGGTGCCACAAGGGGAAACCAGCACTGTGACCTGAGAAACATTTTTAATGCTTATGTTCACATGGGGAAAATTGGAGAGATCTAGGATTTAACCCTGTCATAAAGATTGGTCACGTGCATATAAAAACACAGCAGCCCTCACAAGGTGGGGTTTCCTCTTCACTCTTTCCTCTGGAGGAAGCCTGCCATATGACTGAAGTCAGTATTCCTTCCTCCCTGGATAGCAGGCCCTGTGTCTTCCCCAGGTCAGGGACGGACTGTCAAATCACAAGACTCTGCAGTTTTTCTGTGCAGGTGCCAGGCATCCTCAGAAATCTGAGTGCTGTCCTGCTTGGAGCTCTCACTGGCAACCAGCGCTGCATTTGAGTTGGGAGCAGGCAGGAAGGCCCCCTTTGATTGGCATTTCCTTTATTAGCTGGGAGCCTACAAACAATCAACCCTTCCAGCATGCCAACATTCAGTGTTTGGCCCGCGAGTATCTCTTGGTGACCTTTATTTGCATTGGCCTGCAGATAATAGTTTCCTTAGTGAAGAGGAGGCGGGAGGAGGTAAAGAGCATACATGAAGCCTAAGTATTAACTGTGAGGACTTAAGTATAGGATGTGGGGCCAGGTCTGGCAACCTCAGTTCCGCTGCCCTTTGTGGAGGAGACAGAGACTGTATCATTAGCCACCCTGGCCAAGCACCACTGCAAGGGCACTTACAGGTTCAAAGATTTTAGAGAGTAAATAGCCAGTGACCTTCAGAGGTCCCTAAACCAGGAGGCCACACCTGACAACTATGGAAGGAACCAAAGTCAGCAATCTAGAAGAGATTGCCAACTGGCAGCCTGCAGACGAGTTTCATTCAACTTCAGAAAGTTTGAAAAAAAAATTTAGTTGTCAACATATCTCCTGCTAAATATCAGGAGACTTCATGCTTAAAAACAAACAAGCAAAACAAAACAAAAAAACACCAAACATCAGTTTCTGGCTTCTCTTGAGAAACCAGAGGCCTGGAAACCATTGGCTGGAGCTGAGTGGCAGCTGCCCCCTAATTCAGGGAACTGTGTCCTTCTCCTTGCCATAGTCCTCCCTCTCCTCTACCATTAGTTATGATCTTTTTCCTGGATTATTCCCATCAGCATACAAACTTACTGTTAGTTCTCCTTTCTTAAAAAAGTCAACCTTTCCTTGACTTTGCTTCCCCTACCAGCTGCTCCCCACTTTCTTTCTCTTCTTTGCAGCAAAAACTCTGTAAATTCAGTGTCTGTTCTTCTGCTCCTGTTCTCTTTGCAGTCAAGCTTTGGCCCTCATGGCTCCACCCAGCGCCATGTGATGTATGTCACAGTGTGATAACCTTTGTGATCATCTTCAGCCTTGTGGCTTTAAAAAGCCTGTGAGTCCCAGATGCATCTCCAGCTCAGGCCTTCCTCTGGAACTGCAGTCATAGATCCAGCTGCCCACCTGATATCTCTTCTTGGTGACTAATTGACCTCCCATATCTGGCACATCCAAACTGAACTCTTGGCCTTTCCACTTTTACCAGCCAGCTTCCATGTGCCTCTCAGTGTCCACTCTCCACCTCCCGCAACCTCCCTCACTTTCAGCCCTAGGAGAATGACTTGTATGTGCCCTTCTACTCTCTGGCTTCTGGTTGCCAGATCCAGAGAGAGAGGAGAGCAAGGTCAGAGTGTTGATTCCTCAGGGTAGTCCAGGGCTGACTGCATCCCTCTATCAAAGGCAAGTCAACACAGCCATCTCCACAGGATCCTTTCCTTTCTGAGCAGTTAGGCCTAGGGCTGGTCACTGCCCACTGTTTACCAGCCTTGGGGTATCGTGCTCTCACTTGTGGTTTCCCTACACCCTGCCCAAACCTTTGTAAATAGCCTCTTCATGAAACCCTCCATGAATTAACCTAATTTGAGTGTGCCATCTGTTTCCTGCTAGGACCTTGATTGTACCCCATATTGTCACCCTTTTTATTTGAAAAGGATATTATGGAGAGTGACCACCCCTTGCATGAGGACAGTTAGAAAGGTGAACATGTCCCCATCATTTTAATGTTACATTTTGATGGAAGCCGGAGGGGAAAGCAGAGCCACACAGTCATTCCAATAAATACCTGTAACTAGACCTTCACCCAGGGGGACAGATAACAATTTGGAAGTAAATGCAAATGAGATGAAAGAGCATTTGCCTTAGATAATAACTCTTTTGTACAAGTCGTAGACTCATGTGATTCACTCCAGCTGTGGGAATGTAAAATTGTGATTCATAGAAACCTCCAACGAAGGCTGTGAACTGCATTCCTATGCATTTCCAGCCATTTTTGCCAAGATACATGTACTAGGGGAATATTGCATCTCCTTACTCTGAAGAGTTGACATTGTGTTAGCCGCCAGAGACAGAGAAAGCCATTATTAATTTATCTACAGACACTGACCCAAGCCACTCAGTAAACAGGATGATCAATGCAAGGATTGTTTCATGGATGCCATTGTTTATTCTTGTTAATGCTATTTATATGCTCAGCAAAAACTCCTGCAAGATCCCAGTGCTTCAGTTTTTTAAAAAAACTGATTGATTATAAATGGAAGAAATATGGTAGCTCATCTACTGGGGATGGTTGGGACAGCAGAAGGGGAGACTTCCCCTCAGTGTGGAATTTTGAGGGATGCAGAGATTTTATTTCAATTTCACGTCCACCTTCTGTTCCTCACTACTCCTCATTCCCCCAGAATTCCTTTTACTTCTGGTTTCTAGGATTTACATACAGCTTTGTTTTTCCTTTCCGCAAATCAAACAATCTGATAAATGCATTAACAGGAAGTCTTCAGAGAAAAGAGTTATGGACTTTTCCAAGAGCATTTTTGTTTTTAAAACAACAAAAGGAATAGTAAAGAAGCATATAAAACATATATCAAGATTAAATAAGGATCAATTCTTGTATCATTTAGAGAAGTCAAAAAATCTTTTAAAAATTCTGTTTTGAAGAAGCCTAGAAAAAGGAAAATGAAAGCAAAAGGACAAATAGAGGCAAATATTTATGTACCAGGATGTTTATTCTAGAATTATGCATTCTGGTAGAAGCAACAAAAATATCCTTCAATAAAGGAATAATTAAGTAAATTGTGATATATCCATATAATATTTAAATAAGTTGTTTTATATCCATAAGCACTCATCAAATATCTTTTGTTTAATTTTATAGAAAAAAATTACATGCTCTATGTAAGTTAATGGGTCATCATCAAATATCTTTTTAAAGTATATTTGAACACATAGGAACCTGTTCAAGGCAAAATGTTAGGTGGAAAAAAGTAATACATAATACATAATTTATGTATTGATATATAGATATAATAACAGAAATAATAAAATAAAAAATTGGGAGGACATATATCAAAATGCCAGCAGTGAATTATGTTTGGATGATAGGATTATCGATGATCAATATTTGATTCTTTTTTTTTTTTTTTTGAGATGGAGTCTTGCCCTGTCACCCAGGATGGAGTGTAGTGGTGTGATCTTGGCTCACTGCAACCTCCACCTCCCGAGTTCAAGCAATTCTTCTGCCTCAGTCTCCTGAGTAGCTGGGATTACAGGCGTGCGCCACCACACCTGGCTAATTTTTGTATTTTTAGTAGAGACAGGATTTCACCATGTTGGCCAAGGTGATCTCGAACTGTTGACCTTGCGAGCAGCCCACCTCAGCCTCCCAAAGTGCTGGGATTACAGGCATGAGCCACTGCACCCAGCCTGAATCTTCATAAGTTTTCTATTTTATAATTTGCAACAGACACATAAACACGTTAATTTTATAATTAAGTGTGGAAGTTACTCTTTAAAGGAAAAGGCATTGATTTACATAAAGGAATGGTGGAATTTCAGACTGCAAGGAGTGGGCTTTTTTTCTCTTTTTAGGCAGTGTCGCATTCTGTTGTCCAGGTTGGAGTGTAAAGACACAATCATAGCTCATTGCAGCCTTCAACTCCTGGGCTCAAGCGATCCTCCTGCCTCAGCCTTCCAAGCAGCCAAGACGACAGGCAAGAACTGCTAATGCCCAGCTAATTTTTTTTTTTTTTTTTTTTGCTTTTATTTTTTAATAGTAGAGACAGGATCTCAGTATGTTGCCCAGTCTGGTCTTGAATTCCTCCTGCTTTGGCCTCCCAAAGTATTGGGATTACAGGCATAAGCCACTGTGCCCAGCCAGTGTGGGCATTTTAATGTGTGTGTAAGAGCCTTCTATGATATTGCACATAATAGGCAACAGTAATTAACAACAGGTTTCATAGAATAATAGGTAATGAACCTTTATTGTGTACTTACCATTTGCTAGGCACTATGCATTAGCACACTTTATATTCATTGTTTCTCTTTCAGTCTTCTTAACAGCACTATGTACTGGAATTATCTGAAGAGGTGACTGAAGTTTAGAAAAGTTAAGTATGTTGATTAGGTTAAAACAAACTAACACAAACCTGAAATCTCACAAAAGAGAAGATTATTTCTTCATCTTGTAAAGGCTATTTTGTAATTGTGTGAAATTCTATTGGCAGCACCAGTGGGGGTGGGGGTTTTCCATGTCATGCACTGATAGAAGCCTTGCTGTCTTTAACACATGGCTTCCAGGGTTGCCCTGGACATTCCTATCAAGCCAGCAGCCAGCACAATTGAGAGACTGGAGGCCTGTGCAGTTTCTACAGACCAGCCCTGAAACTGGTAAAATTTCCAATTACATTACAGTGGCAAGAGCGCAATCATGTGGTCACTCCTCACTGCAAGAAGGCTAGGAAAGAGAGTCTAGTTGTATCCTCAGAAGAAAAGAGAAAAGGATTTGGTAAACAGCTTACTAATTTCTGCCATGTGAGGCATCTTACTAGAGATCACACACCCAGTAAGTGACAGAGTCAGGATTTGAATACAGTCAGTCCTGTTCTAAGCTGATCATCTTAACCACAGGGCTTTGCCTCCACGTTACAGAAGACTAAAGGTTTAAAAACTGGCTCCCTTAGTTATTGGCTTATAGAACAGCAGATTCATTGTCTTTGGAAATGAGATATTCAACCTTTTGCTTCTACTTACTTTTAAAAAGGAAAGTTTTAACATTCCTCACCAGAGTTAAATATTCATTATAATTGATAGGCCCACACTGACACATCGTAATCACCCAAAGTCCATAGTTTACATTAGAGTTCATTCTTGGGGTTGTTCATTATATGAGTTTGGACAAATGTATAATGACATATATCTATATCTATAGAGAGAGTAACTTCTGTGCTCCATCTATTCATCTTTCCCCCAACTTTATAATGGGGAGGCTGTGCATGTGTGGGGGCAGGCAGTACACAGGAAATCTCTCTCTTCCTCCCAATTTTGCTATGAACCTAAAACTTCTCCAGAAATATGAAGTATTTCTTTAAAAATAATCCCAAGGAAATTTGTCCTTCTCAAGACTTATAAAAACTAAAATTTTAATAGAAGTTATCTATTATGATTGCTGATTTCCTCCTGCTTCGGCCTCTCAAAGTATTAGGATTACAGTATTTAGAATTTTCTGTCCATTGTTCTGTAACTTCAAGTTTGAAGAATACTGCTGATAGATCCTACTGATACATACTTATTTACATTTATGAAATACCATATATGTAACTTTTAAAAAAACGTTTTACTTTGTTTTTTTAAGGTCAGATTCAAAATGAAAGGAGAGATTGAGGTATGAAGCTAAATGCTCAAGAGTGGGACAAACATTCAAGAATTATAGCTAGGATGAGCTATGTGGGGAAAAAATGCTTTCAATAGTAATATGATAGATTTTTAAATCGTGTCTGCAAGATCAGTAGGCTATAAACTGATGACAAAGAAAAGTTAACACATGTTCTATCAAGAATAGTGTCCGAATGAGAAATAGCAGAACAAACATAATTAAGAGGGAACGAAGTCAGTGAGATGCAAAACAACTGAGTGTCCAGTTCCTTGTTTGATAGAGTGAGTCACAGGTCATCTGCTTCATGAAGATGGACTGGGCACACACATTTATCTTCCATTACTCCCCAAGTCCAACTAAAATAAAAAATAAAAAAAAATACAAGTACCAAAAGGAATAAACCTGTAACAGGGAAAAGAATGGAATTGGGGTTCACAAAAGAATGAGATATTTTAATAAGTATCTGGAAGAAGAAAAGTAGTTTACAGTAAGTTGACAGATGAGAGGCAGGGAAAAGCAACAGTCTAGCATGAGTTTCAGGGAAGGAGGGAGCCACCTGCCCAGTGGAGGAGGCTTTGAGTTAAGAGTCAACAGGTCCTACGGAAGGCAGATGTGAGTAGTAGAACCAAAAATGGGGACAGAGGAACGTGGGGAGGCAGGTACAGATATTGAAGATTCATCTGTTGACAAATTTGTCAGTATTTAGCTGGGAATGGTGGCAGGCGCCTCTAGTCCCAGCTATTCAGGAGGCTGAGGCATGAGAATTACTTGAACTCGGGAGACAGAGGTTGCAGAGAGCTGATATCACACCACTGCACTCCAGCCTAGGAGACAGAGGGAGACTCCATCTTAAAAAAATAAAAAATAAATAAATGTCAATACTAAAGTCAAAATGGACCTGACACAAGGTGGGATATAGAAGGGAGGAGGAAAGGTAGGGAGTCAAAACAGGATGTCAAATTTTATGTGAAATGAAATAGAGGTTTAAATGTTATTTTATGTTATAGTGGTTATCAATAAAAAAAAACTTAAAAAACTTAAAACATTAAGAGGAGAAAGGAATGAGGTAGTATAAACAAAATCCTTGTCTCTCATATTAGGGAGTCTATTAAAATTGCTTTCACTGATAAATTAAGAAATAGCAATGTTTCTTAATTTTATCCAACAAATTATCCAGTGGAGACAACTTCCAGAAGAATAAAAATAAAAATATTTAAAAAGTTTGCCATGGGTACTCTACTTACCATGATGTGATTATTATGCATTGTATATGTATATGTATGTATCACATAGATGTGTATTAAAATATCTCAGGTACCCCATAAGTATATAACCCTAAAAATAAAAACACCCAGTTACCTCTGCACAAATTGAAGTTGGGTTCAGTTCACACTGGACCCTCTTTCCTACTGTAATAGTATAACCAGACCTGAGTATTTTTGTTAAGCTTCGATTAAAATCTCATCTTACCACTTTAAAAGGAATAAAAATAAGGAAGGTACAAGCTCTGAACTGTAATTGCCATTCTTTTAGCATGGAAGGGGGAAAAGGAGTTAAAAACAGAAACCCATAAAGCAAAACACTGTGAAGGAAATTCAGTAATAAAAGCCTTTCATCTGGGGGAAAAAAAGAGTTTGCCTTTGGGTAATGCCACTAGTATTAGTACTAGTAATGCCATCATGTATTATCTTGATGAGAAGTCAGTCAGTTCAACTCTCTAAATTCTCTTATTTCATAGTGCATAATATTTTCTCAGCGAGCCTATAAGAATGTGGATTTCTGGCCCTACTTCCAGATACTATAATTTAGCAGGGATTACATGTGGTCCATGGGCCATGCATTAAGAACCATGGTTCTGGGGTGTGAGAAATTATATCCATGTCACTGCCAACATCATGGATGTGAGAGCATCCGCTCACTCTCACACTTTTTTGAAATGTGGTGTTCAAGGCTGGCTACTCACTTCCTGGAGTTAGAAGGGTCTTCAGGGAAAGGTCTGATGACCTGTGTGCAGAGTTGAGCCTGAGAAGATGACTCCACCTTAGGGCCTTCCCTATGGTCCGTGGACTGAGGAGGCTTCAGTTATAAGTTCAGAGACAGTCGTGTCTGTGCCCCCAGAGAGCTGTTCCACTGCACATGACCACAGTCACTTTCCTCATTTAGAATAAGAAGGTGACTGCCACTTGGAGTAGACATTAGGATTGCCCTGACACATACTCTCATCTTGTGACAAAACCATTTAGAGAACCAAAATAAATCTAGAAATGAGCTTTGTAGATGTGGAGTTAAAGTTTATTGGATGAAGAAAGTATTTCCAAGAGTATGACTCTGCTGGCCCACCCATCTCCACAGCATAGATATGCCTGGTAGACTAGCACTTCCCAACTTCAGGTGCACATCACATTCACAAAAGGAGCTTTTCAAAAGTACCAGCATGGGCTCCCCTTTAGCTTAACTGAATCAGAATCTCTGAAGATGGGGCCCAGGCATGGGCATTTTTGTGAAGCTTTCCAGGACAGCATAATATCCAGCCAGAGTGAGGACTGTGGTATAAAGGAGTTACAGGGAATGTTCACTGGGTTGTCTAGGCCTCCCTTTCCCCTAAACCATATGGGAGATCAACTAATATGTATTCCAGGGAAAGGCCTAAATGCCTGTGGCACCACTTTGGTGTTTAGTTCTTTAATATAACAGTTCCAAAAACTCAATGTTGTCTGTCATAAAAGTAAAATCTTGCTTCATGCACATAAATTCAGTTAATAATCATAGCAACCCTATGAGATAGGTACTGTTATTATCTGCATTTCATAGATGTAGAAGCTGAGAAAACAGATGATAAGTAACTTGTCCAAGGTCACACAATTTTCAAATAGGAGAGCTAGAATATGAATTCAGGTGGCCGCAGTCTGGACTCTCAAACATTCTGTTCTATTTCTTTAAAATCACTGATTCTGACGGTTCCCTGCTTCTCATTTTGGCAGATGGCCTTGATTCTTCTTGAGAAAACCAAGGCAATCAGAGAGGAACTCCCTGCTTCCACAATCACATATATTAGCCTACTGCATCCCTGACTCTATCTTCTATTTGTACACTAGATCTCATCTCTTCTTGTCAACTCAGGGATGCTGTTCAAGCACTTAAACCACCTCTCCTCACATCAGTTATTTCCTCAGTTGGCTCTTTCTCACTAGCTGTACACATATTAGCTATTACACATTTGTTGTAACATCTTTCATGAGGAAAAATCCCTCCCTTGATTGCACATCTCTCTCTAGCTGCCACCCCGTTTTTCTTTTCTCCTGTACAGCATAGTTCCTCCAAAAGAGTGGTCTGTACCTGTCTTCACATATTCTTCCATTCTACTCCTGTCAGACTTTAGAGCTCCTCTCCCTGACTGTACACAGGCTCATTAAAACAGTGCTTATCCAGTGCTCCACTCTGAGTCACTCTCTACCTATCAGCAGCATGAGTCAGTGTTAATACCCTCACCTGGAAACTCTGGGGCTCTCTATCAGTTGTCTCCTCCTGCCTACCTGGCCATCTACTCTTTCTCAGTTTCATTGCCAGTTCCCTTCACCCCTTTGTTTTCTAAGCATTGGCATACCCTGGACCTATGAGTCGTAGATTTCTTCTCTTTCTGTAGTCATTCCATAGGTTTTCTTATCCAGAAAGCTGATGATACTCAAATTTATATTTTTGTATATCTTCATGACATAGGGTAGGAAAAGATTTCTTAAACAGAACATAAAATGTACTAACCTTAAAGGGAAAATAACAAGTTAAACTGCATTAAAATTTAGACTGTAAATCAAGAGACACTCTTCACAGTGAAAAAATAAGCCACAGAGTAGGGGATATTTGTAATGCATATATCTGAGAAAAGACCTCTATCTATAGAATATAAACAACTCCCACAGATAATAAGAAGGTAAACAAAGCAATAGAAAAATGGATGAAGGGCTGGAACAGCCCAGATCTCCCCCACAAACTTTAGACTTGAATGTACAACTGCATATTCATGATCTCCATTGACTAGGTATCTTATATTTAACCCACCCAAAACAATTCCTGCTTCCTCTTCTCCATCTCAACCTGCTCCTTTTCCAGTAAATGGCAACTCCGGGTGCCAGCTACACAGGCCAAATCCTGTGGCGTCATCCTCAACTATTCTCTTACGTCTCATATCCAACCTATATTAATTATCTATTGCAGCAAATATCACTTCAGTTTCTGTGGGTCAGGAATGTGGGCACAGCTTAGCTGGATCTCAGGCTCAGGGTCTCATTTAGACTATAAATCTACAATCCTGGCATTGGACAGGGCTAGTCACCTCAAGGTTTGATTAGGAAGGATCACTTCCAAGCTCACACATGTGGCTGTTGGCAGGCCTCAGGTTCTTGCTGGCTGTTAGCTGGAGACAACAATTCCTTGCCACATGGGCCTCTCCAAATGCAGATCACAGTATGGCATCTGGTCTCCCCCAGAGTGAGCCAGAGAGAGGGAGGGCAGCTAGATGGAAGTCACATTTTGTAACCTAACTCACAATTGATATACTATCACTTTTGCCATATTCCTTTCATTGGAAGTGAGTCAGTAGGTCAAACCTACATGCAGGGGGAGGTACCAGATCACTGTGGGCCAGCATAAAGGCTGCCAGTCACACAATCTAACAGCACATTGTGTCATTTCTACTTTCAAAATATAAGCAGAATCTAAGTACTTCTCACCACTTCCATTGCTAAGCACCCTGGTCCAGCCCTCTGTCTTCTTCCACTTGGATTCTTGCAATAGCTTCTTAAATGGCATCCTTCCTCCCTAACTCCTACTTCACACACACTGCTTGCCACACAATAGTGAGAATAAACCTTTTAAAATAAGAGTGAAATCATGCTAATGATTTGCAAAAAAAATCTCCAGCGTTCTAGAAGGCCCTGTATACTCTATTCGTGTCCTGATCTTTACTCCTGCTATTCTTCCCTTCACTCATTCTGCTCCAACTACATTGGCCTTCCTGATGTTCCCTGAACACACCAAGCATGCACCCACCTTAGACCTTAGACCCCTTTCATGTGTGTATCTTCTCTTCGATATCTGCAAGACTGGGAAAATGTCACCTTTCAGTGAGGTCTTCCCAGAACGTCCCTTATAAAATAACAATATGTACACTCTCCCCTCTCCTTTACTCCCTATTCTCTTAACTAGCTTTATTTCTATCTGTAACAATTGCCACCTTCCTTGTTTTTCTTACTTGTTTATTTTCTGTTTCCGAGTACCATTTAGTGGCATATAATACGAGTTCAATCAATATTTATTAAATAAAGAAACATCCTTGATTGGGTTAAACAAAGTTCTTGTTCTTCCTATGACTGATATGGAAAGATGTTGTGTATGTATGACACCTTTTGCATGTGATTGATCTCATCTGGATTGTGTTGAATTCATCATTGAACCCTAGATAAATTCATCATTTAACGGTATCATAAGTGAGGGAGTGGTGTTGTGAAAGAGGCAGGGGGGAAGGAATTGGCTGATTTGTCCCCAGTCCCCGGACAGCCACTTCTAACCCACTGGTTCTTCATCCTCTTGCAAAAACCCTTCCTCCTCTGGGCCTCATGGTACCTGTCAAGAAGCTGCCTTCTTGCTGTCATTTTTAGACCCCACATTCACCCAGGGTCTTACCCAAACACCCTTCAATTCAGACCCATCATGTGGTACGTTGGTGGTATAGTGGTAAGCATAGCTGCCTTCAGACCCATGGCCCCTGCTTTAGCTCTGAAATCCTAAACTATCAATACCACTCTTTGACCCCAGCCTTGTACTCTTTCAGTTTATTCCCCTTCTATTTGCCCTCGAAACATGCCAAGACCTCCACCTGAGTCTCCTCCGTTTTCTAGCAATCATCCCCTTTTGGCTTTATGTCCTGCTGTATCTGCCCTAAATACCTGATTCATTACCTCATTTTATATAGAAAAAATGCGCTTCAGTGATGGAAAGCAAAGGCTTTAGAAACCCAAACACAGGTTCATAGTCCAGCTCTACCACGTGTTAAATCATGTGATCTTGGGCAAATTAATTAATCTGTCTGAACCCCACTTTCCTTGAGTATAAAATGAGAATAACCGCTTCCTTATAGGGAGGTTGTAAGGACTGCATGTGATTTAGAAAAGCATGAAGTTCATAGACAGCAATAAATGTAAATGACTATTAATTATAAACATTTTAAAATAAATTTTATTGTATATAGTTAAGGTATACAAATGATGTTATAGGATGCATATAGATAGTAAAAGGGTTACCATAGTGAAACAAATTGAAATATCTATTATCTCACATAGTTACCCTTTTTTTGTTGTTTTTGTAGCAAGAGCAGCTAAAATTGACTCAGCATGAATTCTACATACAGTACAATTGTATTACCTCTAGTCCTCATAGGGTACATTAGATCTCTAGACTTGTTCATCCTACACATCTGATGGTTTGTATCCTCTTGAACTATGTCTTCCCATTTTCTCTCCCCAATGCCCCATCCCTGACAACCACTGTTTTGTTTTCTCTGTATAATTGAAATTTTTTATGTTGTACATATTAATGAGATCATGAGTGTCTGGCTTGTTTCATTTAGCATAATGTCCTCTAGGCTCACCCATGCTGTGGCAAATGGCAAGATCTCATTCTTGTTTAGGGCTGAATAATATTCAGTGTTATTGTATGTATCACAATTTCTTTATCCATTCATCTGTCAACAGACACTTCAGTTGTTCCATGTCATGGCTATTGTGAATAATGCTGCAATAAACATGAGAGTGCAGATATCTTTGTGAGGTGGTAATTTTATTTCCTTTTGGTATATGCCCAGAAGAGGGATTGCTAGATCACATGGTAGTTCTAATTTTGATTTCTTTAGAAGTCTCCATACTATTCTTTATAATGGCTCTACCAATCGACATTTCCACCAGCAGTGTACAAGAGTTCCCTTTTTTCCACGTCCTTACCAACACTTGTTATCTTTTGACTTTTTATTAATAACCATCCTAACAGGGTGAGGTGGTATCTTAGAGTGGTTTTGAGTTGCATTTCCCTGATGATTAATGATGAGGAACACCTGTTCCTATACCTGTTGGCCATTTTTATGTCTTTGGAGAAATGTCTGTTCAAGTCTTTTCCCTATTTTTTTAATCAGGTTACAGATGCTCCTTAACTTACATTGTGTTTGAATAAGCCTATTGTAAATTGAAAATACCCTAAATCAAAAGTGCATTTTCCACTTACAGTATGGGAACACGATCATAAGTGGAGAAGCTTACTGAATGTGTGTTATACTCCCACCAACCTAAAGTTGAAAAATTGTAAGTTAAACCATTGTTAAGTCAGGAACAGTATCTGTTTTTCTACTACTGAGTTGTATGAGCTTTTTATAAAATGTGGATATTATCACCTTATTAGATATATGGTTTGCAAACTTTTTTTCTAAGTTCTTAGGATACCATTTTATTTTGTTGATTGTTTCCTTTGCTCTGCAGAAGCTTTTAAGTTTGATGTACAGCTGACCCATGAACAACACAGGTTTGAACTTCATAGGTCCATGAAGATCTTCTTCTTCTGCCACCCCTGAGACAGTAAGCCCTCGTCTTATTCCTCCTCCTCAGCCTACTCAATGTGAAGACAATGAGGATGAAGACCTTCATGATGGATCCACTCTCAATTGATATTAAATATATTTTCTCTTCCTTATGATTTTCTTAATAACATTTCTTTCCTCTAGCTTACTTTGTTGTAAGAATACGGTATATAATACATATTACATACAAAATATGTGTTAATCAACTATTTATGTTATCAGTAAGGCTTCTGTTCAACAGTAGACTATTAATTTTTTTGAAAGTCAGAAGTTACATGTGGATTTTTGACTGTGCAAGGGTTAGCATTTCTAACATCCATGTTGTTCGAGAGTCAACTGTAGTTCCATTTATATATTTTTGCTTTTGTGGCCTGAGCTTTTTAGAAAAATGTTTAAATTTTATTTTAGATTCAGGGGGTGCATGTGCAGGTGTGTTGCATGGGTATATTGCATGATGCTGAGGTTTGGGGTATGATTGATCCTGTCACCCAGATAGTGAGCATAGTACCCAATAGGTAGTTTTTCAGCCCTTGCCTCATTCCCTCCTCTAGTAGTCCCCAGTGTCTGTAGTTCCCATTGTTATGTCCATGTGTACCCAGTGTTTAGCTCTCACTTGTAAGAACCTGTGGTATTTGGTTTTCAGTTTCTGTGTTAATTTGCTTAGGATAATGGCCTCCAGCTGCATCCATGTTGCTCCAAAGGACATGATTTTGTTCTTTTCATGGTGTTCATTCTTTTTATGGCTGCATAGTATTCTGTGGTGTATATGTACTACATTTTCTTTATCCAGTCCACAGTTGATGGCGCCTAGGTTGAATCCATGTCTTTACTATTGTGAACAGCACTGCAATGAACATACAAACATATCTACCAAAAAAGATAGAATGATTTGTTTTCCTATGGGTATATAACAGTAATGGGATTACTGGGTCAAATGGTAGTTTTATTTTTAGTTCTTTGAGAAATCTCCAAACTGCTTTACAGTGGCTGAACTAATTTACCTTCCCACCAAAGTGTATAAGCATTCCGTTTTCTCTGCAGCCTCACCAACATCTGTTATTTTTGATTTTTTGATAATAGCTATTCTGACTGGTGTGAGATGTTATCTTATTGTGGTTTTGATTTACATTTCTCTTATAAAGAGTGAAGTTGAACATTTTTTTCATGTTTGTTGGCTGCTTGTTTGTCTTTTGTGAAGTGTCTGTTAATATCCTTTGCCCACTTTTTAACAGGATTATTATTTTTTTGCTTATTGAATTATTTAAGTTCTATATAGATTCTGGGTATTAGATCTTTGTTGGATGCATGGTTTTGTGAATATTTTCTCCCATTGTGTAGGTTGTCTGTTTACTCTGTTGATAGTTTACTCTGTTAATAGTTTATTTTGCTGTGCAGAAGCTCTTTAGTTTAATTAAGTCCCACTGTCAATTTTTGTTTTTGTTACAATTGTTTTTGAGGACTTAGTCATAAATTCTTTGCCAAGGTCAATGTTCGGAAGGATATTTCCTAGATTTTCTTCTAGGTTTTTTGTTTGTTTGTTTGTTTTTTGAGATGGAGTCTCACTCTGTCACCCAGGCTGGAGTGCAATGGCATGGTCTCAGCTCACTGCAACCTCCGCCTCTCGGGCTCAAGTGATTCTCCTGCCTTAGCCTCCCGAGTAGCTGGGATTACAGGCTCCCGCCACCACACCCAGCTAATTTTTGTATTTTTAGTAGAGGCAGAGTTTCACCATGTTGACCAGGCTGGTCTAGAACTCCTGACCTCAGGTAAATCCGCCCGCCTTGACCTCCCAAAGTGCTGGAGCCACTGTGCCCAGCCCTAGGTTTTTTTTATAGTTTGAAGTTTTTAAGTCTTTAAAGTTATCTTGAGTTAATTTTTGTATATACTGAAAGGTAGGGATCCAATTTCATTCCTCTGTATATGGATAGCCAGTTATCCTAGCACCATTTATTGAATAGAGAATCCTTTCCCCATTGCATATTTTCATTGACTTTGTCAAAGATCAGTTGGTTGTAGGTGTGCAGCTTCATTTCTGGATTCTCTATATTTTGTTCCATTTGTCTATGTGTCTTTTTTGTGCCAGTACTATGATGTGGCCATTTTGGTTACTGTAACCTTATAGTATAGCTTGAAGTCAGGTAATGTGAGGCTTCCAGCTTTGTTCTTTTTGCTTAGGATTGTTTTGACTGTTTGGGCTCTTTTTTGGTTCTGTATGAATTTTAGAATTTTTTTTTTTAATTCTGTGAAAAATGACATTGGCGTTTTGATAGGAATAGCATTAAATCTGTAGATTGCTTTGGGCAGAATGGTATTGTGGCCTAAGCTTTTTGTGTAATACCCAAAAAGCCATTGCCAAGACCAGTGTCCAGGAGATTTGCCTCATGTTCTCTTCTGGGAGTTTTATAGTTTCTGGTCTTACATTTAGGTATTTTAGCTCCTTTGAGTTGATTTTTGTGTATACTATAAAAATAGGATCCAATTTCATTCTTTTGCATTTGGAAACCCAGTTTCCCCAGTGCCATTTATTGAAGAGACTATTCTTTCCCCATTTTGTCCTTTGGTGCCATTAGTTGACGTATATGTTTTGATTTGTTTCTGGGTTCTCCATTCTGTTCCACTGGTTTGTGTGTCTGTTTTTATGCTAGTGCCACACTATTTTAGCTTTGTAGTATAATTTTAAATCAGTAAGCGTAATGTCTTTAACTTTGTTTTCCTTTGTCAGAATTGTTTTGACTATTTAGTCTTTTATGTTTTCATGCAAATTTTAGGACTTTTTTCTATTTCTCTGAAGAATGTCATTGGGATTTTGATAGGGATTGTATTGAATCTGTATATTGCCTGGATAGTATGGACATTTTAACAATATTAATTATTTTAATCCATATCTTCCCATCTATTTATTTGTGTCTTCTTCAACACTTTTCTTCATCCATGTTATATAATTTCCAGTGTACATATCTTTCACTTGCTTGGTTAAATTTACCCTAGGTATTTTATTTTGTTTGTTGCTTTGGTAAATAGAATTTCTTTCTTTCTTTTTCAGTCAAGGTTGTTATTCATGTATAAAAATGCTACTGATTTTTGTATGTTGATTTTGTGTCCTGTAAGTTCACTGAATTCATAGAGTCAATTTTACTTTTCCCTTTCTGATTTGGATGCTCAGTCTGTCTTTCTCTCTCTCTCTCTCTCTCTCTCTCTCTCTCTCTCTCTCTCTCTCTCTCTCTCTCTCTTTCTTTCTTTCTTTCTTTCTTTCTTGGTATAATATGCTTTATCAAATATAAAAATATCCCTGCTCTCTTTTGGTTACCATTTGCATAGAATATCTTCTTGTATCCCTTCTCTTTCAGCCTGTGTGTGTCATTAAAGCTTAAGTGTCATTAAAGCTTATTTTTTAGGCAGTATATAGTTGGACCTTAATTTTTTTTAACCCATTCAGACACTCTATGTCTTTTGTTTGGATAATTTAATCAATTTACCTTCGAGGTTATTATTGATAGGTAACAACTTACTACTGACATTTTCTTATTTGTTTTCTGGGTTTTTTTTAAATTATACTTTAAGTTCTAGGGTACATGTGCACAACGTGCAGGTTTGTTACATATGTATACATGTGCCATGTTGGTGTGCTGCACCCATTAACTTGTCATTTACATTAGGTGTATCTCCGAATGCTATCCCTTCCCCCCCACCGCCACAATAGGACCCGGTGTGTGATGTTCCCTTTCCTGTGTCCAAGTGATCTCATTGTTCAATTCCCACCTATGAGTGAGAACATGCGGTATTTGGTTTTCTGTTCCTGCGATAGTTTGCTGAGAATGATGGTTTCCAGCTGCATCCATGTCCCTACAAAGGACACAAACTCATCCTTTTTTATGGCTGCATAGTATTCCATGGTATATATGTGCCACATTTTCTTAATCCAGTCTGTCACTGATGGACATTTGGGTTGATTCCAAGTCTTTGCTATTGTGAATAGTGCCACAATAAACATACGTGTGCCTGTGTCTTTATAGCAGCACGACTTGTAATCCTTTGGGTATATCCCCAGTAATGGGATGGCTGGGTCAAATAGTATTTCTAGTTCTAGATCCTTGAGGAATCGCCACACTGTTTTCCACAATGGTTGAACTAGTTTACAGTCCCACCAACAGTGTAAAAGTGTTCCTATTTCTCCACATCCTCTCCAGCACCTGTTGTTTCCTGATTTTTTAATGATTGCCATTCTAACTGGTGTGAGATGGTGTCTCATTGTGGTTTTGATTTGCATTTCTCTGATGGCAAGTGATGATGAGTACTTTTTTTCTGGTTGTTTTATAGCTCCTCTGTTCCTTTCTTCCTCTCTTGTTGTCTACCTTTGTGAATTTATAATTTTCTGTAGTACTAAGCTTTGATATCTTTTTGTTTATTGTTTGTTTATCTCCTGTAGTTTTTTTGTTTTTTGGTTATTATGAGGCTTACAGAAAACATCTTATAATCTACCACTTTAAACTGATAATTTCTGTCACATACAAAAAACTCTAGACTTTTACTCTCCATCACCATTTGTGTTTTTGATGTGTCAACAAAAAGAATCAGACTCTGTAAAATATTTGAAGAGATTTATTCTAAGCCAAATATGCATGACCAATGGCTCATGACACAGCCCTCAGGAGATCCTGAAAACATGTGCCCAAGGTGATTGGGCTCCAGCTTGGTTTATGCATTTTAGGGAGACATAAGACATCTATCAATATGTATAAGATGTACATTGGTTTGATCTGGAAAGGCAGGACAACTCTAAGCAGGGGCTTCCAGGTCATAGGTGGATTCAAAGATTTTCTGATTGGCAATTGATTGAAAAAGTTATTATCTAAAGACCTAGAATCAATAGAAAGGAATGTCTAGATTAAGAGAAGGGTTTGTGGAGACCAAGGTTTTATTGTGCAAGTGAAACCTGCTGGTAGCAGGCTTCAGAGCTCTCATCAGACCCAAAAAAGGGACCAAACTCAGTTAATTCTCCCTGGATCAGGGAAAAGACATGGAAAGAAATGAGGATTGTCTACATAAAGTATATTTTCCTCACAAGAGACAGGTTTGCAAGGCCATTTCAAAATATATCAAAGAAATATAATTTGGGGCAAAATACTTTGATTTCTTTTAGGGTCTGCTGTCTGTCATGTGATGCTATACTGGAGGCAGGCTGGAATTTGGTCTTATTGCTATGAAGAATCTGCTTTGTCAGTCTTAACATCTGTTTAATGTTAATGCTAGTCAGCTTTGCCTGAATTCCAAAAGGGAGAAGGGAATAATAAGGCATGGCCCACCCTGGTTCCTATCATAGCCTGAACTAGTTTTTCAGGTTAACTTTGGAATGCCATTGGCCAAGAGGAGGATCCATCTGTTTGTTGGGGGCTTTGAATTTTATTTTTGGTTTACAAATGTCACAACTTACATCTTTTATATTGTGTATCCCTTAATGACTATCATAGTCATTTTTTACTGTCTCAACTTTTAACCTCCATACTAGAGGTATGCATGATTTAAACACTACCATTACAGCATTTGAGTGTTCTGAATATGACTATGTGTTTACCTCTGCTAGTGAGTTGTATACTTTCATGTGTATTCATGATAGTAATTATCCTTTTAGTTCTGCTTAAAGAACTCTCTCAAGCATTTCTTATAAGGCAGGTATAATGGCAATGAATTTCCCCAGCTTTTTCTTGTCTGTGAAAATCTGTATTTCTCCTTCATTTCTGAAATACAGCTTTGCTGGGTATAGTATTTTTGGCTAGCAAGTTTTATTTTTTCTTTTTACTTTGATTTTTCTTTCAGAATTTTGAATATATCCTCCATTCTCTACTTGATTGTAAACTTTCCACTGTGAAATCCACTGATAGTCTAATGGGGATTCACTTATATGTGACCTGACACTTTTTTTTGTAGCTTTAAAAATTATCTCTTTGTTTTGACTTTTGATGGTTTGATTATAATGTATCTCAGAAAGGACTTCTTTGTGTTGAATCTGCTCGAGGATCTTTGAGCTTCATGAATCTGGGTGTACATATCTCTCCCAAGACTTGAGATGTTTTCAGCAATTATTTCATTACATAACCTGTCTGTCCCTTTCTCAGTCTCTTTTCCTTCTGAAACTCCCCTAATGCAAAATTTACTTAATGGTGTCCCATAAGTTCCATAGGTAATCTTCGCTCTTTTTCATTCTCCATTTTCTTCTGAGTCATTTCAAAAGATCTATCTTTAAGTTTACAGATTCTTTCTCCTCTGCTTGATCTAGTTTGCTGCTGAAGCTTTCTATTGTATTGTTTTTTATCTCATTGATTAAATTCTTCAGCTCTAAGATTTCTGTTTGGTTCTTTTGTATGATGTTGGTATTGTTTCGATGTGTATCCCTGCCCAAATCTCTTGCTCCCCAATATTGGAGGTGGTTCCTGGTTGAATCATGAAGACAGATTTCTCATATATGGTTTAGCACCATTCCCCTTGGTACTGTCTTCATGATAGTGAGTGAGTTCTCATGAGATTTGGTCATTTAACAGTGTATAGCACCTCTCCCCTCATTCTTTTGCCCCTGCTTTCACCGTGTGATGTGTCTGCTCCCCCTTCATCTTCTGCAATGATTGTAAGCTTCCTGAGGTCTCCCCAGAAGCAGGTGCTGCTGTGTTTCCTGTACAGCCTGCAGAACCATGAACCAGTTAAGCCTCTTTTATCTATAAGTTACCCAGTCTTGGGTATTTCTTTATAGCAGTAGAAGAACAGACGAATACAGATATCTATCTCTTAGTTGAATTTTTCATTCACACCGTGTGTTGTTTTCCTGATTTAATTGAATTGTCTGTGTTCTCTTGTATCTCACTAAGTTTCTTTAAGATTATTATTTTGAATTCCTTTTCAGGCATTGTGTAAATTTCCTGGGGTCAGTTACTGGAGAATTATTGTGTTCTTTTGGTGGTGTCATGTTTCCTTGTTTCTTGTGTCCCTGCATTGATGTCTGCTCATCTAGTGGTGCAGTTACCTATTCCAAATTTAACAGAGTGGCTTTTGTAAGGGAAGACTTTTACCTCCAGAGGGCCTAAGGGTGTCACTAGGGCAGGGTGTGGTGGTTCTGGCTTTCTTTGGGTTACTGGTATAGTCTCTTTGTAGCTTCTTCAGTTGTTATTTATGTTAACAATGACTGTGAGCGCCTCAAATGGCCTAGGCTACAGGAGTTTGTGGCAGTGATCATGGCTGAGTAGGTTATTAGGGAAAAGGCTTTAGGGGTCCTTTTTTCTTGTCTTCCTCAGAGTAGGAAATCTTAGCTAAGGAGGTCTCTTGATATTGGGTCTGGGAGACTCATAGGCAGCCACAGCAGCACTGCAATCCAGGATATAGGTTCTCCGAGGGACTGTGCAGCTAGGTTCCTGGTCTCAAGGTCTTGTGAAACTACTGTATCACCTGGGACTTGCCATGCAGGTTCACATTCCAAGGCACGAGTTGATGCGGTTCTTTCACTAAGCCAGAGTCTGTTGCTGTGAGCCACACCCCAGCAGCTTGGGCCCAGAAGCCTGAGATGTAGCTGTAGTTCTAACATGGGGAGCCAGGGCATAGCACTGACACAGCTCTGAGGAAGAAGGGGTATACTCAGGCTTGGGCCCTGAGGAGCAGGGAACAGTTTCAATTTGGAACCTGGAACCAGCAAGAGACGGGCAGCTCGGGATCTGAGAAATGAGGTACTATGTAGTGGTGACTCTGGGCCCTGGGATGGTGGGACACAGCAGTAGCCCAGGCTCTGTGAGACCAGGTATAGCAGCAGCAAGGACCCAGGAATGGCAAGATGTTGCTGTGTCTTGGGCCCCAGGGGGAGGGGAGCAGTACAGCAATGACCATTCCCTGGAGAAGTGGGGTACCTCATTAGCTGGGACTGTGATGGGGCTAATCTAGTTCCATGTAGGTGGGGTGCTTTGGCTGCAGCCTGGAGAGCAGGGTGGTATAGCTCAGCCAAGTCTCTGATTTCCTGAGTTGTGAAACACTACATCTTTTCAGTCCCAGAAAGCACAGCTACGTGGCTCAGCAGTACCTCCTGTTGTGCTGGTAAGTACAACTGTTCCACTATGCAGGATGCCTGAAGTCCCTGAGGTTGGGGCACTGCTTCAGCTGTAGCACCGGGTCGGAGGTGTGGCTGCTCTAGTAGTTCAATGTTCCAGGTCCCCAGGGATGGGGCAACACTGCAGCTTGGCTGTAAGGGGAAGATGTACCAATGACTGGGTTGGGTGGAATGGAGCAGGTCTGTAGTAGCTTGGCCCTAGCGAATAGGAGATAGCAGCAGCTCAGCTTTGGGATAGTAAGCTATTAGTTGGGCATGGTTCGGTGGTAGTTGGGCCTCAGGAATGGGGGGGTGCAATGGCTGCTTGCCTCCAGAGCAGGACACACCATAGCAGTGGCTCTGGTTCCAAGACGGCACAGAGCAGTAGCAGCATGGGCCACAGTGGGGCAGGGCACAGTGTTGGCTGTTTCTCTGGGGGTAGCTAAGTGTGTGGACTCCAGGGAGCCCGTGAAGCTGGGCTCTGATCCTGTGAGGACTACTGGAGTCTCCAGGAGTAAAGACTGCAGGTGTTCACAGTGGTGATGGGGGCTGCTGGGATCCTCCTGGTTACCTCTTCCCTGCAAGGAGTTCTTCCTACTTCTGGGCTGATTTCACCCGGGGAGATGGGTGGCAGAGGCAAGGTGTTTCCTTCCCTTCTCCATGTGGCCATCTTAGGATTTCGTGCATTACGTTATTTCTCGGCTTCCTTGCTGTTCTCTGGAGCTCTCCTTTAGTTATTTTGGTCAAAATGTAGTTTATTTGTTGTTTTGGAGGGTTTTTGTTGAGTAGGGGAAAGAGCTAAGAGTTTCTAGTTGGCCATCTCGCTGACAACTCAATGATAATTTTTAAAGGAGTTAATATTTAGAAATGTTTAGAACAATGCCTGGCATATAGTAATTACCATTTAGTGTTTGTTAAATTAATATTTTGATTTATTTCCAATATGCTGTTTTTTTTGTTTTTGTTTTTGTTTTCTTTTGTTTTGTTTTTCTGAGATGGAATATTGCCCAGTTGCCCAGGCTGGAGTGCAGGGGTGCGATCTCGGCTCACTGCAACTTCTGCCCCCCGGGTTCAAGTGATTCTCCTGCCTCAGCCTCCTGAGTAGCTGGGCTGTAGGCGCCCGCCACCACACCCAGCTAATTTTTTGTATTTTTAGTAGAGATGGGGTTTCACTGTGTTAGCCAGGATGGTCTCCATCTCCTACCCTCGGGATCCACCCTCCTCGGCCTCCCAAAGTGCTGGGATTACAGGCATGAGCCGTCGCGCCCGGCCTCTCCAATATGTTAATTTTCTTAACTTTCCCTCACTTTGAAAAACTCCCAGTTTCTGTCGCCCCAACAGTTCTGTTCAGTAAAATCACCCATCAGGCAGAGTGAGGGCAGTGAAAACTTATGAGCTCCGGCATCAGCTGAGACCCCATGCAGATCCTCAGTTCTTTAGTTGTCTCTCGGTAATGCCTGCTGTTGTCCTATGCCCAGCAGTTATCTCAGCCCTTCACTGCTCATGTCAAGGGCTTTACCTTACTATGTCCTCTCTCACTGAGTAGATGTTCTTACCTCTTATTGGACAGAAAAAAAAGAGGTCTAGTGTATACAACATCTACTTTTAGACCCCTGCAGCTATAACTTTTTTCATTTGTATTCATTCTCACTATTTTCTTCCTCCTAAGAACTCTGTCTTATCTAGGCTCCTTGCAAATGCCTTACTCTCCAGCATCTTCAACTTTTTCCTCTCCTCTGCTTTTTCTGGTCATCCTGTAGGTGAGAGAGACAGTACAGCCCAAGACTATGCAGGTACCCTTGTATCCTGATTTTTTGAGTATGGACCTTGGCATTGCTGCTTCCTAACTTTGTGACCTTGGACAGATTACTTTGTTTAATAATTTCACTGTTGCTCACCTTCCTCTTCTGTATAATGGGGAGAACAGTGTACCTATGTCATAGGGTGGTTGTAAGGATTGTATGAATTAATGTAAAACACATGGAACAGTGCCTGGCATGCAGCAAGTTCTCAATAATTACACATTATTGTGAGACATTCCAATAAAAAAAACTTTCATACATATGTCTTCTCTTAGCAACTCCCTTATCTCTCTTCCCTTCACATTTGAGTTTCTTGAAAAAAATAAGCAGCCTTTGATATTTTCACCTTGCTCTAGCACTTACTTTTTCCTCTTTGTCAAATGCATTTCTCAATTCTCCCATTAAGTTACTTTTGCTTATAGCTTATAAAAACCAATTTCTGTGTGTGTGTGCAAGTGTGCATATGCTTATACTGACCATTCTGGGGCATCTGACATTAAACCACTTCTTCATTCTTTAAGTCTCTCCCGTGACCTTCCAAGATACCATTTTCTTTTCTTCTCTTGTCTTCCTGGCCCAATCTTCCCATCTTTTTCTATGCTTCTCTGATATGGTTGTTATTCTCAGGGCTGTCATTAGCCCTGCCTTCTTTTTATTTTATTTTTTTATTTGTATAAATTTATGGAGTACTAGTGTAATTTGGTACATGCATAGATTGTGTAGTGGTGAAGTCAGGGCTTTTTAGGGTATCTATCACCCAAATAATGTACAGTGTACCCATTAAGAAATCTCTCACCATCCACCCGCCTCCTACTTCCTCACCTTTCTGAGCCTCACTGTCTTATCACTGGACACTCCGCATCCAGGTGAACCCTGCCTTCTTTTCAGGGTACCCATTGTCCTATAATCTTACCCACATCTTCATTGTCCACTTACATGAGAGGACTGTCTAACTGAACTCTGAATTCCAAACTCATCTATCCCAAGGCCTACGTACAGTTTTACTTAGTTGTGTCCCAGGCTCTTTAAAATTTCTCACATCCAAACTTAAACTATTCATTTTCCCGCTGAACATTCTACCCCTTATTTATTCCATATACACATAAATAGCACCACCATCCACCTGTTGCCAAAAGCCAGAAAATGGAGTGCCGTCCTCCACAACACCTTACTCATACTACCTTGATATCTAGATGGTCTTAAAATCTTAAAGATTCTGCTGCCTTATTACTTCTAAAATCTGTTCCCACCACTCCTACTGTCTTTTAGCTAATCTCACAATATTCAATATTTCTTGCCAGGATTATTGCAATTCCCTCCTGTTAAGTCTCCCCACTTATACTCCAGCTGTGCCAATCTACACTTTACAATTCTGCAGAGATGTCTTTTTAACATGCAAATATGCTTATATTATTTCTTTGCTTACACATTCCAATAACTCCTCTAAATAAAACTCTTATGTTGCTTAGACTGACACAAGGCTCTCGTGAATGTGTCCCTGCCTGCCCTTCTGCCTCTCCCTTCTAGCATTCCCCTTTGTAAATCCTATGCACTTCTCGGAACACAACATTTTCCATCTTTTCTTTTTTTCTTTTTCTTCAAGATGAGGTCTAGCAACATTGCCTAGGCTGGTCTCAAACTCCTGGTCTCAAGTGATCCTCTCGCCTCAACCTCCTGAGTAGCTGGGACTACAGGCACGCACCACCATGCCCTGTGATTCTCTCTCTTCTTTACCTTCCTGACTTTGCCTGGAATCTTCTCCTGGTAGCCTTCCCTGACCACCTCTAGCCTGTGTTAAATATCCCTTTGATTCAGTTAGAAATTAGTTGCAGCTAACAATCTGTTTAGCTAGCTTTTAACAAAAAAGGCAGGGAGTCGGGAGGATTCGGTGCTTATAAAATTATTGGAAGGGTTAGAGGAGCAGACTATAGGCTGGGTTTCCAGGAGTGACTCCCAAATTAACACTGCAGAACTGGCTCACCAAGAGATCACTGCCTCTGCCGTGATCAGGAAGCCAGAAAAGAAGGAAGGTGCCACCACAATTCTTAGCTCTAGGTCCATCTGCCTCTGCCGAGATCCATGTCAGCATAGTGTCTAGGAAGCCAGGGGGCAAACACTGGCACCACTGTCACTGAAAAATCAGAAACCTCCACAGCCATGCATGTCAGTCTAAACAATGGCAGCAGTAATAGATGGTCTCTCCCTTGTGGTAGCCACACACATGTTCCAAGTCTTTCAGTCTTTGCTTCTGTTTGGCAGAGGCTAGGTCCATGAGGGGAAATGGAGCTGCACAGAAACTATGATGTGTAGTCTTTAGTTTTCCAGTCCCAAAGAAGCAGAAAGGCATGCTAGAAGGAGGTTGGAATAAAGTACAGGGAGCCAGAACATGTATCTGCTTCCCACTTCTTTATGCTCTCATACTATCATGTACACCTTTCATAATATTACCTACCACTCCTGTTCTACTACCTGCCTCATTACTTATCCCTCTCATTTGACTAGACTGTAACCTGTTTGAAGGCAAAAACTATTCTTATTCATCTCTAAATCATATCTGGCACATATTAATTTATCAGCAAATGCCCATTAAATGAATGAATGAACAAGAAATTTTGCCATTATCTTAGAATTCTACTTTAATCCAACAACCAGCAACTCTTACTAATTCCATCCCTGAAACAGCCTGCCCACAAGCTCGCATCATCTCACCTGTTGCAATAAGCTCATTATAAACTTCTATAATTTTGTTCCATTCTGTGGTATAAACTCTGTATCACCAAATGCCACTAATTTTAGGGAGGTTTTCTCTGTTACCTGCTCTTTATACCATCACCCCCTCCCCAGCACTCTACATCTAACCAGCAGTTACTTTCACCCTCTTCTCAAGTTTTAGAGCAGTGCTTGTTACACTGCGTTGTCTGGGTCCCTGGGGTCCCATGGGTGTTTCTAGGGCCTCTAAACGGAATAGAGGGAGGCTGAGCAGGTGAGGTTCTGAACCCCATCATCCCCCTTCAACCAGAGCAGCTCTGCTTCAGTCCAATTTGTGTATTGTGTTCCCATAAGATTGTGAAAAAGTTTATATTGCTATGGGAAAAAAATTAAAAATACTTTAAAAAGCAGTGTCTAAAGGGCTTTGTATGTGGATATAGCAGTCATCTTCTTGTATTAAGTTTAATTATGTATGTCTGCCACATACGGGATTTTTGAACCCCCTATGTTGAACCTGATAGAGGTAACCAATAAGCGTTGTTCTTTCAGATTGAAGAGCTAAGGCTTAAAGAGGACGTTATGGTAGGCATCAACTTCATGCAGAGCTCTAAGGGAGAAACAGGCTAGACTTGTTCTATTTCCCAAGAAAAACAAAAAATGAGACCCAAAAGGTATGTTACAGGGATGAATGTTTTAGATCCATCTGAACAACTGTCAGTTTGACCCAAGCAGCCGTGGACTGCCTTGCAAAAGGCAGTGGAATCATTTGCCAGGAATAACATAGAAGTGATCTCTGTGGGGTTGGCTGTCCCCTCAGAAGACCCTTTGACTTTTGCACCTCCTGATCTGTTTTCATTGCAAGCAGTCCACACTGAGACTCCGGATGGCTCAGTATCTGAATTTTTTGAGACTGTAATATCAGCAGTATCTTTTTGAACCTGGAAAATGAATTGGTTTGATGCTTTTATTTTATTGAATTGGTGTTGTGTGCTTCTAACTAAAGAAAGTCCCCTAAGGCTATTTTAGAAAGGCAGTCCCAGAACTGAAGTGCTGTCAGATGGGGGAGCCAAGGCTGTTGCCAAAGCAGTGTTGGCGTCTTCTGGTCACAGATTTGCTAGGGGAGCACATTTATAGGAAAATTTATAGCTTCTACCCCTTAGGAATAAATGGGAATTCACTTGACTGAGCTGATGAATTGTGGGGGCTTCTGTAATGGTCTCTGGGTGGTCGGCAGCTACTTGTCAGCAGCATTAGAACTCAAGGGCTTACTTTGCTGCCTATTTTACCTGAAGCTTTTACTGCACCTTGATTGAGTTTTCGCACTTGGAGATTGGGTAAAAGTACATTTTATTCCCAGAACAACTAACTTTTTAGTAGAAACCAAAAGATTGCTTATTTATTTCTCTGTCTTGGGATCTTTTGTGTGGTGTGTTTTCGAATGTACTGGCAGGGGAAACTAACAATGACCCTGGCGTTGCCATGGTTCTCAGAGAATTTTGACACAATATATTTAGAAATGTTGAAAGAAATTACTCACTACTGAACCAAGTACCCATCTTTCCTGGAAATGTTTTATCAGATTGAAAAGTACCAGATGTAGCTTGATAATTCTGTTTCATTAATATTATTCTAAATAATTCCAGAAGACCTGGCTAATGTCCTCAGGGAAGAATAGTTAGCACAATTAATTGTATTTCTATTTACCTTTCTATTTCCAGAGGTGGTTGTTTAATTAAAGGCTTGTGGCATAATATTTTTCTTTATAAGGAAAACTGATTTCATGAATCTCATATATTACACTAAGGAAACATACTCAACAAATAAACTTTGAAGAACATATCTTCATATTAAGACAGGACATCCTCCTTTATCCTCAATTAGCCTTGGAATAGAAACCTAAACAAAAGTACAATGTATGAATTATGTTATAGATATTAGCTAACCTAGACATTCATACTAAATACATGACTTGTGTACAGCACTGTAAATTTCTAATAGTCAGAATATTTTATTCTGTAGCTTAGTCTGTCCTATATCGCTTAGCATCTCAGACATATATGCATACATACTGTGTTTGCTGCCCCATCCTGTTACGTTACCCTGTTACTTATTTGAACCACCAGCTCTTGGAATGGGTGTTCTTTCTCATTAAACCATTGTTGTGTAGCTAAAGATCCACCGTTACATTCTGGTAAAATCACTAGATGTCTCATTTTCTTAAATGTGATGCTTCATTAGCAAGATAGTTTAGTTATTCAGCATTTGCAACACAGTGAATAAGAAAGGAGTTTATTTAATTGTCCATGGCTTAAGCTAACAGGATTAAAAACCCAGATAGTATGTGTTATAAGCATATGGCCCCTTTTCGTGACTAATCACTTGAGATATGTAAATGGTGTCACCATAGAAGCAGCAGAAGGAAATATAAAAATATGTGATATAATTATATTTCAGAAGAGGAATAACCAATTATATTATACAGGATCAGCTCTAAAAGAATCGAGAAATGTCTTGTATGTGGCTAGGACCAAACAGTGTTTTATTTTATATGCTCAAGCAAATAAGTTCCAAAACCAAAGTCCAGGATTAAAAGGACTGTCATGAGGGATACAAAATGCTTAGTACAGACACAATCTTTGATGCAAATGTCACAGTTCTAAAAATCACTTGGTAGCACTGGGCAGCCTTTGAAATTTGGTTCGTATGTCGCGCTTGTCAGTACACTACCCGTTCTGCCACAGGCTTAAAATTGGTTCTTTCGTGGTTCATTTGGGGTGGGGGGGAGGGAATGAAAAATGTGTTGCTCATTCATTATATGTACATGGCAACATCTGTTCCCTGCTAATGTTTCGGCCGTGGTTCTGCCGTTAGAGTATGTTAAGTAACCATAGAAATGAACTTTCTGGTTGAAATTACTAAGGTAAAGGTGAAAATAGGTAGGCATGTTACTTGGGCTAATGTTCAGCTGGGATGCAACAGCTGCTGAAACACTAAACGTTTTCCTGTTGTTCAGTAAATAGTGATGATCCTGACGCCTCCAAATGCAATCTGCCCTGGCTGCCTCAGCTCCTCCCTTGGGACCCTCTAGATTTTACTATAATCCAGCCACTAAAGGGATAATGCCTGGTGCAGCAAGGACTCCAGGACCCTGCTGGAGCATTATGTTCAATATTTTGAATAGCACCCCTGCATATTACCAAACTTTCTGGGAAGGAGACTTCCAGTAAAAGACTGGAATGTTTCTACCCCTCAATATTGAGCAGTATAGAATTATCCATTCAAGTTCCTAACAGGAAAGGGATGCACACTGAAATTAATATAATTTGATCAGAGTCTATCTATAAGGGAACTATTTACAAGATGTTCATGGGCAGCTGGGTGTGTGGTTGGGGCAGGGGAGAACCACAGGGGTAGCGCAGTAACCCAGGGCCAAGAGCAGCAAAGCTGCCCTCACCCTGGGCCCTAGTGCATGGAGGAGGGGTGGCTATAATCTAGAGAAGGCTGCCTTGAGAGAAGTGACCTTAAATCAAGGACAGTCAACCTGAAGCAACTCTAAAGGCAGGGATTGCAATTAGCCATGGACAATATGGAGGCCTATTTCCTTTAAGATCCCCATTGGCAGAACCCAATGGGAAGCTAAGAAGTATGATAACTCATTGACATTGTCTGTAGGTTGTGGCTCCTGGAGCAGTGCTCAGAGTGGAAAGGGTGGAGAATGGACCTGGATGGGCAAAGGGAAGACACCCAGCCCACCGTCCATTCATTACCCTTCTCCTGTGGAATTTTTTAAAATAGTTCATATCCCACTTGAAGTGCTCAACATCTCACAAGGATGAAATATTAAAAGATTTAACTCGTTTCTTTAGGTGTATCACATTGGACTAGGAAATGTATATCTTTTTGTTTTGTTAACTAAGTTCATTCTGCACATTATACTTAATACCACACCAAATGCATTTCTCTCAAATTGATTTTTCACAGATTTACACAAAGTTTCGATATTAACATGCTAGAGAACAAATAGGTATGCAATTGTTCAGCAGAGATTCCTGAAAATAAAGTCACAGAAACTGACAGATGTAATTACTCCTGAGGTAGGCAGTGAAATAATTTATTCTCCATAAGATTGAGTCCTTGTGATGTCTGCAAGTGTGAAAATACATCTCTGTGGGTAAAAACATACTATTTGTCTTGGAGAGTTCACAGTTATTTCTGACCACACTAACTCATGTTTCGTCCCCATACAAGAACAGATGCTTACTATTACATATTGAAAGCCCAAGAGATAGATAGATTGTAGGCCAAAGAGAAACTGTGCTTCTTTTTGCCTTTGTTCCTTTCTAGCCCCACCTTCAAAATGTTGAGCATCCAGCAGCCTTGGTCAGAGTAGATTTGTGCTGCCTGCTACTTGCCTCCAGGTTCCAATTATCTATTGCCACGTACACTCCTTTGGCACTTTCAGACTTTGAGGAAGCAACAAGGTAGTGGAGCACACGTGTGGCTAGCCAGCAGCAGGAGAAATGACTTTCAAGATGTGGGACAGAAAAAATCCTATTGCCCCAATGATATAGTTAATTTGGGAATATTGCCACTCCCTTAATCCGTGAGGGACCCTTGACCACACTGGGGTGTTTGGACCAGTTACTCCCAGGGGTAAATGTTTTTTTTTTTTTTTTTTTTGAGACCGAGTCTCGCTCTGTCACCCAGGCTGAAGTGCAGTGGCACGATCTCAGCTCACTGCAACCTCTGCCTCCTGGGTTCAGGTAATTCTCCTGCCTCAGCCTTCCGAGTAGCTGGGACTACAGGGGTACACCACCACACCCGGCTAATTTTTGTATTTTTAGTAAAGACAGGGTTTCACCATGGTGGCCAAGCTGGCCTTGAACTACTGACCCCATGATCCACCCACCTCAACCTCCCAAAGTGTTGGGATTACAGACGTGATCCACCACCCCCGGCCTCCCAGGAGTACCATTTGTATCCCCATTTCTGATGACAGAGGAGAGCTGAGTTATAGATTCCAGTTAGGCAAATCACGTAACTTCTTGCAAGATGGCTATCATATTTGACTTAGGAAGAGTTTTGTGAGGACTACTCAGCACTCCTGTGGCCTGCCCTGGCCAGAGGGACACTTTCCTTTTAGCCGAGATCCTGGAATGCCATTTCTACTCCTTTGTCAACTACAGCTTTTGCACTCAGGGTGCTGTCAGCTCTTCTTGTACTCACTAAGGAGATTATAATGTCCTCACCTCCTAGGATAAAACCTAGTGCAAATATATACAACTTTGGATTTGGAGAAGTGTTTCATCCCAGTGGAAGAGGAAAAGAAATGAGTTTTAAAATTTTCTGAACATTGAGTTGTTGTTTAACTCTATGTTTCAGCTGGGTAGCAAGAAACTTGGATAATGAAAAAGTTACAGATAATTCTAAGTCACCAAACGTTAGTTAAGAGCCTACTGAGTGCCCAGCACTATACCAAGTACTAAAACATGGCAGAATGTGATGTCTACCTTGGCCTCAAGAGGCCTGTGGTCTGATAGGAGAGCACATTTAGACTTAGGAGCACCAGGAGTACAGAGTAGGGAGTGTTTAGCTGTTAGAAGGAGAGTGAAAGCAGGGAAGACACCACTTTTTAGAAGACCTGGACTTTGACAGATAACCTGACCTGGACTTTGACAGATAAATTCTTAGCAGAGGGAACAACTTAGGCAAAGGTATGGAGTATGAAAAAGAGCATGGTCGGTTCGGAGAAGGCATGGTTGAGGCAGATGGGTCTGGAGAAGAGCAGAGATTGTCATGGAGAGCCTGGTGCTAGGAGTTTGGACTTTATCCATTATGGAATGGGGAGGTCATTATGAGGTCTTAAACCAGGCAGGGACATGATCAGTTGGACGTGAACCATCAGCCTTGTATGCAGGAGATTAACTGAATATTCCTTTTCCAAACATTTGTATTGTACCTTAGCATACACTAAATAGCTTTCCAATGTGCTTTAATTTAAATAACAGTGAAATTAATTGTATGTCAGTCAACAGACAGAAACCACATCAATTATTTTAACAGAGAATTCAATATAAAGAATTGTTAACTAGGTGTGGAAGAACTGAAAAGACTAAGAGTACATTACAGTATTCATGTTGGTAGTAACTGAAGGACAGCCCTAGGACTAGAGGGACATGGGAAGAGGTCAGAATTATTAAAACTTAAAAAGCTTTTGGGGGTGGGGAGGATGGTGGTGGGAGGTTGTACACTATGAAGTTTGTGAGTATTAGAGAAACTGCAAACTAGAATCAACTGTTGATACCAAATGAACTGCCTCTGCCAGAGTGAAGAAGTAGACTGTAGAGGCAGTGACAAGTGGGAAGCAAACAGAAAGGAAACAGAAAAAGGCAGGTTCCTTCTTCCTTTTCCAGCCTTGCTGTCTCTGTCTAGCATTCCTTGATAGAGCCTACTCTGGAGCCAGCAGGCCAGAGAGTCCCAGCCCAGAGCACAAGTCAGAGCATAGAAGTTTAGAGCTGAGAGATTATAGTTTCGTAACTAGCACAATTGCCATTCTCAGAGTGGATATCAGTGGATTACAAAAAACAGGACAGGCATCCTAGGAACTAAAGGTTAACATGGCATTCCAGGATCTCAGCTAAAAGGAAAGTGTCCGTCGGCTAAAAGGAAAGTGTTTCATTGTTAATGCCTTAAACATTAACAGATAATCACATTTTAGACTTATTTTCATCATTATCTATGGATGCTACAGCTGTCTTTGTGACTTCTAATTCTCATTTTCTTTAATGTGTGAAGACTTACTGTATAGGACTTATTCACATCCCACCCCTCAAGACTGTTGGCTTGTAGACCATGGAACTTCAGGTGTAAGACAAGAATGGACCTAGCACTTCAAAAGGTGAGCAGTGTCATCTTGGGCCTACATCGCGCCTCTCTTCTCAGTCATCTTGGATTATCTGAGGCATATATGTCATTGACAGAAAAATATTTACCTCCTTTAGTTCTTCTACTCCATTAATGTCCCTGCAAGTACTTTGCTTAGAGCCTTGCTTTTTGTAGGCCTTTGTATTTGTTTGTAGAATTAAACCCAGGCGTCTTGGAGTCATGTGGATTAAGCATTTGGTTATGTGCTGCTTGTTTTTCTCTAGTTGATTTATATACCTGAGTCTTGTCATACCCACTAGGTGGCAGTCTTCTTGACGGCAGGTCTGTGTGGTGGGAAAGCACGGATTTAGAGTCAACGGCACGAAGTTCAAATCCCAGTTCTGACACTTACTAAATTAGTGAGTATCACTTAACTAAAGTTAGCAAGTGACATAATCTGTCTTAGTCCCTCATCTGCAAAATGGTGGACAGTATCTATTTTTATTAGGTTGTGCTGGTGAAGTGAAATGATATCATATCATAGAATCTGGTACTTAATTGGTGTTAAATGACAAGCTTACCTTTTCCTTTCTTTATTTTCTATCTCTGTAACATGTCTTTTTTTTTTTTTTTTTTTTTTTTTTTTTACCAGGAATGCAGTAATATTGGCAACCTGACTAACCAAATAGAGTAGTTGTGGAATCCTTTTAGGAGAGAAACTGAAATATCTTTATACAATGTCCCTTCTCCCCAAGCACCTAGAACATTGGGTACACCAATAACATTTTAAAAAATATATATAATGACTGGAACTATTTCTAAAGAGGAAGGTCATCTTCAGTGTATGTAGACATGAGCTGCCGGATATTCTGTCAGAACAATAGCTATTCATTGTGTTAGTTTCAAAGCTGGCACTGACAAGCTAGTATTGCAGTGTTATTCCCACACAAACAAATCTCGAGCAAAATTTCCATGACCCAATAGTTTGAGGTAAACAACTCGCTGCAAGAACTTTTTACATGTAAACCCATGTCATCCATTCAAACGTTCAGTGCTTTCAGGGAGTTTTGTAAGTGCAGCCTAAGAATTAATGATTTTTTGAAAAAGCAAAAACGAAAAACAAATGCTCATCAACCCCTACCCTCAGGATTGTGTTTTGCTGCAGAGTATATGTGGTAAATAGCTCAGTTCCTTCCACCATAACTGTAGATGGGAGATAGAGCCATCAGATAACATAGTCTGATGGGAAAGTCCTTTAAAGGCACTGAAACATTAACAGGCTGGCCGAGGCGTGCAGGCTGCCAGAGGTCCTGACTCCTGGGCCAAAGAATAATGACAGGCTTTCTATTTTTAAATAGTAGTTAGCATTTGATAGCACTTAATATTTGCAGTGACCTTTACAGCTATTGTTATTAGTTATTCCTCCCAGCAGTTCTTTGAACAAAGTGACACAACTATTTTTACTCAACTCCCCCAACTCCTTCTCCTTCCACTGCACTCACAGGATCAGTGGGGTTCTCAGCACGTCGTGATGACATTTGCTTAGATGTAAGCTCCGTTTCCTCATGAGCAGTGATCTCAGGGATAAAGAATCTTTTCAAGTCAAAACAATGTTAAATACGGTGTGTTTTAATATATCCCATGTGAGTCAGATCATGTCACTTCTCTGCTTAAAACCCTGCAGTGCTTCCCCATCTCACTCAGTGTAAAGCCAGGGTCTTTAAAGTGGCCTGGAAGACTTGTATAATCAACCCCTCCTTCACTGCTTGCACTGACTTCCCACTCCTCACCCCCTCCCCAACCCTGCCCTAGTCACATAGGCCTCCCTGTAGCAACTCCAGCCACACAGGCTCTTGTCTTAGACCTTTGCACTGGATGTTTCTTCTGCCTGAAATGTTCTTCTTTCATATGTGGCTGCCTCTGACGCCTTCAGCTTTTGCTTAGATGTCACCTTTTCAATGAGGTCTCCCCTGCCAACCTAATTTAAAACTGCAGCTGTGATCAAGTACTTATTGCCTCCTAATGTACTGCATTATTTACTCAGTTACTATGTTTACTGTTTACTTTCTCTCCCCCACAAGACTATAAAATCCACAAAAGCAGAGATCTTTGTCCATTTCACTTTGTTCACTGCTATATACCAAGCACCTAGAACAATACATGTAGAAGGCATGTAATGAATAGTTACTGGATGAACAAATGCTATTTCTCTAAAGGTTGTTGTAATAGGTTTGACCTGTAGACTTAGAATGCATCTCAATATGTGGTTTATCTTTATATTCCTTAGCAGTAGTTCCTAAGCTTGTTTTCCAACCATAGCAAACAGTTCATTTTGATAGTAATTCTGTAGAGCTAAATGAAGCACACAAATTCTTAAGGTTGAACAGAAGTGCTGCAACGAAGAAATAGATTTTATAGGTGTTGTAGTCCAACCACCCATCTATTCTAATCCCATCAACTGCATCCCCATGGGGCATTGCATCTCTCCGTCTTTACAGAAAGGGAGAAGAGGACAGAGGTAAAAGAATAGGTTCTGTGATCAGGAGGCCCTATCATGTAATTCTTGTCCCACCCATGTCTACTGTGTGACCTTGAACAAGATACTTTAGCCTCTTTCTGCCTCAGTTTCCTCATCTGTAAAATGGTGATAAAAACAACTCATAGCCGTTTTTTTCCCTAACATTTTTTTTAAATTGTGGTAAAATACATATGAAATGTATCATCTTACTCAACTTTAAGTGAACAGTCTAGTAATATTAAATATATTCATAATGTTCTGCAATCATTACCACCATCCATCTCCATAACTCTTTTCATCTTGCAACATGGAAACTCTATACCTCTTAAACAATAACTTCCATTTCTACCTCCTCCCAGCCACTGGGAATTACCATTCTACTTTCTGTCTTTATGATTTTTTATACTCTAAGTGCCTTATATATGTGGAAAATATAGTCTTTTTGTGACTGGCTCATTTCACTTAGCATAATGTCTTCCAAGTTTATCCATTTTGTAGCATATGTCAGAATTTCCCTCCTTTTTGAGGTTGAATAGTATTCCTTTGTGTGTATATATATATATATATATATATGCCATATTTTGTTTATCCATGTATCCATCCATGGACTCTTGTGTTGCTTTGACATTCATAGGGTTTTGTGATGATTAATGAGCTAAGGGAGGTAGAATTTGGCATATAGTAAGCAGCAAATAAATACTAGCTGCTATTATTATTATTAATTCTGGTTTTTAGAAAGCCCTTAACATTGAGCTTATTTAAGTTTTATTAAGTTATATACAACTGATATAACCCATGATATAACCCACTTTAATGACCTTGGGAGTACAAATAATAGATATATCTTTTATTCCCCTATTAGTTGCCAGAACATCTTCCTGTTAATACTAATAGGAAGCCCAATATCTCTCTTAAGGCCCTACCACCTCTCACCTCTTCTAAACATCCGAGATTGCCAAGAACAGTCTGGTCTTAATTCATTCCAAAAGGGCCAGTTCCAGTTCTAAAAGCAAGCAGAGACAAAACTGAGGAGTCCAAGTGGTCTGCCAATACTGCTGCTTCTTCCTGTGGGGTAATATTGAAAACTGGCTCTACACAGGCCAGCAGCTACTTCCCCCACTGCTGCAGGGATTCTCTCACTGACCTAGGTCTTCTTCATGGATCTAGGACTTGGACCTCAAGGTTACAGCTCTTTTAGTTCACAGTGCTCAATCATTGTTCTCCAATCACACCCACAACCAGAAGGGTTTCTAGTCTCAGCCATGGGATACATGGGAGCAGCCTCCTCATACCCCTGGTACCCTTAATCCTGCTGGTAACACTGGATCATCAGTCTAGACTGTCCCTTTTCTCATGGTGAGTTTCCCCTTTGGAATTTATGGTGTCCTTTTCTCCTCCGGGCTTCTTGTGGGGTCTATCCTAACCCATCAGGAAGATTCTAAAAATGTCTCCCCCTAGGAGGCTCCTTGACCTCCCTGCAATTGTTCCATCTTTCGTCAGAGAACAGCTCTGCATAACAGGGGTATTGGAGGGGCAGGCTTTGTCAGGCCATACTTAGCTTCTACTAGACTCTCCTCTCCAGGGCAACAAGGTGTTAAATATCTTACAGCATCATAAGTAAGAGTGGCCACTTAATGACTCTTCATCAAATGGGGAAGATCGGTGTCCACTTAGACAGAAAAGTAACTGTTTAATTTCAGAGTGCTTCCTACCAGATTCCCTGTTACACTTCTGTTCACTGAGTCTGGTTCTACTTTTTTTTTTTTTAGACATAGGGTCTTGCTGTGTTGCCCAGGCTAGAGTACAGTGGTGAGAGCATAGCTCACTGCAGCCTCTAATTCCTTGGTTCAGGTGATCCTACTGCCTCTACCTTCCAAGTAGCTAGGACTTGGAAGGTGCATGCCATGATATCAGAAGGTGCATGCCACGATGTCTGGCTGATTTATTATTTATTTTATTTTATTTTTTTAGAGAAGAGATCTCTCTATGTTGCCCAGGCTGGTCTCAAACTCCTGGCCTCAAGTGATTTTCTCACCTTGACCTCCCAAATTATTGGGATTACAGGCATGAACCAACTCACCCAGCCTGGTTCTACTTCCTGATGTCAGTAGGAACCTCTTCCCTATGACAAAACTTCATCAAATTAATACCCAGGGACCTCAGATTATTTTGTTCTCCACTGACTCCCAGCTTACTCATTGGTTAATCTTAGTCACATTTTTAACAATCACAGTTGATGTTGATTGACCTTACTATTTGCCCAGTACTGTGCTAAGTGCTGTAATATATTAACAAATTTAGTCTTTAAACAACCCCGTCTGCAAAAAGGCCACCATTTTGTAGATGAGGTAACTGAAACTTAGGAAGGCTTAGTAGTAAGCCTAAGGTCACATATCTGTTAGGATTTGAACACAGGCTCTCGGGCTCCAGAGCCCACAGTGATGCAATACTGTATCCCTAACTCAAATTTATAGAACAGAGATGTTTATCTTAGAGTGTTGTGGTGAGAATTAGATGCACTAAAATATGAAAAGCGATTAGCCCTGGCTCTGTAAGTGTTCAAAAAATGTTCATTTGCCACCCTTTTCCTTCCATTCAAGTGAGCATCTCATATCTTAAATACTGCACATTTTTTAAGTGCCTGACACAGAGTGGGTGCTCAGTGGGTGGTAACTACCCCCCTTATTACAGTGCATGCTTTGAAGGCCCCTACCAGTCCTGACTGTCCTCTCCTTCAGTTGGACCCTTCCTTCCTTCCTTCCTTCCTTCCTTCCTTCCTTCCTTCCTTCCTTCCTTCCTTCCAGGTTCTCACTCTGTCACCCAGGCTGGAGTACAGTGATGCAATCATGGCTCACTAAGGTCTCAAACTCCTGGACTCAAAGAATCCTCCCACCTCAGCCACTAAAGTAGCCACCATGCCCAGCTTTTTTTTTTTTTTTTTTTTTAATTCTTTGTAGAAACAGGGTCTCACTATGTTTGCCAAGCTGGTCCTGAACTCCTGGCCTCAAGTGATCCTTCTGCCTCAGCCTCTCAAAATGCTGGGATCTAAGATCCAATCTAAGATCCAGCTAAGGCACGAGCCACCACACCCAGCCTCAGTTGGATCTTAGATGTTGGTGCCCAGAACTGCATATGCTATACCAGGTGGGCTTGAATAAAGCAGAGTGGAAGGGAACAATCACCTCCTCCCCAGGGTGCATGATGTCCTATTACCTACAGTCTTAGGAGACATTACTATTTCTGCTAGTCATTTACACTGTCAGTATTGAAATTGTAGTCAGTCAGATCCTTGACATCTCTTTACTTAGGCTGTTGCTCGTCCACACTTCACTTGGCCTGCCTTTGATTTTTCCTTTTAGAGAAAAAGAGATATTTTTTCCAAAAATATCTTCTTTTTTTCTGATTAAATACTACAAGTTTGTTGTGGAAACTTTGAAATACAGAAACATACAAAGAAGGAAATCAGTTACCATGAATAGCATGATCCAGAGATAACCTCTATTAATATCTGCATATATATATTTCCAATATGTGTATGTGTTTCTTTTTTATAAAATTAGGATCATGCTGTTTGCCGTTCAAAATATATCCTGAGCCTGACACTTTTCACCATTTTTTCCCAACGTAAGCCACCTCTATCTTTTTCTTAAACTACTGTAAAACTACTAAACTACTATCCCTTAAAATTGGTTTCCCTGCTTCCATTCTCACTCCCCTACACTCTATTCTCCAAAAAACAACCATTGTGATCCTTTAAAATCCTGACTGTCTCCTGCTGAGAGTCGTCCAGGGGCTTCCCATATCACATAAAATGAAACCCCAGTCGCTCCTTACTCTGGCCTGCAGGGGCCTGTGTGATGGGCCTTCAACTTCGTTCTTCGTTTCCTTCTGTTCTCTCCTTTGCTTACCTACTCCATCTCCAGGGCTTCTTTCCACTTCAAGCTCTTTCCTGTTGAGAGCCTTTGCTCTTCCCAGCGCTACATGGCTCAGTCCATTTCAGCACCTGATCCCATACCCTCTCTCAGGGACCACTTTGCCCAAACAGTACCTCTGCCTCCATCATTCTCCTTTCCCTTTCCCTGATTCATTTTCCTTATTAGAGTAATTAAATATTCTTCTGTAACATGACTATATTTTTATTTATGTACATATTTATTTGCTTATTTATTTGTACCCTGTGATCTACATCTTCCTATTCTCCCACCCCTGGCCACTGAGTAATGACTGTTCTACTCTCTGCTTCTATGTATTTGATTTTTTTTTTTTTTTTTTTTTTTTGAGATGGAGTCTCATTCTGTCATCCAGGCTGGAGTGCAGTGGCACCATCTTGGCTCACTGCAACCTCCGCCTCCTGGGTTCAAGCGATTCTCCTGCCTCAGCTTCCCAAGTAGGTGGGACTACAGACACCTGCTACCAAGCCCAGCTAATTTTTGTATTTTTAGTAGAGACAGGGTTTCACCATATTGACCAGGCTGATCTTGAACTCCTGACCTTGTGATCCACCCACCTTGGCCTCTCAAAGTGCTAGGATTACAGGTGTGAGCCACCACGCCCAGTGTATTTGATTTTTTTTAAAATTCCACATGAAAGTGAGATAATACAATATTTTCTCTGTGTCTGGCTTATTTCACGTAGCATAATGTCCTTTTTATGTTGTCACAAATGTCCGGATCTCCTTTTTTAAGGGTGACTAATATCCCATTGTGTGTCCCAACACAATTTCTGTGTTCATTCATCTGTTGAAGGACAACTTTAGTTGTTCCATATCTTGGCTATTGTGAATAATGCAATGAACATAAGAGCACGGTTGTCTTTACGAGGCGGTGATTTCATTTCCTTTGGGTATATACCCAGAAGAGGATGCCAGGTCATATTATAGTTCTATTTTTAGTTTATTTAGGAACCTCCATACTGTTTTCCACAATGGCTGCACCAATCTACATTCCCACCACATTGCAAAGGGGTTCCTTTTCTCCATCCCGTTGTCAACACTGATCTCTTGTCTTTTTATAATAGCCAACCTAACAGGTGTGAGATGATATCTCATTGTGATTTTGATTTGCATTTTCCTGATGATTAGTGATGTTGAGTACCTTTTCATATACCTGTTGGCCATTTTTATACTTTCTTTAAAGAAATGTCTATTCAGGTCCTTTGCCTATATTTTAATCTGGTTATTCATTTTTTTGCTTTTGAGTTGTGTGTGTTCCTTATGTTTTAGATATTAACCCCTTATCAAATATATGGTTTGCAAATGTTTTTTCCCAACCTGTAGGCTGCCTTTTCATTTCGATTGTTTTCTTTGCTGTGCAGAAGCTTTTTAATTTGATGTAGTCCACTTGTTTATTTTTGCTTTTGTTGCCTGCCACATGATTTTAATGGCTGTAATATTCTATCATATATATGTACTGTAATTCTCCTGTTGTTAGACTTTTAAGCTGTTTTCCTTTGTGGTAGTATAAGTTATAGTCAATATCTTATTTGTATAGCTTTCATCTTGTGAGATTCCATCACTTCGTGACAGAAGTGATTGGGATCCTATTTATAATGACAATTTCTATAATCAGATACTGTTCTAAATGCTTTATGTACTAATTTAATCTACCTCATATATGAGGTAGATACAATCATTATCCCCATTTTCCAGATAGGGAAATTGAGTCCGAGAGTGTAAGTAACCTCTTTAACATCACACAGTAAGTGGTAGAGCTGGGATTCAAACAGTTCTCTACTTCCGCAGCCTGAGCTCTCAACCCCTCCTCCACCTCACCAGCTGCCTCCTGATCATTCTCCCAGCAGATGTCAGCAGACTTCCTTTGTCTTGCACGTCATTACTGTTTTTGTATAGAGAGGCACTGAAGACCAAGTCATGTGCCCATTCACATCTTTGTAGAGAATAATATTATCCTGTTCTCCAGTCCTTTTGGGGGATTATAGTTGAGCTCCTCTGAGTGTTCCTTATTGTATTATCATGGAGCTTGTATTTCTCTACCTTGTCCACAAAGAAAGTGTGCAGACTTGTTTGTCACCATTTTCTAACTAGACAACGGAACAGTTACTACCTGAGGAACCCTGTCAGAGAGGAGATGAGGTTAGTCTGACCAGCATTCATCTTCCTCGTCAACACAAAGTATCTAAGCTGCATTAGAATTTTGCTAAAAGTCCCCGTTAATAAAATTGAGATATTTGCCCCTCTGCAAGTTTCTGTAAGTTCTACCGTGCTTCATAAAGTCTCATATATTATAACATTTCCATTTTTTTCAGATGTCAGATATTGTAAATGAATTCCTGTTATTTTAGGGTCCTAGGGCTTCTTATTTTACTGTTCCTGTTGCAGTGAGTATTGGGGTGCATGTACAGATGGTGTTAAGATGTAATTAATCTGAGCCTGGAGACTTAAATGCAGCAGCCAGGTGCTCTCCTCCTATCTTCTCACTATCACAGACTTTAATTTCCTCTTGGCCAATGTTTTTGCTCTTCTTTCTGGCTCAAAGGTCATTCCTGATAAAGAAGATGGAAGCAAACTAGGAGTTGAGTAATTCTGTTTTCACTGTATCATCTCTAAATTAACTGTATCATCTGCCCCAAGCAGGAGGCCAACTCTTCTCTTGTTCTTTTTCTTGTTCCGAACCCATCCCAATGGCTCTCATTGTATTTTATGTGTGCATTATCTTGTGCCCCAGCCTTCTACTTCCGTGACTTGATTCTTTCTTTTTATGCCACTCCTTTGTATCTGCTGTCAGCTGCAAATTCCTACTTCCTGCCTTTGTGAGTCTCCTTGTAAAATATAAGCTCATTGGAGACAGTAATTTATATGGATAGTTCCCTCTCTTCCTCCTCTCCAGAGTAGAGTCAGAATTAAATTAGATGGAGCCTCCAATCTTTCTAGAACCAAGTTCTACATGATTAGAGTCTCTGACCATGGAATCAAAGAGCGTCTAGCCTCATGTCTTACACACAGGAAGTCTACAATAATGGTAACAATAATAACAACAATAACCTTTATTGAGTGTTCACCGTAATTGTAAACCACACTAGGGGCTTTATATATGTGATCTCATTTAATTCTCACTGTTGACATATGAGGTAGGTCTTATTATTCACAATTACAGATAAGGAAATTGAGATACAGAGAGGTGACATTTGCACAGCCGTAAGGACAGCGCCAAGAGCCTGACTCAGGTCTGTCCAGCTTCCTGAGCATGTACTCTAGCCTCCACATTCTTCTGCCCTCTGAGATTTAATCCACTGAATCACCTTCTTTTCTCTGGGCTTGTAGAGTCCTTTATTCTTGCAGTCTCAGGAACATAGATGGCTCGCATTCACTTCTTTGGCTCTTGAGAATCATATGGTGACAAGGTCCTTTTCTGTCTAAGTGCCAGTCACTTCTATTGTGTTATCCACCTAGTTCACCTTCAATGGCCAAAATTAGATCCAAGCAGTAGCTCTCTTACAACATCCTTATCCCTCTGTGACATGAAGTTGTCAGTAGAGCAAGGCCTGAGTGAACTGGATGCTCTGCTTCTGACAGAGTGGGGCTCCTAACAGACCTCTGGATTGTCTTCCATCATCCCTCAGCCTGCAGAGGACAGAGCCTGATGGTGGGAGTGACAGGCACACCTAGTGGGTAGGCCCGAGGGCAACCAGCCTCTCCTTGCCCCCTCCTCACTGAGCTTTCTGTGCTCTGGAAATATTATGCTGGCTTGAAGGTTTTTCTTCACTATGGTTTACATACCACCTGTTCTCAAAAAGAATGTGAAGTAGTTTACAATAAAACATGTCTAAAACAAGACAATTAAAACATATTTTAAAAAGAGAGGCAGGTGGAGAGAGGTCAGAAATCACTTGGTTTGAATCCCTGACAAGAAGTTATAGCACATGAATGCATTTTGATCAATTCCTGATACAAATGTCTGGGTGTGTAGGAATGGGGAAAGAACTCTGCAGAAGGGGAACCTAGAACCTCATGGGCCCCATCCTACACCTGGAGTCAAAATCAAGTGACATCATGCCTAGCAATGCCTGTGAAAATATTCATTCCTAATATCTGTCTCAGGAAGCCTCAGGGAATGCAGCAGCAGAACCACCGCATGTCTTAACTCTAAGTTTAGTGTAGCCAGTTTGTCCAAGGATCAGAGCCAAGATAATTCATCATTGTCACAGACAAGAGACCTCCATAAATTTGTCTTTACATTTTAATACCTAAATCATATATTATACAGATAGAACTCTTACAACCCATCTATTGCTCTGTTATAATTTTTAAGGACAAAAATGGTATAAATCGTAACAGAACTTTTAAAAGTATCATACTTGTTTCAAGAGATGCTATGCTATGGCTTTTCTGTTAGACAAGATTCCGGTAGGAAATGGATGACTGAAGAATGAATGAATGAATGAGTGCCCACATGGTCCCATGACAGCAGTGAATCAGTTTCATACTAGCTGTGACAAACAGTTCATTCAGTAGAGCTGAGCATGACCTCTGGTAGCACTTCCTGTCATGATGTAGGCTGATACTATGGCAGCTCTGAGTCAGAACTGCAGCCAGCAACATGACTCAGGGCATCAAGGTCGGGACAGGGGAGCTCAGGCACTCCTCTGACCCTTGTCTAGATGTGCACCTACAACTCCCTTGATAGGTGTACATATGACCAACTTCATCTGATAGACAGAAAAATAGAGAAGGAACGTTGGTGATGGAGGGTTGGTTTATGAATTTCTGTATCGTTAGAGATGTAACAAACACTCACAGTGACCAGATGAATCAGGAGGAAGATTCCTTGAGGTCCCTGGTAGGGATATTTCCTCTTACCTTCAATTCTATGGGGCATTTCTGTAGTTTGTTGAATGGAATCAAAGTGTTAAGGCAACCTACAAACTAAGTAGTAGTCGGGTTTGGTTAAAAGCAAACAAACAATGAAATATCAGGCAACAGATTTAACTAAAACTATTCTCTTAATCATTGTTTTTTTTGTTGTTGTTGTTTTGGTTTTTTTAGATGGAGTCTTGCTCTGTCACCCAGGCTGGAGTGCAGTGATGCGATCTCAGCTCAAGCTCACTGTAACCTCCGCCTGCCGGGTTCAAGCAATTCTCCTGCCTCAGCCTCCCGAGTAAGCTGGCACTACAGGCACCCACCACCACGCCCAGCTAATTTTTTGTATCTTTAGTAGAGACAGGGTTTCACCGTGTTAGCCAGGATGGTCTCCATCTCTTCACCTAGTGATCCACCCGCCTCAGCCTCCCAAAGTGCTGGGATTACAGGCATGGGGCACCGTGCCCGGCCTCCTGTTTTCTTAATGCGAAGGTTTTAAGTATGTAGGTATTCATGGGAGAAGTAGTAGTTATTTGTTGTAGGCAAATACTGATATTCTCTCAGCTAGAGGAAGTCATTAAAGATGGGAATGATTAGGATAGGGAAATGGCGTTAGTAAATATGGGTGTGGCTATTTTTTGTTAGCTTGATAGAATTTGATAGGCAATGATTTTTAAACTTTCTTGTAAGGCTGGATTAAAATGTATAATTTAAAATCTTTGGGGTGATATTATAGTAAAACCCAGTCTCCACAAGTGATTGTGTAAATTTACTCAATGCATCAGGTATTTGTTGATCACCTGGTTATTCACCATCCATCCATCCATTCATGTGTCCACCTGTTCATCCACCCATCCATCCACCATTTATGCATACACTACTTACTCAGCATATGTTGTGGGCTGAATTATCCCCCTACCATTCCAAATTCATATGTTGAAGTCCTAACCCTCAGTACCTCAGAATGTGACTATACTTGGAGATACGTCTATAAAGAGGTAATTAAAGTGAGATCATTAGGGTGGGCCACAATCCAATTTTGCTAGTATCTGGAAGGGGAAATTTGGACAGGTGTGTATAGAGAGGAGACTACGAGAAGACACAGACAGAAGATGGCCTTTTACAAGCCAAGGAGAGAGGCCTTCAAAGAAACTAATCCTGCCGACACCTCAATCTCAGGCTTCTAGCCTCCAAACTTGTAAGAAAATAAATCTCCATTGTTTAAACCACTCAGTCTGCAGTATTTGGTTATGGTAACCCTAGCAAACTAATACATGTACTTCCAATATACCAGTGCACTGTGCTAGATATGAATGAAGTATCATCTCTGCCTGCAAACAGCTGCCAGCCTGCTAGGTACAAAACACTGCTAAGTGTTGAGGAAACTATAAACTACAGTGATGAATCAAACCCTTAGTTTCGTGAGCGCTTAACATTCTATAAAACCAGCTCTTGCCCCCATTGGTTTGTATGGGGCTACAATTGGTATGTGCCCCTATTTTATTTTGAATTCTGATCCAAAAAAATGTTTTTGGGGACGTCAGTTGGGAGTTAAGTGAATTTTACATCAGCCACAAGAAACTAAAACCTGAAGTATCAGAGGTTGTGTTTTACTTTTTAATTCATATAGCACGATTTAGGTATAAAACAGCCTTCAGAGTATTTTTGCTGCTTTAAACTCATCAGAAAACTCATTTTTGCAGTAAAATCCTACCTTCATGGCAGATCCATTTATTCTCGGATCACACAGCTTCAGCCTACCTCCAGAGTAAGCAGAAGATACAGCAGTGACAGCTGGCAGCCTGGCTCACTTAGATCCTGTTTGTGCAACTGCTGTTAATATGGAGCCACTAACCGAGGAAACAAATCATGGCTTGAACGAAGGTGGAGGACATGCAGCAGGGTCCTGTGGCTTTTGGAGTAGAAGTGGTCACACATGTTAACAAACAGCATGAACCCAAACTAAAGAAAGATAGAATTTTGAGAGCTCTAAGGAGCTTTGGATGTTATCTGGTCAAAGCCCTCATTTTGTAGATTTGGAGCCAGACACACAGGTTAAATGTTAAGTGGCTTGCCTATGGTGTAAAAAAAAAAAAAAAAAAAAAAAAAAAAAAAAGCTAGTAACAGAAATAGGATGAAGTCTTGTCTCTTGCTCTGAGTTCAGCTGTCTTTTCTGCCACTGTAGGTTTGGGTCTGGGAAATTAGTAGTCCAGAGCTGATTCCCACACAAACGCCGTGTCTGTAATTCAGGTGTGTTGCTGCTAAATAGAGAGTGTTGTCTATTCTTAGTGTTGGTCTGAACTGCTGGGCTTCCTATCTGTGTTGGAAACTGAGTCAAGCAAGTATAGCCCTCTTTTTCCACCCAAAAATAGTGCTGTTTATCCCTCACCCCCTCCCACCCCCTCTGCTCAGGTGATGGGTGCACCAAAATCTCAGAAATCATTACTAAAGAACTCATTCTTGTAACCAAACACCACCTGTTCCCCAAAAACCTACTTAAATTTTTTAAAAAAGAGAGTTGTTTAATATAACAAATGTAGAATGAATGCAGAGAGAAAATGAATGCCTCTTGGGTACCACCTGTGTGGCTGACACTGTGCTGGCCCTTCACAGCAACTATGAAGAAACTGAGGTTGAAGATACTGTATCTCTTGTTTAAGATCTCACAGTACCAATTGACAGTTCTAGGATTTGTTCTATTCCACAGCCTATAAGTCTTCCACCAATCTATGTTCCCTCCCTTAGCATAATTAATAATTTTTATATTATAAGGCTAAACTAAATTTATATCAAGATGTCCCAGAGAGTTATATCTTATTTGTTAACCATTAGCTTTTCCCAATCAGACACTTAATGCAGCACTAGTTCCATCTTAAGGCCAGAACAGAACACCGTGGATGATGGTTTTGAACCTCTTTTGGCCAGAAATGTGCCCAGAGTTCTAAACCTTGGACAGCTTTGCGTCAAGACCTTTGGAGGCAGCTTTCACTTACCCACATACGTACGTGATTCACCATCTCCATGGGGGTCTTCCTTTCTCGATTATCAGGTCTGACTTTATTTACAGCTGAAATGTGATTCCCTTTTATGAAGATCGTTTTTTATTCCAGAAAAGACCTTGGGTATTATGTCCTGTTCTCATGGTCAGAAATCTGAATGCTTCGATATACTGTATTTTGCTTTTCTTTCATGGCCAAGTAAAAGAGAAAGACCACAGTTATACATAGTGTGTCAGTCTGGCTCACTCAGATTATGTTTGTGAAATTCCTTTTTCTATCGAGCTAATATTTACTCAGCACTGGTGTCCCAGGCACCACATGGTATCCCAGGGACCATACTACGCCCTTTCTATGGATGGTCTCTCTTAAGACTCAGAATAACCTTTTGTTTATAAACTGTCACCTAGGAGGGTCAAACAACTCAGCCTGGTTCATACTGCCATCAAAAAGCAAAGCTGAGCTTTGAACCCAGGCTGTCTTTGCAAACCCCTGAGCTTTCAAACCACTGCACATGCTGCCTCCTGACTTTGTTTTTTGTGCCTTTCTCTAGTCAGGAGGTTTTTCTCCATCTGCCCAGTTTATCTTCCGTAATTCTTGCTCTTGGGACAGATGATTTCCAAGGTCCCTTCAAGTATTGAGATTCCATGACTGATTAAAAATTGTAATGTATGCAGTTTGATTAATTTGCACTAATGCCTGAGTTCATTCACAATGTTAATTTCTTTACAAGGTTCCAACAGTTTTTTAACTTACAGATCTCCTTCTGATGTTAAAGGAATCATATGGCTTTTCCTATAATAATATTTAAGTCCCCAATTTTAAAATGTAAGGTTTAAAAACATATCTGAAAGGATTTTACCATGCATGCAACACACCAATTTTCCATATGGACCAAAATAGTCTTTTTAAGCCCCTGTTCTCTCAGTTGTCTTTCCCAAGTCTCACAGATGCAGCGCTAATTGCATGCAGCTTCAGGTCCTTTATAACATGAGGTAACAATTTCAGTGTCTTGGGCTTGAATGCTGCATTTGTTAGACATGCCAGGCCTGGAATTGGTGTCAGCTCATCAGGATTCTGAATCCACATGGAGAGCAACTCATCTGAACGTTGGGAAGCTTCCTGTTGTGCTCCTTTCAGGTGTGGCGTGAGAGCCAGTGGTGTGACTGGTTCCTTAGCTAGGATGCCTCTTGGTCAGACTTGGCAGCACTGGGTGATGGCTCTCTGGGACCAGTGCGGTCATTTGAGTCTTTCTAGTCAAGCTATACTTGTTGAAGAATGATTCCAGAAGTGACGTTTATTCACAGACCTACTACTTGGGCACTTGGGCTAGCTCCAAGTGTCTGAGTGGCTCTTCACAACTGAAGGCAGACTGCACTTGGGACACATCTAAAATTCATTCTGACTGGATTGAGGAAACAAGGAGACCAAAAAGAAAAGAAATGTCAGGATTCTGCAATCACATCTGTAACTGAGGAGCCACGGGATGTAACTTTGGAGAATATCTTGACCTGATCTTGCTTTGCAGCTTGTCTGTAGTTCCAGTCTTTAGAGTCATGGAAGCCTGAGTTCCCACCAAGCTCTGCTCTTAATGGCTGTGTGATAATGAAGCTGTCACTTGGTCTTCCTGAGCCTCAGTTTCCTCATCTGTAAATTGGGATGATGTACCTCCCTCGTGGGTCTGTTGTGAGGACAACATGTGATGATCCTGCCAAAACTCTCTAGGCACTCTGTGCTTAGCTGTGTGGCCAGTGCACAGTCAGCAGCTACACAATGCTATTTTTACTGCCTTCTTTCCCTTCTTCCCCAACAGGACGCACTCCTCTAGAAAACTGAGGTTCATGCAAGCCTGCACTTTAAGAGCACTTATACAGATGTGCACAATGCAATGCATGTGTCTTGATGGGGCTTTGTTAAACTGAATTTTAAAATTGTATTTTATATATACTTAGGGAAGTACAGAAAGGTACCCCAGAACAGGTTGTTTTATAAAGACAACAATAATTTCTGAATTATTTTCATTTCAGCTTTTTATATACTGTGTATTCACAAAATGAGAGACCTTTCCCCACTTACCCCACCCTCACAACTCCCCAGAAGAACAACAGCCATGAGCAGACAGTGCTTGCCTCCTGACCTGTGTTTCTCCTAAAGCTAGTTCATTTAAGGGCAGCAGTCAGGGGCTTGCTACTCTTTGTAGCCCTGTTTCTTTTCTTGTGATGAGAAGAAACAAGCCCAGACTAGCAGAGGGAAAGGGACTGTCCTCCGGGGAGCTGAGGAGTGAGGGTGGTCCTCACCTCGATCCAGCGATCAAATTCCCCAAGTAAATCCATGTAAAGCATGAGAACTGTGGCCAGCACTTGTTAAGCAAGGAATGTTAAAAATCATTGTCATTACTGCTACTATTATTGCTACAGGCTTGTTCCAAGACTCTGGGTTTTGGCTCAGCTTGTCTAAATGGCTCTTCACATCTTATGGAATCATGGGGTACATTTTGGAACCACTAGTTCCATAACCAAAGAAGGAGCAATCCAGCAACGTAGGCATTGATTCCGCAAGCCGTCTCAGAGCCTCTGTGTAGTCCTTACTTTCCCTAAATTGCCAAGACTAGCTGGCTCAAGTTAGGCCTTTCTAATTTACCTGGACTGTTGCTGTCTCCTGTGCACGGCTGCAGGGATGAGCACCTTGTTGTGTGTTCCTCCGCTGGACTGACTGAAATGGTTTGCAGCCAGACTGCTACACCACACAGTCTGGCATTTAGTCCTCAGAAATCTGATTTAGAGGATGTATACATTGCATCACAATCTAGATTTCAGAGGAAAGCTTTGGATAGAATAACCCAGACCCAAGTCTGGGTAATTTAAAGCCTGGGTGAAATGGGGCAGAAAGAGCCCAGAATATACAGGTCTAAATCTTGGCTGGGGAGATGTGGAAGACTGGAGGCGCCAGACGGCTGGCCTCCCTCCAAGTGTTTACCATGCTGGTGCCATGGGGCTGGGGCTGGGCAGCCCATGTGCTCATTCTCTCCCTTCTCTCCTCCTCCTCCTCCCCCTCCATCTCTCCCCCTCCTCCTCATGTTTCCTATAGGCTAGAGAAAGTCAGGAACTACTGACCCACAGGGAAGGCAAGCGGAGATATGAGACAGAGGAATCAAATGCTGCTCTGGTGGAGGACGCTGTGGGTTCACAGTGGATGATTCCCTCTGCCTATGAGATAAAAGGGCTGGCTCTGTACTTTGAACCCCAGCCTCACCCACCTCTGTCTGGGTGTGGCCCTTACTCTCTGGAAGCCTTACTCAGGGGAGAGGACAGGAGAGTGTGAGGCTTGAATCTCCAGGAAATAGTCTGTGGGCAGCCATTGACTCCAAGTCAATGAGAACAAGGTGTGCTGTTTCCTCTGTGCTGTTTCTTCCCTGCCCCACTCTCCACCCCTTTATCCTGTGATGCCCAGGCTGCCTGCACTGCTCAGATACCACAGGCCTTGCCAGGGGCCTCCTGAGAGGTTTCCGAGGCTTGCAGCCGGTGGTCCCATTAGTCTGCACATCTTTGAGTCCCCCTCCCAGAGGAGAAAGCATATGCTGCTGGGACCGACTGCAGCTCCTCATGGATGCACCTGCCACCAGAAAATTGTTGTTCAGTCTGGGATTGCTTTCTCTTCCCGAAGCACAATCTCACATGCAGTCCTGAGCCCAGTCCAGCCTCTGGGACAGAAGATTTCGTGCTTTATAAACCAACAGCACTGCAGGTGCTGCACAAGGGAAGTGTCTCCCTTATGTCTTTCCCTCCCTGGATGCCTATCAAACTAGGAGTTACCTTAATAGGGTAAAAGGAGGGTGTGGCTGTTTCACTTCCTGTTGTCAGCAGCCAAGTGTGCCTGGGGACAGAGGGTGGGCAGGCACCGATTGTGTGTAGGGAGGCAGGTATTATACTGCCCTGGAACACACAGAGCGGGTGGGGGGGGGTCCTCTGGCTTCCCTGAGACCTCCCTGGGCAGGCTGCTGCAAGGCACCCAGATGTCAGTCGTCTTCCCACAACCTAATCATTCACAGCTGCTCCAGGGCCACACTTAGGATCTCTTTCCAGTGGTCCGCTTAGTCTGCCCCAGGGGCACGCAAAGGAGGGCCTTTCATCCAGGGATCTCACAAAGAGACTTCACATTTGGATTTTAAAAAATTTATCTCTGAAGATATGCTAATAAGACTGAAAGATGGAAATGATCATCAGCTTTAAACTTATGCCTGATTTTGGTACCAGGCCCATGAATTTTTAAAATTAATCCTGCTATTATCCTGTGAATAGGATGGTTATATTACCCTGTGCGTTTTTGTTTTTTTTTAAACTTACACGTGTTAAAGCCTTAATTTATTAAATGTAAACTTCTAAAATATAGGATATCACAATTTCTGAAACCCTCTTTGGGCATTTCTTCATTTTAATATACCTGAAACCTCAGAGAATGAATGTGTCCCTGGTCTTTGTCCTCCAAGCGGCCCACTGGCCACTCCCCTCTTGATGGACTGTGGAGAGAAGCTGTTCCCTTTCCACATTGTCATTTCAACTTCAGAAAAATCTCAGGTGCCATTGCCTGTTTCATTACAGCAGCCAGCCTATAATGAAAGAGTCCTTCGAAGCTTAGGCATGCCCAGTTTGGCCCCTTTCTTCATTTTACACACAGTTTTCTCCTCCCACAGGAAGGCTTCTCTCTGCTGGGCCCAAAGCTACAGGCTCTCTACCATAGGGAAAATGACTGACTAATATTCTTGAGTTCTTTACCATTAGGCAATGGGGCTCAACTGTGACTGCACATTGGAATCAAGTGGAGAGTTCCAAAAATCCAGTGCCTGGGTTCTACCCCCAGAGAACCTGATTTACTTGGCCTGGGGTGTGGCCTGGGCATTGGAATTTTTTAAAGCAGCCCACATGATTTTAATACGCTGCAAAGTTTCGGTACCCTAAGACCCTGGTTCTCAAACATTAGAATTCATCAGAATAATGTCCTTGTGGGGAGGGGCTTGTTAAAACATAGATTACTGGGCAGTTTCTGATTCAGATTTCTGGATGGTACCTGGCAATCTGCATTTCTAACAAGTTCCCAGGTGATGTGATGCTGCTGTTCTGGGGATCATGTATTTAGAACAGCTGTGCTAAAAGAAAGACAGCTAGAGGTGGGCTGGGAGGAGAAATGTGAGTGAATGCGTGAAAATGTAGTTATTTCTTGTTTTCAGCCTCTGCAGTTGGCTTCAGAGGCAGGGACACCCCTAAATTACAGCAGTTACAGAGTATATTGGTCACCAAAGCTGCCACTGTGCGGAGACCCAAGCTGGGATAGAGCTGAGCCCCAGCAGCTGGACCCTGGTTGATGGGGTAAGGCATGGTCTGAAACAGTCTGGGGCTACAGGTCAGCTCTGTCCAGTGAGAATATAATACAGGTCACAAGAGTGAGTCACTTATGTAACTTCATATAACCACACTGGAGAAACTAGAAACAGGTGAGATTAGGTTTAATAATCTATATTATTTAACTTAACCCTCCAAAATCTTATTTTAACAGTCATCAACATAAACTATGATTAATAAGATATTTGGCATTCCTTTTTCATGCTAAGTCTTTGGAATCATACATGTGTTTTACACTTACAGGACATCTCAGTTCACACCAGTCACATTTCAATGGCCGCACGTGGACAGTGACAGCCTGGATAGACCTAAGTACTGAGGCCGTCTGCCCCTGAAGTAGGACTGATCACAAAGGTCCTCACTTCTCCCAGCAGCACATGGCTCCTCCTTTCATGCCTCTCAGGGCTCCTGGAATCTGTTCTCAGCATCTGAGAATCCCTCTTGCATTCTTTACCATCAGTGCTCTGGACAGCACAAAAGGTTTACTGGGTTTAATCGGGTCTGCAGGGCTTGTTCCCTCATGTCTGTGCATCTGAGGTCAGAATCCAAGAGGTTTTCATAGCCACTCCCACTCTCTTTCCTGACTTCACTATCTATAGAGATGAGTTGAGCGCCGGGTTTTTGTTGGAGAAAAGTGAGTGTCTGAAATGGATTGAGGAAAAGAGTGAGGGGAAAGCTGTAGTTGGGCCGAACAGTAGAACGAGGATGGAGTTTCTTTTGAATGCTGCAAGCAAAAGTGACACTGATACTTCTGGTGCCTACCCCTGCCAAAGGAGTCCAGAGCACTGTGAGGTTTGTGACAGGACCAGGGCAACAGTCATTGTGCTCTTCCAGCAGCATGCTGACCTGTCTCCATTTAAACTCATTAAACATATAAGTATTGAATGCCTACTGCGTTCTCAAGTATACTGATAAGGCAGTGAGTTACAATTATTGGAACTACACGTTTTGGAATCAGTCAAGCCTGAGTTCAAATCCCCACTTTTGTAATATGATCTTAAGCAAGTTATTTAATCTCTAAGCTGTGGTTGCTTCATTTGCAAAGTGTGGGTAATACCTACATAGTAAACTCCTGTGAAGATAAAGTGAAGTGATATATGGCCTTTCTTAGTACAGTGCCTGACGCACTCAGTGAAGGCATTCAATGAGTGGTAGTAGGCTGGGACTAGGTAGGTGAGCAAAGTGCCTAGGGTGCAAAATTTAGGGAGGCACCCACTCTCACGGTTGTGCAGGTGGCACTGTGTGGTGCTGTCAGCACCATCATCATTGTTGCAGTTGTGTAATTACACTGTAGTAAGTGTCACAGGCATTCCTGAGCTACATAAGGCATGGCCTTTTCTCTCAAGGAGCATAGGGTCCCTGAGGGGAGAGAAGACATGTATACAAGCAAACCAAGACTGGCAGGTGTGATGATTGCCTTGAGAGAGGGAGGAGACATCACTTCCACCAAGGGATTCAGAGACTACATCCTTGAAGAGTGGACAGGATATCTATAGGCATAGATTGGAAGGAATGACAATTTATAGAGGGAATGACTTAAAGCCGTGGAGGCAAAACACTGCTCAGGGAACATGGAATGGTTGCTATACTGGTGCACAGAGGCAGCTAAAAGGGAATGCTAACGGTCTGGTTGCAATCCAGTTGTATAGGGCTTTAAATACCAGGCTAAGGAGTTTAGACTGTATTTGGTTAAAAAAAAAAGAAAAAAAAAAAAAAGCTAGGGAGAGTCATAGATAGCATCCCGGGAAAGAGGGACCAGAAAATGAGGAATACCTTTTCCTTTTGAGACGCAGAGGGTTTTGAGAGTCAGAATTTATTGCCATTGCCCTATCAAACACAAGGCTTCATGCCTTGAGGCACATGAAACTTGTAAATTGTGTCATCCATTACCACCCCTTCATGTTCCTACTCCCCTAGAGTAACCCCTATTACTGTTGTCGTATGTATCCTTTCAGACTTCCCTCTATACGTAGACAATATATAGATTCAAAATTTTTAACCAAAATGGGATCATGCTATATTTACTGTTCTGTCATTTACTTTTTTTAAGTGTCATAAAATATATATAACAAAACTTAGCATTTTAACCATCTTTAAGAGCATAGGTCAGTGGCATTAAGTACATTTCCAATGTTGTGCAACCATCACCACCATCCATCTCCACAACTTTTTTCATCTTCCCAAACTGAAACCCTGTACCCATTACAGTGCCAATTCCACATTCTTCTCTCCCTCTAGACCATGACAGTCACCATTCACTTTCTGTTTCTATGGATTTCACTACTTTAAGTACCTCATATATGGAATCACACAGTATTTGTTTGTAACTGGCTTATTTTACTTAGCAGAACGTCTTCAAGGTTCATCCATGCTGTAGGATGTGTCAAAATTTCCTTTCTTTTCATGGTTGAATAATATTCCATTGTATGCATATATCACATTTTGTTTATCTATGTATCCATCATCAGAGCTGCTTCTGCCTTTTGGCAGTTGTCTGCTATTTACTTTTAAGTAATATATTGTGGACATCTTTCCATGTGAGTTCCTGTAGATCACCTCATTCTTCTTAATGGCTGACTAATAGTTTGTTGTATGACAGTGACTAGTGTAGAATCACAACACCAGCTAGTGGGACAGCTGGGATTTGAACTCAGTTTTTTTCTGGCTCCAAAAGCTGAGTGTTTTTCACCATTCCAGGAGACATGAGGGATGTGTACATTTTGAACTATCACATGGCTGGCATGGTGTTATGTAAGTATAAAATAATGTGCTACAATTTGATTAGGTTTTGAGGGGCTTCTGATAAATGAAGTGATGAGTGTGTATGAGGCCAGGTCTAGCTCTTATTTTGGAGTCCCTACTCTGTGCACTCCCACAACACAGTCATAACCAGCTTTTAGCTACTGCTGACCTGGCCACCTCTCAGGGTAACTCTGGAAGAGTATTGAATAATAGCATCCTTAGGAAAGAAAGGACCACGAGTTCATCTGGCTCAACCCTTTGTTTTAGGGAAGGAGAAAACTGGAGCCTGAGAGGTGAGCCCCAAGGCTACCTGTGAGTTTCCCTCTGCCTCCATTGAGAGGGTGTGGCTGCTAAGTCCTATCAGAAGATGTCCCACACTGTTTTCATTCCAATTTTACTGACTCATAGTTACTCTATTTATGCTGGAAACTCATTTCACCAAGTGCATTGTTTTTATTGTTTATTTCTCTTGTATACATGTATCCTTCCAGCAGCCTGCCCGGGTTTATTAAAAAAAATTTATGTTTTCTGATCACTTCTACTTCCTTCTCTTCCTCCCAGGAATGGAAAATCAGTCTGAGTGTCATTAAGAGCATATTACCTGAAGAAGATTGCTGATGACAGTGGATTTGTCACCCAACTCAGTGTCTTTTCCTGAGCAATCGGAATTTCTTCCATGGGGAATGAAACCTAGTGTTTCCCTGCCTGAATCCAGGCCTTTCACTGGCCTACCAAGTTTTCATTCCATTGTCTCACTGTCACTGGCTGATCTCATCTCTACGTTGATTAATTAGTTTCAAGGCCCTTCATACTGACCTAATAAAATTGGCTTGTTGAATTTGTGTCAGGAATTTTCTGAGAATGTTTCATTTAGACTCGGATAAGGTACTTTTTTTTTTTTAATGTCCTGCTGGAGACATCCCTTAGGAGGGAGAGCTTGTCCTTCCTGCCATCTCTTGAATTACACAGAGCAAACGCCGAAAGGATGGCGGGATTTCCTGCTGCTAGGGTCAAATGCTTCCACAACAAGCAGATCTGCCTTGCATGGGCAGTTTTTTATGTCCTCTCACCAGAAACACATGAGAATGCCATCTTTCCACCTCTGGAGGTTGTCTGAGCTGCTGGTAAGCATCAAAACATAGCCATCCAGGGCCAGGACAGAGCCATGGCCACCTCACTAGCTCCAGTCTCATGCCACTTGATTTATAAATGCCTTTTTTTTAATTGGCTGTCATCCTCTTAGGAGAGGTTGGAGTAAAAGTCTCAAAGTTGAGTGTTTGCTCTTCTGTCACAAAGAGAAATGGATGGGAAGAACAATACAAATGGCCTAAAGGCGAGCAGGGGACTCTGCAGAGCCGAGCCCCATCCAGGCCTGATTCAGGCACTCAGTAAGCCTGAATGGGGCGCGGTTACCCACTGGCTGGGCTGAGAATTCTCATAACTATGTACCCAGTCAGCAACTGCCAGGATGCAGGGAGCTTGTTTAGTTAACACTATGAGACCACTGGATCCAACTAATCTCTATTTGCACGTCTCCCCTAAGATAACTTTCATAAAAATGTGTAAACATGCTCTGAGAGTCTTCTGAAAGTTCCCTCAAAGCCCCCTGACCGCCTGCCCCCTAGCTGGGGCTGTGGAGGCAGTGTCTGAGGCACCCCCCTCCGTGGGAGGCTCCTCATACATCTCTGTCAGGAAAGGCAAGAGCTGCAGCCAGAAATGAGCTCCCCCCACAAAGCAGCCTCCCTGCGTGCTGCTGTGCAAGCTGCAGCATTTGGCTGATTCATTTGTCTTCATTAATGTTGCTTATAGTGGAGGTCTTTGCCACATATATGATTATGTGAGATTCGATTCTCTCGAATGTGTAAACACAGAGCTCTAGTGTGAGGCTCCAAGGAGGCGAAGCAGCTTTTCTGCTCTTGTGGGGATGGCTTATGTGATCAACCCCTAGGGATGGGGCCACACTGTCAGGGACTGGTTCTTGCAGTGATAAGGGAAGAGCTGCCTGGCTCTTACACCCCAGGCTTCAGGGCTTGCCTCTCCCTCCAGTCCCCTCACAGAGTATATCCTCCCCCATGCCTCCCTCCTGTCCATGCCACATGCCCCAGGCTCCCTGAACATTACCACCTTAATGTCTTCTCACTTCATTTCTTCCTGTCTCCCCCTCCAGGGTCCCACCTTCATCTCAGGTCGTCATCATCCCATGGCTGGATTCCTGCAACAGCTTCTTAATCACACTCCCTCTCTCCAGTCTTGTTTCCTCCTAACCTGTTCAACACCCTGCTGATATCTTCATCTCTATCATGCATAGCAGTTTGGGTCATTCCCCTTCTCTAGGAAAAGGTCAAACTGTTTAATAGAATGGTCTAGGAGGCTCTTCAGGACTAGGCCCCCAGAACCATTTCAAGCATCAGACCACCAATGTGCTCGTTCTCCTACCTCTCTCTTCCTCCCTGTTTTGGGGTTATACTTTGTCACAGGGTTCCAAAACAATTCTAATTCGTGCCTAATATCTTAGGGCTTTTAGATAAAGCAATTTTTAAGATTTTGAATTTACCCGTGCCACGATTTCTCAGATTAAAATGAGAACTTGGGAAGCTGGACCAAGTGAAATGTCCATGTCACTCCTTTACTAGGCATCATTCTGCAGGTTTCTTTTTGAGCTGTCATACTCAGACCACTTTAGTGAAGGAAAAGAAGTCATTACCAGAGGAAAGAAAGAAGGGGCACTTATTAAAGGATGTGCATGTGTGGATGGATCCCAGAGAAGTCTGGCTTCAGGAAGGGCGAAACCAAGACAATACTAGGGCCCGGCTGCACCCCGCCCTCTTGGCCACTTTGCCTCTTTCTGTCCTCCTTGCTTTCTTGTGACCAGCATCCTCTGTTTACTTATCTTGTATACAACCCAGAATAACAGCCACATGCCAGGGTCTACATGAACTTCTAAATTAGCACCCACCACCCACTATAGCTTTTTATTGTCTAAGAATGTAATGGTGCTGAGTCTTCTCTCCGTGGATTGGTTGTCCTTGGCTCAGAACTCCTTCCCACTCTCTTCCCCCATAGCTTGGACCCAAGCTGGGGGCTACAAGGGTCCCCTGCTTTCTTATTAGGCTGGGAGTGGGGCAGCTTCTCAGTGGGAGACTACAGTGGTTTGCCAGGGCTGTTGTAATGAAATACCACACACTAGGTGGCTTGAACAGCAGAAATGCATTGTCTCAGTGCTGGAGATTAGAAGTCCAAAATCAAGGTGTCAGCAGGAATGTAGTCTTTCTGTTTTGTAAGATTTGTAGGGAAAGATCATTTATACCAAGGATTGGTCTATAGCCCTGAAAGCAAATGTGAACGTGGTCAATAATAATTATACTGAGCAAATCATACTGTACACTACTGTCGTGCGTTGTCAAAACATTTTCACATACATTATTTTATTTGATCCTAACAATAACTGTGTGAAGTAGGAAAAGTAGATTTTTGCTGTATTCCCTCTTTATGCCTCCATTTCTTCATCTGTGAAAAGAGGATAGTAACGATATCTACTCAGAGGATTGTTGCATGAGTCAAACGCATTAATACTGTAAAGCACTGGCACCCACAGCCACCACAGAGCTGGGGCTGGCCCTCACAGCTCAGGGGTGGGAAGATCAAATGCAAAGCCAGAAGGGAGATACTTCTCCATTCCTGTCCCCTAGTCCTGTCTTAATATCCTAAAGTTAGTTGGCTAAAAGGTCATTTAATGGTATTTCTTTAAACTGTGTTTTCACTTATTTTATTTCCCGTCAAAGCTATAGTCATACCTTGTCTTATTATCCTTTACTTTATTGCCCTTCACAGATACTGCTCGCTTTCTCTCTCTCCTTTCTTTCTTTCCCTTTCTTCCTTCCTTCCTTTCTTTCTCTCTCTCTCTTTCTCTTTTCTTTCTTTCCTTTTTTCTTTCTTTCTTTCTCTTCTCTCTTTCTCTCTCTCTTCTTTCTTTTCTTTCTTTTTCTTCTTTCTTTCTCTTCTCTCTCTCTCTCTCTTTCTAACAATTGAAGATTTGTGGCAACCCTGCATTGAGCAAGTCTATTTGTGCTGTTTTTCCAACAGCATGTGCTTACCTGGTGTCTCTGTGTTACATTTTGATATTCTTGCAGTATTTTGAACTTTTTCATTATTATTATATATATTTCAGTGATCAGTAATCTTTGATGCTACTATTGTCATTGTTTTATGGCACTGTGAATTGCATCCATATAAGATGGTGAATTAGTTGAGAAATGTGCATGTTCTGACTGCTCTACCCATCAGCCATTCCCCCAACTCTCTCCTTTCCCTCAGGCCTCCCTATTCCCTGAGACACAACAATATTGAAATTAGGCCAGTGAATAACCCTACAGTGGCCTCTAAATGTGCAAGCGAAAGGAAGAGTTGCATGTTCTCACTTTAAATCAAAAGCTAGAAATAATTAAGCTTATGAGGAAGGTATGTCGAAAGCCCAGAAAGACCAAAAGCTAGGCCTCTTGTGCCAACCAGCTAGCCAAGTTGTAAATATAAAGGAAAAGCTCTTGAAGGAAATTAAACATGAATACATGAATGATAAGAAAGCAAAGCACCCTTATTGCTGATATGGAAAAAGTTTTAGTTGTCTAGATAGAAGATTAAACCAGCCACAACATTCTCTTAACCCAAAGCCTAATCCAGAACAAGACCCTAACTCTCTTCAATTCTATGAAGACTGAGAGAGAGGAAGAAGCTGTAGAAAAGTTGGAAACTAACAAAGGTTGGCTTACGAGGTTTAAGGAAAGAAGCCATCTTCATAACATAAAAGTGCAAGGTGAAGCAGCAAGTGCTGATGGAGAAGCTGCAGCAAGTTCTCCAGAAGATCTAACTAAGATCATTGATGAAGGTGGCTACACCAAACAGATTTTCAATGTAGATGAAACAGCCATCTATTGAAACAAGGTGGCATCTAGGATATTCATAGCTAGAGGAAGTAACTGCAGATGTGGAGCCTGAAGATGGGACTGAATTGCTACAAACTTGGAAAGGTAAGAGTGGCTTCTTTTTGTTTTAGATGGAGTCTCACTCTGTCACCCAGACTGGAATGCAGTGGCGCAATCTCTGCTCACTAACTTCTGCCTCCTGGGTTCAAGCAATTCCCCTGCCTCAGCCTCCTGAGTAGCTGGGACTGCAGGTGTGCACCACCACCCTGACTCATTTTTGTATTTTTCGTAGAAACAGGGTTTTACCATGTTGGTCAGGCTGGTCTCTAACTCCTGACCTCAGGTGATCTGCCCACCTCGGCCTCCTAAAGTGCTGGGATTACAGGTGTGAGCTACCACGCCTAGCCAAGAGTGGCTTCTTAAGGATGAGCAATGAAAGTGGTTTCTGGAGATGGAATCTACTCCTGGTGAAGATGCTGTGATCATTGTTGAAATGACAACAAAGTATTTAGAATATTACATAAACCTATTTGATAAAGCAGTGACAAGGTTTGAGAGGATTTACTCCAATTTTGAAAGAAGTTCTATTGTGAGTAAATGCTGTCAAACAGCATCACATACTACAGAGAAATCTCTCCTGAAAGGAAGAGTCAATTGATGTGGCAAACTTCATCATTGTCTTATTTTAAGAAATTTCCACAGCCATCCCATCCTTTAGTAACCACCACCCTGGTGAGTCGGCAGCCATCAACATAGAGGCAAGACTTTCCATCAGCAAAACGATTATGGTTCACTGAAGGCTCAGACGATTGTTAACATGTTTTAGCAATAAGGTATTTTTAAATTTAAGGTATGTACATTTTTTAGACATAATGCTATGACACTGAATAGACTACATTATAGTATAAAGATAACTTTTGTATGCACTGGGAAACCAAAAAATTTGCTTTTTTGCAATATTTGCTTTACTGTGGTTATCTGGAACCAAACCCACAATGTCTCTGAGGTATGCCTGTATTTGTTTTTTACCAAAATTAGGAAAGTATAAAGAATATATATTTTAGAATAAAATAATATGCAACTCTTCAGTTATGCCTGTATCTGAAGGGCATGCAATGCAGACCTTTAGCAGAGAGAGGGAAAAACACACACCCACATGTGAGTGTGTGCACACACAGCTTCTTCTTAGAAGACACAAGGGATCTGGAAGATGGTACAAAATGTTTCTTCAGTTGTCCAACAAGGCTCCTTTCAGTCCATGTGTCAAGCCCTTCGCTCTCATTTTCCTTCTACGTATCCTGTCCTGCCACCTCTTGGAGATTATTTTCTTTTCCCTCCCTGCAACCTCTTAGCTCCATTCTAGAGTGTCTTGTTCTTCAGAGGCTGCCTCTGAGAAAATGAATCATGTGAAAGTGATTTATTAGGAAGCATTTCTAGGAAAATTTGGTGGTGGAGTGGGATCGGGAGGGGAAGTGTAGAGAGGTGTCAAGCAAAGTCCCACAGAGGCACTCTTGGAGACAGAGAAGGTCACACATCAGAGTCATCATCATTGGGAAGGGGTGAACAAAGAACTGAAGTCATTTACACCCCTGCAACCAACAGTCATTTGTTGTTTAGGCAAGACTCCTGTCTTCCTCCCCCAGATAGAAATTCCCGGATACTTCAGCTCTCTGTGCAGGCCTGAAGGTGATCCTTTAACAGGAGAACAGGGGCTGCCTGCTGGGAGGGAAAGCACAGCCAAAGCTGGTATGAGAGGGGAAGGGGATCTGCTCCACTGGCTGTGTGATGAATCCCGAAGATTCTAGTTCTTGATGCCGCCCGGTAAGGGATGTCATAAAGTCTGTCCCGCGCAAGGTTGAGGGAGTGTTTAGATTCTTAGACTGGAGAATCTACAAAACAAACATGCCTTTCTACTACTCATGTATGTGTGCTGTTTCTCCTGGCAAATTCTTTGATGTGTTTTGGGCTAAACAGGGTCTGTTTTTTAATTTGTCTTAGAAAACTCAGAGGAGGGAAATGACAAAAGTGATGAGGAGAGAAAGCCCCACCAGTCCACAAACATAAGCATATTTTAGTTCCACCTTCTCAATTATTACGTAAAATCAAGGATCGATGAGCCTAATTTTCATGCCGATTAAAAACATGTCTCTGGTCCGTGAGCTGATAGTCTCTGCCCTGCTTGGAGCGGTTCCTGATTCAGCTTCCAGTGCCTACCCCTCACCGTGTCCTAAGATTCTCCCCCCACATCTTGGTTTTTCTTTCACCCTCTCATTGTTTCCTCTCTGTCCACAATTGGTCTTAATTTCCTTATTTCCTTGTTTTTTTCTTCTTTGAAAGACATGGGTTGAATAATCAGGAAGAGATGCTGAGAGAGGAGACTCAAACACCAAGTCTGGATCATTTTGGAAACCAGGGTTTTATGTGAGGCAACAAGAGACATGGTGAGGTAACATTCAATGGCAGGAATTTTAAAATATGCAAATGAATGGAAGCAGGGGTCCCCAAGCCCAAGGCCATGGGACCAGTTCCTGCCCAGCCGGAGGTGAGTGGCAGATGAGGGAGCATTCCTGCCTGAGCTTTGCCTCCTGTCAGATCAGTGGTGGCATTAGACTCTTACAGGAGCACGAACCCTGTTGTGAGCTGTGCATGTGAGGAAGCTGGGTTGTGTTCTTCTTATGAGAATCTAATACCTGATGATCTGAGGTGAAACAGGTTCATCCCCAAACCATTCCCCACTGCCCCCACTCCCTGTCTGTGGAAAATGTCTTCCAGTCCCCGGTGCCAAATGGTTGGGGCCCACTGAATGAAAGGGAATGGGGAGGTACGGAAAGAGCCTGCTGTTCAGACCCAGCATGTCAGGGTGATTTCTGAAGAGAAGACATTATCCCTAAAGAGGAATATGGGGTTTTGGCCTCCAGAAGACAGAGTGGTGGAGGGGGAAGTGCATGGCAGAGAGGAGGCTGCTGGCAGCCAGCACCTGTGGCAGGGAATTGGGCCACTCACCTTTGGTGCCCCTTGGCAGAAAGGCAAGGTACTTCCTAATGGGGACTGATGAAGACGGAACTCAGAGAGATAATGAACTGAAACAGGATTCTTCTCTGAACTGAAAGTCAGGGCTGGCGATAATGAATGCAGTTGTCTCTGCTGAGCCCAGAAGCTCCACTATGCATGGGACTTTGTGAAATGAGGCCTTCCTTGTAGAACAACAGATTGTAAGGAGAGGAATCTATGTTTAAATTGCTGTTACACTGAGCTAAGAAAAGTCAAGCAATAGCCTTCCAACTCAACAGATTAATCCTGCAAGCTAGGTGCTTGGAAAACTCTAAGAGGCTTGAAGGCTTCTCAAATCTGGCAACCTCTGAAAGGGAACAGGTGCAAAATTCCTTCTGTCGTGAAGGAGATTAAGCATCTCAAGGGCAACTGACAACTTCAAGGTTGTTTTTCTGAATGAAGGGACATCCTTAAATTGGAAGCTTGTAAGATTATGGGGCAAACAAAAGGAGACAGAATTTCAGCCTTAAGCACTTCAGTGAGAATCTAGAGATGTTTTCTGGTCTGGGGTGGTATCAACAAAATATCCCAGACTTTGAGGCACATTAAAAAAGGGACTGGAGGAATGTTGATCTTTTTTTTTTTTGAGACGGTGTCTTGTTATGTTGCCCAGAATGGAGTGCAGTAGCAGGATCACGGCTCACTGTAGCCTCCCCCTCCCAGGTTCAAGCGATTCTTCCACCTCAGCCTCCTGAGTAGCTGGGATTACAGTTATTCACCACCATGCCCAGCTAATTTTTGTATTTTTAGTAGAGACGGGTTTTCACCATGTTGGCCAAACTGGTCTTGAACTCTTGACCTCAGGTGATCCACCCACCTTGGCCTCCCAAAGTGCTGGGATTACACGTGTGAGCCACCGCACCCAGCCAGGAATGTTTATCTTTTGACAACGTCAGATAACAAATCTATGATCCTGGACTCCCAGTATAACTCCCAACACCACTAACATTTCTACTCTGCAAAGCAGGAGAAGTGTGGTCTGTACTGGAGAGATTTGATTTACAGAAAGGATATTTCATTGATTTTTAAAATTGATATTTATCTGTATATATATATATATTTTTTTCTTTTTGATAGTCTCGCTCTGTCGCCCAGGCTGGAGTGCCATGGCACAATCTTGGCTCACTGCAACCTTCCCCTCCCAGGTTCAAGTGATTCTCTTTCTCAGCCTCCCAAGTAGCTGGGAGTATAGGCATGCGCCACCATGCCCAGCTAATTTTTGTCTTTTTTTTGTAGAGACAGGGTTTTGCCATGTTGGCCAGGCTGGTCACGAACTCCTGGCTTAGTGTGACCTCCCAGAGTGCTGGGATTATGGGTGTGAGCCACTGCTCCCAGCCTGTGTAGCATGTGATATTTGCATTGTCATTCACTAAATTTCTAACTCCTGCCTTGCATGAATGCCGATAATATGTACGGTTTGTGCTTTAGAAAATTTTGTGTACGTTGAACTTTTTAAAGTCAATCATAATTTTAATGACTAAAGGGTAGTAGTAACACCATACATTTATAAATTACTTCTAAAATTTACAAAACATTATAGTATATAGAATCTCAGTTTTCATAATGTCTTTGTGAGGAGATATTGTCATCTCTATTTACCAAACGAGGAAACTAAGACTCACAGGGATTGAGTGATGTGCTCAGCCAGCTGCTGCTTCCTGGCTTGTATTTAGAAATCAGTTCTCCTGACTGTAAATCTTAATTTTTGTTTATTCTGTACTCATTAGTTAAATTAATTCCTTCATAGAGTAAATGGTCATTCTGCCAAGTTAATTTTTCTATTGTATATATGTGTATGTAATGTCAACAGGTATTTATTTTTATTTACCAAGTTGTTGTAAGGTGGCATACACCCATAATGTACCCCATAATGGGTCAATATTCGATGTCAACTAAGACTAAAATAAGAATTATCATCCTCACTGTTGTGGGTAAAAAAAAAAAAAAAAAAAAGAATCGTGAGGTTAAGTGGATTTCCTAAATGCCTGGTGAAATGTTGGTATCAGCACTGGGTATTTTAAGCCTCCTGGTTAGCCCATAAAGCACCCCTAGATTTTCATGTCTTGCTTTGATAGGCTGGTTATCATAATGCCCATAAAAACTGCTCCTGTAGAGTTATAACTTATAACTTGTTTGAGCTTACACAAGAGTCAGGGACAGATCCAGGTCCCTGACACAGTTTGGCAGACCAATTTTCAGAAAAAGAATACAAAACTCATGAGGAATCTGAAGGTTAAACTTCCTTAGCTTCACGGTAAATCCACTTCTGCCAAAACCTGGCAGGACTCTCCAGCAGCCCTCTTTCTAGCAATCACCACACACCACATCCCAGAGTCACACTGTCCCAGTGGGCAGGAATGAATTGACTTTTGTTTCCCTTCATCAGTGGGGACACGCCCTGAAGAGGTGGGGTGAAGCCCCAATTGAGGGCAAAGATGTAGAGAGCAGCTAGCCATTTGAAATGCATTCAAGTCTCTAAGATCAGATAAATTCGCTTTCCAGAGAACCAAAACAATCTAAAGATATGACTGAGGAATTGTTTTTAACAGTCTTTGAACAGGTTGCCAAGGAATCAATATCTACAGATCAGAGATGAAATTGTTACCTCACATTTCAAAGGTAGATTCTGGAAATTACAGGCTGATAATCTTCACATTAGCTACCAGCAAATTTCTAGAACAGATTATCAAATAGTTTGTTAAAATATGTGAAAAAGGGAAACATGATTATTACGTTCTAATATGCATTCACCAAAAGTAAATGATCACAGGTTAACTTCATTTTTACTTTTTATTGAAATTTTGTGTGTGTTTGTTTGCATTGCTATAAAGGAATGCCTGAGGTTGGGTAATTTATTTAAAAAAAAAGAGGTTTATTATGGATCATGCTTCTGCAAACTGTACAAGAAGTGTGTTGCTGGCATATGCTTCTGGTGAGACCTCAGGAAGCTTCCAATCATGTCAGAAGGTGAAGAGAAGCCAGCATGTCACATGGTGAGAGAGGGAGCAAGGAGTAGGGGAAGGTGCCATACTCTTTTCTTGAGATGGAGTCTCACTCTGTCACCCAGGCTGGAGTGTAGTGTCATGATGTCGACTCACTGCACCCTCTGCCTCTTGGGTTCAAGCAATTCTCCTGCCTCAGCCTTCTGAGTAGCTGAGACTACAGGCGTGTGCCACCATGCCACCATGCCCAGCTAATTTTTGTATTTTTTAGTAGAGAGGGGGTTTCACCATGTTGGCTGGGCTGGTCTTGAACTCCTGACCTCAAGTGATCTAGCCACCTCGGTCTCCCAAAGTGCTGGGATTACAGGCGTGAGCCACTGTGCCCAGCCACTTACTCTTTTTTTTTTTTTTTTTTTTGAGATGAAGTCTCGCTCTGTTGTCCAGGCTGGAGTGCAGTGGCGTGATCTTGGCTCACTGCAACCTCTGCCTCCCTGGTTCAAGCGATTCTTCTGCCTCAGCCTCCCAAGTACCTGGGACTACAGGCACTTGTCACCATGCCTGGCTAATTTTTTGTATTTTTAGCTTACTCTTTTAAACAACCGGATGGCATGTGAAGTTGTAGAGTGAGACTCACTCTTTACTGTGTGGAGGGCACAAAGCCATTCATGAGGGATCTGTCCCCATGACATAAGCACCTCCCACTAGGCCCCACCTCCAACTGAGGTCACATTTCAACATGAGATTTGGAGGGGACACACATCCAAACCATATTAAATATTACACCCAAAGATCAGGGGGGTACATTCAGGTTAAAGGAGGCTATTGGACAGAATATTTTATGATATGTTTACAGATAAGTCGGAGAAATGTATATTGAATTATGGCATAGTTAAGTAGATTGGTTTGGCGGACTGATAGAGTGAGGTGGATTAGTGCTGAAATAGAAAGAAGAATTGCTCATTTCTTTTCAGCATTTGTCAGGGACAATGGAGATACAAGATGAATAAGACAGGGCTCCTGCCTTCAGGAGTTCAGCAGAGAAAAAATATATATAAACAACTAGTTCTGATGATCATGGAGACAGCTGCACCAGGGATATGTGAGGAATATGAGATGACAGAGGAGAGCCACTGGGTGAGGGGTGGGAGACCTGTATGGCAATTAGTGATGTCCAACTTTCGCAGACTCGCTTATCAAGCAGTGAGGATTTCAAGTAGAGTGGAGATTACTGTCTGTCAGGGAAGAATATTGAACCAGATGGACCTTTCAAATGCTTAGGCCTGAATTTGCTCATGGTTAAGCCACAACAGCTGGTCTCAGCATACCCACGCCTGCTCAGAGCTCTGAGCATAGGAATCCACAGCCAGATTGGTGGAACCGAATGGTAGATAATGGAGTCTGCTTGGAGAGTACAACCACATCAAGATTAGAGAGGGACTGAAAGCTTGTTAGCTTGTTCAGATTATTGGGATCCTCATAAAAGGGAATATATTTGGCTACTGAAAAAATTACAAACTAAAGGGTTCCAGGAATTAAGGGGAACTTCCAGTATGGCAAATGAAAGCTGACAAAATGGGCAGGAGGCACCCCATTCAGAGGGATTATATTTATGTCTGAAGAGTGCTAAAATTCTCCATACTCTCCTCATTTCAAGGCTTTTTCAAGCCATTGAAAAGACTGATTCTGCCTTTCTAAAGAACAATGTGAGTTATTTAGCATTTATAAGAAATATTTCTGGCCGGGTGCAGTGGCTCAAGCCTGTAATCCCAGCACTTTGGGAGGCCGAGACGGGCGGATCATGAGGTCAGGAGATCGAGACCATCTTGGCTAACACAGTGAAACCCCGTCTGTACTAAAAAAATACAAAAAACTAGCCGGGCTTGGTGGTGGGCGCCTGTAGTCCCAGCTACTCGGGAGGCTGAGACGAGAATGGCGTGAACCCAGGAGGCGGAGCTTGCAGTGAGTAGAGATCATGCCACTGCACTCCAGTCTGGGCAACAGAGCGAGACTCTGTCTCAAAAAAAAAAAAAAAGAAATATTTCTGTAATGCCACCTCAGGGTTTGAAAATAACCAGGATGAGGCACATGTTAAATCTGAAAATCCTAATAATGTCAACCTTGTTTCCTGTACAAAGCATGGTTTAAAATAAAATATTAAGTTGTTGAGTCATTTAAGTACCTGGAAACAATTCACATTGGACTGGGAAGAATGTATTAGGAAAACACATTTCAATCCCTCAACATAGGAGCCTGTATCTTACTGTGCACGGTGGTCACCAGCAGAGTTCTATGAGTCTATCACCTGCAAGTGGCATGGCCTAAATTCTGACTAGGAATCTTTTCCCCACCCCAAATTCACTGTAACAAGATAGTCACACATCTTCAAAATTCTTTATAAATGGATATCCCTAAGGGTTCACCCTTTCTCAGATTGGCACCCTCCTCTGAGGACAAAAACTGGGCATGTGGTGTGAACGAAGCCCTTTTCATGAGGCCAGTTCCTAATTACGCACAGGCTTTCTCCAGTGTTCTCAGCCTCAAAGCCCAGCAAGCACAATTAACTCATGTTGCAGGGCTCTGGATAATGCTGGTCATTTAATGTGGTTGAATATCACAGCCAGGGCCTTCCTGTTTCCAAACCAGTCAATAGAATTGTGGGCCCTTGAGTGTGTTTCACAGCCTTTTGCCATCCCCATGGAAAACAAAGACGAGTTTGATGTGTGTGCCCTGAATACTTAGCATACGATGCTGAAGTCTAGCCGTTTACTCTGCACGGGAATGGAAGGTTGTGGTATTTAGACAAATTAGGGTAGAGCTCAGTTTGCTAGGCAGCACCATGCCTCTGTATTCACAGGTCTCAACGTGACTAGAAGGATCTTTAGTCACAAGATATTATCTGTTCTCCTGCATAAACACACAGGCATCATACTTCAGTTCCTTCAGAAACTTAAAAATATTTGTTGAAATTAACCATCCATTTTTGTACCCTGGCATTTCATGTTTTATTTGTAAAACCACTTGTATTCTTTAAAATTTAATGGAACAATATTAAATAAATAATCCAGAAGCAGCATAATAAAACACCAGTACATCCAGACTGTGACTCCATGCTCTGAGGAATGGGTGATGTATAAATCTTGTCTTCTTTCTATTGAAGGAACAAACTGCCCTGCTAATCTGCACATGTGAACACCCAGCTGGGATAGGCCTTAGCCCCTTGGCTCTCAGTAACAGAAGGGAATACTGATTTGTACATAGGCAGCCTCTTCATTTTATCCATAATAGCTTGGCAGTCAGATTATTCCTACGTTTTGGTTGAAAAAGAAATAGTATGAATAGCAATAGAGCATGTGGAACCAGTGGACGGGAGTGTACTGTGAGTGAGCATCCAATCCATTCCTCTCTCCTCCCTCTTCCTCCCTACCCTCCATTTGTAAGCAACATGATCTCAAACATCATAGGCAGGCAGGAATGAAAACTTACAGAGATCTTACAAAAGATGCATCCTCACACTCTTACCCAGGTTATGTCTAGCAAGTACATGGCACTTTGTGGCATACACTTAGCTAATTCACCTCCCTCTGTCTCCATTCCAAGCTCCTACCCTTATTCCATTTAACTCATTTTCACTACTGACTTCTAGTTAAGTGTCTTTAAGTCAGCCAATATCCCTTGTGGAACAAGGTAGAGAATAGATGAATGGATGGATAGATAAATTGTTGGAGACAGATAATTACATGATCATTTACTATTTATGGCATAAAACTATTTTAAATAAATAGAGAGAAACCAAGGTGACATTCCTACCAAATGATCAAGCCACACTAAATCTTTCAGTTCTTTTAAGCTACTCTTCTCTCATTCTCCCTAGACTCCCTAACCAGCTAACTCATCAAAGTCTTATTTTAAGAAACACCAACTCTGAAAACCTTTCATTGTCTCCCAGGACTAGGTTAGTTGCCCTCATTATGTGCTCCCATGGCATGCTGTCCCCCACCACAGCATCCTCATGCCTGTCTGTACTGGAACTGCTCGTGTACATACCGGTGCTCAAAAGAAGGATGCTTCAAGAAGAAGGAGATGCCACAGATGGCTGTGCCCAGTCTTGTGGCAACTTCTGTATTCAGCACAGACATCCTCTGGACCATAGCTGCAGCCATGGGAGCCACCCCACCATCAAAGCTGGGTGAGAAGAGACTCTCAGCTGTAATGACGCTGGCTTAGAACATGCAGTAACATAACTAGAACCTGAAGTCCAGGTGCTTAGCAGGGTACAGCAGACTGTACCAGTGGTTGCTGAAGAAGAATTGTTTTTTTAAATATACCAGCCTTTGACCGCCTACTCTACGGTTTCATGGTCCCGTTTTCACACTTTCTTCCAGTGGTGTTTCATTGTGGTCTTAACAACCTTGACATCAACACTTTACTTTAAAAGAGAAGGAGTCATTCTTCAAGTATGTGCTCAGGGAGACTAACCATTTCCTGGGCACCATCATTCCCAGCTAAGCTTTTGGTCTGGAGAACCTGGGGCCTCCTTGCCATGATTTATCATTCTGGTGTCATTCCCAGACAGCCTGCCTGCTCCCCCGGTTCAGCTTTTCATTCTCATTTCGAGACTGTTTGCTCAGCCTTTGCTATAGCTGTTGCAATTGTGTTTTGGATCTTACCTCCTGGCAAGCTGTAGGGCTTGGCTGAGGAAGCTGCCAGAGGCTGAGCCCAGCAGAGGGGCGCTCCCAGAGCTCATGAGGACGGGGAGGAGGTTGGGAAGGGACTCTGAAATACACTCGTGCTTTCTGAGTCGGGAAGAGGATTCATGAAGCAAACAGCTTAGACTGTCTTTTGGAGAAGTCCCAGTGACGAGGGTCACCAACGTGGTATGGCTTCCTGCCAGGCTCTCCTTAATTCTTCCTGCCCCCTCAGACTCTCATGGTGTTGCCACTTCCAACAAAATGATTGTAATTCTCTCCAAATTGTGCTTCATTTGAAGTGACCCCAAAAGCGGCCCTGAGGGCAGGGCGCAGCTGGTGGCTGGGCCTTCCGATTCTCAAGGCTCTGGCTCCATTTAGGGCCTTGGGAGTCGGAAGGGCCATCAGCCTGCTGAGTTCTGCCTCCACCCACTTCCCCTACCCCATTCCTGAGCCTGCGGGAAGCTGAGACAGCAGAGAGATCAAGAAGAGGAAAGGGCTTTGGCTTGGACATCTAGAAACCTAGGAGTCCAGAATTGTCTCTTACAGACTTCTCCTGTGTTGCCTACTTTATAGGAACAGAGCCACCAGCCTCCATCTTTGCCTAGGATGGATGGATTTAGCATTATTTGATTATGCTTGATATGTTAAGCTATTTACGTATACTGTTAATTCTCAGGACGACACTTAAGTAATAGTATCCCAAATTTACAGTTGCTCAGAAACTGTAATTTAAGTGATTTACAGTTGCTCAGAAAGTTAAAGTAAGCACCTAAGACTGCACAGCTAGTAATGCTAAAGCTGGAATTGAGTTCTTCTTATCTACAAACCCAGACTTTTTTTCTTTTGACTGGATCTCAGATCCAGCCCTAGGGCTCTTCCTTGAGTGTGGCTGAAATTGCCCTGAACACACCCAACAATCTGCATAGAAAGCTGGAGCCAACCTGATGATCTCAGACAGCCCAATAGGCTCCTCCCAGGTCCCTTCCTTATCTTGCTTAGATGACCTGTCACTGGCCTTGTCCTTCCTACACCCTGGCTCAGCCACAGCTAATAGGTTACATTGAGTGTATCAACACCAACCAGCCAGTAGCAACCCCATGAAATACAACATTGACAAGGAGTCTAAGGTTCAGCCTCAGTTTGGCGGGAGAGAGTAGCCTAGACTTGATTAGCAGTGTCCTCACGGCCTTGGGAGAGAGACAGCCCACATGCTCGAAGGGAATTTGCTGTCTCTGCACCAGCAGTAAGCTTGTTTCCTTGGCCTTATGTCAAGCTTTGAGTGGTTTTTTTTTTTTTTTTTTTTTTTTTTTTAATCTTTATTCAGCTCACACACTTTCCCTTTGGATGTGCAGTATCATTTTTCCCCTGATAAGAGTAGCATATTTAAAAGTACACATTTACATTTTATCATAATTATCCTCCTCAATATAGCAATTTTGGAGGAAGGGTACTCTTTATGCCACTGAGTTCTGTGGAAATCTTGGAAACAGGGCCTAGAAACATTTACTCACTAAGTCTTTATTGAGTGGCCATTATGTGCCAGGCACTTTTAGGCACTGGGGATACCAAAATGAAAATGACATTGACTCTCCTTGCAAGAAGCCCATGTTCTAGTTTGGAAAAACCACATGTTAACCACCAACTGTAGACATGACATGAAGCGTCACCACTTTCTCTAATAGAAGCCTCCATGATGTTCTTGGAACTGGAGAATGCTTCTTACCAACTTTCATTTTCTGAAGCGGCTAAGCTGTTGAAGGAAGAACTACTTCCTCCAGATTATTTTCCTATCAGTGATTTTTAGTTCCCTGTATCAAAGATCCCATAGTGCCTTTAAAATGCTCTCAGGCAAACACTGCCAAACTGGGCTAATAAATCTGACTGGGGTAGCAACAGGCTATTTGGCAACAATTCTCGGAACAATCCTGTTCACCCTGTTCAGCCTCCTCAGATTCTAGTGCTCAGTACTTGACTGCCACCATGGCTCCTGGACCACCTCTGCCCTGGGCTTGAGACCTTCAGGCTATGCCCCCTGTTCCCAGGTCTACTCACCCCCCGGGCTTCAGATTGGGAACTTCCTCCCAAAACAGCGCTTGGGGCTTTTTAACGTGAATTCCATGATTAATGCTGCTGCCGCCTCCTCAATGCTGCCTTCTGAGGCTAAGCTTGACATGCTGTTATTGACCTGGCATGCCCAAATTTCATGTCTGGTAAGAGCCATTGCACCAGAATGGGTCACCCATGCAGTTGCTAAATAGTGCCAGAGCGTGGGGAAATGCCTGAATTACTTTGGCGATGTCCAGGTATTTCACATTTGCTTTCATTGTGATTCTGGGCTGAATTTCAGTGCTCATCAACATGTTTGGCAATACAGAGACACAGCCTTGGCCTAGAGAAGGCTTAAGCCATCTGTTCTTTTAAGTGATAGAAAGGATGAGACAGAATTAGCTAGAACCAGGAAAATACAAGCAATGCTTTCTGAAGAGCATGACCCTGGTAGAAATTTTGCTTTGTGTGCTCATATAGAGATCCATAAAAATGTTGAATGTAATGGTCAGAAATCTATGGTCAGAGACAGAATGTAGGTTAATGTTTACCAGAGTCTGGGGGAAGGGGAGGATGAGTACAGAGTTTTTTGAGGGGGTGAGGAAACTGTTCTAAAATTAGATAGTGGTAATGGCTGTACAACTCTGTGAATATACTAAAAACCACTGAATTGAACACTTTAAAAGGGTAAATTTTATGTTATGTGACGTGTATCTCAATAAAGTCATTGTTTTCAAAAAGAAATCTATGCTCTATAGCAAAAAAAAAAAAAAAAAAAAAAAAAAACCCTAATTCGCATTTAACAAACACTTGTTCAGCATCTACTATGCACCAGGCTTTGTCTGAGGCATGAGAGGCATTCAGAAATAAGGCAAACCAGAAGTTTCTGAGTCAGAGATGCACTGAAATTCCTCCTTGCCCACATCTAAGGCTTACCTGGAATTGTGTCAGTTTAGAACCAGATGTGGGCCACAGTTACTGCCTTTGCACTTCCCAGCAGAGAGACACTGCCTATCTTTGGCAACCCTGAAGCCCTTGCATCTCCAGGGAGTCTTTCATTGATGAGCTGGCTTATCTCAGTGGTTACTTGATAATCACAGAAACAGCACTGGCTGCAATGAATCTTCTTGTGGGAATCATCCAAGCTTTTCTCTGGAGCTCTATAATGCAGAAATTCAGTAGAGAGAGCTCTAAAATAAGACGTCCTCCTGAGTGGATAGCACTCCTGCGAGGTGAAATTGCCTGGCAGTTTCAAGCTCCTTAGTCATTGGACCTAATTTTCATCCTCACCTTGAGGGGTTAAGTTCACTTGAGTAGCAGTCATGACTTGGACACAATGAGGCCCTACTTTCACTTCCTCTCTGGGAGACTGGATCTGCCTTTGCAGGGGCAATGTGTTATTTGCATGAAATTGTTTCAGCCATGGGACCTGACCACACCTCCATCATGACCAAAATTAAAAGAGCTTGGAAGAATCCTACCCTCCACAGGTTAACACTTTCTAACTTCCGGAAATGTCCAACATCTGTTCTTCAACCTTCCCTCCAACCAGAGCAAGGCCAGGCCCTGAATGACCCCACTAAATGTAACCCAGTTGTTCAACACCCACCTCTCTCCTGAGGAGGAAAAAAATCAATTGCAACCAGATGAGAATTTCCATATGCGCCAAATGAGCCCCCAGGCAGGAGAACAAAGAGACAGTGTTGAAAAGATGTCACCCAGTAGGGAGACAGCCAGGAGCCCACATCCTGGGGGCCCACTGGTGTAAACCGCTCTGAGATGTGTGTGTGTTCTCCAGGGAAGAAAAAGCTATACAGGCAAGCACAGTCCTAGTGTTGTATTTGGGAACTCCAGAAGTGAGGACAGCCCAGTGGAAGGACGGGAGTACTTAGGGCATCTAGAAAGCAGACACTTCCAATTTGGAAGCTATCTGATCGAGCTGGGTGGGGTCTCGTGATGCCTTCTATAAAGACTTGGGCTAAGTGGAGAAGTTTGCTTGGCTGAGGCAATACAAACAAGATAGTTCATTTTTATTTTGGATAAAGTGAAACTTCAGCTTTAAAAAAAAGCTGTTGTAACCAGAGCCCATCTCACAGATAAACACAGAAAAGCACTGTTGGCTGTAGCCATCCACCCTCAGGAATTGTGCCTTGGAAGTCACAGTAAGTGGCAGTTTGAAGGTCATGAACAGGTTCTGTCCAGCTGTCTAACAGGAGGAGAAAACAGGTGAGCAGAAGGGGAAGCGTTTAAAATAACAAGGGGGCTCTTTAAATGGAGCTATAAAACTGGGTGGCAAACCTAGTCCAAGGGTTAAAAACAAGCTTTTCTTCCAAAGTTTCTATGGCAACTAGATAACATCTACAGCAAGAGTGTAGTTAATGAAATATTTCTTCTAGACCAACATGTAGCAGTAAGTAATGAAAGCTGACTTTGTGCAAGCTCCAGTACAGGTTACATTTTTAGCTGCTGATTTTTTTTTTCCTGGCCAGAACTGGGAATGGAGTTTGGTGAGACTCCATTTACTATAGGCCCTGATTTCTCTTTCTCATAGCATAAAGTCTTTAAAGCTGGGGCAGAAACTCTGGTCTTGATCCAGATCACTCCGGATGGAGAGAAACCTTCTCCCTCCCTGTTTCCCCGCCCACAGAAACAGTTTGGATTCATTTGACATAACTTGCAGTGTTAATTTGGACATTTAGAATAAATGCTCAGGACTAACTAATTTTATCTGTACACAAAGAATAAACACAATCTGGTGAGGTTAGTGGGAGCTATTCATGTTGTACATGACTAAGAAGCAATGGGAACGCCTGATTTAGAGGGCTTAGAGATATTTAACTTAGCCAGTTACAAGCAGTGGGACTTGGGGCAAATTATTTAAGCTTTCGGTGTCTCAGTTTCCCATAAATGAGCCTGAGGATGGAACCCAACTGAAAGTTTATTTAAGGATTAAAGAGATTAAAATTTTAAAGGAGAATAAAATATGCCTAGCTCTGTCTGGTATAGAGTAGGTATTCAATAAATATGTGCTGAATCTGATTAAATTTCTTTGGCTACAAACTACTTTAGGGTTCCAGAGAAGTTTCACTGTATTTCTCACCACGAAGATTGAACTCCAAGTCTTTTCTGTTAAGATGGCTTATCAGAGAACAATTTCAAATTATCACATCATTCTACATGTGGAACATAAAATTAGAGAAATAATAAAAGTAGCAGTGCTTTTTGGCACTTATTTTGTGTCAGACAATATTCTAAGCACTTTATATGCATTTGCTTATAATCCTCATAAAACCATCTGAGGCAAGCAATATTATTGTCACTGTTTAACACATAAGGAAATTAAGGCATAGAGAGGTGAAAACTCTGGATGAAGTCCTGGATTGTTTAAGTTACCACCACCACTATCACTGTCATTATCGGCACTAATATTTCAAGAGCCTGTCATGGTAGCTAAGCACGTTATGTGTATTATTTCATTTCATGCTCATAATTTGTATCACCATTTTACAGTTGAGGACAAGAAAGCTTGTTAAACTAAGTAATTAGCCCAAGATCAAAAAGCTAGTAAATGGTAGAGTCATGACTCAACATAAACAATTATGCCACAAATTCATAATATGAAATAAAGCCAGTTTTATTTTTTTTTCAGATCCTTATGCCTTTTATTTCTTTTCTTGCATTATTACACTGGTTACAATATCTATGTTCAGTGATGCCTGGAAATGATAAGAATGGACGTTCTTGCCTTGTTCCTGTTCTCTAGGGGAAAGCAGCATTTCACTACTCAGTATAATGTTTGTTGTAGGTTTTTACAATGTTGTTTATCACACTCAGGAAAGTTTCCTTCTAGTTCTTATTTGCTGAAAATTTTTACCACATAAGGATGCAGAATTTGTCAAGTGCTTTTGCTGTTTTATTGAGACAATGATATAGCTCTTGTATTCTGTTAAAGTGATGAATTTCAGTGACTGATTTTCATATATTGCACCAACTTTAATTCTGGAATCAACCTACTTGACCTTGATGTATTATCTTTTCTCTATTGCTGCATTTGATGTGCTAACATTTAATTATGAATTTTTGTGTTTATATTCATGAGAGATGTTGGTCTGAAATTTTCTTTTCCTCTATATTTTTGTTGCATATTGGTTTCATGGTTTTCTGGTCTCATAAGAGGAGCTGGGAGTGTCAATCAGAGTTCCACCTACGGTTCAGAGAAAGAACCATAGGACATATGTATATATGTATAATATATGTATATCCGTGTGTGTGTGTGTGTGTGTGTGTGTAGCTAGGCAGGTGGACAGACAGAAAGATAGGTACACTATAAGGAATTGGTTTATCCAATTGTGAATATTGGCTAGTCAAGTCAAAAATTTGTAGGGGAGCCCATCAGGAAGGGCAGGCTGGAAACGCTCAGGCAGGAGCTGAAGCTTCAGTCCACTGGCAGAGTTTTTTTGTCCTCAGAGGAACCTCAGTTCTACTTTTAAGGTCTTTCGACTGATTAGGTTAGGCCCACCCAGGTTATTGAGGATGATCTCCTTTACTTAAAGGCAATTGGCTGTAGGTCTTAAATCTACAAAATATCTTCAGAGCAACACTTAGATTAGTGTTTGATTGAATAACTGGGAACTATTATTTAGTAGAGTTGACACATAAAACACCATCACAGTCTACCCCTTGTCAGCTTAGCACCCATAACGCCTTAAACCATACTCAGTTTCCAAATAAAGACAACAGCAAAGCCATACTTCCATCTAACGTTATACAACTATCCTATATATATGTATATATCTGATAATGCACATATCTTTCCTCCAGTGAAGATGTGAAGGCGTTGGGTGATGTTCAGTCTTCTCCATGATATCCAATAACTTAAATACTATGGTGTAATGTTAACTATTACTAATACATGTTATATTAGATGATCTAGGGCTAAGACAGGGAAGAAAACAAAAATATTTAAAATATATATTAAATTAGATATATACATACACGTTTATTATGACAATATAAGAAAGAGATATAACAATTACAATCCTTGTTTCTACAAGTTATCACATAGTCATAGCTGTTATTTATAACCACCTTCTTCCATGACCATTTCTGTATTACTTTTACCTGTAGCAAGCACTTCAGCTGGTTATAGTCTTTGCCTGGTGAAGTGATCCAAACTGTCATTCCTGAAGGAACTGGGACGTTAGTAGTCCCGCTTGAGTTGAGTTGTTGTGGTTTCCCACTGACTTCAATCTTAGGGAATGGTAGTTGTCTTAGCTGAGGCTGCTAAATCAAAATACCATAAACTGGGTAGCGTAAAGAACAAAAATTTATTTCTCACATTTCTGGAGACTGAGAAGTCCAAGGTTAAGGGATTGGCTGATTTGGTTCCTGTTGAGGATCTTGCCCTGGTTTGCAGATAGACACCTTGCTGTCCCTTCACATGGCACAGAGAGATGGATCATCTCTCTTGCTTCTCTTCTTATAAAGGCTCTAATCCCACTTATGAGGGCTCCCCCTTCATGACCTAATTACCTCCCAAACTGTCCACCTCCAAATACCACCACCTTGGGGATTATGAACATACGAATTTTAGGGGGACGCAAACATTCCATCTATAGCAGTGGTACTAAGAGACATCCCAAAGGATCTCCTTTATTCTAGACATACTGTTCCTTACCTCAATAGTGTAGTAGCAGTCCAATTTTTCCTTAATAGTCAGGACAAGTAACCCCAGTCAGTACAGTAATCTTCTTCTTTGCCTGTGGACTCAGAGTTATGAGGAGCCCAAAGTGGCCAGATAACAGTCATAACTTCCAGTTCAATTAAATCATTCTTGTGTTTCCTGGTGGAAACATTTCTACCTTTGAAAACAAGATTTCTAGACCAGCAGACCATAGGGTCACAAGAATGGGAAGCAGAAGTCTTGCAAGTAGAGCTATAGAGGTAATAGTGACTGGTGCTATTTCCTTCCATTGATTCCTGGATCTATGAATTTTGACTGTGGGAGGAGCACCATACATTGCCTGCTGATTAAAAGCATATACAGCCTCCTGGAGGACATTACCACAGTCCTACAAGGTATTGCCACCTGACTGGCACCATAACTGAGTTTTCAAGAGGCAATTCTGCCATTCTATCAGGCCATGGGCTTCAGAATGGTGGAGAACATAGTAATACCAGTGAATTCCATAATCATAGGCCCATTGCTGTCACAGGATATTTAGGGTGTCACTCTGCCAGCCGGAAACCTCTGTGGCCAGTGGTGTCTGCTTGGGTTTTGCTCGTCCCCCTTGGGCTCGTTCTGCTCACTTGGCCTGGCAGGCTGCAGTGGCTTGTGCTACTGGCCCAGATCTCATGCCTGCCAAGGGCGAGCCAGGCATGGAACGACAAGGGGTGTGTGAGTGAGCAAGCATGGGATCCAGCCACTGTGCACAGCCAGGCACAATGGCTGAGGGAGGGTGGGCAGCTCCAGGTGCCAGCACAGGTGCCCATCTCTGAGCAAGGCTGTGGCTGGACCAAGTGTGCACAAGCAGCTTCCACTATAGGCACCTGGGAATGCAATGGCACCTAAAAGCTCAGAGATGCCAGGAACCTCAGAACCCCAAAGAGGGTGTTACAGCATGTCACATCCCAGGCTCGGGGAGCCCTGAGATCTGGGCCCCCATAAAGGGTTGCAACTCTTCTGTCCTTCTTGCTGCCTGCAGCACAGTGAGCAGTGCAGGGGTGTGTTTTTAGGGGGGCATGTTTCGGCCCATTTGTGTTACAGCTCCTTCAGTCCTGTAGCCCCGCTCCAGAACACAGCTCCTGGACTGGTCTGGCCCCGCCACTGCTTCCTGTTATGTGGGGTGCCCACCCAGCACTGGCCAAGGGTGGGAGGGCTATAGTGTTACAGCAGCTCTGGCTTGGGGAGCCCTGAGGTCTGGGCCCCAGAAGGGTTGCCACTCTTCACTCCTGCAGTTCAGGAGGATGTCACTGCCTGCAGCTCAGCAAGCCAGTCAGGAATGTGTCACAGCCACTTTTGCTCCTGCCATTCAGTGGGTCCTGAGCTCTTGTCCCATGACCAGGAAGAATGAGGTTATGCAGACAACTGGAGGGTGAGCAAGGTGGAAAGGAGCTTTATTGAGCGACTGAACAGCTCTCAGGAGACCTGAAGTGGGTAGCTTCTTCCCAAAGGCAGGTCATCCCTAGGAGTGTCTGAGTCTGGCTGAGACTGGGGTTTTAATATGCTTAGAATGGAGTAAGTGTATGCTGATTGGTCCATGGGCAGCCATGGGAGGGCCTGGAAAAAGCACTATTCAATTGGCCTAAAGGAATTGATGAAATTCTCACCTGGGTAGTGGACTCCAGCAGGAACTGGCAGCCTGGACCCCATGCTTTAGGCGGTCCCTGGCTTGAAGATGGGGTTTCACCAGGGACCTGCCCCTTTCCACTTAAGAACCTGTCTGCCTCCCACCTCCAATAACATGCCATCTGCAGTGCCCAGGGTGTCTGTGCTGAGGGGCACTTGCAAGCCCTTGCCGAGCTGCCCTCAGCACCCCCCACCTCTCTCCCTGAGCTCATCAGCGCCCAAAGTTTCAGATGGGGATAAGGCAGTGGGTTGGGGGGGCACTGGTGTGTCAGTGCCACCCCAAGTGTATGCACACTTAGCTGGGTCGTGACGGTGCCTGGGATCAGCTACAACCATGCTCTGCACCAGAGCAGGCACCCAGAGTGGGGAGAGGCCAGGGAGCCGGAGCAGGCACTTTCAAACCTGCAGGGGCAGAGAGCTTCCTGGGCCTCCAAGAGTGCAGGGATGCCTGGGTCATGGGCCGCAGCTGGGCAAGGGCAGCTGCAGCTACACCCAGGAGCATGGGCTCCTGCCCCACCAACTCAGTAGGGTGTGGGGCTCCTGGTGGACCGTCTGTTCCTGGACCCTGCTGGCTCCACAGAGTGTACAGCCCTGGCCCGCGGCTCCCCCACTGTAGCTGGCATCTCCACAGCGGCCCCTCCAGATGAGCCACCACCACCATCATTGCCACACTTAATTTGTTGTGAAGTGAGTTTCTTGTTCAGAAGCAATGCTGTGTAGAATACCATGATGGTGGATATGTCATTTTTGTAAGACCATGGATGATAGTTTTGGCAGAATCACTGTACACAAGGAAAGCAAATCCATATCCAGATTACTTATTCTGGTAAGAAGAAATCACTGCTCCTTCCATGGTGGAAGTGGTCCAGTGTAGTCAACTTGTCACCAAGTAGCTGGTTGCTCACCCCAGGGAATGGTGCCGTATCAAGGACTCCGCTGCTGGCCAATTGAGTACTCAGCTGTAACTGTATCAAGATTAATCTTGGTGAATAGAAATGCATGTTGCTGATTCCATGCATAACCTCTTCCTATGCTACCATGGCCACTTTGTTCATGAACCCTTTGAGCAATGGTATGAGTGGCTGGGAAAAGAGACCGACTTGCATCCACAGAAAGGGTTATTCTATGTCCTTAATTATTAAAATCTTCCTCTGCTGAGGTCATCCTTCAATGAGCATTCATGTGGAACACACATGTCTTCACTTTCTCTGCCCATTCAGAGAAGACTACTCCCCTACCTCTTCCTCAGACTTTTCTTGTCACCAGTTTTCCATTCATGTTACTTATAAGTCCCTTCCCATCCGGCCAGATCATTTGCCATAGCTCATGAATCAGTATAGATTCATATCTCTGACCATTTCTTCTTCTAAGCAAAATGAACAACCAGGTGCAGTGCTCAAAGTTCTGCCCACTGGGAGAATTTCCCTTCACCACTGTTTTTCAGGAATGTCACAGAGGGGGCCTGTAGTGCTGCAGCTGTCCACTCTCAGGTGGTGCCTGCATTTCATGCAGAACAATCTGTAAACCAGTCTTGGGGTTTCCCTTCCTCAGTCAACTTATTGTAGGGAACTCCCCATGAGGTCATAGGGGTGGGATGGGAGAGACAAGGTAGTATAGCAGGAGTTGGGGCCACAGGCATTTGCACCACTTCTTCACATAACTTACTTGTGCCCAACTCAAGCCTGATCTCGTATATGCCACTTCCATTTGATGATGGAGTGCTGCTAAGCATACCCAACTTCATGGCTTGGTGGGTCAGATAACTCCTAGTTCATACTGGGAAGCTCAGGTTGCATAGATAGTAACTTGGTGGCCCATGGTTAAGCATTCGGTCTCTACTAAGGCCCAGTAGCAGGCCAAACACTGTTTCTCAAAGAAAGAGTAGTTATCTACAGGAGATGGCAAGACTTCGCTCCAAAGTTTTAAGAGTGTTGTGATTCACCTGTACAGGCCTGTCAAAGGCTCCAAACAGCACCTCTATCAGCCATTGATACTTCAAGTATTATCAGATCTGCTAGATCATAAGGCCTAAGTGGCAGAGCAGCTTGGACAGTGACCTGGACTACTACAGAGCCTTCTTTTGTTCTGGTCCCACTCAAAACTAGCTGCTCTTCAGTTTCAATTGGTAAACGGGTCAAAGTAGTGCACTGAAATGGGGAATATGTTGCCTGCATGATCCAAAGAGACCCACTAGGTGTTATGCCTTTGTTGTTGTTGTAGGAGGGGCTAGATGCAACAAATTATCTTTCACCTTACATGGTGAAGGATACCCCACACTATTGGACCCCTAGAAATTTCAGTGAGGTGGAAAGTCCCTGAATTTTTGTCAAATTTATTTCCAGCTTCTGACACTCAAATGTCTTACCAATAAGGCTAGAATAGTTGCTACTTCTTGCTCAATAGATCCAGTGAGCATAATATCATCAATGTAATGAACTAGTGTGATATGTTTTGGAAGGGAAAGATAATCACATTACCCATGTACTAAATTATAACATAGAGCTGGAGAATTGATATATCCCTGAGGTAGGACAGTGAAGGTATATTGTTTACCATTCCAGCTGAAAGCAAACTGCTGCTGGTTGTCCTTATTGACAGGAATAGAGAAAAAGGCATTTGCCAGCTCAATAGCTGCATACCAGGTACCAGTGGATGTATTAATTTGCTCAAACAATGAAACTACATGTGGAACAGCAACTGCAATTAGAATCGCCATCTGGTTAAGATTATGGTAATTGAGTGTCATTATCCAAGATCCACCTGATTGCTGTACAAATAGGCAAGTTGAGTGGGGATGTAGTAGGAATCACTACTCTGTATCTTTAAAGTCCTTGATGGTTGTAAGATTGCTTTCTTAAATGTTTAAAATAAATTTTTATAAAAAATGTTAGGCCTTACTTGGGCCTGAAGTTTCCTTTGTGGAAAAGTTTTAAATTACAAATTCAATTTCCTTAATAGGCACAAGACTAGTAAAATTTTTCTCTTTATTTTTGTTTTTCTTTTGGCAATTGGAGTTTTTTTTTTTTTTTTTGAGACAGAGTCGCTCTGTCACCCAGGCTGGAGTGCAGTGTCATCTCGGCTTACTGCAAGCTCCGCCTCCCAGGTTCACGCCATTCTCCTGCCTCAGCCTCCCGGGTAGCTGGGACTACAGGCGCCTGCCACCATGCCCAGCTCATTTTTTGTATTTTTAGTAGAGATGGGTTTCACCGTGGTCTCGATCTGCTAAGTGCATTTGTCTTTTTTAAGATCTGCTAAAGATACAAAAAATTAGCCAGGCGTGGTGGCATGCGCCTATAATCCCAGCTACTTGTGAGGCTGAGGCAGGAGAATCACTTGAACCTGGGAGCCGGAGGTTGCAGTGAGCGGAGACTGTGCCATTGCACTCCAGCCTGGGCGACAGGGTGAGACTCCGTCTGAAAAAAAAAAAAAAAAAAGAAATGTCCTTACCTTTCCGGATGTTAATAAACCACAATTGTTTTCTTATGCTTACTGTTTACGTATCTGTCTTCTCTATCCTTTCACTTTTAGCCTATCTCTGTCTTTATATTTCAGGTTGATCTCTTATGGATAGTATATTCACTTTTTTTTCAACTTTTATTTTGGATTCAGAGGATGCTTGTGTAGGTGTGTTACATGGGTATATTACATGATGCAGAGGTTTGGGGTACAGATGATTCTGTCACCCGGGTAATGAATATAGTATCCAGTAGCTAGTTTTCAGCCTACACCCAACTCCCTCCCCTCTCTAGTAGTCCCTAGTGTCTATTGTTCCCATCTTTACATCTATGTATACTCAATGTTTAGCTCGTACTTATATAAGTAAGAACACGCAGTATTCAGTTTTCTGCTCCTACGTTATTTCACTTAGGATAATGGCCTCCAGCTGCATCTATGTTGCTGCAAAGGACATGATTTAATTTTTTTATTTTTTTAATATTTATTTATTTATTTATTTTGATACAGAGTCTTGCTCTGTCGCCCAGGCTGGAGTGCAGTGGCATGATCTCCACTCACTGCAAGCTCCACCTCCTGGGTTCACACCATTCTCCTGCCTCAGCCTCCTGAGTAGCTGGGACTACAGGTGCCCACCACCACGCCTGGCTAATTTTTTGTATTTTTAGTAGTGACGGGGTTTCACCGTGTTAGCCAGGATGGTCTCGATCTCTTGACCTTGTGATCCACCCACCTTGGCCTCCCAAAGTGCTGAGATTACAGGCGTGAGCCACCGCGCCCAGCCGATTTCATTGTTTTTTGCAGCTGTGTAGTATTCCATGATGTATGTGTGCCACATTTTCTTTATCCGATTCACCATTGATGAGTACTTAGGTTGATTCCATGTTTTTGCTATTGTGAATAGCACTGCAATGGATGTATGAGTGCATGTGTCTTTTTGGTAGAATGATTTGTTTTCGTTTGTGTATATACCCAGTAATGGGATTGCTGGGTCAAATGGTTGCTCTATTTTAAGTTCTCTGAGAAATCTCCAAACACAGAGAATGTTGGCCTGTAGTTTTCTTTTTTTATTGTGCCTCTGCCAGATTTTGGTATCAGGATGATGCTGGCTTCACAGAATGAGCCAGAGAGGAGGCTCTTCTCCATTTTTTGGTATAGTTTCAGTAGGATTTGTACCAGTTCTTCTTTGTACACCTGGTAAAATTTGACTGTGAACCCATATGGTCCAGTGCTTTTTTTGGTTGGTAGGTTTTTTTAGTTACTGATTCAGTTTTGAAATTTGTTATTGGTCTGTTCACGTTTTCACTTTCTTCCTGGTTCAATCTTGAAAGGTTGTGTATTTCCAGGAATGTATCAATTTCCTCTACATTTTCTAATTTGTATATATAGAGGTGTTCATAATAGTCTCTGGGGATCTTTTGTATTTCTATGGGATCAGTTGTAATGTCATCATTGTCATATCTTATTGCACTTCTTTGGATCTTTTTCTTTTTTTGTTAATCTAGATAGTGGTCTAAATCTTGTTTATTCTTTCAAGAAGGAATTTTTGGTTTCATTGATCTTTGGTATGGATTTTGGCATCTCAATTTCATTCAGTTCTTATCTGATTTTAGTTATTTATTTTCTCCTGGTAGCTTTAGAGGTTTTTTTTTCTAGTTCTTCTAGGTGCAATGTTAGATTATTAATTTGAGATATTTCTAACGTCTTGATGATGGCATTTAGCACCATAAACTTTCCTCTTAACACTGCTTTAGCTGCATCCCAAAGATTTTGGTAATTTGTGGCTTTATTTTCATTAATGTCAAAGAATTTTTTAATTTCTGCCTAAATTTAAATTTTCACCCATGAGTTATTCAGGAGCAAGTTGTTTAATTTCCATGTTTTTGTGTAGTTTTGAGAGATCTTCTTGGTATTGATTTTTATTTTTATTACACTGTGAATTGTGAGTGTGCTTGGTGTGATTTCAGTGTTTTTTAATTTATTGAGACTTGCTTTATGACTGAGCTTGTGGTCAATCTTAGAATATTTTCTGTGTGCAGATGAGAAGAATGTGTGTTTTGTGGTTGTTGGGTAGTATTCTGTAGATATCTATTACGTCTGACATGGTTTGGCTGTGTCCCTACCCAAATCTCATCTTTAATTATAGTTCTGATAATTCCCACATTTCATGGTAGGGACCAGGTGGAGACAATTCAATTATGGGGGTGGTTTCCCCCATACTATGCTCATGATAGTTACTCAGTTCTCATGAGATCTAATGGTTTTATAAGGAGCTTCCCGCTTCACTGAGCTCTCTTCTCTCTCCTACTGCCCTATGACGAGGTGCCTTCTGCTGTGACTGTCAGTTTCCTGAGGCCTCCCCAGCCATGTGGAACTGTGAGTCATTTAAACGTCTTTATAAATTACCCAGTCTCAGGTGTGTCTTCATAGCAGCATGAGAACGGACTAATACAGTAAATTGGTACTGCAGAGAATGGGGTGCTGCTATAAAGATACCCCAAAACGAGAAAGCAACTTTGGAACTGGGTAACAGGCAGAGGTTGGAACAGTTTGGAGGTCTCAGAAGAAGACACGAAAATGTGGGAAAGTATGGGACATTTCTAGAGACTTGTTGAATGATTTTGACCAAAAGGCTGATAATGATATGGACAGTGAAGTCCAGGCTAAGGTGGTCTTAGATGGAGATGAGGAGCTTGTTGGGAACTAGAGTAAAGGTGACTCTTGCTAGGATTTAGCAAAGAGACTGGTGGCATTTTGCCCCTGCTGTAGAGATCTGTGGAACTGAACTTTAGAGGATGATTTAGGGTAACTGGCAGAAGAAATTTCTAAGCAGCAAAGCATTCACAAGGAAGCAGAGCATAAAAGTTTCAAATATTCGCAACCTGATGATGCAATAGAAAAGAAAAACCCATTTTCTGGGGAGAAATTCAAGCCTACTGCAGAAATTTGCATAAGTAATGAGATATGTGAGATGTGTGATATATGAGATTTGATCCTGTTATCATGTTGTTAACTGGTTGTTTTGTAGATTTTATTGTTTATTGCTTTATATTGTCTGTGGGCTATGTGCTTAAGTGTGTTTTTGTTGTAGGAGGTATCAATCTTTCGCTTAACTGTTTAGTACTCTCTTAAGGACCACTTGTAAGACTGGTCTGCTGATAATGAATTCCCATTGTGTTTGCTTGTCTGAGAAGGATCGTATTTCTCCTTCACTTATGAAGCTTAATTTGGTGGAAAATGAAATTCTTGGTTGAAATTGCTTTTCTTTGAAGATGCTGAAAACAGGTCCCCAATCTCTTCTGTGTGTAAGATTTCTGCTGAGACGTCTGCTGCTAGCCTGATGGGGTTCTCTAGGTAAGTGATCTGACCTTTTTCTCAGGCTGCCTTTAAGGTTTTTTCTTTTGTGTTCACCTGGTGAATCTCATGACCTATGCCTTAGTGACGGTTGTTTTGTATATTATCTCACAGGGATTCTCTGTATTTCTTGAATCTGCATATCAACCTCTCCAGCAAGAGTGGGAAATTTTTCATGGATTTTATCTTCAAAAATGTTTTCCAAATTGCCTACTGTCTCTGTTCTTCCTCTCAAGAATGCCAGTGAGTTATAGATTTGTTCATTTTACATAATCTCATATTTCTCAGAGGTTTTGTTCATTTTTAAAAAATTATTTTTTCTTTATTTTTGTCTGACTGAGTTGATTCAAAGACCCAGTCTTCAACCTCTGAGATTCCTTCCTTAGCTTAGCCGGTTCTACTGTTAATGCTTCTGACTATATTATGAAACTCTTATTGTGAATTTTTCATTTCCAAAAGTTTAGTTGAGTTCTTTCTTAAAATGACTATTTCACCTTTTGGTTCTTGGATTGTTTTTCCTGTATTCTTTGGATTCTATGTATTGGGTCTCAATTTTCTTCTGGATCTCGATGAACTTCCTTGCCATTTAGATTCTGAATTCTATATCTGATATTTAGTCATTTCTTGTTTCTTTTCTTTCTTTCTTTCTTTCTTTCTTTCTTTCTTTCTTTTTTTTTTTTTTTTTTTTTTGAGACATAGTCTAGCTCTGTCACCCAGGCTCAAGTGCAATGGTGTGGTCTTAGCTCACTGTAACCTCCACCTCCCAGGTTCAAGCAATTCTCCTGCCTCAGCCTCCCAAGTAGCTGGGACTACAGGCGCGTGCCAACACACCCGGCTAAATTTTGTATTTTTAGTAGAAATACGGTTTCACTATGTTGGCCAGACTGATCTCAAACTCCTGACCTCAGGTGATCCACCCACGTGGGCCTCCCAAAGTACTAGGATTGCAGACGTGAGCCACTGGTCATTTCAATCCAGTTAAGAACCATTGCTGGGGTACTAGGGTGCTCATTTGGTGATAAGGGGACAGCCTGGCTTTTTGAATTACCAGAGTTCTTGTACTGGTTCTTTCTCATCTGAGAGGGCTGTTGTTCCTTTAACTGTGGTGTAAGTCGAGTATAGTTAGTTGGCTTTATTTCTGGTTGCTTTCAGAGGGCCAAGGCTCTGTACAGGATCTTTATTTGTGGCTGCTTTCTTGTCTTAGGTTCACAGGTGCTGTATACTGGCAAAATATTTTTGGTGTTTTAATTAGGGCTGTGATCCAGTACAGTAAATGGCACTTAAGAGTTATGGTGGGAGGTTCCAAGATGGCTGAACAGGAACAGCTCCAGTCTACAGCTCCCAGCGTGAGCGGCACAGAAGACAGGTGATTTCTGCATTTCCAACTGAGATGCCAAGTTCATCTCACTGGGGCCTGTCAGACAGTGAGTGCAGGACAGTGAGTACAGCCCAAGGAGCATGAGCTGAAACAGGGTGAGTCATCACCTCACCCAGGAAGTGCAAGGGGTCAGGGAATTCCCTTTCCTAGCAAAGGGAAGCTGTGACAGATGGCACTTGGAAAATTGGGTCACTCTCACCCTACTACTGTGCTTTTCCAATGGTCTTAGCAAAAGCCACACCAGGAGATTATATCCCGCACCTGGTTTGGAGGGTCCCACGCCCATGGAGCCTCACTCATTGCCAGCACAGCAGTCTGAGATCAAACTGCAAGGCAGCAGTGAGGCTGGGGGAGGGGAGCCCCGCCATTGCTGAGGCTTGACTGTGTAAACAAAGAGGCCAGGAAGCTCAATCTGGGTGGAACACACTGCAGCTCAAGGAGACCTGCCTGCCTCTGTAGACTCCACCTCTGGGGACAGGGCATAGCTGAACAAAAGGCAGCAGAAACTTCTGCAGACTTAAATGTCCCTGTCTGACAGCTTTGAAGAGAGTAGTAGTTCTCCCAGCACAGAGTTTGAGATCTGAGAACGGACAGACTGCTTCCTCAAGTGGGTCCCTGACCCTGAGTAGTCTAACTGGGAGGCACCTCCCAGTGGGGCCGACTGACACCTCACATGGCCAGGTGCCCCTCTGAGATGAAACTTCCAGAGGAATGATCAGGCAGCAACATTTGCTGTTCTGCAAAATTCGCAGTTCTGCAGCCTCTGCTGCTGATACCCAGGAAAGCAGGGTCTGGAGTGGACCTCCAGCAAACTCCAACAGACCTGCAGCTGAGGGTCCTGACTGTTAGAAGGAAAAATAACAAACGGAAAGGACATCCACACCAAAACCCCATCTGTACGTCACCATCATCAAAGACCAAAGGTAGATAAAACCACAAAGATGGGGAGAAACCAGAGCAGAAAAGCTGAAAATTCTAAAAATCAGAGTGCCTCTTATCCTCCAAAGGAACACAGCTCCTGACCAGCAACGGAACAAAGCTGGATGGAGAATGACTTTGACAAGTTCAGAGAAGAAGGCTTCAGATGATCAAACTTCGCTGAGCTAAAGGAGGATGTCCAAACCCCTTGCAAAGAAGCTAAAAACCTTGAAAAAAGATTAGACAAATGGCTAACTAGAATAACCAGTGTAGAGAAGACCTTAAATGACCTGATGGAGACGAAAACCGTGGCGCGAGAACTATGTGATGCATGCATAAGCTTCAGTAGCCAATTCGATCAACTGGAAGAAAGGGTATCAGTGATTGAATATCAAATGAATGAAATGAAGTGAGAAGAGAAGTTTAGAGAAAAAACAGTAAAAAGAAATGAACAAAGCCTCCAAGAAATATGGGACTATGTGAAAAGACTAAATCTACATCTGATTGGTGTACATGAAAGTGACGGGGAGAATGGAACCAAATTGGAAAACACTCTTCAGGATATTATCCAGGAGAACTTCCCCAACCTAGCAAGGCAGGCCAACATTCAAATTCAGGAAATACAGAGAATGCCACAAGGATTCTCCTCGGGAAGGGCAGCTCCAAGACTCATAATTGTCAGATTCACCAAAGTTGAAATGAAGGAAAAAATGTTAAGGGCAGTCAGAGAGAAAAGTTGGGTTACCCACAAAGGGAAACCCATCAGACTAACAGCAGATCTTTCAGCAGAAACTCTACAAGCTGGAAGAGAGTGGGGGGCAATATTCAGCATTCTTGAAGAAAAGAATTTTCAACCCAGAATTTCATATTCAGCCAAACTAAGCTTCATAAGTGAAGGAGAAATAAAATCCTTCACAGACAAGCAAATGCTGAGAGATTTTGTCACCACCAGGCCTGTCTTACAAGAGCTCCTGAAGGAAACACTAAACATGGAAAGGAACAACCAGTACCAGCCACTGCAAAAACATGCCAAATTGTAAAGACCATCAATGCTAGGAAGAAACTGCATCAACTAGCAAGCAAAATAACCACCTAACATCATAATGATAGGATCAAATTCACACATAACAATATTAACTTTAAATGTAAATGGGCTAAATGGTCCAATTAAAAGACACAGACTGGCAAACTGGATAGAGTCAAAATCCATCAGTGTGCTGTATTCAGGAGACCCATCTCATGTGCAGAGAAACACATAGGCTCAAAATAAAGGGATGGAGGAAGATCTACCAAGCAAATGGAAGAAAAAAAAAAAAAAAAAGGAGGGGTTGCAATCCTAGTCTCTGATAAAACAGACTTTAAACCAACAAAGATCAAAAGAGACAAAGAAGGCCATTACATAATGGTAAAGGGATCAATTCAACAAGAAGAGCTAACTATCCTAAATATATATGCACCCAACACAGGAACCCCCAGATTCATAAACCAAGTCCTTAGAGATTTACAAAGAGACTTACACTCCCACACAATAATAATGGGAGACTTTAACACCCCACTGTCAACATTAGACAGATCAACCATACAGAAAGTTAACAAGGATATCCAGGAATTGAACTCAGCTCTGCACCAAGCAGACCTAATAGACATCTACAGACCACTCCACCCCAAATCAACAGAATATACATTCTTCTCAGCACCACATTGCACATATTCCAAAATTGACCACATAGTTGGAAGTAAAGCACTCCTCAGCAAATGTAAAAGAACAGAAATTATAACAAACCGTCTCTCAGACCACAGTGCAATCAAACTAGAACTCAGGACTAAGAAACTCAATCAAAACCGCTCAACTACATGGAAACTGAACAACCTGCTCCTGAATGACTACTGGGTACATAACGAAATGAAGGCAGAAATAAAGATGTTCTTTAAAACCAATGAGAACAAAGACACAACATACCAGAATCTCTGGGACACATTTAAAGCAGTGTGTAGAGGGAAATTTAAGCACTAAATGCCCACAAGAGAAAGCAGGAAAGATCTAAAATTTACACCCTAATATCACAATTCAAAGAACTAGAGAGGCAAGAGCAAACACATTCAAAAGCTAGCAGAAGGCAAGAAATAACTAAGATCAGAGCAGAACTGAAGGAGATACAAAAAAAAACCCTTCAAAAAAATCAATGAATCCAGGAGCTGATTTTTTGAAAAGATCAACAAAATTGATAGACTGCTAGCAAGATTAATAAAGAAGAAAAGGGAGAAGAATCAAATAGACACAACAAAAAATCATAAAAGGGATATCACCACCAATCTCACAGAAATACAAACTACCATCAGAGAATACTATAAACACCTCTACACAAATAAACTAGAAAATCTAGAAGAAATGGATAAATTCCTGGACACATACACCCTCCCAAGACTAAACCAGGAAGAAGTGGAATCCCTGAATAGACCAATAACAGCCTCTGACATTGAGGGAATCATTAATAGCCTACCAACCAAGAAAAGTTCAGGACCAGATGGATTCACAGCCAAATTCTACCAGAGGTACAAGGAGGAGCGAGTACCATTCCTTCTGAAACTATTCCAATTAATAGAAAAAGAGGGATTCCTCCCTAACTCATTTTATGAGGCCAGCATCATCCTGGTACCAAAGCCTGGCAGAGACACACACACAAAAAAGATAATTTTAGACCAATATCCCTGATGAACATTGATGCAAAAATCCTCAATAAAATACTGGCTAACCAAGTCCAGCAGCACTTCAAAAAGCTTATCAACCATGATTAAGTGGGCTTCATCCCTGGGATGCAAGGTTGGTTCAACATATGCAAATCAATGAACATAATCCATCATATAAACAGAACCAAAGACAAAAACTGCATGATTATCTCAATTCATGCAGAAAAGGCCTTCAACAAAATTCAACAGCTCTTCATGCTAAAAACTCTCAATAAACTAGGTATTGATCTCAATAGAAGCTATTTATGACAAACCCACAGCCAATATCATACTGAATGGGCAAAAACTGGAAGCATTCCCTTTGAAAACTGGCATAAGACAGGGATGCCCTCTCTCACCACTTCTATTCAACATAGTGTTGGAAGTTCTGGCTAGGGCAATCAGACAGGAGAAAGAAATAAACGGTATTCAATCAGGAAAAGAGGAAGTCAAATTGTCCCTGTTTGCAGAGGACATGATTGTATATTTAGAAAACCCCATCTTCTCAGCCCAAAATCTCCTTAAGCTGATAAGCAACTTCAGCAAAGTCTCAGGATACAAAATCAATGTGCAGAAATCACAAGCATTCCTATACACCAATAACAGACAGAGAGCCAAATTATGAGTGAACTCCCATTCATAATTGCTTCAAAAAAAATAAAATACCTAGGAATCCAACTTACAAGGGATGTGAAGGACCTCTTCAAGGAGAACTACAAACCACTGTTCAATGAAATAAAGGAGGACACAAACAAATGGAAGAACATTCCATGCTCATGGATAGGAAGACTCAATATCGTGAAAATGGCCATACTGCCCAAGGTAATTTATAGATTCAATGCCATCCCCATCAAGCTACCAATGACTTTCTTCACAGAATTGGAAAAAGCTACTTTAAAGTTCATATGGAACCAAAAAAGAGCCTGCATTGCCAAGTCAATTCTAAGCCACAAGGACAAAGCTGGAGACATCATGCTACCTGACTTCAAACTGTACTACAAGGCTACAGTGACCAAAACAGCATGGTACTGGTACCAAAACAGAGATATAGACCAATGTAACAGAACAGAGCCCTCAGAAATAATACCATACATCTACAACCATCGGATATTTGATAAACTTGACAAAAACAAGAAATGGGGAAAGGATTCCCTATTTAATAAATGGTGCTGGGAAAACTAGCTAGCTATATGTAGAAAGCTGAAACTGGATCCCTTCCTATCACCTTGTACAAAAATTAATTCAAGATGGAATAAAGACTTAAATGTTAGACCTAAAACGATAAAAGCCCTAAAAGAAAACCTAGGTAATACCATTCAGGACATAGGCATAGGCAAGGACTTCATGTCTAAAACACCAAAAGCAATGGCAACAAAAGCCAAAATTGACAAATGGGATCTAATTAAACTAAAGAGCTTCTGCACAACAAAAGAAACTACCATCAGAGTGAACAGGCAACCTACAGATTGGGAGAAAATTTTTGCAATCTACCCATGTGACAAAGGGCTAATATCCAGAATCTACAAAGAACTTAAAGAAATTTACAAGGAAAAAATCAAACAACCCAATTAAAAAATGGTTGAAGGATATAAACAGACACTCTCAAAAGAAGACATTTATGCAGCCAACAGACACGTGAAAAAATGTTCATCATCAATGGCCATCAGAGAAATGCAAATCAAAACCACAATGAGATACCATCTCACACCAGTTAGAATGGTGATCATTAAAAAGTCAGGAAACAACAGGTGCTGGAGAGGCCGTGGAGAAATAGGTACACTTTTACACTGTTGGTGGGGCTGTAAACTAGTTCAACCATTGTGGAAGACAGTGTGGTGATTCCTCAAGGATCTAGAACTAGAAATACCATTTGACCCAGCCATCCCATGGTATATACCCAAAGGATTATAAATCCTGCTGCTATAAAGACACATGCACACATATGTTTATTGCGGCACTATTCACAATAGCAAAGAATTGGAACCAATCCAAATGTCCATCAGTGATAGAGTGGATTAAGAAAATTTGGCATATGTACACTATGGAATACTATGCAGCCATAAAAAAGGACGAGTTCATGTCCTTTGTAGGGACATGGATGAAGCTGGAAACCGTCATTCTCAGCAAACTACCACAAGGACAGAAAACCAAACACCACATGTTCTCACTCATAGGTGGGAATTGAAGCACTTGGACACGTGATGGGGAACATCACACCTGGGCCTGTCATGGAGTGAGGGAAGAGGGGAGGGATAGCATTAGGAGATGTACCTAATGTAAATGATGGTTAATGGGTGCAGTACACCAACATGGCACATGTGCACATATGTAACAAACCTGCATGTTGTGCACAGGTACCCTAGAACTTAAAGTATATACAGAAAAAAAAAAAAAGCATTTTAACCAACTTGAGCCAAGACCTCCCAGCACACTGCAAAATCCTCCTGTCTTCCTCATCCCGAGACACAGCTTACATGCTGTGGTTCTCTCCCTTCCTGCCTTGAGTTCTGTTAACTTAGTTTTGCTTTATCAGCAGATGGTTTGATGATGCATTAGATAGCTCAACAGGTATCCCAAGAGCAAAGAGACCAATAGTGAAATGAGCTTGGGAAATACTGTATACCAATTCTACCTGTGTGGAAATTATAATCATGTTAGCATAATAAAGCTTCTGAGAAGTTCAAAAATAATAATAAATAAGTACACTCTCTATACTGAAGAGAAAAAAAAAAAAGAGTGATGGCTAGGAGGTAGGCCCTTAGCCATGTGGCTCTTTTGTATTTCAGCACATTTGCTGTAGTGCTCTGTGGTGGGTCAGAGGAGAGAGATGACTCCCTCACTGGGTTCACTCTTGGGTCTTGGATTAGCCCCCTCCAATCACTGGAGCCACCCCTGTGTTTCCTTTGTTAGATGTTCTGGGCCACAGGGCTCCCTTGGGGAAAGGCCATGGCTGACAGACAGCCTACCCGCTTCCTGGGCTGGCCCTGCCCAGGAAGGCATGCCCTGCTCCCGTACCAGCCCACCAACCCAAGCATCTAACCTCTGTCAGTGTTCTGAGATTGGGGACTCTTTCCTGACTTGGGTACCACCAAGCCAGTGGGTCTTCCCCTGCTAGGAGTAGTGGGGGATAGGATTCACAGTCTGCCATCCAGGCAGTTCCCTGGGGAACGCAGAGCTGTCCCTATCCGTAGGATTCAAGTTGGGGTGGAACTCCCTGAACCCACACTGGAAGCCCAAGCCAGCAAGACTTGCCTGGCTAGGCACAGTGGGGACAGGGGGAGTCACAAGATCTGCCACCAGTGTGTTTCCCAAGGGAACACAGAGCTGTGCCCACTCACAGAATTCAAGCAGGGAGCACAGTTGCTGTTCTGGAAGCTGAGTGGAGCCTTCTCTGGCAAGGAGGAGTGGGGCAGTCGGACTGCCTCCCAGCACCATGACTGTAGCCTCTGTTGGCATTATGGCATCTTGTACTGGGCTGCTCAGGGATTCAGGGACTGTGGGGCTCCCTGTGGTCTTGAGGGGTGCCTCTGCAAAAACTCCAGGTGGCTGGCTGTGTCAGTCTAGAGACTGAGAGGAGGATGTCAAAGGGCTTCTCCCCTTCCTAGGATTGCAAATGTTCCAATGGGAGTGTGGATTCCCCAGGAACTCTTATCATATCACTCTTTCCATGTGTTAGAGAGCTTCTCCTGGCTCCCCACTAGTCCCAGGTGGGTGGCTGCTCAGAATATTTAGTTCATTTACATGTAACATAATTACTAGTTTTAAGTATACTGTCTCATTATTTTTTTGTTTAGTTGTAGCATCTGTTTTCTGTTCCTGTTTCTCCTTTTCTGACTTCTTTTAAGTTAATGGAATACTTTTTAGTGTTCCATTTCAATTCTACTAATTTTTTTTAAAGCTATACGTGTGTGTGTATGTGTGTGTGTGTGTGTGTGTGTGTGTGTCTGTGTTGTTGTTGTTGTTGTTTGGTTTGGTGGTTGCTCTGGAAATTACAATATGAATTCCTAATTTTCACAGTCTCTTTGGAGTAATATTGTACAACTTCATATAAAATGTGAGCATCTTGTCACAGTTAAGTTCCACTTTTCATGCCCTTATCCTTTGTGCTATTCTTGTCATATATTTTATATCTACCTAGGATATAAACTCTGTGATAAAGTTATATAATTTTTGCTTTGAACAGTCTATGGCCTTTCAAAGAAGTTAAGGGAAAGTGTTAAAACATGATGTTTTTTATTTACCCACATATTTGTGGCTACTAGTGCTCTTGATTCCTTCCTGCAGATTTGAATTTCCATTTGGTGTCATTTCTCTTTAGCCTGAAGAGCTTTCTTTAGCCTTTTTTATTAGCACATATTTACTGGTGTCCATTTCTTTCCATTTTTATTTATAAAATTTATTTCAGTCTTATTTATGGGGAATATTTTTGCTTGGTATAAAATTCTGAGTTGATAGTGTTTCTTTTATTCAGTACTCTAAAGATGGCTTTCAATTGTCTGCTGGCCTCTAATAATTTTTATGAGAAGTTGGTAATCATATGTGTAATTTACCCCATTTGTAATTGTCTTAGCCAGTTTAGGCTGCTATAACAAATTACCATAGACTGGATAGCTTAAACAACAGACATTTATTTCACCTAGCTCTGGAGGCTAGAAAGTCTAAGGTCAAGGCTCCAGCAGATCTGCTATCTGGTGAGGGCCCACTTCTTGGTTGCAGGTGCTGACTTCTCATTGTATCCTCACATGGCAGAAAGAGAGCAAGCTAGCTTTCTGGCTTCTTCTTATAAAGACACTAATCCCCTCCATCAAGGTTCCACCCTCATGTCTAATGATCTCCCAAAAAACCCATGTCCAAATACCATCAAGTTGGAGATTAGATTTTAACCTATGAATTTGGGAGGAGACACAAACCTCCCATCTCTAATAGTAATGTATCTCTTTGTTTCATGGCTGCTTTTAATATTGTCTCTTTATCTTTGGATTTTAGAGTTTGACTATAATGTTCCCAGATGTAGTTCTCTTTGTATTCATCCTTCTTGGAGTTTACTGAGTTTCTTGGATCTGTAGTTTGATGCTTTTCATCAGATTTGGAGAAATTTTGACTATTATTTCTTCAAATGTTTTTCCTGCTCCATTATTTCTATTATTTTTCCATAGAACTCCTGTAGTATGTATATTAGATGTGATTGTCCCATAGACCACTGAGGTCTGTTCAATTTTTAAGCCTATCCTTTATCTTCAGATCGGATGGTTTCTATTTATCTCTCTTCAAGTGTATTTATCATTTAATCTGAAGTCTCCAATCTGCTGCTAAACTTATCTGGCAAAATTTTCATTTCACATATATACTTTCAGTTTTTGAATTTCCATTTACTTATATTCTGTGTTTCCTGTTTCACTGCTCAGATTCCACATCTGTATACTCATTTTGACTATCTTTCACTTTAAGTCTTTGATCCTATTTGTAGTAGCTGCTTTAAGGTCATAGTCTAATAATTCCAACATCTGGATAGTCTTGGATTCTTTTCTTATTTTTTTCTTTATTTCTTTAGTTTGGGTACAGTTTTCTGTTTGTGTGTCTAGTAAAATTTTACTGTAGCCTGAACATTATAGATGATACATTATAGGAATGCTAGTCTATGTGTTGAGTATTGAATTTTATGGTGGCTTGTTAAATCACTGGTAGATCCTTTTTGGTTCTGTCAGGCTCACTTTTGTTCTATGTTAGGGAAGGTCTATTTTGGTTTTGATTTAGTCTTAGGTATGCTCTTTCTCTGTGCTATAGTCCTTACTCCTAAGGTTCCTATTTCTAAGTAGAGACTGTGTTCCTAAGGCATCGTTTTTCTGCAATGTTGACTGAATTCTAGACTGGGAAACTCCAGTATCTCCCAGCACCACACAATCTCTGGTATTACCATTCACCTTTCAACCTTGCGGCAATCGATCTCTGCTAGACCTCAGGAAGATTTGACCTGTGCAGGGATCCATGGTGCATTCTCACTCAGACTTTTGAGACTTCCCCTCTGCACAGTTGCTTCTCTAGCACCCAGGATCACAAATTCCAACTGTTTTAGCAGCCTGGAATCTCTGCCTCACCTGTTCACTCTGCTTTCATTTCATTTCCCTATGTTGTGGCAAGAATATGTCCCAGGCAGAGAGTGGGGGAAATTGTGGGGCTCACCTCATGTTTCCCTTCTGTCAGGAATAGCAGTCCTATGATGCTGATATGGTTTAGATCTGTGTCCTCACCAAATCTCATGTGAAATGTAATCCCCAGTGTTGGAGGTCGGGCCTGGTGGGAGGTATTTGGATCATGGGGGCAGATCCCTCATGAATGACTTAGCTTCATTCCTTTAGTGATGAATGAATTCACATGAGATCTGGTTGTGTGAAAGTGTGTGGCATCTCCCACTCTCTCTTTCTCTTACTCCCACTGAAACCGTGCGAGCTGCCTGCTCTCTCTTCACCTTCTATCATGATTGTAAGTTCCCTGTGGCCTCCCCAGAAGCAAATGCTGGTGCTGTGCTTCCTGTACAGCCTACAAAACTGTGAGTCAGTTAAACCTCTTTTTTTAAAATAAATTATCCAGTCTCAGGTATTTCTTTATAGCAACACCCAAGAGTGGTCTACACAGAAAATTGGTACTAAGGAATGGAGTGTTGCTATGAAGATACCTAAAATTGTGGAAGCAGTTTTGGAACTGGGTAATGAGCAGAGACTGGAAGAGTTTGGAGGGCTCAGCAGAAGAAAGGAAGATAAGGGAAAGTTTGCAACTTCTTAGAGCCTGGTTAAATGATTGTGACCAAAATGCTGATAGTGACATGGACAATGAAGGCCAGACTGATGAGGTCCCAGATGGAAATGAGGAACTTGTTTGTGAACTAGAGCAAAGGTCTTGTGTGTTAGGCCTCAGCAAAGTGCTTGGCTGCATTCTGTTCTTGCTCCAGGGATCTGTGGGAGTTTGAACTTAAGAGTGATGATTTAGGGTATCTGGCAGTGGACATTTCTAAGCAGCCTGCACAACTGTGAGCCAATTAAACCTCTTTTCTTATAAATTATTCAGTCTCTGTATTTCTTTATAGCAATGCAAGAACAGCCTAATACAGATGCCTGTTTTTCTTTTTCCAAAAACAATGGCCTCATATATTTTGCTCATTGTTACAGTTTATTTCAGTGGGAAGGAAAGTCAGGTATCAGTTATTCTGTCATTGTGGGACACTAAAGTCGATGAACACGTTATCTTAAAACCATTTTTGAAATATGATTACACACACACACAGACATACACACACACTTGCTTGTATGTGATGCTTGCCAATGAGAAGACCAAACTTCTATAAAGAAAAATAAGGTTATCTGTGATCTTCTTTAATAAATATTTTCAAAATATTGCAATTGAAAATGTAACACCATTAATTCACTCATCAAATAGCTAAGTAGTGTCTACATTTTGTATTTGTCAAAGAAAGATAAAATCAATTCCAGAAATATTCTTGATAACACTTTTATAAGGCTCTGAAAGTGGCATAAAGAAAATAAGGCAGGGCCTGAGATAGGGAGACTTTTGTTGTATCAGGAAAGACAGGTCACATGTACAAAACGAGTTAAATATGAAGGCAAGGCAGAATATGATTATATGCTAAGCCTGGTTGGAACAAATACATGAGGCAAGCCTGGCTTAAATTCCCCTTATAGCTGGAGGGGCACCTCTGCATCAAACACGATTGCCCCCACACACCCAAGTCTTAGGAACTGGACTAAAATTGGACACCTCACCCAAAGGGTACCAACCTATAGATAGGCCTTAACCAGTGAGATTTCCCACTAAGGATTTGAATGAAGAGGCTCAGAGATTGCAGTCAGTTGGTAGTAGATGTTTGGCCAGTAAGGTTATGTCGAGTTGGCAATGGAATGGGCACTAGTTCAAGCCAAAGTCATGGCCAACTTGTAGCTATGAAGGAGTAAGAACCATAGGTGAGCAGCCTTCAGAGAGACTAGGGTAGATACACCAAGAGAAATAGCAATATTCCAGGGCGGAGGGAAACTATAGCATTCTACCTGATAATTTTCCAGTTCGGTCTGCTTTGTGCTTCTAATATTAAATTCCTGTAATAGTCTACAGTATCCTTTCAATAACTCTCTTTTTACTTGAGATGGTTTTAGTGTTTGGTTTTCTTCCCATATAGTGAAATACACTCTAACTAGAATCATGGTTTAGATGAAAAGTGCTGTAGGAATTCAGCCAAGATAGAAATTACTCCAGGCTGCAGAAGTCAAAGAAGGCTTCATGGAGGAGATCAAACTGAAGATTCATCTCAAAGAAACAGCTAGTTTGAATAGAATAGTGTGTGGGTGACCTTTGCATGCCTCAAAAATGCCCTTTGTAGTCCATATTATACAAGCTTTAAAAATAAACCACTAACTTAAATTTTGTATTATGTTCCCATCAGTCATTGACGGTTTCTCCTTTATTTGCTTCCTATGTGAGAGGAACCATCTAGTTCTTTGAGCGGTGTCAGGGTTTCAATATGTTCTGTTTTACTGTCTTTTGGTTTTGTATGTTACACTTCGGCCAAAGAGCTGCAGTCAAAAGTTACAGAAAAGCTATTAAAATGCCATGGAATTATTTTTATTTTCACTCTATCTTGGCTGACCCTCATATATTTATTACCTACTTATAAAATGTAGAATCACTTTGGGTAGTACTAGCACTAAATGAGCATTGGAACACTAGGTTTTAATTCCAGTTTGAATAATTGCTTTGCTGCTTCCCAGAATTTTGACTCACTTTCCCCATCTGTAAAGAGAATGAGTATTGAAGTTCTTAGACCTTGCATCATGTCAGAATAATGTGTCATTATGGGAACTAATGAGATCATGTTCATAAGAGGATTTGATTTCTTCATTGTGGTAAAACATCAGAGATGGCAAATCCACCCAGCAATTGTTGTCATAATAATTATAGTAAGCAATTAAAAAACGTACAACAGTGGTGGTGGTCTACTTTTTCTGTAATTATAAAGAAGATTAGGAAGGGAGAAGGAAGAGGTTGAGAAATGAAAACCAGACTTGCTTTGAATGAGATAGCATCTGACTTTCCCCTGGAGGTAGAGGCAGATAAGCAGTCTCCAAAGGAATAATTTCCTAATCCTTTACTCTGCATCACTACAACCTTCCCACTGTCTCCTTTGAGAGGGCACCAATGAAAACAGCTCTGTCGTTAACTAATGCTTTCCTATTTGTTGGGATAAATGGTGACATTTGGTGTAATGGTATTGCAGGTCAGTTTGAACAATTGCTTGCTGTCAAGAGATCCTGAAGTAGAAGGCAGAAACTGTAAGCAACACCAGATAGGAACAGTATGAAATTTGCAATGCCCAAAGAAATAAGGGCTTCATTTTGCAGGTTTTGGATGGTCTGTGTTTATGTACAGAGAGCATTCTGACATGTGTTGGCAGAAATATCAGGCAAGGCTGCGTGAGTGATAATGTTCCCGGAAGAGAAAAACCAGGAACTAGAAGGCAACCAACTATCATAAAAGTAATTAATTGTTTTACTTTTTAATGGTCTGGCAAGATTGCCTTTTTAAAAAAATGAATCATACAAATGGGACCGTGATGTCAGACAGACTGTCCATTGAGACTTAAGAGACTAGTTCCTGCTATAAATTATTATAATGAGTTCATTTCTAAAATGTTTTATGAGGTTGAGAAGTGTGTTGTCAAATTATTTTTCTTAAATCTCTCATTGCTTTAAATGGCTTTCAGAGTACATTTCAGGGTAACATTTCCTTTCAGAAATTCCTTCCAAGTTTAGTGGCTGTTGTTTTACCAATCAGGTCTTTCTCCAAGGATGGTTTTAGTGCACGATTTTTCATGACTCAGCTTAAAATGAACAAGACCTCATTGTTGGCTTTCTTGTTTTCGCACCGGCATTATTGACAAGATCTGCATAACTCTTGGAAAAAGGTCTGTTGTCTAACCAAGCTACTATGGAAACCTGATCCAGGCCATTTAGAAGCCTGATGCCTTTTCCTCTTGAATTTGTGAAGAAGTTTGAGACTGGTCAAAGTTCCCTTAGAAAATATTCATCAAGGCAGAGGGGCACAGCTTGTTCACTGCATTTCACTTTTCATCTTAAATAAGCTTTGCAAATAGACTCACTGGCCCAGGGTGAAGGGGGCACTGCCTGAGAGGGCATTATAAAGCATGAAGATTTCACTTATTTTGTTCTTTATGTTCTGACTGGGCAGGAGCAGGGAGGAGCAACAGCTTGGCTTCTTTTTTTCTCTTTCTTTTTTTTTTTTTAAGCACACTTACAAAAGTGATGGTTGGAAAATATTGTAGATGCCTGCTCTACATCAGTAAATAATTCTATATTCGTTAGAAGCATTGAAGCTTTACTTCAAACCTACAGGTTCTAAAGAGAAGCCCAGAAATGCTCTGCTGTCCCTTAAGAATCTTCCTTCCCCCACCCCTTTCCTTAAATACCAAATTGAAAAAGAACAGAACACTTGGGGAAGATGAAGAAAGAGTCCATGCATCACCTTGGGAGCCTACTCTGCCTTATAGATAGAGAAGCACTAGGAATGCCCTAAGCTGTGTCTAGTCAAGGGCTTTGCTCAATAAATTCTTCAGGCCACTTCCTTTTTTTGTTTATTGCCAAGTATTCTGAGGTCTTAAAAGAGTAGAGGGAGACTTCACTGCCAGTATCTTTAGGTATAAATCTCATCCCAGTAAACAAGGCTTGCACAATTTATAATGTGGCTATTCATCACTATTTATGATTCATATGTACTTAACACTTTATGATGACTCTGACCACAGCCGTCTCTCATGGAACATATGCCAGAGGAGTAGAACCTTGGGGATGTCTCCTGTTAACATTGACAGGATTCCTTACTGCATGACAACTGGGAACTGAGTGTCTGTGAGTGAGCGATGGCCTCCTTCTTGAGACCGATGTGCATAATGTGCCTGTGGTATGCTTGGTGGGGTACAGAACCTGAGGAGATCACAGTTTTCTTCCATCCTTCCTAGAGGTGATGATATGACCCCACTATTATCTGGGGTAAATGGGATAACTAACAGACTCTACCCATAATTCTTGCCAATATTTCAAACTCTTTTTCCTGCCAGATCTTTTATGCAAGATGGAAAATCACTGCTATTGAGGTTTGTCTTTCTCCACTCCTTTGCTCAAGTTATGCAGATCTTGTCAATAATACTGGTGCAAAAACAAAGCAAGTGAAAGAGTTTGAATAGTCTGATGCTGGATTATCCTGCTTCGGTGAGCAGGAACCGCAGTCATTTCTGTACCAGAGGGTACAGCTGTCACTGGGGTGCAGTTTGGCCTTTCTCAGATTTCTCTGAGGAGGAGGAAGTTTTCCCCACAGTTTCCTTTGTAGACTCTAAACTGTTGGTTCAAAGGCTTTGAGAAGGTGGTCAGATTCCTGGCAGACTCAATGACAGGCAGATTCCGAGTCTGGGGGAAAAGCTATTGTATTATAAAATATTAGATCATTAACTATCAATCACCAAATTTTGTTGGGTACCTACCAGGCACTGTTTTAGATGCTTGGGATACATCACTGAACATAAGAGACAAAAATTCCTGCCCTCATGGTGCTTACATTTAAATGGGAACAACAACAATAAAAAAAAAATAAGTAAGTAATAAGGCAAGGGATATTGGAATGTTGGAAGGGTATATTTCTGATTGTGAGCAGCACTGATTAACCAGGGTGGCCAAGATAGATCTCATCAAAGAGTGAAATTTGAGGAAAGAGTTGAAGGAGGTGAGGGAGTTAGCCTCAGAGATATCTGGAGGGAGAGTGTCCAGATGGAAGGGACAGACCAGACAAAGGCCTTAGACAAGAGACTGCTGGTGCATTTGAGGACAGCAAAGAGGCCCTGTAGCTGGAGCACAGTGAATAACGGGGAGAGTAACAGGAGAGGAGGTCAAAGGCAGTGGGGTGGGACACAACAGGTAGAGAGAGAGCTGTAAGCCATCGTAAGGACCTCAGCTTTTACTCTGCGTGAGATGGTCAGCCACTGGACAGTTTGAGCAGAGGACTGACATGACCTGTCCTTTTTAAAGGTTCATTCTAGCTTCTGTACTAAGAATAGGCTCTGGGAGAATGAGGGTGGAAGCAGAGACCAGTTAGAAGGATGAGGCAATAATCAAGGTGAGAGATGATAGGGTGCCTCAGAGCAGAGTGATAGGAATGGCAGAGGAGACAGAAAGGGAGGACTCTGGATATACTTTTAAAGGTAAATCTGAAAGAATTTCCTGATGGGCGAATGAGTGAGTGAGTGAGTAAATGTCCTCTAGTTTCAGACAGTACTATGATAAGCCTGAGCGGGAGAAAAAAATTCAGTGTCCAGTAATAGCCACCCCCATGCCTCAGTTGGCCCTGGGGAGCAAGAGTAGAAACAGCAACAGATCCATGACTGGTCTGGCTCTGCTTGGTCCTGACCTGTCCTGAACCTCTGGCTTGTCTTGCTGACTGCTTGGCCCCAGACACCTTCGGAATGATACATCAAAATAATATTAAATTTATACTTTACAGTTTATTTATCTCACAGATATATATATGTAGCACCTGTTTTGTGCCAGCTGCCGATCTGGAAGCTGAGGATAAGAGACTTGGAATCACACATTGGTTTATTCAACCGTGCTGGGATCTCTTCTTAGTGCTTCATGATGATCTCATTCAATTTCCCATTCAATTTCTCCCGACAACTCTTTGAGATATAGACTGTTTTCATCCATTTTACAGATGAGGAAACTGGGGCTTAGAAAAGTTAAATAGCTTTCCAAGGTCACACAGGTAGGAAAGGGTGTATGATTTGAATCTAGGTGTGGGTGACCCAGGCTCCATACTCAAAAACAGAAGTTGGCAACCTCTTTCTGTAAAGTGACAGAAAATGTGTTTAGGCTTTGTGGACCATGTAGTTTCTGTTCCAGCTACTCTGTTGTTGTGCTAATGCAGTCATAGGCAATATATAACCACCAATGAGAATGGCTGTATTCCAGTAAAACACTTTATTTACAGAAACTGAAATTAAAATTTCATATAATTTTCATGTCATGAAATATTATTATTCTTTTTATTCATTCCAACTTTGTAAAAGTGTAAACCCTTCTTAGATTGTAGCTCATTAAAAACAGGCAGTGAGCTGGACTTGGCCCTGGGTCATAGTTGTCAATCCCTGCTCTAAAAGATAAAGTCCCTTACCTGATAAGCTTAAAACCTAGAATTTTCCACACACCATGTGTCACCTAGATTTTGATCCTGATAACACTGAGATTTAGAGATAAGGAAGCTGAGGCCCAAAGGGGCTATCACTTGTGAGAGCCACAGAATGGGAGTGACTGGCTGGTCTGCTGAATGCACCTGTGGGCTTCCAGAGGTCATTGCCCCATTTCTCATTGTTGCTTGCTTTCCGCAGAGCACTGAGGGCAACAGCCAGGAACATCATCAGGGTCCATGCTGGCCTTCAATATGATTAGCTCAGCATCCCCCACTAGACACTCTTGAGACCAGAAAGGAAAACAAACCCTGGGCTTGAGAGGAAACTTAAATAGGACATGTAAGGGATTCATCACACACCTTTCAAGAGACTTAGCTCCCGGCTTCTGAGCTGAGCAAAATAGTTGTCTGCTGCCTGGCTCTTTGCTTTAAATATACCTGTCTCAGTGTATTCCTTCTCCCAAGTTCAGACAGTCCTCCTAACTGGGAAGACAAGCATACCTCCTAGATATGGCATTTCTTGCCAATTGTGTCTGTGACAGCCTCTCAGCCCAGGAATGGTGCAGGACCTGCCACATCAGCTGTACTTGTCAGATTCCTTTGAGAATCTGCCCATGAAGCCCCAGACAAAAAGAACGCTCATTTGATATTTGGTTCCACGTTAACTATAAGTCTTTAAACTAACACATAATTTTTAAATCACTTTTGAGCAAAACTGGTTTAAAACATCAGTCAAACAAATGTAAAAAGTGCAGCGAGCCTCCTACAGCCTTTAAAGGGGAATGTAGGAGTTTAAAGAGCATCCAGGAGAAGGAGAGGACGGTGCGAAGGAGGTCAATGGCCTGCTCCTTTTAGAAGTTGTCCTTCGAGTGACCTCTGAATGAGGAGCAGACCACATGCTGCCTGCACCACAGCACAGGTGAGTGGACCCAGGCAGGGCAGCTGCCCATCAGGTGAGAAGTTAGAGACTAGGAACTGCCAGCCAGGCCTGCAGAGATGATCTGAGACCATTGGTTCCTTTTTTGGTAAACTGAGACTGAAAGAGCCAATAGAGAGGTGATGAGGCAAACTCAGAGCTGGGGCTGTCACGTGGCATCATACAAGTTGAACAAAGTTCAAGGAAACAAGGAACCAACAAGAGGAGAAGATGTGCAATGTGGTAATGGCACAGTGCTGGAAGCAAGATCCTCCCCGCCCTTCCATTGAAGTCCTGGAGGTTCTTTCTCGTTCCTGCCTCCAGGATGCCCGGTCCTACCAAGGAGGCTGTCAACATTCCTTTTGTTTTGCTTTGTTTTTGTTTTTCTTTCTTTGTGTGTGTATGTTTGTTTGTTTGTTTGTTTTGAGATGAAGTCTTACTCTGTGGCCCAGGCAGGAGTGCAGTGGCACCCTCTCAGCTCACTGCAACCTCTGCCTCCTGGGTTCAGGCGATTCTGCCTCAGCCTCTGGAGCAGCTGGGATTACGGGTGTGCATCACCATGCCTGGCTAATTTTTGAATTTTTAGTAGAGACGGAGTTTCACCATGTTGGCCAGGGTGGTCTCGAACTTCTAACCTCAAGTGATCCACCCGCCTCGGCCTCCCAAAGTGCTGGGATTACATATGTGAGCAGCTGCACCCATCCTCTTTGTGGTATTTTTTAGACAGAGTCTCACTCTGTCGCCCAGTCTGGAGTGCAGTGGCACAATCTCAGCTCCCTGTAACCTCTGCTTCCCGGGTTCAAATGATTCTCCTGCCTCAGCCTCCTGAGTAGCTGGGATTACAGGCGCCTGCCACCATGCCCGGCTAATTTTTTATATTAAACACCATGTTGGCCAAGCTGGTCTTGAATTCCTTACCTCAAGTGATCCACCCACCTGGGTCTCCCAAAGTGCTAGGATTACAGGCATGAGCCAGCACACCCAGCCGATATTCCTATTCTTGAATTTCTGTAAGATTCTTCCTACTAAATTGAATCCCCTTTACTTGAGCTTGCCTGAGTGAGTGTTGCTGTCGGCCAGAGGAATCATGACTAAAACATCTGTTCAATCATTTATTCATTCACTCAGTCAATATTTGCGTCTAAGCTCTGGGGATCCAGCAATGAACAAGACCAAGTTGCTGCTCCTATGGAGCTCACATTCTAGTGGGAGGATGAAGACATGAAATAAACAGGTGAATATATACTATATCAGTCTCTGGTAAGTATGATGAAAGAATGTGGAGAATCGAGGAGGAGTGAAGGAAATGACAAGTTCTCACTGATGAGGTGAGATTTCAACAGACTTTAGGAAGTAGAGGAGCCAATCCCACAAATACATGGGGGAAACATTCCAGGCCCAAAGCACAGAGAATGCAAAAGGAGACAAATGCTTTCATGTGTCTGAGGATCAGCCAGGGCACCCATGTGGCTGGGATGGGCTGACTGAGTGAGGGTAAAAGCAGTGTAAGATACATCAGAGAGGCTGTAGGAGGTTTTGGATTATTATTATTCATTCAACAACCCTTACTGAACCCTACTATGTGCCAGGTATCCTGACAGTTCCTGGAGTTGGGAATTAGGCTACAAGTATCTTCTGTCTTCAAAGGCTCTAAATAAATTTCACTCCAGCCATGTGACACTAAAATAATCTGCGGCTTGTGCTTTGGTGCTCGGAAAAGGAAACAAGTGCATTAGGAGAGATAAAGCAATTGAGCGATTCACTTACTTCCTGGGGCCAGTATGTCACATGGAAAAAAAATTACAGAATTGCAGAATTGAAATGGGATGTTAAAGTCTTCTTTATCTACTTCAGCCCCTGCCTCTGTGAGGGAGTGTCCTCAAGTTGCCCCAGAAGTGCAGCCCTCTCTCCTTTGCTTTGAAGAGATCCAAATGAGGAATTTCCTTAGCTTTCTCTGGAAGCGCCTTGCATAAACCCAACACATTGAACCTGTGCAATTCTGCGTGAAAACATAAAGGCTTTCTCCCACAATGTTCTGCTACTACCAGAAATGTCACCAGGTGACCCAGTTCCTTCATTCAGATGTTATTTTTAGTGAATGTCAGATGCAGGAAGAGTATCATTATGAGGCTGAGAACAGATCCCCTGCATGTGCCTCCTCTTTTCATCGGCACCACCCGTGGTGGAAAAGACTGACACTTGGCCAGTCTCGCACGAGAAGATAATATCCGACTAGAACCCAAAATACTTGTGCTTCAGCCAAAGGATGACTCTGTCTTTTCTCTTCCAAAGAAAATCAAAACTGTCCCCAAATTAAGTTCCTAAATGCATAACAACTCTGCTAAGTAATGGACTTGAATGTAATTTATCTTTCCCCAGAGACAGAAATACCACTAATAACTATAATTTGGATACAACTGCTTCTCAGATTTACAATCCATCTAACAGATTGTATTTGTTTCTGTGTCTTCTATGAAAAGTCTAAACTTTGACCTGTGATCTCGTAAAGAAAATGCATGAAAATGGAATATTACCAATCTCCCACTGTGTTCTTGTGATAGACAAATCGCTGGTCACTCTTGTCTGTTGTTCTGCTATTGGGGGCTGTGTGTGTGTGTGTGTGTGTGTGTGTGTGTGTGTGTGCATATCAGGGCATGTGAGTGTATTTGTGTGGGGCATGTGCCTGTGTGTTTGTGTGTGACAGGGAGAGTCTGTGTATATGTAGGATTTGAAGCATCTACATTAGAAATCTGCTCATCCTAGTGAATTTCCATGTTCTATTCCTTTGCTCTTGCAAGCTAAGAAAGGCAAAAAGAAAGTTTGCTCAATTGTCAGAAACAGATTTTTGCCATCTGTTTGCCAGGGTACAAAAAAATGAAATTGCTCAAGTTAACACTTAGGATTTGATGAAGGCAACTGGTTTCTTTGAATAAAGTACATGGTTAATTTGATCAGAGTACAGGTTCAATCCTTTATGTGCCACCTAAAGTCAGAGATGAAACCAGCTTAACAGTCAGTATTTTTACCACCTGAACTTCAACTGGCTGTCCTCGAAGTGTTTGTTGTTGGCCACATGTAGGAAGTCACATTGAGTTTGGGTCCATGAAAATTACGAGGAAATCGATCTAAGGTCTGGCCTTGCCAATGGGAAATACTGTCTACATGACATATCAATTAAGTGACATAAGAATGCCAACACCAGTGTTTATGTAAATATAAGGAACTCCACATCTGTACACAAATTGTCTAATTTTCAGTAGGATTATTTTTATACCCAGCAGAGCCTAGTGGTTAAGATCTTGAGCTTCGGATTCAGATAATTTTTAATTCAGAATCCTTCTTCACTTCTTACTTGCTATGGTCACCTTGGACAAATTAATGAGCCTCTCTAAGCCTCAAATTTCTGTCTGTTAAATAGAGGTTTCATAAGACTCAGTGCATTATTATAAGGATTATATGGAATGATGCATTTAAAGCTCTTGGCATAATGCTCCCTCACGATAAGCATTCAATAAATATTGGCTGTTGTCCTCCAGTATTATTGGCTTCTGTGGATAGTAATATGCCCACTGCATCAGGTTGATGTGAGCTTTAAATGAGATAATCCTAGCAAAGACCTAAGCACAGTGCCTAACTCATAGAAAGAGCTCGTAAATGCTGGCCATGAGGGTAGTGATGATGATGACAGTGACCAGAGAGATGAAGTAACTATCCCAAATTCACACAGCTGGCTAGCGGATGAGCAGGAAATAGAATCTGAGTATAATGTCACTTCTCCTATAGTATCCCTCTGTGTTAAAGTTTCAGCTAAGGACTGGTAGTGAAAATGATTCTACCTGAATCTTAATTTTTTTTAACTCAGAACCAGCAGACAACTTCTTTTTTGTTATTTTTATTTTTTAATTTTTACGGATACATAATAGTTGTACGTATTTATGGAATATATGTGATATTTTGAGAAAAGCATATGATGTATAATGATTAAATCAGGGTAATTGGGATATCAATCATCTCAAGCATTTATCATTTCTTTGTGTTAGGAACATTCCAATTCTAATGGGAATGTTAGAAATTTTCCATTTATTCTAGGTATTTTGAAATATACAATAAATTACTGTTATCTATAGTCACCCTATTGTGCTGCGAGTTATTATTCCCTCTACCTAACTGTATTTTTGTACCCATTAACCAACTTATCTTTATCCACCCTCTTCTCCACTTCCCTTCTCATCCTCTGATAGCCACCATTCTATTCACCATCTGCATCTCCACCATCTCTATTCACCATTCTATTCTCCATCTCCATCTATTCACCAAATTTTTTTTAGCTTTCACATATGAGGAAGAACATGCAACATTGTCTTTTTGTGCCTGGCTTATTTTATTTATTTCATATCCTCTAGTCCCATCTATGTTGTTGCAAATGACAAGACTTCATTCTTTTTGTGGTGGAATAATATTCCATTGTGTGTATATACCACATTTTCTTTCTTCATTCATCCATTGATAGATGTTTAGGTTCTTGGCTATTGTGAATGGTGCTGCAATAAACATGGGAGTGCAGATATCTCTTCAATAGATTGATTTTCTTTCTTTGGGATGTGTACCTAGCAGTGGGATTGCTGGATCTTATAGTAGTTCTATTTTTAGTTTTTTGAGGGACCTTTATACTGTTTTACATAGTGGCTGTACTAATTTACATTCCCACCAACATTAAACTGAAAATGTTTTCCTTCGCATCCTCGACAGCATTTGTTATTTTCGGTCTTTTTGATAATACTCATTTTAACTGGAGATGATATCACGTTGTGGTTTTGATTTGCATTTCCCAGATGATTCGTAATGTTGAGCATTTTTTCATATACCTCTTGGCCATTTGTATGTCTTCTTTTGAGAAATGCAGACACCTTCTTAATATTTGAAGTGATTGTTTCTCTTTACTTTGGGGAATTCAGGTTTTTCTAGAACCACATTTCCAATGATAGTCTGTTTCTTGTACCTACCTTCACACCATGAATTAACCACCTTTTCAATTTTCAAGAAAGCTTATCATTTCTAGAAAGTTATTGAGTAGCAGAGCAGTAGAGAACAACAGAGCCACATTAAGATGAGGTTCAAAATGACAAATTTGTCTCTATCATAAAATTCACAAGTAGCAGATATTGTGGACTATAAGTATGCCACTGTTAAATCCTCAAATGCCAGAGGTCTCCTCTCCCCATTTATTTTCCGTAATATTGTCCTAGGAAAAATCTTTGGAGAGTTTGGAGAAAAGGCTGAAATAATTTTTAAGAACATTAACTTTAAACTGTCTCTTGGTATTCAAGTTTCCCATAAGTTCAAATTTAATCAAATTCATTTTTAAAGGTTTAAATAAAGAGATATGATAAAGGACACCTATTATCATAGTCAAAATGGTGGAGAGAGTTACTGTTTTAATCACAGTAATCCATCATAGTGGTTGAGGTAGTTGGAGATGGAAAAGCACATTTCCTTAGTCATCTGAAAGATTTTTCTTTATTAAACAAAACTGATTTGAAGTTTTAGATATTGTCATAACTTCTATCATATTTATTTACACCAATTATTATTACTTTGGATTCAAGATAAGCCCTTTTCAAAAGCCATTCTAACCTGTATTAAACTGGGTCTTACAAAAGACACTAATAGATTTCATAAGTGACAATCCTGGGCCTAGATGTCTCAGAGATTATGGGAATAACTACACAGATTTCTCACCTTGTTGTTTTTCTCTTCCTAGTGCAACCTTTCGTTTTTCATAATAGTTAAAATTACTGAAGACATTATAAACAATGGGAAAGGAGGATAATGAGAAGGGCTGAAAGAAAAAAACAAGTCTCTCTCTCTCTTTTTTTTTTTTTTTTAATTTTAAGTTCCAGTATACATGTGCAGGATGTGCAGGTTTGTTGCGTAGGTAAATGTGTGCCATGGTGGTTTGCTGCACAGATCAACCTGTCACCTAGTATTAAGCCCAGCATGCATTAGCTTAGCTATTTTTCCTGATGCTCTGCCTCCCTCTGACCACCTCCCCAAAGAAAAAGCAAGTCTTGAGCAATATCAGACACCAATGAAGTAGGTCATTCCTTACCATGTTTAGATGCCAGTGGGATCAAATGAAACCCATCCCTCATGTGCAGGATGTAATCCTTGCTAATCAAACGTTCCTGGAATTGGGGGAGAAGGGAAAGGAGGAGGTGGTATCTCTGCCTCTTGGTTCCTGCTTCAAGCAAAATAGTTTATGGATCATCTAACCACCATGTGTACAGCCCTTTCTCATTGAGTGTTTCCCACACATGAAAACTTAGCACCTTTCACTGCTTGCCACTAAGCAAATAAAGCAATGGAAAGCCCTCGCTTGAGACCTTTGCGTGTATTGGCAGACTTTATGTAAATATAGGGAAATGGAGGTATTTTATGCCCCCTGAAACATAAACAACTTAAAACTGATTTCAGTACATACCTGAGTTTAAATATCCATTCCTGCCTCCTTAAGTGTTGTTTAGCCTTCTCACTCTTCCTTTTATCTTCTCTCATAAGGACCAGTTCCTTCCATTTTCTGTTTTCTTTTCTTTTTTTGAGACAGAGTCTCACTCTGTCACCCAGACTGCAGTGCAGTGGCACGATCTCGACTCACTGCAACCTCCTCCTCCCGAGTTCAAGCGATTCTCCTGCCTCAGTCTCCCAAGTACCTGGGACTACAGGCACCCAATATCATGCCCGGCTAATTTTTGTGTTTTTATTAGAGACGGGGTTTCACCATGTTGGCCAGGCTGGTCTTGAACTCCTGACCTCAAGTGATCCACCCGCCTCGGCCTCCCAAAGTGCTGGGATTACAGGCGTGAGCCACTGCGTCCAGCCCCTTTCAGTTTCTTATGCATAACCATTTAGCTTTTCCTTTATTCTGCTGTCTCCTTCCAGATGCTGTATTTGGTCTATCCAAACGGCTCATTGATATGTTTTTTATGCATTCATTTCTTTCAACAAGTATTTATTGAGCACCTACTATGCGCCCAGTGCTGAGCTAGGCACTGGGTATTCAAAGAGTTCCCTACCTTTATGGAACTTAACAGTTAGTTCTCTTCACCAAAGGAGTTCTAGTAGCAAGATTTATTATAGTAATTCTTCTTAAACCTCACTGCATTATAAATTGGCATCTGAACTTCCTAATTCATCATGGCATCTAATATTCTGTTATCATCACAATTTTTAAATGTGTTAAGCCCTCATGGGAATATAGCAGTGAGCTATTCATATCCGAAGTAAGTTTCTTTACTTTAAAACCAACAATGGGAGAACCAGATCCAGAATAGATGCTTAAGGCGCTAAACCCAGAGATTATTGCAAACCCTCCTTAAAGACCTGGTCACAGGCATAGCTGACCTCAAGCCCATATGAAGAAGGAGAAGGTAAAAGAGCCCAGTCATCACTGCTTAGCCTCCTTCTTTGGAAAAAAAAAAATACAAAGGAAGTACCCACCATGTTCCTAGGAGTATAGGTCAGAATAAACAGTGCATTGTGGAGGCATGAAAACAGCATTCTTTAAACATGTTTAGGCTTTAAATTAGAGATTCCCAAGACACACAAGAGTGGAAAAAGTGTGAGGGCCAGAAGTTTGAATTAGCTCAATGGGAGCCCTTTCTCTTCTCTTACAAGTACCATGCAGGTGCAACTGAAAGGGATTCAATTGGGGACAGCTAGCGACATGCAAAATTAGAGTCTAAGCCAGGAGACTGTGGTACTTGGGACTGGAAAAGAAGGTCATCAGTCAATAGGCAGATTGTGCTGACTTCTTATCAGGGCTCACAAGCTAAATAGTACAGGACTTGTCCAATATGCAGATGGGGTAAGAGCAGATTCTTGTTTTCTACTAATGGCCTCATAACTACTGTCAAGTGAGAAGCAATAGCAACAGACAGACAGTGGTGATCTATTTAGAGCAGGAAGAGTGGAATGGCTCATTTTGGCCCAATGTCATGCGACTAGTTCTTCAGCTGCATGCATGGGTCAGGCCTGTCCACCAGAAGCCCAGCTGCTGAGCAGCCTCAGAACACTTACATGGAAGGTAGTCTTTGTTACATGGAGCAAGATGTGCTTCTCAGGTGTTTCTGCCCAAGTACCCTACCTTCAGGAGCAAGGAAATGCTACTCCCTGGAAGCCTGGCACTTAGCAGAAGAGTTACTTCAGTGGGAAAATCTGGGTGCACTCTCCCCCGTGCCTTTTTTTTTTTTTTTTTTGAGACAGAGTCTTGCCCTGTCACTCAGGCTGGAGTACAGTGGCACGATCTCCACTCACTGCAACCTCCGCCTCCCAGGTTCAAGCGATTCTCCCGTCTCAGCTTCCTGAGTAGCTGGGACTACAGGTGCACAGCACCATGCCCAGCTAATTTTTGTATTTTTAGTAGAGATGGGGTTTCACCATATTGGTCAGGTTGGTCTCAAACTCCTGACCTCAGGTGATCCACCTGCCTCGGCCTCCCAAAGTGCTGGGATTACAGGTATGAGCCACCATGCCTGGCCCACTCTCCCCTTTTGTGTTAAAAATACATTAGCATGCTATACTTCATAATATATTGTTTTTAAATATAAATTATTTAAATCAGCAATTAAGTCACTTTATATGTCTCAACCCCCAAATCTTTGAGGAAAAAGTTGTATTGCAGGAAAATGGGCTTGTTTATCCCTTGGTTACCAGTACCTGACACATGACTACATATTGTCAAGGGGGGCAGTGTTGTGCTGTGGTTTGAGAAACAGAGCATAATGGAAATGAGTAGTGATTCCAACAGAAATGTGGTCTTGTATCTGTGGGGAGAAGGGTTAGCATCTAATGAGTCATCACTTTATTGCTGACACCACCACTGGTCCTCCTTTCCATCCTGTGCGCTCATATTGGTGTCATTTGAATGGCAGTACCTGCCAATCCTCAGTCTTTCAGGTATGATAAACAACCACGTGGCTACTTCCTTAATAGATTGAAAAGCTTCGCATTATTGAAACCCACTTGTCTCAGTTTTTTACAGACAGAATCGACACGGCCTCTGTCCTCTCTGGATAGAACTATGCAGAATGTTCTGAGACAGAGAAGAACAAAAGCATTTGGTTACCTACTTCTTCCTTTTTCATTTTGGAGTGGAAATAATGAGCATAAAAGAAGACAGGGAGTTTCCATCTTTCCTTAAATAGGATAAAAACTGAGAAAAAAGTAAAGTAAATCAAGCAAGAAGCTAATCTCTTCTCAGCTTCATAATATGACCACCTTGGTTCAGGTAATCCATGTGAGATAGACCTGGGAGACTCCACGTGTTTCTAAAAAGCCATGTCTTCAAAGTAAAACAGAATCTAGAGACATATATCAGGTGAAATTCTAGCCTCTTTCCTAAATTAACCTAGCTGACTCAGACACAGGTGAGATTTTACCCAAATGGCCCAAATTACCCAATTTCCCATGTCAACTGAGATGACCAAAGACAGCTTGTCCCAAATGAAGAGTGTGAATGCAACTGTTTGAAATATACCGTGGCCAGAAGAATAATTGGCCAATTCCTTGAAAAACTTAATTACTGAAGAAAAGAATTATGAATGTGCTTCCCATTCCATTACTTTTCTCCTCTCTAGTTAGAAATGTCACTTGAACCACCTGGCAAATTCTAGGAGAAATTCCACCACAAGGCTGAGGATACATTTTCCTATGGGGCTGTCCCATGAAAGGGAGGACACTTGAGAGGAAATCGTAACACCCACCAAAGCTGAAGACAAATGGCTATGATTTAACCTAGAGGTTCGCCTACAGGCTGATTCCTAGAAGACTTGCTCTTTTAAATGAAGCAAGAGACTTCATGGCTCAGAAGGGGATTGCCTTAATCTGAAATGCTCACCAGCGGGGGTAAGGGCTAGCAGGTGAAAACACTGTCGGGAACACTGGCTTGCCAAAATCCATAGAAAATGAAAACTCAGCAATCAAACTTGAAATCACTTCTGAAATTCCAGCCTTAAAATCAAGAAGAGAGTTCACATGCCATGTTTTGGAAATTGTCAATTGGATACTATATTATCAGGAATTTGAGGCATAAAGGAGGCTTCCAGCCCATGCAGCCTGTTCAGGACTAAGTAGGCAGGGCTAACACTTCATTGGGTAAGTAGAGCCTATTCACCCAAAAGGTAGCTAGGCAGGTGTCAACTTTCCTTTTTTTTCTTTAATCTTTTTCCTTTTGCAAAGCTAAGCCTCAAAGGGTGAATGTCAGAGAGAACTGCCAAGGTACCAAAGCTGAGATTCTATCAACCTAACTTGACATCGTACCCAGGGAAAGCCCATACTGAAAACCTAGGGCCGCAGATCAAGATTGTGAGGGGTGCATTCTCAGGGCAGACCTGTTCTGAGTGTGTGTATAAATGGTGTGCCAGTGTAACAGGTGGGTGAGGAGAAACTAGTCATGGAGTCTTAGGAACCACTGACTGGCTGGACCGAGGAGAGAGACCTGGATGCCTGCTCCCACTCCTTCCATAGCTCCAGTTTATATCCTCTTACTTGGGGCTTGGGCAACATTGCTGATGGAAAAGCCCATCTTCATACCCTCCCACCTTTCTTGCCCCATGTCCAGCAGCTTGGGCACCTGGGAGCACCTCCTCCCTCCACCCACCCCCTTCCAGAGGGAGTGGTCTAATCAGCAAGTTCCCACTGGCTTGTTAATGGTTCACTGTGTGGTTTGTTCCAGAAGATGGAAAGCAAAGAATCTCTAATGACGGCATTTCACAGGTGCTATTGAGCCTGGGAAGCAATGCTGGTTGGGGATAGGGCCTTTTCATCTCCCTGCAGTCTCTACAACCTTCTGTGACTAGGAGACGGTCTGCTCACACTCCCACACTCAGCTGCACACTTTCTGTTCTGACGTGGGTTTGGGCATCTGCTTCCCTGACCCAGAGGAAGCCAGTCTTGCCTGGTGGGTTTCTGCCTAGTATGAGGGAAGAGGAATGCAGTGCCTTTTCTGTAGGCACCTGCACATCCTGGGAGCTTAGAGAGTCTGTGCAAAGGTCAACAGTTACATACGGAAAGAAAGACTTACTTTAGTCCTGGGTCTTGTGTGGGGCCTGCAGTAGCATGTGGAATATTAAAAAATAATGTGGGGATTACCGCCATCTCTTCCCTGTTTGTTCTTCTAAGTCATGTTCTAGTTTAAGCAGCAAGAAGGACGATGACCTTTCTCTTCAGTTTACCTTAAAGAACAGCTGGTGCTTAATGGAAAATTTTAAGAAAGTTGTCATTATGAACCAAGTCAATGCTGGAGCATTTCCTAAAGGCTCTTTTCTGGAGAAAGAGGATTTCACGGTGAGAAAGCTGGCATGATGGGAGGATGAGTCAGGAGGTGGAGGAAAGAGTTAGAATGGCCAAGAGAGCAGGAACAAGCTGCCTGTTGTGGCTGTGGCTCTCAGATTTTCCTTGAGATTTTTTCTGGACTTTTAACTGGAAGACATGCCCATTTTGAAAGAGAATTTTTCTTTCTTAAGGATATTTTGGGCTGTAGGCAGGGCAAGAAAGTTCAAGCCCAGACACTGGGGGTTTCTCCTGGCTGTGCTGATAACCTGCTAGGGAAAGAAACAGTTCTATTTTCTTCCCTCATGTGGAGGTGATAATTCCTGCCTGGATCAGTCTTATAAAAATGTTTGGAAGATTATGTGGTTAATGTTTGGGTGATAATCTATACCAAATGCTTAAGAAATATGCAGTTAATTCTTAATCTGAAAATTTTTTTGTTGTGATTCTCTTCCCCATGGCAGGTCTGTGATGCTGAGTATTAGGATGTATTAGAAAAAGGCAGCAGGAACAGGTCTCATTATCTATTTAGTTATTTTTCAAAGCCTTCCTTGGGGGAGAAGGCTAATGAATGAGTAAAGACTGTGAAGGAATATACTGTACAGAAGATAGACACTAATTAATCTCCTCCTCTGATGAGGCTGAAGAGGAAAAAAAGAAACTTGTATTAAAGCAAGAGAGATATAGGTTAGACATAATGAAGAACTTGTCGATTACGAGCATTTTAAGTTGCTGAGCAGAGCAGACAAAACCATAATCCTGGTGGTAGCCAGTATACAAAGCAGTGATAGCAACCAAATTTCACGGAAGGAAAGAGTCTATATTATCTGAATAAGTTAGTTGCATAAGCAACTTTATTTCCCCACAACCAGCGCTCTAACCTGTGGGTGTGGCAATTATTTTAGAGTCTCTCTCTAGAAAAGTCCCTTTTGGAAACTACAGCCTTTCTCATCACTGTGTAAGTGAACTCCATGACAGTTCTAGGAAGACTATAGATTTTTTTAAGCTGAGACAGTTTTTTCTCTCCCTCTCTCTCTCTTTCATTTAACCTTTTTATTTAGTCTGTTAAACCACCAGAGACATAGATTCCTCCCAAGGGGCTATTTCTGCTTTTCATTTATTGAGACTACCAGGTCATATCACTTGTTTTTTATTAAGTCAGAGCTATTTAAAGCTGCTCTTAGGCCTTTAACTGCTTTACTAGACGCCTGCTCTCCCAAGTCACCCTCCTCTTTTCAGCCTGGCCACCCCACTACCCTCCTTTCGTCTATTTTCCCCTGTCCCTCCTGACTGTCTGCAACCCCTTTTATTTTTCCCTGTCCCTTATCTTCTCCTAATAGCTTGCTTTTCTTTCTCTCTCTCTCTCTCTTTTTTTTTTTTTTTTTTTTTTTTGAGACAGGATCTTGCTTTGTTACCCAGGCTGGAGTGCATGGGTGGCATGATCATGGCTCACTGCAGCCTCCAACTCCTGGGCTCAAGTAATCCTCCTACCTCAGTCTCCTGAGTAGCTAGGACTACAAGCACACAGCACCATACCAGCTAATATTTTATTTTTATTTTTATAGAGACAGGGTTTCACTATATTGCCCAGGCTGGTCTTGAGCTTGTGACCTCAGCCTCCCAAAGTGCTGGGATTACAAGCATGAGCCAATATGCCCAGTCTCTCTTTCTTTCGTTCTTTGCTTTGCTTTGCTTCCTTCCTTCCTTCCTTCCTTCCTTCCTTCCTTCCTTCCTTCCTTCCTTCCTTCCTTCCTTCCTTCCTTCCTTTCTCTCTCTCTTCCTTCCTCTCTTTTTTCCTTCCTCCCTTTCCCTTCCTTCCTTCTTCTCTTCCCTTCCCTTCCATTTCATTCCCTTTCCTTCCTCCCTACCTCCTTCCCTCTCTCCCTCCATCCCTTTCTCCCTCCATTCATTTTTTCCTTTCTTCCTTTCTGTCTTTCTCTCTGTCTCTTTCTCTTTCCCTTTCTTTTTTCTTTCTTTCTTTTTCCCTTATAAACCTTGTTCTCTGCACCTTCCAGAGCTATGGTTGGAAAAATTAGATTGCTTCTTGGAATCTACAGTAGAATGTCTGGTTGAAAATCACTCTGGGAAAGCCAGGACAGCCAGAACAGGCCTTCAGATTTGTTTATTCATTCAACAAATATTTATTGAGCAGCTGTTTATGTGCAGACCCCTGAGATTAAATTATTGGCAACTTGTAAGCCAGAAGAGAGATAGTTTTACCCATTTGACATATAGGCTTAATTGAAGATTAAGGGTAGTCCTAAACAACCTTGTTTTATTCCCTGGCCCTATGTTCATAATCACTGATTATTGCTACAAAACAAAGTGCCCCCAGAGAACTTTTACAAGTATTACAAACATCCTAATGGTTATACTGGTTTGCCTTGGATGTCACTAGATTGTGAATGGTAATTAGTTTTCTTTTTCCAGCTGAGGGCCCCTTAGGCATTGCAGTGTCTGACCCTTTCAAATTCTTTCTGAGCAATTGGTTTCTAGATAATTGTAATCAATCGTTTCCTATGGGCAAACCCTTCTCAATAATGAGCTCATCGTCCCATCAGGTGAAAATGCAGCAGCACAATTAATATTTGGGGGATGAAAACAAATTACTGTTTGCTGAATAATGAGCCCTGAGTCCTGTTTTAAGCTGAATATGCAGTGCAAGACCAAAATTTAATTCTTTTCATGAGAACTGACAGACTTTACTTCAAACCAACTACACTTCATTAAAACTGTGATAACAGTCTGCAAAGCAGCATAGAAATATTGCAGCTGTGGGCTCTCAGAGAGAAGGAAAGAATCCTTATATTGTTCAAGTATGACACAATGCGTTTGTAATGGAGTCACTCCATCCCAGATATATTCGGATTCAATGCATTGATTCTCCTCCCCTGCCACTCGGGTTCACTCAATGGTGAAAGGGAGGCAGCAGCCAAAGCAGCCAATTCTCTTGCTTGCTTTAGACTATACAGAAATCGAGCCACTCGAGTTGGGGGTGCACGGGTGCAGAAAGATAAGAAGGGTAAATCCCTCTGAAGAAGAGTCTGGTACCAGGACCAACAGTGATTTCGGCAGGTCATGTCCAGCCAAGATGTGGAGGAGGAAAATGTAGGTGGAGACTCAATGGGCTTCGTGGAGGTAGAGGTGATGACCACCCTTTGTGACTGCATGAGTCCCTCTGCCCTTGGACTAGGGATTTGGGGCCTGAGGCCACTCAGAGAACATCTCCTCCAGGAAGCCTTTTCTAACTCCCCAGACTGTGAGATGGCCTCTCTGTGCTCCCGAGGTGCCTTGTACATACTCCTCTACGGTTCTTACCACCTGCTGAAATTGTCTGCTTTTTCACAGTGGTTGGCACCAGGGTCTTTGGAGAAAGGTAGTATGGCTTTGTCACTAATTAGCTGTGTGTCCTTAGGCAAGTCACATAACCTCTCTGAGCCTCAGCTTCCTTACAAATAATAATATTTAACAGGGTGGATGTGGGAATTAAAATGAATTAGTAAAGGGCCTGGCATCTACTAATCATTACATCATCATTAAAGATATCATCTTTTCTACTTCATCATAAGTTTCTCAAATGCAGGGTTCACATTATTTATCTTCATCTACTAAGAGTTCAGCACACAGATGCTCTCAATAAAGGTCTATTCAATAGATTTCACATCAGCAGCTGCTAGATCATAGAAAGAGGATAGATGTGTCTTTCTTGGGAAGATGATTGCCCTGGAGGAAGCTAACAGTGAACAGTGACTCAGAGGTAGTCACCACCTCTCCTGTATATTCACAGGTGGTCAGTGAGAAGTGATAGCAATGGAGTTTCCTGTGAGAGGTTAGAATAGGAAAGATTTCTTGATAAGAAAATGGTATGACAAATTCGAAGAATCTTTCGCCAGAAACAAGCTCTGAACCACACCTGGGGTGTGTCCATTTAGAAAGGTGTGACTGTTCAGTCATGTCTCCCAGGAAAAACTTCCTGATAGAGCCTGGCATTGTGTGTGTAGAAAATGTAGCTGTGGGTTAACTTTTTACCCCTCTCCATCTGCACTGCCTTCAGTGGGCTTCCAGTGGTGGTGGTTGGGGGACTGCTCTGGTTGCCTTGGCTGGCCATGCTGTGCCTGTGTGTGCTGTGCACTCACGCGGGCCTCACTCCTAGTGAGAGTTATTAGAAGCCGAAGGCCAAATTTGCTCGTATCTGAGAGGTACAGGTATGGTCAGGTCTAAGGGGAACAACATGGATAATTTTCCAGGCTCCTTTTTAGATCTTTGAAGGCAGGAAATAATTGAGGTGTGTGTGTTTGTATGTGTGTGATGAGAGAGAGAGAAAAAAAAATAAGAAGGTAAAAAGAAGAGAAGGGAAACTCATGGCATTTCTAACCAAATTGTTTCCACAATAATGTTGCCCCTCTTAAAATTAGCATAGTTTGTGAAATGAAGAGCTGTGTTGTGACTCAGAAATATTTCAGAAAGCAGTGTTTCCACCAATTCATCAGAGATGTTATTAAGCCAGAGAATGACTAAAATCTGGTGATATAAGGTGAAATAAAAACTGCTTTCAGCAGCCTTTCTCAAGGAGTGAGACTGGCTCGCCTCTGGCACAGTGGACTTCAAAATTAAAGGGGGAGACATTCATGTGACATGGTAGCAAAAATACAGCTAAGGAAAAAGCCTCATTATGAGCAAGCAATAGAAGGGAAAATGCCAGTAGGCATTTAGACATCTGAATTGTGGTCCAGAATCTGCTACTAACTAATGTGTGACCTTGAGCAAGTCACTTCATTTCTTTGGACCTCAGTTTTCGTATCTGGCAAATCTCCTCCAGCTCTAATATTGTAAGTTATTAAAGCATAGAAGTACATCCAAATGAAATGATAAATAAGACATAGCTATATTCTTTCCCTATCTTTGTACATTGGAATTGTGACTGTGTGTTAGTCCATGTTTATCAATGTCTAGACAATATTCAAATGGGCTCTATACCAATTCTCTTTCTAAAGTTTCCTACAATGAAAATTTATCATTAAAAAAAATGAAAAGATCCCCAGATCGTGGCATCTAATTTAAGAGATGATTGCTACCACTACTTCTTTTATTCAGTTATTTAATAAGCATGTTTAATACCAACTGTGTGCCCAGTGCTGTTGAAAGGAAGATGGCAATAAGACCACTGCATTTAAGAAACCACCACAGAATGATGGCCTAATAAAACAATATTAGCAGCATCTTGGCATCTGTCCCAGGATCTGACCTGCACATACATTTTGAAGTGAGCATTTACATGAGTATTTTAGCTGAAGGCAGCTAAAATTCCAGGGCACACCTACCTGCAGCATCATATAAAATGCTTTCTTCAATAGTGTGTCAGCCAGGTTTGTATTGACTAACCTGAATCATGGCTGACATAAAATTCCATTTCCTCTTTCCAGGGGACAACTGAAATGCAAAGGGGAAGTTCCCACCCAAAGTCTAAAAAGACAGGGCCTGAGATCCATGATAACTTTGCAGGGGACAAAAAGCATCTCCTTTGTGTTGGGACCATCCGTTGGGTTCCATCTCCTATGAGGTGGTGATGGTGGATGATGACTGGCACCTGGACGTGGAGGATGTCCATTGCACATTTTCCCGTAGACCTTTCTCCGCTTCCCTGGTCTCTGTGTATCACAAAGACCCAAATATTTTAACTTGAGTGGTACCAAAAACCAATGAGGGAGTGATTATCAAAATGGGAACAGTGGGAAAGGATGTTGTGCAAATACAAAAGTTTTGTAAACATTTCATAGGAGTTCTTAAAGCGTGACTTCCAATTTAAACCTTTAAGTCACTAACCTGCTAGTGAGAGCCTGTGTGTGTATAAGAACATCTGTTCTCCTTTCCTAAGAATTAGGAAGCTCTAGGGTTGGGCCAGAGCTGAGGGTCAGGTACGATTGGTGGGAGGAATTAAGGCAGTAGTGTGTCCATAAAAGTGTCATTGACTGGTGTACATGGTAAGTCAATAAGCAGAGACACCCGGTTGCAGCAGAGAAAGAGGTTTAATTGTAGGGTCACTGAATGAAGAGATGGTAGAAAGCCTCAAAATCCGTCTCCCCAATGAATTTGGGGTTCGGCTTTTTAGGAGTTTGGGAGTGGCTGAAATGTGGAGATCGTTGACTGGTCGAAGAGTGCAGGGTGGCATCATGGAACAGGGAGACGAAGAAACCGTGTTCCCATGCTGATCCCGTTCTTGGCGATTCCTGAGGACTCATAAACCAGGACTACTAAGGGCCGGGGTGCTACTGAAACTGCCCCTACAGAGTTGACAAGAATTGCATGCTGGGTTCTGGACAGAAATATAATAAGAACCTTTGGGGGTCTTCAAACTGGTTGCTGGAATTCAGGTCTGAAAAAAATCTTAAGTGATCCTTCAACAGAAGCCTTATAAGTCTGATATTAGAGATCCTGTCTGTGGGAACAATGGGGATGCAAATCAATTTTTAAACAGTCTTATGACCCTAATGTCAGAAATGCTATCTATAGAAACAATGGGAATGCAAATGATCAGTATCTACTGACGTTTACTGGAAATGGGCCACAGTACAGCCTGATTGATGCTTAATTATAACTATATTTCTGTCCAGAACCTAGCATGCAATTCTTGTCAACCCTGTGGGGGCAATTCCAGTAGCACCCCATCCCTCAGTAGTTCTGGTTTCTAAGAGTCCTTAGGAACTTTCTGGGTAAAGAATTTGTACGGCCGGGCGCGGTGGCTCACGCCTGTAATCCCAGCACTTTGGGAGGCCGAGGTGGGCAGATTACCTGAGGTCAGGAGTTCGAGACCAGCCTGGCCAACATGGTGAAACCTCATCTCACTAAAAATACAAAAATTAGTCAGGCATGATGGCACACACCTATGATCCCAGCTACTCAGGAGGCTGAGGCAGGAGAATTTTTGAGCCCAGGAGACGGAGGTTGCAGTGAGCGGAGATTGTGCCACTGCACTCCAGCCTGGCTGACAGAACAAGGAAAAAAAAATTGTACAAAGTCCTCTAGCAAACTGGAGGAGATCAGAGGAGAAAGATGCATCAGATACCACATTGCAAGAGCTGTGCAATTCCTAGGAGAAAATTTATCCTGGGGGAAGAAAAATTCTGGCACAGCAAGCTGGGCTTAGCAACAGGACTTAAGGATCAAAAGGAGTGATGACCCTTGGTTCAGCACAAAGGCTGTTATTTGAATCTACCCTGGCCCAATTATCTTTGTGTTGTATGCTAGCCCTGGAGAGAAGAACAAAAATAAAATAAAACTGGCAATGCTGTGTCACCAAAGTTTGTAACACCGTGGAGCCTGAACAACTCCACTGCAGGAGTAGGCCTCTCCCCTGACATAGCATGATGCAAGAGAGAACACCATTTTCTTTCCTTGTAGGTGTAAGCTTCGTGGCCAAGGCACTTAGCAAGGCTGGCCTCTAGAGCAGAGCACCAGCAGTAGCAGGGGATCAGGCTGGAGGGGCCAAGGCTGGCAGTGTAGGAAACAGGATGCGTACAGGGGCATTGTCACCGAAAGTACAGGCCCAGAAGGAATCTCAAACACTTTCAAGACATCCTTGGAGGCTCCCAAGATTGCCTACAGAGTGAGGGGCTGTGAAGAGGGAGTCATGCAGATGGAGTTCTATGAGCCAGCAAAACTCCATATTAAGAATGAAATTGCTTCATTGATTTCTATATCCTGGAGACAGTTGGGTCACACTTCTTTGGAAGTGTGCTTCTGAGAGGTATATCCAACACTTATGTTTCACTTCAGATATTCTCAGCCTCACTTGTCTTGTTCCAGCTGCTACAGCAATGACCAGCTCTGCATGATCTAACACTGTCTAGCCTCCTAACTGCACTGTAAACCCTTTACCTTCTTCCTGCGGCTTCCCAGTTGACACAAAGACATAGGATCCCACTTGGTGACCATGTATGACCAACAACCTAGAAATGCAAGAGAGTTAACAATCTTGTGGGTTAAACTTTTGACCAGTGGGAAACAAGAGCTGGTGGAGCAATTTTCCCCTCTTTTTCCCCCCATTCCAAGACACCAGACAGTCCTTGAGATGTAATTTATACTGTTTCTTAGATGATGGTCCCCCAGATGGAGCAAGAAGATATAGAGAAGAGACATACTCCTCAGCCTGTGGGACTGGAGGCAAATTGTGCAGATCTTTGTGGGTAATATTAATGATTACTAAAGAGTATCCACCACAGAGGAGGATTTCAACAACCAGGGGCACAGATGACTGATCCGGTGAAGATAAGCAAGGGTCTCTCCTCAACTACCCCAGCATTTGTGCAGTGACCTCATAAACAGAGTGACCGAGGTAGCAGGGTTGGAGCCTATCCATGAGCCCAAAAGTATAGGCTGCTTCTTATCAAGGCTGCTGATACTGTCCCCATTGTCACTGCCAGAAGTAGAGACTGACATTGATTCCTTGATATGATGCCATTCTTCAGTGAGACCAGCCAGCCATTTCATGGCCAGATGGTTATATTTTGCTCCTTCTACCCCTAATGGGGCAGCAATTGATCTTTACTGGAATTGCTGCCTATTTTACGTATTGGTTGTTTGTTTTTCCTTCCCGTAGTGTCTCCACCAGCATAATCATCTAAGGCCTTTCACAATGCCTAATAAATATAGGTATGGTAACCTTCAACAGCATTACCTATGAACAGGGGACCCATGTTACAGAAACAGCAGAAGAGTTGTGACAGTAGGCACATAACTACAACATCTACCATGGACCTCACCATCCAGAAGCAGCCAGTCTAGTAGCATGGTGGAATGGGCTATTGAAAGCTCAGCTAAGATGCCAGCTCAAGGAAAATAGGCCACAAAGTTGGAGCACTCTCCTTTGGGCATCCAATATATGTGTGGAATTAACAGCTAATATATGGGCCCCAGTAGTTAGAATACATGGGTCTGGTGAAAAGGCATGGCTTTGGTCATCATTACTCCCGGTGACCTTCTTATGGAATTTGTGTTTTCCATTCGTACAAACTTTGAATTTGCCAGGTTTAGAAGTGCTTGTTCCCAGAGATCAGTAAGGTTTATGCTGCACTTAAAACTGCAACTGCCACGGGGTTACTTTGAACTCATAGTGGTGGATCAGCAAACAAAGAGAGTTCCTGAACACCACGAGGAGCCATGGTTGCTCTTCACAATGTGAGCAGGGGAGACTATGTCTGGAATCCACCTGATTCACAAGGACGTGTTTTGGTGTATCCATAGAAAATAGGTAATTGTCACAATTACAGACCAAGGACAAAGCAATACAGACCTCAGGCCTCTTGGTGATGTAGGTCTTGATCATATTACCGGGCAGGCAGTGCAGATCAATGACAAAGTTCTGACCAAGGGTGATAGAAATCTAAAATGGGAGGCAGAAGTGGAGGATGGCAGATGTCAATTATGGCCTTAGGATCAGCTATAATGGAGGGACTGCATCTTGCTTCACTAGTCCTCTTGCCTTGGACCTTTTTGGAAATTCAACTACCGCCATCTTGAAGGAGACTCTGTGACAGATTATACTCCTACTTTCTCCTTCAGGGAAAACAGGCCATCTTGTTCTCAGAAAAATAGAGGCTCCAGAGTGTACCAAGTGAACCAGATAATGGAGGGCACCAGCAGGCTGCATGGTGTGAGGGTCGGGCTCATTAGACTGTTCTCACTCACCACTTTAGACCTCTCAGCTTCACTCGTCTCTTGTTCCAGCTGTCACCTCAGCAAGCAGCTTCCTGAAGGCACAACCAGATGGCACTTTGCCTCATCCCACCCCATGCACTCTCACCTGTTACTCTGAGATTTCTCTGTTTGATAACAAGGCGTAGAAATTCACAGCAACCCTCACACCTGTACAATCTGGGCGTGCAGGAGAATGGACCCATTAGAATGAGCCTTTGACCAATGAGATATGGGAGCAGGGGATAAATTCTTCCCCTTTTCTCACCCAAAGAGACATTCTTGAGACATCTTTTACATGGCTTCATTGAAGATAACTCTATGATATCAAACAATCAGTTGTCCTTAGTGGTAGCCAGTTCAGTACACTTCCTTGTACCTGTATTGGTTTTATCCTCTTTTCTGTCTCACATTATTTATCCTTCCCTCCTGGTCCTTAATGTATGCTCCCTAAGAAAATCGTGGCACGTAAACCCTTGCCTCAGACTCTACTTTCTGAAGAAACCAGCTAAGGAAAAGGTATCTCTAAAGAAAGAAAAATAGAGTAATATACAAAAATGAAAATATGGGCCAGGCACAGTGGCTCACACCTCTAATCCCAGTACTTTGGGAGGCTAAGACAGGAGGATTGCTGGAGCCTAGGAGATCGAGACCAGCCTGGGCAATATAGTGAGACCCCACCTCTACAGTAAATTAAAAAATTAACCAGGTGTGGTGGCACATGCCTGTAGTCCCAGGTACTCAGGAGGCTGAAGCTGCAGGACTGCTTAAGCCAGGGAAATCAAGGCTGCAGGGAACTGTGGTCACAGCATTGCTCTCTAGCCTGGGCAACAGGGCAAGACTCTGTCTCAAAAAAAAAAAAAAAAAAAAGAAAAGAAAAGAGAGAGAGAAAAGGAAAAGAAAATATTCCCTTCCATAGAGGGAAAATAAGTCAAAGTTTAAACCTAACCATAGATGAACAGCCCATGGTCCACAGCATCCCCTGTGGAGTAAGATTTGGGCTTGAGTCCTTAGTATCAAGTAGCAAGAACTACAGAAAGGCAGTTTAACAGCCTTCTTAAAGTGCCATAGGACACCTTCACTGGAGCTTCAGAAATTCTAAATATAGAATTCAAAAGCAGCAAACACTAATATCAGGATTTAGTTTGGCCCAGAGTAACCTTGTAAAGAAGGTGAAGTTGATCTTTAATGCCTCTACAGATCGTCTTTCAGCATCTCCCATTCCTCCCCTAAGACATTTGGTGCTTATGTTCTCTTTTTCCTCTCCTTTATTCCAAACCTTTTAGCTCTATATTACTTGGAAGTGATCACTTAAATTGATTTGCAGTTGAGTATTAATGACTAATTGAGTTTAATCTGGTAATTCTCCAAGAATTCCAAGAGGTTTTTACAGAATAAGCCCTTAGCTCAAAAGACTGTGTTTCTAATAGCAGAATACTTAGCATCAACAGTTGGCTAGTAGAGATAGATTTGAGGGTTCTTTAAACAAATAACACACACAATTATTACTTTTCATTTATGTCTAGGACTTATTCCAAGCTGTTTTATTTATGTGTCCTTTCCAATAATGATTTTTAACTATTAGAAGAAAGGGCAACACAAAGAAAACCCTGACTTGTTTTTTTCCCACCATAGTATTATGACATTTTTTGTAGTAAAGTTGGAAATTAAAATAATTTTACATGCAAAGCCTTATATGTATCATTAATATATTTCTATACTTGCTTTGTCACATATCTACATATCTATCCATTCGTTTACCCAATCATCCATCTTTTTTTATCGATTTCAAAGCAAATTGCAGGCATCAGCATTCTTCTCTAAATACTTCCCTGACTTGATTTTCCTCTTAGATTGTCTGCATGTCAGGACAAAGCAAAGAAGGATTCAGCAACTGCTGCTTAAAAACTCATTCACTACTTTAGAAATCAAGACAAACTGAAAGACATGGATGGAATGAATTCAGCCCCTCCTCCTATTATTTCTCTAGCAAGCAGGTGACCAAAGCTATGAATGTTTGTTTCCTGAAAACTAAAGTCCTGACTTGTCATCTTCATAGTGAAAAGAGCCTCAAACATATTAGTTCTTATGAACCCACATGCTATAGTTAAACCAGCTCTCAACTGTTTATTTTAAATACTCAAATTGTTTTGTTGGTGTCTTTGTGTTTGTAGGTAAGTGTTCGAAGCTATAATTCATATCTTGAGCTAAGTACAAAGTTTGAGTCAAACCAACACAAGTTGTCTGATTGCATTCCTGACCCACATGGATATCCTTTGTGTATAAAACAAGTTGCCCCATCTTGATCCTTTCTAATTTGTGATCTCCCCGACAGGACACCAGCCATGGGGGTTGTGGCTTCTCCACAAACTATCTTTTGACAAGTTCAGTCCCAGTGGTCTCTCATGGCCACTTGACATAACTCTACTTACAGCCACACAGTCAAACATTTAATTGTTTAATTATTTTGCATAGAATGATCCTGTCTCTCTCCCAGAATCTAAGCTCTAGGAGGGAGTGAGGAGGGTAGGAAGCATGTCTTCTGAGTCTTCTTCTACATTCAGTGCTCAAGGGCTGGGCACAGTACGAGGCACACACCTAAAACTTTACAGGTCTTAAAGCCTTTTTACAGACATGTTCTCATTTAAACTTGACGTATAGTAGACTGCTTGGCCTACTTGCTTCCAGAAAGCTGGCTCCGGGTTCTTTGAAAGTGTTTCTCCCGGGATACGTGATCGTGGCGGTTAATATCAGCCAGAATACTTTTCTGACATGTCCCCAGGCAATCATCATGAGCAGGGACTTAGAGACAGGGCTTTTCTGTGTCAGAGCCAGAATTCAGAAATGCTCTGCTTTTCTTGGTTAAAAGAGAGCCAGGATTTTTTTCTTTTCAGCACCCGTTTGCGCTGACCTCTTTTTCTGGCTTCTCATTAAAAGGAATAAGGACTCAGGAAGCACTGGGGGGAAAACGAGTTGTTTAGCTGCAGAGAGGGCTTAGGCAAGGCTAACGCTGTGGGCTGGAAAAGCCACCAACGAGCTTCCATTTTTCTTTCTGATTGTTCAAAAAACCCAGGTTACTAACCAGCCCTGAGTCATCTCATAGTACATGGAGATATATCTATTAAGTACATTGAGTTAAACTGTTCTCTCAAGGAAGCCCTGCCAGGGAGTTAGCAGAGACATAGGATGCCCAAACATTGGGACAATTCATTAACCAGCACCCTAACAACCTAAATTATTCATGTCAGCTTGGACCCCAGAAGGGTCCATTCTCTTCTGAGAATGGGGCCCATGGCAATGTGCTGATCCTTACATGTGACATCATGTGGGTGCTTAGCTAAATAATAAATACACTGATGTGCTTAAAAAATAAAAACAGATTCAGACAATAGAAGAATGTACCTTTCTTTCTTCTAAATTTCTCTAGATAAACTTCCTTGTCATTCTGAATTTTATGTGATAGAAAACCATCTACAGGTCTACACCAGAAATACTGAAAATAATTTAAGTCTGATAATGGGTAAAAACTACTGGATCTCATGGCTCATTCCTGACCTGAACTGGATTTAATTCCAGAACCCAAGTAGGCTATGAAGTGATCCTCTTTTCGTTATCCTTATTTTTTACTGTAATTTTGTAGCGATGTCAGTGAGGAACAGAATGACAGAAATCCTTAGGGGCTTATCATCTAAGTTGGATATAGAAACAGAAAAGTAAGGTACCCAGCAAGAAGCCAATTTTCTTTTTTTTTTCTTTTTCTTTTTCTTTTTTTTTTTTTTTTGAGACGGAGTCTCGCTCTGTCACCCAAGCTGGAGTGCTGTGGCGGGATCTCAGCTCACTGCAAGCTCCGCCTCCCGGGTTCACGCCATTCTCCTGCCTCAGCCTGCCAAGTAGCTGGGACTTACAGGCGCCGCCACCTCGCCCTGCTAGTTTTTTGTAGTTTTTAGTAGAGACGGGGTTTCACCGTGTTAGCCAGGATGGTCTCGATCTCCTGACCTCGTGATCCGCCCGTCTCGGCCTCCCAAAGTGCTGGGATTACAGGCTTGAGCCACCGCGCCCGGCCAAGAAGCCGATTTTCTAAAGAAAAGGGAGTCCCAGAGTTTCTACTTTTATAATTTTTACTTCCTCTGTCATTCTACAAGATCATTGTCTTCAACATTTTTCAGAACAGTCTGCCCAGGTGTGATCTGGAAAACAAAGAAGCGTAGAGAACAAACTTTGCTGGAAGAAACATGAGTGCACTGGGGGGCACGGGTAGAGCAGCTTTGCTGTGATCTTGGCAAGAAAGCACTTGGGATCTTTAGGGGCCACTCAATCCTCCCCTCCATACCCACACATGGTGGCCTTGGATTCCCAGCAGAGCCTCTGTGCTATGGCACCTGGAGGTTGAAGATGTTATAGTCTCTCCAGTGCACAACAATGTAGCAGTCTCTCATTGTAAGGTGTCACCCGGAGTTCTTTGTCTCACAGCCAAGAGAATTAAGGAGCGTGGACACAAAGGGTGAGGTTGGAGTGAAAGTTTCCTAAGTGAAAGAAGAAAGCTCTCCGCCACAGAGATAGAGCCCAGAAGAGGGTTGCTGCTTTTACAGTTGAATGTAAAGGCTTTTACAAGAAACTGATGAGGGCTGGGTGTCTCATTTGCATAAGGCACGAATTTCTGGTAGCTTCACCCTGTCCTTCTAGTGCGCATGTGGGCCCTTAGCTTGAGTTACTCCATACTGCTTTGTTCCCTTTACTGAGCATGTGCTAGGGGACAGGATTTTCCATTGTGGGCATGTCTGGGCAAGTCACCTGTGTAGCGTTTCTTATCTGTGCAGCTGTGGGCATGTCTTAGGTAAGCCCCCAACCCTGTGCAAGTTCCCTTATCTGTGCCTGCAGCTTGAGTTTTCAGGCTGTTCTTTTGTTTGAAAGAATTCAACTGAGGACTCACCCTAACTCCCTTCTTGACCAGTTTCTTTCTTTCTCCTCTCTCAAAGAGATCCCAGTAGCAGCCAGATTGGGACCCCTGCCTCCCATAAGATGTTTACATACTGCAGCCAGACCTATGGGAGCCAGGAAGGCCTGCAGAGCTAGATCCTGCTCAGTTGAAGTAGGACAAGGGCTTAATTACACACCCTCCCCCCAGTAAGCCCTGATTTCCACACATGAGGCTGCTATCAGGCCCACAGTCTATTTAAGAATGCTCCCAGGGCAGATTAAAGAAAATCAGTCTAAGCCTCTTAGGTGGGAACATCTCATCTCTACTAGAGGAGGAAGCAGTACATGGTGAACAAAGCCAACAGAGCAGCTAGAACCAGTGAAGGCAGGGCTTAAACCCTGGCTTAATAATGACAAGATGGCTGAGGCAGTGGCTCACGCCTATTACCCCAGCACTTTAGGAGGCTGAGGTGGAAGGATCACATGAGTCCAGGAGTTTGAGACCAGCCTGGGCAACATAGTGAGACATCATCTCTACAAAAAATAAAAAGTAGCTGGGCGTGGTGGCTGACACTGTAGTCCCAGTTACTTGGGAGGCTGAGCCCCAGAGGTGGAGGCTGCAGTGAGCTGTGAGCATGCCACCATACCCTATCTTGGGTGACAGAGTGAGACATTGTCTCAAAAAAAAAAAAAAAATATATATATATATATATATATATATGAAAGAAGGCATGTGATGAGCATTCTGCTTCCTGCTTCTATATAATATATATGTGTGTGTATATATATATTAGATGGGATTGTTCAGCAGCTAGTAACAGAAAATCCACTATAGCTATAGTTTGTTTACTTAAGAAAATCTTGAGCTAGGCGTCCCAGGGCTGGGCCAGCATCTCTGCCAATGCAAGGACACTGAGTCAGAGTCGTTGCGATTCTCTTGCTCTTCCCCTTTTGGTCACAAAATGGTTGCCATAACTCCAGGCATCCTAACCTCACAAAGCCATTTCCAAAAGCAGGAAGCAGAATGCTCATCACATGCCTTCTTTTTTTAATTAATTATAATAGTAACTAACATTTTCTCAGCATTTACTGTATGTCAGGTGCCATCCTGAGCACTTTGTAAGTTTTAATTCTACAGCCGATTAAAAAAACAAAGCACAAAAAGCAGAATTAACTTTCTCAGTATGACACAGGCAAGAAGTGATAGAACTGGGACTTAAGCTCTGGCAGTTCAGCTCCAGAGCCCTTACGGTGCCAAACCACCTGTCCATTAGGGAAGAAGAGGTTTCCCAGAAGCACCTCAACACACCTTACCTTATATGTCATTGTTTAGACCTGGGTCTTGCCTGGCAGCAAGGGAGGCTGAGAGAATACAAGTAATTGCCTATTTCAACCTTAAGGAAGATGGGGGCTGTGAAGGTCAATCGAATAGCCAACTAATAGTGTCCACCACAGTTACAAAAGAAGGAATGGGCTTTGTTACAGGGGGAAGGTCCTGGTGCACTAAGGACCCTTAGGTGAAAGGCCGAGGTCACTGGGCTATTTGGCTCACTGCCATTGAGGGAAAAGCCAAGATTCCACTGACAACCAGCTAGAAGTGGTGAAAATGCCAGCAGCCTCACAGTCTTACCTTCCATGCAGTCACTGGAGTATCTGTGCATAAGCAGTTTTTACTAAATTATTCATCCTGATTTAATGGGGAGGAAATCAGATGCAACAGGTATAGTTCGTTGTGCTTGTTGAATGGCTTTAAAACAAGCTTTCAGATACTGGTTGCCGTAGGGGAAGGCAGCAGGAGGACAAATCAGCTGTATTTTAAGCTAATTACCAAAATGTTGCAATGCCTGTCAAATAGGGACATTTTGTTCCAGTGTCAGTGGTCGTGGAATAAAACACTGGGAAGGAAGGAGGAGTATTACATAGCCAATTTTTTCTACATCCCCTCAAAAAAAACCTCTCAGATACCTGACACAGTTACATTCCAAGTGTTATTGTACCTGCTTACAAACTTGGGTAGAATCTCATTTTATAAGCTTGAAGAGACTTCCAGATTGCTACATTTAGACCCAAAGCTCATTAAACTTGAAACCTATTGCTATAATATAATAAAACATACTGTATTGTTTCCTGGGTTTAAAATTCCTTGCACAAAGCAAATGTTAGGTGTACAATTCATTCGCAAATGACATGTTGGGGGATGGAGGAAGAGGTGGGCACCAAGGGATGTGCTTGGCTTGTTCCAACACATTAAAGCCAGAGAAAGTAAATGATTCTGCATTCTTTTGCAATGACTGTATTTCACTGCAACACAATATTTTAATAAAATATGACACATTTTTCAAATGTTAAGTGGTTATGTCAGAGGCGTGTGAACCAGAGCAACTCCATCTTAAACAGGAGCTAGGTAAAATGAGGCTGAAACCTACTGGGCTGCATTCCCAGATGGTTGAGGCATTCTAAGTCACAGGATGAGATAGGAGGTCAGCACAAAATACAGGTCATAAAGAACTTGTTGATAAAACAGGTTGCAATAAAGGAGCCAGCCAAAACCCACCAAAACACAAATGGCAACGAGAGTGACCTCTGGTCATCCTTACTGCTACACGCCCACCAGTGCCACGACAGTTTACAAATGCCATGGCGATGTCAGGAAGTTACCCTATACGGTCCAAAGAGGGGAGGCGTGAATAACCCACCCCTTGCTTAGAAGATCATCAAGAAATAGCCATAAAAATGGGCAACCAGCAGCCCTCAGAGCTGCTCTGTCTATGGAGTAGCCATTCTTTCATTCCTTTACTTTCTTAATAAACTTGCCTTCACTTTGCACTATGGACTCACCCTGAATTCCTTCTCATGCGAGATCCAAGAACCCTCTCTGGGGGTCTGGAATGGGACCCCTTTCCTGTAACAGTTATGTTTTTCAGTTTTATAAATTGCAAGGTTGTTCATTTTTGCCCCAATTTTTCTTTCTCTTTTTTGGTCATTGTAATAGTACTAACAGCTAAGGAATGCTATAAAATGAGCAGGGTTTTGAACTGCCATTGTCTATTCAGAAAATAATTAAAGGTGCGCTGAAGACAGTTTGTAATGAGAAGACACTGAGAACTCACAAAGCAAACCTATCCAGCTCTGTTTTCTCTCGTGGGCCCTAGTAAGCTATCACCTCTACTGTCACTAATTTCCCTAAGCCTCAGTTTTCTCATCTACAAAATAGGAATCCATGATCCTATGGACTCTATGATCTCTGAAGCTTGTCATCTCCAGGACCTTTGAAGTTCTGAATTTCTAATGTTCAATGATGCTACACACTCTGAGTCAGGATTTAACAAAATTTCCAAATTTTACTGACATGCTTTTCTGTATGCTGCTAAGAATGTTTAACAAAGAGATAAAACACTATATAATAAGAAAAATATCTTCATTCAAAAAATAGACTATGAAAAGGATAAACGCTTTGTGTGACTAGGGCCTTTTTTCTTCATACTGTTTCCTGTATCCTCACTGACAAATAATGCTACTATGTGAAACCCTCTCAAGGCATGGAAATAGCCATGTTCAGTTGGATGTTAAAATGACATTTTCTGTACATTATGCGTTATGAATGGAAGGTTAATGAAATTGTGCATGTCTCAGTTTTCACTCTGCAGGTTATTTTGTAATAGGGACGAGACTGTCCTACCTTTAATTTCGTATTTTATTAAATTAAATGCATTTCAAAGAAAGGGCCATTTTATTCCACTATTTTGTCTTTTTACACTAGCAAGAAGGCATGCTAAATGCTTTTTCCTGTTGATTCTTTTAAAAGTCTCTGGTTTCCAGTGAACTTGATATAAGCACACATTTTTGACATAGAAGAAAAAACTATGTATTTATTTGAGTCAGAAGTTCTTAAACTGAGACAGGAGCTTCTTTTGGACTTTAAACATCTCCCTTAACTCAGTGGTTCTCACCTAGAGGGCTATTCGCACTGGGTGGGACAACTTTTGGTCTGTATGATGGTCCCATGCATTGTACAGTATGAGCATCCTGGCTCCCACCCACTAAATAATTGCAACAACCATCATTGTGACAACCATCCCAGCTCCACACACATTTCCAAATGCCAGCTTCTCTGAAAGAGTTCAAATTGGGAGAGTCCCTCTGGAGAAAAGAAGCCTAAAAATAAGAGGTTGGTTTTCAAAAGCCTGAAGAGACTCTGTGTGTATGTGGAGAAATGTAGCTTCAAACATTCCAGCCCATGTCTCCAATTAATGCATCTTGACAATGTCATTGCTCCCTGGATGATACTTACATGAAGAGAAAAATCATAGGAGAGGACATTTGAGAATCACCTGGTTTATAGCAAATCAAACACTTCTCCTAGACCTAGGAATGGGATCTCTTGTCATGTTACTTTATGGAAAATGTAGACTAGTTTCTCTTTTGTACTCTGTAGAATAGATTAAGTGTGGTTGACTATAAAATGATTCTTTGGAAGTAAAGATCCTGTATAGGAAACACACATGGGAGAACGAGTGGATTTTGTTTTCATAATCCAGATCCCTCTGTGGCAGCAGGGTTTTGAATTCTAGTAAAATGTAACATCCAGGTATTGGGGGCTAAAGAAGAAAGATGTGCTCTTGGACCCTGGCAGTGTAAAAGATGAATAAGTCATGTTCTCTGCCTTTGAGGCTCACAGTTGTGCCTGAGAGACGGACACTTGGATAACCAGGATATAAAATAATCAACACCACCAATGGGGTCTGTTTATGGCATATGGGAATCTGGTGAAAGGACATGTGATTTCACCCAGCCACAGTGGTGTGTTGGGGGAGAGGCAGGCGGAGACTGGCAGATCCAGGGAAAGCTTCTGAGAGAAGGTATCCATTGAGTTGGGTGTTAAAGAATAGATGGGCATTTACCAAGGGGTGATGGGGTAGGGAATAGCATTCCAACCAAACAACAGCATATGTGTGATCACAAAAGTGTGAAAGAGAATGGAGAAAATTCAGTGTGGTGGGACATTGGTAGAAGGGTTGTGCAGAGAAGGGTAGAAAGTAAGGGCAGCAGGCTCAGAAGTCAGGGCTTTGTATATACCTAGAAGGGAACCAGTTCAGGGTTTTAAGCAAGAAAGTAAAATAACCAGATTTACACGGGGATAAGAACTCTGGTAGAAGTGTGGAAGTTGGGTAGATGCAGGCAATTTTTTTTGGGGCGGGGGGACAGAGTCTTGCTCTGTAGCCCAGGCTGGAGTGCAGTGGTGCAATCTCAGCTCACTGCAACCTCCACCTCCCAGGTTCAAGTGATTCTCCTGCCTCGGCCTCCAAAGTAGCTGGGATTACAGGCACACGCCATCATGCCTGGCTAATTTTTTGTATTTTTAGTAGAGATGGAGTTTCACCATATTGGTCAGGCTGGTCTCGAACTCCTGACCTCATGATCCGCCTGCGCTGGACCTCAAAGTGCTGGGATTACAAGCATGAGCCACCATGCCCAGCCCGATGCAGACAAACTTTAGCCAGGGATACCAGTTAAGTGACAGTGAATTGCATACTTCACTTTTTTTTCATTTTTTCAGATAGGGTAAGAAGGTGTATACTTCACTTTTAAGCACTCATCCTAAGGAGATTTAGGAAACCAAGCAAATCCATGGCAAATTGAAGGCAGATAATAAATTTGAAGATTTTCACCAGTGAAGTGTTTAATGACTTACCCTGTTACTCATATTGTGAATGCCCGCTCTAAGCACTGTTCCTTTCTCAACAAGGAGGCACTGAAGCATTTTCTTACACCACGTCACATGTTTTTATGCTCTATCCCCACTATGGTAGTCACAGCTGGTTGAGTCAGATTTACACCGGGAAGAAAAGTAGCCATGGATATCCTGGGTGAACTGGCTCTGGGTTCTGACCACCGACAGGTGCCCTTTATTGTATAAGGTCTGTCTAACAGATCCTCTCACAGTGTATGAGCATAAGACATCAACAGAGACTTGCAGAAAACACAATGGCAAAGAAGCCAAGATGCACAAAGAGTAAAGCTCATAGAAGCTGTGAGTAAGAAGAAACCCGGAGATGCTGAGGAAAGCAGAGAGGCCAGTCAGAAGCAGCAGGAAAGAAAGATGCTGAGCCAGAGAAGAGCTGAGTTCTGTGGGTGGGGCAGCCAATGTTCTCTGGACAGGTGCTCCTGAGTTTCCAGGACTATTGTCTCACAAGTAGAGCGCTTCATGTCACCTATGCAGTGTTCTGATACCAAGAAGCTGGCTGTTTGGCTGCTTAGATTTTTTTTTCCTGCTCTTATTTTCTGTGTGTCTAAAAAGACCAAATTCGAATTAATTGAGATAACTTGTGTAGTCTCTTGCAAACTGAAGAAAACTGACACGTCTCACTGAGTGAGATAGCAGCATTGTTTCATAGTTAATAATGAAAACAGACCAAGCACAGTGTCTCATGCCTATAATCCTAGAACTTTGGGAGGCCAAGGCGAGAGGATCACTTGAGGCCAGGAGTTCAAGACCAGCCTGGGCAATATAGCAAGACCCCCCATCTCTACAAAAATCTCTACAAAAAAAAAAAAAAAAAAAAGCCAGATGTGGTGGTGTGTGTCTATAGTCCCAGCTTCTTAGGAGACTGAGGCAGGAGGATCACTTGAGCCCAGGAGTTCATGGGTACAGTGAGCTATGATTACACTATTGCACTCCAGCCTGGGTGACAGTGAGACCTCATCTCTAATAATAATAATAAACAGCCACCATTTAAACCCCATGGCAACACTGTGAGACAGATTCTTCCATTATCATCATTTTACAGATGAGAAGAGGGGGTGAGAGAAATGAAATAATGTGCCTACATTCACAGGGCTAGTCAGTGGCACACAGGTCTGAATCAAGGTCCACCGGGCTCTAGAACTGGCATTCTTGACAAATGTACCTGGCAGAGATGGCTGGATGCTCCCCTGCAATGATGCTTCACCTTCCACAGAACACAGTTGTTGCTGGGAAGTCTCTACCTAGCTGGTCACTACATTTCCCAACCCTCCTTACTTCCAGGGGGAGCCATGTGACTAGTTTTTGCCAGTGGGATATGCGTTTGGTTTTGAGTGTCACCTGTGGGCTGAAAATGCTTGCTCCACAACTTCCTCTTTTGCCAGCTCAATGCTGAGACCACAAGGCTCCAGGGGACAACAGAAGCACATTGTGGAAAAGCCCAGGTCTCTGAGTCACAACAGAAGAAAACTGCTGAACAAGAGCACCTGGATTGTATTATCACATGAGCTAGAAATAAACTGAAATTTGGGGGTCTATTTGTTTCCATAGTTTAACTAATACAGCTACACTGCCTCCCTTTCTTGCCTTGGGGGCTGAGAGCAGTAAAACAGGCTTACAGCTCAAAGCTCTGGTGCTCTGGTAGGTTACTCAAAGAGTTGCTGAAACATTGTGGAAACTACCTCAGCTTGCACCGTTTTCTCAAACCAAGAGTAGCTCCCTGTTTTTATTCAGCATGACAAAAAAACCAGGCATCATGAACACAGAGTATGTTTGTAAACACATTATACTCATGCCTTCCCCAAATCCTTGAAAACTCAGGAGAAAAAAATCAACAGAGCACTGAGTCTCGTAGCACCTCTCATCTGTTAGAAGCCTCTTCCATTCTAGTCCAATTTATATTTAGATGTTATTTCCTATTTTACACCCCCGCCTGCCGAATCGCAGCCACCTTTGGTGTGAAACATGGCACCTGTTTAATGGGCTCACAAGAGATGACACAGCTGTTTTCAATAGAAAGCAAAAGAGTAACACACCTGGGAAAAGGCAGCATGACTGGAAAGGAGATAAGCTGGGAATTTGAAAAGTTTGCCTATACTGCCATGTTGCTCAGTTGTGGCCTAAGTCAATGATGTGGGCAACTGGGATTGATCCTACCAGGACTCTCAAAGGACACAGAATGCATCTCAGAGTTATCTGCCTGCAGAAGAGGAGAAAGCATTTACCCATTAACTTTCATCCTCTTTTGGCCAAGGGTTGCCCTGTAGGGTGTTAAGACCCTTCTACTTCCAGGTTGCACATTCCTGAAGGCCGGCCAGTAGGTATATTATGCTCAGGTGTCAAAGAGGTCCCCATTAAAGAAAAACAGGATATGAGGTGGGTCAGCAGTAGTGTCTGATACAGGCCTCAATGCTAGAAAATGCAGGTGAGATTTAAATTCAATACCTTCTTTTTTTTTTTAATTTTTTTTTAATTATACTTTAAGTTCTAGGGTACATGGGCATAACGTGCAGGTTTGTTACATATGTATACTTGTACCATGTTGGTGTGCTGCACCCATCAACTCATCAGCACCCATCAATTCATCATTTATATCAGGTATAACTCCCAATGCAATCCCTCCCCCTTCCCCCCCTCCATGATAGTCCCCAGTGTGTGATGTTCCCCTTCCCGAGTCCAAGTGATCTCATTGTTCAGTTCCCACCTATGAGTGAGAACATGCGGTGTTTGGTTTTCTGTTCTTGTGATAGTTTGCTGAGAATGATGGTTTCCAACTGCATCCATGTCCCTACAAAGGACGCAAACTCATCCTTTTTTATGGCTGCATAGTATTCCATGGTGTATATGTGCCACATTTTCTTAATCCAGTCTGTCACAGATGGACATTTGGGTTGATTCCAAGTCTTTGCTATTGTGAATAGTGCCGCAATAAACATACGTGTGCATGTGTCTTTATAGCAGCATGATTTATAATCCTTTGGGTATATACCCAGTAGTGGGATGGCTGGGTCATATGGTACATCTGGTTCTAGATCCTTGAGGAATTGTCATACTCTTTTCCATAATGGTTGAACTAGTTTACAATCCCACCAACAGTGTAAAAGTGTTCCTATTTCTCCACATCCTCTCCAACACCTGTTGTTTCCTGACTTTTTAATGATTGCCATTCTAACTGGTGTGAGATGGTGTCTCATTGTGGTTTTGATTTGCATTTCTCTGATGGCGAGTGATGATGAGCATTTGCTGGAGGCATCACACTACCTGACTTCAAACTATACTACAAGGCTACAGTAACCAAAACAGCATGGTACTGGTACCAAAACAGAGATATAGACCAATGGAACAGAACAGAGTCCTCAGAAATAATACCACACATCTGCAGCCATCTGATCTTTGACAAACCTGAGAGAAACAAGAAATGGGGAAAGGATTCCCTATTTAATAAATGGTGCTGGGAAAATTGGCTAGCCATAAGTAGAAAGCTGAAACTGGATCCTTTCCTTACTCCTTATAGGAAAATTAATTCAAGATGGATTAGAGACTTAAATGTTAGACCTAATACCATAAAAACCCTAGAAGAAAACCTAGGTAATACCATTCAGGACATGGGCATGGGCAAGGACTTCATGTCTAAAACACCAAAAGCAACGGCAGCAAAAGCAAAAATTGACAAATGGGATCTAATTAAACTAAGGAGCTTCTGCACAGCAAAAGAAACTACCATCAGAGTGAACAGGCAACCTACAGAATGGGAGAAAATTTTTGCAATCTACTCATCTGACAAAGGGCTAATATCCAGAATCTACATAGAACTCAAACAAATATACAAGAAAAAAACAAACAACCCCATCAAAAAGTGGGCAAAGGATATGAACAGACATTTCTCAAAAGAAGACATTCATACAGCCAACAGACACATGAAAAAATTCAATACCTTCTAATGCCAACATACAATGTCACTGCCCACACACCACTCCTCACTTGGCCTGGGTAAAGACACAGGCTCGGGAAATGGGAGATTTGCCTCTAGTTTTGGAATTTCTGCTGCTGGTTACTTGACTTAAGCAAACCATTTAATATCTGGGCCTCTCATCTCTAAAATAGGGACATTAGGCTAATTCATTATTTCCCAAAGTATGTTCAATGGTACACTCATGTTACAGGATGTTAATTAACAGGTATACCTGGGAAGAAGGGGTTTTTGTGGCCAAATAACATGGGTATATGGAGCTAAAAATAAGTTATATCAATTTATTCCCTGAAAGATATCTCAGTCTTCTTAATATATGACTGCACAAAATCCTTTTTTTGAGAAACATCTCACAGAAGTAGGTTGAGTAGGTTGTTTTTTATGTTAATATTTACTGAGCACATACTATTTGCCAGGCATCATGCCAAGAACATTTCATATGTTAGTTCATTCATTTATGTATTTTAAAAATATTTGTTAAACTCGGCTATGTACAGCACATTGTTCCTGGCACTGGGGAATACCTCCATGAAAAAGATAAAATTCCTGATTTTTACCTTGAGGGCGAGGTAGAGGGAAGACAGACAATGAACAAGTAAACAAATGCATAAACAAAAAAAACTGGCTACATTGTCTTATTCTCACAACAACTAGCCTAGCAAGACACGGGACTGTTTTATCATGCTTTGTTGTTGTTGTTGTTATTTTGAGACGGAGTCTCACTCTGTCGCCCAGGCTGGAGTGCAGTGGCGCGATCTCAGCTCACTGCAAGCTCCACTTCCCGGGTTCACACCGTTCTCCTGCCTCAGCCTCCCCAGTAGCTGGGACTACAGGCACCTGCCACCACGCCTGGCTTATTTTTTGTATTTTTAGTAGAGATGGGGTTTCGCCGTGTTAGCCAGGATGGTCTTGATCTCCTGACCTCATGATCCGTCCGCCTCAGCCTCCCAAAGTGCTGGGATTACAGGTGTGAGCCACTGCGCCTGGCCTATCATGCTTATTTTATAAATAATGAGACTAAGGATTAGAGGGGGTACCTTATTTAAAAATCAGGGAGGTGGAAATGCCAGAGATAGGACAATATCTGCATTAAAGTTTACAAATGTTTTTGACATCATGTTCATGGAACGGGATTAATCAGTATCCTAGGTCCATTGCAAACCTTGTCATTGATCCATCTAAAGCTCACGCCCATAACCAATATGGTCTCAATCACTCTGATCTATGTCTCTTGCAGCATCCTGAAGACTAGTACTCTACATAACACCAGTTTGAGAAACAGTGCCCCAGGGAGTCTGGAGAAAGAACCTCTGGCCCTAATAAGACAAGCAGTTGCAAAAGATTTCAATCATACACAAGGTGGACAATCAGAACTCAAATGATTGAGAGGTGATGGAGTTGCAAAGTACTGCATAATGTCTTGTAAATTATGCCTGTCAACAATTCTGAATAGTCTTACGTTATTATTCTCTTCTTACCATAACAATTAATTTTTTTCTATAAACAGTAAATGATGTTTATGGAAGTTCTTGCAACTTTAATAGTCTAAAGAGTGACTTGTCAGTGATAAGCTGATTTTAAAAGTGTGTACTTTATCTTGACATCTCCCTTTGAAGAATATAAAAAATCCAGAGCCCAATTTTGATGATTGTTTGGTCTATGTTATCACTATCAGAAATAATAAAGTAGGGAAAGGAGGATTATACTTTCTGCATATGTCCTATTGAAATGGTCAGGATTGTTGAATGTTAGAAAGAACAAAATATCCTTTGAAGGTATAAATCATTTGTATGTAGATATGCTTTAATAAATGCTTTGTTATATTTAGCATTGAAAGACTCCTCTTAAAACTCAATCTAGATCTAATTTGACTTTAAAACTTCCCAACCATAAGGAACTTGGGAGTGTTAAATTTATGTAATATTCCCACAGAAGAGAGAAACATTACACACACACACATACACACACACATCATTATTTTTCTTCCACTTCCACTGACTGACTTTTAGCTGGGTTATATTCTTTAGGCACGCATTAGGGAAATGAATGGGAAATGAAAAAAAAAGAGCAAGAGAGTCAATGTATTGATCATTTACCATAGACCATGTGTTTTTAAATATATCATCTTGTTTAATAGAGCTGAAGCAGGATCACATATCTTTGGTTTCTGACTGAGACACAGTGAGGCTGACTTAGAATGTGTTAGAGACCTTGCTGAGAGAATGTCAAAAGCCAACATTTTTATGACTTGCTACTAGCCCCTAATGCAAGCCTCAAAAACTAGTTCCCTGCTTCCCTACAAGAAAAAATTGAAATCTGTCTCCACCTATTTTTTAAAAACATAGGTTCTATCAAACACAGAGTAAGTATACAATATTCAAGTAGACGATCAATGGAAGTGCATCCCCTGTTCTAAACAGAGCATAACAGAAAGCTAATTGCCGATTATTGCAAAAAGAAAATAGCAAGATATATGGATAGTGAAATAGAAAAACACATTATAAAGAAAAGGCCATCTCATTTAGTCTTTGAAATTATTGATTCGGGATTTCCAGGCCCTGGTTAAGAGGGAGTAAGCATCAATATCTTAGTTCTCATCTGGAACAAGGAGAAGACCATTTGCTACCTCTACAAAAATTCTTTGGATACTCACCCAAGCCAGAAAGAAGGGGACAAACCCTTGCAAAGGAAACATTTATCCTAGTAGAATAAAATCAGAATTAGTCCCAGCACATTGAGAGATCAAGACAGGAGGATCATTTGAGACCAAGAGTTTAATACTAGCCTGGGAAACAGAGCGAGACACCATCTCGACAAAAAAAAAAATAATAATAATAATAATAATTAGTCAGATATGGTGGCACATGCCCAGAGTCCTAGATACTTGGAAGGCTGAGGCGGAAGGATCACTTGAGCCCAGGTTTGAGGCTACAGTGAACTATGATCATGTCACTGCACGCTAGCCTGGGTGACATAGCAAGACCCTGTCTCTAAAACAACAACAACAAAAAACAAATAAATAAATAATAAATCAGAACGAGAACCATTTTCCAGCCATAACTGGGATAATAGAGATCTGATATTCTCCTCTTTAAAGGAGATTTAATCCAACTAGGCCTCCTATGCTTTGATCCTTTCTACCTCGTTGCCACTAAGGTTAGACCTCCCCAAGGTAAGACACCTACTTGTAGTCTGAAACAACCTACATTTTCTTTTTTTTTTTATTTTTTTAAATTTTTTTTATTTTTTAAAATATTTTTTATTTTCCCATAGGTTATTGGGGTACAGGTGATGTTCGGTTACATGAGTAAGTTCTTTAGTGGTGATTTGTGAGATTTTGGTGCACCCATCACCCAAGCAGTACACACTGAACCCTATTTGTAGTCTTTTGTCTGTCGCCCCCTCCCACAATTCCCCCCAAGTCCCCAAAGTCCATCGTATCATTCTAATGTCTTTGTGTCCTCATAGCTTAGCTCCCACATATCGGTGAGAATACACAATGTTTGGTTTTGCATTCCTGAGTTACTTCACTTAGAATAATAGTCTCCAATCTCATCCAGGTCACTGCAAATGCCAGCAATGCATTCCTTTTAATGGCTGAGTAGTAGTCCATTGTATGTATATACCACAGTTTCTTTTTTTTTTTTTTTTTTATTATACTTTAAGTTCTAGGGTACATGTGCATAACGTGCAGGTTTGTTACATATGTATACTTGTGCCATGTTGGTGTGCTGCACCCATCAACTCATCAGCACCCATCAAGTCATCATTTATATCATGTATAACTCCCCAATGCAATTCCTCCCCCCTCCCCATGATAGGCCCCAATGTGTGATGTTCCCCTTCCCGAGTCCAAGTTTCCTCATTGTTCAGTTCCCACCTATGAGTGAGAACATGCGGTGTTTGGTTTTCTCTTCTTGTGATAGTTTGCTAAGAATGATGGTTTCCAGCTGCATCCATGTCCCTACAAAGGACGCAAACTCATCCTTTTTTATGGCTGCATAGTATTCCATGACAACCTACATTTTCATCGGGATAACACAAACACAACACTTCCCACTCTAAAAGTCTCCCTTGTTCATTAAAAGGAACTAATGGAACTACCTGTGATAGTTACAGGTGGCTAATTTTTCCCTTCATTAATTCATCAGACATACATTGAGTAGCTGCCATGTCTCTGCTAGGCCTTCCTTGAGAATAGCAAAGTGAATTAATCCTTACCCTCATAGAGTTTCAGTTTAGTGTGAGTGATACATAAAATCATAGGAAACCAGAGCCTGGTAGTTAATCGGGGGAAGTCTGGGAACCCAGTGGGGGAGATGCCAAGCAACAATGAGTTGTGGAAAGATGATTTGGAATGGAGTAAAATTCTCCCCTTTATGCATGTTGTTCTCTTGGTGTCCAAGAGCACAGAAACCCCTTTTAGAAGCCTACCAGATTTTTTTCCCTGACTACCACCACCCTATCCTGTGGTGAGCTAGATGACTGTAGCCCGAGGACCTGCTGGTGGCCCCTTGCTTACCTTCATTTAGTCTTACAGGTCACATTGGTGGCATGCTGCTCTGCCTCCTTTTCCAGGCTTGTTACAAAGCAGTGCTGGGCACAGGTCCAGTTGAAAAGCATGGCCTTCATTGTTGTCTTTTAACCAAAACACATCAGCTTTGTCTCTTTTATGATGCCAAGAGCCTGCACTAATCAAATATAACATTTTTGTCCTTCCTTTTATTTTCCAGTGCTATCATTCTTTTGCTATTTGGTTACCTACTTATTCAGAAGAAACAGTTTTTATCCATGATGGCAGAAGTGGTAGTATAAAATAAGCTGATTGCAAAAGATTTATCTAAATGAGTCATATAAAAGCATTTAATATTAATGCAACAAAAATTGAGTCTATTATGTGCCAAGTATAGGCAATTTAAATTTGGGATACATAATTTAACATATATGCAAATAAATGAATGGATGGATGGATGAAAGAACAGTCAGATAAGGTAAGTGCCCCAGACCTCTAGAATCTCACCAAAAGGAAAATAATTCCCACCCCTCATGGGATATATGCCATAACTACAGTTGCCATGTTGTCTAAATCAAGACTGCCAAGTACTGGCATGCTTATGTGGATGAGCTGACAGGATATTTGAAACTGAAGTTGCCAGAGAGCTAGGTCTGAAGTTCATTCTATCTATAACACAAGACAAAACAAAATCTTAAAAGAACAAAGTAATTCTGACTAGGAAAAGAGTGATGTCTTTACGAGGGAGTTGCTGCTATATGGGTTGTCTCTGAAGGGTTAGCAGGATTATTCCATTGAACCAAGAAGGGCAGAGCATTGAACCAAACACTTAGCAAGGACATGGAGCTCAAAACACCCGTTACCCAGTGGACTGGAGGTTGCGGGGGTGTGCCCTAAGACACTGGGAGCCAAAGCTCGAGAGAGGGATTAGGGCTGTTCTGAAGGAGTTTTTGCTCTGTGGAAAATGAGGAGCCATAGGTGAAGTGGTGCTTTAAACCTAAATGGGAAGGATGGTGAGGAAGCTTAACAATGCACGTTGAGCTCCAGAAGACCAAAAACCAGGTTTGCGGAAGCAAACATTAGAGCTGCAAAGAAGCCTAGGTGTGATCTAGTGTCGAGTCCAATGCCCCTCATCTCCAAATGAGAAAACTTAATGATTTAAATGATTCACCTAACTACTTAAATGACCTACATATTACTCATTGATAAAACCAAATTCCTGCCTTTGCCACTCACTGTCTCTGTGGCTTTAGGCAAATCACTTAACCTCTCCAAGTCTTACTTTTCTCATCCACGAGATAAAAGTCTATTTTGATAATTCTGTGATAATGTAGGTAAAGTGCTTAGTCTGACAGATGTCTGACAGATATCTGCAAATGTCTGACAGAAAGAAAACTAATATTAACAAATACTATTAACAGCAAAAATAATAACTACATTGTTATTGAAGTTCCCTGATTCTGTCCAATGCTCTTTAACGTATACTGATAGTGCCCAAACCTAGCTGAACATCTGAGTCATGTGGAATGTTATAAATTTCCTGGCCTACCCCAGACCAACTGAATCTGAATCTTGACATGGTTGGGGAATCCAAACTTTTGGAAAGCTCCCTAGATGGTCCTAACCACAAGAACAATAATTAGAAACAACTGTCCATATTTACTGCTGTTCAAACTTTATTTTCTTAGTCTTTGAATGAAAACATGAAATTGATCCAATGGTTAGTCCTTTAGATGTAGGTACAGAAGCTAGGGGTGGAGGGAGAGGTATTTTACATAATGCTGCCATCCCAGAAGGTCAGAAACACACATGTCTATGTTCAAAAGAAAGGGAGGATTGGATGCTAGTATTGGGAAATGGGATATTTATCATTGGTAGAAATGATTAATTATGCCCAATTATATGTAGTTTTGCACATACATTTGCATGCTTCTTAATATAACATATGCAAATATATCTCTAATAGCATGACTTGTTTGCCAATGTTGAGTGCTAACTGTAAATAATTTCTATTTTCTGTAGTGTTTAGAAAACTTCAATATGGCACTTGCTGGCAGACAGTTCCTGTCTTCTGGATTTAGCAACATATTAAATAATCATTACAAAAATATTTTTCACTTACCACTAACAAAAGCAGTGTACACAACAATTTGTGGTTGTCTATAGAAACAGAGGATAGGTAAGACAGAAAAAAATTTAAGTCTGGAAATTTTTTAAAACATCGCCTTCAGTTTCCATTTTATTTTCCTCTACTAATTTTTGGCTAATGCAGAGTATAACAGATCATTAGAAGTTTCACCCCTCACTTTTTTTTTTTTTTTTTTTTTTTTGAGACAGAGCCTTGCTCTGTTGCCCAGCCTGGAGTGCAGTGGTACCATCTCAGCTCACTGAATCTCTGCCTCCCAGGTTCAAGTAATTCTCCTGACTCAGCCTCTTGAGTAGCTGGGATTACAGGCAGGCACCACTATGCTCAGCTAATTTTTGTATTTTTAGTAGAGACGGGGTTTCACCATGTTGGCCAGGCTGGTCTCGAACTCCTGACCTCAAGTTATCCACCTACCTCAGCCTCCCACAAGTGATTCACCCACCTCAACTTTCCAACGTGGTGAGATTACAGGCGTGAGCCACTGTGCCTGGCCTCACCCCTTCTTTTAAAATTCTCTTTACCTTTTCTGGAGATGTCATCAACAGCCAAAAAAAAAAAAAAAAAAAAAAAAAAAACGACAGTAGAAGGACTAAGAGAAAATAACTAGGGACCCAAGTAGTCAGTGCCTGGAAATACTGATCTCTGAATATCCACCTGTTGATGTCCTGGCTCCCCGCCCACCTTGTTCTCTCTCAATCTGTAGAAGAATGTAAGAAACTCTTGTTTGACATTCAGATTCCTAGGCTCTACTTCTAGAGTTTCTGATACAGTATAAATAGGGGTGGACCAAGGAATCTGCACTAATAACAATCTCCTTCACTCCTCCAAGCAACCCTATGATTTTTTTATAAGTGGTCCTCAGGATATACTTTGAGAAACACTCCCCTGGTTAATGTAGAGCCTTGAAATTCAGTGTGGTTCCTGGGTCAGCAGCATCAATATCAACATCACCTGAGAGTTTTGTTAGGCCTGTAGAATTTCAGCACCCACCCCAGGCCTGTCAATCAGAATCTGCATTCATAGGCACCTTCAAGTTTAAAACGCACTAGTCTAGAGGAGGCATCTTCTTCCCTCTTTGCATCCTTGAACATAACAGTTTTCCCCACAGCATTCTCCTCTTAAATAGCCTAGGATTGCTTAGGTTCTCAAGGTGGTCCTCAGATCTACTGGGTCAGAAACTCTTAGAGGAGGACCCAGCAATGTGTGTTCTAGTAAGCCCTCCAGTCCAGGTGATTCTGATGAATGCTCAAGTGTGAGAACCACAGGCACAATAAATACTATTGGCCTGCATTTAAAAATGAATTTCACTAGGATACTCAGTATATGCTGGTGTGAATAACAAATAGGCCAATGTCCCCAGATGTAGAACAAATCACATGAACTCTTGCTTCATATTGTCAATCCCCCAGAATCAGTTGATCCTACAAATATCTGTACCTACTGCTTCATAGGTGAAGAGGATCCTTGTCAAATGAAAGTGTAAGAGGCAATCATCTCTTGTAGTGATCAATGAAATGCCAGGATCTGAGAGCAACCAGGCATATGTGCTACATAATCGTGTCAAGGATGAGTAGCTCAGGCTGTTGAGTTTTCAAATGAAAAATAACTTCCTAATCCAAATATCTGTGAGGTTATACGTTAGTATTCTTCACTCACTAGAGACTGACCTGACTGGAACATCATGAGTGAAAACTCCAAGGTTGGATGCTGCTGCTCAGAAGAGAGACCCTGAGCATGAATGGAGGGCACAATGTGGTGAAATGTCTGGGAAAATTGACTGGACCTCTGAGCAAATCAGTTTCAGCTGAGTACATTCATCTTCTTTTCACTGTTTCTTGGATTTCCCAATAGATTATTACACTCAACTCCCAACCTAACACTAACTAGCTCTACATTAGAAGTTTTAATTATCTCTCTGCACCTCTTTCCACATCTTCTGTCTTGGGCTCTCTCTGCTTCTCTATCTCTCCCCCTTGTCTCTGTGTCTATTTCTCTCTCTGTATCTCTTCATCACAGTCTACATCCTCTGAATCGATTTCTTCCTCCCTCCCTATTCCAATCTCTTTAATGAAAAGATCCAACATACCTCCCAGGGGATGGGGGTGGTCAGGAGGATTTCAAAAGGGACAAAAGCAAAGAGGCTGCCAGTAAGTTTTTGTTGGTTCTGTTGATTACTGTTTCTGATGCTGGAGAGTTCTGTGCTATCCAGCTATTTGCCTCTGTTTTAAAATTTGCACATTTGCCGTAGATTGTTATCATGCTATTTCTCGTTGGAACTGGAGTCCTAGTTTGTCAAAATGTCAGCATAAAGACCAAAAGTCAAGCAAATTTGCTGCAATAAGGAAAGACTGTAAATTTGCTGTCAGTTAAGAAATCCCCTCTAATTCAAAGTGCAAGCCCAACTGAAAGCATTTTTTAGTAATTGTGACTGAATGAGTGTGAAGTTAGCCCAGTGTGTGTGCACTTTGATCTTGTGCCTTGTTAAATTTCTCAGTTTTAATAATTGGGGCCATTATTTATGCCATGATTCCAGAAGCTATCAGGGAATACTTAAAATATTAAATCAGGTTCATATTGCTAATTTCATTTGTTGAAACTCACATCTATCCCCTTTTATTCTTTTGGAATGTAAATAATGACGTACCTGGAATAATTTTCTTCTTTAAGTCTTAATTCTAGTTTGGTTGAAAAACTGAACTATTTAACATTGAAAATATTTGGCAAATAAGCTTAAGAAAAATTTTATGAAAATTCTCATCATAATGTCTTGGATATAAGCACAAAGAGATGACGCACATGAAGACCTCTACCTCCTTAGAATGTTAAGTCTTTTTGTAATACATGCAACAATGGAATCACAGAAGAAAAAAAAGATTTCCTCAAATCTAATTATCAAAAAGCAATTCATCTTGCTTGAGTATCTCAATCAACATATCCCTGAAGCCACTTTCTTACTTCACCCTCCTGTCTGGTGTATGGATTTTGTGTGTGTGTGTGTGTGTGTGTGTGTGTGTGTGTGTGTGTGTGTGTGTGTATGATCATTTGGTGAAACCTCTTAGCATATGGTGGGGGAAAAATGCTGTTTTGCTAATTTTATGTTTTATTTTTTAGTGACCTACTTATCTGCAGCAGCTTTAGTGGAGTGCTTTAAGCTTGGTCTGATTTTTTTTTTTTTTTTTTTTTTTTTTTTTTTTTGTGAGTCCTTTACTCTGTGGCAGTGACTCAGCTGGGATACAGCCAAGATGTTTACATGATGGGGTGGGCAGGCGGGGAATGCAGCAGCCTCTGCTTTTGCTGCTTTTGCAGAGAGCTTACAAATTGTAGACACTCAGAATAAGTGGTATCATTAGTGGGTGTAAAATGCACTAAGGGTATGGGAGTGATTTAGAACTCTGGGATTCGGCAAAGAGAGAAGCTAGGGGCTCAGGTGTCAGAGGGAACTGGATCCAGAAGTAGCACTGAAATGTGACCTTGGATAAATCACTTGACCTTGATTCTTCACCTCTAAAATAAGGCGAATATATTTTATTGAAATGCTGCAAGTTATCAGGGCAGTATTTGCCAACCACATGGAAATCTTTTCACTTTAAGACAATTATTTTAGATTGGGTTTTGCAAAAGATTATTTAACATGCATAGCTTCACATCTAAAATTCTGTATGAATTCTGTGTGTCGTAGAGGACTTCAGCTCCTAACTGAAGGGGTCATTGACAGAATAATTATTGCGTTATCCTAAAAAGGAAAGATGGGCTTGGCTTTTTGGAAAGTTGGTCCTTCAAGAACAAAGTTAAAATTGGGTCAATGATTTAATCAATCAGTAACTTGTAGCCTAGGTCAAAAGATCATGCCACATTAGGTTTTCCATCAAATGTGAAACCCCTTGGTGAATCAATAAAACAAAACACAAGTACTCAACAAAGTTCTTCCTATGTAATCACTGGGTTGTGCACTGCTGGGTTTCCAGAGCTTTAGCTATAGTTCTTGCCCTTGTTTACATTTTAGACAAGTACTCAACAGAACTTTCTATAGCGAAGGAAATGCTCAATAGTGATGCTATCCAATATAGCTGACACTAGCCGTGGGAGCACTTGAACTGTGGCTAGCATAACTGAGAAAGTGGTTTGTTTGTTTGTTTGTTAGTTTTGAGACGGAGTCTTGCTCTGTCGCCTAGGCTGGAGTGTAGTGGTGCCATCTCGGCTCACTGCAACCTCTGCCTCCCAAATTCAAGCAATTCCCCTGCCTCAGCCTCCTGAGTAGCTAGGATTACAGGTGCCCACCCCATGCCTGGCTAATTTTTGTATTTTTAGTAGAGCCGGGGTTTCACTATGTTGGCCAAGCTGACCTTAGGTGATCTGCCCGCCTCGGCCTCCCAAAGTACTGGAATGAGCCACCGCACCCAGCAAGAAAGCACATTTTAAATTTCATTTCATTTTAATCAATTTAAGTTTAAATAACTACATGAGGCTACTAACTGCTTTATTGGATGACCATTTTAATCAAAGACAAAATTAATGCCGATGAAACTATTTGTGACCATTTAGGAAGAAGTATATGAAGCAATGTTGTTTTGGATGGAGGAGAACTTGAACTGAGCCTTGCAGGCTAGGGTAAGACAGAAGGTGAAAAAGAGAAGGGAGGATGTTCTGGCCTGAGGGGATAATACACCAGTGATCCTGAGGCAAGAAGAGCCTGGTGCTGTTACTGAACAGTTAAGAAGTCGCCTTGATGGAAGCTGAAGGTTCTTGCTACACCCAAAGAAAAAAGAGTACTTGGGGCTGGAGTGTGGGATTAATGACAATACTTATTTTGTACTAGGCACTTCACATGTATAATATAATTTAATCCTTCTAACCAACTGATGAAGTAGTTACTACTATTATCCTTATTTTACTCTCAGGAAACAGACTCAGAGAAGTGATTTCCGCAAGACCCCACCACTAAAGGGAGCCAAGCTTTAGAATCCAGGCAGCTTTCCTCCAGATGCTGTGGTCCTTAACCACCTCACTTCACTACAGTGGTTGAGAATTTAGACTCTGAAATTATCCAGCTTCTTTTATTATCCAGCTTCTGTCTCTATTAGCTTGTGACCATGGGCATCTATAAATTGAGGACAGAAAAAGTACAACATTTAAAGTTGCTGTGTTAGAGATGCATAAGATATTGCATGGAGAACACCTAGCAGTGCCTAGCACATATAAGGGCTCAATAAATCTTTGCCTAATCTTATTACTATGTCAGAAATAGACTCAAATGGCAGCAAAGAAATTGGGGGTTGCATGAAAGGGCATGTGGCAACAATTACAGCTTCTTGAACTGATGGATTGATATGTTGAAACCATTATAAAGGATATAGGACAGGAGGGAAAAAGGGGAAGAAAACTGGTATCCAAGAGTCTCCAAGAGGCAGTTGGCATCTTCACTAGGTCTGGAGGGTCACATTCAATATGTGAAAGGAATGCAACTTTATTTTCCCCATAGAAACAGAAATAATACCTATTGATTGGGAATCATTTTAACATTCCAGAAAAGGACAAGGAAGAAAATTAAAATCATGAATAATACCATCTCTAAGAGATAATCACCATCAGTTTTTTTGGCATATATCCTTTTATGTTTGTATCTGCGTGTGCTAATTCACTTTTGAAGTTTACTGTGTTTACTTACAGTAAAATTCACACTTTTGGGGTACCATTCTATGAGTTTAGATAAACACATATATGCTGTCATATAAGCATCAGCACAATCAAGATACAGAACAGTTCTATCACCCTTAAAATATTCCTTTTGCTTCCCTTGTAGTCAAGCCCTGCTCTTATTCCTACTTTCAGCCCCCTGGTGACCAATCTATTTTCCGTTCCTGTAACATCCCAGAAGTGGAATTATACAGGATGTAGCCCTTTGAGTCTGGCTTATTTCACTTAGTATAAAGCATTTGAGATCCATCCATGTTATTGCACATATGAGTAGTCCAACTTCTTTTTATTGCTGAGTAAAATTTCATTGTATACATTTTCCACAGCTTGTTTCCATTTGCCAGTTGAAGAACGTTTGCATTGTCTCCAGTTTTTGGCAATTATGAATAAGGCCACAACAACAATCAAGTAAAGGTTTTGTGTGGAAATAAGTTTTCATTTCTCTTGAGTAATAGGAATGTGATTGCTGGATCATATGTTAAGTACATGTTTAATTTTATAAGAAAATGTCGAACTGTTTTTCAGAGTCGCTGTTCCATTTATATCCCACCAGCAAGTATAGAGTTTCAGTTGTTCCACACCCTGATCAGCATTCAGTATGATCATTTTTTAAAAAACAATGATAATAGATATGAAGGAATATAATATGGTAGTTTTAATTGCATTTCCCCCAATAACTAATATCATTGAACATCTTTAGATGTCTTCATTTATCTTCAGAGAAAATTGTATTATTTCAAATCTATATGCATTTATTTTTTTTTTCTTACCTTATTGAATTGGCTAGGACCTTCAGTATAATGTTGAATAGAAGTGATGAGAGTCTTTATCTGGTTTCTGTTCTTGGGGGGAAAGCGTTTAGTCTTTCACCATTCAATATGATGTTAGCTATATGGTTTTCTGTAAACACCCTTTATTAATCAATAAAGGTTAAGTAATTTCTGTTTGTTTTCTAGTTTGCTGAGAGTATCATGAATGAATGTAGAATTTTCTCAAATGCTTTTGTATGAATATTGAGATGATCATGTGATTTTTCTTCTTTAGTCTGTTGATGTGGCAAATTATATTAATTAACTTTTCAGTATTAAACCAAGCTTGCATTCCCAGGATAAATCCCACTTAGCCATGATATATTATCCTTCTATATGTTGCTGTATTTGACTTGTATATATGTGTATTTTTTCAAACCAAAAACAGAATGGTACTATATATACTGATTTGTCATCTCTTTTTGAAAAATAATATTTTTTAATCTAAAAGAAATTCATAGTTGTAAGAAAAGCTCTTTCTGGTTATGCCAGTAGATTTATTTCTTCCCTGTGTTTTCTTATAATAGGGGAGTAGATAGTTACTATGCATATTTTGGTTCAGGTTCATTAAATTCAAAAACTGGGATAAGAAATTTTCAACCCCCACACACCAACTCTTCTAATTAGCTGATAAACTCTGAAATAAATTATTTGTATCTTTGACAAAATGTGAAGAGGAAACTGCTGTGAGTTTTGAAGGTCATTATAAATGCTAAGAGCAAAGGGGTGAGCACCAATCTTTGAAATCCAGGCACTCATGCATCAGATGTCTGGTGAGTCCAAAATCTCTGTCTTATGATGATAACCTTAAGTAATAACCTTAAATATGCATCAGATAGCTCTGATATTTGTAAAGAAAGTTTTCTTTCTTCCATCAAAAAATACTGTATAAATAGATATAGATGTGTGTGTATACACACATACTCACACACACACACACATATGGAGAGACAGCATTAACAATCTTTTGAAAACTTTTATTTTGAAACATTTTTTGTTGTGAGGTGTTTCTTCCCTGGACAAGTAAATCTTTTCTTTTATTTTCTTTTTATATAGATATATGAGTTTTCCCTACCCCAGAAACACGCATTCAAGATTGATTCTCTCTAGGTAGTACCCACTTAAGGCTTATTTTTAGAATTCCAGCAATCTAATTTTTTTTACCCCCAACTTTTACTTTAGAAAAGGCAATCTACTTACTCTTCACATCCTCATAAAGAAATGGACCTTGCTTTATTTTATATCTGAGCCAGAGCTTGAGATAATGATAAATCTTGCCAGAGGCCTCAAGGATACTAAGCATGAACTCTGGGAAAAAAATTTTTGTTTGTTTTGTTTTTGGAGGGTGTCCCTCATTCCCAGCCTTGGGTTAAGATGATTCTGTGTTTCTCAAAATGTTTGTACGAGAGGATGAACTTCAATGTTTGCATCATTTCCCCTGTTTTATACTCTCCTCGCATAGACCACAGCTGAGAGTTTTAGAGAAAAGGCGCTTTCGGCAAGTGCAAAGTGGTATTGTCATGTTGCTACTGGAGCTGTCTGTGAGAGCCAAGAAAATAGGACAGCATCAAAAGGAAGTAAAATAAGTCATAGTGAAACCTTCTCCCTTAGAGGAAGGAAAGCAAACATTGAAATATTGCTTTTTTCCTGGCTACTTATTAAAGGGGAAATTTGCCTACTGTGCTGGAAGAGTCTTTTATTCATCGTTTTGTTGATGGGAGGTATCCAACTTGAGGTTTGTTTTTGTCTGTGTAATCCATTCTGTTTTTTAAGGTGAACTCTACTGAGATAGGTATTGAACACATTCTGCATTTCTCTGATTAGAAAATATGTTGATTTGCCATAATCATTCAATAATTTAAACTAGACCCAATTTTCTGAAGCAGTTCAATATAAGTGTTTGCTGCAAATCAATTCACATTTATGAAATATCTGAAGTCATTATTTATACGAGAGCCTTATTTTACTTCTAATATGGCTCAGTTTGTTTGCAACAGTATGCTGTTTGGATCTTTTGTGGAACTTATGTTGTTTGGTCACTTTCAGAAATGTTTAGGTTCAGGGTATTGTAAATTAATCAGCAAATATAAAAACCTAGAGTTTATAGGTATAGAGTTGTAGTGGAGCATTATGCAATTGAATATCCCACATCCTATTTTCATAAGTCCAAGGTCATTGGTCTAAATTACAATTATATGATTTCTGTTATGATTGTTAGTGATTGCTATAATTTGACTAATTATTGCCTAAACAATGAAAGTTGGCTGGGACCCAAATTGCAACAAATGCTTTTTTATGTGAGGAGAACAAGGAAACTGAATGCTTTTTTCTTTCGTCATTCATTCATAGGGACTGCAATTAATCATAAATATTGCACGGGACCGGGGCACGGAGAGTAGAAAGCTTCCTTTATTTTCCAGGATCATCTTTCTTGAACGGGATGGAAGGCAACCCTCCAGAGAAAAATAAATGATCATGTTTAGAGAAACATCATTTTGACTAATTGGAAGGATAGTGGAAAAATCCCACAGGAAATGGTCCAGAGCCTGTGACTTTTATAGTCAATACTCTTCTTAGGCAGAGCAAACATTGTATTTAAATTGAAGGTACCATCTGTCCAACCTTCTAATCTGACCACAGGTTCAAGAAAACCATTGCCAGATAAGGAAATAATAAAAATGTTTCATGAAATATAGGCTGAACTTGTGTCTGGACAATAAGAATGTGATTACAAACAAGGATGCTATCTTTTGAAAAGGCACATGCACTTTTAGGCAATTTAATATATTACATAATTTCTGAAACCTTCTGAAGCTTTCTAGCCTTTTTCAGTAATTTCTTTGTCTGTTTTGACCACAAGCTTTAAATGAATGGATCATAAGAGAAATCGGTCATTGTCACTTTTCGAAGCTTGAGATCTGCATGATTGCAGATAACACAGAACCCCAAAATTCAGAATAGAAAGGTTGGGGAAGAAAATAGTGTGCACTGTTTAACTGTGCCCCTAAGATGTTAGGAATTGCACAGGGTTCCTGGGATTCCTTAGCATCTCTTCTCAGGCTGAGAAACACAGGTCCTTAAAGGTGAGGGGTGAACTGCAAGGGTCCCACTGCTGAAGAAGTGCTGCTGGGATATCCCAAGCTCCCTAGTCAGAGTTGGCAAGTTTATTCTAAGCACCTTGAGGCAGTGAGATTTTCCCAGTCAGAGTCATATGAATGAGAATTCTATTTGTCTTATGGCCAATTCCCCCAAATTTTAGGTAGAGAGTTGCCCTGTCTTCCCCATCCCTTTGCAAGGAGCTTTACGACTTGAAATGTGTTCACAGAGGCTGTAATTCCATGCCCCAGAATTCTGGAACCTTGGTGCTAGAGAAATATCTATCAAGAAGAGTAACAGATTGAATAGAACAAGTAAGCCTTCAATGCTAATTTCACATTCCAAACTTAATAGAATGGCTTCTGAAGTATTGAATGAAGTAAATTGCCTTTAGTAAAGCACAATGTAGCATAAACTAAAAATATAAGTTCCTTATTTAAATCTCATTTGAACATTTTATGATGCTTACCTTGGAGATTGTCTCATTACCTTGGCAACTAATGATGCATAGGCAGAGATAAGCTAACTGTTATAGAGCTGGACTTATGGAAACAGAAGAGGAATTTCCTTTCTATTCTTCACTTCTCGAAGGTAGTAAGTATATCATACTTTTTAAACATGTCAAATCTGGAACCCAGATGCCTGAGTTAAATTCTGATTCTGGGCTGGGTGTGGTGGCTCATGCCTATAATCCCAGCACTTTGGGAGGCTAAGAAGGGAGGATCACTTGAGCTCAGGAGTTCGAGACCAACCTGGGTAACATAGGGAGATCCTGTCTCTACAAAATAAAAATAAAAATTAGCTGGGTGTGGTGGCAAGCGCCTGTAGTCCCAGCTACTTGGGCGACTGAGGCAGGAGGTTCACTTGAACCCACAGAGTTGAGGCTGCAGTGAGCCAAGATCATGCCTCTGCATTTCAGCCTGGGTAGCAGAGCAGGACCTTGTCTAAAAAAAAAAAAAAATGCTGATTCTGCTATTACCAGATGTGAATCCTTAGACAAGCTGCTTAACTTCTTTTAGCCTCAGTTTACTTCTCTGTAAAACAGAGTATATACTTATCCTTAGCTCAAAGGATTGCCATTAGGATTAACCAAGATCATCCATGTCAAACATTTGATAAATTTTAGCTGCCATTATAATTAACACATTTTATCTACTTTGATAGTCCTTCTTCTTTCTTCTGGCCTTTCAGACATCAGAATTATTCAGAATTATTCTTCAGAATTGCTTCGTCTACCAATTTACAAAATAGACACATTACCAACAGAGGCCTGTCTCTGTTTCCCTCAACATTATAGAATATCCTTAGACCATAATTATATCCAAAATTGTTTAAGTGGGCCAGAGTCTCTAAGAAATTAGGTAATTAAATGCAAATTTTGCAGGCCAAGTTGCATTCCAGTGATTTCTGAAAGTCATAATTATAGAAGTCCTTGGTCCACTGGGGGCATACTCATCTAATTTGTCTTGGTAAAGAGAGCTCTGCATTTCCACCAGCCCCTTTCAGGCTCACAGAATTGTTTTCTCACTTTAGAAGATGCAGAAAAATGTGAAGGAGGAAGGTGCTTAAGCATCTACAGAGCCCGCTGCCTCACTGGCCTTTGATGGCTTGTCAGTGGTTTGATTGTGATGTTTCATATTTTAGGTTGTGTGTGAATTAGAGGTTATTGGCTGAAATTTTTTTTTAAGTCAGAAAAACCCAGTTCCTTTGGTTTTTTAAGGCATAGAATTCATGGATGTTATTAAAGATTAGTATACTTATTTTAAAAATTGTTTTTCTTAGAATTTTTGACCTAAAACAGTAATGTTTTCATTTTAACTTCTGAGCTTACTTTACAAGTAAATAGACTGTAGCAATATTATCCTCCTTAGCTGCAGCAGAAAACATTTTATCTTTCTTGGATGCTGCAAAATCATAAACTGAAGAAGTCAAAGTCAATTTATGAACTCTTCAAGATCTTGCTAAAGAAATAGCTAGAAAATACATAGAAAAAGTATATTTATCCCTGTGATACATGCAAAATAATCTCAGTACACTTCCCTAAATGACTCTAGTATGCTGTACAGGCTATGTAAGATTATGAATGCACTGAGTTTACTTAATAGAATGCTTTTGGGAATGTGGTATAATTGAAAGCTTTGGAGATAAAACTGGCATTGATTGAGTTGAAAAGTTCCTTTTTAAATAAGAGCTGTTAAATTATACTGCAAAATGTTGGAGGAAATATTACACACTATCTAAATGTGAAATTAATGTTTTTCTCAACATTGCTGTAAGTAGTGCATCTTAGCTTAGTTCATAATTGAGTGAATTGTTTCTGTTGTTTCTAGTGATTCAGATTTCCTGTGTAATATTACATCTTTTTATTGTCTCTTTCTGCAACCAAATTCTGCTGCCAAATTAGTGTGTTTGAAGAAGCAAATTAGTGGCTCCTGGGAATGTGTTAATAAGTCACAGAGCAAAGAAGAATATTTCAAAGGAGGTAAATATATACACAATTTTCTGAAGGTGCAACAAGTTCACTTTGTGGTTTTCCTCATTGATTTAGAAATATATATTTTTTGCATCAATGGCCTTCCTTCTCCTTTATAACTTGTGACTTCATTTGTGGGACTCATTTCATTAAGTTTGTGTCCATGAACACTAACTACCCAATATGCCATACTGTGAGTATTTTTGTCTAAGATATAAATAAAAAATTCTTAGCCTGTGCTTTTAACATCTAGTGGTGTATTAATACAAATGAAGGGGTACTTTAGTTTTTTAAAAACAAGCTCAAAATAGCTTTAAACTTCAAGATACTGTTGAAAATTAGAATGAATGATTATGCAAAAACTTGATATTTTTTGCCTTTTTAAATTTTTTTATTCCATGTAGGATTTTGTTTTTTGTTTCTTAAGATGAATAAAGACTTGATTTTTAAGATTTGAAATACCATATACTTGAAACTTTCTTAGTTACAGGTGCAAGTACCCGATTGCTAAGCAAACAACAGAATTGCCTTAATGATATAATTTAAGTTATATCTGCTTCCATCTTTGGATTCCCATTTCCTTCTCCCAAACCCATGATATTTGGAAGCACTTTGTTGATACTACAAATTCATAAATAAAGTAGACTTTGCTTCCTGTATGTCACCATTGAGATGTTTAGGCTCTATAGATTGTTATTTAAAAATCTGGCTTACTTCAGCCAAATAAAATCATAGGTGTGTGAAACGCTTCATTTTACATGTGAGGAAACAAACGCCCACCAAATTCAAAGAAATTATTTGAGTTTTCCCAACTTGTTAGCAACAGAGTTTTACCTATAACCCTAGTCTTCTTTCCGCCAGTGTTGTTGTTGTTGTTTTTTCTCAGCTACACTAGACTATCTCATTGACAAAGCTTCATATACATTAGAATGAACTGGTTGAGGCAAAGGAATAGTACATTGAGAATTCACAATTTGGGGTAAGGTCAAAGTATGATCTGATGATCGCCTCTGTTAATCACATGGATGCCTTTTGAAAATGTAGATTCCTAGACTTCCTGGAGTCCCAGACAGATTGAATTTCAATCTCCGTGAGTGGGACCAAGGAATATGCCATTTAAACAAGTCTCTAGATAACTTTTATGTACACTAAGGTTTACATTCCATAGGCCAATGATATCCTATATATTCCTCTAGAATGTTATTTAATATGTTTTAAACTGATGTGTTAACATTTTCCCATTTGGGGAATTTGTACTGTTTTGCACTAGATTCTAAGGACTGGTACAGAGAAGACCTATGGTGAAAGTGAAGGGCATTGAATCTGCGTTCCAATCCAGGCTAACTTTGCTATGTGGGCCTTGGCAACTTACTTACTGAACACTCTAAGTCTTCAATTTTTCTTCTTTGAAATAACTATAATGCCACCCTTGCAGAACTGCTGAGAGATCATAGAAATAAAATATTGTGCAGGCACTGGGCCTGGCCTATTAAAAGCATGCAACTACTAATTACTGTCATTACCTAAGCTAATATAACTATTATTTTCCTCTTCCCTTACCTTGTAAAGTGGAAATACACTGAATTCTTCATTGTTTCAGACCTGGCAACTATTTGGAATTATTCCTATCTTTGGCTCCTCCTCCTCACCTCTGTGGCTTCCTGCCTACCTCTTGGCCATTTCATTGTTCATTAGTCACCTCCACCAGAAGGAGGAAAGAGCAAATAAGAAATGCAACTCAAAACATCCATGTTCTTATGTTATTACTCTTAGTAAAACACTTGATTTGAAGTGACGAGGCTGAATCACTGGCCAAAATAATATTTTTGTATTTTCTAAGAGTTTAATTTACCTGTTTTATAGACAGTTTCCATTCTGGCTCTTATAATGAAATATCCTTGCTCAAAAACAATGATATTAATCAACATTGCATGAGAAAATGATATACTAAATGGATCATTTTGAATCTTGTTTCCTTCCTCAAGTTTTAGGGGAACTGAGAAGATTTGGTTGAACAAAGCTCATTAAGATCCTACAGAGATGGAATCTGAGTAGGAAGTAGGTCAAATTCAGTCTCCCTGGTAGTGCCCTCCAGGCATTGCTGACGTGGGCTTCTCACTCAGCAGAGGTGGGTTGTGTGTGGATGGATTCCTAGACTGCAGCATGGGCTATAATCTAATGAGAAGGTGCCAGCACAGGGCCTGCAGCCAGAAGTCCTGATTTTCATGTAAAATGCCCTCAGTTCCTTCAAATCTTCAGATTTTTCCTCAGGTAAAGCTTTGTATCCTAGGTATTTGGTATTAGGCATCTGCTGGTTGGAAAGCAAGAGCCACACCTGCAACTGCAAGAGTTGGGAGACTCCAGCGGCAGTAAAAACCCAGGGGATCACACAAAGGTGAACATGACAAGAAGGGAAATTTTTTTTCCCCTCTGGCATCCTGGTGTGGCACGAGGGTGCAGGTAGGGACTGGGGGCTGTCTAGAGACCTGGTCTTTTCTCCTCCCCACTCTTCACCTGTTGCCAATCCTGGGTCCTGGAAGAATGTCTGACAAGTGCCCTCAGCTTGACTGACAATCTGATGTGTGGCATGACCAATGCAATAGATAGCATCTTCCTGAGGGCAGGTCTTTTTGTCTGCTTTATTCACTGCATTTGGAACTGGGTCTGGCCTGGAGTAGGTACCCAGTAAATATTTATTGAATAAATAGATGAAGTAAATATCAGGGTTAAAAGATGCTCATTGAAAGAAAGGAAGAAGAGGGGAAAAATTGAAAGAGGGAAATCAAATAATGGAATGATAATTGGCTTGATTGAGCCAATCTGATTATCTGAAGAAAATGCCCTTTTCAGATAAAAGAAGATACTTCTTTGGGAAAAGGCATATGAGATTCCTGCTATGGCTACACCCTCCAAACAAGGTGTTAAGGTCTACCCCTGGTAGTATTAATGTCAGTCTATTTGAAAAATAATGATAACAGTAGTGATGGTGAGTAACAAAAATAGCAACAGGAGCAACTAACAGTTACATGGCACTTACACCACGTGGATTATCTTCCCCAATCCATTTGTGAAACTTAATGAATGATAATAGAAGTGTAATGGCACTTTGTCACAGCAATGTAGCACTTTGTCACACAAAACTTAATATACTGTGGTATCAAGGACATTCAGTCATAGGAATATGTTCTTGCAAACAGGTCTTAAGGGCAGCGGGCTAGTATGGTTTCCCTAAACAGACACTGTGTGTATGTGCACGTGCAAATGCTTTTGTCTGTGTGTACATACATATGCAGATAAATGCACAAAACCTATTCAAAATCATTTTGGTAATAACTTTGATTCTGGGAGTTGGGTGCTATGTAAAGCTAAGTGTAATTTTTGCCCTAATACCACATCCTTTTATTCAAATCATAGTTTTCTGGGAAGTTTCCAAAACTACTAATGCAAATGACATATTCATCTGTAGAAATTTCCCTTTTAGGAGGATGGCAATATGCCAACAAAGGTGAAATATAAAGCATATTTTTAAAAAGAGCTTTAGTCCTGCATTTTATAGATCTGCTTTGTGACCCTTATTTTATCATGTCCATTTGCTGCTTTAATACTTTGGCTCTTGAAGGCAATTTATTTAAATTCAGTGAAGGCAAACTGGAATGAATGGAACCATTAAATTGTAGTGTCCTTGAACATGTTCTCTGTGGAAAGGCCATGGACTTCGGAGGAAGACAGACTTGGGTGGTTTAGATTTCAGCTCAGCTAGTGATCACGTATATGACCATAGATCACCTTCTTAACAATCAGATTTCTCCTCTGCAAAATAGAGAAAGAAATAAATTCTTGGGGTTGTTGTGAGGTTCAACTGAAATAATACATGTATAAATGCTTAACACAATAACATGGCATGATAAGGTGTGAACATAAACAAAACTTCCCTTATTACCTAGTTTTATTTACCCTCTCAGCATCTAGTTCTAGTCCCCAGAACTAGAATCTCAGGTAGCATATGGGTAAACTTTGTATGCTAGCCAGCATTCTACATTGCTGTAACCATTATTTACACATGTGCACACACTCTCACACACACACACAATTATATATACACACACACACACTTAAAAAAAATTTTTAATTTAATTTTAAATTCCAGGATACATGTATGTGCAGGACATGCAGGTTTGTTACATAGGTAAACGCGTGCCATGGTGGTTTGCTGCACCTATCAACCCATCACCTATGTATTAAGCCCTGCATACATTAGCTGTTTGTTCTGACGCTGTGCCTCCCCCACCGCACCGACAGGCCCCTTTGTGTATTGTTCCTTTCCCTATGTTCATGTGTCTTCATTGTTCAGCTCCCACTTACAAGCGCGTGTGCACGTGCGCGCGCACACACACACACACTTTGTATTCTACTTGCTTAGTTTTTTGCAGCTTAGAAGATAAAGGCCAAGCTCCTTGTTGAAGCATGCAAATCTTCCACATCCAGCTTTTGATCTATTGATTTCTTATAGATCCTGAACTGTTTCTTCAACCTTGCCATGCCCTTTTACACCTCTGTGCCTTAGCATATCTTTTTTTGACAGCCTGGAATGCTCTTCCACTCTTCTCCACCCAGTGAATATCCTCTATTTCTTCTTTCAAGGTGGAGGTCAAATATGGTCTCCTCTGTAAAGCATCTCTGGACTGCCTGGAAGCCAAGTCCCCTTTAGCCCTTTCTGGCTAATATGCAAAAAATTACAGGGCCTTAAGGCATCTGGATACTTCTTGGCTATAGAAACTATACCAATACTGCTCCCCAAAAAGAAGAAAAAGTATCTCCCATTATAAGGATGCATATAAACTGTGAAATTTAAAAATGTTGGTAAAATGGAGATCAGATAAGCCATTTGTGTTAGTCTGTTTTGCATTGCTATAAAGGAATACCTGAGACTGCATAATTTATAAAGAAAGGTTTCTTTGGCTCATGGTTCTGCAGCCTGTACAGGAAGCATGACACTAGCATCTGCTCAGCTTCTGGCGAGGCTTCAGGAAGCTTTTACTCATGATGGAAGGCAAGGAAAGCTAGCATGTCATACAGTGAAAAACGGAGCAAGAGAGAGGGAAGAGGGAGGTCTCAGAATCTTTAACAATCAGATCTTACATTAACTAATAGAACAAGAACTCACTTATTACAGCAGTGAGAGCACTATGCCATTCAGGAGGGATCCTCCCCCATGACCCAGACACCTCCCACTCGGCCCCACCTCCAACATTGGGGATCACATTACAACATGAGATTTGGAGAGGACAAATACCCAAACTATATCATCATTCAATAGCATTTGTAGTGTCCTCTATTTTCCATATAGAGTATCAGTGCTTTTGTTTTCAGGAAAATTTAGTTACCCAATTATTAATACATTTCTCTTCGTAATTAATTGTTAATAAAATGATACTATTGTCTTCTTATACTTGAAGTACAAAATTAAACGATTAAAACAAATACTGTATTTCCTTGTAATGAACTATAGCAGCCTCTTTCTGTCTGTCCAAAAGTGAGTTTTGACAATGTGTTCTAGTTCAGGAGCAAGTGTTGACAAGCCAATTAATCCAGCCAAGTTTATAGTTTACCATCCCAATAGTGCTGCTCATTATTTCTTAGATGCTTTGAAATTTTGTTAACACAATTTAATATTTTTGCAATTCAAGTTCCTCTTTTGCAAAAAGAAGGTAAAAATACTTATGTGAAGGTATGAAAGTTAAGTGTGAAGGTTAAGTGAATAATGTACATAAACCATCTTAGGTTCAGAGTGAATGGTGCTATTAATAATAAAAAAACTAACATGGTGTGTAGCGTGCCAGATTAATATTATTCTCTTTCTCATCAAGATTTTGTTTATGACACTGTGTTTTGTTCAGATTCACCTGTTTACATATGTGGCTACCCCACTGCAATGTAAACTCATCCAAGGCAGGGATTATGTCATATTTATCTTTGGATTCCCAGTAGCCAGCATACTACTTGATGCATAATAGGTATTTAATACATATTTCTGGAAAGCAGGAAGGCAGGAAGAAAGGATAGGATGTGATATGGTTTGGCTGTGTCCCCACCCAAATCTCATCTTGAATTGTAACTCCCACAATTCCCATGTGTTGTGGGAGGAACCAGGTGGGAGGTGATTGAATGATGGGGGCAGGTCTTTCCTGTGCTGTTCTCATGATAGCGAATGAGCCTCATGAGATCTGATGGTTTTACAGGAGTTTCTTTGGACATTTTCTCCCTCTGCCTGCTGCCATCCATGTAAGATGTGACTCACTCCTCCTTGCCTTCCATCATCATTGTGAGGCCTCTCCAGCCATGTGAAACTGCAAATTCTCCATTAAACCTCTTTCTTTTTCTTCCCAGTCTCAGGTATGTCTTTACCAGCAGAGTTAAAACAAACTAATACAGGAGGGAAAAAAAAAGAAAAAAGTGAGGAAATGAGGGAATTAAGTACTAGGTACAACTGAGTACCATGGAACAAAAATCCCTACATAATATGTTATTATAGTTTAGTTATTTATGTATTATCATAATGTATCCAATAATTCTAAGAAACGACCAGCATTATACAATATATAGTTGAATACACCTTTACAATTATGAATGAAAAAAACTGTTATATGTCTCCTTTTGTTTTATGCAAGTATACATGAACAAGCATTACTGAATGAAAATTGCTTGTCAAAAATGTGACAAATGTGAGATGGGGCCGTGATTTTGATGGTATGTGTCATTTATGTCAGCAAAATGAGAGAAGTGTCACTAAATTTCAGGGCTCTTACATGGCACTTAGAAAACTCTGTAGTATGCAATCTACTTCTTCTGTGACCTAGTCAAGGTGATTTATCATAGGTAAAATGCATGTCTTTTATGACTTTTCAGTGACATACTTGACACATAGTACAAAATGATACAATCTATATAGTATAAAGTTGCAGGGCATACCAAAGCAGAGATGTTATGCCTTTGGGTTACCTAATTCAGTGTTTGAAAGTACCTTATCTGATAGCAAGAAAAGAACAAGAAGCTGCTACCAAGATAGTTTTCAACCTTTTCCAATAGACTTCTAGTACCCCTGTCCTAATGTATGCTATGGACCCTAACTTTCTTTATTTTAGGCTTTTTGTTACTGTTGTTCTGTTTTGTTTTGTTATTATTATTATTATTTTTAATAGAGAGAATGTCGTACGATGTTGTCCAGGCTGGTGTTGAACTCTTGGCCTCAAGCGATCCTCCCACCTTGGCCTCCCAAAGTGCTGGGGCCAGTTTGGGTTTTTTTGAACACATTTTAGGGCAGAGCTCTGGCCTATACCCTGATGTGTTATTGAGTCTAAACTAGACTCTATTCATTCATTTCCATTTATCAGTTGGCTATTGACTTTTTTTTTTTTGAGATGGAGTCTCGCTCTGTCACCCAGACTGGAGTGCAGTGGCATGACCTCAGCCCACTGCAAACTGTGCCTCCCAAGTTCAAGTGATTCTCCTGCTTTAGCCTCCCAAGTAGCTGGGACTATAGGCGAAAGATGCCTGCCGTCACGCCCGGCTAATTTTTGTATTTTTATTAGAGACGGGATTTCACCATGTTGGCCGGGGTGGTCTTGAACTCTTGGCCTCCCAAAGTGCTGGGATTACAGGCATGAGCCACTGCACCCGGCCTGCTTTTTTTTTTTTTTTTTTTTTTTTTTTTTTTTTTTGAGACAGGATCTCACTCTGTCACCCAAGCTGGAGTTCAGTGGCACAGTCACACCTCACTGCAGCCTCTACCTTGTAGGCTCGAGTGATCCTCCTATCTCAGTCTCCAGAGTAGCTGGGACTACAGGCACAAGCCACCACATCCACTAATGTTGTTGTTCTTTTCTCTTGATTAATAATTGATGCATACTGGTTTGGTATGTTTTCTTTCTCTCTTGATCTGGGAGGATATAAGAAGAGAGGGATCAAAGAAACGCTAGATGAGATGAAGATAGCCAGAAATGACTACCTGACAGACGCATATCGAGATTAGGGATTGTGTTTCGTTTCTTATTTCTTTCTTTCTTTCTTTCTTTCTTTCTTTCTTTCTTTCTTTCTTTCTTTCTTTCTTTCTTTCTTTCTTTCTTTTTCTTTCTTTCTCTCTCTCTTTCTTTCTCCTTTTCTTTCTTTCTTTCTTTCCCTTCCTTCTCTTCCTTCCCTTCCTTCCCTCCCTTCCCTCTCTTCCCTCCCTTCCTTCCCTTCCTTTGCTTTCTTGCTTTCTTTTTTTCTTTCGAGATAGGGTCTTGCTCTATTGCTGAAGCTGGAGTGCAGTGGTGCAATCATGACTCCCAGCCTTGGTTGTTTTTATGTTTTTTAATTTTAAACAAGCTTTAATCATAAAAACTTAAAAGTGTAAAAGCCTAAGTTACAAATTCCTCTTTGCCATCTCCTTACCCCTTTTCCTTGCACTGTACCCACTTTCCTCTGCAAGTGTGCATCCATACAAACCTTTTCCCATATATTAAATTTATAGATATATGTTCATATACATATACTTACATAAATGGTTAAAGGACACACCAATTTTTTGAGTGCCACTTTGAACTGTCTATTGCAACACTTAGTAATAATAGCTCTTTGTTTTGTTATTCTTCCCTGTTTAATAGGAGGTTGGAATTCTACCCTGGTTTAACTGATCCCTCAAATACATTCAAATGTCGTCATAAAGAAGCTTTAGCTTCATAAAGATGGAAGACAAAGGAATTGCTACTTCTGTTAATTTAATCAGAAAGTTTTGGCCGGGCACGGTGGCTCAAGCCTGTAATCCCAGCACTTTGGGAGGCCGAGACGGGTGGATCATGAGGTCAGGAGATCGAGACCATCCTGGCTAACACGGTGAAACCCCGTCTCTACTAAAAAAATACAAAAAACTAGCCGGGCGAGGTGGCGGGCGCCTGTAGTCCCAGCTACTCAGGAGGCTGAGGCAGGAGAATGGCATGAACCCGGGAGGCGGAGCTTGCAGTGAGCTGAGATCCGGCCACTGCACTCCAGCCTGGGACTTCAAATGATGTAGTCCCTTAAAAAATTATCCTGTGGAATGGATTTGAAGGGGCAGGCAAAATGGAATAAAGTACTTTTCAGTAGATTAGACAATTGCATTTCAGTTTTACTGAAGCCCCATGACATGATTGCTGCTAAATTTAATGTATATTTTCTGTTTTATGTTTGTTTGTTTGGTTGGTTGGTTGGTTTTTGTTTTTGAGACGGAGTCTTGCTCTGTTGCAGGCTCAAGTGCAATCGCACAATCTCAGTTCACTGCAACCTCCACCTCCCAGGTTCAAGTGATCCTCCTGCCTCAGCCTCCTGAGTAACTGGGATTACCCAGCTAATTTTTTGTATTTTATTAGAGATGGGGTTTCACCATGTTGGCAAGGCTGGTCTCAAACTCCCGAGCTTAAGCAATCTGCCTGCCTTGGCCTCCCAAAGTGCTGGAATTTCAGGTGTGAGCCACTGTGCCCAGCTTGGGGTTTAAAAAAAATGCTTCCATTATTTCATTTCTAATGGATAAAGAGAGACATCTAAGAGTGTCTCTGGAGTTTAAAATGTTGAAAAAATGAGACATTCAGGCTACAACTATAGGGGTCATGTTTTGAATTGTGTTTTTAAATGGCATGGAGTTTTCTAAGAATGGGGATGTATTGCAACCTCTCACATGGAAAGTTATAACTAATGTTTGAAGGGGACTGGGGAACCAGGGCCATAGAGTTTTGGAAAAATATTGGAAGATGACTTAACTGTGGTCCATTTGACCATGCTTCCTGGACTTCCTTCTGTATTATCTCTGCACCCTCTCCTACCTAACCTGTTTGCTATAGTCACAAATGCAAGTTAATCTTCTTTATCACTTTTATCGTTAGGCCTGTGCTACAGCTTCAGAAATTAGAATATTTTTAAGTGGAAAAGGTGTCTTTGGAGACTACTGACTCCTTTCACTGGTCTGAAGCAGTAAAACCATGAGCTGAAGTTCAGTGCAATCACAGTTCATCTTTCTAAATGCTTCCTACTAAGTTTCTTTCTTTTACCTTTTTTTTCATTAAAAAAGGATGGATAATGAGAACAGAATGAAATTAAATCAAAACTAAAAACTGCCCGCTTCCTATACCCTCTGGATAAGTGCCTGTCCCTTGGCCCTTCCCTACTCTGTTCACTGTGATGGCTCTTTCTCCTCCTTCAGACTCTGGCTAGTCTTGATCTCCTCAGGGAGGCCTTCCTCAGTGCAGCTTCACACCCAGTGAAAAGTGTTCTAGCATGATTAACACTACAGTTTGATGTTCTCCTGTTTGCCTCTCACATTAAACAATGAGGATAGGGGATTTGTCTCTATCTTAAAATCTTCAGCACCAAGCACAATATCCAACACTCAGTAAATATTGGTTACATGGATGGATGAATGAACAATTGACTGAGTAAATTAATTGGACAAACAGTTCTTTCTTAGATGTCATATGTGTATTTCAACCTAGAGGAAGAAGGATGGTTTAGAAGTCCCTGTCTGAATCCATATTAAAGTTATAGTGATTTTATTTATACCTTTTTAAGACTTTCTGTAGAGGGGAATAACCGTTACTTTGGAAAATGACTTCTGCATGATCTAGTGATTGCTGATGGGCCAAAAGGCATCATGACAGCAATTGTCCATCCACCATTTGGTAATTTGCTGGATTCCCCCTCAGCCCATAGAAGTGATTCCAGAGGCTTATTGCAGGGTCCTCTGATCAACTGGACTGGGCCAAACTGAAGTATAAAAATTTTCTGGGGCACCTGAACCAAGAAGCATTTCAAAATTTGTGTGCAATTGCGTTTAGGTTTGATTGCCCTTTTTATTTGTTAGGATGATTATAAGAATGATAAAATCTGTATCAGAACTAAATATGTTGTGAAAACTGCTGAACAGTGACATTTGGAAAACATGATTAAGTGTGTGTGCTTTTTGTAAAAGTGATGAAAGTAAAACAGGATTAGCAAAAATTGGGGATTCAAGATTAGCATAGAAATTAATTTCTGAACAAACAAGTTGTCTTGTTTCATTTAATTACTTCCTGTGTGATTATATAAAACTGAAGTTAATTTCTGAACTTTCTTTCTTTTAGTCTTTAAAACTGTAGTAGTGTTTCTCAACTAAAGAATTGAGAAGTTTTATTTGTGTCTATGTCTAGAATCCTGTTTGGCATCCTCTTCATCGTGCAGTAGCCAATCAATGCCTGTTTATACCCTTGTGAGCTTCTATGAGTTGCTTCTGACCCTAATTATCTCATGCAGCACTTTCCAGTTTGTATCTCAACCATTCCCTACTCAGTATATTTTTGAAGAAAATCCTCCTCTGCTGATTCCGCTAAGCAATCCCGGGAAAGCTTCTTGAAGAGACTGCTCAGCAGCCTTAAATCTGCAAGTGCTTAATCAGTATGCAAAACTTGCTCCTCTGGTTTGAAGAGTCAGTTTCCATAAAAGCATCTATCTCCACACAGCAGGGGGACTGTGAAGGGGCTGACCCCTTATAGGGCCTACAATGTGGTCCAGTCTTTCTACTTCATTCAGAAATGCGACAAGGTAAAAAGAAGGGCAGGCTGAGGTGACAGATGTCTCAATGCCATACTCCCTGGCTTTGCGGAATTGTTCTAGGTTTAAGTTCCTCATTTCTGAGGCTCTATTTTTCTCCTTGCCATGGCCAGCTAAACCCCTGGACCTTTATCATGCTTATCTTAGCTTGACATGACTTCTGAGCTTCGTAATGCAATGTTTTATACCTGGGTGAAATATAAACACACTAAGCCCTTGTTAAACTGGTACTGGTTTATTCTGGACAGTAGTTCCATTGCTCCAAATTAAAAACTACTCTTCTTCCTGGTACAGTGAGTGCTCAGGTGCTTTTAAAACACTGTCTATCCCAAATTTCTGAGTAGAAAACTCTTCGTTTCTAGACTCCCAGTATTTTAAGACAAACATGTTTTCCTGTAATTAGGTTTTACAATGATACAGTAAATGTATTCCTATGGCTGTCTGAATATCCACTGACAGTATAAAATGATCAAGAAAAAGGAGAAATTTGTGCATGGCATTTAGATATTAAATATGTGTGTTTGTGTATAAAGTCATGTTGGTTTTGTATATAAATACACTTTAGGAAAAACATGGTCAAAAGGATAAAATAAATGCTAATGATAACTCTGGAATCGTATTACTGAAAGAAAGTAAACATATCAAATAGTTCTATAAACATTAGCATTAAATACGACTTGATATTTTTAAATTAAAAAGTATAATAATTTATTGAAATTTACTGAGAAAGCACTTATTAGAATTTTATGAACTCATTTACTCTCAAAATTTTCTTGCAGATACTATTTACATAAGTAATAATAATATTAAATCAATATTTTAAGGTATAGTTCAACTTTGATGTTTAAAAAACAGACAAACTTTGATACAGCAGTTATAATATTTTAATCAATTATAATCAGATAGCATAAACTAGAAAAATACTGTGTTAATAGTAATCAGTAATTATGAAAGTGTTAATTTTACAGAAGAAAATCACCAATTATTATTTCAATAATTTATTACTATGAAGAGAGCATAAACAGATTATTTTAGCATTCTTTGCAGAAATTACTTCCTAATGAGAGCACCGTTCTTGTTTCTGTCACTGACTTCCTGTGTGATCTTTTGGATAGACTTCAATGTTTCCATATAAAATATAATGATAAAAATGTTGAAACCTAATTTTAAGATGTACTGACTGTTATGGTCTGATGTTTGTGTCCCCTCAAAATTCATATGTAGAATTAAGCAGTGGGTCCTTTTGGAGGTGACTAGTTCATGAGGGTGGAATCCTCATGAATGGGATTAATCCCTTTATAAAAGAGGCCCAAGGGAGCTTGTTTGCCCCTTCTGCCATGTAAGGACATAGTGAGAAGGTGCTATCTATGAGGAATGAGCCCTTATCAGACACCAAATCTGCTGGCATCCTGATCTTGGATTCCCCAGTCTCTAGAATTATAAAGAATAATCTGTTAGTAATTATCCAGTTAGTAGTATTTTTGTTATATTAGCCCAAATAGACTAAGACATTGCCTAAATGAAATATAAAAGATAAAGCATCAAGAATAGTCATGCTTGGCCATGCGAGGTGGCTCATGCCTGTAATCCCAGCACTTTCAGAGGCCAAAGCAGGCAGATCACTTGAGGTCAGGAGTTCAAGACAAGCCTGGCCAACACGGCGAAACCCCATCTCTTCTAAAAATGCAAAAATTAGTAAGGCATGGTGGTGCATGCCTGTCATCCCACCTATTTGGGGGACTGAGGCAGGAGAATCTCCTGAACACTGGAGGCAGAGGTTGCAGTGACCTGAGATCGTGTCATTGGACTCCAGCCTGGGAGACAGAGCAGACTCTATCTCAAAAACACAAAACAAAACAAAGCAACAAAAAAAAGAATAGTCATGCTTAATATTTATAATGGGTTCACTAAACATAAATGTATAGGAATATTGATAGCAATTTCCCTAGCATGAAAAACATTAATATCGCCACATACTGACATTTACATCCACATATGACATTTAAATTCACTACGTGTGGTTGCTAAATAAAGGGCTTGATATAATCAAAGAAATTTTAGAGCTCAAAGGATTCTGAAAGAGCAGCCAGTCCGTTCAACCTCCTTATTTTGTGGATGAGAAAATTAAGATTCAGAGAGAAGATATGTTCATATGTGTTCAGGGAGTTCCTGCAGATCCAGGTCTCCTCAGCTCCGGGTGTTATTTTGAACCTGTTGATCCAGATCCCTGAGACTTTTGCTAGGAATCCTTATATATGCCTGCCGAGCATTGTCTGGAGACTTCACGTACAGTGTCCCACAGGCACTATTTTTCAAATGTACCTAAATGTCACTAGAATGAACAAAATCTGCTCATTTTAAAATGATAAGAAATTTGCGGGGTTTTTTGGTCATTTTGTATTTGTCCCATATTTTGTCAAAACACAAAATAGCACATGGAAACTACTGAAATTTCTTGAAGTGAATATGAAAAGTTTGGTAGCCATGGCACAGCATCCCTTCTTCTGCCTATTTATTAAACTTTGGATGATTCAAAAAGTTACAAATATATTGTTACCTGAGCAGGTGTAGGTTTTAAAAAAACTTACAAATACGGAATGGGATCATGACTTAATCCCTCATTTATTATTATTATTTATCATTATTATTATTAACTATGGGGACAGAGGACCTGTAGTACTGTTGCGAAGATTAATCTGAGACCAAGGACTCAGACAAAGAACCCAATGAAATGTTATAATATGACAAGTACTTTGATATCGGTATGTACAATGTGCCACTAGAGCACTATTTACCATGAGCTTATACCAAGTGAAAGGAGGTAATTTCTCCTTGTTTTATAGGTATGTTAAGATACATTGAACATTTGGTTTTAATGGCATTTTTCACTTAAGTATCTATCATAGGAACCTATACCGTCTTTTATCCTGACTTACTAGCAGCACACCTGACTTTCTCTGATTTTTTTAAACACCTCTAGAGAAGCCTACAAAACCCTGTGGAGTCTAATCTTCATACTTAGCACTGTCAGGACATTCTTTTTTTCTTTTTAACTTTATGGGAGTCTAAGCTCATTTTCTTTTGTTCATCACAGCATCCTTCATATTCTTAAAAAGAGTCTTCTTTTTCTCAAGCAAAGGAATTCAAGTTACTCCAGTTCTTACAGAGCATATTTCCCATAATTTAGTGTACTCAGAAGTATTTGTATTAAATTGTGTTTAAGTCTGGGTATGATGGCTCACACCTGTAATCTCAGCACTTGGGAGACCGAGGGTCAAGGATCACTCGAATTCAGGAGTTCAAGGCCAGCCTCGACAACATAGTGAGACCCTCATCTCTACAAAAAAATTAAAAATTAGGTGTGGTGGTATGCACCTGTGGTCCCAGCTATTTGGGAGGCTGAGATGGGAGAATCACTTGAGCCCAGGAGGTCCAGACTGCAGTGAGCTGTAATTGTGCCACAGCACTTCAGCTTGGGCAACAGAGCAAGACTCTGTCTCAAAAATAATAAAAATAAATTGTGTTCAGTGAAGAGACAGTGAGCAGCAGCATATCACTACAACAAAACATCCTGCCATGAGCCTGCACAAAGACAGAATTGGAAAAAACATGCCAAGGCTTTTTCCCAGATGAAACGAGGACCAGAATAAAACACTTATTACCATTCAGCAAACCAACTAGACAGTCACAATCAGAATGTTCTCAGTGTCTCCTCTGCTATTATATTCTGTGGGTTCCATGCTCGCCTTAATGTATGTGCTTCATAACCATTAATTTTCATGAGTTTAGCTATCACATCAGAAGAGACTGACTCCCGTATGGGGAGCTGCCATTAGCGGAATTTCTCAGGAAACAAGTTGCGGCAGGAGTAATGTTATATTGAAATATAGCCAGGGTTTTCTTTTTTCTTAATTAAAAAAAATTTTTTTAAGTAACAAGGTATCACTCTATTGCCCAGGCTGAAGCTCAGTGGTATAATCATAGCTCACTGCAGCCTTGAAACATGTGGGCTTAAGAGATCCTCCTATCAGCCTCCTGAGTAGCTGGGACTACAGGCATACACCACAGCACCTAGATAATTTTATTTATTTTTTTAATAGAGATGAAGGGGTCTCACTTTGTTGCCCAGGTTGGTCTCAAACTCCTGGCCTCAAGGGATCCTCCCACTTTGGTCTCCCAAAGTGCCAGAATTATGGGTATGACCCACCACACCAAGCCAAGGTCTTCTTTAAGGCTTTCTCTCCATAGTAGAATCTGTCCCTCAATTTCTCTTTGCATTGATTGAGACAGAGTCTCACTCAGTCACCCAGGTGGGAATGCAGTGGCACTATCATGGCTCACTGCAGCCTTGACCTCCCTGGGCTCAAGTGATTCTCCTGCTTCAGCCTCCCAGGTAGCTAGGACTACAGGTGTGCACCACCAAACCCGACTAATTTTTGAATTTTTTGTACAGACAGGGTTTCACCATGTTGCCCAGGCTGGTCTTGAATTCCTGGGGTCAAGAGATTCTCCCACCTCGGCCTCCCAAAGTGCTGGAATTACAGGTGTGAGCCACTGTACATGGCCTCTCCTTGCATTTAAAATGTTTAGAGTGCAAATAAATTTTTGCACTTAAAAGAAAAACAGGCCGGGTGCGGTGGCTCACACCTGTAATCCCAGCAATCTGGGAGGCTGAGATGGGCAGATCACCTGAGGTCAGGAGTTCGAGACCAGCCTGACCAACATGGTGAAACCCCGTCTCTATTAAAAATACAAAAATTAGCTGGGTGTGGTGGTGTGTGCCTGTAATCCCAGCTACTTGAAAGACTGAGGCAGGAGAATGGCTTGAATCTGGGAGGTGGAGGTTGCAGTGAGCTGAGATCACATCGCTGCATTCCAGCCTGGGCGACAGAGTGAGACTCTGTCACACACACACACACACACACACACACACACACACACACACACAGAAAATGAAATAAAAACAGATTTTTAGGCTAAAAATTGGGGAACATAGAAAAAGAGTTTTTGTTTAAACTGAGAAATAGTACATATTATTAAAGAATTATGAATATTACTTGTATTAAATCAACCAACACATGTACAAGTGTTGATATTTTTAATTCTGGAATTTCCTAAAGTCATTTAAAAATGTTGATGTTTTAAGTGTTTGACTATATTATGATTTTTATTTTCTATACTACTATTACCACTGATTCTGCTGCTACTACTGTACTGTTAATACCACTAGGAGGACTTGTGGATGAATTCTGTGTTTTGCTTGTCTTAAAACACCTCCCTTCATAATTTTTCTTGGAATGTCCTGCTAAAAATTTTAGTTACATTGAAAGAAATGGAAACAGTATATGAAGGAGGGATGGCTGTTAGGAAATGGAATTTGTGGAATGCTCTTATTTTGGATGAGTTGCAGACGTTCAAATTCCACAGAAACCCAAATAAAAATAGTTACATGCCAGTTAAAACAATATTTCACTCAGTCTCAGAATGGTCTGTATGTCATTTGGTGGCATGGCGTTAACCTTAACGACTACAAAAAACAAAGCCATGAGTCTACAAATCTGACAGTAGAAAAGAAAAACAACAGAGTTGATTCAAAGCTTCTAACATTCAGAATGTGAGTTTTGAAAACACACTAATCACATAAGTAATTTGAGCAAGTTAGTTGGTCAATTTGATAAAGTATTATTTTCTATTCAAATTTGTCACTCTCCAAGACTCTATTATCTATCTATCTGTCATCTATCATCTCTTTTTTATCATACTTGTCATGTTTAAAATGATAAATTGTAAATGATGAAGCTATTATACTGTAACAGAAATGTAATCTATGGGCCAATTTCTCAGTTAAGATCCAATCCTAGAACATCAGAATGAGCTTGTTGCAGTCAGGCATCATGCCTTTCATCTTTATGCATCTGGCTTGAGCATAGTCTTTGTCTCATAGTGGGTGCAAATTGATAGTTGTTGAATGAGAGAATGTCTCCAAGTAGTACTCTAAAGAGAAAGTCTACCTAGGATTCCAAAGTCATGTTGATTGTATTCTATCAATCACTGTAATTTTAAGGAATGTTTTAAATGAGAAGACATGATTAACATGTGCAGCATTAAAAAACACCCTCTTTTTTAAATTCTAGAAAAGTATAAAGACGTATAAGGAAATATATATGAAGGTAAAATGAATATATGAGAAAATATATAAGCTGAATATATTTTAAAGAAAATTACCCAGAGATAGTCACTGTTAATATTTTGATATATTTCTTTCCAGGCTATTTAATCTTTTTTTTTCCTTTCCTTTTTTCTTTTCTTTTTTCTTTTCTTTTTTTTTTTTTTTTTTTTTTTTTGAGACAAGGTCTCACTCCCATAACCTAGGCTGGAATGCAGCTGCGTGATCTGAGCTCACTGTAGCCTCAACCTCCTGGCTCAAGCTATCCTCTTACCTCAGCCTCCTGAGTAGCTGGGAGTACAGGCACGCACCACCACTCCCGACTAATCTTTATATATTTTTGTAGAGATGGGGTTTCGCCATGTTGCCCAGGCCATATTTGTTTTTAATATTTGTATAAATTTGGGACTGTATGGAATTTCCAGAATATATAAAACCACAAGTAGATCTCATATATAAAATAATGCAGAATAAACTAAAACGAATCACCCTGTTACCAGTTTATACTTAACACATACCACTTTAAAACAAGAGCTCTCAACAAAGTTAAAGTAAAAACTAAAACGAAGTAAGATCTGGATCAACGTAATAGGACTAGGAGGACTGAGGAGTATTCCTAGAGCTCTAGATTGTCAGTATTCCTAAAGTATTTCTACTTTGTAGGAAGACTCCACTTTCAAATGAGGACATTTCCTTTTAGTAACTTACAGAGTATTTATTCTCTGAGTTTTAGAAGAGTTTGACAGACAGAGTTTTCGCTAAGTTGCAGGTGTACATAATGGCAGCTGATCAAAAAGTACCTTTGCAGATATCTATTGTGATGATTTAGCTAAAAATGCTTATCTGAATGGTGGATTGGGACAGTTGATTACACTCAGTTAACTGATGAGGCGACTAGTGGAGAAGTAGGGTAGGGTGAAGAGTTTTACCCTCAGGTAAATTCAAAGAATTGTCAGCAGCCTGTTCCATTACAAAGCAAACATACAGAATACTGTCAAAACCAGAGCTCTTTTATTAGAATTAGGATGACACTTGGGATGCTAGCCACAATAATATGAACCTGCAGGCCACACTGCAGATGTACACACAGTAAATCAGAAGTGAGTATCCAAACTGCAGTAACCTCTTTTCTTTCTAATTCCTAAATCACTGTGGCACATGATTTCTTTGGGGCCAAGAAGTTGCCTTGCACCACAAAATATTAAAAGGCATGGCATTATTTTGAGGTATCAAATGAAAAGATAACTTTAAGCTACTACTAAATTTGTATTCTCTTGGCTTAAAAGAGTTAACTCACTTTCAGAGACATTTACTAACTGAAAATGAATTAGGCATCAAGGAGAAGGTTAAGGGTAGTCACTCAGTTTTGATTGGTATACCTCAAAAGTCCGCTCAAGGCTCATGTTATTGAGATGGAGAATCCAATTGTAACTGGATCAGGTAGCATTTTGCTCACTGTTTAATAGTTCTTCACCTGGATTTTCTGATAGAATGAATGCACTGCTTCTACAACAAAATCAAATAGGATAACTGGCATGAAGCTATCCTGTTTGAGGAAGGAAGAATAAGGGAAGGTCTAAACAACCACATATTACCAGTGAAGTAGAATGACTGTAATAATGCCCTCAGAGAGAGTATTCTACTCAATGCAATTGTATCTTTAATAACTTCTTGCAATTTGGGAAAAAGAAATACTGCTAATGCAAGAAAATGATTCTTGGGAAGTGGTACAGGGAACATATTAAAATAAACTCATCTGCTGGGCACGGTGGCTCACGCCTGTAATCCCAGCACTTTTGGAGGCTAAGCAGGGCAGATCACCTGAGTTTCAGACCAGTCTGGCCAACATGGTGAAACCCCATCTCTACTAAAAATACAAAAATTAGTCGGGTGTGGTGGTGTGCACCTATAGTCCCAGCTACTCCGGAGGCTGAGTCAGGAAAATCACTTGTACCTGGGAGATGGAGGTTGCAGTGAGCCGAGATCGAGCCACTGGACTCCAGCCTGGGCAACAGAGGGAGACTCCATCTCAAAAAATAAAATAAATAAAAATTTAAAAAAAGTCATCACTGCATTAAGAAAAAAAAATATTTTAAGGATTTGTTTTAAAAATTCAATCAAAGAATTTGCAATTCAAGGAAGCTCAGCTCAATTATAAGACTGACTTCCCAATTTTAAAATGGGCAAAAGATTTGAATAGATAACTTATCAAAAAAGAAATACCAATGGCTAATAGTCACATAAAAAGATGCTAAACATCATTTGTCATATAGGGAGATATGAATTAAAACTACAATGAGAGGCTGGACGCTGTGGCTCACACCTGTAGTCCTGGTACTTTGAAAGGCTGAGGTGGGAAGATCACTTGAGGCCAAGAGGTCGAGATCAGTTTGGGCAACATAAGCGAGACCCTGTCTCTGCAAAACAACTATTTTTAAATTGGCCAGTTGTGGCAGCACATGCCTGTAGTCCTAGCTAATCAGGAGGCCAAGGTGGGAAGATCACTTGAACCCAGGAGTTTGAGGCTGCAGTGAGCTATGATCATGCCACTGCACTCCAGCCTGGGCAACAGGGGGAGACCCTGTTTCGATAGATAGATAGATAGATAGATAGATAGATAGATAGATAGATAGATAGATAGAACTACAATAAGATACCACTTCATATCCACTAGAATGGCTATCATGAAAAAGATAGACAACAACAAGTGTTGGCCATATTATATTATAGATTATAGAGAAACTAGACCCCTTATACATTGCTGGTGGTAGTATAAAATGATACAGCCATTTTGAAAAAATGTTTGGCATTTTCTAATAAGGTTAAACATAAATTGACATAGGATCCATCAATTCTACCTGTAAGTATCTACTCAAGAGAAATTAAAACACATGAACACAAATATTTGGTTGCTCAGAGCAACATTATCCATAATTGCCAAAAAGTGGAAACAAGCTAAACATCAGTTAAGTGGTGAATGGATAAACAAATTCTGTATATCCATGCAATGGAATACTATTCAGCAATGAAAATGAAGGAACCACTGAAGCATCCTAAAACATTTATGAACCTCAAACATATTATGCTAAGTAAAATAAGCCAGATCCATAAGATCACATATTGTATGATTCAGTTTATACAAAATGTCCAGAATAGGCAAATTTCTCAAGACAGAAAGTAGAGTAGTGGTTGCCTGAGGCTGAGGATGAAAATGGGACTAGCTATAAACGAGCCTAAGGGACAAAAGATACGGCCTGAATAGATTAGTAAACAGAGTTATATAGGGGGCCCAGGATGGGCTGTTGGATGCTCTGGATTGTACTGCTGGGGCAGGGTGAGGGGGCAAAGTGATGAATAAATTTAGAAAATTTAAAGAACCATGGGCTTAGAAAGTACAAGGCAACATTTTGGCAAGGAAGGTCCAGAATCACTGGCTTTATAACATGAATGGGAAATCCGGAGATCCACATCTAATGAAATAGACTTTAGGTGTGGGATTTGGATGAATATCAGTTTACTTGGCTTCATGCCTATAGTGATAAAAAATTATCTTTGTGGAGGGGGATGGGGTAAGGGTCATAGACAAAACTAAAGGTGGAGCAAAAGGTAACAGCTTTGTTCTAGGTGTGGTAGTGAATATAGGTGGATGTTAAATTTAGGGTAAACCAGGAAGAAGGGAAGACTGGTCTTTGGGCAAAATCACTTCAAACTAAATAATGTTAGAGCTGCAAAGGGACCATTTTGTGGATGAGGAATCCAGCTCAGGGAGATTCAGTGACTTCTGAAGATCACACAGTATTTGCATTTGAAGAAAATGCAGAAATGTGAATTGGCAAAACAAGTATTTACCATCTATTGTAGCTTAAAATAATAGGAAAAACGAACAGAGACTTAAATGTGAAGTGATTAACCACCTAGCCACCACTATCTCAGGTTTCAGAACCTGAGATAAAATTCAGGTTTCTTGATTCCCCAGTTCAGTGGTCTTTCCACTACAGACTACTGTGTATGTAATAATTCCTTTGCGCTGTAGTCAGACGGTTTTACCTTTTCTTTAAGCTGGTAATTGATTGTGCTCTACTAAGGAGAATGTAGTAGGTAGAGGAGGAGCTCTACTAAAGAAATGCCCCAACTTGGAAAAGCAACCATTAGTTACTGATGTGGTGGAATTCAAAAGTAACTCAAGTGTCAACAAATCCAGATGGGACACATTTTATTATAAACCTTGTGGTCCAAAAAGGAAAGACTAAAGCAGGTGGAAAGATCAGCTCAGCTTTATCAGCACCGGAGAAAACTACCTATTGTCTATATCTGAAAACACAGTTACAGTGAGACCACCTACAATATAGGCAATGCCACTAATTGGCACATTTACATAATTAAAAACAAAAGGATAGTAAAATGTGTGTTCTTTGCTTAGTATGTTTTGCTTTGAAAGAACTTTTTAGCCGGGCGCGGTGGCTCAAGCCTGTAATCCCAGCACTTTGGGAGGCCGAGACGGGCGGATCACGAGGTCAGGAGATCGAGGCCATCCTGGCTAACATGGTGAAACCCCGTCTCTACTAAAAAATACAAAAAACTAGCTGGGCGTGGTGGCGGGCGCCTGTAGTCCCAGTTACACGGGAGGCTGAGGCAGGAGAATGGCGTAAACCTGGGAGGCGGAGCTTGCAGTGAGCTGAGATCCGGCCACCGCACTCCAGCCCAGGCGACAGAGCAAGACTCCGTCTCAAAAAAAAAAAAAAGAAAAGAAAGAACTTTTTAAAAGGTCATTAAAGTGGCAGCAAGAAGATGTTTACATAGACCATTTCATACCAGGCAATATTACAGATACTGTGCTGCAAACAGAACCAGGCAATACCTAATGTGGCCTGTAAGAGGCCCAAGAGATAATTAAGAAGAGAAGGAAAAGAAGACAGAGAATTAAAAAGTAAAAGGAAAGGAAGAAGGAAAAAAAACCTAAAGTAGGAGTCAGAGGGGGTAAAAAAAGAGAGGAAAAGAGAAGGGTAAAAGAGAAAATAGAGACATACATGGTAGGCAGTCAGTTGCTTCAAGACAATTTACCTCATCCTGCCTTACACAGTGTCTCTTTGTCTTTCTCAACTTTCAACCCCACTGTAATTCAAATTTTTATTGTACAAGAAATACTATGTTCATTGTAGAAAATTAGAAAACACAGACAGGGAAAAAAATAAACATTAGCTATAATCTCACCATCTAGTTAAAATCTCTGTTAACATGTTGGTCAATAATACTGTCATCTTGTTTTCAGATATTTTCTTTTTATAAGAATCATACACCTTTTAAGGCTGGGCACGGTGGCTCACGCCTGTAATCCCAGCACTTTGGGAGGCCGAGGCAGGCAGATTACAAAGTCAAGAGATCAAGACTATCCTGGCTAACACGGTGAAAACCCATCTCTACTAAAAATACAAAATTAGCCAGGCATGGTGGTGGGCGCCTGTAGTTCCAGCTACTTGAGAGGCTGAGGCAGGAGAATGGCGTGAACCCAAGGGGCAGAGCCTGCAGTGAGCGGAGATCGAGATTTTGCTGTTGCACTCCAGCCTGGGTGACAGAGCGAGACTCCATCTCAAACAACAAAAACAACAACAACAACAGCAACAAAAACATACAGCTTTTATTGCTTTGTACTATTTTTTTCCACATAAAGTATTATGGCTGTTTTTCTACCTCAATAAATATATGCTTCTAAAATATCATTTTAAATAATTGCTTACTTTTAAATTTAATTCTATAAGAATTTAATTTATAGGATACATATAGCTGTTTACATAGCTTTTGCTATATCACTTTTACATTATTGTCATGTTTGTAAAATATCAGAATAACTAATATAAATATTTTGTGGCACAGCATTAAAAACAGCTATTTAATGTCTATTCCTATAAGAATTAGAACCAGAAACAAATGATGTATGTGATATAGGCCTGTCCTGAGCTGTGCTGAAGAAGAGTAAGAAGCCTAGTTGGAGAAAGAAGGTCACTATTCCTATTCCTCACTGTATAACAGATGTATATGAAAGAAGCTATATGTTCATCAAAAGAATCACATTGTAATTTGAGACATACAGAAGTACAGATGCACCTCAACTTATGATGGGGTTATTTCCCAATAAACACATCATAAATTGTAATACTGTAAAATCAAAAATGCATTTAATGCACCTAACCTACCAAAATCATAGCTTAGCCTAGCCTAACTTAAACATCGTCAGAACACTTACATTAGCCTACAGTTGGGCAAAATCATCTAACACAAAGCCTATTTTATAATAAAACGTTGAATATTTCATGTAATGTATTGAATACTGTTCTGAAAGTGAAAAAAAAAATGGTTGTATGGGTGCTTAAAGTATAGTTCGTACCAAATGCTGTCACTATTGCTTTCGTACCTTCATAAAGACAAAAAATCTTAAGTTGGACCATCGTAAGTCAGGGACCTTCTGTATTTAGAAGTATGTACGTATTCATTGAACTAGAAAAATAGTTGTATTTTTGCCTTTTTGAAGAAAATGCAAAGTGTGAATTGGCAAAATAAGTATTTACCATCTATTGTAGTTTAAAATAATAGGGAAAACTGATAGAGACTTAATTGTGAAGTGATTAGCCACCTTATTGTTGGCTTCAGAAACTACACTGCACCAGTTCTTCAGAATGCTTCCAGATGTTTCAGACCCATAGTTATTTGTTGTTAGTAACACACATTTACCTACTAGAGAGATGTTATGTGGAGATATGTCTATTGTACTTGAAGAAGGACATCTAACTCAACGTTCACAGGTGAATTCAGCGATTTCTTTAAATGATTTGTATTTTCCAAAGTGATTATCTCAGCTGGCACTTCAAAATATAAGCCTTCTGTTAGCAACAAATCCACAGAAATCCATAAAACCTAGAGTGTTTCATTTTATATTATCAAACATTTTATATTATCAAACAGTCTACTAATGATCTTCTAGTTATTATATAGAACCAAACATTCATTTTGTTATTCCTATGTAGAGAGACTCACAATCTAAATTTGGTCTAAAGAGAGTGGGAAATTCACAAAAATTATGTTCATGAGGTTAAACAGTCAAGCAATACAAGTTCCTGTTTCCCATTGTAATGATTTACAAATGACAGTGGTAACAATCTCAAAGAGAGAATTCAAATCCTTCAGTTAGCAACCCTTGCAATTATTTTTTTAGCTTTATGGGGTTAACTTTATTGGGGTTGATTAAATTCAAGCTGTGATCTTTCATAAAAACTCAATAGAGGGTCCAGATGGCCCAACAATACCTCCTTTTGTGAGAGGAAATAACTTGAAGATTTTTGTCTAATTAAAGTATTTGTGCTGGTGGGATCTGAATGAATTGTTTTTCCTTTAAAAGGAGTCTGCATTACAAATAATCTTTACAAAATACTAATTATTTAAAAATAGTGTGCTGCTTTCACTATTTCAGTTATGTCCTAGGACTAGAGTTGCATGAGAATGACATTTTGAAGCTAGACTCTGATACCATCTTTGGGATTTCAGTCTGAAAATACAGTTCTGGAATATCAACAGAACAAGGCTCTATGGAACAAAATGCCAAGAAGGTCAATGCACTACTTTCCTCCTGTTCCAGTCCCATGCTCACAATTACCTTAACTCTTGTCAAAATGTTTTCTACAGTAATAGCCAAGGCATAATTAGCACCTTTTCTTCATGTTGAAAATATCATTGGTAGCCATAAAACAAATTTGGGGAAAGCCCTTAAGCACCTTAACGCAGCAAATGGCTATTGGGGATTGATACACCATTATTAGACTACCTGAAGGATTAACATCCCATCTTATCCTACCTTTTTTCCTCCCCCCAAGTAGGCCTAAGTGTATGAGATAGAAAAAGAGAAGTCTAGGCAGGAGATGGGGATAAGGTAAAGAGTGGAAATACAGTTGGAAATTAAGCAAATATCTTAAAAGTGTTTTGGCTATTTAGTTATTTACATCATTAGTCTCCATCCTCTTTGTGTATTTTGTCTGTAATCAAGGTGATATTCTGAGATAGGTTGTTCTCCAATAGCCCGTCTTGTATGAGACAGGCTAAAGTATTGGTCGATTCTGTCATGAGTGGTAAGGCCCTTTATTTGGCTTTTCATATGTTCTTGATTGAGACTACAGAAGCCAAAGTTGTTATGATCAAAGATTTCCAGCAGGGGGTGTAGACGCCTCTATAGGGTAAGTTCTTTTGAAGCCATATTATATGAAACATTTGAATACTGCAGTATTACCACTAATGGTAGAAGCTGGAATTATGATAACTTTTTTTATGACTGTCATGTCTTTTGATCTCAAAAAGACCATGCATATTAATACTTTATTAGGATGTGATGAAGAACTAGAGATTTATGAAGAAAACTTAAATTAGAAACCTAAAATGCCTGACAAATCTTATTCTAATTTTTTCAAAGTAAATGAGGAACAAAGAGTCCAGTTATTTTAATCATCTGGTACAGCAGAACAGCGGCTTAACTTTTTTGTTCTAGATAAGAAGAGTAGTTGATTTGAGAGGGCTTGTTAATATTTATTCCATTTCTCTCCCATATTTGTGTGTGCACGCGTGCGTGTGTGTAAATAATACCTCTTTTCTTAAAAATTCTCCTTTTGAGTAGGGAGGGTGGGTGTTTTAAAACTTTTTCTCTGAAGTCTTGGCTCCTGATCAATTTTTAAAGATGCCATCTTATATATTTTTCCTCCCGCTCTTTAATGCCTTTTATTTATAGATATGTAAGCATTATTAGCTACAGAATTCTGGCCCCCAATTCCCATTTCAGATTTTTATTGATATAGAAAACTCTATTTTTTGAGAAGAACAAATTACATACAATAACTTATTTGTACTGGTAAGCACCTTTAGACTATTAGTATTGATAAGAAACAAAATCCTAAATTTCCAGGCTCCCTAAATCAAGATAAAGAACTGAAAATAATGTCGACTATGAAAATCATTGTTTGGAAATTGTGATTTTTTTTTTTTAACGTCTTCTGGTGTCTTCATTATAAGAAAATAAACGAGATTTCAAGTCTTCCCCACCTCCAGTATCATGACCTATAACTGAACATTACACCTTTTTATGTTTTCTTTAGAAGCCCTGATTTATTTGGCTTTTGTTTATGTTGATACATGTCCATGGTTATTAAAATTTCTGATTATGTAGGACATAATTTTTAAAGTATCTTTAGGGTATACACTCTATAGTACTTAACATCTTATTCAGGTTATGACTTTGAACTGCATCATTATAACACTAAAAAAGCAACCTTGGCAAACTTCAGTACCTTACATAACGTAAGAAATAAAGAATAGCTTGAATTTAAAATACTTTCTATATGTTTACTTCAGGTATTCTTAAGGGCTTTTAGTGCAAAGATAAAAACATGCGTTGGAGTGCATTAACTTTCCAACTTATATAAGTGGTGTAGATACCTATGGCATTAATACCACATTTTGATGGTTGGATCACCCACCAAATTCTCTTTTCTCCTTTTTTACTTTTTTCTGCTTCCTCTCATTGCAAGTTTCTTTCCTACCCTTCTTTCCCACCTACAATTTGTAACTGAAAGAAAGAAGTAGCTCCAGACCTTACCTAACCTACTCTTAACCTACTTGGTAGGGAGGATTCAGATGCTCGAATAAGGGATTTTAGTCATGCCTTTTAGAAATTAGGGAGCAAGAGATATATAGAAAAATTAGAAATGTCTCTTCTACCTTTATTAAGTTTACCTTTGAGAAATATGAAGAGGGGCAGGAGGACGGAAAAACGAACAGAACTTCTGCTGGAATATTGTGACAGATTTACTGACAAATATTTTCTAACAGATTTTTACCAACAGGCAGTTTTTGTTTTCTTTACTGACAGACCGTAAATGTACTTCTGGTTGGCAGCAGCTGCATCATTATAACACTAAAAAGCAACCTTGGCTAACTTCATTACCTTATGTAACGTAAAAAATAAAGAATAACTGGAATTTAAAATACTTTTTATATGTTTACTAACAATAAACTATTTTCAATGCAGGAAATAAATCTTTCCCCAAAGAGGAATCCCCCCTCAATTACTTTCTTTTAGACTTAACAAATTGGAGTAGATGTGGTTTTGCTCATTCTTTTATCTGCTGGGAACTATTTTAAGTCTCCTGTGTAAGGCAGATTCCGATGACCTCGGGAAAGTCACAGGACCTCAGTTTCTTCAATGGTAAAAGCAAAGGCAGTGGTTTCTACCGTCCTTTCTCACTGCACCATTCAGCGCCAGTGCCCTCATGAGAAACACACCCAAAGCCTAGTGTGCTCTATCTCTAGACTTGTGAAATTTCTAGAGTCTCAAAGTGAGTATGTTTAAGGCGGTATAATAAAAGCCAGGTGGCCGACAGTTCCTAAAGTTAGGCTGGCAGTGGCGTGAACAGGGTCTTTTGGGCCACCCTGAGACCCGCCCCAAGTCTTGGCTTCTCGCCCCAAGTCTTGGCTTCTCGCTCCTCGTCTTGGCTTCTCGCTCCACTTCCACAGAACGTACTGAATCAGGGGCCTGCATCGCGCCGTGCCGACGGAGAAATGGACTCCTTTTTTCGCTCCCGTGGAGTTTCGTCTTCTGGGTGAGTGTGGCACCAGGTCCTGGGCGGGTGATGTCTGTAGTTGGCAAGCGATCCTCAGCCAGAAAACTGGCCGCGCACACAGGCGCAGACACGCGAGCATGTTCCTGCGAACCAGCTTGGGCGCATGTTTTCCTCCCTTGCATTCTTTAACGCTCAGAGACCATAAGGAGATTTATCGAGAAGCATTCGGTGCCCGTGCCCGGTTTGGAACCGCGAGCACAATATCTGGTTCCTTTGCAGTACGGTGGTTTGCTCTTGACTTACGACCAGAAACCGGAACAGAAGGAAAGGGAGAAAGCAGAGGAGGTTCGGGGACGACGGCGCTCCGGGCAGCAAGGCAGCAGCTTCCAAAGCGTGGAGGATGGGACTGAGGAGGAACGGAATACGGAGAAAGAGGGAAGCTGAGGAAAAATACTCACGCCAATGGGTAAAAGGGAAAAGGTGAGAAGGAATGGAGTAGGAGAGGGAACCAATGGTGGGAGAGGCGGAGGAAGAAGGGGGAGGGGCAGAAGCCAATGGGGGAGCGGAGGGGAGGGGGAAGCAGAGGGGAGGAGGGAGCGGGGACGCGAGCGAGGACGCGGTCCCGCGCGCTCGCCCCCTCCCTCCGACTGGATCGCTCGCGCCTTCCCAGGCTCCCGGGAGACGAGGGCAGGGGCGGGGCCGTGCCGGGCGCGCGGCGCGGGAGGCGTCGCGAGGTGAGGGGGCGGGGGCGGGGGATTGTGGGGCCGGCAGCGCGGGTGCGCGCGCGCGCGCGCGTCCCGTCCAGGCTGCGCCGCCGCTCCGCCCCCGGTCGGGTGTGTGGCTGCGCGCGCCGGGAGAGATGCTGAGGTAAAGTTCGGGGAGAGAGGGAGAGGAATCCGTCAGCGCGAGGGAGCCCGAGTGGCCGCCATTACTGAGCCCGGCGCGGCGGCGGGCGCTGGGGAAGGGGGGAGGGACGGGGCCAAGGCTGGTGGCGGGAGGGAGGGAGGGAGGGTGGCTGAGCTGGCTGCGGGAGCCGTGGGGCTCAGGGTTTCGGGGCGTGTGTGTCGGGGAGGGCGGGGGGAGGTGGCTGAAGGGACGCGCCGCTCGGTGAACGCGCCGGGGAAGAGAGGCGAGCAGAGAGTGGAGGAGGAGGCGGCGGCGGCGGGAGCGCTCCCCAGGAATGTCGCTGCCGCCGCCACCGCCGGGGCCGCTGCCGTTGAGGAGGAGACGGAGGAGACCGACGTTGTTAGGTAGGACCTTGCGGCCCCCGCTCCTCTGAGCCTGCCTGCCCCCTCCCGGACGGGGACCCTCCTGCGGCTAGCTGCCCCGCTCGGTCGCCGCTGCCGGTTGTAACCAGTTGAAGGGGCTGGGGCCCCGCGGCCGCCGAGGGGAGCCTGGCGTTGCATTCGGTTTTCGCAGGCCGGGCGGGCAGCAGCTGCAGCGTTAGGGATACGGTCGGCGTGAAGGGCAGAGAGGCCGGGGGAGGGGGTGCTTTCTCCACAGGTGACGGGGCCAGGGTCGGCGGAGGCCTGGTTGCTGGCCGGGGATCGCCGGCCCCGCCAGGGGTCCGCTCTCGCCCGTCGCCTCACTTCCTCGGGTCTCGGGTGGTCCATCGGGAGGGGAGGTGGCGGTGTCCGTTGGCCGGGTTGCTGCTGTTAACGAGTTCCACCTGGAAGGGGTACACGGGGCGGGTGGAGATTCGCGGAAACAGTCTCGGTTGCAAACTTAAACGCCTTGTAGGGGGATCGGCCCTTTCACTTTCCCTCATCTTCCCGACTCCTCCCTGGGTTCTCTTCACCAATTTTCCATCCGCTTTGAAGCTTGGAGTAAGATCTGAGAAGTTGCACTGCGCAACCAGAGCCCAGAGTCCTATGGGCTGACTGTGACTGGGTTGAGGCTTTGATACTGAGTTTTCGCTAGAATAACCTCCAGATTCTTCCTCTCTTTCCACTAAAGAAAAGTATCGGGGTGGGGGTGGGGAGCCGCGCGGGAGCGCGCGCGCACTTATCCACACAGAAATACTCCCTCTCACCCTCCCTCTACAGCGTTATTAGAAATGCAGGAGAGCTGAAGGCACGGGGTAGCTGAGGTTGAAAGGTGCACGGAAGTAAGGGCAAACTGTTACTAGGACGTTTAGTAAAATCCCGAGAAAGTTGTAGGGGAGACGCTTATACTTCTACCATGTGATAGAAATGCGGATTTGGCCACAGCTTAATAAATGGGAATTCAAATATTTTTGAGACAGAGCAAGATAGGCATATAGATGAGTTTGTGCTCACGTTTTAAGTTTAAATTCTCATCGATCATTTACTTTTTCCTTTGTGATAGGTAGGAAACTGAATTTTTTTTTTTTTAATGTTCAGGTATAAAACAGCAAAATGCTTCGCTGTGTTTACTAGTACTTGCTTATGTTGCCTTCTACAGGTGGCGGGTGGGGGGGGTTGGTCGAGTTTGTCAGTTCCACTTAAGTCCAGAACCAATATTCAGTTAGAACAGTTAGGTGTTAGGTGGTGTTTATCCGCGTGAAGGATCTGGTTCACTTCATGGGAGATTGCTCTACATTTCCATTTAAAATGGTTCTCCTAACAAAAATTTCATCTAGATGCAACGATTAGACATTTGGAATAATGTTTGGTTTAAAAATATGTTAATGAAACCTGTTAATTCCAGTTTATTTGTACTTTAATACCATAAAACGGTATTCTTATTCAGTGTTTGTAGATAAGCATACTAACCGTATAGGTAACCTACTGGACAGTTTCCTGAGTAAGATTTTGCTTTCATTTTAAATTCCTTTCTCATTTTTTGCTTTCATCTATCCTTTGTATACTAATTGACCTCCATTACCTTTATCTATAGTACAAAGAGTGGTAAGTATGTGTTACCAAAAACTTGCAAAGGTACTGGAGCAATTTATGACTAAACACACTGGAGTGAAAGGCTGTGCATACCTATGCTTGTAACTTTCAAGAAATAGCACTATTGATCTAATTGACTTAAAGCAGAATCAGACGGTACAGATGATTAAATAACTATTGATTTGCTTGTCTTGTGTAGGCTACGTTTTTAAACCCAGATCAACATGTCTTATTTTGCCATTCTCTGTGCATTAATTGTTAAGAGTACTGGGGAGTGAAGTGGGTTACCCTTTGATGTAAGAATTGTGGCAGAATTCTGTTATCTTTATGAGTTTTGTAGTGCCCCTCCCCATTTAAACGACCTTAGCAATTTTTAAAATGTGTTCCAAAATTATTACCTTAAATATGTCACAAATACTTATCTTAAGTGTTTTGAAAACCGTCTTCCCTTCTTATTTGTGTTTGAAAAGCTTATTAGCACTTTTTTTGGAGAGTTATTTTGACCTTGAAAGGTAAGATTATTTAAGGAATGAATATTGTATTTGCATTCCATTTTTGGATTTGAAGTAGCGATACAGCTTATAATAAGTTTTCTAACTCACTTTTTTAATTGAAAAAAAAGTTAGGTCTTATAAAGACTTTAAACTTTTCCATCATTGGCAGGATGTAAGATGAGTGTTGGCCTTTAGTGGTCACTTCTTAAATATGAAATGGCATAATAGAGATTTTCTTGGTAGCTACAGAATAAGTTTTGTCACAACTCTAGTTTCCATAGATACTATTTTAAGAACTATTTATTTGGGTTGTGTGGTCCACAGTTTTTTCTTTGCATACCAAGAAGGTGTGCAGTAATATAATTGGCTGAAGAAGCATTGTACAATGTTCTGTTTTAGTGATGTTTATGTCTCTGAAAGATACTTGTAATATACATTTAAAGTACACCAAGGGAATTTAATTTCTAAAAGAACTGTGAAGAAACATCAATAAAGTGATTCATCATTTAGTAATTTGAGTAATCAGGCTCTTAAGTGCAGGCTTTTGTCGATCATTTTATTGAAGTAGGAAAAACTATATTAGAAATTAAGAAAAACGCTTCAATGCTAAGAATTTTAAGTATGAACTTTAATTGGTTTTCAAACTCTGTTCCTTGGATTCCTGTGGGTTTTTTCCTAGATGCCTTGAGACTTCCTACGACAACCCGCCCTCCCAAACCAGGACAGCTTCTGTTTTTATGTATTAAATGTATTGTATTTAAATATAAGAAAAATATTTATTATTTAAATATAAGAAAAATAGCTAATGGGTACTAGGCTTAATACCTGGATAACAACAGACCCCCTTGACATGAGTTTGCCTTTATAACAAACCTGCACATGTCCCCCTGAACTTAAAGTTAAAAAAGAATGCCCCTAAAAAAAAAAAAACTATCTACATTAACTTTTTTTTAAGTCTCTGATTTGTTATTCATTAGTTCAGATTACTTTTATTTAGCACTTATTATGTGCCAACCCTGGAATTACCAAGATAAATTAGATACAGGTATAATAGCTCAAGCTATGTAAAGGAGTAAATAGTTAAAAATATTAAGATGTGAAGAAAAAAGAATGCCTGTTTTTCTCAGGACCTTTGGGAATCCTTCATAGAAGAAGAAACATTTTGAGTTTTAATTGCAAGTAGGAGTTTAGATGTAAAGAGAGACCAAAAAGGATAATCTTTTTTTTTTTTTCCACCACTGTGTTTTGGAAGCTGTCTACAATACTTTAGATTTGCAGTGAAATGAAACAGATTGTTAATGCTTGGTCATATATGTATGTTTTATTTCATAAAATTATTACTTGGGAAAAAGAGCATAACCTTGTAATTTCATGGTTAAAATTTGACTAGTATGTCACTTGCCTGGAGTCTCAAGCTTTTCATCATGAAGAGTTAATGGTAAAAATGGATATTCATTTTTCTAGTGTTAGATTAGACTTAGCCTGTTTTATTATCCCTGACCAATATTTTATTGAGCAGCGAGGCACTGAGTGGTACAAAAAGTATAAAATACTACTCCCTTAAAAGATCTTTTAACTTTTGTGGAGAGACAGCAAGCATGACACTTTAAGAATTTGAGGTATATACAGAGAAATACATACTGATTTAAAAGTTAGTAGAAAGGAATTTAGCTAAAGGAAGTATTACTTGGATTACATACTGATTTAAAGGTTAGTAGAAAGGTATTTAGCTAAAGAAAATATTACTGGGAAGTAGCACACAATTGGGGTAATGAAGGGGGAAAAAGACATTTAGGTAAGTTAATGACAGTGTGGACTGAAAGCACAGATAAGTAGAGGACAGATTAGCAGATGGGAAGAAAATATAAGATAAAAATGTGTAGTCCCAACTACTCGGGAGGCTGAGGCAGTAGAATGTGGTGTGAACCCGGAAGGCGGAGCTTGCAGTGAGCAGAGATTGCGCCCCTGCACTCCAGCCTGGGCGACAGAGCGAGACTCCGTCTCAAAAAAAAAAGATAAAAATGTAAGAGCATCAGTTTTGTATCTTATGAGCCAGAGTGAAAGATTTGGGGAAGGTATCAATGCAAGAGTGATAGAAGGGGTGATATGGAAATAAACACGTAACATTGGCATAACTATTTGTCTAATTACTGTATTTTGTATTTGGCTTGTCAAACAGCCTTGGAAAAACTCTTACCTTGGCTTCTGATATGGCATAATTTGTTTATTTTCTTTCTGTTGATCATGTTCTTTTACTGATTCAAAATTGTTTGTTTCTTTTTATACTTACCTTTTGAGAGCCACGGTAATACCTCTTTTAGAGAACTAATAAAAAATTAACATACTATAATCTAGAGCTGCGATCCTTTTTGGTACCAGGGACTGGTTTTGTGGAAGACAGTTTTTCATGGAATTGGGGGCATGGTTTTGGGATGAAACTGTTCCACTTCAGGTCATCAGGCATTAATTAGTTAGATTCACAAAGGGAGCAAGCAATCTACAGTTCTTGCTCCTCTGAGAATCTACTGCTGCTGTGGAGGTGGAGCTCAGGTGGTAATGCCCGCTTTCCAGGCCACCCCTCACCTCCTGCTGTGCAGCCCAGTTCCTAATAAGCCACAGATGGGTACCAGTCTGGAGCTGGGGACCCCTGATCTAGAGAATTTAAGATCTAGATTTCTACTCTTCTGTATTAAACAAGTATCTAATTCTTCATATGTTTTCTTTAGAAAATAAGAGTATTACACCAAATGGTCTCATAGGTAATTTTCTGAAGTTTATGATGCTGAAATTTATGTTAGTAATCCTAAACTTGCCTTGTTTCATTACCGAAGTTTCATCTGTCTTTGGAAATAACACCTGAAAGTCAAATGAACCACCATCTATTGCTGAAACTGATTAGTTTTTCATTAAGAAACACTGGCTTAATGTGTTGTCTTTTATTTCTTATGTCTAGTAGCCAGTTTCCAAGCTCTCTTTCTCTTGCATTGCTCATTTATTTATTTATTTATTTATTTGAGATGGGGTCTTGCTCTGTCACCCAGGCTGGAGTGCAGTGGCGCTCAGCTCACTGTAACCCCCGCCTCCTGGATTCAAGATATTCTCCTGCCTCAGCCTCCTGAGTAGCTAGGATTACAGGCACATGCCATCACACCTGGCTAATTTTTGTATTTTTAGTAGAGATGGAGTTTCACCATCTTGGTCGGCCTGGTCTTGACCTCCTGACCTCAAGTGATCTGCCTGCCTCGGCCTCCCGAAGTGTGGAGATTACAGGCGTGAGCCACCGCGCCAGCTGGATTCCTCTTTTAAATTCTATGATAGTTCGGGGGCTTTTAGCCTGTAGTATTTGTCTGTCTCTTGGGCTCTGTGCCCAGTGTTGTATTCCTCTTCTAGACTAATCTGTAGTGCTTCTCTATTGCTTATGAGAAGGTCTAACTCTTGTTTTCCCTTGAGACCTAGGGTCATAACTTATATGTTCAAAACAGTATTTCTTTCCAACATGGGTACTGTACTCAGCCATTTTACCCTAATTGTACACCTGGAGAGATGACTTTACAATCCAAATCTCGTCTATTTTTTAAGGCTCACTCAAATCCTTCCTCATCATTGAAACCATTCATCTGTTTCAGGGGTCTGCAAACTATGGCTTCTGAGCCAAATCTTACTTGCTCTCTATTTTTATAAAATGGCTTTCTGCATTTTGAAATGGTTGGGGGGCAAATTAAAAGAATAATATTTTGTGATATGTGAAAATTACATGAAATTCAGATTTTCCTAAGTAAAGTTTACTATAACGTAACCATGATCATTCATTTAAGTATAGTCTATGACTGCTTTTGCAGTATGACAGCAGAGTTGAGTAGTGTGACAGACACTGTGCAGCATGCAAAGCCTAAAATATTTACTGCCTGGCCCTTTACAGAAAAAGTTTTCCAAACCCTGAGTTGTTTCAACTTGCACTTTCATTTCTTTGAATTCCTGTTGCATGTATTAGTACCATGGTATATAACACATTGCCTTTATCTCCTCAGCTATGGTACTATTTATTATTATGCGTTTTAATAATATAGTGTGGAAAGTGCTTTTCAGTTTTGTTTTTTTTTTTCTTAATGCATACTTACTTTAAAGCTTACACCTCTTGGTGATATTCTTTTTCAATCAGGTGCTCTCATTTTAAAAATTGTTAAGCCTTACCTAAAGTTGTTTGTATAATGAAAATGACGGTTCCTCTACTATATGGCATTGTAATATTTAATATCAAATTATGCCCTTCTCCCCACTTCTCGGTTCTCCAAGGTGGAAAGAAAAGGACTCAGACACTGGAAGGGAAGTGAACTACCAAGCCATAGTTACTGGCTTGGTAGACTTTCCTATATGTACCTTTATACATTGAAAATCCTTGACAAAGTTAAACCGATAGTAGCTAAGCACAGTAGATAAATACTACGGTTGTTTACCTAGGTTGATGAACATGGGATGACCTTTGGTCCTTCTGTTTTCCATACAGAAATGAAAGAATTTAGAATGACTTGCACACCAAGGCCCCAGGGAAATAACATGTTATCAGAGTAGGGTGTAGATTAAATAATAGGGTGGAAGTTAATGGGTTTGGGAATAGTTTTGGTCATTGGTTTTTTGCATATTTTCAGCAGTGAAGTTTTTTTTCCAACAAATTGAAATATCAGTAGATAAAAATAGGTAAAGCAGAATTACCTTTGCTGTGTGGGTTTGCCGAGCTCCCTGAGTACTTTCCAGTTAGACCCTCGAAGTACTACAAACCTTTAGGCTTACTATTTATATACCCATAATGTGTGTTAATGATCACATTATAGTCTTGGGGGAAAAAAATTGGACTTTTTATGTTAGTATATTTTGCTGTAGTAGATGTAATGGGCCCAAAGCAGTACGTAATTGTTGTTAAGTGTGTTTACAAGTGTGACTTCAGGATTACCTAGTGATTTGGAAGCTGAGTATTCTTAGTCTGGAGATTAAGTCATTTATTCATCAAATATTTACTGAGCACTCACTGTGTGTCAGGCACTGTTGCTGGAGATATGATTCCAAAACAAAAATCCCAATGCTTCTAGGTTATTTAGTTACCACATAAATTGTTCAAAGTTTTGATAGGTTGGTTCTCTCTTCATTTGCCTGATTATATTCTTGTTTCAAGACTAATTCATGGGAATAATGACTTTTTAGGGCGCATTTCAGCATAAAAATTGTGTGCTTTGTGGTATAAACTGTGGTTCAAAGGTGAAGTATTATTTTGAGTTCAGGACTTTGAGACCACAACATAGTGAGACTCCCTACAAAAAAATTTTAAAATTACCTATGTGTGGTGGTGCACATCTGTATTCACAGCTGCTTAGAAGGCTGAGGAAGGAGGATCATTTGAGCCCAGGCGTTTGAGGCTGCAGTGAGCTATGATCCTGCCACTGCACTCCAGACTGGGTGACAGTGAGACCCTATTTAAAAAAAAAAAAAAAGAGAGAGATTATGGAATATGAGTTCCTCTCCTACAGGTATTACATTGTTGAATTACTTAGCTATTTTATGTGTGTTAGAATGACTTTTTGATATCTTCTCACTTTTCACAGCATTGATAAATTTACCAGAAATAGCAACATTAAGAAAAGGCAGGCTGGAGGTGGCTCACGTCTGTAATCCCCATACCTTGGGAGGCTGATGGAAGAGGATTGCTTGAGCCCAGGAGTTTGAGACCAGCCTGGGGAACGTAAGGAGAACCCCTCTCTACAAAAATATTTTTTAAATATTAGCTGGGTGTGATGGTGCATACCTATAGTCCCAACTAGACAGGAGGCTGAGATGAGAGGATCACCTGAGCGCAGGAGTTCAGGGCTGCCGTGAGCTATGATCATGCCACTGCATTCCAGCCTAGATGACAGATTAAGAGGCCTATCTCAAAACAAACAAAAAACAGAAAAGTAATGCATCAGTATTACACTCTGTTCATCTTTTTTTGTTGTTGTTTTCTATTGCTGCTGAACGAATTACTCATCTTTTAGTGTGCAGTTGATTATTTTATTCTTCGACTGTTTCCGACAAGTTTGCCTAAGGTTATAGAATATATGATAATCTTTGGGCTTTGTTCGTGTTTCTTTTGAATATTTGTTTACATAAGGGATATTTATTTGGTTTAAAGAAGATAGAGCATGTAATTACAAAGTTCCTTCTGTGTAATTAAGTCTTGGAAATACAATTTCTTATCATAAATTTTGTGATTCTACAAGTCTATAAACAGCCAAAAATTTTGAATTAACTATATTTGGGGTTGCACTCAACTTCACTTTTGAAAAAAAATTTTTTAAGATGTCATAAATTAAAATTAGATTCTTGTGCTGGCTAAATACATTATTATAGATTATAGTTAGCTTTCATTCTCATGGTTTCATTTTTGACTAAATATTTGAGTTTAAATTAGGATTTATGCATTGAATTAGTAGCTGTTATGTGGGAGACACTGTTGTAGGCTTTTGATATACTGGTGAAATAAAGATTTGTGCCTTGTAACTCTTTTATTACGAGTGGGATGCAGAGAGGAATAGAGTTAATGACATAAATAAGGTGTATAGGAAGTTAGGAGGGTAAAGAGTTACCAGTGGGGTCTTTGGGGATATTGTGAAAAGTGTAGTGCAAAGGCAAGAACATGCCGTCTTAGCATGTTATCTTCCTCCAGTGTGATTGAAGCAGAATGAGAAGGGTAGAATAGTATTAGGGGAGGCCAGAGAGGTAAGAGAGGGTTGGAGAAGATCTTGTAGTAAGCCATTGAAAGGACTTGCTTTTTATTTTTAGCAGTACTTGAGAGTTTTAAACAAAAGAGTGGGAAGCTCTGATTTATGTTTTAAAAGGAGCACTCTGGCTGCTCTGATATGAATAGACTGGGAAAAGGGAGCAGGAGTGAAGCAGAGGAGTTAGTTTAGAAGACTTTGGAGTAATCTTGGGCCAGAGATATTGATGGGTGAGAGCAGTAAAAGTAGAAAAAACTGAAAAGTTAAGGATATATTTTAAAGATAGGACCGTTAGGAATTTCCTGACATGGTATAATAATTTAAAAACGTAAAATATTTTTAAATACATACCTTTTATTAATGAATGCATCAGTTTTGTGAAAAGGTACGTGTCTTAGTTCTGACTTATTGAGATTTAAAAAAAATTTTTTTGGATTCCTCGTAGAACTTTTTTTTCTTGATTTGCAAAGGAGGATGCGGTGTTTCAATGGTCTAGTGAAATATCTTAGAAAACTTAGTTGGGAAGATAGTTTCATTTTGACACAATTTTAATTTCTGTGAGGAATTCTATATAATTTCTATAAGATTATCCTAAAGGTAATCTTTTTTTTTTTTTTTTTTTTTTGAGACGGAGTCTCGCTCTGTCGCCCGGGCTGGAGTGCGGTGGCCGGATCTCAGCTCACTGCAAGCTCCGCCTCCCAGGTTCACGCCATTCTCCTGCCTCAGCCTCCCAAGTAGCTGGGACTACAGGCGCCCGCCTCGTCGCCCGGCTAGTTTTTTGTATTCTTTAGTAGAGACGGGGTTTCACCGTGTTAGCCAGGGTGGTCTCGATCTCCTGACCTCGTGATCCGCCCGTCTCGGCCTCCCAAAGTGCTGGGATTACAGGCTTGAGCCACCGCGCCCGGCCCCTAAAGGTAATCTTAAAGGCAGAATGAGAGACTGCACTGCAAGCTATTAAAAGCAGCACTATTGCTTAAAAAAGTAAAAGATTGGGAATGAAGAGATTTTCCTTCTAACCTTATAATTTCTAATAGGTTATTGCTACTTTTGTCTTGGTTTCTTCATCAGTAAAAATAAACATGATGCTAGATATCATAAGAGCAAGTTGCATGAAAGTAAGCTTATGTCAAAAATAGAAAAGATGTGCATGATTGACATAGATATTAAGACTGAAAGGAGTTTTTGAATTAACTCAAACAGCCTTCATATAATTGAAGACGCTGGCCGTTAGTTTATTAGTGGGAGCATGAAAAAAACAATAATTTTTTTTTTGTTCTTAGCACTGAAAAAAAATTGCTTGAAGAGGACAGTTTTGATCTGGATGTAAGGGGCCAATGGATAATTTGTATATATATATGAACTATCTCAGTGTTTGAAATGAAATTCCCTTAAAACCTGTTACAGCCAACTTTATGAGATCCGTTGTCCATTGAGGTGGTAATACCATACTCATTCAAACAAATGGCCAAACGCTTTTGAGGGCAAGGTGACAACAATTTTTTTTTTTTCTATTTTGTGGTTTCTCAAACTCATCTCCCCCTTCCCTTGCCTTTTTTTTTGTTTCGTTTTCAAACCAAAGCCTCTTGAATTAAGTAAACCTATAAATCAGATAAGGAAGGCACCCCTCTGGTGAGAGCTGGAAGGACTCTCCCAGCACCCTTCCCACATCTAGGTGGAAGAATTTTTCTGTCACAGTTTGAAAATCACTATATGGTGACTCACGACATAAGCTCTGGAGTTGATTTCAAAATACCAGCAGGTAGTCTGCTTAACAGCCTTGTTAGAAGGATAAGGATGTTCCTCCCTGTATCTAATGGGCATTTTACTGTGAATTGTTGTGGAAACCGTAGAAGTCATGTGAAATTACCTTATTTTTAATTTAAACATGAACATTTAAGATTCAAATTGCCACTGTCAAATGAATGAGGATGTGTTGAAGCCTTAGTATTAAATTTTAACTTCATTATAGTTTTATTTCTGTCAAATAAAAAGCTTTCCAGTTTTCAGTGACCAATGAAAGGGTGATAGCTTGTTGCCTCCACTCTTCATTTAAGACCCTTTTGTTTCTGAAACTTTAAAAATACATTTTATGAGAGAGTGTTTTCATTTCTGCTTTACCTTTCTATCTTAACATATAGAGTATATCTCAGTGTTTTGGGGTTTATGCTATTGGAGAGCAGAAGTGAGTCTTAATGAGTAATACTATTCAGAATTACATTATTTAGGTAAGCATATATGATTTGAAGACAAGGGATGCTTTTACTTTTAAAAACGTCTTTGAATTACTGTTAGTTTTCAGAATAGATGTTTGTTTAATAAAGAGTTATATTTCATTATGTAACTGTAGTGTTTTTACTGTACTGTAAAAATTCCCCAAAGTAATCACCAGATAAGTCTTCTTTTGATAAGTATATCATCTGGAGGTTTTGCTTTTCTAATGAAAAAGAATAGATCTTGTATTCTCTTGTGTTTTCAATATTTTGCAATTAATTAATTGTTAGGTATGGAATCATTGTGGTGTTTTCCATACTAAGTTCCCTTTATGTCACAGTATATATAACTTTGTTGTCCAGAATACACTATGTTTTTTTCTCTGTAATATCCATAAATAAAGTGTTCACTTGTTCTTTTACACAGTTCAGGTAAAGAATGTTAAAGTTGATGCTGGATGCAAATTTTCAATTTGGCCAGATTAAGATTTGTAAAAATTTTACTTAATAAAAAAAGTTAATAGGATTGGATGGGACTGCCCTAGTTTCCTTTACTACATGTATACACTGCTGCCACATAAATATTTGTAAGTCACAAGTCTCATCACATTATTTTTCGTAAATCTTAAGCAGCTTTCCATGGTTCCAAGAATCAAATAAAGAACTGAAACTAATATTTATTAAGCCTCTTCGCTAGGCATTTCACATTTTAAAAAATGATTTATAGATACAGCCCTGTTTTATAGATGAAGGAACTATGTCTTAAGAGTTTTAGGGCTTTACTGTTGTCATTAACTAGTAAATGATAGGAGTCCGATTTTGAAATTAGTTGTATTTACACGTGGTTTCCACTTCCTTGTATTGCCGCTTCAATATAGTAATATTTACTACAAAAGTGAACCTAATATATATTTTGTTTGACTGTCAGATGGCTATTAAATATTTAGTTGAGATTGATGGAATAAGGTTCTAAAATATGAGAATAAATCTGAAATTTTATTTTTAAAAATTATGTATTATAATTTTACCAGAAATATTAGTCAAGATTTTAAATTATGAGCACAGTTTATCTTCACCATTAGTTAGTATAACATATGTTCGGTGTAATTGAAATAGATGTTTACTTACAACAGAGGTCAGTGGACTAGCAGGTATTTGTCAGAGAGGGTAGGAAGTGGTCTTTTCTTACTTTTCTTAGATTTTTTTGGTTTGTTCTTTATTTTGTCTGGATTGAGGATACTTTTCATGTGTACATTGCTAGTGATTTTTTTCCTATCTTGTGAAATTTGGAGGTGGAAATGATGTAGTTCTTTTAATTTGTTCTCAAAAGAATGTGAAGAATCTCTTAAAAACTTTTTTAAAAGACCAATTTATTACCTACATGAAAAGTAATCAAAATTAAATTGTATGGAATTCTTAAAAGTTATCTTGTGTTACTAGCATATCAAATAATTCTAAAAGATTGTCTCAGATATATCATTTTAAAATTATTTAGCTTGGTGCTAAATAATTGGCGCTCAAAATGCGGTCCTTGTGCCCTTTGTAACTATTTTGAGAGGAAATAGTTCCAGAAAATAAGAGTGTTTAGGATCAGTTTGGCAGTTTTAGGTTTCTTGAATCTAACAAAAAATCAAGGCTTCGATGTAAAAATAAATTTCATTATATTTTGCAGTTGGTCTTGTAGGTTTGAAATAAAATTTGGTCCTTAGAGAGTTTAAGAAGCAGTGATCTATGTAAATGCCATCATTATTTGTATTGTGTTCACTTCTGTTTTCTCTGTTTAAGTATTTAAATAGTCAATTTTTGGGGTGCATAACATTTGGTAGATTTTTTTTAAAAGACTGTTGAAATTTATTGAAAAAAATTTTATATTCTAAAATCTTATCAAATTCTTATGAAATTCTGTTTTAAGGAATAAGTTTTGAGGAACCCTGTAATAGAAAAAGCAGGTTGTTTTGTATTTTTAAGTTGTGAGGGAGTTGCAAGGCAACTAGTATATTTTAGTTATTACCAGCATAGCCTCCAGTGACAGAAGGCAGGAAAATTAAGGGAGTGGAAAGGACTAGCTGTTTTTTCAAACTCACAGGAAGGGGTAATTAGAGGCAAAATGTACATTTGGTTTAATAGAGGTTTATTTTAAAGTTTGTGAGACATTAGATTTTGTATTTTGTTAGGTTTGCCTTATGTTTTGAGGTCATCTTGTATTTATAACAGTAAGTCATAAACTGTTTATGTAGTTACCTCTTAAAATACATGTATCATTATTATTAACTTGTATGGTGCTTTGTTGTAAACATCTTTATTATTTGTAATTCACTGTATGTAATTTGTGATTAAGATTTGTTTTTTCCCCCCCCTTTATAGGAAGATGATCCCTATGATCTTGAAGATGTTTCTGCACAGAAATGAGGGAAATACAAAGAACCAAATACAGTTCTGAAATTTGGGATCTGTATTTTGAGATGATTTTATTTTCAGAATGAGAAGCATATCTGGTTACCTTTATGAATGTAGAGACATGAGAAGAGAGTTATGATGGCAAAAAACAAAGAGCCTCGTCCCCCATCCTATACCATCAGTGTAGTTGGACTCTCTGGGACTGAAAAAGACAAAGGTAACTGTGGAGTTGGAAAGTCTTGTTTGTGCAATAGATTTGTACGCTCAAAAGCAGATGAGTATTATCCAGAGCATACTTCTGTGCTTAGCACCATTGACTTTGGAGGACGAGTAGTAAACAATGATCACTTTTTGTACTGGGGTGACATAATACAAAATGGTGAAGATGGAGTAGAATGCAAAATTCATGTCATTGAACAAACAGAGTTCATTGATGACCAGACTTTCTTGCCTCATCGTAGTACGAATTTGCAACCATATATAAAACGTGCAGCTGCATCTAAATTGCAGTCAGCAGAAAAGCTAATGTACATTTGCACTGATCAACTAGGCTTAGAACAAGACTTTGAACAGAAGCAAATGCCTGAAGGGAAGCTCAATGTAGATGGATTTTTATTATGCATTGATGTAAGTCAGGGATGCAATAGGAAGTTTGATGATCAACTTAAATTTGTGAATAACCTTTTTGTCCAGTTATCAAAATCAAAAAAACCTGTAATAATAGCAGCAACTAAATGTGATGAATGCGTGGATCATTATCTTAGAGAAGTTCAGGCATTTGCTTCAAACAAAAAGAACCTTCTTGTAGTGGAAACATCAGCACGATTTAATGTCAACATTGAAACATGTTTCACTGCACTGGTACAAATGTTGGATAAAACTCGTAGCAAGCCTAAAATTATTCCCTATTTGGATGCTTATAAAACACAGAGACAACTTGTTGTCACAGCAACAGATAAGTTTGAAAAACTTGTGCAGACTGTGAGAGATTATCATGCAACTTGGAAAACTGTTAGTAATAAATTAAAAAATCATCCTGATTATGAAGAATACATCAACTTAGAGGGAACAAGAAAGGCCAGAAATGCATTCTCAAAACATATAGAACAACTTAAACAGGAACACATAAGAAAAAGGAGAGAAGAGTATATAAACACTTTACCAAGAGCTTTTAACACTCTTTTGCCAAATCTAGAAGAGATTGAACATTTGAATTGGTCAGAAGCTTTGAAGTTAATGGAAAAGAGAGCAGATTTCCAGTTATGTTTTGTGGTGCTAGAAAAAACACCTTGGGATGAAACTGACCATATAGACAAAATTAATGATAGGCGGATTCCATTTGACCTCCTGAGCACTTTAGAAGCTGAAAAAGTCTATCAGAACCATGTACAACATCTAATATCCGAGAAGAGGAGGGTAGAAATGAAGGAAAAATTCAAAAAGACTTTGGAAAAAATTCAATTCATTTCACCTGGGCAGCCGTGGGAGGAAGTTATGTGCTTTGTTATGGAGGATGAAGCCTTCAAATATATCACTGAGGCTGATAGCAAAGAGGTATATGGTAGGCATCAGCGAGAAATAGTTGAAAAAGCCAAAGAAGAGTTTCAAGAAATGCTTTTTGAGCATTCTGAACTTTTTTATGATTTAGATCTTAATGCAACACCCAGTTCAGATAAAATGAGTGAAATTCATACAGTTCTGAGTGAAGAACCTAGATATAAAGCTTTACAGAAACTTGCACCTGATAGGGAATCTCTTCTACTTAAGCATATAGGATTTGTTTATCATCCCACTAAAGAAACATGTCTTAGTGGCCAAAATTGTACAGACATTAAAGTGGAGCAGTTACTTGCTAGTAGTCTTTTACAGTTGGATCACGGCCGCTTAAGATTATATCACGATGGTACCAATATAGATAAAGTTAACCTTTTTATTTTAGGGAAGGATGGCCTTGCCCAAGAACTAGCAAATGAGATAAGGACACAATCCACTGATGATGAGTATGCCTTAGATGGAAAAATTTATGAACTTGATCTTCGGCCAGTTGATGCCAAATCGCCTTACTTTTTGAGTCAGTTATGGACTGCCGCCTTTAAACCACATGGGTGCTTCTGTGTATTTAATTCTATTGAGTCATTGAGTTTTATTGGGGAATTTATTGGGAAAATAAGAACTGAAGCTTCTCAGATCAGAAAAGATAAATACATGGCTAATCTTCCATTTACATTAATTCTGGCTAATCAGAGAGATTCCATTAGTAAGAATCTACCAATTCTCAGGCACCAAGGGCAGCAGTTGGCAAACAAGTTACAATGTCCTTTTGTAGATGTACCCGCTGGTACGTATCCTCGTAAATTTAATGAAACCCAAATAAAGCAAGCTCTAAGAGGAGTATTGGAATCAGTTAAACACAATTTGGATATGGTGAGCCCAGTTCCTGCCAATAAGGACATATCAGAAGCTGACTTGAGAATTGTCATGTGCGCCATGTGTGGAGATCCATTTAGTGTGGATCTTATTCTTTCACCCTTCCTTGATTCTCATTCTTGCAGTGCTGCTCAGGCTGGACAGAATAATTCCCTAATGCTTGATAAAATCATTGGTGAAAAAAGGAGGCGAATACAGATCACAATATTATCATACCACTCTTCAATTGGAGTAAGAAAAGATGAACTAGTTCATGGGTATATATTAGTTTACTCTGCAAAACGGAAAGCATCAATGGGAATGCTTCGAGCATTTCTATCAGAAGTTCAAGATACCATTCCTGTACAGCTGGTGGCAGTTACTGACAGCCAAGCAGATTTTTTTGAAAATGAGGCTATCAAAGAGTTAATGACTGAAGGAGAACACATTGCAACTGAGATCACTGCTAAATTTACAGCATTGTATTCTTTATCTCAGTATCATCGGCAAACTGAGGTCTTTACTCTGTTTTTTAGTGATGTTCTAGAGAAAAAAAATATGATAGAAAATTCTTATTTGTCTGATAATACAAGGGAATCAACCCATCAAAGTGAAGATGTTTTTCTACCATCTCCCAGAGACTGTTTTCCCTATAATAACTACCCTGATTCAGATGATGACACAGAAGCACCACCTCCTTATAGTCCAATTGGGGATGATGTACAGTTGCTTCCAACACCTAGTGACCGTTCCAGGTATAGATTAGATTTGGAAGGAAATGAATATCCCATTCATAGTACCCCAAACTGTCATGACCATGAACGCAACCATAAAGTGCCTCCACCTATTAAACCTAAACCAGTTGTACCTAAGACAAATGTGAAAAAACTGGATCCAAACCTTTTAAAAACAATTGAAGCTGGTATTGGTAAAAATCCAAGAAAGCAGACATCCCGGGTGCCTTTGGCACATCCTGAAGATATGGATCCTTCAGATAACTATGCGGAACCCATTGATACAATTTTCAAACAGAAGGGCTATTCTGATGAGATTTATGTTGTCCCAGATGATAGTCAAAATCGCATTAAAATTCGAAACTCATTTGTAAATAATACCCAAGGAGATGAAGAAAACGGATTTTCTGATAGAACCTCAAAAAGTCATGGGGAACGGAGGCCTTCAAAATACAAATACAAATCTAAAACCTTGTTTAGTAAAGCCAAGTCATACTATAGAAGAACACATTCAGATGCCAGTGATGATGAGGCTTTCACCACTTCTAAAACAAAAAGAAAAGGAAGACATCGTGGAAGTGAAGAAGATCCACTTCTTTCTCCTGTTGAAACTTGGAAAGGTGGTATTGATAATCCTGCAATCACTTCTGACCAGGAGTTAGACGATAAGAAGATGAAGAAGAAAACCCACAAAGTGAAAGAAGATAAAAAGGTAAGGTTAACTTAAGGTCAGTGATGTTTATAAAAATGCTTGTTGTTGCTTTTTTAAAATACTGACATCAGTGTTAGAATTTAGTGTCATTCATTCCATACGTGTAATTAGTAGCCCTTTTTAATTTTCTGAGTATTTTGTGGGGATAAGTGATTTTTTGTTATTTTTGTGCTTTATTGGGATAGAGTTTGATTTCATATTCTTCAGCATAAAAATTCTGGATGAATGTGTTTTTTCTTTTTACGGAAACCCAGATATGAAATGATTTTGTTCTTAATTTTTCCATTTGTAAATCCTATTTTTCTGCTTTTCCCTTTTGCCTTACCATTTTGCAGTATTAGTTGGGCATACCTGTCTCACTCAAGGATATTAATAATACAATAAAATTGTAACAGTTTATAGTCTTGGATGTTTATTAACTTTTTCAGGCAGCTTTTTTGCAGATGGTGGTATACTGCCTGAAGGTAGACAGAAAGGTTTCTGAAATTTGAATTGCAGAATTCTAACCAAATTAAAAGAAAGAAAGCAAGCATTCTTTCATCTTTCACATTTTCAGTAGGTGTTAATCCATCTGATGGTATTAAGCATTTGAAACCTAAATATGAATGCTGTTAAAGTTGTATTTAATAATTTTGTCTTTTATTAGATATTTTTCACAGTGATATTTTAGCAACTTCACTTCTAATACTGTTTGACACTTAATTGCACACAAACTTTTATTTAAGGATTTTATGGTCTTAAGATAGCATTCATAGGCTTTTATGCTAATGTATTGGTAATTTCTTCATAGGTTAAGTCCGTAATCTTGTAAATTGTCAATACTTTATTTCTATACCTGACTGCTGTTTATCAGACCCAATTAAAGATGTGGATATTTTGAGTAAGCTTATTCTAGGTAATTTTCCTAAATATAGTAACTCCCCATTATAGTTGGATAGACTCTGCTTTATTTTCTAAGTTTAAGTTAAAGTATTACATTTTTTTGTCATTAGCAAATTTTCTGGAGGAGGCATGTAACCTTTTTTTAAATTTTTGTTTTTGAGATGGAGTTTCGCTCTTGTTTCCCAGGCTGGAGCGCAGTGGCACAATCTTGGCTCACCGCAACCTCCACCTCACAGGTTCAAGTGATTCTCCTGCCTCACCCTTCCTGAGTAGCTGGGATTACAGGCATGTGCCAGCATGCCCGGCTAATTTTGTATTTTTAGTAGAGACGGGTTTCTCCATGTTGGTCAGACTGGTCTTGAACTCCCGACCTCAGATGATCCAAGGCCCGCCTCAGCCTCACAAAGTCCTGGGATTACAGGCGTGAGCCACCACGCCCAGCTATAAACTTTTAAAAATATACTGATCTAGACTTACAGCACATACTCAACTCATAATATGCTACTCTTTGGCATCTCTTCACACTTACCCTTATTATCACTAGTTCCATTTTATCACTAACAAAAAACTGTAATGTTTTTCTGTTAATTGGTTTATATTATTAAAACTACTTACTGTTTATTAACAAAAATAAAACACAGCCTTTCCATTTTTAAATTGCTTTTATTTTTGTGGGGTTTTTTTTTCCATTTTTGTTCACAAACCTAATTGCTTTGGTAACCTTTTATTTTGATGTAATTTCAGTGAAAGTTGGAGGAATAGTAAAGGGGAATCCATATATCCTTTACCCATATTTGCCAGTTGTCTACATTTGGCCCCACTTGATGGAGCTGTGTGTGTGCACGTGCATGTGTGTGTGTGTGTTTTTGTGTCTATTGGTTTGTTTTATTTTTTTAAGCCCTTTGAGATTAAGTTGGAGATAATGGACTCTTTTTGCTATTAAATATTTCATCCTGTATTTCCTAAGAACAGAAATGTTCTCTTTAATAGCAGTAGTACAGTCATATTTTTCCATACTGCCGCATATTCTTTCTAATTACAGTATTAGTATAATTTTGTATACTTTTAGTCAGGAGGCAGATGCAGGCATTCATTTGTAAAGTGGTAGAGTTACAGAGACCATGTGAAAAATAAAGGCTAAAAGCTGATTATTTGAAAAGACTAAAAAATAGAAGAGACAAACCTCTGGTAATAGTGATGTGAGAAAAAAGAAGGCATAAATAAACACCGAATAAAAAGGAGAACATAATTACAGATAGATCAGATTAAAAGATAATAGAGAATACTATCAACAATTCTGTGCCACAAGTTTGAAAGTTTAAACAAAATGAACAAAGTCCTGGAAAAATGTAATTTACCTAAACAAAAATGCTTCAAATAATCCTGTAAGTATTAAATAAATTGTGAAGTAGTAGTAAAAGCCAAAAAGGATTAGTATTACTAAAATAGTATTTACTGATAAATTATTAGAGTTAACAAAATAGCTTGATATAAGATCAGTAATCAAAAATAGGTTGCATTTCTATACATTAGCAGCAGAAAACTAGAGAAAGTCATTACAGAAGACACCATTTACAAAAACAGGGCAGATTATCAAGTCCCCAGGAATAATGAATGTGTAACCTCTGTTGGAAAAGTATAACATGTTATTGAAAGACATTAAAAAGACCGAAATAAATGACAGAGCTATTGTCTTCCTGTCCATGAATATGGCATATCATAGAGAAGTCACTCTTCTTCAGACTGAGCTGAAGAAGTGTTGTTTCATTGGAAGTTTCAAAAGTTTTTAAGAAATTTCACATGCTGATTTGATAGCATGGACACTTCTGAAGAAGAAAGGCAGGGTGGAATGGTGGTAGTGTGTATGCTCATTCTATCATATAATATAAAACTTTAAGACAGTGTGTTACTGGCACAGAGGTAGGCATATCGACCAATAGAACAGAGTCTGGAAATAGACCTCTGGTTTACTGCTGTCTTTCAAACATGTTAGCCACATGGGGCTATTGGACACTTGAAATGTGGCTAGTTGAATTAGGATGTGCTAGTCTAAATGGTGAGGAAAGGCCTTCTTGAAAAGTCATTTTTAGTCAGATCTGATAGCTACATAGTTAACTGGGGGTTGGTGATATGTAATGGAGAGTATTTAATGCTGAATAAATAGGATGTACATATGGTGGGAGAGGAACATAGTATGTTCTTAAAGGAGGTCAGTGTGTTTAGTCATTGATCTGGGGCAGACATTGATAAACTTTCTGTAAAGGGCCTGATAGTAAATGTTTTAGGCTTTGAGGGTCATATAGTCTGTTGCACCTGGTCATATCTGTTGTATTGTGAAAGCAGCCATAGACCATATGTAAACGGATGAACATAGCTGTGTTCTAATAAACCAAAATAGATTTGTAGTCTCTTACAGTGAAAAAAGAAGTACTTTTTTACTTAAAATCTGAATTAATTTAGTAACCTACTAGTGTTCAAAAAGCAGCCCTTTAAGAGAACTGCTTGAAATTTCCTGAGAAAATTTGAGTTGTATTAATAATAAAATTGCCAGTTTTTAACACATTCGAGGAATGTGTTAAACACCTGTATTTAAGTTGGTTTGATTTTTCTTCAGTATCTATTTTGTCTATTTTATTTTTAGCTTGATTCAGATAAATAGTAAAATACTTGGTGAATTTTATGGTATATTAGTATAAGCTGGTATTCAGATGATTTTTTATTTTTAACTTCTTTTTAAATTGTTTTCATGTCTTATTCCAGGCCCTGAATATTTTCCTCCTTTTTGTATTAGCAATTACCAACTTGAATTCCTCCTAGTCAGTGTTTTTTTCTTTGTATTTTACTGCTCCCTTCTTATCTAAATCCACCATCAATTATTGTCTTAAAAGATTTTGCTGCTTTAGCCACTGTAATGGGGTTTGGAGACTGGCAGAAGAATAAAACCAAAATAAGTATGTTTTAGATAGATACTAATATGTATATATTGAGTCACAAGGTATTAATTTGATATTAGCAAATCATGACTTCATACCATGCCATTATATTAATGTAGCAAATCTTAGGTTTAGCATTATTTGACTTCTGATTTCTAGAACCTCACTCTATCTGTAAATTGTTCATTCCAGATATAAAAGTAATGAAATATATGGAAATGTTTCTGTTGTCATTTGTCTATATCAGAATGCATAAATTATGAGAAAGTTATATTTTTTAGTGTGTATCATTTAACCTCTTGACAGTCATTAGGTTGACTGTTAGTGTTCACATCTGAGAGAAATCAGGTTCTTGAAAGAATTTTGTGAAAGCTAAAAAAAAAAAAACTGGATATAAAAAGCTTACTATATAGAAAGAGCAGGCAGGGTGCGGTGGCTCACACCTGTAATCCTAGCACTTTGGGAGGGCAAGGCAGGCAGATCACTTGAGGTCAGGACACAAGACCAGCCTGGCCATCATGGTGAAAACCCATCTCTACTGAAAATATAAAAATTAGCCAGGTGTGGTGGTGTGTACCTGTAATCCCAGCTACTCGGGAGGCTGAGGCAGAAGAGTCGCCTGAACCGAGAAGGTGGAGGTTGCAGTGAGCCAAGATCGTGCCACTGCACTCCAGCCTGGGTGACAGAGCAAGACTCTGTCTCCAAAAAAAAAAAAAAAAGCTTACTATAGGAAGGCAGTACTTACAGATCTGATGGGATAGGCTTACACTTCGTTGAATAAGCAAAGATTCTTTATTCAACAAAGTCTTGAACTGCTTGAAAATTTCAGATTTTCTTTTTTGTACTTATTTTCTTGCTTAATTTCTTCAGAGTTGATACGGAATATTCATTATATCCATAGGTTCTTTTGTAGACCCTTCAACCAGCATCTTTTCTAGTCTGCCTTGATTTAGGTCCTGCATCTTTTCCTAACCAATACAGTCTGTCCGGGGGAGTAGAATTATCCAACTAAATTTAGGTCCGACCCACCTGGGCAACATAGTGAGACACCATCCCTACAAAAATGTAAAAATTCAGCTGGGTATAGTGATGAGCCCCGAAGGATCACTTGAACCCAAGAGTTTGAGATTGCAGTGAACTGTGACTGCACCACTGCATTCCAGCCTGTGCAACAGAGCGAGACCCTGTCTCGGAAAAAAAAAGAAAAATGAGTTTAGGTTTTACTCTTTATCCTGAGAGCTCTGGGTGAAATTGGCTTTCTGTGAAATCGAGGTAGTTTCTAAGGTAGGAAAACCACAATGTCTACTGCAGGCAAGATTTGTATCTTGTTTATAGTTGATCTCTGTGGCCTAGCACAGTACTCTGTGTTGTACTGTGATCAGTTGAAGTCAGCATAAATGTATGGCCTTTGTTTTTGTAAAAGAACTGTTCATGTGTTTATAATTTATTTCGACTCAAGCAAATTTATTTTATTCAAGCATTTTGGTAAATGCCTACTATGCCTGAACACTGTTAGAAACTAATATGGGGATGACTTGGTCATTCATTGGCTGTGCTCTCAAGAAGTTCAGTCTAATAAAATTGATTTTGCTGAAAATTAAATATGTTTTATATTTTCAACAAGTTTAGCCAGATTTCTGGTTCTTTCTCATATCTCATCTCATGTGGAAAGAATTTACTTAGGCTTTCTTCAGTACCATTTCTATTGCTTTCTTCCTGGCTAACCAGCTAAATTGGTCTACCTGATTAACTAGATCTATGGTGCTTCTGTAATTTCTCATAAAGTTAAAATTTGTTTCTTCAGCAGCATTTTTGGTGCTGGCTACACCAATTTATGGTAACAAGTGTGGATATATAGTGCAAGTATTTCTGGCAGGATTTTACTATTTGCCATTTCTTTGAATTCTGTGTTGTTCATTTGACCTTGATTTATTGCTTTTCAAATTCAGATTGAAATGTAATTGGATGGTTAATTTTTAAAGTATATTTCTGATTTATACATTTTGTTGAGATTTAATTTGAAAAATTATGTTGGTGGCATACATTTTTGCTATTTTAAATTTGGCTTTCTATACAAACTTTTTCTTAGTGTTTATAGCAGCATACTGAATATTTAGTAAAAGCATAGTACAGATTATTGAAGTTACTCATTTCTGCAGCAGATTAATAGTAAATGTGAAGTATGTTTCATGGAGGCACTTCTATAACAATAGATAATTGTGTTCTTATATTAATGGACAGTTGTTACTATTGTAAGACTAATAGGTAAATTTATAGGTTTGCTAATTTATGTACACCAAAATTTTGTGTACTACAAATTGTGTCACTCCTAGAAGAGGTATTTTACAGTAGATGCAGTGTTATGATTTCTTGCTCTGTAATGTTTTCCTGTCGTCTCAGCTAATGTGTGGATGGAGTACTTGAGTCAATAGGGCTTAATCTGTGACTTTTAAAGAAGAGAAACCCCAGAGCATAGGAGACTTGCTTTTTAAAAATAGTAGTAATTTTTGATGTTTAGAATCCTTACAATAAAATATAAGGATACAACAAAAGAGATCTTATGATTGTATCTTAGTCAAAATAAAGGGTACAGCTTGCATACATTGTATAACATGATTGTTTTGAACTTTTTGGAAATTGTTCTTAGCCTTGGAAGATCTGAGTAAAGGTTTGGGTATTTTCCCTAGAAAAATGCACATGCACAAAATGTTACTGGAGTTTTAATGCTTTCAAATACTTCCTAAAAGCCTGTGGACCCCAGTTTAAGAAACTCCTTTTATAAGATGAGAGGGAGGAGGAAGACACTGAAATTTGGGGAAGCTGGGTAGAAATCCACCCATTCACTTGAACAGTTAGTTGCTTTGCTAGAACTTTCTGTGACTCCAGGTTTAGTTTTTGTTAAGTTGTTAATGGCATTAATAAAATATCTGCCACATATATATGTTGAAATGCTTTTTAGGAAGGTGTTATCTTAGAGAATAAATGTTCCTGAGTCAAGGTTAAAGTTAGTTTGCCTGATAAGTATGTGCAAGAACCTAGATCGCATTTATTTACACTCTGTTGTTTTTTATTTCCTCTTTTCACCTAGTGTTAGCATAAAGGGTGTGAGAGAGTCTTCACAATGTAAGTTTTCTAAAGTGTGTTTGGACTTTCAGCCAGCACTTACAGCTTTTATAGTCTTAAAAAGGGGATTAAATAAACCTTTACAGTGCTGGGTCCCCTGAAGGCTTCTTTCTTACACCAGTGTGTTTAACTATAATGTAATGCTGCTTCTCACTGCCTGATCACTTTATATTGTTGCTTAATTTTGTTTTTCTCCCTATGTTACAACCTTTTTGAGGGCAGTTATGGTTATCATTCAGCTTTGTATAACCTGCAGTATTGTTTCTCAGTCTTGAGTCATGTGTGGACCTTTTTTAAAGTTAAAATTCTCAGGTTTTTCAGAAATACATCTCTAGCTATTTCCCAAACTTGAGTTACTGGTCTTTGTTTTTACTAGTCTAGCACAGTGGCTATCAACCAGGGTCACTTTGGCCCTCCAGGAATCATATGGCAGTGTCTAGAGACGTTTTCGGGTGTCACAGCTGGAAGTAGGAGGTTGCTACTGGCATCTAGTGGGTAGAAGCCAGGGTTACTGCTAAACATTGCAGAATTCACAGGCCATCTTCCATAACAAAGGATTATACAGCCCAGAGTGCCAATTATCTTGAAATTGAGAAACCCTCGTGTAGGAGACTATGTCTTGAAGAAAATGTCTATGAAGTTCTAGAAGTCAGTAATACAAGGCATGTTTGTATCTGTTCAATAAGAAAGGTAGGGTTTTCCATATAGGTCATAGCGTTTTCTTCCCCAGCCTCACCATGATTGAGTAAGAATATATTTTCAGCATTATGTTAACTGTGGGCCAGAGCTACATGCTGTTGTCATTTATCATACTTGACTGTTTATCATTCATTATTCTGCTATAAAATGTGTTATAAAATGTGTTGCTTCCATTCCATTTTCATAATACTAGTTGAGATTGTCATTACTTCTTACCTGCATTATCACAAAGACCTTTTTCTTAAAGAAATAAAGATTTTATTTTGAGCTAATTGTTGATTCACATGCTATTGTTTAAAAACAAACAAAAATGGCAGAGACCCCATGTGCTCTTTGCCCATTTTCCCACAATGGTAGCATCCTGCAAAACTAGTACAATATCACAACCAGCGTATTGACATTAATATGATCTACAGATCTTATTCAGATGTCCCCAGTTTTACTTGTGCTAATTTGTACATACGTATATTTCATTCTTTGCAGTTTTTCATATGTATGGGTTTGTGCGTCCCTCCCATAGTCAAGATGTAAAACAGTTCCATCACTAGCAAATTACTTGTTTTGTCTTTTTATAACTACATGCTTTTCCTTCTCCTCACCCATCACTAACCACTGACAGCCACTAATCTGTTTTTCATTTCTATAATTTTGTCATTTCAAGAATGTTGTATAAATGGAATCACAGGGCATATAACTTTCAGGGATTGACTTTCATTTAGCATAATGCCCTTGAGATTCAGCCAAGTTGTTGCATGTATCAACAGTTTGTTCTTTTTATTGCTGAATAGTATTCCATAATATGGATACATCAGTGTTTTAACCTGTTGAAGGACATCAGGTCATTCCAGTTTTTGTCCATCTTGAATAAAGTCATGAACATTCAAATACAGGATAAGAAACTGCCAAACTGTTTTCCAGAGTGGGTATACTACTTATTTATTTTTTGAGATGGAGTCTCGCTCTTTTGCCCAGGCTGGAGTGCAGTGGCGCGATCTCAGCTCACTGCAACCTCCGCCTCTCAAGTTCAAGCAGTTCTCTGCCTCAGCCTCCTGAGTATCTGGGATTACAGGGGCCCACCACCATGCCCAGCTAATTTTTGTATTTTTAGTAGAGACGGGGTTTCACCGTCTTGGCTAGGCTGGTCTTGAACTCCTGACCTCGTGATCCACCCGCCTCAGCCTCCCAAAGTGCTGGGATTACAGGCATGAGCTGCTGCATCCTCACCAATATTTGTGATACAGTAACTTTTTAATTAAGTTTCTGTGTTCCGTTCACCAATTTTTTCAGACTGGTATTTATGTTGCTTTCTGGGTGGCAGTGCTAAAATAGAAGTGCCTGATCCCTCTCCTTACAAAGTATATTTGTAACCTCTGTATAAAGTTCCAAATACCTGAGTTAGGCATCAAAAGCCATTTGCAGTATGGCCCTTGCTGACGTTTTTAACCTTATTCGTTCCCACGCATACTCTTAAGCTCCAGGTATGTCAAAATAGATGGAAAATAGTAGCTGGCTCAGAGCCATTGTGAAGATTAAGATTATGCACATAGTATTAACAAGTGCCTAATAGATAGTAAGCAGTAAATGGCAGTTTCTGGTGATTTCATAGTCTTCATCCCAACATAAAATAGGCACCCAAATGTTTAAATGAGGAAATTACTTACACGCTATACGCTTTCTAACTTCCGAAAATGTCCCTGACATTATCCATTCCTATATAAATTCTACCCTTTGAATCTAGATTTAAGTCTTACGTTTAGTTATTTTGGCATTTAATCACATATTATTTTGTATGTGCTATTAATGACTGGTAGCGAGGTGTTTTTTCATTATAATAGATTATATGTTTCTCAAGGGCATTAAATTCCACTGATTTTGAATATCCTTTACAGTAAACTAACATGCTCTGCACATCGTATAGTAATTTCTTCAGTTCTTAGAGACTGTTGAAAGTACATCACCTTTTTTCCAAGTGAATTCACATAGAGTTGGCTATTCTTCCTATAACTTGATGATGTGAGTAATCATTATTTCATATGAATCCTGATTAAGTTAGGATGCTTAAGCTTAGACATACCTGTCTAGTAACCCCTACAGGAATGAAGAATTAGGTAAATGAAACTGTAACCGTAAATCGTATGTAAACCAATAGTTCTTTGTATATTAACAGAAATCTTACGTGGTGAAGGCTTTCCTCTGGTGTCTGTTTTTAGTTGTTTACGTCTGTCAGTGTTTACTGAATATCTACCATGTGCTGTATATATTGTGCCAGTTACAGGAACCAAAAGGAAATGTGACCAGATTTTAAATAGTATTTTGGAAGTTGTACCAATAGGGCTTGTGATATGTTTGCTGTGGAGAGTGAAGGAAAAGAGAAAACCAAGGTTGACTCCTAGATTTATGGTTTGAGCAGTTGGGTAGATTTACTAAGATAGCAAAGACTAAGGGTGAAAGGATTCAGATGAGAGAGAATAAAGACATCTGTGCTTTTTATGTTTAAAATATCTATGTTGACATATGAGTGGAAGTGGCAAAGTCTAAAAATTAGGTGTATGAGTCTGGTACTCAGGAAGAGTTATCAGGATGTATGAAGTATTTAAAGTTTTGGGATTAGATAAATTCACATAAGGGGAGAGTTACAGTTAGAGAAGAAGGGAGAACTCAGAACTGAGTTTGGGTAGAAGAGTTGTTGGTAGATGAGACTGAAAGGAAATCCATAGTGTGAAAAGAGAAAAGCTAGTCAAGAGTATGATATGGGAGCCAACAGAGCAAGTGTTCAAGGAGGAGGTTCAAGAAAGAATGTTGCCGAGAAATCAAGGATAAAGAAAAAATGTTCTTATTCATTTGATAGTATCTGGTCTTGACAAGTGGTTTAAGGGAATGGTAGGGAAAGCCAGATGGAAGTGGGTTGAAGAGTTACTGGGATGGGAAAAGTAGAGACAATGGATGTCTGACATATTCAAGAAGTTATGCTGTGAAAGGGAGCAAGAATTGGGGCAGTAACTAGAAGGCAATGTGGGATCAAAGGAGGGTTTTTGTGTTTGTTTTTAAAGATGAGAGAAATTGGAGAGTATTTGTATGTTCATAAGGATGACCCAGGAGAGGGATAAATTGATGCTATAGGAGAAAAGTGATGGGGAATAGGAGTGATTCTGAAGGAGAAGAAAGAGAGGAAGGAGAATCAGGATTTAGGTGATGTGTAATCCTGTGATCAGGATTTGGGTACTGCAGTTATTATAGAGAGAAAAGATGAAATATTTCGAGTAGGGTTATAGTTAGATTGGTCCTGGCAATAATATGAGGGAGTTCCTATTTTTTCTGTTTCTCAATTAGGAATGTGATTTCAGGCCATTAGGAAGGGAGAGGAAGGTAGGTAGTGCATGTATTACTTGGGTTTTTTTAATTGCAGAATATGCTGGGATATGTGGAGAATCTCAAGTATGAGACAGTATATAGGGACCAGAGGAAACTCAAATTGGAAGTCATTGGAGTAAAATACGATTTCAGATCTTTTTCCTTTTTGAAAAGAGAAGGATTAAAATTTACGATTTTTGCTATACTTACATGAACATAAATGATGTTATAGAAATGGGATTATACTGTTTATAAGACTTAAAATTTATCTAGTGTGTGTGTGAATCTATTAAAATCAGCATTCAGTGCTTATTCTTAATTTGGGCATACTCGAGCTGACAAAGTAAAGGAGATCCTTTAAAATTTCTGACTCTTTGTTTCCATAGATGTTTACTTATTTCTGCTATAATTTGTTGTTGCTGCCTGATAGATTGAATTCTAGATCATTGTCAAGTGAGTCTGTTTGTATGGTTAAAGGCTTTTTGCCTTAACAACTCCAGTGTTAATACTACTCTTTTAAAATATACATATATATTACTTAACTCTTTGGAGTCCTTTGTTTAAATGGCACGTGGTTGGTTGAGTTTACTTTTTCACTAAGCCCAAGAATCTTTTTGTTATAGTTGATCCTGTTGCATTTATATTTATTTTATAAGTTTTGGCTTGCTATTTTCTTGTTTTCTAGTTTTTATTCTTCATTAGCAAAGAAAAAAAAGGAGCTATTAATTTATGTACTTCATATTTTTATCTTTAAATATATTGAACTCCTATTTCAATTTATCATCTTTATTCCACCTCCCAAATAGTATATTATCATACCTGTTGTGCACTGGTGTAATTATATTATATCTCATCCCTCCTCCCCCTTTATATAGGGTAGGTTGAGGCTTTTAGTTCTGGCCTGTTATCAAATTATTTTTATATTTTATAGCTTTACCTGAAAAATTATAAATTAATAGCCATAACACTGTTAATTAGAATTAGTTTTACAATATTCAGTGTTCACTCTCACATTTTTCATAGCATAAATTCTCCAGTGTAAGTTTTTTTAATTGATTTTTATTCATGTGGTTAAGATTTTTCAGGAGTTTGAGAGTTGTAATTTAAATATAATTATTATCTATTTTCAGACTTTTTTAAAAAATGCATAAGTTACGAGTTATACACACCTGAATAACATATTGGTTAAGAATTCTCGACACTTGTTTCCCATGAACATTCCTGTAGATGAATCTTCTGGCCTACAGTTTTCCAGAGAACTCTGAGGCTGTCCTGCCCTTTTTTTCCCCCCCACTGTTGGTCATTTGTTTCTTCTGCCTGGATGCTTTTAAGGTTCTTTGTAGCTTACCAAGTTCAGCATGATATGCCCCTAACTTGTTGATTCACTCTTATTTGTTGTTTATTTTTCCTAGTACATAGTAAGGTCGTTTAATCTACAAATTAAGCTCATTATTTTAGAAGAGACCCCAAGTATCTCTTTCTGGACCATTTGTACTAATTTATTTCATAGTATTCCAGATGTTTGAGGTATGTTTATGAACAAAGCAGATAAAAATTCCTGCCCTTGTGTAGAGCTTAAATTGTAGCAGGGGAGCCCAAAAATAAAAAAATAAAAAGATGATACATGAGTAGTTACATAGTGTTGTGGGGAGAAAAGGCAGGGTAAGAGGAGCAGAGTGCTGGGGAGGGGCTGGGAAATACAGCAGTAGGATTGCTTTTTTTTCTTTTTCTTTTTCTTTTTTTTTAAGAGATGGGATCTTGCCATGTTGCCCAGGCTGGAATTTCAACTCCTAAGCTCAAGCTGTTCTTCCATCTCAGCCTCTCAAGTAGCTGGGATTGGATTACAATTTTTAATAGGGTGGTCAGTGTAGGCTTCATTGAGAAGGTAAAGGGAATGGCCACTACAAAAGTGCTAAGGCAGGAGCATTCCTGGCATATTAAAATAGCAAGGAAAACTTGTGACTTGAGGGAGGAGTAAGTGATGAGGGAAATTAGGTCAAAATGTAAAGGAGCAGAATCCAAGGCATGCAGATTGTATATGTCTATTCAAGGAGCCAACATTCTAGCTCTCTGTAGAGAATGGCCTCTACGGAATGATGGTAGAAGCAGGGGATATTAAGCAGGCGTTGCAGTAATCCATATATGTGAAATGATGATAGCCTTATGGGCCAGGGAGTTAACAATGAAGATGGTAAAAAGTAAGTAGATTGTATATCTATCCATTTGCTTAACAGTTGGAAGTAGGGTATGAGAGAAAAAGGAGATCGAGGATGACTCCAAGACTTTTATTCCAAGCAACTGAAAGGATAGAATTCCCAAAAACTGAGATGGAGAAGGCTGCAGATTGATTACATTTTAAGGAAAGCATGAGAGGTTTTTCTTAAGACTTTAAACTGATGTTGTTAGGATGTTTTACATTAGTTTAGGCTTCAGGAGAAAGAGCTGCGTTGGAAATAATAATTTAGCTTATCAGCATATAGATGATGTTACCAAGAGGGTGAGTATACATGGAGAAAAGAAGACAATCAGGACCTAGGGCTGTGGCTCAACCTGTAATCCCAGCACTTTGGGGGACCAAGGCAAAAGAATTACTTAAGGCCAAGGTGTTCGAGGCTACAGTGAGCTATAATCGTGCCACTGCACTACAGCCTGAGTACAGAGCAAGATGCTGTCTCAAATAACAGCAGCAAAAGACAGAGACTGATTAGAATATTCACAACATTACAGTGTTGATGAGGAGGGACCAGAAAAGAAGACTAAAAAGGGAAGAGTGAGTGAGATAACAGGGGTGGGTCTCTTTAGAAGTCCAGTGAAGAGAGTGACTGCTGAAAAGTCAAGATGGTAACTGAGAGCTAGTTATGGAAAACAGTCTTTGGTGACCTTAATAAGAACAGATTGATTTAGTGGAATTTTGAGGGTGATAACTAATTTGAGTGCATTTAGGAATGAATGGAAGGAGAGGAATTGGGACATCTTGTATAGATTACTTGTATATAGTTTGTCTGCAAAAGGGAGTAGAAGATTGAGACTTTTTAAAATGAGAGCAAAACCCAGTATTTTATGATGTGTATAATAGGAATGATAGAGCAGGAAAAGGAACTCTCTGATGTTGTTTTCCATTTTATTTTGATCTTTTCAAATATATTGAATCTTTTGTTTGCTACTTCTAAGTAGGTTTTTGTTTCTGTGATGAGTTTTTTGTTTCAGTTTCTTTATATTTCGTCTCCTGTTGCCATGCTGCTGCTTTGATTTTTTTATGTTATTTTATTTATTTTTTTGACGGAGTCTCGCTCTATCACTAGGCTGGAGTGCAGTGGCGCAATCTCAGCTCACTGTAACTTCCGCCTCCTGGGTTCAAGTGATTCTCCTGCCTCAGCCTCCCAAGCAGCTGGGACTACAGGCTCACGCCACCATGCCCAGCTAATTTTTGTATTTTTAATAGAGATGGGGTTTCACCATGTTGGCCAGGATGGTCTCGATCTCCTGACCTTGTGATCCACCCATTTCGGCCTCCCTAAGTTCTGGGATTACAGGCGTGAGCCACCACGCCTGGCCTCTTTGATTTTTTTAATTTCAAGAATCACATGTAAGAAAATAGAGATCCAGTTTTCTTGTTTCTGGAATTGGTTCTTTGAGAGCCTAGTCAACTGCATTTCACTGCTTAAGTTTTGTTCAATTTTTGGTTACTGGTGAAGCATTTGAGGTGTTTGGTTTTTTAAAAATGTTACTGTAGTATTTGAAGATGTTGCTTAGGTGACCCCTTGTGTTGCTGATATTACTAAAGTAGGAAGAGCAGTTCTGGAAAGGGCTGTTTTCTTCTTCCTAGTCCTGTTTACGTATACAAATGAGAGTTTTTAATATGTTGGACACTTAATGAGATGTAATTGCTGAATGGAATGTTTGTTTTACTGTGATGTGCTTTTGCAGATAAGAAATTTGCTTAAGTGGCTAGAGAAAAGGCTGGGCATTTGCATTTAAGTAGAAGTTCAGATACGAATTAATGTAGTAATGAATCAAAAATTGGATTTTCGATCGGGTGCGGTGGCTCACACCTATAATCCCTGCACTTTGGGAGGCCGAGGTGGGCGGATCACGAGGTCAGGAGATCGAGACCATCCTGGCTAACATGGTGAAACCCTGTCTCTACTAAAAATACAAAAAATTAGCCAGGCATGGTGGTGGGTGCTTGTAGTCCCAGCTACTCAGGAGGCTGAGGCAGGAGAATGGTGTGAACCTGGGAGGCAGAGCTTGCAGTGAGCTGAGATCACACCACTACACTCCAGCCTGGGCGACAGAGCAAGACTCCCTCAAAAAAAAAAAAAAAAAATCTAAGTGTAATCTCTTTCACCACTGCATTTATCTCCAAACAGAAAACATCTTTGCTTCAGTTTTCATTTTTCTATGATGATATAGCTAATAGTTGGCAGGCTACAAAACACCTTTGTGTTTCTGAGAAAGAAAAGAACTCAGCCACTGTACGCCTGCCTCAACTTTGAGGTTATAGTGTCTTCATTTCCACTTTGCACATTGTTCTGTTTTGGTGGTGGTAGAAGTGGAGTGATCATTTAAGGAATAAGGATCCACACCACTTGACTTGCACTTGGCTTGCTGAGTTAGGTCTTGAGCCAGAAACAAACACTCCAGTGCCCCCTTGATAACATTCCAGACACCTAGTTGTGTTTGGTCTAATCTGCACTTAACAGGGTTGCATATAATCTGCATCACCAGAGAATGATGGTGGGGGATTTAGAAGTCAGATTTCATGAGCTCTGAGAGTTTGCTGGATGGAGTGACCTGAAATTGAAAGGATTTAATTAAGTATTTAAGATATTTAAGATATTCAGAGACTCAGAAGAATACGTTGAAGTATGCATTCAAAAGAAAGACTTCCAGAAATAATGAGAAACTAAGATGAAGACCATTGTTTTCAGGCATTGAAAGCCCTGCCTGTGCTCCCTTCCTCTGCCTACACATATACATTTTTTCTGATTAAAAATGATACATATTTGTCCAATTTGAAAACGAGTATGACAAATATTAATAGATTTGTGATTTATGCCAGAGAAAATAAAAATTTGTAGATAAAACTAACCTGAAAAACAAGGGCTGTCAATAAAAGTACCCTAATATCCTCTGAATTTCTTAAAACTTGTCCGTCTTCCTATACTTCAGAAACTCTCAATGGTATGTGCACAGTGGAGTCATCTGTAGGAATCCTTGCTATACCCTACTCTAGAGAGTGAATCAGAATCTCCTCAGTAGTTTGATTCCCAAAAATACTTCCTTAAGTTTTTGAGGTGTTCATTCTTTGGTTAAGATTCATTTTCCCTCTAATGCTACATTGAAGTTAAACTGTGAAAATTCATATTTATTTTTGTTTTTTTAACTATCGTTAAAACGTTTTGTACATTACTTCTGAATGTTATCCTAACACTTAAGAAAGCATCTGGCCGGGAGCGGTGGCTCACGCCTGTATTACCAGCACTTTGGGAGGCCAAGGCGGGTGGATCACGAGGTCAGGAGATCGAGACCATCCTGACTAACACGGTGAAACCGCATCTCTACTAAAAAAAATACAAAAAAATTAGCCGGGCACGGTGGTTGGCACCTGTAGTCCCAGCTACTCAGTAGGCTGAGGCAGGAGAATGGTGTGAACCCGGGAGGTGTTCCACAGTGAGCCGAGATCGCGCCACTGCACTCCAGCCTGGGTGGCAGCCAGACTCCCTCGCAAAAAAAGAAAAAAAAAAAAAGCCATCGACTGGGCGCTGTGGCTCATGCATGTAGTCCCAGCATTTGGGGAGGCTGAGGCAGGCGAATCATGACACCAGCCTGGCCAACATGGTGAAACCCCATCTCTACTAAAAATACAAAAAAAAAATATTAGCCAGGCATGGTGGTGCATGCCTGTAATCCCAGGTACTTGGAAGGCTGAGGCAGGAGAATTGCTTGAACCCGGGAGGCAGAGGTTGCAGTGAGCCGAGATTGCGCCACTCTTCTCCAACCTGGGTAATAGAGCAAAGTCTAAAAAGAAAAAAAATAAAAAACTGCTGGGCGCAGTAGCTTACGCCTATAATCCCAGCACTTTGGGAGGCCAAGGTGGGTGGATCACGAGGTCAGGAGATCAAGACCATCCTAACATGGTGAAACCCCCTCTCTACTAAAAATACAAAAATTAGCCGGGCATGGTGGCGGGCGCCTGTAGTCCCAGCTACTCGGGAGGCTGAGGAGGAGAAGGGCGGGAACCGGGAGGCGGAGCTTGCAGTGAGCTGAGATCGCGCCACTGCACTCCAGCCTGGGCGACAGAGCAAGACTCCATCTCTAAAAAATAAAAAGCATCAGTAGGTAGGAAAAAAATGGAAAAATAAGGGACAAATGATGGACGGTTCATGGAGTTATATAGCATCATTATACAATCAATAATTAGAACTCTTATGTTCTTACAAATACAAATAGACACAAAATACTGACTTGGACCTGCCTCCAGAGACCAAATGAAATTACTATATCACACCTAAACTGAATCAGGTATTGCTTACCCCTAGTGTGTCCCTTGTGTTGGCATTGAAAAGTGATATTTTCTAATCTCTCCCGACCTATCAAGTCTTCTGTTATTTTTCAAAGAGAACATTTTCTTCCAATAAGCCATTTTTTTCTGTTCACTTATGTCTCCAATCAAGTTGCTACTTCTGGCAAAATTTATTTAGTGAGTCATATTGGTGGACATTTAGGTTGGATGTGGCTTTATAATTTTTCTTTTGATCTGAACTGTGTATTTACATTGCTTATTACTATTATTCTGAAATCAATTTTAATAGTGTTAACTTAAATATGTTTTCTTATAGCAGAAAAAGAAAACTAAGAACTTCAATCCACCAACACGTAGAAATTGGGAAAGTAATTACTTTGGGATGCCCCTCCAGGATCTGGTTACAGCTGAGAAGCCCATACCACTATTTGTTGAGAAATGTGTGGAATTTATTGAAGATACAGGTAGGATAGAAGAATCATTGCAAGAGATTTGATTTTAAATTTCACTTTTGATACACCAATAGTTTGTCAAACATTTGTGATTTGTTAAAAATAAATTTTGAAAGCGGTATATAGTTTTCATTATTAGGATTGTTTTATATTAACTCCATCTGATCAGGTAACCATCTGATATTTGAAAGAAGTTTTTGTTGTTGACCAATAATGCTTTTATTGGACTTCTCTTGAAGTAATAAATGGCTAAATTGAATACTAAAATGTTAAGCTTACCTTATTCTGGGATTTAGAATAACTTTATTAAGTTACGCTATTTAATGAAGAGATACAGTTATGGTTTGAATAATTTGGAAGTGTTCCACATTTTTAAGTCCGATACTGTTTACTTGCATTACCCATTTTACACATGGATTTTTCTTTTAAAACTTACAGCAATAGTTGTAAATGTGTAAAAGGCAGCTTGTTCTGTTTGTGATGCTACTATTTATTCAACAGTTCTAGCTTGACATTTATATGATTTGTGTTGTATTTTTAAGGAATGCGTAGATATCCTCGTTATTTTAAAAGCAAACCTGCTGTTATGTTTACTTTGCCTCATGTAATCTCAAAACTAAAAAAAGAGGCAAGTTACAGGTGGAAAATAGGGACACAAGATTGTTTTTGAGTGCATTTAAAATGAACACGAGTTAACCATGAAACCTTAGTGACTGAATGTACTACACATTTTAATGGCTTGAAAACATGAGCTAAGTCAGTTTTGGCTTTATTTGTTACTAATGATCCCTTGATAGATAAGCATTGTTTAAAAAACAAAGTAGGATACTCTTGTCGTCGCTAAAAAATCATGCTCATATTTATTCACATGTACACCTTGCCCTTTGGTTTATCAACTAAGTTGTATATATATTGAGTTATCTATTTGGTAAGGAATGTTGACTTTCAGTCTTAATGAGAGGATAGAATGCGCAGTGGCTCACGCCTGTAATCCCAGCACTTTGGGAGGCCGAGGCGGGCAGATCACAAGCTCAGGAGATCGAGACCATCCTGGCCACATGGTGAAACCACATCTCTACTAAAATTACAAAAATTAGCTGGGTATGGTGGTGCGTGCTTGTAGTCCCAGCTACTTGGGAGGCTGAGGCAGGAGAATTGCTTGAACCCGGGAGGTGAAGGTTACAGTGAGCCGAGATTGCGCCACTGCACTCCAGCCTGGTGACAGAATGAGACTCCATCTCAAAGAAAAAAAAAAAGAAAAAAGAAATTACATTATCCACTAGTTTTGTAGTTGAAATGGCATGTGTCTTCTGCCTTCAGTTAATAAGTGTTAATTTATAGAGGCTACATTTGGATATGCTCTTTATCATTTATTTTTCCCTTCAAGAAGTACTTGAGAAGTGTTATTAGATAAATTTTTTGTCTGTTTTTCTGTCCATCTTGAATGTAGCAGAAATGCAAAGGTTCTTCAAATACTAACTTCCTGCTTTGGATTTAAAGAATTCTCATTTTCTCTAGTATTATAATTAAGCGTAGGGATACAACTGAACAAATAGAAAATACTTTAGTGATCGAAAAGCAATCATAAAATTATAGATTACTGTTTTGTATATTTATTATTTAAAATTTCTGTTTCTTGAAAATTTCATAGTAGTTGAGTGATTCGGTTTGAGGAAAAGAAATGAATTCCAAATATAGGATAAAATGCAGGTCTAGTCCAGTTCTTAACACAACTTGAATTAGTTTAGGTCAACTCTCAGGTAATTTATATATTTAAGTACTTTGGTAGAAAGATTACATAGACCATAGAATAGAGTAAAAGATTAAACTAGTTCTTTTGTTGTCATTGTAATATATTGCTTGATTTTATTACTAATTTTAAAACTACTAAGTGGTTTTAGCAGAAATTCCTAATTGCCTACGAGGTTGTTGGTGTCTTTTGAGGAATTCGTTCATTTCATCTAAATTTCATCAATTTACAGCTCTCAAAATGGACTAGCATAACCATCTTATATTTAAAGTTCAACTTGTAAATATATTGCAGATACCCATTACTTAAAAATTGTGATATTTTGCTGTTTATAGATCCTTAGATGTAGTGATATAAATGATAAGTAATTGTGTTGTTATAATCAGTCCTCTTGTTTAAAAGACTAACATTTCTTGAACAACCCTGGAGAAAATATTGACAGTTTAAAAAATCAGCTTGGCCGGGCGCGGTGGCTCAAGCCTGTAATCCCAGCGCTTTGGGAGGCCGAGACGGGCGGATCGCGAGGTCAGAAGATCGAGACCAACCTGGCTAACATGGCGAAACCCCGTCTCTACTAAAAAATACAAAAAACTAGCCGGGTGAGGTGGCGGGCGCCTGTAGTCCCAGCTACTCGGGAGGCTGAGGCAGGAGAATGGCGTAAACCCGGGAGGCGGAGCTTGCAGTGAGCTGAGATCTGGCCACTGCACTCCAGCCCGGGCGACAGAGCGAGACTCCGTCTCAAAAAAAAAAAAAAAAAAAATCAGCTTTATTGATATAATTTACATACAATAAAATTCACTAATTTGAATTGTACAGTATGAATTTTTATAATCTATAGTCATATAATTGCCACCACAATCAAGGTTTAAGTTATTTTCATCACCCCCAAAAGCATCTGGTCTTTTATTATTAAGTATAATGTTAGCTGTTGGATTTTTGTAGATGAACTTTATCTGGTTGAGAAAGTACTATAACCTTCCCAGTTTGCTGAGTTTTTATACAAAATAGGTGTTGATTTTGTCAGGTGGTTTTCTGCATCTGTTGAGGTTATCTTAATGATTTTTTTTGCTGTGGATGGTGAATTATATTGATTTTCACATGTTAAACTAACCTTACATCCCTGGGATAAATACCACTTGGTCATATTTTATCCTTTTTATATATTGCTGAATTCATTTTCTAAAATGAAGGATTTTAGTCTGTAGTTTTCTTTTCTTGCAATGTCTTTGTCTGGTTGATATCAGACTAAAAAGCTGGCATCATAGATTAAGTTTATTTTCTGGAAGAGTTTGTGTAGAATTGGTAATATTTCTTTCTTTAATTTTAGTAGAATTCACCAGTGAAATGATTTTGACCTGGAATTTGTTCGTGAGGAGGTTTTTAATTTAAATTTCTTTAGTAGATACAGGGCTATTCAGATTTTTTATTTTTATTTTATTTTATTTTTTTTTGAGATGGAGTCTCGCTCTGCCGCCCAGGCTGGAGTGCTGTGGCCAGATCTCAGCTCACTGCAAGCTCCGCCTCCCGGGTTCACGCCATTCTCCTGCCTCAGCCTCCCGAGTAGCTGGGACTACAGGCGCCCGCCACCTCGCCCGGCTAATTTTTTTGTATTTTTTTAGTAGAGACGGGGTTTCACCGTGTTAGCCAGGATGGTCTCGATTTCCTGACCTCGTGATCCGCCCGTCTCGGCCTCCCAAAGTGCTGGGATTACAGGCTTGAGCCACCGCGCCCGGCCTTTTTATTTCTTCTAAAGAGTAAGCATTGGTTGGTTGTGTGTTTTGAGGAATGCGTTCATCTAAATTGACAAGGTTTTTAATAAAATTCCTTTTTCTTTTAGTGCCTTGTAGCATCTGTAGTGATGTCTTTCTACCCTGATGTTACTAAATTGTGTCTTTTGGTATGGTTGAGGTTTATCAATTTTATTGATCACTTCAAAGAACCAGCTTTTGCTTTTATTGATTTTCCTTTTTTTCCCCATTTTTTAATTTATTGAATTCTACTTCTTGTTTCTTTCTTCTTTGGTTTCTCTGAAGTTTCTTAAAATAGAAATCTAGATTACTGTGTTACACCAGTTTTCTTTTCCACTGTAAATATTTAATGGTCCAGATTTTCCTCTAAGCGTTGTTTTAGCTGTATTCCATATAGATATGTTGTGTTCCATTTTTGTTTAATTCAAAATACTTTGTAATTTCCCTTTTTCAAAAAAACAATTTAACTCATCGGTTATTAGATTTCTAAATATTTGGTGGTTTTCCACATCTTTTTTTGTTCATTTCTAGTTTAATTATTTTGCATTTGAAAAACAAAGAGTTTGATTCCAGGTTAAGTTTATTGAGACTTGTTTTATGGCCCAGAATATGGTCTCTTTTGAATAGTTTAATGAGACCTTGAACTGAATGTTTATTATAGTGTGAAGAGTTCTATAAATGTCAGATCAAATTCTTTGAGCCTGTTGGGCAAGTCTTGTATATCCTATTTTTCTTGTTTACTTTTGTAAAATTAAGGAATACTGTTGAAATCGGCAATCATGATTGTAGATTGTGTGTTTCTTCTTTCACTTCTATTAGATTTTACATCATGTTTTTTGAAGATCTGTTAATTTCATACACATTTGGGATTATGTCTTTTTTTTTTTTTTTTTTTTTTTTTTTTGAGACAGGGTTCTCTCTCTAACACCCAGGCTGAAGTGCAGAGGTGTAATCTCAGCTAGCTGCGACCTCCGCCTCCCAGACTCAGGCAATCCTCCCACCTCAGCCTCCCAAATAGCTGGGACTGCCACCACACCCAGTCAACTTTTTTGGTTTTAGTAGAGACAGGGTTTTGCCATTTTCCCCAGCCTGGTCTCAAACTCCTGAGCTCAAGCAGTCTTCCCATCTGAGTCCCCCAAAGTGCTGGGATTATAGGTGTGAGCCACCGTGCCTGGCCAGGATTGTCTTACGAACTGATGTATTATCATTATAAAGCATTTCTTTTTATGTTTTGCCATATTGTTTGTTCTGAAGTCTACTTTGCCTAGTATTAATATAGCCAATGTTTTTTCCTTTGAGTAGTGTTTGTGATATATCTTTTTCTTTACTTATGCTTTTATAGATCTTCATTTCTTATGTGGTATACATCTTTATAGTTTACCTTCAAGTGATATACCACTTTAATGTGTTTTATAAGAACCTTAGAACAATATACTTCCTTCATGCCTTGTTCTGTTGTTATACATTTTAAATCTATAATGTTTTAAAATCACAATACATGTTTATAATTTTTGCTTTAAACAGATTGTTTTCCTTGTTTTTGGAAGATACTTTCTTAGATTGGAATTCTTTTATGTAATAGCTTAATTGAAATATAATTCACGTTATACAATACACCCATTTAAAGTGTAGTTTATTCACAGAGTTGTACCAGCATCAGCACAATCAATTTTAGAACATTTTCATCATCCCAAGAAGAAATAGTATACTGATTAAGCAATCACTTGCTATTCCCCACTCTCACCCCCCATCAATTTCTGCCTTTACAGACTTGCCTATTCCTGGATATTTCATATAAATTGAATCATACATAATGTGGTCTTTTGTGATTGGCTTCTTTCATTTAACATAGTTTTCGAGTTATTCATATTGTATCATCTATCAGTACTTAATTTCTTTTTATTGCTGAATAATTATCCATTGATGGCCACTTGGTTTGTTTCACTTTTTACCTCTTGTGAAGACTGCTGCAGTGAACATTACTGTCAGAGTTTGTGTGTAGACATATGTTTTCACCTCTTGGGTATATACTTAGAGTGGAATTGTTAGATCTATGTTTAACCTTTTAAGGAACTACCAGACTGTTTCAAAGAGGTGACACCACTTGACATTCCCATCAGCAGTGTGAGTTCCAATTTCTCCACATTTTGCCGATGTTTATTTTTCTTTTTGATTATAGTCAAGTAAGTGGTAATGTGAAATGTATCTCATATAATTTTGATTTGCATTTCCCTGATGACTAATGATGCAGAACATCTTTTTAAGTGCTTTATTGGCTTTTTGTATATATCTCTGAAGAAATATCTATTCAGATCCTTTGCCCACTTTTTAGTTGGATTATTTGTCTTACTGTTGAGTTTAAGGGCTCTTTGTATATTTTGGATACAAATTGTTTACAAATATGATTTGCTAAAATATTCCCCATTATGTGGGTAGTTTTGTACAATTTCTTGATGATATGCTCTGAAGCATAAAGTTTTCAATTTTGATGAAGTATGTTTTGTCTGTTTCTAAAATTTTGTTACCATATGCATGATGTCGTGTCTGAGAAGGTTTTTGCCTAATCCAGGGTCACAAAGATTTACCTATCTTCCAAGAGTTTTAATGGTTTTAGCACATACATTTAGGTCTGTGATCCATTTTGACTTAATTTTTGTGTGTGGTTTAAGGAAAGGTTCCAGCTTGATTCTTTTGCATGTGGATATCCATTTTATAAGCATTATTTATTAAAAAGACTATTTTACTGAATTACCTTGGCACAGTTGTTCAAAATCAGTTGACCATAAATGTGAAGGTTTGTTTCTGGACTCACTTATATTCTGTTGATTTGTATGTCTATCAGTACTTAATTTCTTTTTATTGCTGAATAATTATCCATTGATAGCCACTTGGTTTGTTTCTACTTTTTAACTCTTGTGAAGAGTGCTGCTGTGAACATTACTGTCAGAGTTTGTGTGTAGACATATGTTTTCACCTCTTGGGTATATACTTAGAGTGGAATTGTTGGATTATTTAGTTTTAGATTATTTTTTATTGCCGGGCGCGGTGGCTCAAGCCTGTAATCCCAGCACTTTGGGAGGCCGAGACGGGCGGATCACGAGGTCAGGAGATCGAGACCATCCTGGCTAACATGGTGAAACCCCGTCTCTACTAAAAATACAAAAAACTAGCCGGGCGAGGTGGCGGGTGCCTGTAGTCCCAGCTACTCGGGAGGCTGAGGCAGGAGAATGGCGTAAACCTGGGAGGCGGAGCTTGCAGTGAGCTGAGATCCGGCCACTGCACTCCAGCCTGGGTGACAGAGCGAGACTCCGTCTCAAAAAATAAAAATAAATAAAATAAAATAAATATAGATTATTTTTTATTTTAGATTATTATTTAGTCTTCTAAATGCTCTTATCTGTCTGTTTTCATTATTGTTTTGTAGTAAGTTTTGAAATCAAGAAATGTGACTGTTTCAAACTTTGTTCTTCTGGGTATAGAGTTTTAGGCTGATGTTGTTTTTTTTTCCTTTTCATTCATCTCTTTAAAGACTACTTATTATGATATCTCATACCTAATGATATTTCTGCTGTCATTCTTATCTGTGTTCTTCTGACTGTGATGTATTCTCTTTTTTCCCTCAACTCCCAACTACTTCAAGATTATTCTCTCTAGTTTTCAGCAATTTTATTAAAAATAATAAAATTATCACATAATTTTAATCTTAGTATGTGTGTTTTAAAAAAACTACATCTGCTTGAGGTTTCTGGAGCATCTTAGCTCTCTTAGTTTATATTTTCGAATTTGGAAAATTTGGGCCATTATTTCCTGAAGTATTTTTTTCTCTTCTTCCATTTCCCACTCCTTATTCGTATATTAGACCTCTAGGAATTGTTTAAAACTTTTTTTTTTCTGTATGGCCAAATGTAAAAATGCCATTTAAGTCTTTCTTTTTATGTATTCATTTCTATACCCATTATATTAATGTTTTCCTGTGTATATGTGTCTTTGGACATATACGATTTATAATAGCTATTTTAAGATTTTCGGTTTACTAATTCTGTCGTATATCATTTCTGGGTCTCTTTCTGTTGTTTTTGTTGTTTTGTGGGTTATATTTTTCTGCTTCTTGTTTTGATAGTTTTGATGTCAGAATTCTGAATTTCATATTATTTAGTCTTCTGAATTTTTATTGGATGATGTTACTAGTGTTTCTTTAAAGAATGTTAGATTTGCTCGGTGCTTCTGCTTGGCTGGTGGAGAAAAAGAAAAAATTTTTTTGATTTGTTTGATTTGTTTTTTCATATGTTAAGTATCTTGTGAATCAGTTTGGTCCTTTCTAAGATGGATTGTAAGTTTGTATGGCAGATCTAAAGCAGCCTTTATTCTGATACTTGTTTATACCTACAATAAAATGAGATTTGACCCTGTGCCCCATATATTAAAAGGTTTTCTGAGAGTAAAACTTGAATTATTCTCAGCTCTTGGCCTCAGGAAGTTTTATCTCATACATGTGCAGTATTCAACCACAGAACCCAGAGACTCTTCTGCATATCTGATACTCTTTCTCTGTGTATTTCTTCATCTTTTTGGTATTCTACCCCACAAATTCTAGCCTTCTCAGTCTTTCCGAACTCCCGTATCTCCTCAGCTTTGGTAGATCATCGTGATTCCACCTCCCATCACTAACTACCATCTCAAAACTCTCCAGACATTACGTTGGGGCATTCGGACAGCTTGCCTCATTTGCTGCTTTTTCCCTCATGGATTGTGGTTCTGAACTGTGATTAGTGTTCATGTTCATTGGTCAGTGTTCAGTGTCTGAAAACTGGTGTTTCATATAATTTTTCGAGTCTTTAGTTTTTTACTGTGGAAGGGCAATTTCCATAGCAAATCAGGGCATCATGGTGGAAGCATATGTCCTTATTTTTATAATAGTACTATCTTAATAAGTTGTGCTAGGTTCCAGTTGGGAAATGACCCTTGAAATATTGGTAATAAGTTTACAGTAGACAAAAAGGGATAGTGCGGAAGAGAGCAACTGAAGAGAAAGGGAATAATAGGTCTTATTGAAGAGTTAATAAGGATGATAAACCTGATAGATATTGGGTTGAAAGAGGGCTCAGAAGTGCCTCTCAGATTGCTCTATTAGGGTAACTGTAGATGGCATTCCGTTAATGAAAATAGAAGTTATAATAAGAAATGGCAGTTTCATAGTGGATTCATGTTTGGACATGTTAAATCTTCCAAGGTGCCTGTGGTACATATAAAAGCCTGAGACTCAGTTGTATATATGACTATGGATCTCTAGAAAGTGGTTTTGTCTTTAGATATGATTTTAGTAATTGTCAGTGTCTAGATATTAATGAAAGCTATATGTTGACATAATTCAGGTTAGACATCTAGGGTGGGAAGAAATGTTCACATTGCAAACAGGCTATACAAGAGTGGAGCCCTAAAACACTAGGGAGAAGAAAAATTGTAATAAGAAAGAAGCATGATTATCAACATTTGAGTGAGAATGATTTTTTTACATTGCTTTTTCTGAGGTGCACTTCATAAATAACATAAAACTAACCATTTTGAAGTGTACAGTTCAGTGGCAGGTAGTATATTCACAATGTTGGATAACCACCACCTCATCTAGTTCCAGAACATTGTCATTTACCCCGAAGAAAACCCTGTACACATTAAGCAGTTACTTCTTGTTTTCCCCCTACTCCAGTCCCTGGCAGTAACCAGTCTGCTTTATGTCTCTCTGAATTTACTGATTCTGGATATTTCATATCAGTAGAATCACACAATGTATGACTTTTTGTTCTGCTTCTTAGCATTATTGTTTTGAGGTTCATCTGTGTTGTAACATGTATCATTATGTGTATATACATACATACTTGCACACACACACATTTTGCTTATTCAATCGTTGTTTGGTGGACATTCGGGTTATTTCCACCTTTTGGCTATTGTGAACAGTCTGCTGTGAACATTCATGTGTACAACGATTCGTTCAAGTACCTGTTTTCAATTATTTGGGGTACCTAGGAGTAGAATACTGGATCATATGGTAATTCTGTGTTTAACTTTTTGAGGGACTGTCAAATTGTTTCCACAGTGGATACACCATTTTACTTCCCACCAGCAATGTGCAAGAGTTCAAATTTCTCCATGTTTTTGCCAACACTTGTATGTGTTCTGTGTATGTTTTAATTCTAGCTGTCTTACCCCTTTTGAAAAGGATTCCATTTAATCACCAAGTAGGTTTCTTTGGCAGTATTGTGATTTTTGCAATATTAAGTCTTTGAATCCATGAATGCTTGATGTCTTTTTTATTTAAGTCTTTAATTTCTTTCAGTACTGTTTTGTAGTTTTCGGTGTTCAAGTCTTGCCCTGGTTAAATTTATTCCTAGGTATTTTATTGGAATGTTATTGTAAATGGAATTTACTTAGTTTAATTTTCAGGATGTTTATGGCGGTATGTAGAACTGATTTTTGTGTGTTGATCTTGTATCCTGAAATTTTGCCAAATTATTAGCTCTATTTTTTGTGTGTATTTGGGGGTTTTATATATGTTTGTCTTCTGTGAATAGGGATACCTTTACTTTCCAATCTCAATGCTTTCTGTTCCTCTGTCTTGCCTAATTGCTGTGGCTTGAACTTCCAGTGCAATGTCGAATAGCAGTTGTGAAAGGAGCACACCCTTGTCTTGTTCCTTATCTCAGGGGAAGCTTTTATTCTTTCATCATGGAGTATGATATCAGCTGTGGGTTTTAATGTTCTTTGTCATGTTGAAGAAGTTCCTTTCTGTCTTTTTTTCTTGTGGCTGCCATAGTGAAGTCCTGCAAGGTGGATAGCTTTAAAGAACAGATATTTATTGTCTCCCAGTTCTGAAAGCTAGAAGTCTGAAAGCGAGGTGTCAGCAGGGCCGTGCTCCCTCTGAGACTCTAGGTAAACCTTCCTTGCCTCTTTCTTGCTTCCGGTGGTGGCTGTCAATCCTTAGTGTTCCATGGTTTGCTGCTGTATTACTACAATCTCTGCCTTTGGCATTCTCCATGTGCGTGCGCGTGCAGGTGTGTGTGTGTGTGTGTGTGTTTTCTCTTCTTTTCATAAGGACATCAGTTGTATTGGGTTAAGGACCCCACCCTACTCCAGTATGACCACATCTTACCTTAACTAACTACATCTGCAATGATCCTATTCCAAAAAAGATCACCTTCTAAGGTATTGGGGGTTAAGATTTCAACATACCTTTTTAGGAGGCAAAATTCAACTCATAATACCTTTCATTCCTAGTTTGTTGAGTGATGACAGTGATTATTATTATGAAAGGGCATTGGATTTTATTGAATTATTTTTCTGTGTCAGTTGAGATAATCATGTTACTTTTCTTTTCTTTCATTTATCGATGTATTACATGGATTGCTTTTTCTTATATTAAACCCCCTTGCATCCTGGAATAAATGCTTTTGGGGTTATGGTATATAATCCCTTTAATATGCTGTTAGATTCTATTTGCTAGTATTTTGTTGAAGACTTTTGTATCTATATTCATAAAAGATACTGGTCTGTTTTGTTTTCTTGTGGTGTTTTTGTCTAGCTTTAATGTCAGGATGCTACTGACCTCATAGGAGTTAGGAAGTGTTTCTACTTTTAGAATGGTATGTTTAATGACAGTGTTCCCTGGTTTTAAAAGCGTGCTGTCTTCAGAATCTATTGAGGCATTCCTGTGTTAGAGACTTATGCTTTCTAAATTTTTTTCTGCATTTTTAGTTTTTCAGCCTCCTGCTTTATTGTCAGTATACCTCCTGCTACTGTGTATCTCATTTTTGCTTTTCCAGTTTGCAACTTCTCATCTGCTGTGAGTTAGGAAAACATATGGCAGAGTTAAATTGTGCTTTTGGTTAGGTTAAATAGAATCTGGAAAAACCTAAGGTGTTTCTCTTACAAGTGAAATAATAAATTTTAGTGGAAAGGCTTTGTGACATCTTATTGGCTATTCGTAGTCCTTTCTGTTCCCATTTTTTTTCAGTTGTGATAGAGTAGATGATCAGGTGACCAAATTCCAGATAGGTGAGGTATTACTCTATTTGCCAGAATTTTTATTTGCATGTGGTTACAGTTAATCTGGAACGCCCCACTGTTACAGATGAATAATAAAGAAACAGAGACTCTATCTTTAAAGCATAGCAGTTATATTTTTGGTGAAAGTGGATTAGAAGGATAAACATTAATAGCATTCTTTGTATATTGGTCTAAAACTTGTGTGTAGTTTCACCACACCAATATGGGATGAAAATGGATGAATGAATCTTTGTGTTATTGCTAATGTAAATACAACTTCCTTAAGTAAAACCTCTTTGTTTAAACTTCAGCTTTCCCACTTGATGCTTTCAAGAACTCCCCCCCTTTTTTTTTGGTATCACTACAATTTTTCACTAAATATCAATCCCTTGTTTCTCCTGCCCTATCTTGTCTGGATATTTTTCAATCAATTTTTATGTTTACTCCCTTGCATACTTCCTCAAAACTTCCACCATTTTATTCACTTGGCAAAACCTCAACTTTGGTTAAACCCTCTGGTTACTCTGTGTTTGAAACAGAACAGGGGATCATGGCTATAGAAAAACAAACCATGCAGTTCACTTGGACTGTATGACCACACTTCCAGGCACAGCAGCTCACACCTAGAATACCAGTACTTTTGGGAAGCCAAGGCGAAAGGATTGCCTGATCCCAGGAATTCGAGGTTGCAGTGAGCCATGATCACAGTACTGCATTCCAGCCTGGGTAACAAAGTGAGACAGAGACTCTGCCTCTGAAATAAATATATATATATATCTCCACATATCTTAAGCAGCTTAGATAATCATCTTATATTTCCAATTTACCTAGTAAATTTGTTTGTTGAATCCCTTGCATTCATAAGGGTTTTTTTTTTTTTGAGACGGAGTCTCTCTCTGTACCCTAGGCTGGAGTGTAGTGGCGTGATCTCGGCTCACTGCAGCCTCTCTACCTGCCAGGTTCAAGTGATTCTTGTGCCTCAGCCTCCTGAATAGCTGGGATTACAGGTGCCCGCTATCACACCTGGCTAATTTTTGAATTTTTTTTTTAGTAGAGAAGGGGTGTCATCATGTTGCCAGGCTGGTCTCGAACTCGACCTCAAGTCATCCTTCCACCTCGGCCTCCCAAAGTGCTGGGATTACAGGTGTGAGCCACCACGCCCAGCCCGGGATTTATTTATTTTTTTTGAGATGGAGTCTTGCTTTGTCACCCATTCTGGAGTGCAGTGGTGTAATCTCGGCTCACTGCAACCTCTGCCTCCTGGGTTGAAGCGATTCTCTTGCCTCAGCCTCCTGAGTAAGCTGAGACTACAGGCACGCACCGCCATACCCCACTAATTTTTGTATTTTTAGTAGAGTTGGGATTTCACCATATTGGCCAGGCTGGTCTCGAACTCCTGGCCTTGTGATCCGCCTGTCTCAGCCTCCCAAAGTGCTGGGACTACAGGCATGAGCCTCCACACCCAACCTGTTTTTCTTTATTTTCTCACATTTTTCAAAATTTTGGGATCCTTAGAAATGTTACAAGAATAATATTATTGAGCATTTGTTTACCCTTACCTAGCTTCACCAAGTAAACTTTTTACCACAGTTCTTTTTTTTTTAATTTTTATTTTTTTTTTTTTTTTTTATTTTATTTTATTTTATTTTATTTATTTTTTTTTTTTTTATTATACTTTAAGTTCTAGGGTACATGTGCATAACGTGCAGGTTTGTTACATATGTATACTTATGCCATGTTGGTGTGCTGCACCCATCAACTCGTCAGCACCCATCAATTCATCATTTATATCATGTATAACTCCCCAATGCAATCCCTCCCTCCTCCCCCCTCCCCCCTCCCCATGATAGACCCCAGTGTGTGATGTTCCCCTTCCCGAGTCCAAGTGATCTCATTGTTCAGTTCCCACCTATGAGTGAGAACATGCGGTGTTTGGTTTTCTCTTCTTGTGATAGTTTGCTAAGAATGATGGTTTCCAGCTGCATCCATGTCCCTACAAAGGACGCAAACTCATCCTTTTTTATGGCTGCATAGTATTCCATGGTGTATATGTGCCACATTTTCTTAATCCAGTCTGTCACAGATGGACATTTGGGTTGATTCCAAGTCTTTGCTATTGTGAATAGTGCCGCAATAAACATACGTGTACATGTGTCTTTGTAGTAGACTAATTTATAATCCTTTGGGTATATACCCAGTAGTGGGATGGCTGGGTCATATGGTACATCTAGTTCTAGATCCTTGAGGAATTGCCATACTGTTTTCCATAATGGTTGAACTAGTTTACAATCCCACCAACAGTGTAAAAGTGTTCCTATTTCTCCACATCCTCTCCAACACCTGTTGTTTCCTGACTTCTTAATGATTGCCATTCTAACTGGTGTGAGATGGTATCTCATTGTGGTTTTGATTTGCATTTCTCTGATGGCCAGTGATGATGAGCATTTTTTCATGTGTCTGTTGGCTGTATGAATATCTTCTTTTGAGAAATGTCTGTTCATATCCTTTCCCCACTTTTTGATGGGGTTGTTTGTTTTTTTCTCGTATATTTGTTTGAGTTCTTTGTAGATTCTGGAAATTAGCCCTTTGTCAGATGAGTAGGTTGCAAAAATTTTCTCCCATTCTGTAGGTTGCCTGTTCACTCTGATGGTAGTTTCTTTTGCTGTGCAAAAGCTCTTTAGTTTAATTAGATCCCATTTGTCAATTATGGCTTTTGCTGCCGTTGCTTTTGGTGTTTTAGACATGAAGTCCTTGCCCATGCCTATGTCCTGAATGGTACTACCTAGATTTTCTTCTAGGGTTTTTATGGTATTAGGTCTAACATTTAAGTCTCTAATCCATCTTGAATTAATCTTCGTATAAGGAGTAAGGAAAGGATCCAGTTTCAGCTTTCTACTTATGGCTAGCCAATTTTCCCAGCACCATTTATTAAATAGGGAATCCTTTCCCCATTTCTTGTTTCTCTCAGGTTTGTCAAAGATCAGATGGCTGTAGATGTGCGGTATTATTTCTGAGGACTCTGTTCTGTTCCATTGGTCTATATCTCTGTTTTGGTACCAGTACCATGCTGTTTTGGTTACTGTAGCCTTGTAGTATAGTTTGAAGTCAGGTAGCGTGACGCCTCCAGCTTTGTCCTTTTGACTTAGGATTGTCTTGGCAATGCGGGCTCTTTTTTGGTTCCATATGAACTTTAAAGCAGTTTTTTTCCAATTCTGTGAAGAAAGTCATTGGTAGCTTGATGGGGATGGCATTGAATCTATAAATAACCTTGGGGAGTATGGCCATTTTCACGATATTGATTCTTTCTATCCATGAGCATGGTATGTTCTTCCATTTGTTTGTGTCCTCTTTGATTTCACTGAGCAGTGGTTTGTAGTTCTCCTTGAAGAGGTCCTTTACATCCCTTGTAAGCTGGATTCCTAGGTATTTTATTCTCTTTGAAGCAATTGTGAATGGAAGTTCATTCCTGATTTGGCTCTCTGCTTGTCTGTTGCTGGTGTATAAGAATGCTTGTGATTTTTGCACATTAATTTTGTATCCTGAGACTTTGCTGAAGTTGCTTATCAGCTTAAGGAGATTTTGGGCTGAGACGATGGGGTTTTCTAAATATACAATCATGTCATCTGCAAACAGGGACAATTTGACTTCTTCTTTTCCTAACTGGATACCCTTGATTTCTTTCTCTTGCCTGATTGCCCTAGCCAGAACTTCCAACACTATGTTGAATAGGAGTGGTGAGAGAGGGCATCCCTGTCTTGTGCCAGTTTTCAAAGGGAATTTTTCCAGTTTTTGCCCATTCAGTATGATATTAGCTGTGGGTTTGTCATAAATAGCTCTTATTATTTTGAGGTACGTTCCATCAATACCGAATTTATTGAGCGTTTTTAGCATGAAGGGCTGTTGAATTTTGTCAAAAGCCTTTTCTGCATCTATTGAGACAATCATGTGGTTCTTGTCTTTGGTTCTGTTTATATGCTGGATTACGTTTATTGATTTGCGAATGTTGAACCAGCCTTGCATCCCAGGGATGAAGCCCACTTGATCATGGTGGATAAGCTTTTTGATGTGCTGCTGAATCCGGTTTGCCAGTATTTTATTGAGAATTTTTGCATCAATGTTCATCAGGGATATTGGTCTAAAATTCTCTTTTTTTGTTGTGTCTCTGCCAGGCTTTGGTATCAGGATGATGTTGGCCTCATAAAATGAGTTAGGGAGGATTCCCTCTTTTTCTATTGATTGGAATAGTTTCAGAAGGAATGGTACCAGCTCCTCCTTGTACCTCTGGTAGAATTCAGCTGTGAATCCATCTGGTCCTGGACTTTTTTTGGTGGGTAGGCTATTAATTGTTGCCTCAATTTCAGAGCCTGCTATTGGTCTATTCAGGGATTCAACTTCTTCCTGGTTTAGCCTTGGGAGAGTGTAAGTGTCCAGGAAATTATCCATTTCTTCTAGATTTTCTAGTTGATTTGCGTAGAGGTGTTTATAGTATTCTCTGATGGTAGTTTGTATTTCTGTGGGGTCAGTGGTGATATCCCCTTTATCATTTTTTATTGCATCTATTTGATTCCTCTCTCTTTTTTTCTTTATTAGCCTTGCTAGCGGTCTGTCAATTTTGTTGATCTTTTCAAAAAACCAACTCCTGGATTCATTGATTTTTTGGAGGGTTTTTTGTGTCTCTATCTCCTTCAGTTCTGCTCTGATCTTAGTTATTTCTTGCCTTCTGCTAGCTTTTGAATGTGATTGCTCTTGCCTCTCTAGTTCTTTTAATTGTGATGTTAGAGTGTCAATTTTAGATCTTTCCTGCTTTCTCTTGTGGGCATTTAGTGCTATAAATTTCCCTCTACACACTGCTTTAAATGTGTCCCAGAGATTCTGGTATGTTGTATCTTTGTTCTCATTGGTATCAAAGAACATCTTTATTTCCGCTTTCATTTCGTTATGTACCCAATAGTCATTCAGGAGCAGGTTGTTCAGTTTCCATGTAGTTGAGCGGTCTTGATTGAGTTTCTTAGTCCTGAGTTCTAGTTTGATTGCACTGTGGTCTGAGAGACAGTTTGTTATAATTTCTGTTCTTTTACATTTGCTGAGGAGTGCTTTACTTCCAATTATGTGGTCAATTTTGGAATAAGTGCGATGTGGTGCTGAGAAGAATGTATATTCTGTTGATTTGGGGTGGAGAGTTCTATAGATGTCTATTAGGTCCGCTTGGTGCAGAGATGAGTTCAATTCCTGGATATCCTTGTTAACTTTCTGTCTCGTTGATCTGTCTAATGTTGACAGCGGAGTGTTGAAGTCCCCCATTATTATTGTATGGGAGTCTAAGTCTCTTTGTAAGTCTCTAAGGACTTGCTTTATGAATCTGGGTGCTCCTGTATTGGGTGCATATATATTTAGGAGAGTTAGCTCTTCCTGTTGAATTGATCCCTTTACCATTATGTAATGGCCTTCTTTGTCTCTTTTGATCTTTGATGGTTTAAAGTCTGTTTTATCAGAGACTAGGATTGCAACCCCTGCTTTTTTTTGTTCTCCATTTGCTTGGTAGATCTTCCTCCATCCCTTTATTTTGAGCCTATGTATGTCTCTGCATGTGAGATGGGTCTCCTGAATACAGCAGACTGATGGGTCTTGACTCTTTATCCAGTTTGCCAGTCTGTGTCTTTTAATTGGAGCATTTAGTCCATTAACATTTAAGGTTAATATTGTTATGTGTGAACTTGATCCTGCCATTATGATATTAACTGGTTATTTTGCTCGTTAGTTGATGCAGTTTCTTCCTAGCCTCGATGGTCTTTACATTTTGCCAAGTTTTTGCGATGGCTGGTACCGGTTGTTCCTTTCCATGTTTAGGGCTTCCTTCAGGGTCTCTTGTAAGGCAGGCCTGGTGGTGACAAAATCTCTAAGCATTTGCTTATCTGTAAAGGATTTTATTTCTCCTTCACTTATGAAACTTAGTTTGGCTGGATATGAAATTCTGGGTTGAAAATTCTTTTCTTTAAGAACGTTGAATATTGGCCCCCACTCTCTTCTGGCTTGTAGAGTTTCTGCCGAGAGATCTGCTGTTAGTCTGATGGGCTTCCCTTTGTGGGTGACCCGACCTTTCTCTCTGGCTGCCCTTAAGATTTTTTCCTTCATTTCAACTTTGGTGAATCTGGCAATGATGTGTCTTGGAGTTGCTCTTCTGGAGGAGTATCTTTGTGGCGTTCTCTGTATTTCCTGAATTTGAATGTTGGCCTGCCCTACTAGGTTGGGGAAGTTCTCCTGGATGATATCCTGAAGAGTGTTTTCCAACTTGGTTCCATTTTCCCCCTCACTTTCAGGCACCCCAATCAGACGTAGATTTGGTCTTTTTACGTAATCCCATACTTCTTGCAGGCTTTGCTCATTTCTTTTTCTTCTTTTTTCTTTTGGTTTCTCTTCTCGCTTCATTTCATTCATTTGATCTTCAATCGCTGATACTCTTTCTTCCAGTTGATCGAGTCGGTTACTGAAGCTTGTGCATTTGTCACGTATTTCTCGTGTCATGGTTTTCATCTCTGTCATTTCGTTTATGATCTTCTCTGCATTAATGAGTCTAGCTGTCAATTCTTCCACTCTTTTTTCAAGATTTTTAGTTTCTTTGCGCTGGGTACGTAATTCCTCCTTTAGCTCTGATAAGTTTGATGGACTGAAGCCTTCTTCTCTCCTCTCGTCCAAGTCATTCTCTGACCAGCTTTGATCCGTTGCTGGTGATGGGCTGCGCTCCTTTGCAGGGGGAGATGCGCTCTTATTTTTTGAATTTCCAGCTTTTCTGCCCTGCTTCTTCCCCATCTTTGTGGTTTTATCTGTCTCTGGTCTTTGATGGTGGTGACGAACTGATGGGGTTTTGGTATAGGTGTCCTTCCTGTTTGATAGTTTTCCTTCTGACAGTCAGAAGGACTCTCTGTTGGTCTGTTGGAGATTGCTTGAGGTCCACTCCAGACCCTGTTTGCCTGGGTATCAGCAGCAGAGGTTGCCGAAGATAGAATATTGCTGAACAGCGAGTGTACCTGTCTGATTCTTCCTTTGGAAGTGTCCTCTCAGGGGTGTACTCCACCCTGTGAGGTGTGGGGTGTCAGACTGCCCCTAGTGGGGGATTTCTCCCAGCTAGGCTACTCAGGGGTCAGGGACACACCTGAGCAGGCAGTCTGTCCGTTCTCAGATCTCAACCTCCGCGTTGGGAGATCCGCGGCTCTCCCCAGAGCTGTCAGACAGAGTCGTTCGCGTCTGCACCGGCTCCCGCTACTTCCCCTGTTGGTCTTCAGCTGTGCGCTGTCCCCAGAGGTGGAGACTACAGAGACAGGCAGGCTTCCTTGAGCTGCTGTGAGCTCCACCCAGTTCGAGCTTCCCATCGGCTTTGTTTACCTACTTAAGCCTCAGCAATGGCGGGCGCCCCTCCCCCAGCCTCGCTGCTGCCTTGCGGATAGATCGCGGCAGACTGCTGTGTTAGCAGTGAGGGAGGCTTCGTGGGCGTGGGACCCTCCCGGCCAGGTGTGGGATATATTCTCCTGGAATGCCTGTATGCTTACAGCGCAGTATTGGGGTGGGAGTTACCCGATTTTCCAGGTGTTGTGTGTCTCAGTTCCCCTGGCTAGGAAAACGGATCCCCCTTCCCCCTTGCGCTTCCAGGTGAGGCGATGCCTCGCCCTGCTTCAGCTCTCGCTGGTCAGGCTGCAGCAGCTGACCAGCACCGATTGTCCGGCACTCCCTAGTGAGATGACCCCAGTACCTCAGTTGAAAATGCAGAAATCACCGGTCTTCTGTGTCGCTCGCGCTCTTACCACAGTTCTTCTCCAACTTTTTGGGAGTTTGGTGGGAGGTGCCGAACAATGTGAAATTCAGTTAAAAATGGCATGACACTTCACCTCAAAGTCATTTAGCATAGATTTCCCCACTAACAAGGGCATTCTTTTCACATAACTGCAAAATAAATACCATGTTTAGGAAATTTAATATTGATACAATTCTATTGTCTAATATAATATCTGTATTCAAATTATCCCAATTGTCTCAACAGTGTCCTCTTAGAGCTTTTTTGTTGTATCAATCCAAGATCCATCAACGATTATGTATTACTTTTCTTGTCATACTTCTTTGGTCTTCTTTAATCTAGAATAGTTTTCTAATCTTGTGTGTATGTTTTCATGTCACTTATATTTTTTGAAAATTCAAAGCCTTTTTTTTTTTTGCAGAATATTCTTAAATTTATTTGACTAGAAAGTAGTGACACTTTTCAGTTCAGTAAACTGAACTCGTAATAATATATATATCCCCCTCCCCACATGGAATTTTAAGAAACTCATTTTTGATAAATTGAGAAAGGAAAATACCGCCTTTCATCTTATTCCTGTAATGGCATTGTGCCTGAAATGTCAAGTATCACCGCAAAAAACTCGTGTTCTATTGATGTTACTTCATCCCTATCAGCTTTTTAGCGTGTGAAAAATCTCACTTCACTTAGCTTAAATAAAGCCCCATTAGTAATGCATCATTAAAAACAGCATGAGCACATTTACTTCAGCTGTTGTAAAACTCAAAATAGCTGGCCTATTGAACTATACAATATCAGGGACAATATATTTTATGTATTTGTATATTTTTTGTAACAATATATTGTATCACACATATGTACTGTAAACACAGCACATAGTGGGCACTTAAGGAACATTAAATCTTGTTTGAAATCAAAATATCACAATGTCTCATCATAGTATGTCTTCATGTGTTTATCTTTTGTTTCTCCTGAGTACATCTTTAGTTTGAGTAATTTATAGCCGTTCCATTTACTGTTGATGTCATTTATGCATATCTGATTTACTTTGCTATTGGGCCTGAGCCATCACATTTACAAGAATGACTCCCAGATCTTTATCTCTCACATTCCATAGTGTTCTTATATTTCATTCTCATATTTAATTCTCCCAGTTGTCCAGGCCTCAGGTATCTCGCTAATCTTTTTCACCCATTGTGCCCACATACCATTAATTGCCCATCCTTGTCCGTTCCTAGCAATATTTGTCTTAACATCTGTTTTACAGGGAAGACTCAGTATATTATAGCATTTATTTTGTTCCTTCCAATCCAGTTGTCTCATCACTCCCAAATATTTTTCCTACTAAAAAGTATTGAGTGCCTGGAAAGAAAAAAGACCAAACTTTCATTGCTCTGGATTTGAGGCTTTTTTGGTTTAAATTATTTTAGTTGCTAGTCAGCAAACACTAATGCGAAAATTACATTTAACTGGAGTGAAGGTACCTTAGAGAAGCTGAAAGCAACTCATCTATTGGGCCAGAACCAGGCAGTGTTCTCTTTTCACTTCTCTGTCTTTGTCTAGACTCACCTGGTCTGTTCACAGATCCTAGATTTTTAGGTCTAAGTTGTTTCTTTGTTTGAGGCGGAGTCTCTTTCTGTTGCCCAGGCTGGAGCGCAGTGGCATGATCTCACCTCACTGCAACCTCTCTCTGCCTCCCAGGTTCAAGCAGTTCTCCTGCCTCAGCCTCCCGAGTAGCTGGGATTACAGCCGCATGCCACCACACCCAGCTAATTTTTGAAGTAGAGACAGGATTTCACCATGTTGGCCAGGCTGGTCTCAACCTCCTAACCTCAGATGATCCACCCACCTTGGCCTCCCAAAGTGCTGGGATTACATGTGCAAGCCACCACTCCCGGCCAATTTTTAGGTCTAAGTTTTAACCACATGCTAAGCCTCACCAGATATCTTGGAATTCTAATTCCAAATTTCCAGAAGAGAGAATCTGATGAGTACAGTATAGTGAACGTAGTGCCTAGTTAATTTTTAATTTTACATTACCAAATAATTATTTAATTTTCAATAACTGATGAATGTAGGATATGTTTTACTGTGTTAAAATGCATATTGCATTGTGCAGTTTTCTTGAAATATGATTTTTACCATTTACTCATGGACCTCCTTCTGTAGTCTTTATACTTATATCAAACATAAGAATGTACTTTTAATTCAGTGGGAACTAGATTCAGTAAGCTTATCTACTATTAGTTCTTGTTTTGTTTTTTTCTTCCCAGCATGGGCTTTTAGAATTATTTTGAGGTAAAATTTATATAACATAAGGTTAATCATTTTAAAGTATATAATTCAGAGGCATTTAGTATACTCACAGTGTTGTGCAGCCATCACCTCTGGTTGCAAAATATTTTAATTGCTCCAAAAGGAGATCCTGTACCCATTAAACAGTCATTCCTCAGTTCACTCCTCTCACAGCCCTTGCAACCAATCTGTTTTCTCTATAAGTTGCTCATTCTGGGAATTTCATGTTCTGAAATCACAAAATGTGAGCTTTTGTGTATGGCTCTTTGATTTAGCATATTATTTAGACTTACCCTCATTATAGCTTGTATCAGTACGTTATTTCTTTTTATGATTTATAAATTCCATTATATAGCTGTACCACATTTATCCGTTTATTCATTGACAAATGTTTGGATTGTTTTCATTCTTTTGGCTATTGTGAATAGTGCTGCTGTGAACGTTTGTGTATAAGTATTTGTTTTAGTACTGTTTTGAGTTCTTGAGAGTATATGCCTAGGAGTGGAATTGCTGGATCATATTGTAATTCTGTGTTTAACTTAGTAGAGAACCACCACCACATTGTTTTCTACAGTAGCTGCACTATTTTACATTCTTGTCAGCAATGTACAAGCGTTTCGTTTTCTCCACATCCTCACCAACACTTGCTGTTTTCCATTTTTAAATTATAGCCATCCTTAGTAAATATGAAGTAATACCTAATTGTGATTTTGATTTCCATTTGCTGTTGACTAATGATGTGGAGCATCTTTTCATGTGCTTCTTGGCCATTTGTATACCTTCTTTGAAGAACTCTTTTTTTAAGTCTTTTGCCGTTTTTAAATTGGGTTATCTTTTGTTAAGTTGTTTGTATTTCCTAGTACTGGACTTTTATCAGGTAAGTGATTTGCAAATATTTTCTCCCATTCTGTAGGTTGTCTTTCTTGATAATATCTTTTAATGTATAAAAGTTTTAAATGTTAATGAAATCCAATTTATTTTTAAATGAATTGGATGTATATTGTTGCTCATGCTCTTGGCATCATAAATAAGAATTTATTGGCAAAGTAAAGGTCATGAAGATTTATCACTTTTTCCTTTATCTCCCTAGGTTTTATAGGATTTGCTCTTACATTTAGGTCTTTAATATATTTTTGTATATAGTATGAGGTAGAGATCTAAATTCGTTCTTAGGCATGTGGATATTCACCTGTCTCTGCACTATTTATTGCAGAGTATCCTTTTCTCATTAAATGGTCTTGACACCCTTGTTGAAAATCAGTTGGCCATAGATATATGGGTTTATTTCTGGACTCTCAATTCTATTCCATTGATCTGTATATTGTCCTTTGCTAGTACCACACTGTTTTGGTTACTGTAATTTTGTAGTAAGTTTTGAAATCAGAAAGCATAGAGTTCTTTGGTTCTTTCTCCTTTTTCAAGATTCCTTTAGCTACAGAGTTTCCTGCAATTGAATGTGAATTTGAGAATTTTCCTTTCCATTTCTGCAAAAACAGCCAATTGGATTTTGATAAAAATTACATTGAATCTGTAGAACAATTTGGGTAGAAGTTGCCATTTTAAAAATATTTAGCCTTCCGGGCTGGGCACGGTGGCTCATGCCTGTAATCCCAGCACTCTGGGAGGTCGAGGTGGGTGGATCACCTGAGGTCAGGAGTTCGAGACCAGCCTGGCCAACTTGGTGAAACCCCGTCTCTACTAAAAATACAAAAACTAGCCAGAAGTGGTGGCAGGCGCCTGTAATCCTAGCTACTCAGGAGGCTGAGATAGGAGAATCCCTTGAACCCAGGAGGTGGAGGTGAGCCAAGATCATGCCATTGCACTCCAGCTTAGGGACAAGAGCGAGACTTTATCTCAAAAAAAAAAAACAAAAACAAAAATTTCGCCGTCCAATCCACAAACACAGGATATCTTTTATTTAGATCTTTAGTTTCTGTCAACACTATTTTGTCATTTTCATTGTACCAGTGTTGTACCTTCTTGGTCAAATTTATTCCTAGGTATTTTATTCTTTTGGATGCTGTTGTAAATGGAATTGTTTTCTTGATTTCATCTTCAGATTGCTCATTGCTAGAGTATAAAAACACAGCTAACTTTTATGTGTTGATCTTGTAACCTACAACTTTGCTGAATTTTGTATTAACTCTACTAGTTTTTGTTTGTTTGTGGTTTTTTTGTTTTGTTTTTTGAGGCAGAGTCTCACTCTGTCGCCCAGGCTGGAGTGCAGTAGTACAATATCTGCTGACTGCAACCTCCACCTCCTGGGTTCAAGCAATTCTCCTGCCTCAGCTTCCTGAGTAGCTGGGATTACAGGTGGATGCCACTGCACCTGGCTACTTTTTATATTTTTAGTAGAGATGGGGTTTCACCATGTTGGCTAGACTGGTCTCGGACTCCTGAGCTCAAGTGATCTGCGTGCCTCAGCCTCCCAAAGTGCTGGGATTACAGGCGTGAGCCACTGCGGCTAGCCAACTCTACTAATATTTTTTGCTGATTCTTTAGGATTTTCTGCATGTAAGTCATGTAATCTGTAAATAGGGATAATTTTACTTCATTTTTTTCCAACTTGGATATTATTTATTTACTTTTCCTTGCCTAAAACTCCAGTGTAATGTTAAATGGAAGTGGCAAAAACAGACATACTTGTTTTGTTCTTGATCTTAGGGGAAAACTGATTCTTTCACCATATTTCATCGCAGCTAATAAGTATATTAGCTGTGGATTTTTCATAAATGTCCTTGATCATGTTGAAGAAGATACTTTCTATTCCTAGTTTAAGTGACTTTATCATGAAAGGGTGATGAATTTTGTCAAATGCTTTTTCTACATCAGTTGAGATGATCATATGGGTCCCCCCAACCCCTGCCAATTTATTCTATTAATGTGGCCCATCAGACTAATTGTTTTCCATATTTCAAACTACCCTTGCTTTCTTTGGATAAATCCTACTTGGTCATGATGTATAATCTTCTTAATACTCTGCTTGATTTGGTTTGGTAGTATTTTGTTGAAGATTTTAAAAATCTGTATATGTAGGGGATATTGGCCTGTAGTTTTCACTTTGTGTTTTTAATCTGGCTATGGGGCATTAGGGTAGTCACAGCTTCATAGGAAGTGTTTCTCTTCTGTTTTTTAGAAGAGTTTGAGATCAATTATTGTTAATACTTTTTTAAGGGTTTGGCATAATTCTTCAGTGAAAACATCTTGTATTGGGCTTTTTTGTTTTTGTGAGCTTTTGATTACTAGATCAATCTCATTTGTTATAGATCTGTTGAGATTTTCCATTTCTTGAATCAGTTTTGGTAGTTGGTGTATTTCTAAAAAGTTGTTTATTTCATTTAACTTACCTAATTTGATGGCATACAATTGTTCATAGTATTCTCTTGTAACCCTCTTTATCTGTATATTTCAGTAGTAATGTGTCTACTTTCATTCTGATTTTAGTAATTGGTGTCTCCTTTTTTTTTTCCCTTGGTAAATCTAGCTAAGGGTTTGTCAATTTAATCAGTCTTCTCAGAGAACCAATTTTTGGTTTTGTTTGATTCTCCCTATTTTTCTACTTTCTATTTTATCTGCATATTAATTTTTATTATTTCTTTCATTCTGGTAGCTTTAGGTTTAGCTTTAGGTTTAGCTTTAGGTTTAGCTTTAGGTCTTCTTTTTCTAGTTCCTTAAAGTTGAAATCTTTAGGTTTAGCTTTAGGTCTTCTTTTTCTAGTTCCTTAAAGATGAAATCTTTTTTAATGAAGGCTTTTACAGATGCAGGTTTCCCTCTAAAATCTTTTGGCTGCATCCCATAGGTTTTGGTATATTGTTCTTTTTGTTCATGTCAAAGTATTTTCTAATTGTATTTGTAATTTCTTCTTTGTTCCATTAGCTGTTAAAGAATGTGTTGTTTGGCCGGACATGGTAGCTCACGCCTGAAATTCCAGCACTTTGGGAGGCCAAGGCGGGCGGATCACGAAGTCAGGAGATCAAGACCATCCTGGCTAAGACAGTGAAACCCCGTCTCTACTAAAAATACAAAAAAAAAAAAAAAAAAAAAAATTAGCCGGGCCTGGTGGCGGGCACCTGTAGTCCTAGCTATTGGGGAGGCTGAGGCAGGAGAATGGCGTGAACCCAGGAGGCGGAGCTTGCAGTGAGCCGAGATCACGCCACTGCACTCCAGCCTGGGCGACAGGGCAAGACTCCTTCTCAAAAAAAAAAAAAAAAAAAAAAAAGTTGTTTAATTTTCACATATTTATTAATTTTCCTTTTGTTACTTATTTCTGTTTTCATTCCTTTGTGATCAGAGAACATATTCTGTATTATTTCAGGCCTTTAAAATGTATTTAAACTTCTTTTGTGTCCTAACATACAGTGTTTCCTCCAGAATGTTACATGTGCATTTAAAGAGAATGTATATTGTGCTGTTGATAGATTGAGTGTTCTGTATGTCTGTTTGGTCTAGTCGGTTTATAGTGTTCAAAGTCTCTATTTTCCTTGGTGATCTTCTGTCTAGTTCTGTTCATTATCGCAGTGGACTATTATCGTCTCCAACTTTTATAGTTGAAATGTTTATTCCTCCCTTCAATTCTGTCAGTTTTTGCCTCATATATTTTGGACTCTTGTTAGGTGCATATATGTTTATAATTATATCTTACTGATGGATTCTCCCTGTTACTGATGTATAATGTCCTTCTATGCTCTTGTAACAGTTTTTGTCTTAAAGTCTATTTTTTCTGATACTAGGAAAGCTACTCCGACTGTCTTATTAATTACTGTTTATATGCAATATACTTTTCTATCCTTTTACGTTCAAAGTATTGTGTCTTTGGTACTGTAGCGATTGTCTTGTAGACTGTATAGTTGGATGCTGTTTTTCTCTTTTATCCATTCTACCAGTCTCTGTCTTAATAGGAGATTTCAAATTATTTTCTTAGTCATTACCCTGCAGATTACAGTTAACATATTTATAATAATCATGTTTTAATTGAAAGCACCTTTTTTTCAAAAGTGTACAAAAACTGCTCATTTAGAGCTTCATTTCCCATCCTTGTTATTGTCAGAAATTACATCTTTATACATTTTATGCCCATTAACATAGACTTGTAATTATTGTTTTATGTACTTCTAAAATCATACGAGGACAAAAAGGAGTTATGAGTAAAAAATGAAATACTGCTGGCTTATTTGCTTGGCTATCTAGCTGCCATAACCTTGGTTATTTATTTTTTTGTATGGCTTCAAGTTGCTGTCTAGTGCCCTTTCATTTCAGCTTAGAGAACTTCCTTACTCTCTTTGCCATATCTTGTAGGACATGTATACTAGTGATAAACTCTCTCAACTTTCGTTTATCTAAGAGTATCTTAATTTCTCCTTCATTTTTGAAGCATAGTTTTACCAGACACAGAATTTTTGGTTTGCAGGGTTTTTTTTTTTCTTTAAGCACTTTAAATAATATCATTCTACTGCCTTCCAACCTCCATGGTTTCTGAAGATCAAGTAGGCTGTTAATCTTATTGAATATACCTTGTACGTGACAGTTGCTTCTTTCTTGTTTTTTCATTCATTCCTCTTTTCTCCTCAGACTGGATAATCTCAACCTGTCTTTAAAAATTCACTGATTACTCCTTCTGACTGCTCATGTCTGCTGTTAACCTCTCTGGTGAAGTTTTCTTTTCGTTTATTGTACTTTTCAATTGCAAAATTTCTTTTTAGGGTCTTTTTATAATTTCTGTGTATGTATTGATATTCAGTTCGTCGAGTCATCATTCTCCTGGTTTCCTTTAGTTCTTTGTTTATGGTTTCCTTTAGCTCTTTGTGATTTTTTTTAAAAAATCTTTTGATTTAAAGTCTTTGTCTAGTAAATGCAATGACAGGGCTTCATTGTGGACAGTTTCTCTAAATTTCTTTTTTTCCTGTAATAAACTCTACTTTCTTGTTTCTTTGTATGCCTCTTTTTTGTTGGAAATAAAGACATTTAAAAGATTATAATATGGCAACCCTGGAAATGAAATTCTTTCCCCTCACCAGGGTTTGCTTTTGCTGTGTGTTGGTTATGTTGTTTGCTTGTTTAGAGACTTTGTAAGCTATTTTTGTGAAGTCTGTATTCTTTGTCATTTGCTGCCACTGAAGTCTGTTCTATTCACTTGGTGGTGATTTGTTAGTTTCTTTAAATATCTGGAGTCAAAGGAAAAACAACACTTTCCAAGTCTTGTGGGTGAAACAAAGGCAAGCCCTTATACTTTTCCTTCAGAGAGCCAACAGACAGGTTGAAATCCATGACCACAGTTCTTTCAGAATAAGGTTCATATTGCTCTCTGGCACTCATGTAACCTGCACCCACAGTGCAGGCTACTGTCCTCATGATTGTCACTAATCTCGGGTATAGGGAATGGTAGGTAATTTAAAGCTTTCTTCACCAAGACTACTTCTGGTTGTTGTAATTTTTTAATAGATTATGGAGTTCTGCAAATGTTGATTCTGACCCTTCTGCCAGCTCATTAGTCGCTGGAATTCTCTTCTCCGCCACTTTTGGTGACATCACTCCCCATGGACATATTTATCAAATTTATGGATTATTTACACACCTTGCATCTCTGTTACCCTTTGTAATCTATTTTATGACTTAAACAATTATGTCCTCCTGAAGGTGTAGGGGAACAGGCAGTGAAACCCTAGTTTTGTATCTGTTAGCAACTCAAATAAAACTTAGGCCATTCTAAAACTTCAGATATCAGTAATACTCTGGGTTACTTAAGGGGTAGTGACCTTTTCTAATGAAAGGGAAAAAAGGTACTCAATTAAAAGGCAATATTATTTTATTTTTTGTTTTTTATTATTATTATTATTTTTTGAGACGGAGACTTGCTCTGTCGCCTGGGCTGGAGTTCAGTGGCATGATCTTGGCACACTGCAACCCCTGCCTCCTGGGTTCAAGCAATTCTCCTGCCTCAGCCTCCCAAGTAGCTGGGGCTACAGGCGCCCACCACCACGCCTAGCTAATTTTTGTATTTTTAGTAGAGGTGGGGTTTCAACATGTTGGCCAGGTTTGTCTCAAACTCCTGACCTCAAGTGATCCACCCACCTCAGCTTCCCAAAGTGCTGGGATTACAGGCGGGAGCCACCACTCCCGGCCTAAAATTTCCATTTAGTTATTCCTTATATATTCTGTTTCTTTGCTGAAACTTCCTATTTTTTCATGTTTCAAGTGTGTTTGTAATTGCACATTGAAGTATTTTATAATAACTGCTTTAAAGTCCTGTTCAATAATTCCATAACTGCCACCATTGAGTTAGTGTCTGTTAAATGTCATTTATCATTCAAGTTGACATTTTTCTTGGTTTTTGATATGAGGGATTTTTGTTTTATTATTGTATCATAGACACTTTGGATATCACGTTCAGAGACTTTGGAATATTCCTAAAATCTATTTTAGCAGGCCTCCTCTGATGTTGCACCAGCAGGGGAGGAGGGCTGCAAGGTGGGAGTGGAAGTTAAGACTCCCTGTTGACTTCCACTGGCCTTCACTGATAATAGCATGGTGGGGTAGGTAGGGCATCTCTTACCTAGGATTGGTGGTAGAAGTTTAGGCTCTCTACTCAGCCTCTGCTGACACTCCAGAAAGGGTAAAGAACTCCTTGTTACTGATCGGCAGAGGTAGAAGTCTAGGCTTTCAAGTTGGCCTCCACTGACGAGAGTGAGGAGGGATTCCATGCTCCGTGGCTTGAGGAGGGCAATTATAGTCAAAAAGGTTTTGTTTTGCTAGGCTGTACCTCTTCTAATCCTTTCACTAGGGAAAGCAGACTTCTTGTTGCTGTTGTTGGGTTTTATTTTTTGTTTTTGTTAGTTTTGGGGGTGGTGGGGGTGGTGGGGGTGGTGGTGGGGGTGGTGGTAGTCTTGTTGTTTTTGCCTTTGCTCATTAGTATTTCTGGGTTGCAGACCTCTCCAATGCCCAGTCACGATATGAGCCTCTCCCTGCCCTCTCGAAAATCAGGAAACTTACTGTCATGTCGTTCTTCAAGTTTCTAAGTCATTAGCCAGTTCACCTTCTTCTCTCCACCATTCACAGAATACTTAGGTTTGGTTTTTTTACATGTTAGGTTCAGGGTTTTTAGCTGTATTTAGTGGGAGAGTAGGGAGAAATAAGTCTATTCATTTTGTCTGGAGCTGAATGTCCTAAATGGTTTAAAATAGAAAATAGTCCACTAAGAACTTACTTTTTTTAAATGCTCAAAAAGTATTTTATTCTTAAAAATATTTTACCACTATAAATTTGTAACTTAAGTTGTACATAAGATTAAGTACATTTATTGTTATACATATATATGGGTTTTTTGTTTGGTTGGTTGGGGTTTTTTTTTGGGAGACAGGGTCTTGCTCTCTTGCCTTGACCTCCCAGGCTCAGGTGATCCCCCTGCCTCAGCCTCCCGAGTAGCTGGGGCTACAGGTGCATGCCACCATGCCCAGCTAAGTTTTTGTTTATTATTTGTAGAGACAGAGTCTCCCTGTGTTGCCCAGGCTAGGCTCAAACTCCTGGACCAAGCAGTTCTCCCACCTTGGCCCCCCAAAGTGCTGAGATTACAAACATGAGCCACTGTGCCCAGCCATGTGGATATGTATGTGTTTATTAAAGTATGTATATTTCTTTATTCTCTTAGGGTTATGTACCGAAGGACTCTACCGTGTTAGCGGGAACAAAACTGACCAAGACAATATTCAAAAGCAGTTTGATCAAGGTAAGAAGATAATTATGTGAAATAAAATTGTTGTTTTGTGTTTTACTTATTAGAATTCATGGTGAGAAGATTGATTTTCATTTGAAAACTTCCTAAGGAAATGGATGTTGAGGAGAGAGGGTTTCAGAGTGGGATTAGAAGCACTAAGTAGAATAGATACCACAGTAAAGGTACGAAACAGCTAGGGAAAGTCTGTTTTCTTTACACTAGCAAGGAAGTCACTGATTACTTTTAGAGCCTTTGAATTAAGGGGCCTTGGTACTAGGGATTTGTAAGAGGAAGCAGATGATATGAACCTTTTAAAATACAACTGCAATAGAAGAAAAGATTGAAAACAAGAGGCAGTTGAGTCAAGAAAATACAATATTGTATATATTTTTAATGTAAATATGAAGACAGAAGAGGATTTAGTAAATAAGAAAGGAAGTACTGGAAAAGTATTGAAGCAAAGTCCATCAGGCCCGGAAGGAATGGAATGCAGTAGAATAAATTTTGTTTTTGAAATAACAAGAAACTATCTCTAACCCTAAGACTGAAGGGAATACTATAAAATATTTTGATGTAAGATTAGGTATTTTATGGCCCATATACTCTGAGGTTCTTCCCAAATTTCATATTCCTAATACATTAAACAATCTCACAAGTAAAAGACTGTGACTGTACCTATATAAATCCATCACCAGAGTTAGAAAAGCAATAATTTGACTTCTGATTGATTGACATCTTAGCCATTAGGAGTAAAAAAAGCCAAATTTTCTACTCAAACTCAGTAAACTCTATATGCGATTAAAGATTTAAATGTAAAAAATGAAAAACATAAGTACCAGAGAGAAAAATGAGTGAAATTTTATAGTCTTAAAGAAAAGCCTAAACTTGATATGAAACCTAGAAAGCATGAACACAAGTTGATAGACTGGACTGTATACATGCTAAAATTTTACAAAAATGTAAAAATTCTGTATGACATGTGGCTAAAACAGGGTGTGACATACCTAGCTTAAGTAATTCCCATCAGAAGAGAGCAACCAATAAATAAATGAAAATATGCTTAGCTTCTATTAATGATAAAAATTAAAGGATTATATTTACTTGTTTTATTTGAATGAAAAGAATTGTTAGTAGAGCGTAGGTAAGCATGTATCTTGTACACTGTTGGTTGTAGGTGCCTTTTGAGAGGCAGTTTGTGAATATCAGGATTCAGATAGCTTTGCTAGAGAAATTCCACTTCTAGGAATTTGTTATAGAAGTCTTTGCATAAGCATGCCAAGATATACTTACAAGGCTCTTCCTTGCAGTATTGTAAGTTTTTTTTTAAAGGGGTGTTGTGGGGATACCACTCAGGTCTCATAAGTAGAATGAATACTAAGAAACCACATAAAATAAAGATTTATGCCTGTTGAAATATCAAAACGTCAGTTGTTGTGTGTGTGTGACTGTGTGTTTACAAAAACACACCTTGTTGCCAAAGAGTATCGTATAGTCTAGTATCCCATTTTTTAAAAATATTGCCCAGTCACAGTGGCTCACGCCTGTAATCCTAGCACTTTGGGAGGCCAAGGTGGGCAAATTGCCTGAGCTCAGGCAATAACAGGAGTTTGAGACTAGCCTGGGCAACATAGTGAAACCCCATCTGTACTAAAATGCAAAAAATTAGCCGGACATGGTGGCGCACACCTGTAATCCCAGCTACTTGGGAGGCTGAGGCAGGAGAATCACTTGAACCCAGGAGGGGGAGGTTACAGGGAGCTGAGAGATCGTACTATTGCACTCCAGCCTGGGTGACAGAGCGAGACTGCATCAAAAAAAAAAAAAAAAAAGTATATATATATAGTGTTTAAAAAACTGTTTAGACTTAATGATATTACATTGGTAGAAGTTAACTTCCAATAGTGAAGGCATGGTTGTAGTTAATACCAAGACTCTTGAGTTTGACTTTCTTGTTTTGTTTTCTGGTCCTGCCACTACTGCCACTATTTTTGTGTCTCTGGCAAGTTAATCTTTCTAAATCTCAATTTCTTCATGTCTACTGTGGGAGTGATGAGAGTAACTATAAGGTTAATGGGATAATGTATATGAAGAGTTTTCTGTCCGAGCACCATATTAAATGTTCATTGGGTAGCTATTACTACAAAGAATGTAGCCTAAGGAAATAAGTTTATATGTATTAAAGCATAGCGTCATATCATTTTCATATTATTGTAATATATTTAAATGAAATAAATCTAAATGTTCAGTAATAGAATATAATGTAAATTGTATAATCTAAGGAAATATTTCACAGCCATTAAAATTGTTTATGTAGGGCAAAATGTTAACAATTGATTTGACAATTTTTTTAATGAACAGAGAAAGGCTGAAAGGAAACATGCTAAACTGTAAACAATGCTTGTCTAGGTGATGGGGAAATTTTTTTTCTTTTTGCTGGCCTATTTTTTATATTAAAGTGATTTACTGATAGCAAATTAACCTTATGATGTGATACACTTTTAGTATGTTCTATTCTTGATTTTTTTAGTCGGAACTTCACCAACGATTTAAATTTAAACCATTTTACATAAAATTTTAAAGTGTAAGCTTGAAAAGTCCAAATTAGAATTTATACAAATTGAGTATCTCTTATCCAAAATTCTTGGGGCCCAGAAGTATTTTAGATTTCAGATTTTTTTCAAATTTTGGAATATGTGTATTTTACTTAGCAGTTATGCCAGATCTGAAATGTTCCAGTGAACAAGTTTCAGATCAACCTGTATGCATATTTCTTTTTTCTTTTATGGCCTCTTTTTTTTTTTTACCCCTCCTCCAAAGAAATAGGGTCTCACTATGTTGCCCAGGCTGGACTTAAACTCCTGGGCTCAAGTGATCTTCTCATCTTAGTTTCCTGAATAGCTGGGACTACAGGTATGCACCAGCTCACCTGCCTCTTGTGGCCTCTTTTAAATAGCTGTATAAACCAAAAAAAGATAGATATTATTAAAGTTCCTCAATATACTAATAAACCTAACAGCATTTTTTTATTATAATAGAAAAGACTTATTGCTTGGTTGTCTTTTCCCAAATCCATGTAGTTTGTCAGCCTAAAAAGAAAAGTGGGGCCGGGCGCTATGGCTCACACCTGTAGTTTCAGTACTTTGGGAGGCTGAGGCAGGTGGATCACCAGAGGTCAGAAGTTCGAGACCAGCCTGGCCAACATGGTGAAACCCCTTCTCTACTAAAAATATAAAAAATTAGCTGGGTGTGATGACGGTCGCCTGTAATCCCAGCTACTCAGGAGGCTGAGGCAGGAGAATCACTTGAACTGGGGAGGTAGAGGTTGCAGTGAGGTGTACTCCAGCCAGGGCAACAAAAGCAAAACTCAGTCTCAAAAAAAAAAAAAGAAAAAGAAAAGTGGCCCACGACTTAAAGTTATCTTTTGATCTAAAAGTAACCGTTTAGCTTACTTCTATAATAAAAGTTTTATTATGTAATTTAAAATGTTAATTTTTGTCTTGTAGATCATAGTATCAATCTAGTGTCAATGGAAGTCACAGTAAATGCTGTAGCTGGAGCCCTTAAAGCTTTCTTCGCAGATCTGCCAGATCCTTTAATTCCATATTCTCTTCATCCGGAGCTATTGGAAGCAGCAAGTAAGTATAAACCTCCTTTTTATGAGAGGGATGATAGTGGCAGTTTTTGGATATCGATTGCTAAGTGTTAAAATCGTCATGTGCTAGAATATGTAGCTAATAAAAATTAACTTACTAGAACACTATTTCTTAAAGGTATTTTCCTCTAAATTAAAATCAGAATCCCTGAAGATGGCCTCCAGGAATATTCTGTTTTAGTTAGCCCCCTAGGTGACTTAAATGCTCCTAGAAATTAGATCATTGTACTAGAAGTTTGAGGTTTGTGTTTTTAATTCAAACTTAAGGGCACTGTAAGAAAATTAAATAAATTCTTCAAATTGTAAGTCGAAGAAATTTACTTTGGCCTTGTCTTACCTGTTTTATGTTGCTATAACAGAATATTACAGACTGCATAATTTATAAAGTAATTTATTTCTTACAGTTCTAGAGGCTGGTAAGTTCAGGGTCAAGGAGGCCTCATCCGGTGAGGGCCTTTTTGCAAAGGCATTCCATGCCCAAAGGTGGAAGGGCAAGAGAGCACACTCAGAGAGTAAGAGACAGGAAGGGGACTGAACTTACTCTTTTATCAGGAATTCATTCCCAAAATAGCTAACTCACTTAAGAGATAACAGTGTTAATCTCTTCACGAGGACAAAACCCTCATGATATAGTCACCTCTTAAAGCTCCCACCTCTCAACACTGTTGCCTTGGGGATTAAGTTTTCCACACAAGAACTTTGGGGGAAACATTCAAACCATAGCAGACCACGTGTTGTAAGTCATTTTGGGAAAGAACATGATATTTATTTAGTATTTATTCCTACTTTGGCATCTTTCATTCAGATGTTTCCACTAAACAGATACTCATTTATCCAGAAAATGAGACCTAAAGTCTGTTTGGGCATCATTTTCATCCATGTGATTTCTCAGTGACAAAAAAATTAACATAATTGCTAAATACTTCTCTCTACTATTTCCTTTTGGTTGCAAGTCTTCAAGTTCTTTAGGTGAGACTACTTTGTACAGTTCTGATTATAAGTTCTCAGTGATTTATTTTTTTTTTAATTCAGTATATTGTCACAAGGTATAGTTGCCTTATATATACTCTCAGGTAAAGTGGGAAAATGGTTTAATTGATAGCTTAGATGTTCTTATCTATTGACCATTAATAGGAACCTCAGAACTTTCCTACTTAGGAAATTTTTAAGGACCGATTTAGAAGTAATGTGTAACAAATGACATTTTGTTAGTAATTGGTTTTGCTACCATAATGATGTGGTATGCACACTGGTCTTCAAAATAAAGAAGAGGAGGAAAGCACCCTCTATCTCATTTATTTCAGGGCCACATTTTAGTTACTCTGTTTCATAATTGCGTAGATTTGGAGAGTAAGTTAAATACTTAAACTATCTGTAAAGGAAAATCTTTGATAAGCAAAATGGATTACAAGTAATTGTAGTATAGACAAATCTATAGCCCAAGGGCCATATATAGGCTATCGCCAGTTTTGGGCAGACTTTTGAGCTGAGAATCGTTTTTACACCAAGAGAAAAGAAAATTTCATGACACATTAAAATTACATGAAATTCAAATTTCAGAAGTTTTATTAGAGTATAGCCACTCCCATTTGTTACTGCTTTTGTGCTACAACACGGGGTTGAGTAAGTGTGCCCACAAAGCCTAAAATAGTTACTCTCTGTAGCATAAATGTTAAGAGCCTAACAGATTTGTAAGTAATGAATTATAAATCAGTATCTAGTTACATAAATTGCTAATATACCATTTCCCATTTTGTCAATGCTGAGTCACTTTGGTCTTCAGTGATTAGCTTTCCTTATAAAAAGGCTATAGTAATAAATGATAACATTAATAGAAATAGATAATGTTAGTTGAAGTGATTTCTTAATTTACATAATTTAGCAGGTTCTTTTGAACAGGGATCTCCAACCCCTAGGCCACACAGCCTGGCTTGTTAGGAACCAGGCCTCACAGCAGAAGGTGAGCAGTTGGGTAAGGGAAGCTGAGCTCCACCTTCTGTCAGATCAGGAACGGCATTAGATTCTCATAGGAGTGGGAACCCTCTTGTGAACGGCACATGTGGGGGATCTAGGTTGTGCACTTCTTAAAATCGAATGATAAATGTAATGCACTTGAATCATCCTGAAACCATCCCCCCACCCATCTGTGGAAAAACTGTCTTCCACAAAACTGGTCCCTGGTGCCAAAAAGGCTGGGGACTGCTGCTTTACACCATTTTCTTTTACTTTGTTTACCTATCCTAATATGCTTTAAACATATTCTTGATTGTTACAGTAAATATAGCAGGAAGCTTTATCAAATATTTTTAAATGTGTAAGTTTTACACAAACTCTTCACTTTTAATTTTACAGAAATCCCGGATAAAACAGAACGTCTTCATGCCTTGAAAGAAATTGTTAAGAAATTTCATCCTGTAAACTATGATGTATTCAGATACGTGATAACACATCTAAACAGGTATTTTTTTTTTAGGGATTTTTGGCAAATAAAATGCACTACACATTTCGAACATGTAAACTTTATAAATTAGGTAATTATCAGATAGAAAAGGGGACTCAGACTAAACATACAGGTGAATTTTGGTTTTCTAATTTATATCTAAAAAGATACGTGATTAGTTTTGTAATGAAATGATTATATAAATAGTAAGTGTGGTAAGTATATTTTCTTTTTTACCACATTCTCTGTAGGATCTTAGAATTTTAGATATGAAATGACACTTAGACAATTAACCAGATTGACCTATCTGGAGTTGAAACAGGGTTTGGTTTGAAAAATTACTAGTTCTGTGACCTTGGGTAAATGACTTATTCTTGCTAAGTCTTGATTGTCTCAACTACAAACATGAGAATAACAGCACTTCACAAAGTGTTCAGAACAAAGTTGTTCTGAGGACTGAATGGAACTATTAGCATGTGTGCTAATTTTTTCAAAAGTCTTCTCGTAATATTTTCTACTGACATTTTAGTGAACTGTATTTTTTTTTTAAACTAATAGTATCAACGCCCAAACCAAGTACATTTCAGCCTGTACCTCCTAAAAGAGGATTAACTGATGTTTAAAGCTTACTTTTTACTAGCAATGTGGTATAAAACCGTGCATTTCTTATAACCTTTCCCTGAGAAAATACCATGGAAACATGGTGAAACCCCATCTCCACTAAAAATACAAAAATTAGCTGGGTGTGGTGATGAGCGTCTGTAATCCTAGCTACTCAGGAGGCTTGGGGTGGGAGAATTGCTTGAGCCCGGGGGGCAGAGGTTGCAGTGAGCCGAGATCATGCCATTGCACTCCAGCCTGGCCAACAGAGCAAGACTCTGTCTCAAAAAAAAAAAAAAGAAAAAAAAAAAAGATTGTTTTATGGAATGCTAGCAACCAGGTTTTTGTTTGCTTTTTTTTTTTTTGAGATGGAGTCTCGCTCTGTCACTAGGCTGGAGTTCAGTGGCACGATCTCAGCTCACTGCAACCTCCACCTCCCAGGTTCAAGCAGTTCTCTTGCCTCAGCTTCCCGAGGAGCTGGGATTACAGATGCATACCACCACGCCCAGCTAAATTTAGTATTTTTAGTAGAGACAGGGTTTCACCATTTTGACCAGGATGGTCTCGATCTCTTGACCTTGTGATCCACCCTCCTCGGGCTCCCAAAGTGCTAGAGTTACAGGCGTGAGCCACCGTGCCTGCTGCAACCAGGTTTTTTGAAAGTTAAAAATTCTCGCTGGATGTGGTGGCTCAACACTTTGGGAGGCTGGAGGATCTCTTGAGGCCAGGAGTTTGAGACCAGTCTGAGCAACATAGTGAGACTTGATTCTCAAAAAAAAAAAGAAGGGAAGGAAGGAAAGAGAAAGAAAAAGAAAAGGGAGAGATAAAAAGGAGAGGAAGGAGGGGAGGAAGGAAGGGAAAATTCACCTGACATTAGTGTCAAATGCCTGTGGTAGTAATTTTTCCAAAGCTGGTTGAGAGAGAGAGCATACTCTGGTTTATCTTTACATCTCTCACAGTAGTCAAAGAAGTTACATATACAATTAGAATTTGTTGTTTCTGTTGCCAAAAACTCAATACAGTTTGTCACATCAGGAAAGGTTTTTTGTTGTTGTTTTTGAGACGGAGTTTCACTTCATTCTTGTTGCCCAGGCTGGAGTGCAATGGCGTGATCTCAGCTCACCACAACCCCCGCCTCCCAGGTTCAAGCGATTCTCCTGCCTCAGCCTTCCAAGTAGCTGGAATTACAGGCTGTGTTACTACGCCTTGCTAATTTTGTATTTTTAGTAGTGATGGGGTTTCTCCATGTTAGTTCTGCTGTTCTCGAACTCCCGACCTCAGGTGATCCACCTGCCTCAGCCTCCCAAAGTGCTGGGATTACAGGTGTGAGCCACTGCACCTGGCCCAGGAAAAGTTTTTTACATACGAATTAAAGATGCTTCTTTATGCAAATTTTTTTTTTTTTTTTTTTTTTTTTTTGCGACGGAGTCTCGCTCTGTTGCCCAGGCTGGAGTGCAGTGGCCGGATCTCAGCTCATTGCAAGCTCCGCCTCCTGGGTTCACGCCATTCTCCTGCCTCAGCCTCCCAAGTAGCTGGGACTACAGGCTCTCGCCACCTCGCCCGGCTAGTTTTTTGTATTTTTTTTAGTAGAGACGGGGTTTCACCGTGTTCGCCAGGATGGTCTCGATCTCCTGACCTCGTGATCCGCCCGTCTCAGCCTCCCAAAGTGCTGGGATTACAGGCTTGAGCCACCGCGCCCAGCCCTCTTTATGCAAATTTTTAAACCCCAGGTTTGAAGTAGTATAAAAGGTAACATTAAATCTGAGATCATTTCTAGATCTGGAATTCTGTGATTATAATGAGTTTTGATCTCTAAATGTTTTTTCCTTTCATAATTTCAGGGTTAGTCAGCAAAATAAAATCAACCTAATGACAGCAGACAACTTATCCATCTGTTTTTGGCCAACCTTGATGAGACCTGATTTTGAAAATCGAGAGTTTCTGTCTACTACTAAGATTCATCAATCTGTTGTTGAAACATTCATTCAACAGTGTCAGTTTTTCTTTTACAATGGAGAAATTGTAGAAACGACAAACACTGTGGCTCCTCCACCACCTTCAAACCCAGGACAGTTGGTGGAACCAATGGTACCACTTCAGTTGCCACCACCATTGCAACCTCAGCTGATACAACCACAATTACAAACGGATCCTCTTGGTATTATATGAGTAGGAGGTGATTGCAGACAGGCTGGATTTGGACAAAAAGCAAATCTAGACATGCATGTTTCAGGGTTCAGTAGTATACTTCATGTTTCATACAGATAAGTCACATTCAAAATTACATTTTCTCTTTGAACTAGATGGTATTCCTTATTCACTTACATTACAAATCTAAGACCATGTGATAAGCATGACTGGAGAGGTTTAATTTTTATAAACAAAAATAGCTATAAAATACAAAGCTGCTGCTGCATGCAACCTTATCGCAATCAGTATATATCATTCCTGTGGCAATTTCTGTCACATTATATTGTGAATAAAATTTTTCTATAGAAATTAAATGATTTAAAAACTCACCTATATGAAACATTTAATGCTTTTCAGCCTGCTTTCTGGCTGATTTTGTTATTTGATATGCTAATTTGGGCAACGTAATTTACATTCTGGCAGTCAGTGTAGATAACTAAAAGCCCAGTTAAGTATTTTATAATTTCAGGCTACTGAGGCCATGCTTGGGATGTTGTTTGAAAGAAAAAAAATACACTTGACATATTTCACATTTCTGTACCTTCATCTTTACTTCCAAGTAAACGTGGATGATTTGATGAGGGATAAATGAACCTATTTCTTTTACACACATACCAAGGACATGCTTGTGGCTAAAGTGAGTTGATAATGTTGTGCAAAGGATAGTTGTCACCAACTCATTTCTTTATGGTCCATAATGAAATAAACATTTTGTATACTGTTAATTCTGTAAACAGATGCATGTTCAAAAGATCTATGATGGTCTTGTAATCTTAATCTAATATATTTTAGATATTTTAATTTTTTCCCTCTTGGGGAACACATTTAGTATAGTGTAGAAAATACTTCATTACATTTTCATATAAGGTTATATAACTTTTCATACATAAACATGAAATTTGTTGTAGAAAATTCTTTAAACCAAACATTTAAATCTAGGACTTCAATTTAATTTGTTCCTTGAATCTATTTTTATGTGGCCCTTAAAAACATATCCAAAAAACCCATTGCTAATATAGCAATAAAAATACTTTGGGTACTGACAGACTCTTTGGAGTGTTTATATTACAAATTTGTATTCATGTTCTTTTCTGTGATGCGTTGTACTAAAATCCAAAATGGCTTCTGCACCATTTTTAAGCCAGTTTTTTCCTTTGATGTTGGTACCAGAATCACTATAAATGACTGCTGCTTTTGGGGGTAAACATTTCGTTAGTGAAGATAAAACCAGAACACTAACTTATGGATAAAATTTTCAGAATAGGTGGCACAGGTAAATTTCACGAGGTTATATTTTGTGTAGTAAAGAAAAAAATTCTTTGGTCAATGTTACCTTAATTCAGACTACAATTTTAAGATTATCTTATATGTATTATAGTAAATAGATTTTCAGGTTCAAGGCTCCTAAGAGTTTGATTTGCTCTTGTTTTTTCCTAAAATAAATATTGTCTTTCCCAACTGTTAAGTTCTAGGTATTGTACTTCCAATTTTAACTTCAGAACCAAGATGTTGGCATGAACCAGGCTGCTGTTGAAGTACATGTATATTATAAATTATCTTATTTGTGTTATACTCTTACATGTTATCTTTTCTAAGAAAACAAAGTCCCTATTATTCCTATTGCAAAGCACACAGGAATTAAGAAAGTACAGTAATTTTTAAAAAAAAATCCGGTAAATGTAGTATTCTTAACCTGTTCTATATTACTTATACTTATTGTCTATATAGCTTTAATTTATAGTTGTCAGTTTAACTATTGGCATGTCTGGCAAAGAAAATTAAACTTTAAGAGTTTTATAAACTTTCTAGGTTGCTAAAGAATTTATTTTTCTACTATATATGGTATAGACAAAGCATCAAACTATGTACAGGAAAAAAGCCTGACTATTTCTATTGGAAGTGGGCTGAAAAGAGAGTTTTCAAAACTTCGTGTCTTCAGTTCATTCTGTCATAACTTTGCTATTGTAATATGTGAATACCAGTTTATTTAAGCTATTCTCTTTTATACTGTATTAATTTAATGTTCATCTGCATTTAGTACCATTTTTGTTACTAAAACTGGCATTTACCATTTTTCACATTAACCCACCTTGCACCTTCTTCCAAACTTATCTCCACTTTTCTATGCATTCTGTCATTGATTTGACACACTTCATAGTGAGTCATTTAAATATTCTACGTTTGGTTCAATTAACCAGTAGGTTACAGTTATTGAAAATTAAAGTACAGTTTAAAGCTCAGTCTGTTACACTGAATTGATTGTGTTTGTTTTTGCCAAGGATTTAAATATGTTTTTAAATATTAGAAACATCTAAGAACAGAATAACATAATTAAGCTTTTTTCTGGTAAGTTACTGGAAGGTTTCACTGTTTAGGGACCTATCATCTGAGACTTCTTAAAGGATTAAAAGAATAGGAGGATAGTCTCATAATTGTGAGTAAACATCAAGGCATTATATTTTACAATAATAAAATTTCATCTACACACATGTTGCCATTGTTTCATTTAAGGTTCAGTACTTATAGTTACTACAATATTGAACCTAACAGGATCTAGATTAGCAATATAAAGAAGCATAGTGGTACTCTGTTTCACACTTTCAGTAGATTTATTAGAAGTCAAATTCTATTCAACAGACACTTCTTAGGATATACGACTAATTTAAGAATAAAATTCCAGACACAATGTATTTTTTTTAAATGGTATTTGTTAGTAGTGCTTCTTCCCCTTAACATTTACAGTGTAAATACTGCAGGTAACAGCAATCTAAGTTAGTCAAAAAGCAGCTTTTTTTCCCATACTGTATGTAAATAATGTAGACCTGGGTATTTTTGTTTGCTTGGGTTTTTTTTTTTTTTTTAGGTACTGGAATCTAATTAATAATATCTCTTAGATATAAACAAAAGGGAACAATTGGAATAAGAATTTAGGCCTTAGCTTCCATGGTGATTTTTAGTTTTTTATACAGTAATAATTGTGATGCTATTTGTCAACTGGATATAAATATATATATAATTTTAAAAAGTCAAAAGTGCTTTTGTTTCTTTGTTTAATGTAATTTTTGTGCTTCAACCACAGGATGCTGCAGTAAATTAAATTTCAGTGAAGCTTCTGATGTATAAAGAATGCTATGAATAAAACATTAAGAAGCTGTGTAATTTTAAGTTATAGTTGCCTCTATTTTTACCATTTCATTGGTAAAATTAGCTAATTTTTTTCAAGTGAAATATGAAAAATAAAAATATAAATTTATCAATATGGAAATTTTATAAGGAGATGTATTGTTGAGTTTTCACTGTACTTGGAAAGGAGATTCAAAATTTTTTCTGGGGGTGTATATAAGTGAAAATCTGATTTTTTTAATTGTCAGGAAAACAAGATAATGCACAGTTTTCTAAGACATGCTTTGGAGCCACTGGAAATATTTTGAAAACTATTCTAGTTATAGCACAGCTGCTAATGTTAAAGAATATATTTATGTGTTCATGGTTTGTGACTATTAGGCCAAATTTTATGGCATATGTTGTGAGTCTGGATCTGGTGAGGTCTGTTTGACATGAATCTTTGTGTTATCTTGAATTCAGTAGTTTCAAGGTACTTAAATTCTTAGACTTAACAGTTTCTAATTTGTTTCAATGCATATGGGACATGCTTGATTTTTTTTTTTTTTTTTTTTTTTTTTTTCTTTTACTGTATTAGGACTCAAAGTTCTTAGCCTTTTCAGGTTATCAAATACCTGAAAGTAAAATTTTCTAAGATTTGATAAGGGAAGGTACTATTCAAATCATTTTCTTAGGATAGCATCTTCACATATGATGAGAGGATTGTACAAGCATTAATCTCATATTCCAACATCCAGTTACTGGATGTGATCCAAGTACCCTGGTCTTTTTAAAGCAGTTAAAATCTAATTAACTTTGGGAGTCTTCACTATTCAATTGATACTCCTCATTGTCCTATTTGTATGACTCCATTTTTTCCTCCACTATATGAGTTTTCTTTGTCAGGGAGAGGAGTGGGGAGAGCCACAGAATCTCATATTCACATCTTAATTAAACTGTGTAATAGTCTTTTGTGGAAATTCTGTAGGCAGTGAGAATGATTTTGAAAAGCTAACCAGTGATAATTAGCATTTTAGTTACTACTAAATGCATAAAATTATAACCCTTGAAATTAATTTGGTGCTGGCAGTTCTGGTTTAGTCATTTTTACCAGTAGTTAGTAGTATTAAGACCTGCAGTATATGCACTTTTTGAGTAGCTGTCAAAGAATTGTACTTGAGAAACAACTTGTTTATTCTTACAATTCAGATTTTCTATTCAATTTTGTCTCAAATAGTAAAAGTTATTGTGAACAATTTAACAATGGCCCTCCTGTTCTAGTTTGCCTAACATTTCAGTTAAGATTTAGTGTTTTAACCTATTTTTTTTCAAGTTTATTTTTTGTATTAGATTTTATTTGAATAAGTTATGTGGGTTTAGTAATTGACTTATTTATTCATTGCTTCACTAATTCATCCAGATTAGTTTTAAGTGTGTATATGTATTTGCTCACCAGATCATTTTCTTGGGACCTTGAACTGTGAATGTTTTGTCCTAACAATTTAATATTTTCTAGGTACTTCTTGCAAGTTCTTGAACTATTTTACCAGCTTTAACTTTGGAGCTCTTAGTTTCTTTTCTCCAGATTCTTGTTATTTTATTTTATCCAAATAAATATTTAGGTGTTCTAAGAAGTAGACTTCTGTTTAATTCCCTAAAATACGTAAAATCAGAAGCTGTGCACACTATCATACTGTTATTTGTGTAGGATTTGGATTATTTATAAATGTAGGTGAAAGGATAAAAAATATCTGTCTGAGAGAACATAGTCTTTAGATATCCTCCTTGGAAATTTGACTTTGAGATTTTTCATTTGTTGGCAGTCACAGGCATAGCTGCTGAATGTCTTTTGGTTTGTAATATTTGAAATGAGAGAAACTATTAACAGCAATGTACTTTTAAAAATACAAACTAAAGCCAGGCATGGTTTCTCATGCCTGTAATCCCAGCACTTTGGGAGGCTGAGGCAGGCGCATCGCTTGAGGTCAGGAATTTGAGACGAGTCTGCCAATATGGCAAACCCCCGTCTCTACTAAAAATACAAAATTTAGCTGGGCATGGTGGTAGGCGCCTATAGTCCCAGCTACTCAGGAGGCTGAGGCATGAGAATTGCTTGAACCTCAGAGGGCAGAGGTTGCAGTGAACCAAAATCAAGCCACTGCATTCCAGCCTGAGACAAAGGGAGACCCTGTCTCAAAAAAACATAAATACAAACTAAAATGTTATATCTAGTGCTTTAATTACAAAATGACTGTTGTGTACCTTAGAATCCATTTAGATTATTTTTATGGAGTTAGCAGACTTTTGGGGGAAAGGACAGATAGTGTCTTAGGCTTTGCAGGCCATATGATCTCTGTGACACTTCTCTGCTGTCATGCACAAAGAGCCATAATGCAGAAATGAAAAATATTACGGTATTCCAATAAAATTGTGTCTGTAAAAAACTAGCAGCAGACCAGATTTGGCCCACAGTCATTATTCGCTGGTCTTTGGCATAGATTGTTAATGAAATTAGCTCCTCCAACTTTTATCTTTGTGGAACATTTTATGATAGATAATTCAAAGTAGTATCAGTTGGAGTGAAATTTTACGCAGGACAATTACCCTGTGTTCGTATTACCATTGTTTCCAAAGGAAATTCTCTGTTTTCATTTACTTAGTATTAAGTAAGGAGAGCAATGTGAAATGGTTATTTTAAAAGCTTTTAGTAACATTAAAAACTGCATCTGGAAGGTAGGACTGGTGATACAGTTGTACACATCAGAACTGATTTGTTTTCAACAACCTTATTAAGGATAACTTAAGTATTTTTCTGGGCAGTAATTACATCTCCACATTCTGTACATTAATCATGACCACATAGTATTTCAATAAATTGTGGCATAGATTAATGAAGTTATTAACACTTAACAAAATCATAATCGATCTAAAAGCATGTGATTATTATTCAATTGGTCGTCTCTCCAAGGTGTGGGCATCACTAACCGGTCTACTCAGGTTCCTTCGGAGAATGCATATAGAAGGGAAACTTATATGTGTACTGATTGTTGGCAGGCCTTTATTCAGAAGATAAATTTGATGGAAGGTCAGAGAATTCATAATGGAGAGAAACATAAATGTAGTAATTGTGGGAAGTTCTTCCAAGTCACACCTCAGTCAATGTCGGCAAACATCCCAGAGAGAAATTTTATAATGGTCCTGACTTCGACTGGTTTGACTCAAGATTTTTCAACTTTACAGTGGTGCGAAAATCATACACATTCAGTGCACTCCTTGACTTACAATGGGTTTATCAGAACTTGGTCCCATTGTAAAGCGAGGAATATATATGTGTTAAATATTGCAGAGGAAGAGGTCAACAGATTACATATCTGTATGCCATAATGCTCAGGCTGGAGAGACCTACAAATGTATTGAAAGGGCCTTCACCTATAAATTGGTCTGATTGCATATCAGAGCATTCACTCTGGCCAGAAGTCACAATTCAGTGTACACCATAATGTCATACTGAAGGCAAAAAGCTGTCAACCACAAATTAAACTTGCTTATTGAATGGTAGCCAGCCTCCATGATGGCCCCCAATGATCCTAGCTCCTGGTTATCTTATTGCATAGTCCCCTAACTTCAGTGTACCAAAATTGGTCTTTGTGACCTCAAGCATTTTTTTGTGAATACTCAAATGGAATTTAAAAGAAGCTAAATTGATTTACACATTTTTTCTTAAACCACACTTTCCAGATATTTACAGCTGTCTCAGACCACCTTTACTTGGCAAGAAAGCCAAATTCCTATGTAGTTAGAATACAAGTGACTTACAGCAACAAGAAGGGATTTCCACTTACAGTAATATAAGATGATTTGGACCAACCCTCCAACTGGGGGCATCGAGACAAAATGGAGAAAATTCTTTCAAAAAAAAAAAAAAAATCAACTTGAAGGCCATTAGCCAGTAAGCACAAAATTACAACCAGAAGTTGGAAGAGAAAATAACACCCAAATAGGTGAGCCTGTTTTGGGGGCCACTTTCTCCTTGAGTTTTTTTGGCGAATTCTGGAGGAGGTATCCAAGAGGATGACAATACATCTGATGCATGTCCTACAGGCATAGGTGAATAGGAATTGGAGTTAAAGGCCTTTTAAAGCTTTAAAGTATTTCTATACTTTTGCAAACGATGTTTACCACAAAATAACAAGGCATGTGTGGAGACAAGACAACATGAATCAAATACACAGATTTTAAAATATGCTTATTCAGTCGAAGGAGATAAAAGTCAAGATGAAGAATTTAGCAGATATCTGGAAAATACAGAAAAGTTTCCAATGTTATAGAGCCAAACATAATATTAGCTGAAATCAAGAACTCATTGTTCTTGTGGCAGGTTACTCACAGCTGAAGATAGAATTCGTGAACTGAAAGACTGGTGAGAAGAAAATAGAATAAAACAGGAACAGAAAATACAGAAGATAAATGTTTATCAAATTTAATACCCCAGGAAAACAGCAGAGAGGCAAAAGCAATATATTAATAGATAATTACTGAGATCTTTCCACAGCTGTCAAGATAAGCAACTGATCTGGGGAGGCTTCTGAATCAATCCCAAGCAAGAAAGAAAAATTCATACCTAAGCATATTATAATAAAACTGAAAACCAGAGAGAAAAAAACTTAAAAGCATCCAGTGAGAAAAAAATTACCTTCAAAATTGTACCACTTCACTAAAAGCTACTTAATCAAAACAGAAACCAAATCATAATGAAGTGGTATCTTTACCTAGAATTTAATGTCTAACAAATAGCATTTAAAAATGTAAAAGTTGTTTTCAAGAAAAGTAGAAAATTCTCCTACAATGAAATACTGAGTTATACTTTTATAAATCTGAGGGTTTATTAGGAATAATACTGAAAAGAGATTTTCAGGCAAGAGAACTATCCCCAGGTGGAATGTTGATATGTAAGAATGAATAAAAAGCAACAGAAATGGCCAATATGTGGTTAAATCTAAGTGCTAATATGAAAAAACAAAAATGTATTATGGATTTAAATACATAATGAACTAAAATAAGGCATCTAAATTGGAAGAGGTGTAACTGGAGTTCATGTTGGAAAGTCCTTGCTTCTCCCAGAGGAGGGTAATCCAATTAATGTTAGATTTTGTTATGTCAAGGATGCATGTAATTTCTATTGAAACCACTAAAATAATGGTAAAAATGTAACATTCAAACCAGTAAGAATGAAAAAAATTGAGTAATAGAAAATATTTAAAGGGGAGAAAAGAAAAGGAAACAACAGAGACAAATAGAGCAAAAATATAATATTGTACATTTAAACCCAAACATTGCATCAAATTAAAAAATAAATGTTTTAATGGGACATCAGATGAGTCAAAAAAAAAAAAAAAAAAAAAAAAGGAAAATTACAGGCTATTCACAAGGGCCATACCAAAATTACAAGGATACAGAGAGGTTTAGAGGAAAAAGATGGTATTATAAACAATGCTAATATATTTGAATTGTTACTACCCTCTTGGACAAGCAAGAACTTTTCAACGTGAACTCTGAGAGAAATAGGAAAATTCCCCCAAAAGCACAACCTATCAAAACTTACATAAAAAGAGTAGAATACACAAATAGTCTGATACCTATTAAACTGAATTTGTGATTTCATAGTTTGCTCACACAGGCCCACATGACTTTGCAAGTGGATTTTATTAAATAAGGAATAACACAAATCCTTTACAAAGGTTTCAGTAGAACAACAACAAAAAAGAAAAAGCACTTTAATTCATTTTATGAGGCCAGCATAATCTTGATAATCAAATTTAAAGAGGAAGTAAATTATGAGGTACCTTCATGAATATAAATGCCCACATTTTGAATATTAGTGCTTAGCAAGGTATTAAAAGGAAAAAAATAGTTGGTTTAACTTCAAAAGTCAATCGTAACTCATCACATTTACAGAATAAGGAGAAAGTATGTGCTGACAGATAAAAGTTTTATAAAAAGGTTATACAAATACTAGTAAACTGGTGTTGCTATACTATTATGACGCAGAGTCCAATGCCTCATAATGGTGAAGCAAAAAGCATCACTAGAGGTGGAGAACATTTGATAATGATAAAAGTATCAACTCAGGAGGAAGATACAGCAATTCTAAATTTGTAGCATCTGTGTTAATCTGTGACTGAGCAATAGGGACACAGAACCCAATTAAGCTGCATGAGCAAGTAGTCCAGACCCCCATCTCATCAATCACTATTGCACTAGTGCCTCTTCCTCAGCTCAAAACCACATCCATGGGCCACTCTGTAACAACATGGGATTTAATACCGTGGCACGCCCCAGGAGATAGGGCAAACTAGGGTGGCCATTAGAAGCCCAAAGAAAGCCGTAACCCACAGCAAAATTGAAATGCCTGAGTTGCCATGGCAGACAGTGGAGGAAATGATTAAAAGGTTCAGGAGCATAAGCATGCTGGAAAAGATGATTTATGTAAGGCCAGAACCACCAGAGTAATATGTTTCATGGGAGGGTCCAGAGAACACCTTACTCACCTGGGCCTAATTCTCCATCAGACACAGTAGGCACAGTGCCTATGACCCATAACACTTTAAGGGCCCACAAAAATGTTTTATTTTATTTTAAAATCAGAAGAAAAAAACATTTAGGTCAAATAAAATGTTTTAATATATAATACTAGTATTTTTGTATTTATACCAGTAAAAATATAATTTTTAATATTTAGGTAGGACAGAGCCTATGAAAATCATAATACAGTTATTCATTGTGGGCTGGGAATGATAGGAGAGGTGATCACAGAATTTGCTCGTTAGCAGCAATAGGAACAATAGTCCTGCAAAGCAGGTGGCACACTGAATTACCAAAGCCACAGACCATAGTTACCATAATAACCTACAAAGTTAGAGGGACAGCTATAGAAGCTTCACCTGCAGGGAATTGTGGAGATGGTTTATAGGACATGACATCACTAGGGCAAAAGAGATGGACATTCACATTCAATGTTGGTACTGTTTAATGTCTCAAATTGTAGTAGTAGTAGTAGTAGTAGTAGTAGTAGTAGTAGTAGTAGTAGTTGTTGTTGTTGTTGTTTTGAGACAAAGTCTTGCTCTATCACCTAGGCTGGAGTGCAGTGGCGCCATCTCAGCTCACTGAAACCTCTGCCTCCCGGGTTCAAACTACGCTTGTGCCTCAGCCTCCTGCGTAGTTGGGATTACAGGTATGCACCACCATGCCTGGCTAATTTTTGTGTTTTTGGTGGAGATGGGGTTTCACCATATTGGCCAAGCTGGTCTCGACCTCCTGGCCTCAAGTGATCTGCCTGCCTCAGCCTCCCAAAGTGCTGGAATTACAGGTATAAGCCACCATGCCCAGCTGAATGTCTGAAATTTTAAAAAGAGGAAGTATGGAGAAGCAAGAGGCCAAGGGCAACCGCTGCAATAAAAGTTGAAATCTCTTGCTCAGTTCCCTAATCTGAGCCAGTGTTCAGACCCAGCCAGTTGAAAAGGCAAACAGGTCTCAAGGAAAGACCATACAACACCCCAGCAAGTACATACTGTAAGATTTTTCTCGGCCTTTTCCGCAGTGATCTAGGCCTTTTACTCAGATGATTATACATTTGGGACAGAGAAGTATCTTACATTTTGAGGAATGTTGGACATAGGGACTGAGTTGATGTTCAATACCTGGAAACCCAAAGAATCATCACCACCCCTTTATTGAAATGGAGATATCTAGGAGCCAAGTAATACATGAATTCCTGGCCAAAGTCCAGCTTAGAGTGGGTGTGTTGTTTCCACAGACCCATCCAGTGGTTATTTGACCAGGTCTAAATGTTGAAGTAACCTCCACATGGTCATTGGCCTGTTGGGGTAAGAGCCATTATAGTGAGGTTGGCCAAGTGGAAGCTTATGACATTATCTTCAAGACCCAGCCAAGAACGTAAACCAGAAACATTACATCCCACAGATAGGGGTGGCAGAGATTAGTGCCACCCATAAAATGCAAAGACTGCAGAGGGGGTGGTCTCTATCATATCTCTGTTTAATTCACTAGTCTGGCCCCTGAAGAAGCAGTATGGATCCTGGATAATGACTATAAACTTGTACGCTCAGCCAAGTGGTAGCACTAATCACAGAAGTAATCACAGACATGATATCATTGATAGAGCAGATTAATGAGGCCTCAGGTACATGTTATATGGTCACTGATTTGGTAAGTAAGAGAATACATTTCAATTAGGAAAGAAAACCTGAAACAGTTTGACATCATGTGGAGCAGACAACAGTATTCACTTATATTTTTACTTCATGACTTATGTTAACTGTCCTATCTTAATACATTTTGAAGAGATAAGAGTGTCTGGACATTCCATGGAACATCACTTTGATCTATTAAATTAATGACATGCTCATCGGGCCGAATGATCAAGAGAGAGCTAGCATGCTGGAGTCCTTGATAAGAATGCACTCCAGAGACAGGGGAGAGCCCTGTGAAGATCAGGGAGCTGCCACTTTGGTAGAGCTTTTAAGGGTTCAGTGGTCAGGCATGTGCCAGGAGAGCCCCTCTAAAGGATGAAAGATGTGTTGGATCTTGCATCCCTACAGCACCTGGCAGGCCTCTTGAGGCCTTAAAGGCAACACATTCTACATGAGGCTTTTTCAGCTTTGGTGCTATTGGCATTTTGGGCCAGATAGTTCCTTGTGTAGAGAGGCATCCTGTGCATTGTAGAATGGGATGTTGTGTTAGTCTTTGTACTGTTGCTATAACAAAATACCTGAGACTGGGTAATTTATAAAGAGAAGAGGTTTATTTAGCGTATGGTTCTTTAGACTTGGAAGTTTAAGGGGCATGGCCCCAGCATCAGCTCAGCTTTTGGTGAGGGACTTCATATTGTGTCATAACATGGTGGAAAGTCAAAGGGGAAGTGGACAGATGTGAAGAGGCAAACCCGAGGGGCTCTTGTGGGAACCAATCCATGAGATGAGTGAGAACACATGTGAAGGAGCAAAAACTGGCTCTTGTGGGAACTAATCCATTCCCTCCAGAACTAATCCAGTTTCTCAACAGCAAGAACTTACTCAGTCCCTCGAGAGTGGCATCAAGACATTCATGAGGATTCACACCTAAGACAAAACACCTCCCACTAGGCTCCACCTCCCAACTTTGTTACATTGGCAATTAAATTTCAACATGAGTTTTCACAGGGACAAATCACATCCAAACCATAGAAGATGTTTAGCAGCATCCTTAGCATCTACCCAAATTGATGTCAATAGCACTCCCTCTACCCCAGTCATAAAAATAAAAAATGGCTCCAGACTTTGCCAAGTGTCCCTTGGGGAACAAAATTATCTCTGGTTTAGAACCAGTATTCTACATCTAGGAATTCTGCTTTGACCCATATACCAAGTAAAAGGGAAGGCTGCCAGATTTCAGGGCTGTCCAGACAGGAAAAGAACTCTGCAGAAGGTCATGACTTTTATTACAAGCAACTCTGCTGCCTGGACCATATAATCCAACAGACCCTAAGGTATTACAGTGTCAATAGTGGAAAGATGTAATGTAGAAATTATGGAAAGCCCCATGGGGACAATTACAACGGAAGCCCCTGGGGTTCTGGAGCAAGGCCACACCAGCTATAGTGGAGATTCTCAGGCCTTTGAAAAACAGCTCCTGGTATGTTCCTGGACCCTAGTAGAGACATGAATATTGGCCATGTGTCTGGAGTGGCCCATAATGAGTGGGTTTTGTTAGACCCATGAATTCATAAAGATAGGCAGGCCCAGCAGCAATCCATTGTAATATGGAAATCGTACATCTGGGATTGCACCTAAGCAGGACTACCCTGCACGAGTAAGCTATTTAGGTTGGTGCAAAAGTAATTGTAGTTTTTGCCATTACTTTTTTTTTTTTTTTGAGACAGTCTTGCTCTGTTGCCCAGGTTGGACTGCAGTGGCATGATCTTGGCTCATTGCAACCTCCACCTCCCAAATTTAAGCAATTCTCTCCTGTCTCAGCCTCTGGAGTAACTGGGATTACAGGCGCACACCACCACGCCTGGCTAATTTATTTTTGTATTTTTAGTAGAGACAGGGTTTCACCATGTTGGCTAGGCTGGTCTTGAACTCCTGACCTCGTGATCCACCTGCTTTGGCCTCCCAAAGTACTGGGATTACAGGTGTGAGCTACCGCATCTGGCCTTCGCCATTACTTTTAATGGTGAAAACCACAATTACTTTTGCCTCAACCTAATACATAAGCAGGCAGATCACTCACCACCACTACTCATGTTTACCTCCCTCAGTTCACCCCTATGGTTGTATGAGGGGCCTCCTATGATGAGATAAAGGAGGAGAAAAAACTCAAGCTTGATTTACAAGATGGGAACATATCTTTGATACCCAAACTAACCAATCCAGAGCCATGCCTCCTCTATCCTGCCCATACTCCCCAGGAAACAATATTCCCCTGCCTTAATCATTCAAGGGCCGATGTTAACTAGTCGAGTCATTCTGTGTAATTGGTTGTTTAGTGCCTCTTCCATGGCATATGCACTCTGATGGACATCAACACCCAATACAAAGATCTTCACATTTTGTATCCACTTCAATAAGTCCATCCACATGTCTCTGCCCCAGGCATCTGTGTTCCTAATATTTTAATCCTTGATCATTTGTCTTTGCCCATGGGTCTGTATATATGTACCAGACACCTAGGGACCACTCCAGTAGCTTAGAGTCCACCCAAATTATTGAAACTAGCCAGTGCACCCAAATTATTGAAACTAGCCAGTGCTCAACTGTGCACCCTGCCCTGCCTTGCCATTCACACAGAAACCCCAATAAAGGTTCTGACGTAATGCTTTCCCCTCTCATCTGTTTTCTGTCTTCTGGCTATACTGGCATCTTTCCCATGTGGCCCTGCATAGCATGCCATGCCTCCTGTCTCTAGGACCTGTGAGTACAATGAACTTTGTTTTCCTGAGCCTCTCCTGTGTCTCCTCTTGCAGCCAGACCTGACTGACCATTACATAAAAGAAAAGGAAATAGACACTGTCAGGAGTGGCTTTGAAAGACGGTGGTGAAGGAAAATGTTCTCAATGGGCAGAGGTATAAGTGGTACTCCTGGCCATCCATCTTGTGTAGAGGAGAAGTAGCCTGAGGTGAGAACATCTATGGATTTACAGGCAGTAGCAAATAGCTGACTGGCTGGCTCAGGGCCTGGAAGAGAAAGGGCTTGAAAATCCGTGACAAGGAGGTCTGGGGTATAGGAATATACATGGCCATATGGGAATGAGCACGAAGTATAAATTTTGGAGGGTATATTTCATAGTAATGCTCATCAGAAAACATAAACCATAGTCAAGTCTCTGACTAACCAAACAGACAGCATGACTCAGCCAGTTGACATTAGCCAGTTTTTGTCATTTGTCACCCCTGTGGCACAATATGCTCATGAGCAGAGTGGCCACTGAGGCAGTGGCGGAGGCTATATACTGGCCTAATTGCATAGCTTTCACTGAACAAGCTTGATCTAGTTACTGAATCAGGCTGGTTCAGCTCCTCTGGATATCCAATCTACCAGCAAGAGAGACCAAAGGTGAGTCTCCAATATGGAACTGTTCTTGAGGAGACCAACCAGCTACTTACTGACATTTTGATTACATTTGGCTTCTTCTGTCCTGGAAGGGTCAGGATTCATTTGCCCAAGAATAAATATTAATTTGTCTTTCCTATCCCCCGAACCTCAGCAGCGCCACTATCTGAGGAATGCTAGGTCAATAAGCATGAAATCCCACATAACATAGCATCCAGTGAAAAAAGTGCAGGAATGCACCATGAGCATGGGACCCTCTGGTTGTATCAGTTATCACATCATCCAGAAGCTACTGGCCTACTCTTGCCCCCACTTCTCTTTATCTTTCACGGGAGTTACCCTCAATAAATACCTTGCATTTCCAACTCCGTCTTGGTGTCCACTTCCAGAGACTTCACCCTAACATAGGCTGCTTAGGGAGGACCCAAATAACCAGATGATGGAAGAGGAAAAAAAAAAACCTAGGCTCATTTCATAAGTGGGTTGTCTTTGTATGTAGGTACAAACCAAAAGTGAACTGAAACTTCCTTTCAGCTTCGCTTAGGAGTGGCATTAATAGGTAGCAGTGAGAGGAAATCCTCTTGGTGGGCAGAGATTCAGGTGGTTTACCTGGTTATTCATTTTCATAAAAAAAGAAGTGGCTCAAGTTCAGCATATATACAGACCCATGGGCAATGACAAATGATCAAGGATTAAAATATTAGGAACACAGATGCCTGGGGCAGAGACATGTGGATGGACTTATTGAAGTGGATACAAAATGTGAAGATCTTTGTATTGGGTGTTGATGTCCATCAGAGTGCATATGCCGTGGAAGAGGCACTAAACAACCAATTACACAGAATGACTCGACTAGTTAACATTGGCCAGGCTCTGCCATTGGCCACTCCAGTGCTGGCACAATGGATACACAAACCAAATGGCCATGATGGCAGGGCTGGAGGCTATTCATGGGCCTAACCACACACGATCCCAATTACTAAGTTTGATCTAACCACTGCTGCTTCCAAATCTCCAACCTGTCCAGTCTTCTAGCAACAGAGTCCACAGTCCCATTTTTCAAGGAGATAATCTTTCAAAAAGACCAATCAACTACTTGGTAGCATATTGATTATCTTGTACCACTCTGAAAGGGGTAGTGACTCATTTTGATTGGAAAAGACACATTTTCTCAGTATGGATACACTGAGTGATGCAGTGTTTGATCCACCAATAATAGGTAGAATGCGTGAGTTCAGAAACCTCGGGGTTGCTCCTAGTGATCACCTTGGGGAGTTTGTGTTTCCCGTACCTATAACTTTGGGCTCTGTGAATTTAGGGGTTGTGTTTCCGAAAGGGTGAATGCTTACACTGTTGAAATGTAAGCTACAGCTACCACCAGTGACTTAAGGCTTCAATGCCAAGTGATCCAGCAGACAAGAAGAATAATCACCATCCTGACAGGGGTAATTAATCTTAATCATCAGGGGGAAGAAGAAGTGCTGTTATACAGTGGGGCCAGGAAGGAATATGTTTGGCACTCAAGTGATCTACCTGAGTGTCTCTTGGTACTCCTTTTTTAGTACCACCTGAGTACTAGTACTACCTGAGGTGCTAGCTCAGGATGAGGGCAATCTGCAATGGACTGTAGAGGAGAAAGACTAGGATGATCATTTGTGTCTTCAAGAATGACTGTAGTTTCTGTAGACACTAGAGTCCCACTATAATCTTCTTATAAGTTTTCCCCCAGAAAAAAAGCCCACTACAAAGGAAGAATAGATGCTCCTAGAACTCATAAGGAAATATGATCTGAGCTGTGAAAGGGTGGGCTGTGGTGGATGCCATGTCACACTGCCCGTATCCCCACTGTAGCAGTGAAAAAACTCAGTTCTCTAACTTCTGAGAGTGATGCCTAGTAACAAGAGTTGACCTTCACCACAACTTAGGATAATACTGAAGGGCCATGTTGGTTTCAGACCTCCTGGTGCAGTTGGCTGAGGCCTGTGTTGTGATTGCCTCATAGCCCACCTCCTCCCTCTGTTCAATCCTACTTTCTTTTTTTTTCATCATTGGCAAGGGGATCCAGGAGCTGGTTTGTACTGCATTATGGGAGCCAATTGTTGAATTTGAAGGGATTTTGCAAGCTGACTGATGTCAAGTTGGCAGCTTAAAATCAGTCATGGTATTTATACCATGGACATCAGCAAACCCTGCAAATCAGCAAAACCAACATGCCACTGCCCACAGGTGTTGATCACAAGAGCACTCCATAATAAAATTCCTATATGCTAATCTGTGTCTGGGTCAGCTTCCCAGGGAATCTGATTTCTGACACACATATTCAGGCGGTAATAGATCTTTGTATCAACAACCTCCTACATAGCAATGAGGCACAAGGAGAGGTCCTCGAATGAAGGCACAAATTCAAATCAGAACTTAGTAAGAAGACAAACTGGCTTGCTGAATCAGCATGACAAACTCATTCTGGTTTGTGCAAGACTTTCTTGGATTTAGCATGGAAAGTCCCACATTCAGGAAAGTCCTACATCCTTGCAGTCCCAGGTAAACCAGGACTGTTGGTCACCCTAGTACGCAAGTAGGAACCTAGAGCAAGGAAAGCAAAGCCTCAGGTGTGGGACTGACTGCTGATCGGGGGAGGTGTTTTGAGACGGCATGGGAAAGATGCATTTGGAGAGACTAGGGATGGCTGTAAGTAACAGTCTGATCAAGCTGGCCTAGACCTCTAAGAAGAATGCATGCTGCTGTGGAACTGGGTTCAAGGTAAGGACTCTAGTACCCCAGAGTATTAGCAAGGGTAAGATAAGGCCCAAGTGACAGAATAGTAGAGCAGAAAATGAAAAAAAAAAATGACACAAGGCAGGCTTTTAGATACTGGAACCAGAATTCAGGCAATGGCTTAATCACAAGGAACTGCATGTGAGCCTAATGTCTAGAAGCTATGGATAGTTTGAGGTAGGACAATTTACTAAACTGGGTTGATTCAGAGCTGCTATCTGTTAGTTCAGGGATTCCTTAATTAATTCACCCATCCTTGAATGTGAGGCAAAGCTGAGCCTGTAGGAGAAAGCTAAATGACCCTGGCTTTAGATTTTAGATAGCTTCAGTGACTGCAAATAATGAGTATTAAAGTTCCTTTCTTTTTTTTTGAGACGGAGTTTTGCTCTTGTCACCCAGGCTGGAGTGCAGTGGCATGATCTCAGCTTACAGCAACCTCCGCCTCCCAGGTTCAAGCAAGTCTCCTGCCTCAGCCTCCCGAGTAGCTGGGATTACAGGTGCCCACCACCACGCCCGGCTAAATTTTTTTGTACTTTTAGTAGAGACAGGGTTTCACCATGTTGGCCAGGCTGGTCTTGAACTTCTGACCTCAGATGATCCACCCGCCTTGGCCTCCCAAAGTGCTGGGATTACAGGTGTAAGCCACCGTGCCCGGCCTTAAAGTTTTTTTTCACAACGTCCAGAGATTTAAGTGTACCTATTTTATGAGAGTGGAAACTTGAGACCCTGTCTTAGGTAATAAATTCCAGAGTCTGGGGCTCAAGTTTGTACAGAATACAATTCATGTCAAAAATCCAAATGCATCATCTATCGCAGTGAGGCCATGGCCAAATCAGAATGAATTCTCAATCTTGTAACCAGCCACAAGGTATACTATCTCTTTACGACCATCTGCTCTCCAACAGGAAATACCAGCCAGGCTGGAGGCTTGGCCGACATTTCCTTCATCTTCTTTGTTCTTATTCTCCCTTTTTAAGCTTTCTCAATTCCTTGCTAACAGAACATTTCAAATTTTGATACCTGGCATTTTAATTTTCGTTTTCCCAGTCTAGAATAACTCTAGTCAAATGCAAGTAACATTTTAAAGTATCAATATTCAAAAGCATTTTATAATATTATGACTAAATTGATGATTCTCTGTATTGGACAATAGTCTCTTGAGTCAGAAATGTATTTTATCTTTGTAGTAAGAAAACTCAGGATTGTTCTGGGATAGCAAAGAGTGAAGAGAACCAGCCAATGAGAGTAGATGTAGAAAGTGGCTCATAACTAATGCATTAAGTATGTGTTCTTCCCTCCACCCACACACCCGACTCCATTGTGGGGAGGAAGCCTGCACAGTAAGATGTTGAACTGTCATATTATATAGAGAGAAAAACACTAAAGATCTCCAACATTTCACCCCAAGACAGCTGAGTCCAGAGACATAACTGTTTTAAGCAGTTATCACCAGCTTAGTGAGTCTCTCACGTCCTAAATTGAAAATGATTGCATTGTGCCTATGGAACAGTGTTGCACACAGTTCTTGGGGTGTTTAGTACTATTGTGGCAGTACATTTTAGTTTAAAGAGGCTTTTGTGGGCTGGTTCGATAAGACTTTCTCTTTCATAATGTATTCTGAGCACCCCCAAACTCCCCTACAAACACATTCGAACACTGGAAACTGCCTACTGTATGTGTGGGTATGTGTGCGAGGTGTGTGTTGCGGGCTTTCAGCCACAGGAGAAAATCTTACCCCCTGGCCCATATACTGGGCAAGAAATCCAAATCTCTCTACCAATTCACACGAAGCTGCAGCTTTCATTCCAAATGATCAAGATCCAAAAGTTCCAAAAGTAATACCTTTGACATTATGACCCAGTATGCATATGTGTGCACACACCTATACACTCGCGTGTACGACACAGATGTGAATGTTTCCCAAACAACGCCTTCCCTTACTATATGTTTTGCTCTCTAATGTTTTTTCTGTATGTTTTTAGTATTGATATAACGAACTAATTGTCATTGCAATCCTCTTCAGCAGGTTGTGACTTCACAACCCAGTAACAGGTTAAGTTCCACAGTTTAAAAAAACGCCGATGTTGAGTTACAGGCCTAGAAATTCTAGACTCTAAATATAACTTGATATCAATATGTACTCAAAGATTAACTTGTCAGCTATGAACTATTTCTTGAAAGTCTGTTGTTTAGACTGGGAATACATTTCCCATAAGGGGGGGAATATATTTTTAAAGATACAAAGCAGACCAATCCCACAAAAATGTCTTTCCATGTGTTTATTGACATAAAAAGAATACCATAGGGGCAGCTTTGGCCGGGCGCAGTGGCTCACGCCTGTAATCCCAGCACTTTGGGAGACAAGGCGGGTGGATCATCTGAGGTCAGGAGTTCAAGACCAGCCTGGCCGACATGGTGAAACCCTGTCTCTACTAAAAATACGAAAAAATTAGCTGGCCGTGGTGGTGGGCACCTGTAATCCCAGCTACTCGGGAGGCTGAGGTAGGAGAATCGCTTGAACCCGGGAGGCGGAGGTTGCAGTGAGTCGAGATTGCGCCATTGCACTCCAGCCTGGGTGACAAGAGCAAAACTCTGTCTCAAACACACACACACACACACACACACACACACACCCCATAAGGGCAGCTTCTTGGTCGTGAGCAGCCAGCCACTTCAATGATGCTCCTGTGTCTTCTTCCACAACCACTGAGAAAGCAGGGTATATTCTCTTTTATACTAACCAGACTAAAATGTTAACCAGCCTCCTGGGAAGTGTGATAAACCAAAAACGCAGTATTTCTGGAAACTGAACCTTTTGTCCAAACAATAGGATTACTAAATATGTGATGTATAGAATTTCCTAGGCAAGATCCTATGGGAAGCATCCACTTAGAAACATGTTTATCTCTACCAACACTGAGAAGGGGCAGGGACAAGAACTTACAGAACATCTACAGACTAAACACTTTCTGTACTGGGTCTAGAAATCCTATCAGCGACGCTATATTGATACAACCATGCAAAATATTTGGTGAGTTTGAACCCTGGTTCTTCTGACTTCGAAACCCCTGTTTTGCACAGTGTCATCCACTTCTCCAATCATTTGATTTGGTAATTGGGTAGAGCTGTTTCTCCCGAAACAGTCATGTTTCTACCCAATTGTTTCTACCAATTGTTAATTGGGTAGAGCTGTTGCTACCGAAACAGTCATGTGATAATGTCCACAATGCTCTGAATTCTTACTGCATCAGGAAGTGACAGGTAAGACTGCCAAGCTGATATTGCTTCAGTTTTCATGAAATTGGAAAAAAATCCAACTCTAAAATTAAGGCTGAAACTTTTGAATTTCTGAGGTTGCACAAAATAATGAAAAGAAAATAAGCAGTGGGGTATTTTTTCACTAAGAACACTAATAGAATTCTTGTGGTGCTTTTCATGGTTGACAGGGTGTGTGCTAATATTTAGTCCTTTCCCACCTCACTCCTACCCTCAGATAATATTTGTCTTTCCACACACTAAGAGAGGCTTAGCATGAAACTTCAGAATTCTGTCAGTCCTTCCGTTTCTGGTCAGGAAGTACTCAAACAATCTTGGAGGATCATCTAAATGATAACTGAAGGAGATCCCTTCTTTGGTGTGAGCCTGAATATTCTTAGTGAATTTCCAATTTACATCATTCTGTAATCATATCAATCTGATAGGATTAAGAATTTTTTTTCCTGAATTTATGTCCTTCATCTAAGTTTACAAATTTATTGGCACAAAGTTTTTTATAATTTGTATTATTGCTAAATCTATAATGTCCCCCCTTATATTCTAAACATAATTATTTGTGGCCGGGTATGGTGGCTCACGCCTGTAGTCCCAGCACTTTGGGAGGCTGAAGAAGGTGGATCACCTGAGGTCAGGAGTTTGAGACCAGCTTTGCCAACAAGGTGAAACCCCATCTCTACTAAATACACAAAAATTAGCTGGGCATGATGGTGGGCACCTGATCCCAGCTACTTTGGAGGCTGAGGCAGGAGAATTGCTTGAACCTGGGAGGCAGACATTGCAGTGAGCTGAGATCACGCCACTGCACTCCAGACTGGGGTGGCAAAGTGAGACTCTGTCTCAAAAAAAAAAAAAAAAAAAATTATTTGTACCTAGTTTGTCTCACTAAAAGTATACTGATATTATTGTTTCTATTTATTTATTCATTTTTAGAGATGGGGTCTTTTTCTGACGCTCAGGCTGGAGTACAGCGACTCAAACTCCTGACTTCAAGCGATCCTCCCACCTTGGCTTCCCAAAGTGCTTGGATTACAGGTGTGAGTCACCTCGCCCGGCCTATTAGTGTTTTTAAAAACCCCACCTTTCACTTTATTCGTTCTTCCTACTGTGTCTTTGTTTTCATTTAATTATTTTCTGCTTTTATCTTTATCATTTCCCTCCTACTTGCTTTGGGGTTGTCATGTTATTTTTCTAATTCCTCAAGTTCTTTGCTGAGACAATTAATTTTTAGTTCTTCTATTCTCTTTAATATGCACTTAAAATAAGTTTTCCTGTTGGTAGAACATTAGCTGTATCTCATAAATTTTGATACGTTTTTAATCATTGTTTATTTTGAAATATTTTCTAATTTCTATATTCGTTGGAAGCATTTTAATATTTTATGTACAGAAGATTTGTAGTTATATTTTTATGGCTTTTAGTTTAATATTTTAGAGACCACAGTCTTCCTAATATCAGTTCTTTGAAATTAGCTGAGATATATTTTACGTATGTGGTCACTTTTCTTTCCACAGGCACTTGGAAAGATGTGAAGTGTCTAAGTCTTGGATGCAGTGGCCTACACATGTTCATTATACTAAGTTCATTCAGTTGCGGTGTCCTTCAACCTTTGGTACTTTTACAGAATTTTTTTGCCTACTGCTATCAGTTTCTAAGATAAGTCTGCTAAATTTTTCCATGTGATTACAAAACTGGAGTTTGCCAGTTGCTCCTTAAGTTTTGTCATTTTTTACTTTACATAATTTGATGTCCTTTTTTTAGGTACGTAAAAACTCATAATTGTTAAAACTTCTTGGTAGATAATACTATTGTCCTATAATATCTCTCCATAGCTCTGTTTCTCCCTTTTGACATAAAATCTGTTTTGTTCATTATTAAGTTCTGCTGCTTTCTTTTGGTTAACATTTGCTGGGTATGTCTTTTTTTACCCTTTACTTTCAACCATAGTGTGTCCTCAAACTTTAGATGCTGCTTGTGCAAATGGCATAGAGATGAAGTTTTGTTTAACCCTGGGTAACAGTTTTTTTGTATTTGTATTAAAAAGTCCTGTTTATATGTCTTGTAATTATTTATGTGCTTGAATTTCTATTTACCATTTCATTTTATGCTTTCCACTTGTTCCATGTTCTCTCCCTCCCTCTTTGTCTTTCTTCTTTTCTTGCCTTCTTTTGGCTTTGACTGAATTTTTCTTCACCTCTACTAATTGTAAATTTGTACACTCTATGTCTATTTTTTTGTGTTATTCTTGAAATTTTAACATTTTCTAAACAAATTCCAAAGTTAGTCAATACATTAATCCTTTTCTTGATCATTATAAGAGCTTAGAATAATCTATAACTCTGATCACCCCCATCCCCACATATATGTTACTGTTTTCCCGTATTTTAGCTTTGATTTATAATCTTATAAGGTAATCAACATTATTGTTATAACATTTGTTTTTATTTACTCACATATTTATCTTCTTGGCTCACCATTCTTTTTTTCATCTCAGATCTTCCTTCTGGATTCATTTTTATTCTTCCTGGAATATATTCTTTTGAATTTCTCTTAGAAATAATTTTTAAGTTTTAGTTTGTCAGAAAATAGATATTGCACTTGTTGTTAAAAAATAGTTTCACTAGGTATTCATGTCTAGGTTCACAGTTGATTTCTAAAATTTTAAATAACTTTAGGGAATGAAAGTGCAGTTTTGTAGCATGGCTATATTGCAGTGGTGAATTCTGGGATTTCATTGTAACTATCACCCAAATAGTGTACATTGTATCCATTAAGTAATTTTTCATCCTCCACTCCCTTCCAGCCACTTACAGTTCTGGGTCCTCAGTGTGTCAGTCTACACCCTATGTCTATGTGTATACGTTATTTAGCTCCCACTTATAAAGTAGAATATGCAGTATTTGACTTTGTTTCTGAGTTATTTCACTTAATAGCCTTCAATTCCATCCACATGCTGCAAAAGACATGATTTCATTATTTTTGATGACTTAGTAGTATTCCATGGGGGGTGTGTGTGTGTGTGTGTGTGTGTGTATGTATGTATGTGTGTATGTATATCACATTTTCTTCATCCAATGTTGTTGATGGACACGTAGGTTGATTCCATATCTTTGCTATTGTGAACAGCACTGCTATAAACATAAGAGTGCTAGTATCTTCTTGATATAATGATTTATTTTCCTGTGAGTACATACCCAATAGTAGGATTGCTAGATCAAATGGTAGTTCTATTTTTTAATTCATTGAGAAATATCCATACTGTTTTCCATAGAAATTGTACTAATTTACATTCCCAGCAACAGTGTATAAGCATTTCCTTTTCTTCACATCCTCACCAATATCTATTTTTTTCACTTTTTAATGATACCCATTCTGACTGATGTAAGATCATATCTCATTTTGATCTTAATTTGCGTTTCTCTGATGATTAGATGTGTTGAACATTTTTTCATATGCTTGTTGGCAATTTACATGTCTTCTTTTGAAAAATGTCTGTTCAAGTCCTTTGCCCACTTTTTAATGGGGTTATTTTGTTGTTGGGCTGCTTGAATTCCTTCTGGGTTCTGGATATCCGTCCTTCGTTTGATGCATAGTGTGCAAATATTTGCTACCATTCTTAAGATTGTCTGTTCACTCCATTGATTATTTCTTTTTCTGCACAGAAGCTTTTTAATTTAATTAAGTCCCATTCATCTACTTTTGTTTTGTTGCATTTGCCTTTGAGGTCTCACTCATGAATTCTTTGCCTAGCCCAGTGTTCAGAAGAGTTTTTCCTAGGTTTTCTTCAAATATTTCTGTAGTTTCAGGTCTTAAGTTAATTTTTGTGTAAGGTGAGAGATAGGGATCCAGTTTCATTCTTCTATATATGGCAATTCAGTTTTCCCAGCACAATTTATTGAATAGGGTGTCCTTTTTCCAGTGAATGTTTTTGTCTACTTTGTCAAAGATCAGTTGGCTGTAGGCATGTGGCTTTATTTCTGGGTTCTCTATTCTGTTCTGTTAATCTATGTGTCTCTTTTTATACCAGCACCATGCTGTTTTGGTTACTATGGCCCTGTAGTATAATTTGAAGTCAGGTAATGTGAGGCCTCCAGCTTTGTTCTTTTTGCTTAGGATTGTTTTGGCTATTTGGGCTCTTTTTGGTTCCATATGAATTGTAGGATTGCTTTTCTAATTCTATGAAAAATGACATTGGTATTTTGATAGGAATTGCATTGAATTTGTTGATTGCTTTGGACAGTATGGTCATTTTAACAACGTTGACTCTTGTGATCCGTAAGCATGAAATGTTTTTCCATTTGTTTGTGTCTCTTTCTTTAGTGTTTTGTAATTTTCCTTGTAGAGATCATTCACCTCCTTGGTTAAATATATTCCTAGGTGGGTTTTTAATTTTTTTGGTAGCTATTGTACATGGGATTGACCTCTTGATTTGGCTGTCAGCTTGATTGTTGTTGTTGTATAGATATGCTACTGGTTTTTGTACCTTAATTTTGTATCCTGAAACTGTACTGAATTCATTTATCGAATCTAGGAGTCTTTTGGAGGACTCTTTAGGGGGTTTCTAGATATAAGATTATATAATCCGCAAACAGATAATTTGACTTCCTGTTTTTCAATTTGCATGCCTTTTATTTCTTTATCTTACCTGATTGCTCTGGCTAAAACTTCCACTATACTATATATTGAATAGGAGTGGTGAAAGTGGGCATCCTTATCTTGTTTTGGCTCTTCGGGGGAATGCTTCCAAGTTGCCCATTCAGTATGATGCTGGCTGTGAGTTTGTCATAGATGGCTTTTATTATTTTGAGGTATGTTCCTTCTACACCTTATTCGTTGAGGGCTTTTTATCATGAAGAGATACTGAACTTTTTCAGATGCTTTTTTATGCATCAATTGAGATAGTTTTTGTTTTTAATTATGTTTATGTGGTGAATCACATGTATTGATTTGCAAATGTTGAACCATCCTTGGATCCCTAGAATAAGACCCACTTGATTGTGGTGGATTATCTTTTTGATGTGCTGTTGGATTCAGTTTGCTATCATTTTGTTGAGGACTTTTACATCTTTGTTCATCAGGGATATTAGTCTCTAGTTTTCTTTTTTTGTTGTGTCTTTGTCTGGCTTTGGCCTGGGGGTGATGCTAGCTTTGTAGCATTAGTTAGGGAGAATTTCTTCCTCCTCAAGTTTTTGGAAGAGTTTCAGGAAGACTGGTACCGGGACTTTTTTTATAGGATAAAATTCAGCTGTGAGTCCATTTCATCCTGGGATTTTTGTTGCTATTGGGAGATTTTTTATTACTGATTCACTCTCACTATTCATTATTAGTCTGTTCAGGATTTCCATTTGTTCCTGGTTCAGTCTTGGGAGGTTGTATGTTTGCAAGAATTTATCAATTTCCCCTAGGTTTTCTAGTTTGTGAGTATATAGTTGTTCTTAGTAGTCTCTGAGGTTCTTTTGTATTTATGTGGTATCAGTTGTAATGTCTCTTTTTTCACTGCTGATTATGTTTATTTAGATCTTCTCTCTTCTTGGTTAGTCTAGCTAGGCTATCAATTCTATCATTTCAAAGAACCAACTTTTTGTTTCATTGATCGTTTGTAATCTTTTGTTCTCAATTTCATTTAGTTCTGCTCTGATCTTTGTTAGTTCTTCTCTTCTGGTAGCTTTGAATTTGGTTTGTTCTTGTTTTTCTGGCTCCTTGAGGTGAGATGTTAGGTTGTTAATCTGTGATATTTCAATTCTTTTGGTTTAGGCGTTTAACACTATAAACTTCCCTCTTAGTACTGCTTTTGCTGTATCCCAGAGGTTTTGGTATGTTGTGTCTCCATTTTCACTTGTTTCAAGAAAAATATTTAAATTTTCATCTTTATTTTGTCCTTTGTTCAAAAATCATTCAGGAATAGTTTGCTTAATTTCCGTGTATTTATATAATTTTGAGAGCTCCTCTTGGAATTGACTTCTAGTTTTATTCCATGGTAGTCTCAGAAAATATTCAGTATGATTTTGATTTTTTGAAAATTTACTGAGACTTGTTTTTTGACCTAATAGACAGTCTATCTTGGAGACTGTTCCCTGCGCTGATGAGAACTATGTATATTCTGCTGTTGTTGGATAGAATGTTCTGTAAATGTCTCTTAGGTCCTTTAGGTCTAAAATTTAGGCCCAGTGTTTCTTTGTTGATTTTCTGTCTCAGTGATCTGTCTAGTGCTGTCAGTGGAATGTTGAGGCCCTGCCCCACTGTGACTGTGTTGTTGTCTATGTGTCTTTATTTAGGTCAAGTAGTGTTTGTTTTGTGAATCTGGGTGCTCCAGTGAGTGGCTGGGTACATTCTTGCTTAGAATTGTATCTTCTTGTTGAATTGATCTCTTTCTCATTATATAATGACTTTATCTTTTTTTTTTTTATTACTGTTATTGGTTTAAAGTCTGTTTTATCTGATATAACTACTCCTGCTCAATTTTGCTTTCTGTTTATGTGCAGTATCTTTTTCCCCCCTTTGCCTTCAGTCTGTATCTTCACCAACAAGGTGAGTTCTTGTAAGCAGCATATAGTTGATTTTTTTTTTTAATTTTTTGTGGGCACATAATAGGTATACATATTTATGGGTTCATGACATGTTTTGATACAGGCATGCAATGTGTAACAATCACATCAGAGTAAATGACGTATCAATCACCTCAAGCATTTATCCTTTGTGTTACAAATAATCCAATTATATGCTTTAAGTTATTTTTAAACGTACAATAAAATTATTTTTGTCTATAGTCAGTCACCCTGTTGTGGTAAAAGTACTAGGTCTTATTCATTCTTTCTAATTATTTTTTGTACTCATTAACCCCACTTCTTATTCACCCTCCCCATCATTACCCTTCCCAGCCTTTGGTAACCATCCTTCTATTCTCTATCTCCATGAGTTCAATTGTTTTAAATGTTAGCTCCCCCAAAGAGTGAAAACATGCAGTTTGTCTTTCTGTGCAAGCATTATTTCACTTAACATAATGACATCCAGTTCCATCCATGTTGTTGCAAATGACAGGATCTCATTTTTTTTATGGCTGACTAGTACTCCATTGTGTATATGTACCATATTTTGTTTATCTATTCATCCATTGATAGACAGCCTACTTCCAAATCTTGGCTTTTGTGAAGTGCTGCAATAAACATGAGAGTGCAGATATCTCTTTGATATACTGATTTCCTTTCTTTTGGGTATGTATCTAGGAGTGAGATTGCTGGGTTGTATGGTAGCTCTATTTTTAGGTTTTTGGGAAAACTTCAAACTGTTCTCCATAGTGGTTGTAGGAATTTACATTCCCACCAACAGGGTACAAGAGTTCCCTTTTCTCCACATCCTCACCAGCATGTATTATTGCCTGTCTTTTTGATATAAGCCATTTTAACTGGGGTAAAATGATATCTCATTGTAGTTTTCATTTGCATTTCACTGATGATCAATGATGTTGAGAACTTTTTTATATATCTGTTTGCCATTCATATATTTTCTTTTGAGAAATGTCTGTTCAGGTGTTTTGCTCATTTTTAGTTGAATTGTTAGATTTTTTTTCCTGTAGAGTTCTTTGAGCTCCTTATATATTCTGGTTATTAATTCCTTGTCACATGGATAGTTTCCAAATATCTTCTCCCATTCTGCGGATTGTCTTTTCACGTTGTTGATTGCTTCCTTCGCTGTGAAGAAGCTTTTTAACTTGATGTGATCCCATTTGTCAATTTTTTCTTTAGCTGCCTATGCTTGTGGGGCACAAGCCCCATTCAAGAAACCTTTGCCCAGTTAAATGTCCTGGGGAATGTCCCCAGTGTTTTATTGTAGTCATTTCATAGTTTGAGGTCTTAGATTTAAGGGTTCAATCCATTTGGGTGTGATTTTTATATATGGTGAGAAATAGGGAAAAGTTTCATTCATTTACATGTGGATATCCAGTTTTCCCAGCACCATTTATTGAAGCGACTGACTGTCCTTTCCCCAATGCATGGTTTTGGCACCTTTGTCAAAAATGAATTCACTGTAGATATGTATGAATTTTTCTTTGGCTCTCTTCCACTGATTCTGTTCCACTGATCTGTCTGTTTTTAAGCCGTTCCATGCTGTTTTGGTGACGATAGCTCTGTAATATAATTTAAAGTCAGGTAATATGAATTCTCCAGGTTTATTGTTTTTGCCTAGAATAGCTTTAGCTATTCTGAGGTTGTTTTTTTTTTTTTTTTTGTTGTTGTTGTTGTTGTTGTTGTTTTTGAGTGGTTTCATATAAATTTTAGGATTTTTTTCTATTTCTGCAAAGAATGTCATTGGTATTTTGATATGGATTGCATTAAATCTGTAGATTGCTTTGGGTAGTGTGACCATTTTAACAATACTGATTTTTTCAATTAATGAACATGGAATATCTTTCCAGTTTTGTGTTTGTTGTTCAATTTCTTGCATCTGTGTTTTATAGTTTTCATTGCAGAGCTCTTTCACTTTTTTGGTTAATTTAATTCCTAGCTCTTTTATTTTATTTATAGCTATTGTAAATGCGATTATTTCTTGATTTCTTTTTCAGATTATTTGCTGTTGGTATATAGAAATGCTACTAATTTTGCATGTTGATTTTGTGTCCTGCAACTTTACTGAATTTATTCATTAGTTCTAATAGTTTTTTTGGTGGAGTCTTTAGGTTTTTCCCAACATAAGATCATCTCATCCAGAAACAAGGATAATTTGACTTCTTCCCAATTTTGATGTCCTTAATTTCTTTCTCTTGTCTGATTACTCTAGCTAGGACTTTCAGTATTATGTTGAATAATAGTGGTGAAAATGGGCATATTTGTCAGTTCTAGATCTTAGAGGAAAGGATTTCAGTTTCTCCCCATTCAGTATGATAGTAACTGTGGGTCTGTCATATATGGCTCTTTTTGCTGGGGTATATTCCTTCTATATTCAGGGTTTTTTTAGGGTTTTTATCATAAAGGGATGTTGAATTTTATCAAGTGCTTTTGCAGTATCAATTGAAATGATCACATGGTTTTTGTCTTTCATTCTGTTGTTATAAAGTATCACATTAATTGATTTGCATATGTTGCAGCATCCTTGCATCGCAGGGATACATCCCACTTGGTCATGATGAATGATCTTTGTAATGTGTTGTTGAATTCAGTTTGCTAGTGTTTTGTTGAGAATTTTTGCATCAATATTTATCATTGATATTGGCCTACAGTTTTCTTTTTTTGAATTGTCTTTGTCTGGTTTTGGTATCAGTGTAAGACTGGTCTTGTAGATTCAAGTTTCGAAGTTCTTTTAGTCCATACTGCCAATCTATCTTTGAAATGGAGCATTTAGTCAACTTATGTTCAAAGTTAATATTGACATGTAAAGTTTTGTACCTGTCATAATGTTATTATCTACTTGCTTCCAAGAATCTTTGTTTCTCCCTATTTTTTTTTTTTCCTGTTTGTCTTTGTGGTTTGATGGAGTCCTCTTGTGTTGGCATGTGATTTGTTTCTGATCCTCCTTTGTGAAATTGTTTTATAAGACCTGTGAGTTTTATACTTAATTTTTTTTTTTTAATTAGAGTCAAGAGTTTAACTCTGTCACCCAGGCTGGAGTGCAATTGCGAGATCCTAATTCACTGCAGCCTTGAAATCCTGGGCCTAAGGGATCCTCCTACTTCAGCCTCAGGACTAACTAAGACCACAGGCACAAGCTCAGCTAAATTTTTTCTTTTTTTCTTTCTTTCTTTTTTTTTATTTTTTTTTGCAGAGATGGAGTCTCACTGTGTTGCCCAGGCTAGTCTTGAACTCCTGGGTTTAAGCAATCCTTCCACCATGGACTCCCAAAGTGTTGGTATTTCAGGCATGAGCCACCACAACCAAGCTTCACTTTTTTTTTTTTTTTTAATGGCAGTGAATTTTGAAGAACTTTATCTTTTCTTCCATTGAAACTGATGAGAAGTTGGCTGTCCTAACAATGCTTCCTTTGTAGATAATCTGTCTTCATTATTTGTCCTTAATCTTATTTTTGTCTTTGGTATTCTATTGTTTCAGTATGATGTGTCAAAGCAAGTATTTCTTTTCATTTATACTGCTTTAGGTTTTTTAAGTTTGTTGAACTTCAGTTTTAAAAGTTTTCAATTATGTCTTTAAATATTGTCTTTTTTTCCTGTTTTATCTAGTTTTGCCTATTGTTATGGACTGAATTTCGTTCCACCAAAATTCATATGTTAAAGCCCTAACCCCCGGTGTGACTGTATTTGGTAATAGGGCTTTTAGGGAGGTATAATAACTAAGGTTAAATGAAGTTGTAAGAGTGGACCTCATCCAATAGCATAGGTGTCCTTATAAGACGAGGAAGAGAGACCAAAGTATGCTTGTGCTCACTGTCCCCCCAATCCCTCCACATGAACAGAGGAAAGGCCACGTGAGGGCACAATGAAAAGGCAGCTGTCTATACTCTAGAGAGGCCTCACCAGAAAGCAACCTCCTTGACAGCACCTTGCTCTTGGACTTCTAGCCTCTGGGACTGTGAGAACACTTCCGTTGCTTAAGGCACCCAGTCTGTTGTGTTTCATTATGGCAGTCCTAGCAAACTAATATACCTGTATTCTAAATATGTATTTTGAACTTCTCACTTTATTCTCCAGGTCGCGTAACCTCTCTTTTATATAAGTTTTAATATCTTTGTGCTACATTCTGTGTACTTTTTTTCATTCTAATTTCTATTTGAGTAACTCTCTTTTTAATTATGGACAATTTGATATTTTAATCTAATCATTGAGTTTCTGATCTTAGTTTCACATTTCATTTCTAGATGTTGTCTTTAATTTTTTTTTACTAGATCTATCTACTTGATAATTTTTTATGGTCTGTTGTTCCTTGGGTATACCCATGATACCCTCTTATTTTTAAAAACATAGTCACTGTCAACCTGACAGCACTTTAAACTAAAATTTCAGTTTATGTAATATGAATTCAGTCCCAGAACCCATACTCGAGAGAACATTTTTTCCCATTCTATTTATAAATAAGGCTGAGATTGATATGTTTCCTAATTATCTTCTTCTATGTGGTGAGAGTTTCCCCCAAGTTCATCCTTCCACTAAAAAGATGCCTTTCAGAGTCTTAGCTTATGCTAAGGTCTTATTCTGACTTCCTACATTCTACAAACCTTCAGTTTTGTCTCCTGACTCTTGCATGCAGTTAGTTAAAACCAAAATCTTCATGCCACCAGAGCCTGTCAGATGCTTCAGGCATGTATCATCTCCAGTGTTCATTATTTATCTGGAGGTAGCTTTCTTGCCAGATCAGCTCTGCATTCATAGACACTTTTAAATAATGCTTACGTATCTTTTTCCCCCGGTGTTCCATTCCAAGAGAATTCCTCAGGGTATCTGGTTCTCATATTGCCAGAAACAGAAGTCTAATTTTATATGATTAGCAGTCAATACCCTTTCATGTTCTGCTTCCAAGATGTTCAGTTTCATTCTACTATTAAACACCTCACTGCAAATTCAGATTTGTGAGTGAATAGTTAATCTCAAGGCATGACTAAATATTAACAATGGAGCCTTGTTTAAGTTAGGAATGTGACGGATCAAGTCTGCAGTTAATACTTTCATTCAAATATGTAATTCTAGTAAATGCCAACTTTGTTCCAAATATGATACTAGGAACTGGAGATACACTTTTTTTTAAAAAGACGTGATCTCCAAGGTCCTCATAATCTAGAGGGGGAGATGGACCAATAAAGAGAAAATTACAGTTCAGTGTTATTGCTCAGGGGGTGTGAGAGCTCAGAAAAGGTCACCTAACCCAGACTGCAGTAAAAGTGGGAAGACTCTCTTACAAGGCAAGGTTGCACAAAAAAGTTACTGTCAGTAATATAGTTAACAAAACCTGATTTGGTCAATTGATTAGGGTATGTTGTATTTGAGGCCAACTTCATGTATTCTTTCTGCAGAAGCTTCTTATTTTACTTTTTTTTTTGGTTTTGTTTTGTGTATCCCTAAGCAACATGTTACAGAAGCTTCTTATCTTAGCCATGGTCTATGGTCACAAATGGTACCCTTATCCTACATCAGACTTCCTGCAAACACATACAACATATGATAACCATGGGCCTTGAAAAGAGAGAGATGGATGGATCCATCACATTTTCACTCTTACTAGAAGAAATAGCTTAGAGCAGATGGTCTTGTGGTGCAGTGTGGATAGGAGCATCTTTTTAAATGAAGAATAAAAGATATTTATTCCAGTGAACAGACAGCTTGGCTTCTCAATAGAGAATTTATATACATATTTAATATTCTGACAATTAAAAATTATTTTGCTGCTGTCCCTGACTTCCGTATATGGACAAATTATACCCATAGATCATATACTCACCAGTCCAGCACCCAGAAAAAAATTTGCAACACTTAGAGAAACTTCTTCAAAACAGTTACGTTCCAAAGCAACAGGAATAGATTGTTTAGTGTTTGTGGATGTTCATCTCATGTTAGGACATTTTATAAAGGAAAGGATCAGTTGGTGAAGGATGAATCAGTAGTAATTGTTTGATGATATGTTTGCCGAAAACTTCCCAAAGAGAGTTCTAACATATTGTTTTAAAATTTCAATTCAGTAAACATTTATTAAACACCTGCTGTGTGCAGAGACCCTCAGAAAACCAAAAGACAAGTAACACTCAGCCTTTAATCTCATACTTCCAATTAGAAGAACAAGATTAACAGATAAATGACTAGATATGTAAGGTAAGTAGAAAAGTACAAAATATCTATGTGGATGACATTGTTTATGACAGAATAGATAGCTTTAATGTTTCACAATGAACATTTTAATCACAGTTTATCACATATATAGAAAAGTGCACAAATTAGAAGTATATAATTATTGAAGAATAAACACACCAGTGTAACTACCACACAGTTAAATAGATTGAATATCACAATTCCAGAAGCCCACCATATGCCTAGTCGTTTTCTACACTCCTTATTAAAAGATAATGGCTATTCTGATTTCCAACACAGTAGAGTAGCTTTGCCTAGTTTTGCACAGTAGACTAGTTTCAGAACTTCATAAAATGGGGCAGAGTAGATTCTTTTGTGTGTAGCGTCTTTTACTCAATGTTATGTTTGTGTGATTCATCTATGTTGTTGCAGTATTGAATACATATTTCTTAATTTATTCTCGTTGAAGACAAGATATTTTGGTTTTTAGGAACAATGCTTCTATGAATAATCATGTGTATATACACATGTGGGGTTGCTGGATCACAGAGTATGTGTACATTCAGCTTTAACAGATGCTGACAAATAGTTTTCAAAGTGGTTGCATCAATTTATACTCTCACTGGAATTGTATGAAAATTAGAATACTCCACATCTCTGCCAACCCTGGGTTGCCAGTCTTTTAAGATAGTTTTAATATGCCTTTCACTGATGAGCAATAACAATGAGACTTTTTAATATGTGTATTGACCATTTGGTTAGCTTCTTCTGTAAAGTGCCTGTTCAGGTGTTTTGCCCATTTTTCTATTTAGTTGTCTTTTTCTTATTGATTTGCTGGAATTCTTTATATATGAGCCCTTTGTTGGTTACATATATTGCAAATATCTTCTACTCTTGAGCTTACCTTTTCATTTTCTTAATGGTGATTTTTTTGGGGATGAACATAAATCCCCAATTTTAATGTAGTTAATATTTTCCTTATCAATAGTTAATATATTTTGCTTCCAGTCTAAGAAAACATTCCCTACTTCAAAGTCACTAAGATACTTTCTCATGGTATTACTCTCTAGAAGCTTTATTATCTTACTTTTATATTTAGATACACATTCTATCTGGAAATAATTTTCAAGTATGCCATAAGGTAGAAATCAAGATTTCTGCAAACAGATACAATTGAGCCAATATTGTTTATTGTTTGTTTGTTTGTTTTGAGATGGAGTCTTGCTCTGTCACCCAGGCTGAAGTGCAGTGGCCCAATCTCGGCTCACTGCAACCTCTGCCTCCTGGGTTCAGGTGATTCTCCTGCCTCAGCCTCCCTAGTAGCTAGGATTACAGTGATTTTTGTATTTTTAATAGAAACGGGGTTTCACCATGTTGGCCAGGTTAGTCTTGAACTCCTGACCTCAGGCAATCCATCCCCCTCAGCCTCCCATAGTGCTGGGATTACAGGCACGAGCCACCACATCCAGCCGCCAATATTGTTTATTGAAGTGATTGCCCTTTCTCCATTGCCCTTCAGTGCTACTTTGTCATAAATCAGGTGCCCTTTTGGTTCTATTAATCTATTTGTCTATCTTTTGTGCCAATATCTGATAGTCTTAATAAATAATGTATAGCTTTTTGAGAAGCAAAGGAAAGAGGGAGAGGTATCTCAGGGAGGTGTAACTACAGCAAGAAAAAGAGTAGATCTCCCCTGCCATCCAATCTCCATCCCATCTCCTTGGCCTCCTCAGGAACCTGCCTCAATCAGTGATCTCCCCTCACCCTGAATCTTCAATCTCTGCTCTACTCTTTGCCATCAGCAAATAAACACACTCAATTTTCTCTAATGAAAAAAATGAAAAAAGTCTCTTTTACTTTATATCTGCTGCTACAGCTTTCATTTCCTTTATGGCCAAGCTTATTGAAAGGATGATTTCATTTTCACTTCCTGTCTCCCATTAACGTAACATTTCACCTCTGTGATTTGCACCTCCAGCTTGTACTTCCACCCACTCCTTCAGTCAAGGTCATCAGTATATTTCTTTTTAGTTATTATCTTGTTTTCTCTCTCTTGCAATACTGGTTCCTTTGCTGGCTAGAATTACTCCATTCTCTGGTGGCACAGGTAGGAGTTGAAGTTAGTAACTGTCCTCTATTCATTTGACCTAGGTAGTTAGATAAGTGCTTGTTATCACTTCACAAATGTTTTAGAGTAAAACATAGAGGATTATCTTTATGGCATTAGAATACAATAATATATTTTTAAAAAAAAATTTTATAGAGGTGAGGTTTCACCATGTTAGCCAGGCTAGTCTCAGAGTCCTGACCTCAGGTGATCCTCCCGCCTCTGCCTCCCAAAGTGCTGGGATTGCAGGCATGAATCACCACGTCCGGCCTTTTTTTTTTTTTTTTTTTTTTTTTTGAGACAGAGTCTCGCTCTGTTGCCCAGGCTGGAGTGCAGTGACGTGATCTCGGCTCAGTGCAACCTCTGCAGCTTCCACCTCCTGAGTAGCTGGAACTACAGGCATGTGCACTAGGCCTGGCTAATTTTTTTGTATCATTAGTAGACAAGGGGTTTCACCATGTTGGCCAGGCTGGTCTCTGACCTCAAGCGATCCACCTTCCTTGAACTCCTATAGTGCTGGATTACAGGTGTGAGCCACCGTGCCCAGCCAGGAATAATGTTTAGATAAGAAAAAATATTGGCTGGATGCGGTGGCTCACCCCTGTAATCCCAGCACTTTGGGAGGCTGAGGTGAGTGTATTACTTGAGCTCAGGAGATCGAAACCAGCCTGGCCTATATGGTGAAACCTCGTTCATCTCTACTAAAAATACAAAAATTAGCCAGATGTGGTGGAACATGCCTGTACTCCCAGCCACTTGGGAGGCTGAGGTGGGAGAATCACTTGAACCCGGGAGGTGGAGGTTGCAGTGAGCCGAGATCATGCCACTGCACTCCAGTCTGGGTGATAGAGTAAGACTCCATCTCAAAAAAGAAAAAGAAAAAAGAAGAAAAGAAAAAGAAAAAGACACTATACAATCCATAAAGAAAACTAACAAATTTGACTATATTCAAATGTGTATTTGTACACAAGATACCACAAACAAGGTTAAAAGAGGAGACTCAAAAACACAAGGAGAAAATATTAGTAACCAACATAACCTAGAAAGAATTAGTATTAAAGAATACATAAATAATTCTTGAAAATCAATGAGAAAATGATAACCAAAAAGGAAAATTAGAAAAATTTATGAAAAGGCAATTGACAGTAAATCTGTGGAAAAATGGTTGTTCTCCTAAGTGATCATGGAAATGCAAATAAAAATCATAATGTAATACCATTTCATACCAATCAGACTGGCACAAACTTAAGAATATGATAACATTAAGGATTACCAAGTCAATCAACAGGAATTCTTATATATTGCTTGTGGTAGTGTGAACTGGAATAATAACTGAAACCAATTAGATTGCACCAGGTAAGACTGAAGATTCTAGTACCTGAAGACCCAATAATTCAGCTTCTGGAAATGTATCCTAGAGAAACTCTCATATATATACATTAAGAGACCTCTATAATAGGGGTCAGTAAACTTTTTCTGTAAAGGGCTGGGTGGCAAATATTTTAGGCTTTATGGACTACATCATCTCTAGCACAACTACTCAGCTCTGCTGTGAATGTTTTAGATAATATGTAAATAAATAGGCATTGCCGTGTTCCAATTAAAGTTTATGGACCCTGGGATTTGATTTTCATATAACTTTCATGTGTCACAAAAGGTTATTCTTCTTTTGAATTTTTTTCAACCATTTAAAAATCTGAAAACCATTCAGGTGCAGTGGCGCACAGCTGTAATCTTAGCACATTGGGAGGCCGAGGCAGGTGGATCACTTGAGCTCAGGAGTTCAAGAACAGCCTGGGCAACATGGTGAGACCCTGCCTTTACAAAAACACAAAAAATTAGCCAGGAATGGTGGCATGCACCTGTAGTCCCAGCTACTCGGGTGGCTAAGGTGGGAAGATGGCTTTAGCCCAGGAGGTCGAGACTGCAGTGAGCCGAGATTTAGCCACTGCACTCCAGCCTGAGCAATATCCTGTATCAAAAAAAAAAAAAAAAAAGTAGAAACCATTCTTAGCTCATGGACCACACCACACAAAAATAGGTGGCAGGCTAGATTTGGTTCATTGGTTGTAATTTGCCAACTCCTCTTCTATAAGAATGTTTCATCAGTCTTGTTTGGTAGCAAAATAATAGATACAACCTAAGTCGTCTTTCTGTGAGTGAATACACTTTTATTATTTATTTATTATTATTATTATTTTTGAAATGGAGTCTTGCTCTGTTGCCAGGCTGGAGTGCAGTTGCACGATCTCGACTCACTGCAATCTCTGCCTCCCGGGTTCAAGCAATTCCCCTTCCTTATAGTCTCTATACTTGCTTATATGTTTGAAATATTTCATAATTTGAGAATTATTTAAGATATTAGTTTGCATAATATTAACATGGTACAAAGTGCACATCTTGGTTTGGAAGAAAGTTTGGAGAAGAAAACAGAGCTCTAAACTTAGGACATCTTGGTCTTAAATCCCAGGCTCTACCAGGAACTAGCAGAATGTAACCTCAGATACTTCTTTTAACATCTTTGTATCAAATAGAGAAAGTCCTATTTGATTCACAGTGTATCACCTGTTTGAAAGCCTTCTGAGAAGCATAAAACACTCAAAATCCAAGAAAGTATTCTTTTTTTTTTTCAAAACACACACACACACATACACACACACACACACACACGCGCATACACCTCATTTTAAATCTTTTTCATTGTGAAATACAGCCCACATACAGCAAAGTACATAAAACATTAACATTATCATAAAGTGAAACCATGTAGCCACAACCCAGATCTAGAATACTGCCAGCTCCTAGAAATCCCTAGTGCCCCCACCAACCTTGGCAATCACTTCCTTGCTTTTTTCCCCCAAGGTGGTATCTTTTTTTTTTTTTTTTTAAGACAGAGTCTTAACCTGTCACCTAGGCTGGAGTGCAGTGGCGCGATCTCAGCTCATGGCAACCTCCGCCTCCCGGGTTCAGGCGATTCTGCTGACTCAGCCTTCCAAGTAGCTGGGATTACAGGCATGCGTCACCACACCTGGCTAATTTTTATATTTTTAGTAGAGACGGGGTTTCACTGTGTTGGTCAGGCTGGCCTCAAAGGCCTGACTTCAAGTGATTCGTCCTCCTCGGCCTCCCAAAGTGCTGGGATTACAGGTGTAAGCCACTGCTCCAGGCCAAGGTGGTATTTTTGTTTGTAGCTCTTAGAAATTCCGAGTGCCCCCACCAACCTTGGCAATCACTTCTTTGCTTTTTCCCCCCCAAGATGGTATCTTTGTTTGTTTCAAGGTAATATTCTTGCTAACATTTGCTGGGACCAGAATTCTTACACTATGTCAACACAAAGAGATTTGGAATGTCTCTGGGCTCAGGGAGAAGGGATCGGGAAGTTCCTGGCTTGATTTTTGCTGAGCACTTCCTTTTTTTTTTTTTTTTTTTTTTTTTTTACAAAAAGGAAGGCCCAGGCTTATGGTGTGCCATAAATAGCAGTACAGCCTGCCACACACTTGAGTTTGTAATGTGTAGTAGACACTGTGTTTGGGATTGTGTAAACTTATTTAATCCCTAAAACAGCCCTGTGAGATAAGAAAATGGAGGTTTTCTAAGGTCAAAGAGCCAAAGGGAAAGGTAAAGGAAAGAAAAGTTGTATTTAATTCATAAATATTCAAGGCTAATGTAATTTACTTAAATTCTTTTTCCAGGTAAAATGCACAAAGCATAGCTCAATGTGACTGATTTTTTCATTTCATTTTGCCTCTTCAATGTATTTATATAATTGCCATTTATTTTACCTCTGTAGAACTTAAAATTTTTTTTCTTGGATCAAAGAATTTTGGACACATTTAGGTTTCTCTCAAATATATTTTATATATAAAAGACTATACAAACAATATGTATATGTCTTATATCCATACATATAGTCATATGTAGAGTCAGGCATATAGTCAGCCATGCCAGAAATCTGCCAGTGTAGGTAATGAATGTTCAATTGACAAAAGGTGGAATAGTTTGGCTGCTTTACTCTTTGGGCTCATCTAAACATGCATATCACAAACTCAGGATAAAAGCAAAGCCTCATCTGAATTGTGAAAATAGATAGTCCAATCTAACCTGGGAAGATTGCTTGCCTGCAGTAAATGGCCATCAGTCTACGTGAATGCTCAGAAAGACACTTCTAAAAATAAAAGCAGCCGACCTAATGGAGAAAAGAGACATCACTGGACATTTTGACTATGGTTTTATTTCACTCAATTGCTGAGTATATGCTGAGTTAGAAAAAATAACATTCAATATATAGTTTCCAGGTGCCTGCTCTGTCCAAGGCACTATGTGGGGGAGGTCCAGGGACACAAAAATGAGTGAGCCATCATCCCAACCATTAAGGAGGTTATAGTCTAGTGAGGGGAAAGATAAGACGTAACACAGATAACTACTTATATGAGGCAATGTGTGATAAGAATTATGAGAAAGAAGCAAAGGGGAAATGAGCCAATAGTTATTTGAGTTCTTTTTATGAGCCAGGTATGTTTCAAATGTCATCTTATTTCAATCTTATGATAATGTGAGAAGGTAGGTCTTATGTCCAATTCAAGGAACTAGGGAAGCACCAAGAACTTACCAAGGACCACACTAGTAAATGGCACACTGAGATTCAAATCCAGATATGTCCTGCCCAAAGGCATTGTTTCTAACAACTCCAAAGATTTAAGGGCCATATGATCTACCAAAAGGGGGTCCTTTACTGACCATGTATCTCAGAATGATGAATAATGACCAAGGAGGATAAAACATTCTATGATGACTTTAGACATCATCATGTGTGCCATCCAAGGAGGGCGACCTGGAGCTATTTTCTCAGTCTAGAGTATGACACATTTCGGCTGGAAAACATGAAGCAAGCTCTGATCAACAGGCATTTTCCTGCATCTGCCATCAGCTTCAAACTCTGCTTTTAAAAAGACACAAGTGATTGTTTTTCATGTGATTACTAACACGCTGGATATGTTTTCATAAAATAGAGGGGAAAAACCCAACTCAGCCTTCCTGTATAAATTGTAGGGGTCCATTTTCATTTTCATTCTTATAGAAGCAGTCGTTTTGATTCTTAATTTTCTTTTTGTTCAGGCAATTGTGCGGCCTGAGTGTCCTCTGTTCAGTTGCTTGCCTTCACTTGAAAACCTGTTCTATGGTTTCTCGAGAGCTACCAACACTGTCATAATTATTTTGCAAGGCAAATGAACATAAATGTAGATTTTCATCATGTATAGAATCAACTAACAATCAGCAAAAGTTCTTCCATATGAGTTGTGTGGCATAGAAGGGATGCTAGAAGATTAGCCCAGAAGGGACAACTCAGCACTCTGGTTTAACTTCAGTTCTGCCAGTAAGCCACTAGGCTGACTGTGTTGCCTCCTGGCAGCATCTCTGTTTCCAAGCAGGCAGTGACTAATGACGCTTGTCACCGGTTGTCTTCCATGAAGGGCTAATACAGTTTAACTAATGAAAGATAACACCATTTCTCAAAATGGTATAAACCATAGTAGAAATTAAAATAATAGGAAATAATCTCACCCATGTTTTGCCTGGCACAGATTTGCTTGACTCTGAGAAAGCTGGCTTCATGACAAGATTTGAGATCTTAGTCCAGATTACTACAATTTTAGCTTTTCAATGATGTTAAACATAGCTAAAATTCTAGTGTCTGGTATCTCTGTTTCTACTTTGATGAGAACCAATATAAACATTAAAAGATAAAAAGCAACAATACTGTTGAGTGGTAACAGATGCATAGGCTGGTGAAATAGTATGGGACAGCTGTATGTCTCTCAAACAATTCTAATGTACTAGGTGCTAATAATACTTCTACAGTCTGAAACCTTTACTCTCTATACTATACATGATATAATGAATGAGGGGTTGGTATGTAGTCTGATTTTCACGAGTTATCTCAGGTCAGTAGGTTTTAAAAATCTCTAGTCACTTACAAGTATAACTCTAAATACTTGAGCCCTGAGGAAAAGTGAGAGTTCCCAGTGAAATTGAGGGACCATAATGGTTCTTAACAGTGTGGTGTGCTTTGGTTAAACACTCAGTTCATATGCTTTTAATTTGTGTGTAATGATCTGGTGAATTGTCAATCTGTCCTTTTTAAAGGAGCGTGTAAGAAAATAAGATGTACATAAATGTGCACTGGTAAAATATGGCCTCGTTCTCATTTTGAAACTGTTTTCATTGCACAGTGAGAATAAAAGTATGTGAGAGTTGATCTTTGATGTCAATGGTGCTAAATATAACATGACAAGCAAATATGTGATTCACACACCCTTCCTCAGAAATGAGTAAAATATGATCAAAAGTTTCATCTTCTAAATATTTCATTTTCTTCAATATATTTTTCACCATCTGAAATTACCTCATTTATTTATTTGTATCTTTTTTTTTTTTTTTTTTTTGAGATGGAGTCTGACTCTGTTGCCCAGGCTGGAGTGCAGTGGTGCGATCTTGGCTCGCTGTAGCCTCCGCCTCCCGGGTTCAAGCTGTTCTTGTGCCTCAGCCTCCTGAGTAGCTGGGATTACAGGTGCATGCCACCATGCCCACCTAATTTTTGTATTTTTAGTAGAGATGGGGTTTCACCATGTTGGCCAGGCTGGTCTCGAACTCCTGACCCCAGGTGATGCGCTCTCCTCAGCCTCCCAAAGTGTTGGGATTACAGGTGTGAGCCACTGCACTGGGCCTATTTGTATACTTTTAAATTATCTGTCTCTTCCAAAGTCAAATGAAACTCCATCAGGCAAGGGGTGCGGTGTCTTGGTCACTGCTGAACCTCTGGTGCCTAGAACATTGCCTGGCATATAAATAAGGGCTCAGTAAATACTTATTAAATAAAGGAATTAATATAAATTAAAAGCATTCAGTGAACTACTTTAGAATTATATTTATATGGTTCTTGAGTCAACTTGACTGATGCCTCCACAAACACAATGTCTACCAGCTTAGCTTAATGCCTTGTAATGATGGGATCAATACATGTTTAGTGAAGGGGTACAGGTAGAGTAAAAAGTTCCAAAAACCACAGTACACTGGTTAGAAACAGTAAATCCTTTGGCATTAAACTTCAGCAACAGACTTATTTTTTGTTTTTGATGCTCTCTTCTTTTTATTTAAGCATGCTTTTTTTATTGTGATATAGTTCATAATGGTGAGATGCACAGATCTCAAGTATATAGTTGATGTGTTTTGACAAATGAATATACCATCACCCACATGTAACCTACATTCTGATCAAGATATAGAGCTTTAAATCATTTCAGAAAGTTCCTCTGTACCATTTTCTAGTCAGTTCACTTCCCCCTCCCCTTTAAGCAATTGCTGTTCTGTTTTCTATCGTTGCTAGAGTAGCTTTGCTTGTTCTTAAACTTTATATTAATAGAAGCACACAATATATACTCTTTCACTTTTGGCTTCTTTTGTGAAATATGTCTGTGAAATTCATTAACGTTGTACACACCACTAATGTGTTTCTTCTTATTGCTGAGTAATATTCCCTTCTATCAATATATCATAATTTATTCATTCTCCTGTTGATGGACATTTGGATTGTTTCCAGATTGGGACTGTTACAAATAAAGCAAGTGTAAATGTTCATCTATGGATCTTTGTGGACATATGTCTTAATTTATCCTGGACAAATATGTAGAGGTAGGATTGCTGGGTCACAATGTAAGTAAGGGTATGTTTATCTTTTTAATTTTATTTTTTATTTATTTATTTTTGAGACGGAGTCTCCCTCTGTCGCCCAGGCTGAAGTGCAGTGGCGCGATCTCGGCTTACTGCAAGGTCCGCCTCCCGGGTTCACGCCATTCTCCTGCCTCAGTCTCCGAGTAGCTGGGACTAAAGGCGCCCGCCACCACGCCCGGCTAATTTTTTTGTATTTTTAGTAGAGAGGGGGTTTCACCGTGTTAGCCAGGATGGTCTCGAGCTCCTGTCCTCGTGATCCGCCGGCCTCGTCCTCCCAAAGTACTGGGATTACAGGCGTGAGCCACCGCACCTGGTTGTGTATGTTTATCTTTATAAAACCATGCCAAATAGTTCTTCAAAAGAAGTACTATTTTGCACTCCAACCAACAATGTATGAGAGTTCTAGTTATTCCATATAATTGCCAATATTTGGTATTATCAGTCTTTTAAATTTTAGCCATTCCAGGAGGTGTTGTATTCATTGCACTAACTAGCAGTTTCCTGATGATTAATGACGTTTTCATTTTCTTACTAACCATTTGTATATTTTTTGATGAAGTGTCTGTTTAAGACTTTCGCCCATATTTTCTTTGGGTTCTTCTTCTTTTTATTGTTGAGTTATGAGAGTTCCTGATTTATTCTTGATACAGTTCCTTTTTCTGATATTTGATTATGATTGTTTTCTCCAAGTCTCTGGCTTGCCTTTTTTATTTTTTATTTTTTTAGTGGTATCTTTTAATGAGCAGAGTTTGAAATTTTGGTGAAGTCCAATTTATTAAGTTTTGAATGGTTTCTGCTTTCTGTGTCTTAGAAATCTTTGCTAAGGCCAATGTTGCAAAATTATTTTCCTATGTTTTCTTTTAAAATTTCCATCCCAAATTAATTTTTGTGCACTTACAAAAAATATAACAGTTTTTATCTACCTTTGTAGAAGCTCTCAGAAATGCTGGGACTCTATGTAAGTCTCCTGGGATCCTGTAATGAAAACTATTTTATTAAAACAAAAGTTTATTGCCTAAAGTAAAAGTGATTTTGATTGATGAAACATGCATTTAAATAATTAAATTATTATTTAGTCACTTTATTCAAAAACTGAACACTAAGACAATTCTGAGTCATTTCTATTAATGGAGACTAACATGGGCACAGATGATGTGTCTTGGATAATTTCATTACTGTTGTTTATAGTTGCAGGGTTTTTCCTTTGTTTTTATTTATTGACAATTATATTGCCTTTCATTTCATGTGTAAGCATCAGTAATTTAAAGAAGGTAGCCCGGAAACATTTTGGAAGGTGGTCTGACACTGAATTTTTTCCCTTCATAACCTAGAACACATAGACTTGACTGAAGATTTTCCTTTTTATTGTGTTCTATGTATTGACTGAATTTCAAATCAGTACATAAAAATTTTCCTTGTTAAAGCTATACAGTATTTGGTTATCTTTAATGTTAAATTAAATCACAGAATAATAGAAAAAGGTTGAGATTAGGATTCTGAGGATCCTTAGTTTGAACGTTGTCTTTCCCCTAACCTGCTTTTATTACCAGTATGAATTTAAGCAAGGTACCTAATTCTTTTTTTTTTTTTTTTTTTTTGACACAGAGTCTCGCCCAGTTGCCCAGGCTGGAGTGCAGTGGCGCAATCTTGGCTCACTGTAAGTTCTGCCTCCCAGGTTCTTGCCATTCTCCTGCCTCAGCCTCCCGAGTAACTGGGACTACAGGTGCCCTCCACCACGTCCGGCTAATTTTTTGTATTTTTAGTAGAGACGGGGTTTCACCGTGTTAGCCAGGATGGCCTCCATCTCCTGACCTTGTGATCCGCCGGCCTCGTCCTCCCAAAGTGCTGGGATTACAGGTGTGAGTCACCGTGCCCGGCCGCAAGGTACATAATTCTTTTGAGCATCAGTTTCCTCAGCTGTAGAATGGGTAATAGTTAGGTCAGAATTGTTGCAAATACTAAATGCAATCTTGTATGTAAAACACCTGTCAAGTATTTGTTGTTTAATAAATATTACACCCTTCCACCACATTTTCTAACTCTTGAGTTATTACCTCCAGGAAAGAATATAATGATACACAAATTCCAGGAATTGAATTTTTCTCTATCAGCCTATACAGTGTTCCTCAGACTAGGATCTAGAACCTCTTGAAATCTTCAACAGATTCTTAAGGGTTAGAGGATTCTCCAGAGGATTTTTAGAAATAAATAGTTTTTATTGCAATGATCATCTTAAAATATTAAAATAGGCAGGGTCTAAAACATCTGAATATTCACCTTATAACTAAATATTGTCATGAGATTTCAATATGAATCTGCATGGTTTGCCATGCCATCTTACTTAGCTAACAGATTGTCAGTGTGACAGTGTTTGTTACTGGCTCCTATTAGGTGGGCATGTCCTGCTATCTAAATGACAGCAATGGCTAGTGTCTGCCACTATGCTTATGTTGAATTACTTGTAAATGAAGTCAAAATTTCTTTTTCTCAGTGATAATACATACATGAATAATATTTTCAATTACCAAGACTTTAGTTTCTTATGGTTTCAATAAATCAATATTTTGATTTCACATAATGAAAATAACATGATTGACTAATGTACTACTTTGTAGGGGCTAGTAAGAAATGAACAAGGACAGATTGAGTAATGTAAGTGATATATTTGTACCAGGCAAAAGCCAAATGCTTTCAGACACGTTGTACCAATAAAAGTGTAACAGTAATTTGAATATTCTAAAATGAAAACAGGATGGAAATAATAATAAAATTCAATTTTTGATTAATTTTGAAATGGTGTAAATGAGTGACTTTTGGTATCTACTAATCACCTTGTGAAATTCTGCCCTCTCAAGCCTCATTCATACGGCAGACGTGGTGCTGAGCCTGTTTGAAAAACCACAAACTGTGTGATGCCTGTGTCAGAATTGTTTCACTACAGAAACCTGTCTGCCCTGTTTTGAGAGTGAGAGGGAATTTTTGAGGACACAGACTATCTCCATTAATCTTTTTCTCTTTTGCTAACGATTGTTGCAATATTGGCCAAATAGAGTCCCATGCAGATATAAATAAAACACAGTGAGAAGTCTTGTTTCTTCTTTATCTTCAATGAGCTAACTATAAATTCAAGACCGAAACTTTAAAAATAGCTTTACACTTTGGGAGGCTGAGGTGGGCGGATCACGAGGTCAGGAAATAGACCATCCTGGCTAACATGGTGAAACCCCGTCTCTACTAAAAATACAAAAAAATTAGCCGGGCGTGGTGGCGGGCGCCTGTAGTCTCAGCCACTCAGGAGGCTGAGGCAGGAGAATGGCGTGAACCCGGTAGGTGGAGCTTGCAGTAAGCCCAGATGGCACCACTGCACTCCAGTGTGGGTGACAGAGCGAGACTCTGTCTCAAAAAAAAAAAAAAAAAAAAAAAAAAAAAGCGTTAAAATAGTCTTAATAATTAAAACTAACTGCAGGTAATCTTTCTTATTCCAAATTTCAGCAAAATCTAATTGGATATATATTTAGTGGTGATTTAAATTATACTGTTATACTAACTCCATGCTGCATTAAATGATACAGCTTTAGGCCAGGCGTGGTGGCTCACACCTATAATCCCAGTACTTTGGGAGGCCAAGGCCTCACTTGAGGTCAGGGATTTGAGACCAGTGTGGCCAACATGGTGAAACCCCCTCTCTACTAAAAATACAAAATCAGCCGGGTGTGGAGGTGCATGCCTGTAATCCTGGCTCCCCGGGAGGCTGAGGCATGAGAACTGCTGGAGGCTGGGAGGCGGAGGTTGTGATGAGCCTGGGTGACACATCAAGACTGTCTCCAAAAAAAAAAAAAAAAGGTATGGCTAATATTTTCGTAAACTCAAAGTGGTGATTTAGTTTCAGCCAACTGCATTATCTACTGCAGTACATTAATAAATTAATGCTGTTAATTTGAATTTTATTAATTTGTACTTTCGTGTCAAATTTGCAAATCTGCTTTTGTTTTAGAGCTGTGTAACAGCTATAAGAGAAAGGAGTTTATGCCGTTTTGTGTTTATATTTATTTAAAGAACAATAGAAGGAATTTAAGTAACAATGGAGATCTTGGGAGAATTTTGTGTTTTAAAAGAGGACATATATAAATCACCTGTGAGAAATTGTTTTAGCTCTTTTAACATTACATTGTTCAGTAATGCCATAACTCTAAAATTAAGTTTTCATATTATTTCTGTACACATCTGAGCATTTAAAACAATTTACTTTATTATTATTATTTTTTTTTACTGACAGTGTTCTCACTCTGTCACCCAGGCTGCAGTGTAGCAGTTTGATCATACTTCACTGCAGCGTTGAACTCCTGGGCTAAAGCTATCTTCAGCCTCACAAATAGCTAGGACTATAGGAGCATGCCACTGGGCATGATATATATATATATATCCAGTATACAGAGTCCCACACAGATATAAATAAAACACAGTGAGAAGCCTTGTTTCTTCTTTATCTCCAATGGTCTAACTATAAATTCAAGACTGAAACTTTAAAAATAGCTTAAGAATTGTCTTAATAATTAAACTAACTTCAGGTAATCTTCAGGTATATACACCCAGTATATACCTCTCTCTCTCTATATGTAAATATACACCCAGTATATCTCTCTCTATATAGATATATGTACAGATATATAGATATATCGATATATCTATCTTTTTCTGTGTTTGTGGTTATAATTCTTTTCTTTCACAGCTTTTGAAAAGTAATAAAAACAATATGTTCTTTCCCCCTCAAAAGAATTAGGCAAAAACGACATTCCTGTTGAGTTAAATTGCCCAATTACATACATATGTCGATATATGTATGCCCAATTACATATATCGATATATCTATATCTATATATAAATATATAGATATACTGGGTGTATATATAGAGAGAGAGGTATATATTGGGTGTATATACCTGAAGATTATAAATGTAGATCTATATATAGAAATATATAAATATATATAAACATATATAATATATATAGATATATAGAGATATCTCTCTATGTAGAGAGAGAGATAGGGAGGCTCGGGTCTCACTAAGTTTCCCAGGTGGTCTTGAACACTTGGTCTCAAGGGGTCCTCCCACCTTGGCCTCACAAAACTCTGGGACTTCACCAGGTCTACAACCATTTATAAAGATTTTTTTCCCCCAATGGATTTATCTCCTGCTAACCTTCAAACATTTCTTTTTCTTTTTTGTGCTAAGTCTTTTCCTTCATTTCAGAACGGAAAGAGTTTTAAGTAGTCATCTGGGAATGCAGCCTAACTCTGAAGGCCCATATAGCTTGTAGGGACATCAAGTTCATGACCCTATAACTCTGATCGTCCTTCTAACTATAGATTCTTCTAACCATGTATCCTTTAATAAACTGATTAGTTGTAAGGTTTTAAAGAGAGAACATGAAAGAATTTTGATATTCTTCTTCAAATCATAAAATTGAACATCAATTTACTGCTTCCTAGCTTTGAAGTCACAAAGCAGAAACAGCTTATTGGAAAGATAGAGCATTAGAAGAAATATATCAAAGCACATTTTATTTGTAATTGGCCAATTTAACTCAACAGGAATGTCGTTTTTGCCTAATTTTTTTGAGGAGGAAAGAACATAGTGTTTTTATTACTTTTCAAAAGCTGGGAAAGAAAAGAATTATAACCACAAACATGGAAAAAGATAGGCTTAGCAATAATTCCTGTGGGCTCACCTTTCTGTTCCTTTTTCTGTTTTTGGCTCAGCAATACCAGAAACTCGTATATGATTTCACACTATTTTCTTTTGGTACATCAGAAAATTGGATACCAATTAAAAATTTTCTCAATTACTGATTTTTAGTAGGTTTCTGCTTCAAAATATTGTTTTCAGGAAGGGGTAAAACGACCAAAGGAAGGAGAAAAAGCAGCAAAACTCCAGTTATTGGTAAATGTGCCATAGTCCTCATTCAAGGTGCCGTTTTAACGCAACACAGGCAAACATTTGCCCTTCACTTACTTCAATATATGAAATACTGTAACCAAATAAATACCAGAGGCTTTGATCTTTGGCCCTCATCTCACAACCCTCAGGGATATGACTTGAACAGTATGATTTTTGCTGTAGTTAAAAATCAGAATATTTAACACTACTAGAGTATTTCTTGACAGTAGGTCTGTCCTGTACGTTTCTATCCTAACAGGGTTAGGATTAGAGTGCCAGGAGGTATAAGGACGTACAAGAATGCTACTCCAGTTCAACTCTAAGGGAACGATGTAATTCCTCAAATTCACCTCTCAGCCTGTTTTTCAGCGTTCCTGTGTTCGGCTGCCAGGGGAGAAAGTAGCGGTCGAGGGAAGACACCTGTGAAGGGGCGTGGCTACTCGCGCGGGCTCCTCCATCCCTGACCCCAGAGGCCCCTGCACAGAATGGACGGAGGAGCTGCTGTACTAGAGGGGAGTGGCCGCCCTGTCCAAGGTCTTCAGCTCCCGACCCGACGGGCGCCTATGCACACCGGCCGGAGACAGTCACGCAGATGCCAGTGTAGTCCACGGCAGCTTAGAACGTGGTGCCGACCGCTCCAGAACTGAGTGGTCGAGTCGTTGCTAGGACTCTCCCAGAGAGTTGAACTCTGGGCTCACTTCGGCAAAGTCTGTTGGCACAAGGCCCCAGTGTCACTGGCGAAATATCGGTGAAAATTTCCACGTTTTGCGGAGGACCCCTGCTCGACCTAGTGACCTAGCGGGCCAACCGCCTCCCCAGCTCCCAGAGAGGCTTCGGAGAGACGCCAAGCGCTCCAGGCCGGGCCGGTCCTCCGCGCTCCACTGCTGCCGCACGGACTGCCAGACTCCCGGCATGCTCCGCGGACTGAGCTCCGCAGCAAGAGAACTCAAAGCCCCGGGCCTGGGTCCCACGCGGGGCCCCTTACCCAAGGTGCCCCGGGTGCTCATTTGCATGTCCCACCCAACAGGTAAACCTGATAGGTCAGTCGCGGCCGGGTACGGCCTGGCGGTCAGAGCACCAAACGCACGAGCTTGTGATGCAGTTCTATTGCATGAAATTCTCCTAAAGGCCCCAAGAGGAACGGGAAAGTGCGCGGTTCGCTCACCGTAAGCAAAACAGGAGAGAGACTCCCGTGCCTTATAAGGCCTGCGGACAGAGCTGTTTACGTGCTCGCTTCGGCAGCACATATACTAAAATTGGAACGATACAGAGAAGATTAGCATGGCCCCTGCGCAAGGATGACACGCAAATTCGTGAAGCGTTCCATATTTTTGCGTAGTCTGCGAAAGTCATTTCAGTATCTGCTAACTAGCACTAAGGAAATAATGTGAATCTAAGCAAAAATGGGTGGCACCCAATGACGAAATTGTGGTTTTCAATACAAAAAATTTGTGTAAGGAGATCTATGAAGTGGGAACGGAGCAGAGTCACCCGTGGAATGTCGTCTGCGAATATATCGTTAATACGCATTTTGGAAATGGAGAAAGGTCACCTTGTGCCTTCTTCATTGAACTTTTCATTCTGAAATAGACTTACGGTCTTGTCTCCCCAAACAACACAAACTCCAGAGCCCCAGCTTGTTTGGCTTTTGTTCAATAGAAGACCACCTGGCATATAAATTGTTCAATGACCCCTTAGTAAATCTTTCCTAAACTAATAAATCTCTACTAAAGGAAGGAAACATTAGCGCTCATTTGTGGCGCCTACTTTGTGCCATTCTCCATCATTTTAGACTTGAGTGCTTACACCCTTTTTCTCTTAGACTGCGAGCTGCACAAAGGAAAGGAATGCTACTAAGGACTGGTATTATTGGAGATCAATGTTGGCCTTTGCCTATGGATTCAAGAGCTCCAGGACCCATTTGAATACTGGCCACACAGTAGCAAGGTCCATCTGGATCTGTTTTCACCAGCCTTCTGTTTTCATGTATCCTCTAAGAAGTACTTAGGCCGGTTTACATAAATCGGACAGATTCTGTGATGGGAAATTCGATTAGGAGGAATGTTCATTGCCCAGCCTGAAAGCATATTTTAATCAGTGAAAACAAGTGTTTGGGTGCAGATAGGAGGACCACCTGGGTAACTTAATAGTAACGTGACTGGGCGCCTTGAAGATGGAGGCTGTGGAGGAAGGGAGCCCACCGGGGCGACAGAACCGGTGGGAGGCCCAGACAGCGTCGTAGAAGTCCACTGGGCCAAGTCCGCGAGCAGGAAAATGCAGGTCTAGAGAGATCTTGACCACCACCGTGTCTTGTGGTAACCTTCGTGAACCGCGGAAAATATGGAACGCTTCACGAATTTGCGTGTCATCCTTGCGCAGGGGCCATGCTAATCTTCTCTGTATCGTTCCAATTTTAGTATATGTGCTGCCGAAGCGAGCACGTAATTGGCTCTGTCCACAGGCCTTATAAGGCACGGGAGTCTCTCACCTGTTTAGTTACGGTGAGCGAATCGCGCGCTTTCCCGTTCATCTTGGGGCCTTTAGGAGAATTTCATGCGATAGACCCGCATCACAAGCTCGTGCGTTTGGTGCTCTGCCGCCAGGCCGTACCCGGCCGCGACTGACCTGTCAGGTTTACCTGTTGGGTGGGACATGCAAATGAGCACCCGGGGCACTTTGGGTAAGGGGCCCCGCGTGGGACCCAGGCCCGGGGCTTTGAGTTCTCTTGCTGCGGAGCTCAGCCCACGGAGCATGCCGGGAGCTGCCAACGCTGCGGCCGCCTCGGACCGCGCGGCGGGGTCCAGCGCCCAGGCGAGCTGGAGACACCCTGATAACGAGGCTCCTGCTGCACCGAGAGGGCCGGCCCGGGGTCGGCGCGACACCTTTAGAACAGGTCGTTTCACCATAAACTTCCTCTGACGATAAATTTTTTTTTTAAAGTAATTAACCTACCATTATCACACCTAGAAAATTAAAGTAATTCCTTCATGGCACCTAATATTCAGTCTACTTTCAAATTTCCTTATTTCAGAAATTCCTTATTACAGTCGAATTGTCATAGAGATCCAAACAAGGTCCCACGTTGTATTCGGTTGCTACGACCCTGGGTCTCTGTTGTCCTCTAATTGCCCTCGCCTCGTTTTTCTTCATGTCATTCATATACTGAGGGATATTTGCCCTGTGGAATGTCACAGATCTTGGGATTTGGCCCATTACTTACGGATGGTGTCGTTTAACTTGTTTCTCTAGCCTCCATGTTTCTTGAAAATTTATAGTTAGGGGTGATGGACTCATTCGATTCTGGGTCAGTTGTGTTGTGTTTTGTTTTGAAGCCCGCACGGCTTCAAACACAGTGGTAGGGTGTGTGCTTACTGCACCTCAGCGAGAGTCGTGTATCCGCTGGCTGTCCCGGCATGAGTGATGCCTACCCCTGACCTGTGGGTGCAGGTGGTCAGCCGTCTGACCCCTCACACTATAAAGTTTCCCAGAAATCTTTCCTTTAATGGTTTTAGGATACACCCATGAACAATATCCAAGTAGAAGGTCTGGTCTGGTGGTTTGCTTGCTTTTTGTTTTGTTTTGAGGACACATTGTAGTTGTACATATTTATGGGGTGCAATTTGATGTTTCGATACATGTCTATGTTGTATAACGATCCAACCAGGGTAGTGTATCCACCACCTCATGCATTTATCCTTTCTCTGTGGTGAGAACATTCAGTAGCCTCTCCTCTAGTTATTTTGTGGTATACAAAATTTTACTGTTAACCGTCTTCACCCTACTGTGCAATAGAACATCAGATTTTTTTCCCTGTTCTTTAATTGTAGCTTTGTACCCATTAACCAATGTTTATAAACAAACATTGTGAGTTTGTGAGTTATAAGTTTACTTGTGAGTTATAAGGATGTAACCCCATGGCCTATGGTGGCTAAGTTCTGCATCCCATGGAAGAGATTGAGAGAATAATAAGATCAGGGAAATAAGTTAGGAAAGAGTGTTGATACCACTTGAGTCTCTGGATCATTTGATCCCATGACCGGGTGCTTTCCATAGTTGTTTGGTTACTTGTTCTAGCAAATTACTCTTCTTAGGTTAGATTAAAGTTGTTTTTGCCAAATGCAAATATGAGATCTTAAACATTTTTGAGTTTAGCATGTCTTCACACTGCACACTTGCAACATTAAAACCCTATTGGCTTCTGCTAAACTCAAAACTATTTAAGATCCCGTATTTGCATTTTGACAAAAACAGCTCTAGTATTAGTACCCGTGGTTAAGTATATATGAATTTCCAATCACTTTTTTTTAGGAGGAAATAGTGTTCTTTTTCAAATCTTTATAGGAAATTTATGAGGTAGGTGGCTATTTAATTAAATAATATTTTGTATGATTTGACTCATTTGAGAAGGATGAATTTTTTTTTGAGATGGGAGCCTCTGTCAACCAGGCTGGAGTGCAGTGGTGCGATCTCGGCTCACTTCAACCTCCACCTCCCAGGTTCAAGTGATTCTCTTGCCTCACCTTCCCAAGTAGCTGGGACTACAGGCCTGTGCTACCATGCCCTGTCTATGTATTTTTAGTAGAGACGGGGTTTCACCATGTTGGCCAGGTTGGTCTGGAACTCCTGACCTCAGGTGATCCATCCGTTTTGGCTTCCCAAGGTGCTGGGATTACAGGCGTGAGCCACCGCGCTCTGGCCCCCCACCCTCACCATGAGCCTTACTTAACAGGAATTATTAACAAATTGGCTTTAAGAAATTTATTTAAAGGATTTTTTCAATGAGACAAATGTTTTATTTTTATATTCTGGAACATTTGAACTCATCAATAAACATAATAATTTTAATTATTTACATTAACTGAAATAAAACAACTACCTTTTCTTTGTGACATGTAAAACTATGGTGCATTTTGCAATCAACAACGTTTTAGATCCAAAGAGATGTATCTTATTTTTTGGAAGAGGAAACTGAGGCTGATATAAGTGTAGTGACCTTCCTGGGCAAGATTGGCCACTGGTCCTACCATCTTCTGATGCCAAATTCATTGCTCTTTTTACTGCACCACTTGTAGTATTACTAGGTCATACTATTTGCAGTAAACTACAAAGAAAAAGATAAAGCCTGCCATTTTACAATTATGTTTCTGAGTTCTGCTCATTTGACTGCAACAACAAAACAGCACACACTATGTAGAAAGCTGACCTTGTTCTTTTTCTTTTTACTCACAGAAAGGGCACATTCAGTGATGTGACAGAATTGAAAGTAAAAAACCACAGGTCATTTCCTCTTCAGGAATTTTGCTCTAATTAAAAAGAAGAAGAAACTCATCCTAAATCCTCACATCCTCTTTAGCAAGGAACAGATGAGTCATTTAGAACCACAGCATCAATGACCAGCGTCACCTGGTGTGAAATTGGTGAACTCCAGGTGGGGAACAAAGGTTATCAACCCGGTCGGCAGGTCGCAATCACAAGAGCTTTTAAAAATACAAGTGACTGAGTCCTCCCCTGGAGATTCTGGCTTTGTTGTTTTTGTTGTTTTTAGACAGGGTCTTCACTATGTTGCTTAGACTGCTCTGGAACTCCTGGGTTCAAGTGATCCTCCTGCCTCAGCCTCTCAAGTAGCTGGGTTTTCAGGTGCACACCACTGTGCCTGGCAAGAGATTCTGATTTAATTGCCAGAGTGTCTGTGAGATACCTTTTTGCATTCTCTCTCTGCTTCTCTCTTTCTCTCCATGCCTCCTGTGAGCTCTCAGCCTTTATGAGATCTTCTTTGGGCTTGTCAGCACCCTTCTTTCTTTTCTCTCTTCTCCTTTCTTTTCCATCAGACACACTACATCAGGTGAAGCTTGTTTCAAGTTCACCACCAGGCCGCTTTCTTTGCTACTGGCTTCCTTTTATGGCCATACTTCCTTCCCTCATAATGCACCCACTGGCTCCCCAAGACTCCTCCTAAATGTCCCACTTACAATTGCAAGGATATTTAAAGGCACACCAGTCTGGGCTTTATTTCTTCAGGGCTCTGCTAACTAACTCCACAAACTAAAATATACTAGAACAGTATTTCTCAAGCTTTCTTAGTGATAGATTCCCAGACCCAACTTCTTACAGTTTCCAGAGGATTGACCTATGCCAATGTATTCAGAGGACCATCTGGCACATCACCCATATGACCTATCTGTGTTGTAATGGCTACTTTTAATGAAATGAGAAAGTCACTCTGCTGAAGCTGATGTGAGATATTTTGGTGCTTGGAGCCCTTTCACAGCAACCAGTTCCCTAATGTGTAGAAGATAAACCTCATGTTCTGTTTTTTTGGTAGGGAAAAAACCATGTCAGAGAGGAACTTCTTAATTTATTGTAATTACTATAAATTTAACTCTATATACACTCATCCTCTTTTCTGAAATAACATTTAAGAAAAACGTTATTTACAAATAGATGTTGTTTGTATGGGAAAAAACTTGTGCCCAGGTAGAAAACTGAATTGTTTGGAAAAAACAAAACCTGATTCCCATTCTATGGAAGCTATTTTACAACTCTGTAGATTGTAAATAACTCATGGCAGTTAATAATTTCTGTTCATAGCTGTGCAAATTCTCTCCTGACTGGAAGTTCAATTGACTTCACCACTGTGGAGGAACCCAGTTTTGCTTCCATTTGCACATTCAACCTTCCTTTATTACACATAATTTTTTTATTTCTCTTTTGAACTAGTTGTGACATCTACTATGTTTCTGCATTGATTCATGATAAATAAAATCTTTAACGTGTTCTTTTTTTATCTGTATGAGAGGCATGATTTTATCCACCTTTTTAAAAAAATTGTGTTTTTAAAAGTGAGAGATCTTCCAATGAGTTGTCTATTGGATTCATCTAACAAAACCAGATATATGTTTTACCAGGCTAGCCTGTGGGCTGCTTAAAGCCCAAACACATTTTTTTCTTGGATGCCAAATCACAATGGAACTTTGGTGACTCCGTTTTTCTAATTTTAATATTTTTTTCTATTAATAAAGTTTGTGGTTTGTCTTTGTTTTGCTTCCAGCCAGTGCATCTGCTGTACTGGGTGAAAACAATAATTGGGAATTTTGTGTCATGGTCTAATCATTTAGTAAGCTCTGTGAATGAATTAATATTTATAGAGATCTAGTCTCTGTTGGGTGAGAGACTATAGAGAAACTAGTTTATTAGTCTTGTTTATATGCCTTTTGTCCATTTTGGGCTCAAATCAATTAAGAATATTGTGCCCACCCAGAAGGGGAACAGCTCTTTGATATCTGAATTGGTAATTTTTTTGTGTGTGTTTCTGTGTTTATTCTTGATCCATGAGTGAAATTTTAGAATTAAAGCTATAAACTCTTTGTCTGCATGTTTGTAATTCAGAAAAGTGTTTCCCTCTCATTATATGAATGTGTAATGCTTTCCTAAATCTAGAGGGTGTTAACAACTTAGATTATGAAATCTCCTACATTAAAGGAGTTCAGTTCTGATTGATTTAAGACGAAGGTCCCCAACCCCCAGGCAATGGACTGGTACCCATCTGTGACCTGTTTGGAACCTGGACGCACAGCAGGAAGTGAGCAGAGGGCAGGTGAGCATTGTAACCTGAGCTCTGCCTCCTGGCAGATTGGCAGCTGCATTAGATTCTCATAGGCGTACAAACCCTATTGTGAACTGTGCTTGTGAGGGATCTAGGTTGCACCCTCCTTATGGGAATCTAATGCCTGATGATCTGAGGTGGAACAGTTTCATCCCCAAACCATCTAGCCCACCAACCCCAGGGAAAATTTGTCTTCCAGGAAACCAGTCCCTGGTGCCAAAAAGGTTGGAGACTGCTGGTTGAAAAGATGAATAAATGCTTACATAAGCCTAGTATGCCAGTAACTCCCAGAAAATAATAAATGGAATTTCTAAAAATTTCAATGTGCTAGATTTAAAAAGTATTCCAAAAGCAACCAGCTTAGGAACATTTTAAGAATTCAAATTCACATAATTTAGGCACATCTTTGGTAAACTAGACTGTTGTATTAATTTGGTTTAGTGAAAACAGCTGTGTCTTCTTTGATTTATCAGTGTTGTATATAATACAAGTGTACATTTTTATTGTGCCTGGGTATGTTTTTCTAAGTGTATGCAGGTTTATTGATCAAATAAGCTTACATTACTTCTGCTTAATGCTTGCTTATGAAAAGTGTAAATTTGTGTTTGACCAAGTTGCATACTTGTTTTGGTGAACTTCTTTTTGTTAGTCATTGGTCTGTAGCATGTCAGATGGAAGATAAGTTTCCAAGATCTAGGTAAATTAAAGTCTTGGATCAGTTTTAAATTGGGCTAATGGAAAAATCAGTGCATAACTAGATAATTTCTAAGTAACAATTAAAATATTAGTTATTAAGCATAATTATAGCTTTACTTCTGCTTTTTATGTTTATATGCTATAGACAGGCTATCTGTTTGGGTCATATTAAGTAATGTGTTTATTTTTGCCACTTTAAGGAGTTGTATTAGGGATGTTAGCCACTGTAGAAAGTTGTGTTATGTATATTGACGAGCTCTGCTAATCTGATAAAATGCTGGGTTGTGACAGTTCACAGTTATCCAGCCCCCCACTTTTCTCTGCAAAATAGAAGTTACTTTGGTTAACAGTGATAGTTATATGGTTGACTACACTTAGAAACCACTATTTCAAAGAAATATAACTCTGTATGTGCTTCTGCTTTTTTCAAGGAAAACAGTAGTTTTGTCCTAAAGTGGCAGCGTGAAATTTTTCATATTACTTTATTTTCTTTTAATCTTTGTAGTATTTGTAGTGTTGTCTCTTTCATTGCTGATGTTGGTATTTTGCAATTTCTCTCTTATTTTGTTGATCCATCTGGCTAGAAATTTTTCAGTTTTATTACATTTTTTGAAAAACCAGTTTTTGGGTTTTTTGGAAACCCAAAATAGAATTGTACATTATCTGTTGATTTCTGCTCTTTATTATTTCCTCCCTTTTGTTTACTCTTGGTTTAATTACCTCTTCTTTCTCCAGTTTCTTATGGTAGAAGTTTAGATTGTTAAATGTAGACCTTTTTTTCTTTCCGAATACAAACATTTAAAGCCACACATTTCTTTCTAGGCACTACTTTAGCTGAATCCTACAAATTTTATTGTACTGTGTTTGTAGTTTAAAAAATTTTTCTTTGTCACATGGGTTATTTAGCCAACTTAGTTGATAATGTTCAAATCATGCATATCCTTACCGATTTTCTGTGTATCTTTCATCAGTTATTCAGAGAGGACTGTTTAAATTTCCAGTGTAATTGCAGAGTTCTCAATCTGACCTTTCAGTTCTAACATTTTTTTCTTCATGTATTTTGAAGTTTTCCTGTTACATACATATTTAAGATTGCTGTGTCTTCTTGATGAATTGATTCTGTTATCATTATGAAATGATCCTCAACATTCACAACTACTAAGATTAATCAAATGTATTTTCAATTATTTATAAAAATAGATTTAAAGCAGAAACACAACTTGTATTTTGCCAAATCACATTCCTTTTATCCTGCTCTACTTTTTTTGTGGCAGTTCTTTCCATCACATACTTATTTATTTGCTGGCTTTCTGTCTTCCCCAACTAGAATAATTTCCAAAGAGCAAGACTTCATCTGTTCTGTTTATTGCTGTATTCCAACTGTCTACAATGCCTGCCACAAAGTCTGACCTCAGTACTTTCTGAATGAATTAATGTATAATAAAGTCACACAACAGTAACAATATCTTTCCATGACTCTACCTCACTTACTTCATGGTAAGACAGGCTCTTCTCACGTGGGGGCGATTTCAGAAATAACTTCTACACTGTGGTGTCTTCTCATGCTGCTCTTCAGGAAGCTACTAATGAGATAATTCTTTGTCATTAACTTTTTTTTTTTGAGACAGAGTCTTGCTCTGTCGCTCAGGCTGGAGTGCAGTGGCGTGATGTTGGCTTACTGCAAGCTTTGCCTCCTAGGTTCACGCCATTCTCCTGCCTCAGCCTCCTGAGTAACTGGGACTACAGGCGCCTGCCACCACGCCCGGCTAATTTTTTTTTTTATTTTTAGTAGAGACAGGGTTGCACCATGTTAGCCAGGATGGTCTCGATCTCCTGACCTCGTGTTCCGCCCACCTCAGCCTCCCAAAGTGCGGGGATTACAGGTGTGAGCCACCACACCCAGCCTGTAATTAACTTTTTAATCTTAGCTAGGTTTAACCTGAATCATTCTAGAACAGTGGGTCTCAGTGACAAACACCCCTGGACTCCTATTATGAGCCTCCACTCACTTCCTCCCCTGGAGGCTGTTCAGGCCCTCATATACGATCGCCTCTATAGGCCAGCCTCACTGCTTCTAGGAATGGCTCTGTATATGCCTGGGTTGTAAAGGTGAGTAGGAGTTAATTTCTCATGCTAGGACCCAAGGTGCGTAAAGCCTTTATATTTCACATCTCTTTATTGATGCTGTGATTTCACTTCCCCCATCAACTCTGTTCATTCACACAGCTCATGAAAGTTTTTGTTTCCCAGGAAGTCTAAGTTTCAAACTACCAAAAAAACTGAGGCTGCCCTGTTGTCATATTTGATAGTGTTAACTGCAAGTAAAACATTTATTAATTAAATCTTCCTGTCCGATTATTTTTAAAGAGTGAAAAAAAATCTCTTTTTAATTTATTGTGTGTTTTGGGTGTCATGGAACGATATTTTGGTCTGATGGTCAGAGTTCTAACCCCAGTCCCAGCTCTTGGACAACCCACATTCTCATGTGAAGTGGGGATAATAACTACCCTGCTTGCCTTTTAGGGTTGACAGAAAGATCTGTGAGAAACGCTTGGGAAAGTGCCTTGTACTTTGCAAAGCATGGCAGGTGTGTAAATTGCTGTTGTTGCAGTGAGAAACTTTCCAATTTTAAGGTTTGTGATCATTGGATTTTTTAAAATTTATCTTTATTTTTAATTTTAACTTTTTTTTTTTTTTTTTTTTTGAGATGGAGTGTTGCTCTGTCACTAGGTTGGAGTACAGTGGCACTATCTTGGCTCAGTGCAACCTCTGCCTCCCAGGTTCAAGCGATTCTCCTGCCTCAGCCTTCCAAGTAGCTGGGATTACAGGCACATGCTACCACGCCCAGCTAATTTTTGTATTTTTAGTAGAGACGGGGTTTCACTGTGCTGGCCAGGATGGTCTTAATCTCTTGACCTCATGATCTGCCCACCCTGGACTCCCAAAGTGCTGGGATGACAGACGTGAGCCACCATGCCCGGCCAGGTTTTTATAATTCATTAATTCAAGAACATTTGGGCATTTGCATCAGAGACCTTCACTATATCCTGAAGAGCACTTGCCTACAATTCTTACACTGAGGAATACAACCCGGTAGTCAGCTGTTATCTTGGAAATTATGACCAGTTAAAAACAACAACAATGGAAAGGAAATGGTGTAACTTTAAGGAAAAGCAAACTTAGGGCCAGTGACCTTCTCCCCCCACCCCCCACCCCACCAAAGCTTAGAATATTAGGTATTATCTGTTTCACATGTTTCTTAATTTTTTTAACACAAAAATTTTGTACATTTGGGTCTTGTTTGTTAAATACATGATGAAAATGAGAGCGGTAAGATCTGCTATCTCTTTGAGGAAATTAAGACTTAAATGTTTTACTACTTGTACCTACTATTAGTTAATTGATCTTTGTTATTGTCTAGGGTGAGTATCAGCAGGCTCAAACTGTGTTCTTAGTCAGCTGTTAAGGTTCCAGTATAATCACCTAGTACTTTGGGGGCAGGGGGAATAACCAACATTCAACTATCCAATAATGCTTCCACTAGAAATGTCCTCATTCTTGTGATAATGTGTAATACTGGTTCATGCTAAGTTTATAAACTTCTTGTTTTCTGTATCCTTCATTGGCTACTCTATCCATAACCCATAACCACTGAGACCCCCAGCCTTAGTGCTTGCATCCTGCTTCCACTTCAATAATCTTGGGTAAGCTTAGCCACTTGGGATTTGGTATACAGAGTGTGCATATGTGCATCTCTGGTTCAACAGGGGATACACTCCAGTGTGCTCAGTATATCCCTTCTGTGAACTCATACGATCCAGATTCCTGGGTCCCAACACTGGGAACTGTGATTTAGTAGGTCTGGAGAGGAGCCCTGGAATCTGTATTTGAACAGGAACCCAGGGGATTCTGATGCAGGGCTCTGTGGGCTAGCTACCCTTTGTAAATCACTGTGTTCTCCAATTGCTGGCCCAGTTTTTAATATTTGCTTTTTTTTTTTTTTTCTTTTATCTTACATTCGGGGAACCTAAAACTAACTAACCTTCCACAAGTCAATAAAGGTTTCTTTTCCCTGTCACCTTGCCCGGACAAAGTTTTGAAAATTTTGACATCTTCTTCCTCCTCCATTCTGCCTTCCTCCTTTCTTCTCCTGCCTCTTCCTCCTCTCTCATCCAGTTATTCACAAAGTCTACTTGGTTCCTCCTCTCCAGGCTTCATTTACATTACATCTCATTCTCTTGGAGCTCTAAATCCCCATCCACACTGCCTAATACCTGAACTATCCAAAAGTCTTCTAGCTTTAAGGCTGGGCATGGTGGCTCATGTCTGTGGATTCTAGCACTTTGGGAGGTGGAGGTGGGCAGATTGCCTGAGCTCAGGAGTTGGAGACTAGCCTGGGCAGCGTGGTGAAATCCCATCTCTACTAAAATACAAAAAATTAGGCTTGATGACGCACACTTGTATAATCCCACCTACTCAGGAGGCTGAGGCATAAGAATTGCTTGAACTCGGGAGGCAGGGGTTGCAGTGAGTTGAGAACGCGCCACTGCACTCCAGCCTGGGTGACAGAGTGAGACTGTGTCTCAAAAAAAATAAAAAAATAAAAATAAAAAAAAAACCACCACCGAAACAGAAGTCTTCTAGCTTCTCTCCTCTTCGTGTAATCCCTTTTGTGCATAATTGTCTGTCGTTTGTACAAACACTATTTCACCATGTCACTCATCTATTTAAGAAACAGTAGTGATTCTCTGCCTTCCACATTATAATTTTGTTTTCTATCAACTGCATTCCTCATTACTCCAAAATATTGCCTACCGTCCATTATTTACACACAATTTCTTTACTCTTGCTTTTGATGATATATTCTCAAAATATATTCATTAGAAATTTCAGTGGTCATAGAACTTACTTTGGTAAAGGAGATTTTGCTACATTGACTACATTATTGTAAATCCTTTCCCATAAGCAACGGCTAGAGTTGCTTATGGGAAGGGAAACCAAATGGACTGATGCTGATTAGAGAAGGACCTTACATTCTTCTATTTTGTCACAGAGTTAAACTGCGTTTTGGTGGTTTCCTTAGACTGAATTAGATTTCTTTTGCTCAATGAACTTTGACCTTGAACCTTTTTTTTTTTTTTGAGACAGAGTCTCACTCTTGTTGCCCAGGCGGGAGTGCAGTGGCGCGATCTTGGTTCACTGCAACCTTCACCTCCCGGGTTCAAGTGATTCTTCTGCTTCAGCCTCCTGAGTAGCTGGGACTACAGGCAACCGCCACCACACTCAGCTAATTTTTGTATTTTTAGTAGAGACAGGGTTTCACCATGTTGGCCAGACAGACTTTGAATTTTTTTTCCTCGTTCTGTCGCCTGGGCTGGAGTGCAGTGGCACCATCTCGGTTCACCGCAAGCTCTGCCTCCAGGGTTCACACCATTTTCCTGCCTCAGTCTCCTGAGTAGCTGGAACTACAGGTACCTGCCACCACGCCCAGCTAATTTTTTGTATTTTTAGTAGAGACAGGGTTTCACCATGTTATCCAGGATTTTCTCGATCTCCTGACCTCGTGATCTGCCTGCCTCGGCCTCCCAAAGTGCTGGGATTACAGGCGTGAGCCACTGCGCCTGGCCGCACCTTGAACTTTTTTTTGTTGTTGTTGTTGAGACGGAGTCTCGCTCTGTCGCCCAGGCTGGAGTGCAGTGGCCGGATCTCAGCTCACTGCAAGCTCCGCCTCCCGGGTTTACGCCATTCTCCTGCCTCAGCCTCCCGAGTAGCTGGGACTACAGGCGCCCGCCACCTCACCCGGCTAGTTTTTTTTTTTTTTTTTTTGTATTTTTAGTAGAGACGGAGTTTCACCGTGTTAGCCAGGATGGTCTCGATCTCCTGACCTCGTGATCCGCCCGTCTCGGCCTCCCAAAGTGCTGGGATTACAGGCTTGAGCCACCGCGCCCGGCCGGCACCTTGAACTTTTAAAGGGAATGGAGTACCTTTTAATATATTGTCTATTGATAAAATTTCCCTAAAGCTGGATGACCGACATTTTAAGTCAATATATAGATTGTCTTGAACAGCTTTAAAAAATTTCCTGTTCTGAGCCGTTCTTATTTAGTTAAACTGAATCTATAATAGTAAGACAAAGCTTTGACCCATTTTGAATTTTAGGAACAATTATCCAGAAATTCAGGAGAGATACCTGATCACTGTTATAACAGATGTTTTGTTCTTCTTATTCCAGTCCTTTTATATCCCCAGTAGCCATGGAGAAGCTCGTGTTGGAAACGATTTAAATATTTGGTAAAGAGATTGTCTGCTGTTTCCCACCTGGAGAAAGACAATTCCTAACCTTTTTTTAGTTTTTCAATCATAGCTGCTATGGTTTGAATGTGTCCCTTCCAAAATTCAAATGTTGAAACTTAATGGCTAATGTGATGCAGTTAAGAGGTGAGACCTTTAAGAGGTGATTAGGTCATGAGGACTCCATCCCTTGCGAATGGGATTAGTGCCTTTATAAAAAGGCTACAAGGAGGGCTTAATGTTGTGCCATGTGAGGACACAACACTCAAGGTGCCATCTTGGAAGCAGAGACAAGACCGTACCTGACAACTGAACCTGCTGATGCCTTGATCTTAGACTTTCCAGCCTCCAGAACGGTGACAGAATAAATTTCTCTTCTTTATAGATTACTCAGTCTTAGGTATTTTGTTATAGTAGTACAAATTACACTAAGACAATAGCATAACACCCCTAAGGTATACCCCTCTTCCGCAATCAAAGAGATATACTGAATCAGTTGGTCTCAAAGGATCTCTCCCTTTTCTTCTCTCTGGGTAAGGTGGCAGGGTATGTGTTATTTGAGTAAGTCCCTCAGGTGGTTCTGAAACCCTCACCTGTTCTCTCACAGCTTTCAAATCTTTTAACTGCTGCTTCTTTAACCAATATTTATTGGTTTATCAGTTTCTGAAAGATTTGTGGTAAAATTTGCCTCTTTATTTATAGTTCAGAAAAAATTTTCATTGTAAGTCTTATTTTTGCTTTATGTAATGAGGCACTTACAAGTTCAAGATTGTTATATTTTGTGGGTATATCTTTTTATTTTTATTTTTATGTGGTTTACTTATGTATCCATATTAATGCAGTTGTGGTGGTTAACTTTTATATTGTATTAACATTGCTAAGTATATTTCCTTTTGGTTAATATTTGCTTGGAATATCTTTATCCTTCTGTTTATTTTCCAGTCTTTGGTGTGATTTTCAAAATTATGTTTGTCATAAACAGCATTATTCGGATCTTAAAAATTAAACCAATTTCATTCCATTTAAAAATATGTAGATTTAATCTGGGTGTTGGCAACTTTTTTCTGTCAGCCGTAAATATTTTAGGTTCTGCGGGTCATGTAGTATCTGTTACAGCTACTCAAAAGCAGCCTCAGGCCACATGAATAAATAGGCATGGCTAGATTTGTTCTGCCAGCTATTGTTTGCCAACCCCTGCCTTAATCTATTTACATTTTTGTGATTGTTGATATATTTGGCTTATTTTGTGTTTTCTGTTTACCATTTATATTACTTAAGGCAGTGTTGGCTGAGGTTACAGATTAATCTGGAGACCTCAGTGGCTCAGCCCATTGAAGATTAGATTTTACATTGTAAAATAATTATATTTAATGTTTATATATATTTTGTAATACTTATATAGTTTATAAAATAATTATACTTTATAAATTATAAAATGCAAAACAGTTTTATTTTATATAAAATACAAAAGTTATATTTTATATAAAATACAAAACAGTTATATTTTACATAAAATTTTATATAAAAACAGTTATATTTCATATAAAACAGTTATGTTTTATATAAAATATATAAGTTATATATTTTATAAAATATATAACAGTTATATTTTATAACGTGAAATCCAGTCAGTGGCACAAATAGGATGGATGGTCTGCCCCTTGCAGTCATTCAGGAACCCAGGCTCCTTCCTTTCATCTAGTGGCTCTGTCACTCCCAATGTGTAGGTTGCATAATCACCATAGAAAGGGAAAGAGGCGGTGGAGTAGACACACCTCTTCTTTAACCACATTAGCCTGGAAGTCATTTATGTCACCTTTCACATTTCATAGATGAGAGCTAGTCATCTGGTCCCACCTAGATGCAAGAGGCACCTAGGAAATAAAGTTACTGTGGTAGCCACTTCCCAGCGACGCTCCCTTAGGTGGTAGAGGAACACATACCTTTGGCAGACATCTGGGCACTTCTGCCACAATCACCCTTTTTCCTTGCTGCCTTTTTTGTTTTCTCCCTTCTGTGGGATTTTTTTTCTCTATTCCCCTTTGTTTCTCTATTCCCCTTTGTTCTCTATTCCCCTTATTCCCTTTGTTGCCTTGGAATATATATGATGTATTTTTCTTGTTTTAGTAGTTGTCCTTACAGTTTTAACACACACTTCATTTCTGAAATGTCTATAAAGCCTGTATTAATTCAGTACATCTCGTCTCCTATAGATAAGAAAAGAATCTATTGATTCGTCCCCTCCCCCTGCACAGATACTCCACATATCTTTCTTCTTCTTGTTGTCTAGGGTTTTATTTTACCTTTAAATAAAACCCACCAAAACCCCACAAAATGGTTATTTTTATGGTTAAGAATTAAATATACCACTATTATATTTTTGTCAGTTTCTCTGCTCATTGTCCTCTGGATTATTTCTTCCTGAAGTGCATTCTTCAGTTTTTAAATGTTGTTTTTTTCAGTGAGAGTCTGTGAGTGGTAAACTCTCTTTGTCTATTATGACTACATAGCTACATATAGAATTCAAGGTAGATAATTATTTTCTCTCCGTATGTGGGAGCTATACTCCATTTTCTTTTGGCATTGATTGTAACTGATGAAAAATCCATTGTCAGTCTAATTGTCATTCCTTCATAGGAATTTGTCTTTTCTCTAGTAGTTTTTGCAATGTTTTGTAGTTTGACAACACACTATGGTTGTGGATTTATTTTTATTGATTCACCTTCCTTTATAGAATGCATTTCAAAATGTGGTTTCTTGTGTATTTTCAGTTCTTGTAAATTATTAGCCACAAATCCTTTGAATACTGCTGCTCTTCCAATTCCAACTCTATTTCTCTGCAGTTGATTGTATTTTGAAGTGTATTTGTATATTCTCCATGTCTCTTAACTGCCCATTCATAATTTTTTCTGCTTCTCAGTAGTGTACTCTCAGCATAGTTTTTCAATTTCCTAATCTTTTTTTGAGAGTGTACAGACTAGAGGTGATCTCATTCATTAAGCTTTTCAGTTTCTGTATTTTTCATTTATCATATTTTTTGTTTGCTTTTTCTAATTTCATTTGTGCATGTTTTCATTTCATCTTTTAAATGAATGTTATTCCTTCCACTATCTCTGTGAAGATCCTGAAAAAATATATATACCCTTTTTAGATTATTATTTCCATTGCATTTGCTGTGTTGGTTTACATTTATTGGTTGTCTTCATTTAGAGAGTATCCCTCTTTCCCTCTTTCTTCACTCATTCCTTCCTGAATGGTTGTCTGTCCCTTAGTCCCCCTGGAATGTCAGCTCAGAACCGGGTATTTTATGGGTAGTGGGGACTGAATAGGTCACAAGTCCAGTCCCTGCATTTGTGGCAGCTTGCTCAGGACAAGTTAATTTAATTTCAGGACTGTGACAGTTTCCTTCTGTATCCCTTTGTTTGCAGCTTCACAGGAGGCTTAAACATCAGGCAGCAGCTGTAGTAGCTCTTATGTCACTGGTGGGATGGATGGGAGACACTGGTCTAGTCCTGATTTCTCATAGTGAGCTTGGCTCAGGGTACCCACCATGTGTGGAATTCTCATGAATCCTGAAGAGCTGAAATCAGTTGGGTCCAAAGAGATCATTAGCTTGCTTTAGAGCATACCTTTTAAATATCTTTTTACGTTTTATCTGTTCTTTGTGTTTGTAGTAGTGATGGGATAGGTATAGTCCCATTCCTCTTCTTTTAGAATCCATTAGATCCTGTTTGCGTGCCTTTCCCTGTTTGTTTTTTATTGGTGACCATGCCACTCAGCCTGATTTTTCATGTATAATTGTTGGATCCCCAAATGTACCCCAGAATAAGCAAGCAAGAGTTGTTCCATAATTTTCTTCAGGGACAGATGGTGGTGACTGAGCTGATGATGGGTGTGTGTTGGGCCTCAGTAGCTGTGTCAAAGTATGGTTAGGACATGGCTGGCTTGAGTGTGAGTCCTGGCAGGGCCACCGTGTCCCCTCCACTCTTTCTCCTCCTAACACCCTCTTCTTTTAGCTCACATGGCACAGACTGATGCGCCAGAGGAGTCTGAAGAAGAATGTGAGAAGGCTGCTTTTGGGTTGGGGTGACCCAGACATAAGACCTACTGTCTTTTTCAACACTGCCTTGAACCTAATTTATTTCTGGTTCTGAACTGGACTATGGAATGGGGCAGCACTATGTGGCTGTGTGTTGTGCAATGTTCCCGAGTATAGAAAGCCGTGGGGGCTAAAATCCAGTTAATGCTCCATCCAAACTGTGTACCCGTGGTGCTGTGTCCATCCAGAGTGACAGTTTTTTTTTTTTTTCTGTGGAGATGGTATCTTGCTCGTTGCCCAGGCTGGAGTGCAGTGGTGCGATCTCAGCTCACTGCAACCTCTGCCTGTTTTAGCCTCTCGAGTAGCTGGGACTACAGGCGCATGCTGCCATGCCTGGCTAACTTTTTATATTTTGGTAGAGATGGGGTTTCATTGTGTTGCCCAGGCTGGTCTTGAACTCCTGAGCTCAGGCGATCTGCCTGGCTTGGCCTCCCAAAGTACTAGGATTACAGGTGTGAGCCACCGCACCTGGCCCAGAATGACAGCCTTATAATTGACACAAAGATGTCAATTAGACAAGTGTGGCCATCCATCCAAGGACACATCTGCCGCCTCTTTCCAGGTCTCCCTTCACCTCAGTTAAAATAACCTGTAAACCTCTTGTTTGTTACCCTTAGAGACAGAGTGTTGCTGGACCCTGTGCTAGGGATACTTTCCCACTGGGGTATGGTGAAGGGATGATTAGGGTCTGGCACTGTGTTGTCAAGCCACCCTACTGACTGCTGGAAGAAGCGTCAGAAGCTGGGCTTCCTTTCTTATTTCAGTGTACAGCTGGCAGATGAGGTGCCCGCTACCTCTTTTGGATGGGTTAGACTTCAGCCTTTTTTTTTTGAGATGGAGTCTTGCTCTTGTTGCTCAGACTGGAGTGCGCTGCAACCTCTACCTCCCGGATTCAAGCGATTCTCCTGCCTCAGCCTCCCAAGTAGCTGGGATTTCAGGCATCTGTCACCACGCCCAGCTAATTTTTATATTTTTAGTAGAGACGGGGTTTCTCTGTGTTGGTCAGGCTGGTCTCGAACTCCTGACCTTAAGTGATCCACCCACCTCGGCCTCCCAAAGTGCTGGGATTACAGGCGTGAGCCGCCACACCCGGCCAGACTTCAGACATTTTATCCAACTAATGACATCCTCAAACTGCCAAGTGGTCGGATCAGCTTTGACCTCCCTCCAGGAGTCAGTTTTTTTGTGCACAGTGCCACTGACACTTTGGACGTGGATCTAATTCCTGCCTTCATCTCCTCTGACTTGTTATATAACTTCTTCTGGCCATAAAAGTATTAGACTTTGGCCCCAGGGAAGGAGTTGCTAGAAATCCAGGCTTCTAGGCTTTTCCTTGGTACAAGGAAAGTCATGGTGCATATCACCTTGCAGTCCTGCCTTGATACTAAGTATTAAGTAATATTATAGCCTGATTCCTTGTCAAGGGACCCTTCTCTGCTAGTGACTAAGATAGTATAAAAGTATGTGGTTTCCAGAACCAAATGTACACTTACTTTCATTTTTTAAAAAATGGTCTTTAGCATCCTTACTACTTTTTTTTTTTTTTTTTTTTTTTTGAGACAGTCTAGCTCTGTCGCCAGGCTGGAGTGCAGTGGCGTGATTTTGACTCACTGCAACCTCTGCCTCCTAGGTTCAAGCAGTTCTCCTGCCTCAGCCTCCCGAGTAGCTGGGATTACAGGCATGTGCCAACATACCCAGCTAATTTTTGTGTTTTTGGTAGAGACGGGGTTTCACCCTGTTGGCCAGGATGGTCTCAATCTCTTGACCTCCTGATCCACCAGCCTCTGCCTCCCAAAGTGCTGGGATTACAGGTGTAAGCCACTGCACCTGGCCCCTTGCTACTTTTTATAATTGCCAGAACTCACCAGAGAATTCCTTCAGGGAGGTTTAGGAGATGGCATAAGGAAGGAAAGGCTTATTTGCAATCAAGAGGAAACAGTAATTATGAGGACAGAGGAAGCTAGAGAAAGAAAATCAAGGAAAAGACACTGGGAACAAATATAATCAATCCAAGGGTTTCAGGTAGTGATTGGTAGATTTGAGTTGGGGAGTCTCAGTTCAAGAATATCTTGTGCCAGCCACTGTCCTTGAAATCAGCTTGTAGGGACAAGGATATGAGATTGAGGGACCACAAGGTATCTGCCTTATGTAACTGGGGTGGGGGAAGGGGGAGTCAGCCTAGCAAGACTAATGTTTAGAGTTGTGAAGGCTTTTGATGAGCTTATCTTTTGGGAAGCATTTTATTTGGCTAAAAAGATTTTACCAGCAGGTTGAGGGATGGGGGAAAGCACTGATGTTTAGAGTAGGACAATTTCTGAGTGGGAAGCTGTTTTCAGCTAGTCACAGAGCAAATGCTGTAGTCTATATATGGCTCCCATGATTACCATAAAGAAAATATCAAACATGGGCTATTGAATGCAGGAGGGCAGTGGTGGATACAATTCCTGGAGAATTAGATGGGTATGGGCCCTGACATTATGGAATTTACCAAATTACCTGTAAAATAGAATCTCAGGTGTCTGTTTCCACTTAGACTACAGAAATCAAATGTAGAGATGTGAATGCTGTTGGTACTGTGGGGGAGATGGAGAAATTATGCGTAAGAACTAAGGAGTAAAGAGTGTGTTCTTATGACCGCTACATTTAGAGAGCAGAAAGGGGAAGTTTGTAGGTAGATTACAGATTCTGTAATGAGGATGGAATTTGAGTCCCACCAGAAAGTAAAGTTTTCATGAGTGTGCCATTTGAGATGTCGAAAACCTAGAGTCTGGGAAGTTTCCCACATTGTGTTCATGATTTATTCGATATCTGTTCCTATTCGTTTATACTTTTCTATCTACATAAGCCTCAATTGCTTCTTTCCTACCCCTACCATTTTACCACCTACTCACAGTAATCCTTCCCTACCATCATCAAAAGAACTTCTGCAATCTACCTCTTCTAAGGTAATTTTCCCATCCTTACGGCGGGAGGAGAGGGGAGCAGAGTTCCTGTAATGCAGGCTTTGTGCACTTTAAATACATCATCATATTTCACAGTTCCCACAATTCCAAGAAGTAGTACTATGAAGGATCTTTCAGGAAATCTCCAAGTGATGTTTAAAATCAGGTGTTTAAAGTCAGGCTCCGCCGGGGGGCCTGACTGTTTAAAAGTGTTTCCACCTCACAGGAACAGAGGCTACTAGCAAATCATGACCACTATTTTTAAACCAGGTTGACAAAGGTCACTAGAGTAGATCCTGGAAGATCCACTCTCACTAATGGAAAATGAATAACTTAGGCTTTGCTTAGGGTCTTTTAAATAAACACATCTAAGAGTCAGGTTTGAATCATTGGATGTAAGTAGTAAGTCAGGGAATGGTGATACCTTTCTAGGTAAGTGGAATGAAGTAATATTCTTTGCTGAGGAGGAGAGGGGTTGAGATTGCTGTGTTGTTGAATCCACTGGACATACATTGGAAGACATGGAAGGCTGAGCAGTTTATTTCTCAGTAGTGGACCTGTGCTGGCCAATTTGTAGTAAACTTTTTCTATTTTCTAGCTCAAGACAGATGGAATCTTTGATCTGAAATATTTTGCTGTGTTTTGATAGCTCATAGCCAAGGTATAGCCGGCCATGGTGAGTTTTCATTTACTAGAAGTCACTCTGATGGAACTGTGTAATCCAAAGCATCAGATTCAGGGAGCTCAATGGGGGCATTGAGAGAGCATAAAGACCCCAGGGGCTATTTTTATATGTCTTTGGAGACAGTCTCACTTTGTTGCCCAGGCTGGAGTGCAGTGGTGCTATCTTAGCTCACTACAACCTCTGACTCCCAGGCTTAGGGAATCCTCCCAACTCAGCCTCCCGAGTACCTGGGACTGCAGACACATACCACCACGCCTGCCTGATTTTTGTATTTTTTGTAGAGCCAGGGTTTTGCCGTGTTGCCCAGGCTGGTCTCGAACTCCTGGGCTTAAGCCATCTGCCTGCCTCAGCCTCCCAAAGTGCTGGGATTACAGTCATGAGCCTCCATGCCCGCTCCATGGGCTATTTTTTAGAGTGCTAGAAGATGACTAGTAGCATGTGGGCATAGGGAATGGGAGCGAACCATCTTCTCCAAAAGGCTAATGGGAGAAATTAATTCTTACTGACTAAATGATCAAGTCATAGACTTACAGAGCTTCAGTGATGGATGGAGCTTTAGCAAACAACTCCCTAATTGTGCAGATGAGAAACTGAGGCTCCAAGAGATTTGTCCAAGGCCACATGGGAATAGACAGAGTAGAATTCCAAACCATATCTTTAGAGTCTAACTTTGTGCCATACTATGTGAAGTTGAATTTATTTTTTCAAGGTTTCTAATTCAGTCCTGCATCTGATATGGCCAAAGGAGACTTGTGCTTTGTTTTCTTAAGAAAGAAAATATTATTTTCTTGTTAGCAGTCATACCAGAAGCTCACAAGAGGTTTACACACCAGATAATAAACTCCTATTCGATGTCCGAGAGAAAGGTTGAAAAAAATTTATGTAAAGTATAAAAGGTAAAAAATATAAATATTCCAGCCCATTAGTGGATCCAGTTCTTATTAACATTCCTTTTCCTGCTACTTCTCTTTATTTTTGTGATGACTTTGGGCTTCCCAGAGTGAACGATGATTTGGCTTGAACAAAACAGAATTGTTCTTGAATCCTGCTGGTGTAAACTGTAATCTAAATAAATGGAAATAGATAGAAGTCCCAGGAATAAATCAGACTGCTTGCTTAAAAAAGCAAGCACATACTCAATATTTTTTTTCTGGTAGTAAGAAAAATTCACAGGGCTGTAACTCTATCTCTTTACCCACATGTAGACCTTACTCAAGCTATTTTTTCATTTATTCGTTTGTAGAAAGATAGGTTTTCTCTTTTCTTCCCTCTCTTTATTATCACTAATTTTTGGGAGCGGTCGAAACCTGACACACTTTTGCGCAGGAAAGGGGGCATTACTGATTATGCTGATACAAAGTTATGCGACTGTCAGATCCCAACATTTAGTCACAGACTATACCTATACATCCTCCAAGACCTCATGGAGATAACTGAGAGGTTAGAACTTTACTCATTCAAAAACAGTTATTCAAGCACAGATGCATCTGGCACAGCATTAGGCACTGTGAATGTAAAGCTGACAGCTTCTGTGTTAGTACCATATGAATTATTCTTTCTTCAGCCTAGACTTTCATAACATGGAAAAGTAAGGCAAAACCTTCAGAGCCGAGTCCACCAATTATGGTTCTTCTTAGTAGTGCTTGTGCATATATGACTTCCACCTGGTCTTGCCCCCGGTGGTGGCTGCACACGCTGAAGCATGATGAGTCAGAGCCGTGTGATTTTGTTCTGCCTCTGCCCTGCATAGGCTGGTTTTAATCAAACGAAAGCCTAATCCTGTAGTGAATCTTATTAATCCCTTTGCCCTTCTCCATTCCATCTGTTATATGTCTCAAATTCTGTCCCCCAAATGGAATAAGTTGTGTTTTTTTTTTCTCAGACTTTTTTTTTTTCTTTTTGTGTTGACGTCTTTCAGAGATAGGCCTGGAGTCAAAAATTACAATCAAGCTGAATTGGGTATGGCAGAGGATTTTCAGTATCCCAAGTTACTTTCAATGCTCCACTTGTCTTATCAGCAAAGCCTCTTATTTTCAAATCTAGTGTACTGGGAAGCTCTGCAGTTGGTTTCACGGCTTTCCTGCCAGGACCACAATTACTGTCTCCCCAGGGTGTAAAATACTGACAGAGCCTTGGGCCACACAGTTATGGTGCCATCTTCTTGGATCAATAGGTATATGTCGTTCCTAGCCCTACTGTAGAACTCAGGTAACTGCTGGCAGATGGATCACAATCTTGCCTTAGTGGGTCTTTCTTATCTTTTTGATCTGTTGCCTAGTTTGTCTTACTAACCATATCATTCACACACATCATAACTTAATTTGAAAATAGGCCTCCAGGTCTCTGTCCAGGGAATAGCCAAAGAGTACAGACAAATCTTCCCCAAGGCACATATTTCTGTTTATTGTAGTTTCTCTTCTTGGCAGGTAAGGAGAGATAAGGTTTTACTCTAGAGGAATGAAAAATATGTAAAAGGTGTTGATGATATGGCAAGTTCTAAATTTGGTTCTCTTTCAGCAATCACAGCCCCTGACATCTGGACTCTGTTCCTCTCTTGTTTTCTCTTGGTGTAAATGCCTGTTTCTTTCCTTTGTAAGGTTCCCTGAAGGAGTATTCTTGTGTCTCTGTCATCTTTAAAGCTCTTCTTCACACTGGGGCTAAGTCCATTGTTTTCCACAGAGAAGATAATTGAATGTTTCTAAATTCAGTAAATATCTTTGGTCTGTAAATCAGTAGTTCCTTTATTTGATGCTTCCTTATATTGAAAGACTCACTGAAAGGTTCTTAGATGGAATGCAGTATAACCACTTGAGTGTTAACCACCCAAATATCCTTTGAGCAATAAGGCCTTGCCAGAAAGTCTGGAGAATATGAAAGTCACTCAGTGTGCAGTTCTATGGGTTTTTTTTTGTTACGCTGGGTGCAGAATCTTCAGTACTGTAAAGATGCAGGTAAAACATGGAATTGGTGCCACACCTAATCTTTTCACTGTCGTGCTTACTGCTGTTGCTAATATATACACACAAACCCACTTTGCAATGGATGGTAGGAAAGGTATCTCAGACCCAGGAACACTCAGTCAAACTGGGACCTGGGACCTGCCTTAACAGGAGCATCTGACAACCTGGGTTGTTGGTTCCCAAATCAAATTAGGCTAGTATGTGTCCCATCCTGAACTGGATGGGGATCAATAAGGACTAACAAAAAGCAAAGAAAATAAGATGGAGGACAATTTGCCACTTGATTCTATATTCTATTCCTAATAATTTAGTGTTTCAACCCAGCTGTAGCTTGCTTTCTACCCTATTTGACACTTTCATATTGTTTCTCTCTATTAATAGTCATTGGGCTTCTTGTCAGCTGGGGATTATTATGTTTCATTACTGTTTCTAGATAAAACTCTGGTTGCTGGGAATTCTATTTGTGTTGTGTTTGAGAGCAATACAAATTCTGCTTCACTGATGGAGATGGTGAGAGATTGGCCATTATGAACAAATGAAGATAGTGCAGCATTAGGGAACTTCAAATGAGTTTCCAAGTACATAAGATACATGCAAAAATGTATTATAGCCACTTTCTCTATTTGGAAAGTCGACTCCCTCTTTTTTAGGTCTGGGTGTTAAGAAACTTGAGATAGTATTTCGTGTATTTATGTAGGAAAGCCATGAATTTGGTAGGCAAAGAGGTGTCATAAAGGGCCAAGTCTGCATGGACATGCAGTGTCCCTGCACAAAGCCCATCTCTAGTCACCCAAGTATGTGCCCTTCCCCTCAGTCTGTCAGGAGGAAGGGGAGACTTTTTGTTATTTGCCCAGAGTGGTTGCCTTTTTTCAATGGTAGTAATATTAAGCCTACCAAGAAGAAGAAAAACTACCACCAAGATCTGTGTCTCCATTATCAAGGCACATTCCTGAATCAGCAAAGACACAGAATACAGCTCTTTGATTCCAGATAAGTGGTTTTTACCTAGCTCCATCATTTTGTTCTGTCATGAGGGGCAATTCAGGAATGCTGGCTATTACATTTCTTCTGGATGGCTCTTGCCTCCACCCCCTTTTCTGGGCCTCATACTTTTACACTTAAAAATCCTGGCCAGGCGCGGTGGCTCATGCCTGTAATCCCAGAACTTTGGGAGGCCGAGGCGGGCAGATCACGAGGTTAGGAGTTCGAGACCAGCCTGACCAACATGCTGAAACCTCATCTCTATTAAAAACAAAAAAAATCAGCCCGGCATGGTGGCATGTGCCTGTGATCCCAGCTACTCAGGAAGCTGAGGCAGGAGAATCGCTTGAACCCAGAAGGCAGAGGTTGCAGTGAGTAGAGATCGAGCCACTGCACTCCAGCCTGGGTGACAGAGGGAGACCCTGTCTCAAAAAAAAAAAAAAAAAAAAATTTCCTATTCAGCCCTGACTGATACCAAACCACATATACCTACTAAATGCAGAGTTTCTAGTTCCTGAGAATCTCTGACGATTGATGCCAATTGTAGTGCTTTCAGCAATAGCTGAGAAAGCCAACAGAAACCTAGAGAGTTTTTAATGTAAGTGTAAGCAGACAGGTGAGGCTAGGTTGGAAGACCTTCTTGAAGTATATAGATTGGGGGCAGATATGTGGGCTCTGGATTGACAGGGAAGTTTTATTCTGGTAAAACTGTATATAGGCTCAAGCCAGTTTAGTCAAGGACAGGTCGTTTCCTAGTGTAACTTGAACTTAGGTTTGAGGAAGGGAGCTAAATTTCAGGAACTTGAACTTTTAAACTCAAGTTTAAGAAAAGCAATGATACTTGGGAGGCTGAGGCAGGAGAATGGTGTGAACCTGGGAGGCGGAGGTTCCAGTGAGCCGAGATCATGCCACTGCACTCCAGCCTGGGCAACAGAGCAAGACTGTGTCTCAACAACAACAACAACAACAACAACAACAAAAAAAAAAAAAAAAAAAAAAAAAGAAAAGCAATGAGATTGCATACTCTTTAGACATGGACCTACTCATGCAACAGAGCAAGACTCTGTCTCAACAACAACAACAACAACAACAAAAGAAAAGCAACGAGATTGCATACTGTTTAAACATGGACCTACTCATTCAGTGTCTTTGCAGCTACTAAAATAGTGTTTTACCCTTGGTGGACACTGAATAAATAATAAATTGGATTGAGTTTTCTGAAGATAAGAAGCAAGATGGTGAAGAGTTCTGATTTTGGTATCTTTCAGTCTGTTTCTTCTCTACAGTTCTGTGATTCTAGCAAGGCCAGGAGGCAAGAGAGAAAGTAGCAGGTTTGAGAATAGCAAAGAGATTCAGTGTGGCTGAAACATGTAATATAAAGGAATTCTGGTGAGAGATGAGGCTGGAGAGGTATATGAAAGCCAGGTTTTATTATTATTATTATTATTATTTGAGATGGAGTCTTACTCTGTTGCCCAGGCTGGAGTGCAGTGGCACAATTATGGTGCACTGCAACCTCCGCCTCCTGAGTTCAAGCGATTTTACTGCTTCATCTTCCTGAGTAGAGTAGCTGGGACCACAGGCATGTACCACCATGCCCAGCTAATTTTTTTTTTTTTTTTTTGAGATGGAGTCTCACTTTGTTGCCCAGGCTAGAGTGTAGTGGCACGATCTCAGCTCACTGCAACCTCCGCCTCCCAGTTTCAAGCGATTCTCCTGCCTCAGCCTTCTGAGTAGCTGGGATTACAGGTGTGCACCACCACACCCAACTAATTTTTTTGTATTTTTAATAGAGATGGGCTTCACCATGTTGGTCAGGCTGGTCTTGAACTCCTGACCTTGTGATCCTCCTGCCTCGGCCTCCCAAAGTGCTGGGATTACAGGCGTGAGCCACCGTGCCTGGCTGCTAATTTTTTTTATTTTTAGTGGAGATGGGGTTTTACCATGATGGCCAGGCTGGTCTCGAACTCCTGACCTCAAGCCATCCGCCCACCTCAGCATCCCCAAAGTGTTGGGATTACAGGCATGAGCCACCACACCCGGCCTGAAAGCCAGCTGGTACAGGTCTCTTCAGTTGGTGAAGGCATTTGAGCTTTACCCTAAAAGCAGAATGGAGTAACAGAAGGGTTTTTAGCAAAAGGTGTGACATGCTAAGATATATACATTATAAAGATTACTGGGCTTAATGTAAATAATGGATTGGAAGACAGGTGAGGGTACTGTTATTGCAATTTGGGAAAATGGGGATTTTGGCCTGAACTAGCCTAGTGAGTAGAGAAAAGTGGATGGATTCAAGAGAGGGATTGGCAGGATGTGAGGAAGTTTGGGTGAGGAGGAGCAAAGGGTGAAGCACGATTCCCAGGTCTTTGATTTGGGCAGTGATGGAGCGTGGTGCCATCAATAAGACAGGGACCATAGAAAGAGAAATGGGTGAGGAAAGGTGGTAGAGAAAACAGTGGGTTTAGTTTTCTACAGTTATAGTTTGAGGAGCATGTGGGACATCCTAGAGATGTGTAGGTGGCAGTTGGATGAATGGACCTGAAATTCTGTAGACAGCTATCAATTGAAGTACAAATTTGGGAGTTTATGGTGCAGATATGGGAATAGATATGGGAGTAGATGCATTTTTTCAAGAAAATACCAACATTTATTGTCTTGGCAGAGAGGGAGGTACAAAATAAACCTAACAGTGAGTAGCCACAGAGCTAGGAGGCAAACACAGAGAGGCATGCTTGGGGAATAGAGAACTTAAAGACAGAGGGAATGATCCACCTTCCTCACCTTTGGGTCATCCAGTTTCTAGGTTCCTAAATATTTCAGTTTACTTTTGGTCAGTAAGTCCTAGATTGGGGGGGGGGCGGCGGGAAGCATTATCAAACCACTACTGTGTGAATGCTATAGCCCTAGGTCATCGGTCTGTTTTATTTAAACATATCTAGGTTCTGCTCCCTCTGATGATTTTACCTAATGTTAAAGATAATGAGAATAAATACTCTTTATACATTATAAAACTATGCTAATAGTAGCCAGCAGGGAAATTGACCTATAAATACTCTGAACACATTAAGGTAAGTACATTTTTTTAAAGTTACGTCTTTTGGCAATGGTTTAATGTGATGATTAGTGAAAATGGAACTGAAGAGTGACAGGAAATATTAATGGCAGGCAGCACACAGTCTTTTGGCTTTAGAAAGAACAATGGGCTTTGTCTGTTCCCAGAGGGAAAGTTTGATGAGTAATGACCTTGATACACATTTTAAATACTCTGACAATGAAATAATGGGTGCTGCTTTTACTCTTTGACCAGCAGAGTCTCTTTTGCTGCAGTTAGGTCTACTACTTAAAGCTTGTTTAGAGGGCCACCTAAGGGTACAAGCAGAAGCATCACAACATCTATATTTCTGTTATAGGCAGTGATGAGTACTATGAGCCTCTTACAAGAGGCTGCAAGTGGTTGCTATACCATCAGGCCTACTTTCCCTGCAGAGGGAAGAAAGCAAGTCCAAGGTGCTCAAGAAGGTACACTTTCCCAAAACATCCCACTCCCCACGTTGCTGATTAAGAGCTAATGATTCACATTTAGATGCCCTTTCACCCCCATCCCCATCCTGACAACACAAAATTTGAGTCAAGCCTCAACCTTGCTGAGTAAACAGATTTGCACTTGTTACTCTTAGCAGCACTGTAGTCTAAAGACAGACTATGTGGGAAGGCAGATTCTTAGTTACCTCCTCCCCAAGCTGTTGTAGGAATTTCAGATCCCTGCTTGCCAAAACACTTTTATGGGGTTAAGAATTTTTTTGTGTGTGTTGAGAGTGGGAGAATGTACAACTTTGAGTGACTTATGCCCTTCTCTGGGCCTCACTTTTTCCCTGTTAGGAGGGAAAGGAGCTGGATTAGGGGATCCTTGAGTTTCCCTAAACCTGGCCAGCTGGATCCACCAGCCAGAGCCTGCTTCAGCCAGGCCCTTCTCTGGTTGGCTTGGCTGGCTTTAGAGGGCTGCAAATAGGCAAGTCACTATTTGTCAGTCTGTAGAGAGGAAGCTTGTTTGCAGTGGGAACACCATAGGAGGAGATTTCTAAGTTGAAAATGCAGGTACTCCTCCTCTGGGGAATGGAAGAAAGACAAGGAGCCCACTAAGGGTTCTAGAAATCAGAATGGTTAGATTCTTTCTGGCCCTATCAACGTTTGCCTGTTTCGCTGGCCTCATCTCTTAGTATTTACTTGTGTGAAGAGGTTCCAGGTTTAGAGAAAGGGTGTTGGAGGCAGACAAACCTCTGTCAGTTGGTTGTTGTGTGATCATGTATGAATTGTTGGAATTTCTGCACCTCATTTTCTTTTTTAAGGATGTTTCATAGGCCTGCAGGAGGATTAAATGAGGTACATAATACATGTGAAACAGGAATGCAAAGCCTGGCATGGGAAGGTGTTACCTCCCTCCTCCCGCAGTCCTTTTCTTCACTTTCGTCTTTGCTCACGTGTTATTCTCCCTACCGGAAACTTACCTTCAGTGCTCAGTGAGGCCCTCCTGCCTGTGCCATTGTTCGAGTCCTCCTGGTACCCTAGCATGCATTGCCTCACCTCACATTTTAGTAACAGCCTTCTTATATTCTTTCACTGGTTTTGCCCATCTAGATTACTGCTCTCTGAGGGAGGTATTCTGTCAAATACTGGTAATCTTTCTTCAATTCCTGGTAAGGTGTTAGGTACATAGTAGGAGCCTAAGCAATATTTGAATGAATGATTATAGAAAGAACCAAGTTACAGAGAGAAAGAGGGGGCAGTATGGGCAGTGGTTAAGGCCTGTATGGATGCTGAAACCAGCCTGCCTGGGTTTGAATTCTGGTGCTGCCAATTATTAGCTTTGCAACTTTAAAAGAGTTGCTGAAATGTAGCCGTCAGTTTTCTCATCTGTATAGTGGCAGTGGTAAAAATAGTACCTCTCCTAGGGTTATTGTGAAGATTGAGTAACTTAGTATTTAGAGTGTTTAGATCAGTGCCTGGCACTTAGTGCTGTATAAGAAACCACTATTATTATTTTAAAGATCAGACAAGCTTGAGTTGAAAGCCTGCTCTACTACTTACTAATGATGTGACCGTAGGCAGAAATTATTCAATTTCTCTGTGCTTCAACTTCCTTCTCTGTAAAATAGGGATAACCTACCAACATAAATAGGGATAAATAGAGATAAACTATCAGCATAACATGTACTTGATAACTGGTGGCTATTAGAAGCCTGCTTCAGTCTCCTAGAAGCAAGAGTTCAATCATGACTGCATGAAGAATCATTGCAGTTGCCCAGGCCCTATTTAGGAAACTGAAATCCTGGAGCTTACCCTTACTGGGAAAGAGTGAGAAGACCTGAATTAGGAGTTGTGGGTGTATTGAAGGAAGGGATAGGGAAGTTACTTTGTGCTGATTGCTAAGCTGTATCACCAAAATCCTGACCAAATTAAGTCATTAAAAATATATTTGGAAGGAGCTGGAGACTTTTGCTCATGTGAAATTCCAATACAGGTCCATACCTGCCACCTTTCTGCATATCTCTGATTGTGTGAGGTGTTTCTTGTGTTTTGTCCTTATGTAGCCAGCTGTGTTACTGTCGTGGTGATGCTCCTGGTGTGTGAGAGTGGAAATATGCCATCTTCTGCAGGCCGAGTGGGTCTGTTCCTCTTGTTCTCAGAGAAGGTGAAATTTGCCAGTTCAGAGCTTACATATCTGAAAGGTGCCACTTGCCCTCTTCTTCTGAAGCTACATTGAGACTCAGAGAATCCTGATTTCTAGGGTTCAGTCTATTGATTCTCACTTCTGAAATTTGATTTGATCTTAAGTGATGTTTTAGATTCTAGGGGGATCTAACTTCTGCCAGCAGTGAGGGGCTGACTCCTCTCCACTGTTGAGGACAGAGGCTTTCTGAGGGTTATGGTCTCAGTAAGGAACCCCACTTAGTCCACTGGCTTTTCAGGGAGATGTGGGAAGGGAAGAGTAAGCAAAGGAGAGGCAGGCAAGCCTTGGTACTAATAGCTTCTTTCTCAGGCACTTTGCTATCATCTGAATCTGTGCTTAGACTTTTCATGGTCCCAGCTTCTCATATCCCTTCTCTCTGTCCCTCTACTACTTCTTTGTCTGTCCCTCTGCTGCTTCTTTGTTTGAATTTAATAGTAAATTCTGCAATGCAATAAATTCTTTGGTAAGGCGATCTAATATATTTCTATCTCAAAATTACAGATTTGCTGCATGCTTGCTGTATAATCTCACCATCATCAAAATCTTGTGGCTTCATTGTCAGCAATGCCAACAATTGGTTTCAAATATCAAGATAACAGTAACCACTTCCTTGTTTCTATTACTTCAGAGTTCTTTATGATTATAGTTTTAACTATATTCAGTCAAGAGAATTGACCTTTGATTAATGTCATTTTGCAGAATAAAATTCAGATATGGGGAAGTGAAGAGAAGGCAGTTAATTATGTTCAGATGATGGACCTAAATTCAGTTCTCATTCTGTATCAGTTTGGTGGTACTGAACCTGGCTGTACATGTGAGGAGTTTGAAAAAAATACCAATACCTATGTCCTGCGTTAAGCCAATTAAAAATCATGATCTGTTGGGGTGGTGTCAGGGCAAGGGTATTTTAATCTTTTCATTTGAGTCTGATGGGCAAACAGGGTTAAGAATCACTACTGAATTTACCAAGAAGGCAGGACTTTTAATTTTCACTGTTTGGGTGAGGAAATTTTATGAATAAAAACCAATTTTTAAAATGTAGCTGATAATGTTAAAACTTGTTTTCTGCCATTACTTTTCAAACCAATCAGCATTTTGCAAATGAAGGTTTCTAGACAGCATTAGTTACAAGGCTTTGTGTGTGTGTGTGTGTGTGTGTGTGTGTGTGTGTGTGTGTGTTTTTGAGACAGAGTCTTGCTCTGTCACCCAGGCTGGAGTGCAATGGCGCGAATCTCGGCTCACTGCAAGCTTCGCCTCCCGGGTTCCCGCCATTCTCCTGTCTCAGTCTCCCGAGTAGCTGGGACTACAGGCACCTGCTACCACGCCTGGCTAATTTTTTGCATTTTTAGTGGAGACGGGATTCACTGTGTTAGCCAGGATGGTCTCCAACTCCTGACCTCGTGATCTGCCCGCCTCGGCCTCCCAAAGTGCTGGGATTACAAGCGTGAGCCACTGTGCCTGGCCTGTGTTTTCCTTTTGAAAGAGTAAAACTTCAGGGTACTAATGTTAGCAGTGGCGAATATGTATGGGTCTGCATCAACTGGATTCTTGCCTCCTTGGAGGAAAGAATTTGTCCAAGCAGCATAAGGCAGAGTGAGAAACCAAGGCAAGTTTTTGAGCAGGAGTGACAGTTTATTAAAAAGTTTTAGAGTAGGAATGAAAGGAAGTTAAGTACACTTGGAAGAGGGCCAAGTGGGCAACTTGAAAGATCCAAGTGCCCAGTTTGACCTTTAACTTGGGGTTTTATATGTTGGCATGCTCTGGGGTTTTGCATGTCTCCTCCCTTGAGTTTTCTTTGGGGTGGGCTGTCTGCATTTGCAGTGGCCTTCTAGCACTTGGGAGGGGCTGCATGCACAGTGTGTTTATTGAAGTTGTGCACATGCTCACTTGAGGTGGTTTTCCCTTATCAGTTGAGTGTTCCTAGAGGAAGGTCATATACCAGTTAAATTCTGCCGTTTTACCTCTTTGTGTGCATGCCTAAGTCCACTCACCTAACTCCTGAGATCTTATCAGGAAGCTGCTGATCACCAGCTTCAGGTGTTATCTATCTGTTGGGAGCCTGCCTTTCCCTGGCACTGGCTGTGACCAATTATAATTTTATTATTTTGGAGAGACATTTTAACAACTGCCTATTACCTGATGGTTGCCTCACATTCCTTGGTGTGTGTTTGTGGGGAAGCAAGGGTTGTCCTGCCCTTCTCATGTCTGTCTAGCTACCTACTTTAACATTTCCCCCCTAAAGAGTCAAAGACCCAATTCTTTGGGAGAATGGATAAAGGTCAGTCTTCTGTAACTGCTTCCTTCTGACAGAGGGGCAGTGATGGTTGTTCTGTGTGTCTTGGCCTCTTGCTAGTTGTCAGGGCAGAGTAGCTCTATGGTTTGGTAAAAGTGGTATACAACCAGGTCTAAGGGATACAGGCAGGATTTTGCCTCTGTCATGTCGCACTGATGGCAGTCTAGGACTCTTCTGTAGAAGGGTGACTCTTGAATATTGAGAGGACAGTATCCCTCACTGAGGATCATCTGGAGCTTGATGGCCTGAAGATGAGAGGAGACAAATTGGGTTATTAGATTTAAAAGACATGGACCAAAAAGGAGCAAAAGTAAGAGACCAGTGGGCCTAAGAAGGGAAGAACCCAGTTGAACCATTTCTAGTTTCCTTCCCAATTTAACAAACCCTGAGATGCTTGTTCCCGTAAATTGGAGGTTGGATTTGGGAACTGTCTGATGCTGCCTTATACTTTTCTTGATTGTTTTACCTAAAAGCAACATTTTTAATAAGGCTAAACAAATTCCTCCCTGTGCTGCCATTAACCTATCTAGCCCTTGATGATTTTGGAGGACTGTAGCTGCTAAATAGTTGATTTGTTCTTGCATGGTTGTTAAGGTCTTAGCCATGGCATCAGTGTTGTTGGCTATTTCCTTTGAGAGTTGGCTATAGATTAAAGAGGACTTTATAATTCTAGCAATTTCAGCTTTTGTACCAGCTATAATGCCGAGTCCCATGAGAAGGGGAATTAATTGGATAGCCCTCCTCATCCTGGGCAAGATGAAATGCCCATGGATTGCTACTGGAAGAGACAGATTGCCAGGGACTCTGAGGATGTCTGGGCCTACTTCAGTTCAGTTAGTGGGGAGGCATTGGTGAATAGATTGGCCACAAAGACAGAAGGCTCCTTGGGTTTTAAAACAAGTAGATATGGACAAACAAAATAAGGGGGTGAGGACAGCTCCAAAAAATCCCAAGGCTCCCAATACACCCCGGTAGCTGGTGGCTATACTCATGCCTGCTAAGAATGGAATGCAGGTTTGGCTCTGGTTAGTTCCCTTGGTTTTATTTTCCCAAAAAATAGAATTTCGAGTTTGGTCCAGTAGAATCCATTCTGCTGTAGAGCTGAGGTGGGCAATTTGCAGACATTAGTTATAATCAGCAGGCCAAAACCAGAAATTTTGAGCACTGCATGAGCTTGGGCATCCCTGGAAAAATTGGGTGGACTTATCTGGCAAAGTTCCCTGAGGAAAGGTAATAGTTGGAGGTTTGGCCGGGCGCGGTGGCTCAAGCCTGTAATCCCAGCACTTTGGGAGGCCGAGACGGGCGGATCACAAGGTCAGGAGATCGAGACCATCCTGGCTAACACAGTGAAACCCCGTCTCTACTAAAAATACAAAAAACTAGCCGGGCGAGGTGGCGGGCGCCTGTAGTCCCAGCTACTCGGGAGGCTGAGGCAGGAGAATGGCGTGAACCTGGGAGGCGGAGCTTGCAGTGAGCTGAGATCTGGCCACTGCACTCCTGCCCTCTTGCCCGGGTGACAGAGCAAGACTCCGTCTCAAAAAAAAAAAAAAAAAAAAAAAAAAAAAAAAAAAAAAAAAAAAAAATAGTTGGAGGTTTGGGAATCTTGGCTGATGGCAGAATTCATTGCAGATGTATGTTCGGTAAATTCATTGATGAGGATCTACAGTGAGAGTAACATTACAAACTGTTCTGGGCAGAGCACCTATATCCATTCCATTTTTCCATGTGCCTGTAACACAGATAGGGGCTATTCCCGTTAAAGTGATATTAGAAAAGATGGCTCTGAAAGTGGGAGATTCCTTGTGGATATCAGGGAAATCTTGCTTTACTTTTGCAAGAAGGCTTGCAGGCCCGAACATCCCTTTCAGATTAGGGTCCCATTGATAGAAAATATGTAATTCTGCTTCTATGCTTGTCCAGTCTCCAGGCGAGGCTTCTTAAGCTCTTCCTGGTGTTTTAGTGGAAGAGCTAGTATGTAATCAGCAATTTGTGGAGTAAGGGGATTCTGTGCTTTGGAGCAATTGTTGAGCTTTTGCCAATAACAGGAAGTGAGCATGGTAATACGCTGCTAGTAAAGGAGTGAGAATGAGAACCCACAGGAGTGGGCCTATGGTGACCTAAGGTGATTGTAAAAAAGAGAAATTGGTCACAAAGCAGGCTGCCACTGGAACTCCTGGTGGTGTACAAGTTGGGTTGAAAATAGTGATAACAATTAGAGCTTTTGTGAGTAAAATTCCTAATATTGAGATCACCTTACTTTGAGGTGAAAGGATGTTTGAGGGCATTACTTATCTTTTTGCTTAAAGAGGAATTTCAGATCTTCCAGTGCCTCTCGAGTATATTCTGTATCTGAGGGTGCTGGTTTCAGTTCTGATATTTCGGGGCTTTCCCACAGCTTCATTTGGGTACAATGTATCCAGCTGGCAATCTCTGGTACTTTAATGACTGTGGAGGTAGGTAATAGAACAGTGAGGGGGCCCTTCCAGATTCAAGTTAGTTGGGAATTCGGGGTTCCATCCTTCTAAGCTTTAATGAGAACTAGTGAGCCTGGAGGATGTAGTGGTGGAGATTTTTTTCCCTTCTGATTTTGGGTTTGTTTGTAATCCATATTCCCAAAGAGCCCATTGGAAGCCTGCTAAAGAGACATACTGGGTGATTTTGGCAGTTTCTTCATTTAGTAATAAGTCTAAATATAGGAATGGCCTACCATAGAAGGCTGTAAAGGGGCTTAATTGAAGGGAGACTTAGGGGCAATATGAATCTGAAGGAGGGCTAAAGGTAGGAGGTCCACCCATGGCTGTGTTGTTTCCTGACAGAGTATATTGAAGATGCATTTGAGGGTTTGATTAGTTTTTTCTACTTTTCCTGAAGATTGTAGTCTTCAGGCAGAGTGAAACTACCACTTTATGCCTAGGGCACTACTAACCTGTTGAGTTACTTGGGAAATGAAGGATGAATCATTGTCCTTTGCAATGACCTGGGGAGCCCGAATTGAGGAATGAGTTCCTTTACGGGGAATTTACCTCCTGTGCATTTTTAGTCCTTGTGGGGCAGGTTTCTACCCCTCCTTGAAGGTGTCTATACAGACCAAGATATACTTATACCCGGCATGCAGGGAACTGAGTGAAATTCATCTGCCGGTCCTCCCCAGGGTATGTACCTCTCTTTTGGATTGGATTTATTAATGGAGGGGGCTTCTGTCTTTGGGGATTATTTATGGTGCACAGGTGCAGGCTTGACAAGCCTATTGAATAGTTTTGTTTAGTCCCTTCCCACTGAGCACCTATTTACAAATTAGCTGTAGACTGTCCTTTCTAAGGTGGCAAGAGTTGTGTGAACTCTTGCTGACTTTCCATTTGGAGTCTTTAGGTAGATAGAGAAGTTCTCCCGACCTGTACCATCCACTGGTTTCTTTTTTGTACGCATGTTGGATGGCCCAATCTATTCCTTATTGGAGAGGGGGCAGTTCACTGGGGAGAGAGGGGAGCAAGGCTCCCATGAAGGTGTCTTTTGAGATGGCTGCCTCTTTAGTTTTTTGGTCAGCTAACCTATTTCCCCATATGGTTTCATTGGAGCCCCTCTGGTGTCCTTTACAGTACACTACTGCCACTTCCTGGGGCAAATGAACAGCCTCTAGTAGCTCTGAGATTTGAGGCCTGTACTTAATTGGAATATCCCAAGTTGTTAGGTACCTCCTTTCCTTCCAGATAGGCAGGTGGGTGTGAAGCACCAGAAAGGAGTATTTGGAATCTGTATACATGGTTATTCTTTTCCTTTCCCTTAATTTTAGGGCTCTGGTCAGTGTGATGAGTTTGGCTAGTTGCACTGAGATCACCGGGGACAGAGCGTTAGCCTCTGTAATTTGGTGAAGGGACACTGTAGCATACCCTGCATATCTAATTCCATTCCTGACAAAGCTACTCACATCTGAAAACCATCCAGATTATCTAGGGGCTGATCTCTTAAGTCTTCCCGGCTAACATACATTTGACTAAGTATCTCACAACATGAATGTGTTGAGTTATCCTCTCCTGGTAGTGGCAGTAAGGAGCCCGGGTTAAGGGTGGGGCACCACTGAACTGTGGGTTTTCTAACAGCAAGACTTGGGACTTTAGCAGTCTATTGTCAGTGAGCCATCGTGGTCCTTTTGTGTCTAATAAGGGACCTATTTCGTGGGACGTCAGGAGCGGGATTGACTGTCCCATGGTGATTTTGAGGGCCTCCTGGAGTAGGATGGCTGCTGCAGCCACTACCTTGAGGCAATGTGACCATCCTTGTGCTACTGGGTCTAGGTTCTTTGAAAAGTAACTTATAGGATGTTTGATTGGCCCAATGGTTTGAGTTATAACTTCTAGGGCTACACCTTGCCTTTCAGAGACGAAAAGCTGAAATGGTTTGGTTAGTATGAGTAGCCCAAGGACTGGGGCTTGTGAGAGGACAGTTTTTGGCTGTTTAAAGGCTTGCTCTTGATCCCTTCCCCAGAGAAATGGATCCTTATCAGTCCCTTCTTTTAGCACCTGATATAAAAACTTAACAATTCCACCATATCCCAGTACCCAAAGTCTGCAATATCCTGTGATCCCCAGAAAAGTGCAAAGTTACTATCAAGTGGTTGGGGTAAGTATTCTAAGGAAGGCCTGTATCTGTTCTGGGGAGAGCTTATGTTCCCTCAGGGTCAGGATTATTCCCAGGTGTTGGACCTCTTATTTTGGTAGCTGTGCCTTGGCCTTGGATACCTTGTCCTTGTATACCCTCTGTCTGTGAGGAAATTTAGTGTCTGGACTAGATGTTGGAGTCCTAACTCTCTTGTGGGGGAGCAGATTAATAGGTCATCCATGTGCTGTAGGAGATGCCTTCCCCACCTCAAGAATTAGGTCCTGCAAATCTCTGGCTAAGACTTGCCGAAACAAATGGGGACTATCTCTGAGGCCTTGTAGAAGGACTGTCCAGGTGAGCTGTTGACTCCTTCCTTTTTCATTTTCCCACTCAAATGCAAATAGAAATTGGGAAGATGGGTCTCAGAGGGTACAAAGGAATATGTGTTTGAGATCTAAGACTGAAAACCCCTGAGCATCTGAAGGACTTCTGCTAGAATTACATATGGATTGGGGACCATTGGGTATATAGGGACTACTGCCTCATTTTTGATTTGCAGGTCCTGGACCATCCTCTATTCTCCATTGCTCTTTTTAACAGGTAAGATAGGCATGAATGACAGGGTATTAATAATTCATGTTTTAGAAATTTTTCAATCAGCAGCCAAAGCGCCTCTTTGGCCTCCTGCCAAAGAAGAAACTGACTTCTACAAGGATAGCTAGAAGGATCTTTGAGCTGAATTACTACAGGCATTGCCATTATGGCCTTTCCTGGTATTCCTGGGGCCCGGACCTCTGGATTAATGGGAAGGTCTGTGGGCAGCTCATCCTTGTGCGTGGTTTCCTTGAGGCATAAGATTGTATTTGGAAAAGGGAGTGTTGGCCCTGGAGGAAAGATTAACTAAGCCCTGAGTCTATGCAAAATATCTCTACCCAAAAGGGGCAGAGGACATTCTGGCATCACTAAAAATGAATGAGCCAAGACAGTTTTCCCCCATAGGCAGCACAGAGGAAGAGTAAACCTCTGGGTTATGGGTACTCCATTTACCCCCTTCACCTGGCAGATTTGGAGGATTTGGAGGATAATTGCCCAGGAAAAGAGGTAAGCACCGAGCAGGCCACTTCCATGTCCAAAAGAAAACTTATAGCACTACCTGCCACGTCCAAAGCAGCCCTTGGCACTGTCCCTTCAATAGTGATGTTCAATCCGCGAGCAGACCAGAGCATAGGGCCCCTTTAGCTCAAGGCCATCAGGATTGGGATTCTGTCCCTGGGACTCTTCAGCCCTCAGGGCAGTTCTGTTTCCAGTGGCAGAGCTTGTGGCAGAGGGGACAAGCCGTGCAAGGCTTCTCCCCTCTGTCCCATCGGGGCAGTTTGCCTTCCAGTGGCCTGGCTTCCCACACTCATGGCAGTTACCTGGGAGAGTATTCTGAGTGCAGCCTGGAGAGGGCTGGCAGACTTGTAGGGCAGCCAGTAGAGCTTTTCCTTTTGCCTCTCATTTTGCCGAGTCCTTTCCTTTTCCTCCTGGTCCTGGTTGTAAAAGACCAAGGAAGCTATTTTAAGGATGTCAGGCATAGGGGTGTTGGGGCCTAGTGCTAGTTTTTGGAGTTTCTTCTGAATATCTTGGGCTGCTTGAGTTAGGAAACGGCCCTTTAGGACCAGTTACCCTACTTGTGTCTCTAGGTCTAGGTTAGTATGTTTCACTAGGGCCTCTCGTAGCCTCTAGGAAAGTGGTGGGGTTTTCAAGAGGGCCTTGATCTATTAAGGCAAATTTAGTATAGTTCACAGGCTTTGCTCTGCTGGTTTTCAGTCTTCTACCAGACAGAGGAACATGTGGTTCCTTGCCCATATACCCCACTGGTTATTGTATTCCCAATTGGGGTTGACCTGGGGAACTGTGGTGACCCCACAGGGTAGCCACCAGAGTCAGTCATGTACATTGTGTTTGCAAATTGTTGGGCTGCCTCCATAATGGAGTCGTGTTCTCCCTTAGACAGTGTTTGCCCTAGTATGACTGAGAGATCCCTCCAGGTGAGTTCAAATGTTAAGCCCAGTTTACGGAACCCTTTGATATATTTATCAGGGTCCTCCAGAAACTTCCCTAGTTTCGTTTTAATTTGGCTCAGGTCTTGCATAGTGAATGGAGTCTGGACTTTAGTGGGTACACTAGGGTTGTTAACCTCCTGAAGGGGGCATAATTTGAGGGTGGGGTCCAGAGGATGGCCCTGGGTAGGGAGGGGAGAGCACCAGGGCTGGGAGACTTGGATATAATAGGGTAGAAGGGGCAGTGGGGTTTGTGCTAAGCTCTGCCCTTGGTTCCTCTGGTGCTTGAACCCTGGGTAAATCTTATAAAGGGTCTCCCAAACCTACCAGAGGGGGCTGCCTGACTGTGGCTGCTGTCATTGCTGGATCCATTTTACAAGCCCAACAAAGGTCAGGATTGTTTCCTAGAGTCATGAAGGCCTGTACATAGGGGATTTTTTGTCCATTTTCCCTGTTAGTGGCAAAACAAATCTAGTTGATAGATTGTACTAAAACATATGCTTCCATTTTGTAGCCAAGATTTCTAGTCCTGGAGTTTCTATTCAACCCAGGCTGTGTTATAGAAAAATATAAACCAAACCTTTAGTGTTTGAGGGTCAAACTCTTTCCTGTTCTTCAGGATGTTTCTGAGGGGTGTGTCCTATGGTATGGAGACATGATTATCCATCTTTGAAGAGAGAACAGAGGAGACAAGAAGGAAAAAGAAGGCGTACTCTCTTATTTCCCTGTCATCCTTTCCTGAACAGGGCATCCCCATTCATCCTTAGGGTTCTGAAATGAACCAGTCTTACCAGGTACCCTTAACCTTGATCCCGTCTCATCACAATTACCCACTTGAGAATAGAAGAGATAGCAGAGTAAATAGGGAGCCCCTGTTCATCTTTGGGGTTCTGGAATGAACTGTTCTTACCAGGTACTGCTAACCTTGACTTCACCTCTGTTCTAAAGATAATTTGTTCTGTGCCTATAGCCTAGGACCAGCCTTTGTCTCTGTCCTATGTGTACTTTTGTCTCTTGTACCTACGACCTTAAGCTGGCCTATATCCTTGTCTCCATGACCTTACAGTGACTCTCACATGGAGCATTCTAGCACAAAATGATTATCTCTTTTTTTATAATCCCATTTCCCATGTTTTTTTATTAGATGAGAAGCCTGTTTTTCAGCTAACTACTACAGGGGGCTGAATTTCCCTTTCTTCGAATATGACCTTGAAGGTCTTGATGTATGTTGAGAGCGTGGAAGTGATTAGAGAAATGGAGGAAAATTTATATTTGGGGTTTTTCATCCTCCCAGGGTAATATGCAGAACAAATGCTTAAGCAGATAGGACAATCTCTTTGCTCCAGGAGGAAGCAGGAGAAAGTGAGGGGGATACTCACGGAAAGCTTCATATGCTCACAAAAACAGCAGCCCTTGAATTTGAGAGGGCAATATTTATGTACCTTCTTGAGATAAAGGAGGAACCTCCGGAGGACGTGGGGGTTGGGATAAGGGCTCACAGATGGCAAAGGAAGAATTTTCCCTCATTCCAAAGGGTTGCTAACTCAAAAAAAGCAAGTAGGTGGGGTCCTTAAAGTGCCACAGAGTGAGGTCCTATGCAGGACTGCTTGAAAAGTCACCAGAAACTTGGCCCTGGAGCATAACAGGAATGAAAAGCATATGGTAAATCATAAGGAGCTGGCAGAGCTGGGGTTCCAATTAGTGTCTGTCCCATCAATGAGCCAACAGACATCTACAAGGGAGCCCATTTCTTCGCTGCTGTGCAAACACAGCAAGAGCCACGGGTGCATGAATAATAAGGAGTGTGTGTTTAAGGCAGAGAAGGAAGTCATGTGGCCTGTGAAATGAAAACAGAGAAGAGACAGACTTGCCCCCAAGGCGGACAGTCCTGTAGGTGTACAAGGCCATTTCAGAATATACACAGAGAAAGCAGGAGAGTAGGTGGTGCAGGCTTTTGGAAAACAGCCAGTTTTCATTGAAAAAGCAGAGGAAACCCCAGACATTGCACAATCTTAGGGTTTAGCCCTGTGACTCTTGCAAGCCTCCTGTTCAGGAAGGCCTTTAGTGTCTCAGGTCTACTTGGTGCAGACTCCAAGGTTCTTCCCACCCCCATGAGCCACCCATCAGGGTGAGCTGAGAGATCAGCCCAGTGAGGAGCAGAGCCTCTGTGGCTGAGAGGACTTGTTCTGGGGGTTGGTTAGTAAGCAGGAGAGAGAAACTGAGGAGAGGGAAACCATGCATAGGAGTTGAACACCTTCAGCCAAAGAAGGCGAGGCATAGAGGTGTCTTACCACTATGGAACAAATCTGAGTCACACACCAAAGTATGTTAGCAGTGGCAAATCCATACAGGTCTGCACTAACTCAATTCTTGACTCCTCAAAGGAAAGAATTCATCTGAGGAGCATAAGCAGAGTGAGAGACCGAGGCAAGTTTTTGAGCAGGAGTGAAAAATTTTTAAAAAGTTTCAGGGTAGGAACGAAAGGAAGTAAAGTACACTTGGAAGAGGGTGAAGCGAGCAACTTGAGAGATCCAGGTGCCCTGTTTGACCTTTGACTTGGGGTTTTATACACTGGCATGCTTCTGGGGTGCATCTCCCCTCCCTTGCGTTTTCCTTGGGGTGAGCTGTCCACATGTGAAATGGCCTGCCAGCACTTGGGAGGGGCCATGTGCAGTATGTTTACCGAAGTTGTGCACATGCTCATTTGAGGCCTTACCAGTTGAGTGTTCCTAGAGGAAGGTCATGTATCAGTTAAACTCTGCCATCTGCCTCTTAGTGCAAATGCTTGAGCCCACTTGCCCAACTCCTGAGATCTTATCAGGAAGCGGCTCATCACGAGCTTCAGGTGTTTTTAATCTACTAGGAGACTGCCTTTCCAGAGAGACAGTTTAACAATTGCCTGACTTTGGGAGTGGTGGGGGGGACCTCTCCTGCTCTGCTCATGTGTGCCTAGCTACATACTCTAGCACTAAGACTGGAAATAACTACTTGCCATTTATCAGGACCTTGGATCATGAATATATTTGTGTTAACCACCTAGTGCTCTCTTTGGTATATGATTATGTTAACCTTAGTGATTCCCAATGAAGTTGAGCAGAGTGCCCCTAAAGGACTTTTCTGAGTAGCTATTTCACAGTTAAGATTTTTTCAAACTATACCTTCCAGCACACCCACCAACCTCCCCCATTGTAATCTGCTCTCTAGGTTAGTGTGGGCCCGGGTTATGTAACTGAAGTAATCAGCCCTGGTAGCTGATGGAGTGTATCTTTTGGGTATCTGAAGGCAGAAATTGTGTTGAGAGCCACAAGTTCCCTTGACTCTTTATTAAGTGTGACATATTAATCCTTGTTTTTAGAGCTTTATGTGGAAATGTCAGTCTAGTCGCTGAGGAAAAACCTGGGCTCAGAAATTCCTTGCATTTCATTTGAAAGTATGATACAGCTATAGCTGGGATTCGGTCTCTTTTAGGGATGGGATTCACGGCAAAAGGGAAACCATCTGTGAAGATTTGCCCTAGAATGGCACCTTTGTCTTAGTTCCTCTTGATTTACTTTAGGATCCTTCAAGTTTCAAGCCTGGCTGGGTTGCCTTTGGAGCCAAAGAGAGTTCCAATTCAATTGTTAGCATTAGTGAGTTCTTACTAGCATTTTGTGAGGAGTACTGCAAATCACACCACAAAGGGTGTGAAACCCTAGCTTGGGGGGCAGGGAGGGTGAGCTGAATTGTTTCTTCTTGGATTAATACCAGACATATTTCCCTTGGTGAAGATCCATTCTTCTCTGTGTGGGAATGTTTAATGTTCAAACTGTTAGGTGAGGGTCTTGTTCAGATAATTTTTTTAAAATACACATTTTAAAACTTGTTTTAAAAAATCCACAAGCCCAACAAAGTACTTCTTTTTTCATGATGACTTGTTCAGAAATTTGAAAAGGCTTTTTGATGTATGTGAGAGCTTTCCCTGTCATGTGGGTCTACCAGTCATTTGAGCAGAGTTATGTGAGGCCAAAGAGGCTTCTCTGGCAGCTTGGAAGCTTTGTGTAGTAGCCAAGCTGCGAGCTGAGAGAGGTTGATACTCATTTGTTTGTATATAAAACCTTCATTCCCAAAGTCTTAGATATCACATACCAGGAAAGATGATTGTGAAAAGTAGGGATAAACTCAAGTATTTCTCAGCTGTTATGGTTGCATTTGATGTATCCGATTCTGCCTGACAATATTTGCCACTTGATTGTCTAAACAGAGTTTTAACTGGTAGCAGGGTGAGCATTAATTATTCACATCTAGCAGCTGTCATAAATATGATTGTGTAGGCCCATGTATGTTAATGAGTCTTACAATAAAGCCTTTTTGCCTGGAGATCTTTAGCCCTCCCTTCTTTTTGTACCATTTGTGAGCTTCATTCTGGAATTGTGTGACTTGGTAACGTATAACGTTCTTTGCTTCTGAGGAACTGTGCTGAGGGCTTGTGCAGAGAGTGGCCCATCTAGAAATGTCTCTCAGGACCCTGAAGGCTCCCTTGTTTCCTTTTCCTGGTTCCAATCGGGGTATAGCAACTGGGTCTGGATATAGCAACAGCACCCCCTAGTGTATTATAGGGTGAGGATGTGTTCCTGGTTAACAGTAAGGTGAGGTGTTCTGGCTTTACAGAGTGCAGTGTGAGAAAGTGGCAACTTGGCATTTATTATACAATATAGTTGAGGCTAAATATGCAACAGCAGCCTGTCTTCCAGGTTTTGACAGCTGAGAAAAGAAGATAAAGACAGCGGGAAGATAGGATTTTAGATTACTTTACAAGGATATGAAGGCTAAGGAGAGCCGCAGGAAGGAATCAAGAGGTCACTGGGGAAGGGAGCTGTTCCAGTGAATGGTTTGCTATTCTTCCAAAGAATCCAAAGCTTGGCCATATACACAGAAAGGCCTGGCCACAAAGGCCTTCCATTGTTGGCTGAGACCGGGGACCTGCAATGGGGGGTTCAAAGCCTTTTGTTAGATGTGAAACGGAAATTCCAAACACTCCAAGCAGTGACTTAAAGGCTACAAAAGTATAAATGACAGGTAGATATTTGCCTCATAACACAGTTTTGATTAAGGAAACTAGGCCTTAAGGGAACAAAATGGGGGTGGAGATGGACTATAGAGAGAAGAAAATAGGGATGCTTTCCTCATTTTGTTCTTTTAACAAATATTTGCTGTTGAGCTGCTATTCAGTGCCAGCTTCTGTTCTACATACTGCAGATACAGATGTGAATAAAACAGAGTTTCTGTCCTCATGGAGCTTACATTCTTTACAGTTGTCAATAAGAGGGTCACCACGGATCAGTTCTTAACGTTTGTATTTTTGAAGTGTGATTTATTCACAGGCAGAATGTTGTTTGAGGTCATGGAAAGTACCCATTGTTCAAAATTGTCTTCCCCCAACCAACCAGTTTTTTTCCGAAATTTATCAACCAAAGCCCCTCATTCATTATGTTTTCTGAGAGGAGTAATAATGAATCCAGTTGCTTTGACCCACACTTACTTCTAGTGAAAATGAATGACCTGATGAGACCTAGAGGGATGGGACACTGAGGGGTGGAATTACAACACTGGGACTAGCAAGCTGTAGCCTTGGTGAGTTTATTTCAGGACGAAGTTTTCATTATCTGTAGAAGTAGCTGTATTCCTGTCAGGTCCCTTCTAGCTCTTACTCTATTTTGTGTGGCAGATAGCATCCAAGAAGGTGTAGGGCCGAGTGCGGTGGCTCACACCTGTAATCCCAGCACTTTGGGAGGCCGAGGCGTGCAGATCACCTGAGGTCAGGAGTTCGAGACCAGCCTGACCAACATGGAGAAACCCCATCTCTACTACAAATACAAAATTAGCTGGGCGTGGTGGTGCATGCTTGTAATCCCAGCTACTTGGGAGGCTGAGACAGGGGAACTGCTTGAACCCAGGAGGTGGAGGTTGCGGTGAGCTAAGAGCATGCCATTGCACTCCAACCTGGGTAACAAGAGTGAAACTCCATCTCAGGAAAAAAAAAAAAAAAAAAAAAAAAAAAGGTTTAGAACATGGAGCACCCCTGGGACCCCAGGAAAATTATTTGGGGGTAGAAGTAGGACCAGATTAGACACTGAAAAAAAAACCATGGAGAAGGAACATGATTTGACAGTCAAATTTAGGCTATTTAAAAAAATATTTCTAGGGCATTTATTCTTGGGTTCAATTTCTGACTATAAATTATCTGGAAGGGAGGGTGGTACTATGAATATGGCTGTAGCAGATTTTTTGGGAAAGCCCAGTTGGTTTTACTTTTGTGGGTCACATTAGTTTTGAAGATTATCTATAAAGCTTACAGTGATAGACCTGACCCCCAGGCCTCAGCTGCTTAAAGAGCTGTGTGCTGTGGATTTTCTTGTTGTGCAGTGTTTCCTTTTAACTTTCCTGTTCAGGGCAGAAACAGAGTAATGCAGGCCCATGTTCTTTGAATCCTAGAGAGCAAGTGACCTACTTACTATTGTACCTGAAATATTCAACTAGAGTATATTTTAGGAAATACTTTTTCAGCTTTAAACATGACTTTGCTTTTGTGAATAAACACTTCAATAGAGAGGTACTGACAGGCATTCTGGACTGTTCTCCTGACCCGTTGTGTGACTTTGGATACTGTATGACTTTTCTCCTTGGAAAGAGGTAGTGTAAAATCCATAGATTTCTTTAGAAAAGACAATTTGTAACTACACCCTTCATGTAATGAAGATTAGTGAAAGCTTTCATTTGATTTAGAAATTTTAGAAATGCAGGAGGCCGGGTGCGGTGGCTCACGCCTATAATGCCAGCACTTTGAGAGGCTGGGACGGGAGGATTTTTGAGCCCAGGATTTGAGACCAGCCCGGGCAACATAGTGAGACTTCATCACTACAAAAATTATACAAAATTATCCGAGAGTGGTGGCACACACTTGTAGTCCCAGCTACTCAGGAGGCTGAGGGGGGAGAATCTCTTGAGCCTGGGAGGTTGAGGCTGCAGTGAGTTGCGATCATGCCACTGCATTCCAATGTGGGCGACAAAGTGAAACAGAGGAGTTATTTGCTGGGTTCTTTAACAGCTGGAAGATGTGGGTTCTGGTATTCATAGTTTATTGGCCAGGCTTTTCTTTATTTTGTGGTCCTCCTCTTTGCAGGGTTTCAGCCTCTCGGTGAAGACCAAAGTACCTGTGTAAACAGGATTCCAGGATGGAATATGAGTAGGTTTTTTGTTTGCAAAATTCCTTACTGTACATGGCTAACTTTTAAAGAAATAACACAGTGGACCAACAGAAAGACGAAAAACTTGGGTAGCTTTGTAATTTTCTATGTGTGTGTTCTGCCACCTGCTGGAAAAGGATCACCACGCTTGGGAAGCTGGCTGGCAAAGCAGAGGAGGGTGTGTAATCTGGCTTCTTCAGCCCTCTTCTAGGGCTAGGCAGAATACAGGAAAACTCACAAAATGCTGTGGTGTGCTTGGTTTTCTGCTGGATCTCCCTAACTGGCAACTAGCGTTATCCCACAGGGATTTCCCCTTCAGCCTGCTGAGCTCACAGCCAGCCACCTCAGGCCCAGGCTACTTTGTGAGCCCCGCTCACATCATGCTCTGGCCTCGTTCCTCTGAGTATCCAGTGTGTTGACTGGGATTGCCTTGAAATACTTCTCACTGGTTGAAAGTGGAAACAAAACAAAACAAAACAAAACATTAAATCCAAAGTAGGGGGCAGGGTGGCCACCTTTGTTGTGATATCTCTAAGAGGACCAACTGACCTATTCAGGAAAGGAATGGCCTTTTTTCCTGAGATTATAGTCTCCTTCCTTTTTAGTGTTAAAATGCATTTTTACAAAATGATGCTGAGAGATGAGGGTTATCACTGTAAACATATATTTGCTTGGCAAAAGAAAAAGGAAATGTAAATCAGTTCCCTAATTCTTTTAAAATATTTTCCTATCTGTAAAATGCCAAAGTCTGGCCAAATGCAGTTTGCTACTCCCTGTGGTCAGCCTTACCTTTTCCTTTATTTGACAACCTGAGCAGAAAAGTGGGGTCAACAATCCTCAGTTGTAACTTCCTTATTTTCCCTGTCAAATTCTCCATGGATTTTTCTGTGCTGTGACCCACATAGAAACACAAAAATAATAGTGTGGTGGAATGAGGATAATGTTTCTTCACTAACTGGGTCACTGCTTTATGTATAAATTTTGGTCTAGAGTAAATGGTTGGCCTGGTTTTGCACCCCTTTGGATCATTTTCTTCCTCTGGAGTTCTGGATGGAATGTGACCTTCCTGGATGGATGTGTATGTGGGACTCCCATGGGCAAGACTTAGATTTTTGGCAGCCAGACCCTCACGGCAACTGGGACAGGATGTGGAGGCTCAGCCTCCCTGTTATTTGAAATTTCTCAGAGGCACACAATACTTTAGAAAGAGAATAAGACATTTTAATATCTATGATTAACTTAAAAAATTTTATTAACTGAGGTAATGACACAGACTTTCTTCTGTATTAAGGGATATAATTACAGAAGAGTATTATTTTTAAAAAATGTTACAGCCTCAATTTAGATAAAATTATAAAGTTTAAAGAAAAAATGTAGATATACTCTGATTGAGACAGGTTTTGTGTTTGGCTTTGTGGAGTCTAAATTGAAAATTGCTAGTGTAGAAAACCTGAACTGAGATTTATTTTTGAAAAGATACTTAAAGAGAGCAGATAGTTGAGATCTAAGTAGGTAGGGGCTGGGAAAATGAATTTGTACTGAAGCCAGAACACATGGTGTCTTCACTGGAAATAAATATTCCCAAAGAATAAACTTTTTTGTGTGTGTGTACTGCTTTTGAATGAGCTAGGACTTTTATGATTATAGGGTGTGGTTTTCTTATGGGCAAGCATGGAGATTGTGAGCTAAAGGCCATATGAAGAAGGTAGAAAGATCTTTCCCAGTTAATTTTCATAAGCCAGATTGTTAGAAATATGTCCAAGAAGTGACTTCATAAAACTTTGAAACTTGGCTGAAAACCCTGGCAGATCTGCATCATCTGGTAAATATTTAAGACCTTGTGTGTGTTATTTTCAAGGAAAGGCAATAAACTGTAGAATTTTTTTTCAGCAAAAACAAAACACTGTGGGGTTGATAGCTTTTGCATCAGAACTTTGGTAAGATAATGTGTTTGTTTTGGTTTTGGGTTTTTTGGTTTTGTTTTGTTTTGCTTTTGTTTTTGAGACAGAGTCTTGCGCTGTCAGCCAGGCTGGAGTGCAGTGGCACGATCTTGGCTCACTGCAACCTCCCTCTCCTGGGCTCAAGCAATTCTCCTGCCTCAGCCTCTCGAGTAGCTGGGTTTACAGGCGTGTGCCACCATGCCCGGCTAATTTTTATTTTTATTTTTAGTAGAGATGGGGTTTCACCATGTTGGCTAGGCTGGTCTTGAACTCCTGACCTCAGATAATCCGCCCGCCTCAGCCTCCCAAAGTGCTGGGATTACAGGCACGAGCCACTGCGCCTGGCTGTTTTTTTTCTTATTTTATTTCATTTCATTTTATTTGTTGAGGCGGAGTCTTGCTCTGTTGCCCAGGCTGGAGTGCAGTGGCACGATCTGGGCTCACTGGAAGCTCCGCCTCCCGGGTTCACGCCATTCTCCTGCCTCAGCCTCCCGAGTAGCTGGGACTACAGGCGCCTGCAACCATGCCCAGCTAATTTTTGTATTTTTAGTAGAGACGGGGTTTCACCATGTTAGCCAGGATGGTGTCGATCTCCTGACCTCATGATCCTCCCACCTCGGCCTCCCAAAGTGCTGGGATTACAGGCATGAGCCACCGTGCCTGGCTAGTTTTGGTGTGTGTGTGTTTGTTTGTTTGTTTTGTTTTTTCCCCAGAGGGGGAGAAAAGAGATCTCATTTCAGATAGATTTAGGTCAGTTTAAATTCTCTTTCACTGAGGTTGACCTGATCAAAGTTTGCCTAGTGACTCAGCAAAGTCTTGTCATGTGGAGGCTTCATTTTTCATCACCTGTTGTTTTTTCCTTTTTTTAAAAATTTATTTCTTTACAGAGACATTTTGATATCATTTAAAATCTCAGCATGTGACAAATATAAACTGAAAATGTGAATTCTCATGTAGTAGGAAAATTAGAAAGCAGATAAATATCAAGGCTATCTTTCCTTAGGTGATAGCCTTTTGTTAATGACATTATCTTGGTTTCCTCAGGTGATAACCTAATTAATGACATCATCTTATATTTCTGTCCTAATTAAGTTCACTTCTGTCATCTCAGGTAAATGGTAAAGAACTCATGGGTAAAGGTAAATGGGTAGAGTACTCATGTTCCTATTTTAAAACTTGAGAAATAGAGTCACAGATAAAGAATGACTTTCCTGTCTCCCTTTTTCTCAATTCATTGTTCTACTGGTAATAAGGATAACACAGATGTTAACAACTTACTTAATGCCAAAACACTTTACATGTATTATTTTATTATTTATTGTGAGATAGGTATATTCCCATTTTATTCAGATGAGGAGAGAGTGACTTTCAGAGATTTTATTTTATTTTTTTGAGATGGAGTCTCACTCTGTCGCCAGGCTGAAGTGCAGTGGCGCAATCGGCTTGCTGCAACCTCCACCTCCCTGGTTCAAGCGATTCTCCTCCCTCAGCCTCCCAAGCAACTGGGACTACAGGCGCATGCCACCACACCCAGCTAATTTTTGTATTTTTAGTAGACATGGGGTTTCACCATGTTGGCCAGGATGGTCATCTTTTGACCTCATGATCTGCCCACTTTGGCCTCCCAAAGTGCTGGGATTACAGGCGTGGGCCACTGTGGCCAGCCGACTTACAGAGATTTAAAAAAATTACTGAAATTTACAAAGCTGGAAAGTGGCAGAACTGGGAACTAACCCATCGCTGACTTCACGGTCTGTGCTTTAAACTGTTACACCATATGTCGGTCCAGTTATATGCTACAGAGAAAGCAACTTCCACAGGCCAGTTGAAGCCAGCTGCCTTTTGCTGGGCTCCCAGCCTGGTTACTGTCCTCCTATTTCTGACATTAAGAGAAGCAAAAGGTTTATTTAGACCTCCCAGGAAAGGATTCTAGAAAAGCGGTAAGACCCTGTTCTTCAGCTCAGGGTCATCTATCACTGGTAAGACCCCTCTCTAAGATGTTTTAAAATAGCATGTCAGAGACACAATAAATGAATATATCCTCTACGTAAAGGCTTAGTAAACAGCAGCTCAGTAATTGCCCAAAGCAGGCAAGCCAGAGACCTCAAAGTGGACACGCCTGCACAGTGTATAGGCAGGCATCGTCTCATCAGCTTTACTCCCACCCTGGCCTCTTCCCTTTTCTGTTGACTTGGGCAGAGTCTCAACTTTTCCTTACAAAAGATCAAAACTAAGACTTCTTGGCTATCCAAATCAGATCGTCACTAGAGTTTGGCCAGCTGTCCGTAAAGACAAGCTGGGTTGGCCTTGGCATTCCAGGAAATTGAACCTCTGCTGAAGGACCTTAAAACCAACAACTGTCTGTCTCATACCACAGACATAGCTTTGACTCAAAAATTGAACATTCCTGATGCCAAGTAAATGGTATCTCAGGGGATGCCATCCAGACTCCCCATCTTTTAACCCATTTATCTTTAGAAACTTAGCTTTTCTCTTTCAGACTCTTGGCCTGTAAACATGAAATTCTATTTGGATACAAAGCCAATTCCAAAAAGGGGATCCTTTCTGGACTGCTGCTGTTTTTGCATCGTAGTAGCCATCTATTGTTACTTTGTTGATTATGAATTTTCTAAAACAAATAATTTTGTAGAACACATACTCTAGACCCTGTTTGTACAAAATTCACCATAATGGAAGGTGCCTTAAATGCCTGACTCTGCACTGTTTGTTTTAGAAGGAGAAAAGACATTTAAACTCTGCATTTATCTTTCTGCTTGGTTCTGTGAGCTACTGAGATTTAACTCTTCAATTTCCTTATGACTTGAAAATTCAAATATCTTAGCCACCCACCACAACAAAATATCACAAGTGTTCTTAGAGCTTTAGGAGGAGGAAGAGTGTGGTCAGAATGCTGCCTTCTTTATAATACCACAGTCAAAAAACATCTTCTCACTTAACTAATTCAATACAGAAAAACTGACCTTTCATTTTAGCTTTTGCATATTAAGAACATGATCTCTAACATTCCATTCATTATAGCAAAAGCTCATTATTTTAAATGTCTCAGATGTTCATTATCATGCCATGTTTCCTTTTCTGCTTCCTAAGAGAGGAGGGAGTGTCACTCACATCTGGCAAATGGGAAAGAGTTAAATAGATAAGCTATGACTCATCAACCAACTCAGTTCTGGCCCCAGGCAGCAGGTGGTTCTTTTGATCTTTCACTAAACTGGGACTTTTACAGGAAACAGTCCTTGAGGAGGGCAGTTTAAGTAACTTGGCAGTTTTGTAAGCAGCATGCATGTAAACTAGAAGATAATCTCTTCATGCCCAAACATATTATAAATTACTGATGGAACCAGATGCAAAAGGGACCCCAAACATGAGATTTCTGTATTGTACACATTATTCAGTCATGAGCCATGGAAATGTAATTGGTAATGTCTTGCCTGTGTCTTGAATCCCAAATTGAAGATGGGGAATGAGGGGCTCTATATTTAGACGGTTACATGTGATACCAAAGAAAATGACCAATATGGAATCAAGAAGTGAACAAATCAGTTTGAAACTGAGCAAGAAGATGGATGCATCACCAGGAGGATGAAAGAGAGGATCAAGACTTGTAACATTTGGCTGGAGAATAGGCAACTATTTCTGTGAGGTGGGGTGGGTAGTTAACACTAGAACTATACTACAGTTACAACCAGGTATCCAATATATGGACATTTATATTAAAGATGACAAATATTTTAGTTTTCCTTTTTCTTTTTCTTTTCTTTTCTTTTTTTTTTTTTTTTAAGATGGAGTCTCGCTTTGTCAGGCTGGAGTGCAGTGGCACGATCTTGGCTCACTGCAACGTCCACCTGCCAGGTTCAAGCGATTCTCCTGCCTCAGCCTCCTGAGTAGCTGGGACTACAGGCGTGTGCCACCATGCCCGGCTATTTTGTTTTGTATTTTTAGTAGAGATGGGGTTTCACTGTGTAAACCAGGGTGGTCTCAATCTCGTGACCTTGGGATCCGCCCACCTTGGCCTCCCAAAGTGCTGGGATTATAGGTGTGAGCCACTGCACCTGGCCTCTTTTAGTTTTGCTTAACTACCTTTATTATCCCTTGAAAGAAGTCTTGTGACTTTAAATACCTTAATGGGCCATGCAGTTAACATCCTAGTGAACCATGCCAGATGTAAGATGGCAAGGAATGGTAGGCCCTATAGCAACTGGACATTGGTATCAACACACACACACACACACACACACACACACACACACGCCCTATAGCAACTGGGCATTGATATTAAGACACACACACACACTCTGACGCATAAACACATCTACCTTCAGGAATTCTTAAGGTCATATTTCAGCCATTATTATTGTCACTAACCTGGTTCCCTGAGAGTATTTCACAATGTCAGGGAAGGGCAGGAAAAGAGGGGCTTCAGGACCTACATTTATAGAGGAGCAGTCATGTTTAAGTCTTCTAGTAAGCTCTCATCCAGCAGCATTGAGATAAACTAAATCAAATGGTTTCTAATGTTGGCTGTGGTAGATTCCATGGGATGGTGCCTCAGATGGTATTATTTGAATAATCTAGTCCCACTGAATGTTCATGAAAAACAGAAAGTTCCTCACAGGCAAGAGAGTTTAAGGAGATATACAAAGGAAGCTAAGAATACCTTGGATATTGTCTATTATACATTTTATGTATTGTCAATAAAACAACCATTTACATCTTCTCTTCAAACTACTAACTTTCCCTTCCTCATCCTTGCTTTCAGTTCATGACATTGCTTCCTATTTCACTGAGAACACTGAAGCAGTCAGGAAGGATGCCCACAGACTCAAGCTCTCAATCATGTACTTACCAACATCTGTACCCCTGGATTCTGTTTTCACTTCTCTATTACGTATGAACTGTTCATTCTCCTGTCAAGAGTCAGTTCCTCCTCTTCTGCATTGGATTCCACCACCTCTCACCCAGTCAAGAACATGGCTCCAGAGATTCTCCTCTCTTCATACATCATCAGTTTCTTCCTCTCTAGTAGGACACTTCCATCAGTACACAAACTTGTCTCTCATCTTAAAAAATCATTTTTTGAGTCACTTTCCACTCCAGAAATCAATCCTTTTCATGGCTCCCCATTTGCAGCAAAATTCCCAGGAAAAGTTGTCTACTTTTGGTGGTGTCTGATTCCCCTTCCTCTGTTCTTTAAAAACCGCATTCAAGTTTTTCACTCTCCCCATGGCCCACACCATTGAAACTGCTCTTGCCAAGATCACAGGTAGTTTCCAATTTGTTAAATCCAATGATTAGTTCCTTGTTGCCAACTAATTTTATGTATCAGTTACATTTTATATGATTAATTCGTCCCTTCTCCTTGATATAGTTTGTTCACTTGGCTTTCAGGATTTCACATTCTTGGATTTCTCCTACCTCACTGGTCACTGTTTTTGGTCACCATTGCTGATTACTCTTCTCATTGAACTCTTAAATTGTTGTGCTCAGGACTCGGTCCTAAGGCTTCTTTATCTATATTCACTCCCATTGTGATCTCTTATGGCTTCAAATACTACCTATATGTTGATGGATCCTAAATTTATATTACTGAAGCAAACATCACTCCTTAAGTCTACTTGTATATCTAACTTGGCATCTCCATTTGTATGTCTAGTAGGTACCTCAAAATTACCATCTCTAAAACTGAATTTTAAATCTCCCTTCCTGTATCAGTTTAGATTCTTGGGAATATATGTGAAGATGGAATTAGAATTTCAAGAGATTTACTGGGGGAGAGTGGAGAGTCATGTTAGCAAGATGGCAGAGTCCTTCCACAACACAACAATTAGACAGCTATGAATGAAAATAGCTTTAGGAGAGCCCAGGAGTCCAATTAAGAAGCTGCAGCAACATAGTGGAGAATTAAAAATAAAATTTAAAAAAAAATGGTGGTATGAGGATAACTGCACTGCACAGAAAGGCTAGGAAGAACAGTTTCATTTTGCCTGCATTATTTCATCCCCCAGGCCAGCACAACTCATCACCAAGAGAGTACTCCCAGGCCTGTGAGTTCCCCTCATGGAGCAAAGTGGAGCAGGGTGAGCAACCTGCATCCCCAGCCTTTTGAGGCACTGCCTAAAGGACCTTCTTTGGTATCACTCCACTAATATTGCTGAGGAGATCAGCGTAACTGAGACATTTAGAGACAGATAAGAACAAAAGAGAAGGGTGGGGGGCTATCAGTATCAGTATCAGCCGTGGAGTGGGTGCCGCCATGGTTCCCAGTGGACTGCTCTGCAAAGGACCTCAGCAACCATTATGGCTGCTATTAGCCCCCAGGAGAAGGAGACACTGCTGCAGGCCTGCCCTCCTGCCCCCTCAGAAGGAGTTGCTGCTGCACCACTCAGGCTGGAGACACCACTCCACCCCCTTGGCAACTGCATGCATGCCTGTACCCTGGTCTTTCTGCATACACTTGTGCTCCAGACCCTGACTCTCAGTTGCTCCATGAGTGCCTGTGTCTTGCACACCAGCATCACTACCGCCATGGACATGCCTGTACCCTGAACACAGGTACCATTGCTATAGCAGGTATGCCTACACTCCTCAGCTTCATAGTTGTTCTAAGAGTACCTGTGCTTCACACACTGGTGACACCACTGTAGTGGGCATACCTGGGCCCTGGATTCCAGAGCCACAATCACACCATGCATGACTCTGCTCCAGACTCTAGATGTGGCTCCAAGGATTCCCTTGGCCAGGGGGCATAAAGAGAACAGGAGGACTCCAGCAGCCTTCACCACTGAAGATCTCAATAGCCTTTGCTGCCATTGAAGACACCTGCAATCTTAGCTGACACTGACCTCAGGTGATGGAGCTGCAAGAGACTACAGTGCTATGACCTCCTCAGTGCTAGAACTGCCATGCCCCACTCAGACAATACCCTCACACTCATCCATGGGTGAAGGTCCTTCCCCACTGAAACCAGCCAAAGCCTGGAAGAGGTGATGTCTCCCTCAAATGTATAGACATCAATGCAAAGCTATGAGAAACAAAAAATCAAGGAAACATATCACCACCATAGGAACACAATAATTTTCCAGTAACTGACCCCAAAGAAATAGAGATCTACAAATTACCTAACAAAGAATTCAAAGTCATCTTAAACTCTGAGCTACAAGAGAATACAGATAGACAACTAAACAAAAATTGGGAAAATAATACATGAACAAAACGAGAAGTTTAGCAAAGAGATAGATACCATAAAAGAGAACAAAATGAATTCTGGAGCTGAAAAATACAGTGATTGAAGAGAGAAATTCAATAAAGAGCTTCAACAGCAGACTCTATCAAATAAAAGAAAGAATCAGTAAACTTGACAGATCGTTTGAAATGACCAAGTCAGAGGAACAAACAAAACAAAAAAAGAATTAATAAATCTGAAGTGACTTTTAGGACAACTTTAAGCAAACAATAGGCATATTATGGGAGTTCCAGAAGGAGCAGAGAAAGAGGCATAAGACTTAATTAAGGAAGTAATGGCAGAAAATTTCTCAAATCTGATTAGAGAAATGAACATCTAGATCCATGATGCCTAAAACATACCAAATAGGCTGAACATTGAGAGATTTTTACCAGGACACATTGTACTTGAATTGGTTAAAGTTAAGAACACATACTTTTTTTTTTTTTTTTTTTTTTTTTTTGAGACGGAGTCTCGCTCTGTCGCCCAGGCTGGAGTGCAGTGGCCGGATCTCAGCTCACTGCAAGCTCCGCCTCCCGGGTCCACGCCATTCTCCTGCCTCAGCCTCCCGAGTAGCTGGGACTACAGGTGCCCGCCATCTCGCCCGGCTAAGTTTTTGTATTTTTTAAGTGGAGACGGGGTTTCACTGTGTTAGCCAGGATGGTCTTGACCTCCTGACCTTGTGATCCGCCCACCTCGGCCTCCCAAAGTGCTGGGATTACAGGCTTGAGCCACCGCGCCCGGCCAAGAACACATAATTTTTTAAAGCAAAAAGAGAAAAGCAACTCATCGTAAATAAGGAAATCCCCATAAAATTTTATGGCAGCAGATTTCTAAATAGAAACTTTGTGAGCTGAGAGTGGGATGATATACTCAAAGTACTGAAAGAAGAAAAACTGCCATCCAAGAATACTATACCTGGGAAAATTATCCTTTAAAAAAGAAGAGGTTAATTAATGTCTTTCTCAGAAAAACAAAAATTGAGTTTGTCACCACTAGATGTACCTTACAAGAAATCCGAAAGGGAGTTTTAAAAATAGAAATGAAAACGTGCTAATCAGCAGCACAAAATCATATGAAAGCATAGATCTCACTGTAAGTATAAATATATAGACATACAAATATTTATTTAACAATGTAATGGTGGTGCATAATTTACCTTTAACTCTAATATTAAAGTTAAAAGATAAAAATTTGTTAATGGAATCACAATACAAAAACTAACTCTCACTACAAAACACAAAGTCTATGTGGGAGAAGGGGAGTAAATTTGTAGTGTTTTTGTATGCAATTGAAATTAAGTTATCAACTTAAACTAGAAGGGTATAACTACAAGATTATTTTATGCAATCTTCAAGCTAACCATAACGAAAAAACCTACCATAGGTAAACAAAGAATAAGGAGAAAAAGAAAGAAAAGGAAGAAAGCAAAAGAGGAAAAGAGGGAAAATAACAACAAAAAAGAAAACAATTAACAAAATGGTAATAGTAAGTCCTCACTTATCGATAATTACCTTAAATGTAAATCCATGAAACTCACCACTCAAAAGGCATAGAGTGGCTGAATGGATTGAAAAACAAGATACACTATCCACAAGAAACTCACTTGAGATTGAAAGACACCTTGACTGAAATTATAGGAATGGAAAAATGTAGTTCATGCAAATGGTAACCAAAATAAGGCAGAAGTGGCTATATTTATATCAGACAAAGTAGATTTTAGGTAGAAAACTGTAGAGAAAAAGATGGTCATTATTAAATAATATAAGGGTCAATTTAACAGGAATATATAACAATTTTAATTATATACACACCCAACATCACAGCACCTAATTATATCCAGCAGATGTTGATAGATCTGAAGACCAAAACTGACATCAATACAAAATTGTAGTAGCAAACTTCACTACCCCACTTATGCTAATGGATAGAACACCCAGACAGAAAATCAATAAAAAAACAGCTGACTTGAACAATGCTGTAGACCAAATGGAGCTAACACACATACACAGAACTTTCCATTTAACAGCAGAAGAATAAACTTCTCAAGCACACGTGGAACATTCTCAAGGATATATTACATGTTAGCGTATAATATGTGCCATTTGTTATGAAACAAATCTTAACAAGTAGAAGAAGACTGAAATCATATATGAGACATCTTTTCTGACCACAGTGGAATGAAAAGACATCAAGAAAACCAGAAAATTCACAAATACACGGAAACTATACAACATACTTTTGAACTACCATTAGGTCAAACAGGAAATAAAAAAGAATTTCAAAACTATCTCAAGACAAGTGAAAACAAAATCACCACATACCAAATCCTATGAGATGCAGCAAAAGCAATACTGAGAGGGAAGTTTATAGCAATCAATGCCTACATTTAAAAAAAAGACGTCAAATAAACAACCTAACTTTACATCTCAAGGAACTGGAAAAAGAAGAATAAGCCAAGTCCAAAAGCTAGCAGAAAGAAGGAAATAATAAAGATTAGAGCACAAATACATTGAGAATAGAAAAACAAAACTAAGAGCTGTATTTTTTGAAAAGATAAAATTGACAAACTCTTACACTAAGAAAAAAAGACTCAAGAAGAAAGAGAGTTATTACAATGGATACCCCAGAAATAAAAAGGGTCATAAGATACTATTATACCAACAAACTGGATAAACTAGAAGAAATGGAAAAATTCCTAGAAACAAACAACTTACAAAAACTGATTCAAGAAGAAATAGAAATTTTGAAAAGACCAATCACAAATAAGGAGATAGAATTAGTAGTAAAAAAGTCTCCCCAGAAAGAAAGGTGCAGAATCAGATAGCTTCACCGGTGAATTCTACCAAACATTCAAAGCAGAATTAATACAAATCCTTCTTAAACTCTTCCAAAAAACAGAAGAGGGAACACTTTCAGACTCATTCTGTGAGGCCAGCATCACCCTGATACCAAAACCAGACAAAGACATTATAAGAAAAGCAAATTACAGGTCAATATCTCTGATGAACATTAATGTAAAAATCCTCAAGCACATACTAGCAAACTCAATTCAACATCTCGTTAAAAGGATCATACACCATGACCAAATAGGATTTATCTCTGACATGCAAGGATGGTTTAACATACACAAATTAGCATGATACAACATGTTAATAAAATCAAAGAAAGAAAAACACATGATCATCTAAATAGACACAAAAATGCCTTTAACAAAGGCAGAAAAAACCTTTGACAAAGTTCAACATCCGTTTATGATTAATACTCTCAACAAAATACATGTGGAAGGAACTAACCTCAACACAATAAAGGTGACATATCTAAAGCCTGCAGCTAGCATTATCATTGATGGGGGAAAACAAAGCTTTCCTTCTAGAATCCAGTACAAGGTACAGATACCCACTCTCACCACTTATTTTTTGATGTAATACTGGAAGCCTTAGCCAGAGCAGTAAGACAATAATAAATAAATAAAATAAATAAATACATAAAGGCATCCACATAAGAAAGGAAGAAGTAAAATTATCTCTGTTTGCAGGTGACATAATCTTATATGTAGAAAACTTTAAAGACTCAACAAATAAATGGTTGCAACCAATAAATGAATACAAAATCAACATACACATGAAGCATCCAAAAATGAAATCAAGAAAACAATAACAGAAAAAAAGTCTGCAAGAAGATGGCCAAATAGGAACAGCTCCAGTTTGCAGCTCCCAGCAAGACCAATGCAGAAGATGGGTGATTTCTGCATTTCCAACTGAGGTACCCAGTTCATCTCACTGGTTAGGCAGTGGGTCCAACCCACTTAGGGCAAACAGAAACGGGGTGGGGCGTTGTTTCACCTGAGAAGTGTAAGAAGCCAGGGGAACCTCTCTCCCCCAGTCAAGGTAAGCCGTGAGGGACTGTTCTTCCTGGCTGGTTACTACACTTTTCCCACAGATTTTGCAATCTGCAGATCAGGAGATTCCCTTGTGTGCCTACACCACCAGGGCCCTGGGTTTCAAGCAGAAAACTGGGTAGCTGTTTGGGCAGACACTGAGCTAGCTGCAGGAGTTTTTTTATAACCCAGTGGTGCCTGGAACCCCAGCAAGACAGAACCATTCACTCCCCTGGCAAAAGGGCTGAAGCCAGGGAGCCAAGTGGTCTCACTCAGTGGGTCCCACTCCCATGGAGCCCAGCAAGCTAAGAACCACTGGCTTGAAATTCTCACTGCCAGCACAGTAGTCTGAAGTTGACCTGGGGTGGTCGAGCTTGAGGGAGGGGCATCTGTCATTACTGAGGCGTTAGGTGGTTTTCCCCTGATAGTGCTAAAGAGGGTGGGAGGTCTGGCCTAGGTGGGATTCACCATGGCACAGCAAAGTCGCTATTGCCAGACTGCTTCTCTAGATTCCTCCTCACTGGGCAGGACATCTCTGAAGGAAACGCAGCAGCCCCAGTTAGGGGCTTACAGATATCACTCCCATCTCCCTGGAACAGAGCACCTCAGGGAAGGGGCGGCTGTGGGAGCAGCTTCAGCGGCCCTAAAGAGAACAGCTGGTCCTGACAAGAGGGATTCTACCAGTACAGCGCACCAGCTCTGCTAAGGGACAGACTGCCTCCTCACGTGGGTCCCTGACTCCCATGCCTCCTGACCAGGAGAGACCTCCCAACAGCGGTCAACAGACATCTCATGCAGGAGAGCTCTGGCTGGCATCAGGTCAGTGCCCCTCTGGGAGGAAGCTTCCAGAGGAAGGAGCAGGCAGCAGTCTTTGGTGTTCTGCAGCCTCCACTGGTGATACCCAGGCAAACAGGGTCAGGAGTGGACCTCCAGCAAGCTGCAACAGACTTGCAGAAGAGGGGCCTGACTGTTAGAAAAATAACTAACAAACAGAAAGCATCAACATCAACATAAAGGACCCACACACAAAAACCCCATCTAAAGGTCATCGGCCTCGAAGATGCAAGGTAGATAAATCCACGATAATGAGGAAAAACCAGCGTCAAAACGCTGAAAATTCCAAAAAATCAGAATGCCTCTTCTCCTCTAAATGATTGCAACTCCTCTCCAGCAAGGGCACAAAACTGGACAGAGAATGAGATTGACAAATTGACAGTAGTAAGCTTCAGAAGGTGGGTAATAACAAACTACTCTGAGCTAAAGGAACATGTTATAATGCAATGCAGGGAAGCTAAGAACCTTGATAAAAGGTTACAGGAACTGCTAACTAGAATAACCAGTTTAGAGAGGAACATAAGTGACCTGATGGAGCTGAAAAACCCAACATGAGAACTTCGTGAAGTATACACAAGTATTAATATCTGAATTGATCAAGCGGAAGAAAAGATATCAGAAACTGAAGATCGACTTACCAAAATAAGGCATGAAGACAAGATTAGAGAAAAAAGAATAAAAAGGAATGAACAAAGCCTCCAAGAAACATGGGACTATGTGAAAAGACCAAACCTACAATTGATTGGTGTACCTGAAAGTGATGAGGAGAATGGAACCAAGTTGGAAAACACACTTCAGGATATTATCCAGGAGAACTTCCCTAATCTAGCATGACAGGCCCACATTCAAATACAGGAAATACAGAGATCACCACTAAGATACTCCTCGAGAAGAGCAACCCCAAGACACAATAATCATCAGATTCACCAAGGTTCAAATGAAGGAAAAAATGTTAAGGGCAGCCAGAGAGAAATGTCAGGTTACCTACAAAGGGAAGCCCATCAGACTAACAGCAGATCTCTCTGCAGAAACCCTACAGTCCAGAAGAGAGTGGGAGCCAATATTCAACATTCTTAAAGAAAAGAATTTTCAACCCAGTATTTCATATCCAGCCAAACTAAGCTTCATAAGCGAAGGAGCAATAAAACCCTTCATAGACAAGCAAATGCTGAGGGATTTTGTTACCACCAGACCTGCCTTACAAGAGCTCCTAAAGGAAGCAATAAATATGGAAAGGAAAAACCAGTACCAGCCACTGCAAAAACACACCAAATTATAAAGACCAATGACACTATGAAGAAACTGCATCAACTAATGTGGAAAATAACCAGCTAGCATCATGATGACAGGATCAAATTCACACATAACAATATTAACCTTAAATGTAAATGGGCTACATGCTCCAATTAAAAGACACAGACTGGCAAATTGGATAAAGACTCAAGATCCATCAATGTGCTGTATTCAGGAGACCTATCTCACATGCAAAGACACACATAAGCGCAAAATAAAGGGATGGAGGAATATTTAGGAAGCAAATGGAAAGCAAAAAAAGCAAGGGTTGCAATCCTAGTCCCTGATGAAACAGACTTTAAACCAACAAAGTTCAAAAAAGACAAAAAAGGGCATCACATAATGGTAAAGGAATCAATGTAACAAACAGAGCTAACTATCTTAAATATGTATGTACCCAGTACAGGAGCACCCAGATTCATAAAACAAGTTCCTAGAGACCTACAAAGAGACTTAGACTCCAACACAATAATAGTGGGAGACTTTAACACCCCACTGTCAATATTAGATCAATGAAAGAGATAATTAGCAAGGATATATCCAGGAATTGAACTCAGTTCTGGACCAAGCGAACTTAACAAACATCTACAGTACTCTCCACCCCAAATCAGCAGAATATACATTCTTCTCAGCACATCACACTTTTTCTAAAATTGACCACATAACTGGAAGTAAAACACTCCTCAGCAAACGCAAAAGAACAGAAATCTAACAAACAGTCTCTCAGACCACAGTGCAATTAAATTAGAACTCAGGATTCAGAAACTCACTCAAAACCGTAAAACTATATGGAAGTTGAACAACTTGCTCCTGAGTGACTACTGGGTAAATAATGAAATTAAGGCAGAAATGAAGAAGTGCTTTGAAACCAATGAGAACAAAGAGACGACATACCAGAATCTCTGGGACACAGCTAAAGCAGTGCTAAGAGGGAAATATATAGCACTAAATGCCCCCATTAGAAAGCTGGAAAGATCTAAAATTGAGACCCTGACATCACAAATTAAAAGAACTAGAGAAGCAAGAGCAAACAAATTCAAAAGCTAGCAGAAGACAAGAAAAAACTAAGAGCAGAGCAGAACTGAAAGAGATAGAGGCATGAAAAACCCTTCAAAAAATCAATGAATCCAGGAGCTGGTTTTTTGAAAAGATTAACAAAATAGACCACTAGCCATACTAATAAAGAAGAAAAGAGAGAAGAATCAAATAGACACGATAAAAAAATGACAAAGGCGATATTACCACCAACCCCACAGAAATACAAACTACCATCAGAAAATACTATAAATACTTCTATGCAAATCAACTAGAAAATCTAGAAGAAATGGATACATTCCTGGACACCTACACCCTCCCAAGACTAAACCAGGAAGAAACGGAATCCCTGAATAGACCAGTAACAAGTTCTGAAATTGAGACAGTAATTAATAGCCTACCAACCAAAAAAAAGCTCGGAACCAGATGGATTCACAGCCAAATTCACCAGAGGTACAAAGAGGAGCTGGTACTATTCCTTCTGAAACTATTCCAAACAATAGAAAAAGAGGGACTCCTTTCTAACTCATTTTATGAGACCAGCATCATGCTAATACCAAAACCTGGCAGAGACACAACAAAAAAAGAAAATTTCAGGCCAATATCCCTGATGAACATTGATGTGAAAATCCTCAATAAAATACTGGCAAACCGAATCCAGCAGCACATCAAAAAGCTTATCCACCATGATCAAGTCAGCTTCATCTCTGGGATGTGAGGCTGGTTCAACATATGCAAATCAATAAATGTAATCCATCACATAAACAGAACCAATGACAAAATCACATGATTATTTCAGTAGATGCAGAAAAGACCTTTGATAAAATTCAATGTGTCTTCATGCTAAAAAGTCTCGATAAACTAGATGCTGATGGAACATATCTCAAAATAATAAGAGCCATTTATGACAAACCCATAGCCAATACCTTACCGAATGGGCAAAAGCTGCAAGCATTGTCTTTGAAAACCAGCACAAGAAAAGGATGCCGTATCTCACCACTCCTATTCAATATAGTATTGCAAGTTTGGGCCAGGGCAGTCAGGCAAGAGAAATAAATAAAGGGTATTCAAACAGGAGGAGAAGAAGTCAAATTGTCTCTGTTTGCATATGAAAGGACTGTATATTTAGAAAACCCCATTGTCTCAGCCCAAGAAATCCTTAAGCTGATAAGCAACTTCATTCAGCCAAGTCTCAGGATACAAAATCAATGTGCAAAAATCACAAGCATTCCTTTTCACCAATAACAGACAAGCAGAGAGCCAAATCATGAGTGAACTCCCATTCACAATTGCTACAAAGAGAATAAAATATTAGGAATGCAACTTACAACAATGTAAAAGACCTCCTTAAGGAGAACTACAAATTACTGGTCAAGGAAATAAGAGAGGATGCAAACAAATGGAAAAACATACCATGCTCGTGGATTGGAAGAATCAGTCTTGTGAAAATGGCCATACTGCCCAAAGTAATTTGTAGAGTCAATGCTATTCCCATCAAGCTATCATTGACTTTCTTTGCAGAATTAGTAAAAACTACTTTAAATTTCATATGGAACCAAAAAAGAGCTCATAGAGCCAAGACAATCCTAAGCAAAAAGAACAAAGCTGGAGGCATCATGCTACCTGACTTCAAGCTATACTACAAGGCTATAGTAACCAAAACAGCATGGTACTGGTACCAAAACAGATATATAGACCAATGGAACAGAAGCAGACCTCAGAAATAACACCACACATCTACAACCATCTGATCTTTGACAAACCTGATAGAAACAAGCAATGGGGAAAGGATTCCCTATTAATAAATGGTGTTGGGAAAACTGGCTAGCCATATGCAGAAAACAGAGACTGTTTCCTCTTGCTGCCTTTCCCACAAATATTCTAATAGTGCATTCTCTCACTTTTTCTGTGTCTTTGTTCAGATGTAACCTTCTTAAGGAAGCCTACTCTGACCAACCTATTTAAAATCACAGTCATTCTCCTCTGCAAACCTGATGCCTTTTAACCTGCTTTATTCCATTCTTTTTCCATAGCACTTATTACCTAACATAGGATATAAAGGATTATACTTAATTTTTATTATCTGTCTTCCTCCAATAGAATGTAGGCTATGAGGGAAAGGAATTTCACTATCTTATGTATCTGAAGCAATGTAACAGTGCCTGGTTCTAGAAGATGCTTAACGCTTGATGGGTGAAAGAACAGGCTTTCCAGGTTAGGAAACTAAAGAGAGTATTAAACCCTATTGCCTGGGACCACAACAAATGTCCTCACAAATTAATATCTAGTTTGAATCTTGTATTCAAAACTGACCAATCTTCTTTCACCCAAGCTAAATAAAAAGCATCCTTTTGTCAGGGTCTTTTGTCAGGACCAAGATCAAAGAGAATCATGTTTGGTTTGTGCCTTCAAGGACTCAGAGTCTAGTGGCTGGAGGCAGGCAAATACATGCCATAGATTATCTTTTTCTGTCATCCCCCTTTTTGTATGGTAGAGGTAAGGGATGGATGCTCGTGAATGACCACAGGGACAGGTAGATTTATCTTGCTTCATCTAGTACAAGAAGACTTTTTTGATGTCACGTGGAAGCCTATTTCAGGTGTCATACTTAGAATTAAAATCTTCCTTCCCCCACATTGTATGTAACCAAACAGAGTAGATGTCAGATAAAAAAAGATACCTTTATCTGGAATATAATGATTAACCTATTTAAAAATGCAGAGAGATTTCTATTGATAAAAAATTATGGTCATTGTGCAAGCTTCTGACTAGACCTAATTGTCTCCAGGTCAATTTACAAAACTTGTCATAAAAAGCGCTCCCGGCAGCATTGTTCAAAAAGGAGCCTCTAAACAGAATTTAACTAAGGCTGGTGAATGCAGTGAAAGATAAAAATGAATTAGGTGGTATCCTATTTCTAATCTTAGGTAAGAAAATAGGTATTTGTATTCCTATTCAGTATTAGCCAGGATTTTAATTCTGATATTTCTTTTCATGATCTGTCAAAAGATAATATTTTAAAAAACCGATCCATGTCTGATAAGCTTTGCATTTTGTTTAATTGAATTATATTTTCCTTTAGTTGAATTTAAAAATAGTTCTTGGTATTCTTTGATGTGACAGAAATCTTGAGTGATATCTCAAGGAAAAAGTAGCATTTTAGGTGTATGTCTGTTTTTCTATTCATTTGATTTCTTATTCATTGTTTGTTGAGTGCCTATCATGTACTTGCCTGGATTATAAATACGAGTATCTCTCCATTTATGGAGATCATAGTTCTCAGATCTCTCCTGAACAGGGCAGACAGAAGGAATTGCCTACCTTGTATTAATTCTAACTTTGAGGGAAATAGTTTTTATACCTCTTTTGGCTGAAAATTATTACTATTTTTGTTGCAGTAGGAACACTTAACATGAGATGTACTCTCCTAACAAATTTTAACTGTACAATACGGTATTAACTATGGGCGTAATGTTGTACAGCAGATCTCTAGAACTTACTCATCTTGTGTAACTGAAATTCTGTATCCACTGAACAGCAACTACCTATTTCCTCCTCTTCTCAAGTTCTGGCAACTACCATTTTTTCTGTTTCTATGAGTTTGACTATTTTAGATACCCCACATAAGTGGAATCATACAGTATTTCCTTCTGCGAGTAAGACTACAGACAAAAAAGCTTCTGCACAGCAAAGGAAACAATCAACAGAATGAACTGGTTGAAGATTTTTGGCTGGAAAGGAAAAAAGCCTTGTGTATAATTGAGGGGAAGAATAAACATTGTCAACCTGCATAATTTGTGGTAGTGAGGATCTGTATTTATACTTTCCCCTGATTTTTTTGCTGAAAGAAAAATAAGTTTTTAAAAAATTGTCAGAATTCAAAGTTTGATAAAAACATCTATATTTTTACCTCTAAGTGACAATTATTATTTGCTTTAAACTATCAATTTTTATTCATTTTTCTTTTCTTTTCTTTTTTTTTCCTTTTTTCTTTCTTTTTGAGACAGTGTCTCGCTTGTTGCCCAGGCTGGAGTGCAATCACAGTGATCTCTGCTCACTGCAACCTCTGCCTCCCAGGCTCACGTGATTCTCCGGCCTCAGCCTCCTGAGTAGCTGGGACTAGAGGTGCGTGCCACCACTCTGGGCTAATTTTTGTACTTTTTAGTAGAGACAGGGTTTCACCGTGATGGCCAGGCTGGTCTCGAACTCCTGCTCCTGTCGTCAAGTGATCCAACTGCCTCAGCCTCCCAAAGTGCTGGGATTACAGGCATGAGCCACCGTGCCCAGTTTCCATTTTTATTCATTTCTATTTACCTCCAAAAGATTGGCTACCTTTTTTTTAATGATGGTTTTCATTGATGTTCTTTCCCTTTCTTCTTCAAGGTGATAATTTCTCAAAACACTTTCTTCCCCTGTATTTTCTTATCATTTTGTGACATTTCTACGTTTATTGTCTATATTCTAACTTTTAAAAAACTGTAGAAGCTCATGTCAGCCTTTCCTTGAGTAAATCAAGTGATTTCTTTCTTTACTCCCCATACCCTTGCTTTTTTTTGCTCCCATCTTTTCTTCTTTGGCTCCTCTCTCGAAAAAGACAACATCCTATTTTCACTTTCCTTTCTTCCTTCTGATACGTAGTTAACCTGCCTCTTGTTGAAATATTTTGGTCTCATTGATTTTCTATATTTGGAAAATCTTTCAATAGATTTCAAAGAGTTGTCTAGTCTATTATATTCCTAAGAAAGATATTCTTTACTGAAACTTTATTTTTTCATCTTTCCGGATGTCTCACTTATTTTAATTCTATCTTATTCTCTTTTTACTTTTTTGTCTTCTTCATGGAGTGTACAAAACTTTCCTCTTTCTGAATTATCTTTGATTTATCAGAAGAGTGATTCTAACACAAAATGCCAGAGATTTCTCCTCTTATTCTAGGAAGATGACCCTAACATAACTTCTTCTCTGGGCCTCTGGTAGGTCCCTTTTCTTAAATTCCATTTTCTAGTTTTCCTTAAAGAGTATATAAACAGGCAGGGTGTGGTGGCTAATGCCTGTAATCCCAGCACTTTGGGAGGCTGAGGTAGGTGGATCACCTGAGGTCAGGAGTTTGAGACCAGCCTGGCCAACATGGTGAAACCCCGTCTCTACTAAAAATACAAAAATTAGCCAGGCATGGTGGCGCATGCTCTTAATCTCACCTACCCAGGAGGCTGAGGTAGGAGAATCGCTTGAACCTGGGAGGTGGAGGTGCAGTGGGTCAAGATGGTGCCGTCGCACTCCAGTCTGGGTGACCAGAGTGAAACTCTGTAACGAACAAACAAACAAACAAACAAACAAAAAAAAAAACAGAGTATATAAACAGTCACTTGTGAAGACTGATTTTTTCAAAATTTGCCTCCTCTTTTGGTGAGACCAGATGGCTTACTCCATATTCTCATGTTAGAGAGGCTCACCTAGTTAAGCACTACATCAAGAATGTCAAAATCTGGTGGTCTTGGGATGTTTGAGTTTGTTCTGTCAATTTATCTGAATTAGACAATTTATGTTATACTTAATCTCTTAGATTTCCCTAAATATTGATTTAAAATTTTCTCCAAGTCCTTTTCCAACATTTTAGCACATCAAGACATTATAGTGACACTTTTGGAATTCTCTTCTCTAGTCAACTTGAGAGTTTTGATGGTATCTCCTTTCTGTTAATCCAGTTTCAGACTCCTCAGTTGCAACTTTAATAAGAAATGTTTCAAAACACAAAGGTTACCTACTACACCTATCCACCTACCCAGCAATTCCTTTCGTCCCTTGTTTCTGTCAGTTAAATTTAGGAGTTTTCTGCTCATTCTGACACTATTTGATTGAAAAATCAGTTCTTGGGAGTAAAAGGTTTTATTCATTGTAATTCTTTAGTGTCAAATTATGACCAAAAGACATACCTATCCTATTTTCTCATGTTCTTCACCCTTTTTTCTTTACAGGATAGATTCTTAAGTAAGTTCTTATTCCCAAAAACCATCTTTACTGTCCTTCCCACACAAAAAATTTCACCTAATTTTTTTTTTTTTTTTTTTTTTTTTTTTTTTTTTTTTTTTTTTTTTTTTTTTTTTTTTATTATACTCTAAGTTCTAGGGTACATGTGCATAACGTGCAGGTTTGTTACATATGTATACTTATGCCATGCTGGTGTGCTGCACCCATCAACTCGTCAGCACCCATCAATTCATCATTTATATCATGTATAACTCCCCAATGCAATCCCTCCCTCCTCCCCCCTCCCCCCTCCCCATGATAGACCCCAGTGTGTGATGTTCCCCTTCCCGAGTCCAAGTGATCTCATTGTTCAGTTCCCACCTATGAGTGAGAACATGCGGTGTTTGGTTTTCTCTTCTTGTGGTAGTTTGCTAAGAATGATGGTTTCCAGCTGCATCCATGTCCCTACAAAGGACGCAAACTCATCCTTTTTTATGGCTGCATAGTATTCCATGGTGTATATGTGCCACATTTTCTTAATCCAGTCTGTCACAGATGGACATTTGGGTTGATTCCAAGTCTTTGCTATTGTGAATAGTGCCGCAATAAACATACGTGTACATGTGTCTTTGTAGTAGACTAATTTATAATCCTTTGGGTATATACCCAGTAGTGGGATGGCTGGGTCATATGGTACATCTAGTTCTAGATCCTTGAGGAATTGCCATACTGTTTTCCATAATGGTTGAACTAGTTTACAATCCCACCAACAGTGTAAAAGTGTTCCTATTTCTCCACATCCTCTCCAACACCTGTTGTTTCCTGACTTCTTAATGATTGCCATTCTAACTGGTGTGAGATGGTATCTCATTGTGGTTTTGATTTGCATTTCTCTGATGGCCAGTGATGATGAGCATTTTTTCATGTGTCTGTTGGCTGTATGAATATCTTCTTTTGAGAAATGTCTGTTCATATCCTTTCCCCACTTTTTGATGGGGTTGTTTGTTTTTTTCTCGTATATTTGTTTGAGTTCTTTGTAGATTCTGGATATTAGCCCTTTGTCAGATGAGTAGGTTGCAAAAATTTTCTCCCATTCTGTAGGTTGCCTGTTCACTCTGATGGTAGTTTCTTTTGCTGTGCAAAAGCTCTTAAGTTTAATTAGATCCCATTTGTCAATTTTGGCTTTTGCTGCCGTTGCTTTTGGTGTTTTAGACATGAAGTCCTTGCCCATGCCTATGTCCTGAATGGTACTACCTAGATTTTCTTCTAGGGTTTTTATGGTATTAGGTCTAACATTTAAGTCTCTAATCCATCTTGAATTAATCTTCGTATAAGGGGTAAGGAAAGGATCCAGTTTCAGCTTTCTACTTATGGCTAGCCAATTTTCCCAGCACCATTTATTAAATAGGGAATCCTTTCCCCATTTCTTGTTTCTCTCAAGTTTGTCAAAGATCAGATGGCTGTAGATGTGCGGTATTATTTCTGAGGACTCTGTTCTGTTCCATTGGTCTATATCTCTGTTTTGGTACCAGTACCATGCTGTTTTGGTTACTGTAGCCTTGTAGTATAGTTTGAAGTCAGGTAGCGTGACGCCTCCAGCTTTGTCCTTTTGACTTAGGATTGTCTTGGCAATGCGGGCTCTTTTTTGGTTCCATATGAACTTTAAAGCAGTTTTTTCCAATTCTGTGAAGAAACTCATTGGTAGCTTGATGGGGATGGCATTGAATCTATAAATAACCTTGGGGAGTATAGCCATTTTCACGATATTGATTCTTCCTATCCATGAGCATGGTATGTTCTTCCATTTGTTTGTGTCCTCTTTTATTTCACTGAGCAGTGGTTTGTAGTTCTCCTTGAAGAGGTCCTTTACATCCCTTGTAAGCTGGATTCCTAGGTATTTTATTCTCTTTGAAGCAATTGTGAATGGAAGTTCATTCCTGATTTGGCTCTCTGCTTGTCTGTTGCTGGTGTATAAGAATGCTTGTGATTTTTGCACATTAATTTTGTATCCTGAGACTTTGCTGAAGTTGCTTATCAGCTTAAGGAGATTTTGGGCTGAGACGATGGGGTTTTCTAAATATACAATCATGTCATCTGCAAACAGGGACAATTTGACTTCTTCTTTTCCTAACTGGATACCCTTGATTTCTTTCTCTTGCCTGATTGCCCTAGCCAGAACTTCCAACACTATGTTGAATAGGAGTGGTGAGAGAGGGCATCCCTGTCTTGTGCCAGTTTTCAAAGGGAATTTTTCCAGTTTTTGCCCATTCAGTATGATATTAGCTGTGGGTTTGTCATAAATAGCTCTTATTATTTTGAGGTACGTTCCATCAATACCGAATTTATTGAGCGTTTTTAGCATGAAGGGCTGTTGAATTTTGTCAAAAGCCTTTTCTGCATCTATTGAGATGATCATGTGGTTCTTGTCTTTGGTTCTGTTTATATGCTGGATTACGTTTATTGATTTGCGAATGTTGAACCAGCCTTGCATCCCAGGGATGAAGCCCACTTGATCATGGTGGATAAGCTTTTTGATGTGCTGCTGAATCCGGTTTGCCAGTATTTTATTGAGGATTTTTGCATCAATGTTCATCAGGGATATTGGTCTAAAATTCTCTTTTTTTGTTGTGTCTCTGCCAGGCTTTGGTATCAGGATGATGTTGGTCTCATAAAATGAGTTAGGGAGGATTCCCTCTTTTTCTATTGATTGGAATAGTTTCAGAAGGAATGGTACCAGCTCCTCCTTGTACCTCTGGTAGAATTCAGCTGTGAATCCATCTGGTCCTGGACTTTTTTTGGTGGGTAGGCTATTAATTGTTGCCTCAATTTCAGAGCCTGCTATTGGTCTATTCAGGGATTCAACTTCTTCCTGGTTTAGCCTTGGGAGAGTGTAAGTGTCCAGGAAATTATCCATTTCTTCTAGATTTTCTAGTTGATTTGCGTAGAGGCGTTTATAGTATTCTCTGATGGTAGTTTGTATTTCTGTGGGGTCAGTGGTGATATCCCCTTTATCATTTTTTATTGCATCGATTTGATTCCTCTCTCTTTTTTTCTTTATTAGCCTTGCTAGCGGTCTGTCAATTTTGTTGATCTTTTCAAAAAACCAACTCCTGGATTCATTGATTTTTTGGAGGGTTTTTTGTGTCTCTATCTCCTTCAGTTCGGCTCTGATCTTAGTTATTTCTTGCCTTCTGCTAGCTTTTGAATGTGATTGCTCTTGCCTCTCTAGTTCTTTTAATTGTGATGTTAGAGTGTCAATTTTAGATCTTTCCTGTTTTCTCTTGTGGGCATTTAGTGCTATAAATTTCCCTCTACACACTGCTTTAAATGTGTCCCAGAGATTCTGGTATGTTGTATCTTTGTTCTCATTGGTTTCAAAGAACATCTTTATTTCCGCTTTCATTTCGTTATGTACCCAGTAGTCATTCAGGAGCAGGTTGTTCAGTTTCCATGTAGTTGAGCGGTTTTGATTGAGTTTCTTAGTCCTGAGTTCTAGTTTGATTGCACTGTGGTCTGAGAGACAGTTTGTTATAATTTCTGTTCTTTTACATTTGCTGAGGAGTACTTTACTTCCAATTATGTGGTCAATTTTGGAATAAGTGCGATGTGGTGCTGAGAAGAATGTATATTCTGTTGATTTGGGGTGGAGAGTTCTATAGATGTCTATTAGGTCCGCTTGGTGCAGAGATGAGTTCAATTCCTGGATATCCTTGTTAACTTTCTGTCTCGTTGATCTGTCTAATGTTGACAGCGGAGTGTTGAAGTCTCCCATTATTATTGTATGGGAGTCTAAGTCTCTTTGTAAGACTCTAAGGACTTGCTTTATGAATCTGGGTGCTCCTTTATTGGGTGCATATATATTTAGGAGAGTTAGCTCTTCCTGTTGAATTGATCCCTTTACCATTATGTAATGGCCTTCTTTGTCTCTTTTGATCTTTGATGGTTTAAAGTCTGTTTTATCAGAGACTAGGATTGCAACCCCTGCTTTTTTTTGTTCTCCATTTGCTTGGTAGATCTTCCTCCATCCCTTTATTTTGAGCCTATGTATGTCTCTGCATGTGAGATGGGTCTCCTGAATACAGCAGACTGATGGGTCTTGACTCTTTATCCAGTTTGCCAGTCTGTGTCTTTTAATTGGAGCATTTAGTCCATTAACATTTAAGGTTAATATTGTTATGTGTGAACTTGATCCTGCCATTATGATATTAACTGGTTATTTTGCTCGTTAGTTGATGCAGTTTCTTCCTAGCCTCGATGGTCTTTACATTTTGGCATGTTTTTGCGATGGCTGGTACCGGTTGTTCCTTTCCATGTTTAGGGCTTCCTTCAGGGTCTCTTGTAAGGCAGGCCTGGTGGTGGCAAAATCTCTAAGCATTTGCTTATCTGTAAAGGATTTTATTTCTCCTTCACTTATGAAACTTAGTTTGGCTGGATATGAAATTCTGGGTTTAAAATTCTTTTCTTGAAGAACGTTGAATATTGGCCCCCACTCTCTTCTGGCTTGTAGAGTTTCTGCCGAGAGATCTGCTGTTAGTCTGATGGGCTTCCCTTTGTGGGTGACCCGACCTTTCTCTCTGGCTGCCCTTAAGATTTTTTCCTTCATTTCAACTTTGGTGAATCTGGCAATTATGTGTCTTGGAGTTGCTCTTCTGGAGGAGTATCTTTGTGGCGTTCTCTGTATTTCCTGAATTTGAATGTTGGCCTGCCCTACTAGGTTGGGGAAGTTCTCCTGGATGATATCCTGAAGAGTGTTTTCCAACTTGGTTCCATTTTCCCCCTCACTTTCAGGCACCCCAATCAGACGTAGATTTGGTCTTTTTACGTAATCCCATACTTCTTGCAGGCTTTGCTCATTTCTTTTTCTTCTTTTTTCTTTTGGTTTCTCTTCTCGCTTCATTTCATTCATTTGATCTTCAATCGCTGATACTCTTTCTTCCAGTTGATCGAGTCGGTTACTGAAGCTTGTGCATTTGTCACGTATTTCTCGTGTCATGGTTTTCATCTCTGTCATTTCGTTTATGATCTTCTCTGCATTAATGAGTCTAGCTGTCAATTCTTCCACTCTTTTTTCAAGATTTTTAGTTTCTTTGCGCTGGGTACGTAATTCCTCCTTTAGCTCTGATAAGTTTGATGGACTGAAGCCTTCTTCTCTCCTCTCGTCCAAGTCATTCTCTGACCAGCTTTGATCCGTTGCTGGTGATGGGCTGCGCTCCTTTGCAGGGGGAGGTGCGCTCTTATTTTTTGAATTTCCAGCTTTTCTGCCCTGCTTCTTCCCCATCTTTGTGGTTTTATCTGTCTCTGGTCTTTGATGATGGTGACGTACTGATGGGGTTTTGGTATAGGTGTCCTTCCTGTTTGATAGTTTTCCTTCTGACAGTCAGAAGGACTCTCTGTTGGTCTGTTGGAGATTGCTTGAGGTCCACTCCAGACCCTGTTTGCCTGGGTATCAGCAGCAGAGGTTGCCGAAGATAGAATATTGCTGAACAGCGAGTGTACCTGTCTGATTCTTCCTTTGGAAGTTTCCTCTCAGGGGTGTACTCCACCCTGTGAGGTGTGGGGTGTCAGACTGCCCCTAGTGGGGGATTTCTCCCAGCTAGGCTACTCAGGGGTCAGGGACACACCTGAGCAGGCAGTCTGTCCGTTCTCAGATCTCAACCTCCGCGTTGGGAGATCCGTGGCTCTCCCCAAAGCTGTCAGACAGAGTCGTTCGCGTCTGCACCGGCTCCCGCTACTTCCCCTGTTGGTCTTCAGCTGTGCGCTGTCCCCAGAGGTGGAGACTACAGAGACAGGCAGGCTTCCTTGAGCTGCTGTGAGCTCCACCCAGTTCGAGCTTCCCAGCGGCTTTGTTTACCTACTTAAGCCTCAGCAATGGCGGGCGCCCCTCCCCCAGCCTCGCTGCTGCCTTGCCGATAGATCGCGGCAGACTGCTGTGTTAGCAGTGAGGGAGGCTTCGTGGGCGTGGGACCCTCCCGGCCAGGTGTGGGATATATTCTCCTGGAATGCCTGTATGCTTACAGCGCAGTATTGGGGTGGGAGTTACCCGATTTTCCAGGTGTTGTGTGTCTCAGTTCCCCTGGCTAGGAAAACGGATCCCCTTCCCCCTTGCGCTTCCAGGTGAGGCAATGCCTCGCCCTGCTTCAGCTCTCGCTGGTCAGGCTGCAGCAGCTGACCAGCACCGATTGTCCGGCACTCCCTAGTGAGATGACCCCAGTACCTCAGTTGAAAATGCAGAAATCACCGGTCTTCTGTGTCGCTCGCGCTGGGAGTTGGAGACTGGAGTTGTTCCTATTCGGCCATCTTCTCACCTAATTTTTTTGAAGCGTGAAACAATTTGTTCTCACTTCAAAAGTATCTTCTCTCCTCACTTTCAGCAATAAAGGCTCAAGAAAAATGATTTCTCTGCACACTAAAGAGTCATCATTAGAAATGCAAGTCATAACCACAATGAGATACTACTTCACACTCACTAGGGTGGCTAGAATAAAAAAGACAGATAATAACAAGGATTGGTGAGGTGATAGAGAAATTGGAACTCTTTACACTGTTGGTGGGAATGTAAATTAGTGCAAACATTTGGAAAAACAGTCTGGTAGTTTCTTGAAAGTGTAAACATAGAATTACTATATGACCTAGAGATTCCACACCTAGGTATATAAACAAGAGAAGTAAAAACATATATCTACCCAAAAACTTACACACAGATGTATATTGCAGCACTATTTATAATAACCAAAAGGTAGAAACAACCTAAATGCCTATTAACTGATGAATAGGTAAATAAAATGTCATATATCTATACAATGGAATATTATTCTGTCCTAAAAGGAAAGGAATGATGTACTGATAATACAACATAGATGAACCTTGAAAATATACTAGGGGAAAGAAGCCAGATACCACAAAAAAACACATATTATATGATTCTATTTGTGTAAAGTGTTCAGGATAGGTAAATCCAGAATACAGAGAGTGGATTAGTGGTTGCCTAGGGCTGGGGTGGCAATGAGGGAGTGATGATAATGACCACTAATGGGTATTAGGCTTCTTTTAGGGGTAATTGCATTTCTTAACATTTCTTTTAATCTATGGTCCCACCCACCTCCATGTCTTTTTTTCCATTTGCAATTTTCTTGTTGTTGAAGTAATCAGGCCTGAAGAATTCCCATGGTCTGTATTTTCTGATTGCATCTCCATGGTGTTGCTGGCATGTACCCCTCTGTGCCCTGTTTTTACTATTAATTGGTAGTTAAGGCCGGGTGTAATGACTCACACCTGTAATCCCAGCAATTTGAGAAGCCGAAGCAGGTGGATCACTTGGAGTCAGGAGTTTGAGACCATTTTGACCAACATGGTGAAACCTTGTCTCTACCAAAAATACAAAAGTTAGTCAGGCATGGTGGTGCGTGCCTGTAATCCCAGCTACTCAGGAGGCTGTGGCACAAGAATCTCTTGTACCCAGGAGGTGGAGGTTGCAGTGAGCTAAGAATGTGCCACTGCACTCCAGCCTAGGTGACAGGGTGAGACTGTCTCAAAAAAAAAATTGGTAGTTAAATTTAGTGGTTGATCAGATTCAGATACTTCATAGATTACTGTATTGGGTACTCTACCAGGAGGTATATAACATTTGATATTGACCCTTTTGAGGGTGTCAGCAACTGCTGATGCTTATTTTCTACTTTCATAAGGCATATCCCCCATATTCCAAAGGGAGATATTCTGTTTTTACTTCTTCCTTTATTAGTTGGAATACTTACAGCTAAAGAAAAACTTCCCCTCAACTACTACTACTAGCATTCTCTGAGCTACAATTCACAAAGGAAAGGCAGGAGAGATGCTTGATTCTTTCCCTTTATTGACCTGATTTAAAAATATGAAGTGGTTCCCTAGCATGCAGCAGTAATCACCAGAGCTTTTTAAAGTATCCTTATGAACTTACAGATTTAAACATATGTGTCTTGTTCTAATCCATTGCTGGTATAATCCTTATTGGTGCCTAAGTTTCCCATATTTTGCCAGTGGGAACATTCAAGTTGGCTCCTGGGTCTTTTAACTACAACTCTAGTAGTGTTTGATGACTTGCCTATTTGCTGATGTAACAAGTTGTTCCAGGCTCATCTTTTACATTTCCTGCTCTAGAATCTGCCATTTCTCCAGGGAGTTCTGAAGTATTTCAGAGACCACTACCTGGGTACAGTGGTTACCTGTGGCCTCTATCTAATTTGGTCATTATTTCTAGGTCTTTTCAGTGGGCAGATAGAGGAAAAAAATGTTTTAAGATAAAATGCTTTGATGCTTCTAATTAAAAAAAAATATGGGTTATGCTTAGTTTTGTTTGTCCATATTTCCTTTCTTCTATATTGAAATCTGTTCTTAACATCAATGTAAATATGTATTTTCCTTATCCCATATTAAACACACAGGTGTCTGAGAGTAATGTTACAAATGCTACTCCCAATAACATGATTAGTTTAAAAAGTTTTTAATTGTTTGCAGTTATTTTTATAATTTGAGTATGTCACCAAAAAAATGACCAGATGCATTACTGTCTTTTAAAGTTACTTGAAATGCTTTGTTTCTGATGGTAATGCGACCAACTGTACATATATTTAGGTTCCTTTTTTTACTTTTTATTATTAAGGATTGCTTTTTTATACTTCTGTAATTAAGGTATAATTTACATGCCATAAAACTAATGCTTTTTAATGTATAGTTCTTTTGTTGTTGTTGTTAAGATGGAGTCTCACTCTGTTGCTCAGGCTGGAGTGCAGTGGTGCAATCTCAACTCACTGCAAGCTCCGCCTCCCGGGTTCATGCCATTCTCCTGCCTCAGCCTCCTGAGTAACTGGGACTACAGGTGCCCGCCACCACACCTGGCTAATTTTTTGTATTTTTAGTAGAGATGGGGTTTCACCGTGTTAGCCAGGATGGTCTCGATCTCCTGACCTCGTGATCCACCCGCCTCGGCCTCCCAAAGTGCTGGGATTACAGGCGTGAGCCACCGCGCCTGGCCTTAATGTATAGTTCTACAAGTTTTGACAAATGCATAAATATAACTTCCACCAAAAATCAAAATATAGAACAGTTTACCACTCCCTAAAATTGCCCTGAGCCTCTTTGTAATCACTCCTCTCCCTGCCCTCAAATCTCTGGCAATCACAAATTTGTTTTCTTTCCCTCTAGTTTTGCTTTGTTCCAGAATGTCATATAGAAGGAATCATACAGTATATAGCTTTTTAAGTATAGACTGTTAGCATAAAAGGACTGCTTTTACAAATATGTATTTTTCTTATAATGATATAAAATGTTTACATGATTCTACAGTCAAAGCAATGAAACAAAATGTATGCGAACAAGTCAAGCTTTTATTCTTGTCTCCTCCATTTTATTCCTTTCTTCCCTCTGTAGATAACCTTTTTTTTTTTTTTTTTTTTTTTTTTTTTTTTTTGTGAGACAGGGTTTCACTCTGATGCCCAGGCTGGTGTGCGGTGGCATGATCTCAGCTCACTGCCACCTCAGTCTCCATGGCTCAAGTGATTCTTCCACCTTAGCTGAATAGCTGGGATTAGAGGCATGTGCCACCACACCGGGCTAATTTTTTGTATTTTTTTTTATAGAGACAGGTTTTTGCCATGTTGCCCAGGCTGGTCTTCAACTCCTGGGCTTAAGTGATCTGCCCACCTTGGCCTCCCAAAGTGCTAGAGTTATAGGCATGAGCCACTACCCCTGGCCCACTTTGTATTTTTTGATCTCTATATATGCATCTTACTATCTACACATCTTATATCTCCCTGTCCCTTCTTAGATAAATGGTTAACATACTACACTCATTTTTCTTAAGTGGTATATTTTAATTTAAATTAATTTCAAGGACCAATTAAAAGGGCCTAAGGATGACAATTTATTTGACTAGCCTCTAGTTTTAAGTTGGACTTTTATGCTTGATAAGGAGTATATCATCTTTCTTTTCTTCCTTTCTTACTCCCAAATGTTATGAGTCAGTGCTGGAAATGTGTCTGTTGCTGTGGACTTGGAGTGTGGTGTCTGTACTGAAGTTTTTCAGGATTGGCTAAAATTTCCTGAGTCCTTCATGTCAAAATGGGTTTTGTGCAAACTTATGCAAGCAAAAAACGACAAACATTACTGAGTGCCTTTTGGTGCAAGGCATATGCAAGATATGGAGGATAAGGCTGGAAACAAATCAGATACTTCCCCTGTCCTCATTATCCTACAGTTCTGCAAAGGAAAGTAAAAAGGTCAGGGATGTTCACCATGTTAAGAGATAGGAGAAGCTAGGGCTTCTCATTTTCTGGTGTGGTGGCCAAAGCTTACCACAAGAGTAGTCACAATAGATGGACATTTACCTTGGTGCCTCCTTTTGCCATCAAGCCTGATCTGGTGACTGAAATTTCCATTTCTGCAGAAGTCATTACTTTGAGCTGTTGTTATCTTCAGAAACACTTGTTTAAATGAATAGGAAGGGGGCAGTACATCAATATATTAGATCTCATTTCATTATTGCCCAGTGCCTTTAATAGATTGCTAGAAGATGGAAGGCCTCTAGAAGTATTAATAAGAAGAGCATGAGAAAGACAGCAAGGAGTCAGATTATAGCTATATAACAAAGCTTAGGTAGCTAATATACACAGTGACAGATAATCAAAATGATATTGGCCGGGCGCGGTGGCTCAAGCCTGTAATCCCAGCACTTTGGGAGGCCGAGACGGGCGGATCACGGGGTCAGGAGATCGAGACCATCCTGGCTAACACGGTGAAACCCCGTCTCTACTAAAAAATACAGAAAACTAGCCGGGCGAGGTGGCGGGCACCTGTAGTCCCAGCTCCTCGGGAGGCTGAGGCAGGAGAATGGCGTAAACCCGGGAGGCGGAGCTTGCAGTGAGCTGAGATCCGGCCACTGCACTCCAGCCTGGGCGACAGAGCGAAACTCCGTCTCAAAAAAAAAAAAAATAAATAAAATCAAAATGATATTGATAGGTTGGGGGATGGGCCTGGTATCAACAGGATAAAATAATGTGTAGATAAAAGTAACATTTAGAATTCTTTGTCACACAGATAAACACATACACCTGGCCCAGGAATTGGAGCAGCTGAAGGAAGATCCATGGGAAAGTAGAGCAAGTTGTAGGCCCAGCTGCTGCTTCACACCAATGAAGTGAAACAGCAGAGAAAAGCAGCAACCTGTGTGAGCAAAACATGGCTGCTACATCATTTCTGCACACTAAATTGCCCACAGGAATCATTCTGTCTCTGATGCTCATCAGAAATACGCAGGACAGGGAATTCTGGGAAATGTAGTTCAGCATAGCCAATTTGATACATTACAAAGCCCAATAAAGATGTGTACTACTGTGATTGTTTTGGTGGCGGTAAACAGACTTGAAAACTAGTTAAGGAAAAAGTACTTTTCAAGATACAGGGGCAACTCAAGTAATCCAGAACAAGAATGCATCCAGGCCTATGGAGAGCGTGGAATCACACCATTGCTGCTTCTTGGCATAGCTTCTTCATTCTCTCTGTAAGCCTGTTTCCTCTGCCTTTTTGATCTACGTAGCAAGTGCAAGATGGTCAGCCCACAGGTCCCAAGGTTATGTTTATGGTAACTAGAGGAGGCATCCCAAGAGACTAAGCTAGTCTGTCTCTCTGTCTTTCCCTTCTTGACTGCTTCAGTTCAAATATTGGTAAATGGATTCTGATTGGCCCAGCTTAGACATTGTGCTTATTCCTGTCCAGTTAGGGAGAGTCACATTATACAAAATGCTTCCAGGAGCAGTATCCACCATGTAAGAGAAGCAGACCATTAATGAGAGTTCACTCAAGGAGTTTCTAGAATTGGTTTGTCAGCTACATTTGTTCTAAAATTTGTTCCTCGGCAAGCTGTGATATCACAAGAGAAACCCAGATAACCCTGTGGTTTTGAGTAGTGCAGTGTATTTTTGTTTTCTCATTTTTCACCCTTTTCCCTTTTGCAGTACTCAGCTTTGATCCCCCAGTCCCTCCACGACTAGGAAAGCAATCAATATGTTATCTTCTGACCCCCACTTTGAACTAGAGTTATCTGCATTTTTAGAGAGAAATAACAAAGGCAATTATATGGTTTGGCTCTGTGTCCCCACCCAAATATCATCCTGAATTGTAATAATCCCCACACATCAAGGGCAGGACCAGGTGGAGATAAAAGAATCATGGGGAGTTGTTTCCCCCATGCTATTCTCATGATAGTGAGTTCTCACAAGATCTGATGGTTTTATAAGGGGCTTCCCCCCTTCACTTGGCTCTCATTCTCTCTCCTGCCACCCAGTGAAGAGGTGCTTTCCACCATGATTATAAGTTTCCTGAGGCCTTCCCAGCCATGTAGAACTGTGTCAATTAAACCTCTTTTCTTTAAAAATTACCCATTCTCAATTACCCAGACTCTTTATAGCAGCATGAGAATGGGCTAATATAGTAAATTGGTACCAGAGAGGGTGGGTTGCTGCTATAAAGATACCCGAAAATGTGGAAGTGACTTTGGAACTGGGTAACAGGCAGAGGTTGGAAGAGTTTTGAGGGCTCAGAAGAAGACAGGAAGATGGGGAAAAGTTTGGTAACTTCCTAGAGAACTGTCACATGGTTTTGACCAAAATGATGAGAGTGATATTGACAATGAAGTCCAGGCTGAGGTGTTCTCAGGTGGAGATGAGGAACTTGTTGGGAATGGGAATAAAGGTGACTCTTGCTATGCCTTAGCAAAGAGATTGGCAGCATTTTGCCTCTGCCCTAGAGATCTGTGGAACTTTGAACTTGAGAGGGATGACTTAGGGTATCTGGCAGAAGAAGTTTGTTTTTTTAACTTTTAAAATTATTTATTTATTTTACTTTAAGTTCCAGGATACAAGTACAGAACGTGTAGGTTTGTTACATAGGTCCACATGTGCCATGGTGGTTTGCTGCACCTGTCAACCTGTCATTTAGGTTTTAAGCCCCACATGCATTAGCAATTTGTCCTAATGCTCTCCCTCCCCTCAGCAACCCCCACTCCCGACTGGCCTGGGTGTGTGTTGTTCTTCTCCCTGTGTCCATGTGCTCTCATTGTTTGACTCTCACTTATGAGTAAGAACATGCAGTGTTTGGTTTTCTGTTCCTGTGTTAATTTGTTGAGAATGATGGCTTTCACCTTCATCCATGCAAAGGACATGATCTCATTCCTTTTTATGGCTGCATAGCATTCCATGGTGTATATGTGTCACATTTTGTTTATCCAGTCTATCATTGATGGGCATTTGGGTTGGTTCCATGTCTTTGCTATTGTAAATAGTGCTGCAATAAACATATATGTGCCTGTGTCTTTATAGTAGAATGATTTATAATCCTTTGGGTATATACCCAGTAGTGGGATTGCTGGGTCAAATGGTATTTCTAGTTCTAGGTCCTTGAGGAATCACCACACTGTCTTCCACAATGGTTGAACTAATTTACATTCCCACCAACAGTGTAAAAGCGTTCCTATTTCTCCACAGCCTTGCCAGCATCTATCGTTTCTTGACTTTTTAATAGTCGCCATTTTGACTGGCATGAGATGGTATTTCATTGTGGTTTTGATTTGTATTTCTCTAATGATCAGTGATGTTGAGCTTTTTTTCGTGTTTGTTGACCACATGAATGTCTCTTTTGAGAAATGTCTGTTCATATCGTTTGCCCACTTTTTGATTTTTTTTTTTTTCTTGTAAATTTGCTTAAGTTCCTTGTAGATTCTGGATATTAGACCTTTGTCAGATGGGTAGATTGCAGAAATTTTCTCCCATTCTGTAGGTTGCCTGTTCACTCTGATGATAGTGTCTTTTGCTGTGCAGAAGCTCTTTAGTTTAATTAGATCTCATCTGTCCATTTTGCCTTTGGTTGCAATTGCTTTTGGCATTTTTGTCATGAAGTCTTAGCCCATGCTGATGTCCTGAGTGGTATTGCCTAGGTTTTCTTCTAGGGATTTTTATGGTTTGGGGTTTTACATTTAAATCTTTAATCCATCTTGAGTTAATTTTTGTATAAAATGTAAGGAAAGGGTCCAGTTTCAGCTTTCTGCATATGGCTAGCTGTTTTTCCCAGCACCATTTATTAAATAGGGAATCCTTTCCCCGTTGTTTGTTTTTGTCAGGTTTGTTGAAGATCAGATGATTGTAGATGTGTAGTGTTATTTCTGGGATCTCTGTTCTGTTCCATTGGTCTTTATGTCTGTTTTGGTACCAGTACCAAAAACCAGTACCAGTACCAGCTGTTTTGGTTATTGTAGCCTTGAGTATAGTTTGAAGTCAGGTTGCATGATGCCTCCAGCTTTGTTCTTTTGTTTAGGGTTGTTTTGGCTGTACGGGCTCTCTTTTGGTTGCATATGAAATTTAAAGTAGTTTTTCTGATTATATGAATAATGTCAATAGTAGTTTGTTAGGAATAGCATTGAATCTATACATTACTTTGGGCAGTATGGCCATTGTCATAATATTGATTCTTCCTATCCATGAGCATGAAATATTTTTCCATTTGTATGTGTCCTCTCTGATTTCCTTGAGCAGTGATTTGTAGTACTCCTCAAATAGGTCCTTCACATCTTGTTAGCTGTATTCCTAGGTATTTTATTCTCTTTGTAGCAATTGTGAATTGGAGTTCATTCATGATTTGGCTCTCTGCTTGTCTATTGTTGGTCTATAGGAATGCTTGTGATTTTTGCACTTTGATTTTGTATCCTGAGACTGCTAAAGTTTCTTATTAGTTTAAGGAGTTTTGGGGCTGAGATGATGGTGTTTTCTAAATATAGAATCATGTTGTCTGAAAACAGAGACAATTTGACTTCCTTTCTTCCTGTTTGAATACCCTTTATTTATTTCTCTTGCCTGATTGCCCTGGCCTGAACTTGCAATACTATGTTGAATAGGAGTGGTGAGAGAGGGCATCCTTCTCTTGTACCGGTTTTCAAAGGGAATGCTTTCAGCTTTTGCCCATTCAGTATGATGTTGGCTATGGATTTGTCATAAATAGCTCTTATTATTTTGATATATGATTCATCAATACCTAGTTTATTGAAAGTTTTTAACGTGAAAGGATCTTGAATGTTGTCAAAGGTCTTTTCTTCATCTATTGAGATAATCATGTGATTTTGTAATTGGTTCTGTTTATGTGATGGATTAAGTTTGTTGATTTGCATATATTGAACATGGCTTGCATCCCAGGGATGAAGCCTACTTGATCATGGTGGATAAGCTTTTTGATGTGCTGCTGGATTCAGTTTGCCAATACTTTACTGAGGATTTTCACATTGATTTTCATCAGAGACATTGGCCTGATGTTTTCTTTTTTTGTTGTGTCTATGGCAGAATAAATTTCTAAGCAGCAAACCATTTAAGAGGTGACTTGAGTGCTCTTAAAAGCATTCAGTTTTGACTGGGTGCAGTGGCTCATGCCTGTAATCCCAGCACTTTGGGAGGTCGAGGTGGACAGATCACCTGAGGTTAGGATTTCGAGACCAGTCTGGCCAACATGGTGAAACCCTGTTTCTACTAAAAACCAAAAATTAGCCGGGTTAGTTGGTGGGTGCCTGTAATCTCAGCTACTCAGGAGGTTGAGGCGGGAGAATTGCTTGAACCCAGAAGCAGAGGTTGCAATGAGCCAAGATTGCACCACTGCCCTCCAACCTTGGCAACAGAGTGAGACCTGGTCTCAAAAAAAAAAAAAAAAAAAAAAAAAGATTCAGTTTTATGCATTCACAAAGATTGGTTTGGAATTGGAACTTATGTTTAAAAGGGAAGCAGAACATAAAAGTTCAGGAAATTTGCAGTCTGACAGTGTAATAGAAAAGAAATACCCATTTTCTGAGGAGAAATTCAAGCCGGCTGCAGAAATTTGCATAAGTAATGAGAAGCTAATCACCTTGACTTGTTAATCACCAAGACAATGGAGAATATGTGTCCAGGGCATGTCAGAGGCCCAGAGGCATAGGAGGAAAAAGTGGTTTCATGGGCCAGGCTCAGGTCCTTTCTACTTTGTGCAGTCTCTGGACTTGGTGCAAGGCCCAAGCCTTGGCAGCTTGCACGTGGTTTTGGGCTTGCCAGTGCACAGACATCAAGAATGGAGGTTTGGGGATCTCCACCTAGATTTCAGAGGATGTATGGAAAAACACAGGTGTCCAGGCAGAAGTTTGCTGCAGGGGTGGAGCATTCATGGAGAGCCTCTGCTAGGGCAGTGCAGAAGAAATGCGTTGGTGTTGAAGCCACCACACAAGAGTCCCCACTGGGGCACTGCCTAGTGGAGCTGTGAGAAGAGGTCTGCCATCCTCCAGACCCCAGAATGGTAGATTTGCAATGGTAGAATGCAAGCAACAGCTTGCACCTTGTGCCTGGAAAAGCCGCAGGCCCTCAATGCCAGCCTGTGAAAGCAGCCACGAGGGGAGCTGTACCCTGAAAAGCCACAGGGGTGGAGCTGCCCGAGGCTGTGGGAGCCCATCTCTTGCATTACCATGACCTGAATGTGAGACATGGAGTCAAAGGAGATCATTTTGGAACTTTAAGGTTTAGTGACTGCTCTATTGGATTTCAGACTTGCATAGGACCTGTAGCCCCTTTGTTTTGGCGAATTTCTCCCATTTGGAATGGGTGTGTTTACCCAATGCCTATACCCCTATTGTACCTAGGAAGTAACTAACTTGCTTTTGACTTTACAGGGTCATAGGTGGAATGGACTTGCTTCATCTCAGTTGAGACTTTGGACTTGGACTTTTGGGTTAATGCTGAAATGAGTTAAGACTTTGGGGGACCGTTGGAAGGGCATGATTGTGTTTTGAAATGTGATGACATGAGATTTGGGAAGGGCCAGGGCAGAATGATACAGTTTGGCTCTGTGTCGCCACCCAAATCTCACCTTGAATTGTAATAATCCCCTCATGTGAAGGGTGAGACCAGGTGGAGATAATTGAACCATGGGAGTGGTTTCCCTCATACTGTTCTTGTGGTAGTGAGTTCTCTTGAGATCTTATGGTTTTATAAGATGCTTTCCCCCTTTGCTTGGCACTCATTCTCTCTCCTGCTACTCTGTGAAAAGAGGTGCCTTACGCCGTGATTGATTGTAAGTTTCCTAAGATCTCCCCAGCCATGCAAAACTGTGAGTCAATTAAACCTCTTTCCTTTTTTTTTTCTTTTTTTTTTGTTTTTTGAGATGGAGCCCCGGTGTGTCACCCAGGCCGGAGTACAGTGGCACGATCTCAGCTCACTGCAACCTCTGCCTCCCGGGTTCAAGCGATTCTCCTGTCTCAGTCTCCCAGGCAGCTGGGACTACAGGCATGCGCACCATGCCTGGATAATTTTTATATTTTTAGTAGAGATGGGGTTTTGCCATGTTAGCCAGGCTGGTCTTAAATTCCTGAGCTCAGGTGATCTGCCTGCCTTAGCCTCCCAAAGTGCTGGGATTAAAGGCATGAGCCACCATGCCCAGCCTAAACCTCTTATTGTTATAAATTACCCATTCATGGGTATTTCTTCATAGCAACATGAGAATGGGTTAATATAGGCAATTTAATATTTAATCTGAGTGAATTAAAGGTAATGTCTGGGCCCAAAACAAAACAAAACAAAATTGAAAATAACAAAAACCCTCTGAATCAGAGGAGCCTTGGATTTGGGAGAAGCAAAAGGGCAAAACAAGGCATGGAACCTGGACAGGCCAACAAATCAGCATTGTCATTTGGTTAGTCCTCAACAGAAGTTTTGAAAAGGGTCCTAACATTGGGATAAATACAAAGATACAGTTCAACCTTATCACCACCAAACATTACTTGTTAAGTAATTCATTGTTTTGTCTTTACTGGAGAATTACACAGAATGATGAATAGCTAGGTTTGATTGATGCGTGACAGCTGGTTTGCGACCATCTGAGGGGTAACAAAATAAATTTTGTGGCACCCTGTGGGCTCTGGAAAGACTGGAGTGAGAAAAAGCAATTGCAGTGCCTGCACACTATGTGCTTGTTAATGATAATTGGGCTGCTAGTGTTTTCAGACCTGTTTGTAAAGGCCAAAAGTGTCCATCAAAGAACCACCAACATAGGCAAACTGTAAAGGAGATGAATTTTGCAATCTATGACTTACGCCTCCAAGTCTATCGTCTTAGTCCAGTTGGGCTAATAATAACAAAATACCGTAAACTGGGTAGCTTATAAACAACAGAAATTTGTTTCCTACAGTTCTGGAGGCTGGGAAGTCTCCAGAATATCAAGGCACCAGCAGATTTGGTGTCTGGTGATGGTACACTTTCTGGTTCATAGATGGCATTTTCTAGCTGTGTCCTCATGTGGAAAGAGAAGGTAAGCTTGTTTAAGCTACCTTGGGCCTATTTTATGAGGGCACTAATTTTGTTCATGAGTACTTTTCCCTCATGACTTACCTCCCCAAAGGCCTCACCTTCTAATACCATCATCTTGGGGGGCTGATGGGGGGACACATTCAGACCATAGTACCTACTTCACTCAATTATTCAACATAATTATGTGCTACTCTCTAAAATTCTTACTAAAAAAAAAAAATCAATAAAGCCTTAGATTTAGAAGGGATTTTAGAAGAGGTAATTGAGACCCACAGTCTCTTCCAGTGACACTGAGTACTCAACATTCAAAGACAGCACTCTCCAACAGGGCTCATCTCTTACTGATAAAAAGCTTTTCCATATATTGTGATTTCACCCATGAGTTCTATTCTGTCCCAGGGAGAACATGGTCTCAGTTCCATTTTCACATGATAGCCTCATCAGGATTATAGATATTACTGCCTTCCTTCAAGTCTCCTCCAAGGCAAGCATCCTCAGGGCTGTCATGTTCCTGTGATGTCAAATGAGCACTTTAGTTTATAAGTGTTCCTCTTCAACCTGGTTCTCAGAACTGGACACAGCAATCCGTAAGTGCAGAACTTAGTAGGGGTGTTACACTGGGCTAGTAATGTAGTCTATGTTTACCTTAGTAATTATTTTGAACGTACTGAATTTGGGTCAACTAGGACCCCAAGGAGAAGTCAAATCTCTTGTACCTTATCTTACTCCTGCCAATGATTTCTTGAATTCAACTGGATCAGCATTATAGTCAAAGAGTACTCTATTACTTTTCTATTGCTGTTGAAACAAATTATCACAAATTTAGTGTCTTAAAACAGTACAAGTTTATTCTATTTCTGTAGGTCATATGTTTGACATGGATCTCATTTGGCCAAAAGCAAGGTGTCCTTATGTCTGCATTATTTTTTGGAGGCTCTAAGAATCCATTTCCTTGCTTTTCTAGCTCCTAGAGGCTGTCCACATCCCTTGGCTTGTGGCCCATTTCCTCCATTTTCAAGACCATCAATGTTGCATTTTTCTGTGCCCTTTTTCCATAGTGACATCTCCCTGTGACTTTCCTCTTCTGCCTTCCTCTTTCATTTTTAAGGATCCTTGTGGTTACGGTGGGCCCACCTGGATAAACCAGGATACTCTATTTTAAGGTCAGCTGATTGGTAACCTTAACTCCATTTGCATCCTTAATTTTACTTTTCCATGTAACCTAATTATTCACAGGTCCTGAGGATTAGGATGAGGACATCTGTGGGGCTCATTTGCCTACCATAAGAGCTACAATAGATCCAGATACCATCTCCTCACACAATAACATCTAAGGACCGAATAGGGGCCGATTCTTCTTCTAAGAAGGAGTGAGGGAAAATTTCCTAAAGCTTTACCATCATTTTACTCTCCAGAATTATGTCGTGTGCTCATTTCTAACCTAATTCCTGGCGAAGAAAATAAATTGTCAATGCTTGGACTAATCACGATCTATCTCCGGCTGGGCGCGGTGGCTCACGTCTGTAATCCCAGCACTTTCGGGGGCTGAGGCAGGTGGATTATGAGGTCAGGAGTTTGAGACCAGCCTGACCAACATGGTGAAATCTTGTCTCTACTAAAAATACAAAAATTAGTTGGGTGTGGTGGTGGCGCGTACCTGTAATCCCAGCTACTCAGGAGGTTGAGGCTGGAGAATCGCTTGAACCCAGGAGGCAGAGGTTGCAGTGAGCCAAGATAGTGAGTCACTCCAGCCTGAGTGACAGAGCGAGACTCCATCTCAAAAAAAAAAAAAAAAAAAAAAAAAGCTCTATCTCCTGGGGCTGAGGAGGGCCCGGCCTCTTGTGAGGAAAGTGGCTTTCCTCTGACACCTGAATTATATTGGGTTTCTGGTAACAAGAAAGATAGAAAATGGCTTTGGGGTATACTTTATTCTATAATGTCACCATGATAATGGCACTAATTATCCACTAATTGACCGAAAAAACTGAAGGACAGAGAGGAGAGAGAGAGAGGAGTTTTTTTGTTTTGTTTTGTTTTATGATTTAGCCCTCACCTCATGTTGAAGAGGGCAAAAAGATTTGAGATATCTAGAGAAAAGGAAGGAAAGAAAAATAATATATTTTAAATATATATGTGTTATTATCAGTCAGGGTTCTATCAGATGAATATATATATATTTTTATCCCCAGCTCCCACAATTATATAAGGCCACATCCCTGTAATAAGTCCCTTCATATATATGCATATATACTATGCATATATATGTACAGATGCATACACGCACATACATCTATACACATACGCATACATAAATGAAGGGATTTGTTATTGGGATGTGACTTTATGTAACTGTGGTAGCTGGTCAAGCAGTATCTGGAAGGCTGTCATCTTCAAGTCTGGTTCAGAAGCTTGTGGATACAGTGTAGGCAGGGAAGGAAAGATGGCTACAAAGTACGAAATGCAAGAGAGCAAGAATAAGCTGGAATCACAAGCCTGAGTGGGATCCAGATCCATCAAGGAGGAGCAGAACCCTGCATATTCTGGTTGCTTCTGATCTTTCTTTGAAGTCTATTCAATCTTACTCAGATTCCAGTATTTGAGGTACTCAGTATCTGTTGCTATTCCAGGCTTTTTCCCCCCTACATTTGAACTTTTTTAACATTTAACAACACTGGCAGATTTAAACATTAGACTTGGTAATGTGCATTGATTAGGAGCCTGTACTAAAACTTCAAGGGCTTGGTTTTCTGGAAGCATATTGGGGGAAGGGAAAGTATTAGTTTAAAAAAAACATATATTTCAGGTGTTTATTAGGTGGTTTCCTTTGTTTACCTTTTCTTTGCTGTGCTAAGGTGTATGAGTGATTTAAAAATCAATTCTCTGTTGTTTCTCTTCAGTGAACAGGAATGATACATAATACTTTAACAATCCTGGTTACAGTCCATTTTACATTTGATATTACTTTTTGGTCACTGGGTTGAAAGACCATAGTTAAGATAAACTCCCTCTCTCTGAATTAGTTGGTAAATGCAACACAATATAGTGCTTAAGGTTAAGTGGCTATATATTTAACTCAGAGTAATGATCTTACAAGACAAATATTGCAAAAAATTTCAATTGTGTTTATCAGCAATGTTAACTATAGTCACTTATTAATAAATGTAGGAAGCATTTTTGCAAAAATCATGTTTGAATTAAAAGGAAGTGAAAAAATTTATCGAATGTCTAGGATTTGTCTGGCACATTTTAGGTGTCCTCATCTCACTAATTCGTATCACAAGCTTGTGGGGGGTAGCTCTCCAATGTACAACAGAGAAACCATGCCTTAGAGTCTCCCTTTACACTCCCAAATGCGCTTATTTGTCTCGAGTCCTGAAGAGTGAATGGTGAGGCCAGGTGCAGTGGCTCACACCTATAATCCCAGCACTTTGAGAGGCCAAGTTGGGTGGATCGTATGAGGTCAGGAGTTCGAGACTAGCCTGGCCAACATCGTGAAACCCCATCTCTACCAAAAATACAAAAATTAGCCAGGCATGGTGGCGCACACCTGTAGTCCCAGGTACTCTGGAGGCTGAGGTACAAGAATTGCTTGAACCCGGGAGGTGGAGGTTGCAGTGAGCTGAGACTGTGCCACTGCATTCCAGTCTGGGTGACAGAGTGAAACTCCATCTCAAAAAAAAGAGTAAATGGCAGAACTGGGATTTGAACACGGTGCTGTATGATTACAAAACCCTTTTTTTTGTTGTTGTTGTTGTTTAATTAAAAAAAAATAGGACTGATTCTAGTAAGCTTGGGTTTCCTTAGTAAAATTCATTATAGATATATTACAAGATAATACATTTAAATACAGTGACTTGAAATAAAACAGTAGGGTGTGTTTATGTATGTATACATACACATTCACACACTCACATATTTTCTGTTAGGGAGAAGGATTATCCAATTTGTCTCTACATTAAACAAAATAAGCCTATGTTAAGAGGGCATGGGGGTAAAACAGTAGTTTTTCTTTCCTTTTTTTTTTTTTTTTTTGAAGGGAGTTATTTGTAAGGTGTGTGTTTATATACATAAACTGTTATGTAAGCATTTGTATGCTAACATTGATGTCTGCTTGTGGCATTCAGAATACTATTCTCTTTTAAAATCTCTATATTAAATTTAATTTGCAACGAACCATGATTATCAGAATTCTCAAATTATTATATGAACTCCAAGAAATTACTTAATTATTTGTATCATATTTCTAATTTGAAACTGAAGAAAGGTACTGACTCCCCAAATTACCTTATTCAAAACCTAACTCTATCTATCCACTCTTAGAAGTTTCTTTTCCTTCTCCTTCTTTTTGACTTTTTGTTCTATTATCTTCAGTTTACACAGAGGTTCAGTATAATCAGTAGTCATTACTTTTGCAGCACACTTGAAAACGTTTAAGTTGTGAGTAGAAAAAGTAAATATATAAGGCTAAATAAATTTATATTGCTGTTTTCCCACTCATCCATACAGGACATTATTTTGGTTTCCTGTTATTACAATACTACAATTTTTATATTCTGTAAAGACTGAAACATGCTTGGATGAGAATGGATGCACCAGTTGTTTCTTCCATGGTGTTACCTGGCTCCTGTGATGTTAAAAGCTGCCATACTGACCTCTACTAGTCACACACACCAATTGGGATTGGATCCAGGCTACTGTGCATTGGGGAGGGTAGCTCAGCAGTGACTTCGGCAAGTGAGGATACAGACCTGCCCCATTGTTTATGGAGTGAGGAAAGTTAGGGAGGCAAAAAAGAGCTGAATTTTGGATGAGTTGCAGATTTGTGGTCCCAAGAAGCAGCAGTTTGGGGCTGGTTCTCTTGGTTTCTTTTCTCCATCTGTTACAATGTAAAGACAGAGATATCACTGATACCCTGATCCCGTGCCCAGGGCACGAACATTTAGCATCTACCTAAGTGAACTGTTTGTCAGGTAGAGGACCTTTCTCATTTCATATTTATTTTATTTAAGAGGACCCATTCTTTTTTTCATGCCATGAGTGGGGAACATTATCTTTTTTTCCTTGTAGATCCTGGTTTATTTCTGATTTCCAAACTACCTGGAACTGAATTTTTTATAGAAACATAGAGGGGCAGGATTTGTATTTTAAAAAGAGTTAACATTGTACGATTGTGAATATTTTCCAGGATCAGAAATTGAACATAAAATTATACAAGTGATTTGTCTGTTCACATAGACATTTGTAGCTCTGTCTATTTTGAGTGGATTCTCTGCTTATGGTCATGCTGACTGTTTCCATAGCCACATGCCTAGATGTTGAAAACAATTATCTAAGCAGGAACTTTGTATTTTATTACCATTTTTATTTCAATAGGTTTTTGGGGAAACAGGTGGTGTTTGGTTACATGAATAAGCTCTTTAGTGGTGATTTCTGAGATTTTCATACACCCTTCACCTCATCAGTGAGCACTGTACCCAATGTATTCTTTTTCATACCTCAGCCCCCTCCTATTCTTCCTCCCAAGTCCCCTAAGTCCATTGTGTCGTTCTTATTAGGCAGGAACTTTTCTGGTGATTTTATTTCATGACCATATCATTCAAAAAACTTGCCCTAGAGTTGATTTGGAAACGTACTGAACAAAATATTAAAATATTACAATTTGGCAATATCTATTAAAATAGAAAAAATACACATACACACAGAAATATATAATATCTTGACTTAGCAATTCCTATATCAAGAATTTGTTCTATTAAAAGCATCTGAAAAGTGTTCAGTGTTACTAGTTGGTATAAGATTGGTCAAATAAAGGCATAAACTTGGAATCAGATACTATTCGGCTATTAAAGTGAATGAGGTAGAGCTCTAAGTATAATAACTGCAAAAAAGTAAGTTGCAAAAGAGTATATTATATGGTCAATTTTGTCTTAAATATCTAATATATACAGAATAACACACACAGGTATCTTTGTATGTCTATTTAGAAAAGCTGAATAAACATAATTGTCATCCTCTGGGGAGGAAGGTTTATGGGGCACATTTTCTTTCTCTGTCATATATTTTTAAAGTGTTTTTTGATTTCTAATAATTATCATGTATTCCTTTTGAAATAAAAAACATACTTAAAAATACCCTATTCATTTATTTTTGGCTCCATCAAAGCAAGTCAGAAGGTCTAACCAGGGGAAATATTGGGTCTGAGATCCTGAGGGATCTGATGAATTAGGCCTTGGACATCCCTGCTCACTATGACAGTTTATCTAAAAAGTCTTATTCTGACTAGACCATCAAGCCTAATTAAAAATGGGAAATTCATGGAAGGAGAGGCCTATCTGTATGCCCCAGGGGACCCATTCTTCCTTGGCTCCCTTTGGATCCTTCCAGTTCATTAGCTAAGAAGGAATTAGGGGAGCTGGCTCTAGCCACAGCTGCTGCCTTCTTGAGTATTGCTCTGATCTGGTCAGCAAAACCCCTGGTGGAAAGCAGCAGGCTCTGAGTGGCTGCCAGCCCAGCCTGCTGGCTGCCTCCAAAGCAGGCCTGCTGGCCTGGACCACCATACCTTGGTCTTTCCCATTCTGTCTCTCTAAGTCATTGTGCTACAGATCATCAATAGAAAATACAGGGAATTGGGGGGCTTTATTATTTAGGGTGTGGTGTGCCAGGAGGGAGGCATTCAGACCCTGGGTCATTACTAGGGATAATCCCAGACCTTAGATCTTAGAGATAACCAGAGACAAAGATCTTATTTGAGTGAGAAACATCATGTACTCCCTAACAACTGGACGCAATACTCCTGGGGTGTTTAGATTATAAAAGAGAACTGCTCTTCTTTGGTACTCTTTCCTGTGGACCCAAGGCCCCCATTATGGGATGCTGTCACATTCACCACAGCCCATGAGAAACCCAAGGAAGAACACAAGATGGAGAACAATGATCTTACTAATTTGAAGGTGGCAGAGCAGAATGAGTTACATAGCAATTAATCACATAAGGAACACCTGAATCTGGTTTAGTATAGTGACTGCCCCCATGATAATGGAAATGGAAGAGGGAGATTCAGAGGGTCTACTAGAAGACAAAGTTCTGCTTAAAAGGTTCCTCTCTGCTCCTTAACTCCAGAACTGGGCTGCCTTAAACCATGCTGCATCACAATTGGAAAATTGTAGCTTACTATAGTCATTTTTCTGGCTACACTAGAGTTTCTATAATCTTGATTCTCTGCCCTCCACCCCTTTTATTGGTAATTATTATTTTGAAATCAAAAGAGATGGGGTAAGCAAAACCAAACTGGCTCTGTGAAAATAGCCTCTTTCTTCACTTGAGGCCTAATCATTCAACTTTCCTTAGATTTTAGGTTTTTGCTTTAATTGTTTAAGAAAAAAAAACTTGCATTTTTTTTTTTCTTTCCAACTTCTAGGTTCAAGGGAACATGTTCGGGTTTGTTACACAGGTAAATTGCATATTGTGGGAGTTTGGTGTACAGATAACTTTGTCACACAGCTAATCAGCATAATACCTGATAGGTAGTTTCTCAATCCTCACCCTGGTCTCACCCTCCACCCTCAAGCAGGTCCTGGTGTCTGTTGTTCCCTTCTTTGTGTCTATGTGTACTCAACAAAACTTGCATGTCTCGATTGCTGAGATTGCTTTTCTTGTGTCATTGTAAAAATCAAGTATTTTAAAAACCATATCTGTGTGTAGCTAATTCAAGTAGGGAAATCTGCGTTTCAGTAGGGATAAATTACACTAAAATTGATCTCAGATAATTTCCCCCTCATCTTCTTTTTCAAGCCGAGAAATTTTCTACTTATGGAGAAGCCCTCTGGAACTCAGTAATACCTGTGTTCTTTCCTTCCTAGGCGTACAGTTAGACCTTCAGGGACTGTTTACACTAGAGTGCTGTTAGTTTCAAGGTCAAAATATTGACTTTCCATATATCAAGACTAAAAACAATTAAAATAAATTTCTTTAATTAAACATAATGTTTACAAGGGACAATGTTATTAAGTCATTTCTAAGATGCCTTCCAGAAATGATGTTCTGATCCTCTAAGTTTGCTTGTAACTGAAATTGACTAACTTTAAAAAATAACTTTATTAAGTAAATTTGTGTAGCTCACATAGTTACAGAAAACAGAATCTCACAAGTATAGAAGCCATGGTAGCTCCAGGTAATTCCTTTGGTGGAACTCACAGAAAGGGTCACAGAAAGTGATTGCTGCCGTCAGAATGGATGATGAGTTCCACTAACCTTCCATCTGTTTCTTCGTTGTCCCAATATTCCAGTTCCTGGGGGAAAGGATCAGATCTCGATTGTCTATATACCTACCCCTTGGCCCGATAGGATGTCAAGGCTGAGAGTATCATACGGAAGATGGAAGGGCAACATACCCCAAAGAAAGACAGGATTCTAAAATATCCCTTTAGAAACATAAAATGTGGTAGCAGGAAAAGTAGCAGCAAAGTTAGATGACTGTTACTTTGTTTCACCTGGTTGTGTCCTCTGAAGGATCTGTGTCTTCTTTCTTTGTCTAATATCTGAAAAGATTATGTTAACACATAAAACTTTAATAGGGTAGAACCCACATGACTTACCACCTAAAGGTGCCATCTTTTAATGCTATCACGTTGGGTCTTAGGTTCCAACATATGACTTTTGGGGAGACACATTCAAACCGTAGCATCATTCAAAAGCTTAAATGTTTTACAATATTTAGTTGCTTATAATATGAATGAGATTCCTGGGTATATCTCTGTCTCTCTCTCTCTTTTATTTTCTTGTGATGGAGTCTGTCTTTGTCACCCAGGCTGGAATGTAGTGGCATGATCTTGGCTTACTGGAGCCTCTGCCTCTTAGGTTCAAGTGATTCTCCTGCCTCAGCTTCCCAAGTAGCTGGGATTATAGGCACACACCACTGTGCCTGGCTAATTTTTGCAGTTTTTAGTAGAGACAGGGTTTCACCATGTTGGCCAGACTGGTCTCGAACTCCTGACCTCAGGTGATCCACCCACCTCAGCCTCCCAAAGTGCTGGGATTTAAGGCATGAGCCACTGCACCTGGCCTCTGGGCATATATCTCAAAGCAGTGAAGTATAATCATTATATGCATGTGGCATTGTAAATAATTGCAGTTTTTAATACTATGCTTAAATTAGCAACATTAACAGGTTTTGTTGGAAAATATCTTAAGATTGAGAGCAGTTTTTAAAGCATTTATTTTAAGTCTTAGAAGAAACATTTGGGCTCATTAGCATCTGAGGTCAAAAGGGCAGTATATAATGTCTGTTTATTGATCCTTGAGTCACTAGACTTTCAATCCACAATATCACCAGCTCCCTGTGTGGGCTGCATGTGCTCTGTGAAATGCAGTTACTTCATTAAGAGAAAAACTATTTATTTTGAAATAATTTTAGATTTATAGAAGAGTTGCAAAGCTAGTACAGAGAGTTCCAAAAAACCCATCACTCAGCTTCCTCTAAATGTTAACATGTTATGTATCCATAGTTATATTCATTTTTCAGTGGCTTAGGATGAACAATCATTTAGACTTAGAAAGTGATTCATTTAAAAGAATGAGATTTTATATAGACCACACTTGAATTTAGGTCCTATATCATATTTATTAGCAAAATTAATTCCAGGCAAGTTACTTTTCTGTAAAAATGGGGTGCCATCTTTCTTATGAGGTCCTAGTAGGCATTAAACATATATGGAATCATCTTATAAGGTTTTTTGTACTGTAAGGTACACAGTAGATGCTTAGTAAATGTTCATTTCTTCTTCCCTCTCCCTCTCTCACCATTCTTTTTTTTTTTTTTTTTTTTTTGAGCAAACATGACAATGGACATTCTTTTTGTTCCCTTCTATCCCTTCCTTCTCTCCTTTCTTTCTTGATATCATTGGACAAGGTTACTTTTTTCCAGGCTTTTGGTCTCTGCTTTTGTATCTGTCCCAAGCCATACTGCCTTGTCAGTCCTCCAGTTCCAGCACTTTCTGATGGTGAGTGAAGAGATGACCTTTTTGACCTATTTCCCAGCCTCTTGCTGATTTAGCCTGAAAGCTTCAATGTCCATCAACCTGAGTTTGAAGTACGAAATGTTTCCACATCAGTAACAAGGACACAGAGAAATTGTAAGGAAAAAAATGAAACCAACTATAGGTTGCAAAATGTGTGTGTGTAGGGGCAACCAGACAAGAATATAAACTCTGAAAGACAACTCAAGGCCCCCTACACTTTAACACTGGAACGGATCCCTAGTACATGAAGTTTAAGATCCTTGATATAAATAATCAAAATTTTAGCCAGTGGGACTCAGATCCTTAATGGGCTAATCTACTCTTGTCATTTACTCTGACAAATGTCCACAGGGAAGGGAAACAGTACAATACTGGCACCATTTCACCTCTCAACAAAAATCTGCTTAAAACCAGATGCCTAGTGGCCATATGACAGACGTTCCACCCTGAGGAGGAGGCTCCCCTCAGGGATCCAGGAGAGGCAGGGGTGATTATGCTGTACGCCTGCTTCCAAGCATAATAGGCAGGCGGGGAGGGAGAGATGGAGCCCTGAACATCTTGGAGGTGACAACCTCAGGGCCATAAGTACGCCATACAGGATTTAGTACAGCTCAGCAGCTGTCCCATGGTGGCAGCCCTTTCTGCCATATGGGGGGAGCAAGATTGGGCATGGAATTGGCATCCTCAGAGTGGTACAAACACCATTGTGTATGTGAAAATGTGGGTCAGAGGCCTCATTTGAGAGTGAGGGAGGAAAAGTGTGGAGAATAGGTACTGTCAATAATTCCCAATTGGTTCTTTAAAAAAATTTTTTTTAATTCAAGGACTGTTATTCTGATCCCTAAGTCACAATAGAAGAGAGGGGTGAGTGTTAGTTTGCCATCATCAAGGACTACAATAAGGAAAAACAATAATCAGTGTCAGGTTGACAAGGAGTTTCACTAAGAGGAAATGTTTGCCCATGGTGGGTTTGTTCAGAAGTCTATCAGGAATCATTGGAAAGGTCACCAAATGAAAACTCCACCATTTAGTAAAGAAAATGGAAGCTGGATGTGAGGAAAGTAGGATTTCTGTAACAGCCACATGTTCGAATGTGTAGCAGGGCAGAAAGCAGGGTACTGAGGCCTGAAAGTATCCTTGACTGTGGAAGCTGTGGCTGTGCCAGGAGGACCAGAAGGCTCCTTCTTTTACTGAGCAATGCTGCAGGGGTGGGGAGAAAAGGGGTAATCAGGGACCTGATTTTTTATGGTTAGAGATTAAGTTATTAGCATTAAAACATATTGGATATTTGAACTTTGTAGGGTGGTAGAAATATAATCATTTTGACTAAGGGCTCAGTGTTAGGAATATTCAAGTTTGTGGAAATATAATTTGTTGTCTTTTATTTTAAAAGAAAAACACTAACATGTCATATCAGTACAGCCATATGACCTAGTGGAAAAATGGCTGAGAAACAACAAACTTGATTTGTGGTCTAGATTCTTTCACTGACTTATCTTAGTTTCTTTATCCATCACTGGGATGATAATAATAGCTACTTAGCTATGTGCCAGGTACTTGCTATGAATTAGCTCATTTAATCCTCCAGAAATCGTTTGATACAGGTGCTATTATCATCCTCTTTATTTTATAGTGAAGGAGGTGAGCCCTGAGTTAAGTAACTTACCCAATGTCATATAGTTAATGAATGATAGAGCTGCCATTGGATCCTAGGTTGCCCAGCTCCAGAGCCTATATGTTCAACTTTCATATGATACTGTCCACTCTATTTACCTAAAAGGGTGTGGCAAAGATTAGGTAATAGAAAGGAACAGACTAGTTTTGAGATGCCTACTAGAATTGAAAGAGCCCACCCCTTGGAGCCTGAAAAAGCTTACTATCGTCCTGTAACTAGCTGCAAATTATTTAATTTTATACTTAAAAAAAAAATCTTAGATGGGAATGGTGATACTTATTTTGCTGGTTGCTCGAAAAACACTATAGTATTCAATTTGTAGTAGGCATTCAAAAATTGGTGGCTATCATTGTTTGCTCCTGTTTTCATATATTGGTCTTGAGGACCAGGGCCACACGTATATTTTGGTATCCAATTTTAGTTATAATGAGACTGAGCACAAAGTTGTCATTCAACTATTAATAATAATGGCTAATGGCTAACGCTTACTGGGGGCTTACCATGGGCCAGGTGCTTGGTTCCTGGAAGGTTCTTTATATACATTAACTCATTTTACCATCATAAGATGAAGAAGATACTCTTCATGCCACAGTTTTACAAACAAGGAAACTGATGAAGAGGTGTTAAGTAGCTTGCTTATAGTTACACAGCTTGTAAATGACAGAGATGGAATTTGCAACCAGTAGTCTGGTTCTTAATTACTAATTAGTGATAGAATCATAATGTTGGAAGACAAAGTAAAGATTTTATAGTTCAACCTTATGCCCCATAATGGGAGTTAATTAATATTAAGTAACTTAATAGTTTTTAGAGTTCCTTATTCACCTTCTGCTTGTCTGTCTTCAGTAACAAAGTACTCATTGGCCCAATGAGACAACCCTGTTAATTGTTGGGCAGCTCTTTGTGTCAGCTTTCCAATGTTAACCTAAAACCAGCTTTACCCTTTCTTTTTTCATTGATCTAGTTTTTGAGGTACCCAGAACAAAGTTAGCTTCCTCTTCATGACATCCCTTTGCTACTTGAAAACAACTACCTCCTCTTTTCCAAGCCAGCAACTCCAATTTTCATCAATGGTGACTCATCACGCTGGCTGGGCTAGTGACTGTCTTTTTTTTATGGCTGGTACAGTGAAATATGATTATTATTGTCCATCAATAGTACTTTAATCCTTTCTCAATGCAGGTTGAGATTGCATTAGCTTTTTGGACAACCTGTTCTCACAGTTTGCTCCCATTGGCTTTAGGTAACTACAGTAGTCCCCCCTTATCTGAGGGGTATGTGATCCAATACCCCCAGTGGATGCCTGAAACTGTGCCCTATACAGTATATGCTATATGCTATGTTTTTTGCCTATACATACATACCTATGATAAAGTTTAATTTATAAATCAGGCACAGTAAGATATTAACAATAACTAATAATAAAATAGAATAATTATACTGTAATAAAAGTTATGTAAATATGGTCTCTCTTTCTCTCAAAATATAGTATTTTTGGACTGAGCTTGACTGCAGGCAACTGAAACTGCAGAAAACAAAACTGCAGATAAAGGGGCTACTGTGTAACCTCCTAGGTATTAATTGGCTCGAGCTGCCATAACAAAATACCATACACAGACTGGATGCTTAAACAACAGAAATTTATTTTGTCACAGTTGTGGAGGCTAGAAGTCCAAGATTAAGATTGCAGCTGATTTGGTTTTTGTTGAGGACTCTTCCTGGCTTGTGGACAGTTGCTTTCTTGCTACACCCTCACATGGCCATTTCCAAGGTGTTCCTCCCTTTTTTATAAGGATGCCAGTCCCATTGGATTAGGTCCCCACCCTGATGACTGTACTTAACTTTTATTATCTCTGTTTAGTCCCTATCTCCAAATACAGTTATATTGGGGGTAGGGCTTCAACATATGATTTTGTGGGGATATAGTTCGGCCCATAGCATCCTCTGATCATAGACTGTGCTACTAATCTGTGATGGAGAATTGAAGGAAAAAGGGCCATGGTTGTTTAATCTTGGGCTACAGTGCAGTGTAAGTGGAGTCGAAACTGCCCCTCTGCCTTTAGGGGCTGTGCTCCTTGTTTCTGTAATCCTACTGGGTCCCTAATGTTCTTCTTTCTTGATTTTGAGTAGTTGTGATACTGACAGGGTGGGGACAGAAAGAGCTGAAATCTGTTATTGCAACAGTAACAGAGCTTCAAGTCTAGGAATTTCCCCCAGTTATCTCATATTGGGCATTTGCCTTCCTGCCATAGGAAACAGATGCAGGGAGGGCAAGTTGTAACCTGGAGCCGTTAATCATAAAGGCATAGGGAGCCCTACCCAGGACATTCATTCATGGCAGGATGATTGGTGATCTGCCAGAGAAATCCCAGCAGCCATTGCTGAGAGGCATAAGGCAGGGAGATTCACGGCTCCTGTGACCCAACCTGTTTCAGCCTGGAAGAGAATGGAGGACAGAGCAAGCAAGGCATGTTTGTGTTCATTAGTATTCTTTAGAATGCAAGTGCTAGAAAAACCCACCCAAAGTGCTTTAAGCAAAATGGGAATTTATTGGTTCCCATAAATTTATTGCTGCCAGTGTACTTTAGTCCAGTACTCAGATATTATCACCAGGATCTGTCTCTATGTTTGCTTTGTCTAGCTGTCAGCTTTACTGGCTCACTTGGTGATTTAATCCTCACATTACGAATTCCAGAAGAAAAGTAAATATGTTTTCTTGGCTGTGACTGGGTTATGTGCCATACTGGAACTAATCAATGTAGCCACAGGGATGGGTATGGTATTATTATAAGCCAGTCCAGGACGCCCCTGTTGCTAGGGATGGAATCAGTTCCATGGAAACCATATGACTGGAGAATGGTGGAGGGTGGTTTCCCAAAGGAAAATTTAGGTCCTCTTTTCCAAAGGAATCTTTGGATCCCTTGGAAACTTTGGAAATGGTTGTTGGACAGAAATAGTAGGTGTTTATTACAGAGTATTTTTTCACATGGCCCCACAAACAAATCAGTGTCATGTTACTGGAATGTCCCTGGAAATTACAATAAGGTGTCACTTTCTCTCCATATTTTTATTACAGCAACTTTGTGTTTTTATATGCTGAAGTGTAGGACCATAATCACCTCAGATTATCTTCCACTTATTTCTGAGGTTTCCCCTCTGGTCTTGTCACTTGTGCCCATCCATCCGTCCATCCCTCCATCCATCCAACAAGTACATATTGAGTGTACCCTTAGATGTAGTGACAAGAGATTGTTGTTGCCTGCATGGGGCTTTTAGTTTAGTGTTCCATTCTCCTCATCAAGCTGCCATCTGGCTCTTGCCGTCATGCCCCGTAACCCAGACATCTCTGATCTCCTTCATGCTATGAGTGCCCCCACCACCATGCTGACCTTGCCCCATTCTTTACTGTGCCACAAAGGGAGCAGCATCTTCCCTTAATTCTGCACAGAATGGCAGAGATTACAGTATGCTCTCATATGTGCAGGAAACATTTCTCTTTCGTAGCACTTGTCGCAATTGTCATGACTTACTTGTGTACGTTTAATATCTTTCTAGACTTCTCATAAGGTTAGGAACTATGATTATCTTATTTATCATTATTTTCCCTTGTATAGTGCAGTGCCTGGAGCATACTAGCCATTCAATACTTTAATGGTCTGCTATACTGTCAGATTTAACAGGACCCCTTAAGGTGAAGGAATAATAAAACCAATACAATACAAAAAGCATCCTGAGACAATTACTAGATGTGTGTCTTAGTCTGCTCAAGCTGCTATTACGAAATATAAAGTGGGTGGCTTACACAACAGAAATTAATTTTCTCACAGTTCTAGAGGCTGGGAAGTCCAAGATCAAGGTGCTGCCCAACTCAGTTTTTGGTGAGGGTCCTCCTCTTGACTTGCACACAACTGCTTTCTCCTTGTGGCCTCACATGGTGAAGAAAGAGTGAACTCTCTCATGACAAAAGGACACTAATCCTATTGGATCAGGGCCCCAATCTTAAGGTATCATTTGACCTTAATTATCTTCTTATTGGCCCTATCTCCAAATATAGTCACATTGGAGATTAAGGCTTCAACCTATTAATTGGTGGCAGAGGGGAACAGTTCAGTCCATAGTACTGTGGCTACCTTCAGCATACATAGCTAGGGCACCTTCAGAAACCTTTCTAGTGCCTGCATACTTAGTGTTCTGCATGTTTCTATGTGGCAGAGGCCAGCTGACGATACACATATTCAGTGCTCTGAGTGTGTCTACTCGTAAGAATCTAAGCATACCTGCTCCAAGGTCCAGAAAGAGAAGAGGTTCTCCTCCTAGTCTAAGGTTGACTTTTCTGAGTCCCTGTGTTTTGTCCAAGTCTCTGTCTCATCCCAGGGTTGTGAACTTACCTTAGGGGAACTTTAGTCTCAACCCATAGTTCCCCTCCAAAAAAATGACAAAAATGTCTCTAAAACACACATAAGCTCAACCCAAAATGAAAATATTCTCTACCAAACAGAACACTTGCATTTTTAGTTTGAAGCAACTGCATTTAGATTATTTCACTTTTTTTTTTTTTCTTTTTTTTTTGGCATGGAGTCTCACTCTGTCACCCAGGCTGGAGTGCAGCGGTGCGATCTCGGCTCACTGCAAGCTCTGCCTCCCTGCAAGCTCCGCCTCCCGGGTTCAAACCATTCTCCTGCCTCAGCCTCTCAAGTAGCTGGGACTACAGGTGCCCACCACCGCGCCCGGCTAATTTTTTGTATTTTTAGTGGAGACGGGGTTTCCTCGTGTTAGTCAGAATGGTCTCGATCTCCTGACCTCGTGATCCACCCGCCTTGACCTCCCAAAGTGCTGGGATTATAGGTGTGAGCCACTGTGCTTGGCCTATTGCACATTTTTCTTCAAGAAAAATTTGTAGATGTAACCCAGGGTTCCTTTTTTTTTTTTTTTAACAACAGCTTTGCCTATTCCAAAGAGAATTCAAGTCCCTGTAGCTGAGCAGATAGAATTGCCTCCAGTACTCACATGCTAGCCTCCTTTTCATCATCCCTTCCACTCAGATTTTACTCCTCAAATATTGAATAATCTTAGGAGTGGTCAGAACTCACATTATGCTTTATGTTGCCTGAGTCTGATACTGAATTGCATAGTGCAATATTTTAGTCTCTGAAGCTGGATCTCTGTATCTCTGAACTGGCTGGAATGAAGGACAAAACTCCTATACTAAAGCTTCCAGAACTGTGTTTTCTGTGTATGTAATGGGTGGAAGCAGGAATAATACTCGGAGCACAGTTTTTGTTTTGTAAGCCCTCTAGGTCATAGAGCTGTAATGAAAGAACTGACTCCTTGTTGCTTGGAATAGCCTTGAATATTGGTAAAGTCATCCACATATAAATATTTCAGGCTGTGTGGTAAGTGTTCTGTTTAATAATGGAAATTCAATGTCTTTTAGAGGGAGAGACACATTTTTTAAAGTGTTTTCCCCCTTCATTGATTGATTGATTGCTCTAGAATTTCTGTAGAGAATATTTGACATGACTAATAAATGCTCTGAAGTTCAATGAAGAAACCACCTAGACCATTAATAGCTTAAAAACAAAAATGAGTAAAATATAATTTCCAAATGGTTGAGTCTGGATATTGCCTCTTTCGTAACAGTAGTAAAGATAACAAGTACATTTATATAGTGCTTTAGAGTTTACAAAATGTTCTGTGGGTTGCCACCAGGTCTATTTTAGGGATGAGTAGTTTGCTTCAGCCCAAGCTGGTAACTCCAAATCTTACCATTCAAATAACTAGTGGATATTTGTTGTGGGGGTGGGCATAATTTGCCTCATCCTATCCCCCAGTGTTCCCTCAGCTTTTACTAGGTTACTTTATTCTCTCTGCCCTGCCACTACTTGCCTTTGGTACCAACAAGGAATGAGGGGGTCTTTACCAACAATGTCTGTGAGACAACCATGTTACTAGACTGAACTTGAAACTGTTAATCCAGATCCTTGTACTTAGGTATTCATCCTGGCTCACAATCAGCCATTTGATAGATATTCGCCAGTACATATGCATTCGATGCCACCACTTCTGTATTGTTCCATTACCCAGCTGAGGCCCACTATTGGCAAATACTGAGCTTGGGAATGTTAGGAATCTAGAATCAGGAAGTCCATTCTTGTGGTGGCCACAGGAAGTTTCAAGATCTGTGAGTCCTTACTGACCTCAGGGACATGATGTTGGGATAGAGATGGTAGGTTTTGCTCTGTGAACACTTTCTTTCAGTGGCACTCCTAGGATCACTACTCATGTGTATCCACTGCAGAACTGAAGAGAACTCGAGCTTTCTATCTCTTGGTCTGACTGCTCAGAGAGTTCTGATCAAAACTGCTCCTCCCTTTGGGGTTCAGCCAAATAGACTCTTCTTTGTGACCTCGGGTTCCTATCGCTGAGGGAAGAGGAAGATGCAGGGTAATGGAGAGCTCATTGGCCTGTACAGAAAACAGGGCTTCTGACTTGTTTGTTCTCAAAAGGCAAATTGTGTCTTAAATATCTTCCAATGAATCCTCACATTTTAGTGGCCACCAATTGAATTAAAGCTTGCTTAAGAAAACTTTGTTGGTACAGACAGACACTGGTGGATGCCTACTAAGTTTTCAGTAAATTCTTATTGATCAAAGCAATCGGCAGATTTCCAACCATCAGACCAATTCCCACTGGGTATTTATTTCCACACAACAGTACCAATACTGCTCAAAGGACAAAGATGCTGTAAAGACAAGGCTGTTAATCAAAGTCAGGATGGCTGTACAAAATACACAACATGGCAAGCAGACAAGGAAGTACAATCTCAATAATTGCTATGTTGCCCTGGCATAATTTTCAGGCTCCAGGCCTGTGTTAATTTCCAGGATTAATGTATAAAGACAGAGTCAGTAAAACAGCTATTGCTCCATAGAGAAGTAGAGCACAGGGCAAGGAATTGGGAGCCCTGAGTCTCACTCCTGTACTAGCTCTGAGGTTCATACATATTCTCTCTTTGTGTTTGTTTGGTTGGTTGGTTGATTGGTTTTCATGATACATGCCCTGCCATTTCTGGGAAGTATTGTAAAGGGAAATGTGCTTTCTGAGTTTAAAGACAGTCTAATGAAAATGGCATAAGTTTTAGAGCCCAACAGACCTAGGCTTAAATCCAAGCTCTGCCATTCACTTGCTGTGTGAACATGGGAAAGTTGTTTGCCCTCTCTGAACCTAGTTTCTTCATCTATTGAAAAGGGATAGGAAGGCCTATCTCCTAGGTTTGTCAGGATAACAATTATATAAAGCATCTGGCACACAGTGGTGCTATATAGATGATAATTATTGTTTGCCAGCCATTAGTTTAGTTTTATGTAGACTAAACATCTTAAAGGCTTAGACAATGAATTGTTTTAAATCCCTACAGCATCTAGCATAGAACTAAAAATGTAAATGATGACTAGTAGCAGCAGCAGCAAAAGGAGCAGTATTAGCTGCAATGGAATCAGCCACAGCAGCATCAGCAACAATCATTATTAGTGCAGCAAATAGCAGCAACAATAAAAGCAGTAGCAATACTAGTAGGGCCGCAATAATAACAGTTGCAATAATCGCAGTGCTGTCACAGCTTGTTCCTTGTTATGCTATGGATTATCTATCCCTACACCAAGAAGATAAAGTCTTCCATGCAAAGAAGCAGTGATCTATAGGCACTTTGATCAATAAGAAATCGAGCAAACCCTACAAGTTGAGGAAGCTCAGACGCTAATGGATGTTAAATACATGTATCTCCATACTAGTCTAGTAAGTTGTCATTCCCACTAGTATCAAATGCAGTATCTTTATGCCATTGTTAAATGTAGAAGACACTAATGAAAGAAGCTGGTAGAATTTTGAACAGAATGGCAAACCTGATTCATTTTATATGCGAGGAGAAAAGAATCCTGGCACTTGTACTCTCAAGCTTCAACCTAGATCGGATCTTTCTTTTCTGACTTTCAAAACTTCCAAATCTTAAGAGGCTATGGGGGGTGCACCCAAGATGGCCGAATAGGAAGAGCTTCAGCCTCCAGCTCCCAGTGTGAGCAACACAGAAGACGAGTGATTTCTGCATTTTCAAACTGAGGTACCAGGTTCATCTCACTGGGGCGTGTTGGACACCTGGCACTGGTCCATGGGTGCAGCCCAACCAGCAAAAGCTGAAGCAGGGCGAGGCATCGCCTCACCTGCGAAGCGCAAGGGAGAGGGGAATTCCTTTTCCTAGCCAAAGGAAATTGAGACACACAACACCTGGAAAATCAAGCAACACCCACCCGAATACTGCGCTTTACCAAGGGTCTTAGCAGTTGGCACACCAGGAGATTATATCCCACACCTGGACCAGAGGGTCCCACGCCCACGGAGCCTTCCTCATTGCTAGCACAGCAGTCTGAGATCCAACTGCAAGGCGGCAGTGAGGCTGGGGGAAGGGCGCCTGCCATTGCTGAGGCTTAAGTAGGTAAACAAAGCCATTAGAAAGCTCGAATTGGGTGGAGCCCACCACAGCTCAAGGAGGCCAGCCGGCCTCTGTAGACTCCTCCTGTGGGGACAAGGCATAGCTAAACAAAAAGCAGCAGAAACCTCGGCAGATGTAAATACCCCTGTCTGACAACTTTGAAGAGAGGAGTGGATCTCCCAGCACAGAGGTTGAGATCTGAGAACGGACAGACTGCCTGCTCAAGTGGATCCCTGACCCCTGATTAGCCTAACTGGGAGACATCCCCCACTAGGTGCAGACCAACACCTCACACCTCACACCGCGGGGTACAGCCCTGAGAGGAAGCTTCCAGAGCAAGAATCAGACAGCAACACTCACTGTTCAGCAATATTCTATTTTCTGCAGCCTCCGCTGCTGATACCCAGGCAAACAGGGTCTGGAGTGGACCTCAAGCAAACTCCAACAGACCTACAGCTGAGGGTCCTGACTGTTGAAGGAAAACTAACAAACAGAAAGGACACCCACACCAAAACCCCATCAGTACGTCACCATCATCAAAGACCAAGGCAGATAAAACCACAAAGATGGGGAAAAAGCAGCCCAGAGAAGCTGAAAATTTAAAAAATCAGAGCTCATCTCCCCCTCCAAAGGAACGCAGCTCATCACCAGCAATGGAACAAAGCTGGATGGAGAATGACGAGTTGAGAGAAGAAGGCTTCAGTCGATCAAACTTCTCAGAGCTAAAGGAGGAACTACATAACCAGCGCAAAGAAACTAAAACCTTGAAAAAAGAATGGATGAATGGATAACTAGAGTAATCAATGCAGAGAAGACCTTAAAAGAACTGATAGAGATGAAAACCATAACACGAGAAATACGTGACAAATGCACAAGCTTCAGTAACCAACTTGATCAACTGGAAGAAAGAGCATCAGCTATTAAAGATCAAATGAATGAAATGAAGTGAGAAGAGAAGTGTAGAGAAAAAAGAGTAAAAAGAAATGAACAAAGCCTCCAAGAAATATGGGATTATGTGAAAAGACCAAATCTACGTCTGATTGGTGTGCCTGAAAGTGATGGGGAAGATGGAACCAAGTTGGAAAACACTGCAGGGTATCATCCAGGAGAACTTCCCCAACCTAGTAGGGCAGGCCAACATTCAAATTCAGGAAATACAGAGAATGCCACAAAGATACTCCTCGAGAAGAACAACTCCAAGACACATAATTATCAGATTCACCAAGGTTGCAATGAAGGAACAAATGTTAAGGGCAGCCAGAGAGAAAGGTTGGGATACACACAAAGGGAAGCCCATCAGACTAACAGCAGATCTCTGGGCAGAAACTCTCCAAGCCAGAAGAGAGTGGGGGCCAATATTCAACGTTCTTAAAGAATTTTCAACCCAGAATTTCATATCCAGCCAAACTAAGTTTCATAAGTGAAGGAGAAATAAAATCCTTTACAGACAAGCAAATGCTTAGAGATTTTGTCACCACCAGGCCTGCCTTACAAGACATCCTGAAGGAAGCACTAAACATGGAAAGGAACAACAGGTACCAGCCATTGCAAAAACATGTCAAAATGTAAAGTCCATCGATGCTAGGAAGAAACTGCTTCAACTAGCGAGCAAAATAACCAGCTAATATCATAATGACAGGATCAAATTCACCTATAACAATATGAACCTTAAATGTAAATGGACTAAATGGTCCAATTAAAAGACACAGACTAGCAAATTGGATAAAGAGTCAAGACCCATCAGTTTGCTGTATTCAGGAGACCCTTCTCACATGCAGTGACACATATAGGCTCAAAATAAAGGGATGGAGGAAGATCTACCAAGCAAATGGAAAACAAAAAAAAGCAGGGGTTGCAATCTTAGTCTCTGATAAAACAGACTTTAAACCATCAAAGATCAAAAGAGACAAAGAAGGCCATTACATAATGGTAAAGGGATCAATTCATCAGGAAGAGCTAACTATCCTAAATATATATGCACACACTACAAGAGCACCCAGATTCATAAAGCAAGTCCTTAGAGACTTACAAAGAGACCTAGATTCCCATACAATAATAATGGGAGACTTTAACACCCCACTGTCAACATTAGACAGATCAATGCGACAGAAAGTTAACAAGGATATCCAGGAATTGAACTCAACTCTGCACCAAGCAGACCTGATAGACATCTACAGAACTGTCCACCCCAAATCAACAGAAGATACATTCTTCTCAGCACCACATTGCATTTATTCCAAAATTGACCACATAGTTGGAAGTAAAGCACTCCTCAGCAAATGTAAAAGAACAGAAATTATAACAAATTGTCTCTCAGACCACAGTGAAATCAAACTAGAACTCAGGACTAAGAAACTCAAGCAAAACCACTCAACTACATGGAAACTGAACAACCTGCTCCTGAATGACTACTGGGTACATAACGAAATGAAGGCAGAAATAAAGATGTTCTTTGAAACCAATGAGAACAATGATACATCATATCAGAATGTCTGGGACACATTTAAAGCAGTGTGTAGAGGGAAATTTATAGCACTAAATGCCCACAAGAGAAAGCTGGAAAGATCTAAAATTGACACCCTAACATCACAAAAGAACTAGAGAAGCAAGAGCAAACACATTCAAAAGTTAGTAGAAGACAAGAAATAACTAAGATCAGAGCACAACTGAAGGAGATAGAGACACAAAAAACCCTCCAAAAAATCCATGAATCCAGGAGCTGGTTTTTTGAAAAGATCAACAAAATTGATAGACTGCTAGCAAGACTAATAAAGAAGAAAAGAGAGAAGAATCAAATAGATGCAATAAAAAATGATAAAGGGGATATCACCACTGACCCCACAGAAATACAAACTACCATCAGAGAATACTATAAACACCTCTACACAAATAAACTAGAAAACCTAGAAGAAATGGATAATTTCCTGGACACTTACTGTCTCCCAAGACTAAACCAGGAAGAAGTTCAATCCCTGAATAGACCAATAGCAGGCTCTGAAATTGAGGCAATAATTAATAGCCTACCAACCAAAAAAACTCCTGGACCAGATGGATTTACAGCCGAATTCTACCAGAGGTACAAGGAGGAGTTGGTATCATTCCTTCGGAAACTATTCCATTCAATAGAAAAAGAGGGAATCCTCCCTAACTCATTTTACGAGGCCGACATCATCCTGATACCATTGCCTGACAGAGATACAACAAAAAAAGAGAATTTTAGACCAGTATCCCTGATGAACATCGATGCAAAAATCCTCAATAAAATACTGGCAAACCGAATCCAGCAGCACATCAAAAAGCTTATCCACCATGATCAAGTGGCCTTCATCCCTGGGATACAAGGCTGGTTCAACATAAACAAATCAATAAATGTAATCCAGTATATAAACAGAACCAAAGACAAAAACCACATGATTATCTCAATAGATGCAGAAAAGGCCTTTGACAAAATTCAACAGCCCTAAAAACTCAATAAATTTGGTATTGATGGAACGTATCTCAAAACAATAAGAGCTGTTTATGACAAACCCACAGCCAGTATCATACTGAATGGGCAAAAACTGGAAGCATTCCCTTTGAAAACTGGCACAAGATAGGGATGCCCTCTCTCACCACTCCTATTCAACATAGTGTTGGAATTTCTGGCTAGGGCAATCAGGCAAGAGAAAGAAATCAAGGGTATTCAGTTAGGAAAAGAAGAAGTCAAATTGTCCCTGTTTGCAGAGGACATGATTGTATATTTAGAAAACCCCATTGTCTCAGCTCAAAATCTCCTTAAGCTGATAAGCAACTTCAACAAAGTCTCAGGATACAAAATTAATGTGCAAAAATCACAAGCATTCTTCTACACCAGTAACAGACAAACACAGAGCCAAATCATGAATGAACTCCCATTCACAATAGCTTCAAAGAGAATAAAACACCTAGGAATCCAACTTACAAGGGATGTAAAGGACCTCTTCAAGGAGAACTATAAACCACTACTCAGTGAAATAAAAGAGGACACAGACAAATGGAAGAACATACCATGCTCATGGATAGGAAGAATGAATATTGTGAAAATGGCCATACTGCCCAAGGTAATTTATAGATTCAATGCCATCCCCATTAAGCTACCAATGAGTTTCTTCACAGAATTGGAAAAAACTGCTTTAAAGTTCATATAGAACCAAAGAAGAGCCCGCATTGCCAAGACAATCCTAAGCCAAAAGAACAAAGCTGGAGGCATCACGCTACCTGACTTCAAACTATACTACAAGGCTGCAGTAACCAAAACAGCATGGTACTGGTACCAAAACAGAGATATAGACCAATGGAACAGAACAGAGCCCTCAGAAATAATACCACACATCTCCAGCCATCTGATCTTTAACAAACCTGAGAAAAACAAGAAAAGGGGAAAGGATTCCCTATTTAATAAATGGTGCTGGGAAAATTGGCTAGCCATAAGTAGAAAGCTGAAACTGGATCCTTTCCTTACTCCTTATATGAAAATTAATTCAAGATGGATTAGAGACTTAAATGTTAGACCTAATACCATAAAAACCCTAGAAGAAAGCCTCGGTAATACCATTCAGGACATAGGCATGGGCAAGGACTTCATGTCTAAAACACCAAAAGCAATGGCAACAAAAGCCAAAATTGAAAAATGGGATCTAAGTAAACTAAAGAGCTTCTGCACAGCAAAAGAAACTACCATCAGAGTGAACAGGCAGCCTACAGAATGGGAGAAAAATTTTGCAATCTATTCATCTGACAAAGGGCTAATATCCAGAACCTATAAGGAACTCAGTCAAATTTACAAGAAAAAAACAACCCCATCAAAAAGTGGGCAAAGGATATGAACAGACACTTGTCAAAGAAGACATTCATACAGCCAACAGACACATGAAAAAATGCTCAGCATGACTCGCCATCAGAGAAATGCAAATCAAAACCACAATGAGATGCCATCTCACACCAGTTAGAATGGCAATCATTAAAAAATCAGGAAACAACAGGTGCTGGAGAGGATGTGGAGAAATAAGAACACTTTTACACTATTGGTGGGACTGTAAACTAGTTCAACCATTGTGGATAACAGTGTGGCGCTTCCTCAAGGATCTAGAACTAGAAATACCATTTGACCCAGCCATCCCATTACTGGGGATATATCCAAAGGATTATAAGTCATGCTGCTATAAAGACACATGCACACGTATGTTTATTGCGGCACTATTCACAATAGCAAAGACCTGGAATCAACCCAGATGTCCATCAAGAACAGACTGGATTAAGAAAATGTGGCACATATACACCATGGAATACTATGCAGCCATAAAAAGGGATGAGTTTGTGTCCTTTGTAGGGAGATGGATGCAGCTGGAAACCATCATTCTCAGCAAACTGTCGCAAGAACAGAAAACCAAATACCACATGTTCTCACTCATAAGTAGGAATTGAACAATGAGATCACTTGGACACAGGAAGGGGATCATCACACACCAAGTCCTATTGTGGAGAGGGGGTAGCAGGGAGGGATAGCATTAGGAGATATACCTAATGTAAGTGACGAGTTAATGGGTGCAGCACACCAACATGGCACATATATACATATGTAACAAACTTGCACGTTGTGAACATATACCCTAGAACTTAAAGTATTAAAAAAAAAATTAACGGTACCTAATGTAGATGACGGGTTGATGGGTGAAAAAAAAAAAAAAAAAAAAAAAGAGGCTTTTCTCCTGCAGTCTCGAAGTCATTTTTCAAGTATCATGAAAGGAACAGAAAGGCCCAGATCACCAGCTGAATGAGAGGCCCACGTTGGTCCAGGGTACTTTGGGATCAATGACAAAGAGGTTGGGAGAGTGACCAGAGTGCAGACAAGGAAATACTGGATCATTCCTCCATCCATCTATCCTCCCATGCAAAGTTTTCTTTCTATGGGGAAGATTTTAATCATTGCTTAAGAAAGTAACCAAGAGCATAGATGCACCTATGCATTGGAATTTCCTCTTTTTCTTGCATTCCTTTTATATATGGCTTCCCTTAGGGAAAATGGGGGAGGAGAGAAAGTTTATTTAACAATATATACATGGCTATATGTTTAAAAAGAAAACAACTGCAAATAGCCAAATGTGAGCAAAGCTTGATCATGAACCACATATTTTAAAAAATCTTTCCCATAAGGGCAATTCCAAAGGGAAAGACACACTTTCTGCTTAGCAAATATGTATATAAAGACACTAGTATGCCCATCCCAGTACATGTATACAAGGCTCAGCACAGTAAATATAGCACATGAAAAATGACAACACACCATGAAATTAATATCCTAATGAAATAAATTCATTCAAACAAAATATATCAGGAAAACTCTCACTTCCCCTCAACCCCCTGCTATCCTTCTCAGCCTCTCATAACCATCATTCTACTCTTCATCTCCAGGAATTCAATTGTTTTAATTTTTAGCTCCCACAAATAAGTGAGAACATATGAAGTTTGTCTTTCTGTGCCTTACTTATTTCATTTAACACAACAACCTCCAGTTCCATGCATGTTGCTGCAATTGACAGGATCTCATTCTTTTTTATGGCTGAATTGTACTCTATTGTGTATTTATGTATATAGCGCATTTTCTTTAACCATTCATCTGTTGATGGACACTTAGGTTGCTTCCAAATCTTGGTTACTGTGAATGGTGCTGCAATAAACATGGGAGTGCAGATATCTCTTTGATATACTGATTTCCTTTCTTTTGGATATATATCTAGGAATGGGATGGGTGGATTGTATGGTAGCTCTATTTTCAGTTTTTTGAGGAACCCTAAAACTGTTCTCACAGTGGTTATGCTAATTTACATTCCCATCAACAGTGTATGAGGGTTCCGTTTTCTCCACATCCTCACCAGCATTTGTTATTGCCTGTCTTTTTGATAAAAGTCATTTTAACTGGGGTGAGATGATATCTCATTGTAGTTTTCATTTGCATTTCTCTGATGATCAATAATGTTGAGTACATTTTCATATACTTGTTTGCCATTTGTATGTCTTCTTTTGAGAAATACCTATTCAGGTCTTTTGCCCATTTTGAAATCAGATAATTAGATTTTTTTTTTCCCTACAAAGTTGAGCTCCTTATATATTCTGGTTATTAATCCCTTGTCAGATGGGTAGTTTACAAATATTTTCTCTCATTCTGTGGGTTGTCTCTTTACTTTGTGGATTGTTTCCTTTGCTGTGAAGAAGCTTTTTAATTTGGTGTGATCCCATTTGTTCATTTTTTCTGTGGTTGCCTGTGTTTGTGGGGTATTACTCAAGAAACTTTTACCCATTCCAATTAAAAGATAGCTTCTAGATAAAATTAAAAATGAGAGAAACATACCAATTTAGAGATTAATAGAAGAGCCCGGCTGGGCGTGGTGGCTCACGCCTGTAATCCCAGCACTTTGGGAGGCTGAGGCAGGTGGATCAACTGAGGTCAGGAGTTTGAGACTAGCCTGGCCAACATGGTGAAACCCTGTCTCTACTAAAAACTGCAAAAGTTAGCCACGCACGGTGATGCGCGCCTATAGTCCCAGCTACTTGGGAGGCTGGGGCAGGAGAATCACTTGAACCTGGGATGCAGAGGTTTCAGTGAGCCGAGATCGTGCCACTGTACTCTAGTCTGGGCAACAGAGTGGGACTGTGTCTCAAACAAACAACAACAAAAAGAAGAGCCCATTTATAGGAAGCCCAGATGAGAAGGAAATATTTGGAAACTCTATTAGAAGAATAGTATTCAGATTATGCCTTTTTCTGGATTAAATGCTAAATGGCTCCCCTTAGAACGAGCCCTCTGTGAGTCACATTTAAGATCCATTCTGGGCCGGGCGCGGTGGCTCAAACCTGTAATCCCAGCACTTTGGGAGGCCGAGACGGGTGGATCACGAGGTCAGGAGATCGAGACCATCCTGGCTAACACAGTGAAACCCCGTCTCTACTAAAAAATACAAAAAACTAGCGGGGCGAGGTGGCAGGCGCCTGTAGTCCCAGCTACTCGGGAGGCTGAGGCGGAAGAATGGCGTAAACCCGGGAGGCGGAGCTTGTGGTGAGCTGAGATCCGGCCACTGCACTCCAGCCTGGGCGACAGAGCGCGACTCCGTCTCAAAAAAAAAAAAAAAAAAAAAAAAAAAGAAAAAGATCCATTCTGCCCTGTGTCTAGCCTCATCTTGCACACTCCCCCTCACCTTCTGTAAGTCAAGTGAACAAAGAAAGTATATCAATGCAAATATGTCATGCTTAGTAGAAAACCTCAAAAGTTCCTGTCCTAACTAAACAAAGTTTGTGGTGATTCTTCATGTACACTAACTATCTACTTATACTTTACATAATGTGACAAAGTAGCTCTCAATTATTCACATGTTAATTATTTAGTTCAACGTTTCTCAGCCCTGATTAATCTTTAGAATAACCTGGGGGTCTAGGAAAATAAATATAGCAGCTCAAATAAGCTGGTCCCCTACTTAACAATGGTTTCACTAATGATTTTTCAACTTTGGGATCGTGTAAAAGTGGTATGTATTCAGTAGAAACTGTACTTTGAGTACCCATGCAACCATTCTGTTTCTCACTTTCAGTACCATATTTGATAAATTACACGAGATAGTCAACACTTTATTATAAAATATGCTTGGTGTTGGGTGATTTTACCCAACTGTATGCTGCTTTAAGTACTCTGAGCATGTTTAAGGTAAGCTAGGCTAAGCTATGTGGTTTGGTAGTTGGGTGTATTAAATGCATTTTCTATTTATGATATTTTCCACTTACAATGGATTTATTGGGGTGTAATCTTATTGTAAGCCAAGGAGCATCTGCATTATGGTAGTTTATTTCTCTTCATTTAATTGTCCACAGTGGATGTTTCTGGTCAAAGAGCAATTTTGTCCTACTGATGATGCAGGGCTGTCCTTCTTGGGGATACACAGGGCTCTACCTCAGTCTCTCTCCCAGGCACCATCTGGTTTGCCAGACCTTTCTTACGCTGCACATCAAAGTTTACCTCTTCTAAGTTTCGTTTCTCCATAGGAATGCAATCTGGCTAATCTGATTAATTTGGGCTAATAATAATATTTTATATTTCATAACACCTTATATGTTATTATAAGGTATCGATGAAAATATTAACCAATATTTTGCATGTCTGACATATGCCAGGCACCAAGCTGGATCCTTTAACCTATACTAGAATATGAGTTCCCCAGGGACAGGGATCATGGCCTGTTTGTTCATTGATGTATCCCAAGCACCTGGAACAGTGGTGACTAATACATAGTAGATGCTCAATAAAGATTTGTTGAATGGATGTATGATTGCTAATCTTTATTATAATCTTGTAAGGCAGGTATTATCCCCATTTCCCAGAGCGGAAAAAACATAAAGCCCAGATAAATTATTTGCCCAAGGGCAGATTTTAGGTGGGAGTAATGTGCAGAAAGGAATTCAGATTTTGAAGCCTACCTTCTTTGATTCCTCCCCCAACCTTTACTTCTTTCCCTTCTCTTTGCTTGTCCCCTTCCATTTTCCCCTGTTGACCCCCTTTTCTTCCTCTTTCCTTTCCTTCCTCCCTTTTCCCTGTCCTTTTTTCCTCCTTTTTTCCCCTAATCCCTTTCAGTCCCCTTTCTCCCCCTTTTTTTCCCCTCTTTTTTCTTTGCTTTTCTCTTCCCCTTTACTGGTTTCCTTTTTCCCTTTAAGCTCAAATACAGCCTTTTACTTCTTAGTGGATGATAGCAATGTTAGGTAAGCAGAGCAGTTATTTTGATTTCCTGTGGCTAGTTAGTGCTGGGGCTCCAACCTAATTACCTTCCCACTAGTCTAGTTAGTATCTTTCCCACAGCATATGCTGCTTTGCAGATATCCATGGTTGTAGATGGCCGACGGTGATACCTCTCCTTTAAAAGGTTCGTTAGCTTCCAACTGATTGGACTGAATTCTGAGGTAATTTAGGAACCAAAGCAGGTTTGTGAGGGAGACCATAGGGCAAACTAGACTCAGATTCTCCTCAGATCCCACCATCTGAGTGACAGTTACTCATAAGGCTGGTGCCTGCAGAGGAAGAGAACTCCAAAGCTGATTTCAAAGCCTGCAGTGCATGGGAGCCTCACAGAGCATCAGAAACAGCACTTCCTCAGGAACTCAGAGTGGCCCCTCTTTGGGTGGGGGTGGGGATTTAGTATTTACCTTTTCTTAGATGAACACTTGAAATATCACGTATGTAAATAGGCTGGCTCATTTTCACCTTGGGGCATCATCCTTTTCTTCGGTCTAACTTATCCAATGTAGTATATTAGTGATATTCTACAGCATCCCATTAACAATTCAAATCCTGAACCAAACATTATTCTGGTGCTGGTCAACCGCAGTGGGTATGCTTCAGTTATGCCACACTTCTTAGGTGGTTTAAGACACTAAATCAATGCTGGGTGTGGTGGCTTATGCCTGTAATCCCATCACTTTGGGAAGCAGAGGCTGGTGGATCACTTGAGGTCAGGAATTTGAGACTAGCCTTGCCAATGTGGTGAAACTCTGTCTCGACTAAATATACAAAAATCAGCCAGCATGGTGGTGAATGCCTATAGTCCCAGCTACTTGGGAGGCTGAGGCAGGAGAATCTCACTTGAACCTGAGAGGTGGAGGCCGCAGTAAGCTGAGATCAGATCAGGCCACTGCACTCCAGCCTGGGCAACAAAGAGAGGCTCTGTCTCAAAAAAAAAAAAAAAAGACATTAAGCCAAGTCAACACACCAGTAAAACAGGTCCCAAATTGTTTCAATCTTACATTGTTGGGAAAAAGGTTGATTTCTTTTGCCAACTTCCAAATAAGAGCTGGGTAAGTAAGCACTGTAAACATAGAACTGAGTAAAGCAATGATTTTATTACTTGATTTTATTCTTTTTATATCTCAATGTATATATTATTGTATATGTTCTTTTTGTGACATGTATACTTATGAGTATTATATATTTACTTTTATGTTTGTGTCTGTGTAATCCTTTTCAGAAGAATTCTATGAAGCAATAATACTTTGTATTACTGTGAAATATTTTCATAATAAGAACCTTGATAGAATGTTTATTTCAGTAGTAAATTAGTAAACAAATATAAAATGATGTCATTGACTAGTATGAGAAGGAAAGATTGATAATATATGCAGAAATTCATTGTCACATATGTTTTTAAATCTATATGCATATGTGTGTATATTTATATGCACACATGTTTATGTTTGACTGTTGACTTTGGAATTTTTTTTTTTTGTTTGTTTGTTTAGAAGGAGTCTTGCTGTGTTGCCTAGGCTGGAGTGCAGTGGTACAATCACAGCTTACTACAATTTCTGTCTCTAGGGTTCAAGTGATTCTCCTGCTTTAGCCTCCCAAGTAGCTGGGACTGCAGGCATGCACCACAACACCCAGCTAATTTTTGTATTTTTAGTAGAGACAGGGTTTCACCATGTTGGCCAGGCTGGTCTCAAACTCCTGACCTCAGGTAATCCACCCGCCTCCGTCTCCCAAAGTGCTGGGATTACAGGCGTGAGCCACTGTGCCTGGCCGGTTTTGGAATTTTTGATTGCACGTCTTTAACTGGCCAGAGGTTGGATAATGGGATGGAGGATTAAGTTGCTGAATTTGGCAAACTCAGACAAAAAGCATTTACTAGGCGAGGTGCCCGACAAGTGCTTGCTACACAACCTATGCTACTCTGGAAGGCGGTCCTTGACCCAAAGGAACTTGAAGTTGTTTCTGTGACAAACATCTGTTTAGTGGAATACAAGGCAGGCTGATGTAAAGTCTCAGCTAGAGGTAAAAGGAAGTTGATACTTATAATAGGATGTAGGATTTCAGCTCTTGTTTATTTCATAGAACCCTAGCAAATGAAAAGACTTGTGAATGGTGTACAACCCTATACATTATGATGAGCTGATTTTTAAGAGTGTATTTGTCAAACTGGATTATTCGCTAAAGAAAATGTTTCTACCCCATAAATAAATCTTTTTTGTTGGAGCTGCTGTGATTTTATTGTAGTGTACCCTTTAATATATTATTTACTGAAGGATTTTTACCTCGTAAGCATGATATAATTAATTTTCCTTAAAAAATGAGCATCTTTAAAATTATCTTGGAAATTTCCATTTTTCTAGAATGTATTGTGTTTATGCTGGGATAATATTTGTAAATGAGGATTGATTATCAATATTTTTTCTTGGGTAAGGGACAGAGACTAAATTAAAATAACTTGTGGGGTGAAATTGCTGTGTTAGTTACAAGACAGTTGTGAATAACTTGAAAACAGGTATCATGAGCACCACTTTATTTCCTGCAAATAAGAACTCTGATGACACATGTATGTGTTTTCTTGCTGACTTGCTTTGTCATTTTAGGTCTAATTTTTTCATTAGCAAATTATATTTTGGTATTTTAGGCAGTAAAGGAAGGGATAAAGATTTACACATATAAACCTTAGTGGAATCTTACAACATTTCAAACACTGGGGTGATAAAGAGAAAGCTTGCAGGAAGCTTATCATTGCCTGGAATGGAAATAATGTTATTTTTCTCAAAAAAATTAAGAATTAAGAAGGACTTATTAAGAAATTACTTATGCCTAGGAGTGTGACCAAAATAGCAGTACCATAAAGATCTGCCTACTTGAAGAGGGAAGATTAAGACCTATGAAAACATTGAATGCTAAAACAGGAAAGCCCCAGTGCAGGGTTCAAAAAGCTTGTAAACTCCTGCCTAATATGTTCATCCTCAGTGTTTTCCTTTGCCTATATAAAGCAGCACAATTGTGCTTCCATTAACACATTAAAGCCACTTGGTTCCCTGTCAAATGTTTGTGTTTGGAGTTAAAATCAAAATGAAACAGCAAAACACTGGTCGACCAGGTGTTGTGGCTCATTCCTGTAATCCTAGCACTGTGGGAGGCCGAGGTAGGCAGATTGCTTAAGCCCAAGAGTTCAAGACCAGCCTGGGCAACATGGTGAAACCCTGTTCTCAAAAAAAGCACAAAAATTACCTGGGCATGCTGGCACGCCTGTAGTCCCAGCTACTCAGGAAGCCGAGGTGGGAGGATCACCTGAGTTTGGGAGGTTGAGGCTGCATTGAAGTGTCATTGTGCCACTGTACTCCAGCCTGGGCAACAGAGATCCTATCTCAAAACAATAAGACAAAAACAAAAACAAATAAAAACACTATAAAGTTCTGTAAAGTCAGACAGGAGAAAATCTTGAATTCAGAAGGACGTCAGAGAAATCTCTGAACTGGTTAGGGCAAGTTTCTGCGGGCAAAATCACCCCAAGATCCACTTCAGATTCCAAATCTAATGTTCGTTCAAGATCTGATTTACCCTCCCTGGGATTGTTGAGGTTTTCGTCTTTGCCGATGGGAATTTTGCCTAGGAAAGGAGAGGAATGGAACTCAGGCTCATTGAGATGGTGATCACTATCGTAAATTTGGGAATGTTCAGGAGTAAAGGAGGATAATATCTTGCATCTACCTTGTGAGTAGGTCTTACCTGTACTGGCCCTGAATCTAACCCTTTGAAGGGGTCTCAGCTCTGAGGCTGTAAACCCCTCTGGGACCTAAGAGCTTTTCTTTTCCCTTCCTAGGAAGCTGCATCCTATGGTGCCTACTTATACATTACACAATTTCTCAGATGACTTTGTGGATCAGGTAGGCCTCTGTTTACTGTGACTGAACCTCCAAGCCATACACTGCCTTAGGCAGAAACAGGGACTTTTGGACTCATAACCAACAGAACCAGAGTAAGGCTGATTTCTGGCACAAGTGGTGAGAGAATAGTGTTCCTTTTTCTCAACTCAGCTCTGCTCTTCTCCTTGTGTTGGCTTTATTCTTAGGTTCTTCATTCATGAATACAAAATGGATGAGCAACTTTAGACTTGACATCCTTTCCTATTCAAAATCAGGAACCAATAGTGATTTTCAGTAAAATGTTTCATTGCTTCTCAGTGGCTTCAGTGGTATCCCATGTACACCTGTGAGCTAATTTCCATGGGTCGGGGGAATGTAATAAACTGACTAGCTTAAGATTGATTGGGTTAGATTCCTAATCTACTCCATACTCCATTCCTTTGGTTAGATTCCCACCCAAAGCGTGTAAGTTTGAATGTAGAAAAAGGTGATATCTTAAGAGGAAATAATAAATGCAAACATTAGGTAACAAAATAACTGAATTTATATACCGTTATTACTGCTGAAAGTTCCGTTCTGATTGCCAATGATTAATAATCATCAGGCAATAATTTCTTCTTTACATGGCTACCTATATAAAGCAGAGGGATGCTGAGCATTCAACAACAATAGCAGCCACATATATGCACTGTGCCTAAATATCTGATGTCCAAATATTTTTGGCCTCCAAATACTCTCAGAAAGTATAGAAAGTGTACTGATTGAAGCAGCATCCACAGTCAGCATGGGCTTCTGATCATATAGGCATGTGGTTAGAGTGTTTGAATACTTTTCTCTTCTGTGAATGAAGGTCTTTTTTAAAGCCAGAATTGGGCACAGTTGGTAGAGGATTCACTAAACCCTTTCTCCTTCTGCATCAGATTTTGACCTTTAGTTAACTCTCTAACTCTGTTCCCTTGAAAACAGTAAAATGTCAACCATGTTGTTGGGTAACATTGGTTAGAGTAAAAATGACGCTTGGTTAGTGAAAATGACTGCCTTGGAGAAGGGGAATTTACCTGGTCTGGATCTGACTCTGCTCTCCAAGAGGGGTTGTTTGTTTACTCTGTCATGGCCCTGTTCCATTCATTATATTCCCTGGCTACATCTGAAATGGCAGATGAGGAGTAAGCCCTTCTTAGTAGCTAGTTTGAGATAACCATAAATTCTAAGAGGAAGCTGTAGTTTTGGGCTTCTCTGGGTGCAGTGACTCTTGTAACCAGGTGTGGCTCTTGGAGGGATCTGGAAGTTATGCCTATAAAGTTGTTACAAAGATACTGGTTTCTGTGAGGAATGAGGCTTTCAAGGCTGAGCACTCTTGAACTTGCCTAATGTGTTCTTACCTCTGTTCTTAAACTGTCACCTGGGGACCAGATAGAATAGTTTTGGATACTGTATAGATTGTTCCATGGATTACCACAAGACTCCAGAGAAGAGGAATGCCTGATGCTGCTCTGTTGGCAAACTCTCTGAGTAGGCTGCTGCCAAATGTTGGCTGTGATAGTCTTATACACCTGAATGTTCAATTGAGCTTAAGAAAACTCACTGAAGGTATTTCAGACACATATGTAAAATGCAGCCTGAAGCAAGGATCATATTCCTGATCTCATGATGTGGCAGAACTGGATAACTGTGCATTTTAGCTGTTTCCTTCTCTCTTATGGCACAAAGCTAAATTCTATTTTCCAGCTTATCTTGAAATAGGTATAGCCATTTGACCAACTTCTAACCAGTAGAATGTGGGGTGAAAGTGAAGAAGGGTACTTCCAGATCTAGCCCATGAAAACCTCCCCATGTACCATCTCCCATCTTTCCTCAGTTGGTCAACTGATGCCCAGGAATCTAAGGCATTAGAGGAAGGTGAAACCTCAAGAGAGAGGTCTTGAATGACCATGTAGAAGGTCATCTGCAGTCAGGAATATTCAGTTAGAGTTCAAATGAATAAGACATACACAATTATATTTAGCCAGAGTAATTTAGGGGCTTAGCTGTGAAATCCATTAGTACTTCCTTAACTAACAGACACATTCCTCAGATCTACAAATTTTCTCATTGTATACTAGGAGATGCAGGCCAGCTGCATTTTCAGAAATGGCTTTAAGATTTTTAAGAACCCTAACATGCAAACACAAGATGTATGTTTGCATCATGAGCTGATGATTTGGAAATAATACTAATTTGCTTTCGAAATAATAACAATTTGGGATACAGCTTTGTCTTAGTTCATATTTTGCTGCTATAACAATATCTAACACTGAGTAATCTATAAGCAGTAGAAGTTTATTTGGCTCACAGTTCTGGAGGCTGGAAGTCCAAGATCAAGGGGCTGCATCTGGTGATGACCTTCTTGCTGAATCATAACATTGTGGAAGAGATCACATGGTGAGAGAGGGTGAGAATGCAGGAGATGGAAAAAGGGGGCTGAACTCCTGCAGTCACTAAATTACTCCTATGATAGTGGTGTTAGTCTATTCATGAGGGCCCTACCTCTTAAATATCATCACAATGGCAATTAAGTTTCAACATGAGCCTAGTTCCAGCTACTTGGGAAGCTGAGGCAGGAGGATTCATTGAGCTCAGGAGTTTGAATCCAGTCTGGGCAGCATATTGAGATGCCTCCTCTTAAAACAAAACAAAACACAAAACAAAAACAAACAAACAAAAAAACCAGAAAACCAAACCCATGAATTTTTGAGGGAGCACTCAAACTATAGCCAATGCCTACTTACAAATAGGAAAAAGCGGCCAGGAGGAAACATTTCTATAAATGTTGCTGTCTGCAAATGATACTACCAGATTTCTGTCTTGTCAGTTCAGGATGGCAGAGAAAGATTGGAGGCAGACTGAGTTGTGCAGAAGGTGAGAGAAGTTTTATTTTTTCCTTCTTCTGTAGCCCCAGGCTGAATAGGAGGTTTAGTGGTGTTCTAGTTCATTGCTATTTACAGTCATATTTAGTGTGTTGTAGATGGACAGCCAATGGAACATTAGTCTATGAAAAAAGGATTCTGTGGTTAAATATAAATTAGGAAAAGACTGCATACTATATTTCTACAGGAGAGTCTCAATGCATATTAGCAGATTTAAAACTCTTAGAAAATCTGCAGTCTGTTTAATAAATGGTGCAGGGAAAATTGGCTAGCTATATGCAGAAAACAGAAACTGGACCCCTTCCTTACACCTTATACAAAAATTAATTCAAGATGAATTAAAGACTTAAATGTAAAATCTGAAATCATAAAAACCCTAGAAGAAAACCTAGGCAATACCATTCAGAACATAGGCATGGGCAAAGACTTCCTGACTAAAACACCAAAAGCAATTGCAACAAAACCCAAAATTGATAAATGGGATCTAATCAAACTAAAGAGCTTCTGCATAGCAAAAGAAACTCTCATCAGCGTGAACAGGCAACCTACAGAATGGGAGAAAATTTTTGTAATCTACCCATCTGACAAAGGTCTAATATCCAGAATCTATAAGGGACTTTAAAAAAGTTTACAAGAATAAAAGAACCTCATCAAAAACTGGGCAAAGGATATGAACAGACACTTCTCAAAAGAAGACATTTATGTGGCCAAGAAACATATGAAAAGAAAGCTCATCATCACTGGTCATTAGAGAAATGCAAATCAAAACCACAATGAGATACCACCTAATGCCAGTTCGAATGGCGATTATTAAAAAGTCAGGAAACAACAGATGCTAGAGAGGCTGTGGAGAAATAGGAACACTTTTACACTATTTTGGGGAGTATAAATTAGTTCAGCCATTGTGGAAGACAGTATGGTCATTCCTCAAGGATCTAGAACCAGAAATACTATTTGACCCAGCAATCCCATTACTGGGTATATACCCAAAGGATTATAAATCATTCTACTATAAAGACACATGCACATGTATGTTTATTGCAGCATTATTTACAATAGCAAAGACTTGGAACCAACCCAAATCCTCATCAATGATAGTCTGGATAAAGAAAATGTGGCACATATACACCATGGAATACTATACAGCCATAAAAAAGAATGAAGCTGGAAGCCATCATTCTCATCAGACTAACGCAGGAACAGGAAATCAAACACTGCATGTTGTCACTCATATATGGGATTTGAACAATGAGAACACATGGACACAGGGAGGGGAACATCATACACTGGGGCCCATCAAGGGGTTGGGGCAAGGGGAGGGAGAGCATTAGGACAAATAGCAAATTCATGCAGGGCTTAAAACCTAGATGACGGGTTGATAGGTGTAGCAAACCACCATGGCACATGTATACCTGTGTAACAAACCTGAACATTCTGCACATGTATCCCAGAACTTAAAGTAATATAAAATAAAATAAAAAAGTCTGCAATAAAGGAACATGTTTTTGACACTGTCACTTTATCATAAATAATGATATATAATATAATCTTGTTAGAAAATTTATTATATTTTATTAAATTATTATAATTTTGTCTATAAATAGATAATTTATTCAGAATAAACTACCCCAGAATCTCGGTGGTGGTTTGTTTCTCACTCATTGGAGCCCAGTGTAGGTCAATGGGTAGTTAGGAGAAGATGGTTGAGCTCCATGCAGTCATTCAGGGACCCAGGCTCCATCCACAATGTGTGGCCATTATCTTTCTGGGCTTCAGAGTTCCACTGGATTCTTTGCATCCAGCTAGCAGGACAGGAAAATATGAAGAAGAGACACTTGGTCTTAGCCACCTTTGGAGGTGATGCTTTCCACTTCCACTTCCGTTTCATTGGTGAGTGCCATTTTGTGGGCCAGCAATTTAGCTAGTTCAGGTTGTTAAAAGTTTGACCTGGCCTCAGGTTTGATGAGTCATCCATTTCTTCCCACCAAACTATTGACTTGCTTCTGGAAAAGACGATTAACAAGATTCTTACCATCTTGAGAAGCCATATTCAAATCTGGAACACCTGCTCCCACCCTGTCCTCTCTTCTTTATAGCATGTGGATTTTAGCTCTGGAAAGACTAATCTTGTTCTGTAATAGCTCCACATCTTTTTATCTTCTCCAGAGGCTGAGGGGTTCTTCAGAGATATCTTAAAGAGTCAGCTTATAGCAAATGAAGTTGGAGGGAGTGGTTGAGAATGGCTCATCAGTCTGGGCTCTGGGCTTCTTATCTTGCCTCAACCAAGGCAGTCCAGCTTTGATCTGTATCATTAAAATAAAGGTTATATTACTAATGAAAAACCTGAAAACTATGGTTATTAGCTAAATCAATCTTCTCTGCAGATGAAAAACTTGAGGCCCCAGGAAGTTAATCAATTGGCCTGATGTCACACAGATGCTCTAGGAGGACCTGGCCTTTACAGTTGGGTTTTCTCACTCACGGATCCATGCTCTTTGCACTGGGGTAGCTGCCTACTACTTCTCTCCTTGTGTGTGGCATTTGGTCTGAGGTCTAAGATAAAGTGGGGGAGTCAGGCTCTGCTGATGCCACTGAGGACCTACGCAGGCAGATTCACCTTCTGCTTTGGTCTCTTAATTCCTCTCTAGGTGAAGCAAGAACAAGTCTGTCTTCCCATATAGGGCAGGGTTGCTCTGTGCGAGGTTGATGGTGCACCCTGCTGGGATCTTGGCACTTCTCAGGCATTTTATTAGCCCCTATTTACAGAGACACTGCCTGAATTCCTTCTGCCACTCATCCCACACCCCCTATGCTGGTGGTTAACAGTGTCATTTTAAAATCTCAAGCAGGAGGAGACAACATAATTGTCTCATTATATTTTAAACTTTTGGAATGTTGTTCTTTTTCAGAGTTGTGAAGACAGAGTGGATACAGGTCAGCTTGATTCTGTTTTTTTTTTCTCTATTAATGGCCTACAAATATTAAATATGCAAAACACAGGCTGCTGTGTCCATATCTCCTTCCCCCCAGTTCTCAGCACATGATATTTGTTTCTGCTCAGGACTGGAAAGAAGTGATTGTTTTAGGTTTGCTTTTCTTTTACCAACTGGAGAAATACCTTACTGTGTCTTGTTTAAATATGGCTTTTCACCCATTTCCAGCTTTTGGGGTTGGGGAGGAGCATGAATAATCTGTGTGGTAGGCAGTTTTATCGCTAAGAAAAGAAAAAAACAGACCCCAATGTTTGGAATGCCAATGATTTAGGAAGTTTCTAGCAGGTCTGCTACTTGTTCCTATCACTACGTTTGATCCCAGAAAAGACTGACATGCGTTTTGGCCATCAAAGGGAGGGGTTCCTTGCAGGCCAAAGGAAGAGTCACTAGAAGTTGAGGGTCACGTGTTATGCCCCTCTAGATTCCGAACTTCCCTTTGCTGCCTATCTGATGACCAGGTGAAAGCTGAGATTACTCTACATGAGAAGGTTCTATGGGTTGGTGTTCATCAGGGAAAATGACCAGGACAGACTTCATTGGCCAAGGGTTTGCCCATGTTTTGAGAATTAAAACTTGTTTACTTGAGAGAGTCATTTGGTCAGCTGTTTATATTCCATTTTAAATTATTTTTGTGCTCACTGTTTTGTTCTTTTGGTCTTTGACAGATGAGCAAAAATTATTTTTAATAACTTTTAAAAAGCTATCCCAGTGCTGACCAGGGAGGAAAAGGTGATCAAATTGTCTAAAAAGGAAACACTACACATTTCAGTTTTTATTAGCTTAGTACTAATTCTATTTTCTCCTCCTACCTTTTTTTCTAAATGTTTAACAACAAAGTGGGAGATAATTTTTATTTTTTCCAAAATGCTTTCAGGGAAATCCCTTCTAAACCTATGGATTTTAGTCCAATGAGGAATCCTCTTCCTTTGGTCTAAATTTTGCATATCGTCTGTTTCTTACAGGGCTTCCGTATTGTCTCAGGCTCCACTGGAAATGCAGCAAGGATTCCTAGCACATCCCAGTTGCCATAGCAACAGCAGTCTTTCCCATAATGAGCTGCATCATCTGAACTGATGTCACAGCATCATGCAGCAGGTCAAACAAGGCATTTCCTAGTATTGCATCCTACAGATGTGCTGTAAACATCAAAAGAAGACGGTGGGATCAGGAGATGGTGAGTATTAAATGTCTGGGCCTTAATTGCATGGCTGTTTTGTTGGTTAGTCGGTGTCTGCTAAGGCGGAGATTGGGGGATGTTGTCTTTGCTTAAAATGGACTGAGGAAAGAAGGGCTGTTTTACCTAAATCTGTTTTTCAGGCTGCCGGGTTAAGACAAAGGCCTGTAAGAGTCATACAGGAATTAAAATATGTAGAGTTATTCTTGCTCCAGCTCTGTCTGTTATTTTTAAGTGTTCTTACAGAATTTTTCATAAACATAAGATGATTTTCAATTGCAAAACCCCAAATAAGCTTTAAAATGAGTAGTTAACAGTATTTAAGCATTGTAAAAATAATAGATTTCTTTTTGGGAGGCAGAGCTAATTGGCCCCCTCTTTGCTCTTGTGAAATATGAAATATTCAGTGATTTGCAGTATGAAATTCAGTATTTACCTCGGTTGGGTTTCAGTTTCTTCATGGCAAGGAACAAATGCTGAATAAGCATTTGACATAACCCTGATGTGAAAGGGGATCTCTTGCATATTCAAGACAGAATTTATTAAAAGCATAAAGACCTAACACAAATGAAATTATTTGAGCCTTTTGATCTATATGGTAGTTCTTCAACCCATGTCCTTCAGAGTTAGTTGAAAGACTGCCACATATTTTTCCATCTCTAGCTAGTCTCTGAAATAGCTGGAGTTGTTTGCAGACTGACTTGTAACTGAGAAAGGAACAAGTCTCCTCTCTGCGGCAGTTGCAGTGAAGGGTAGCCTGGGGGAGAGCCTCTGAAGTGGCAGTGGTGTTGCCATCCCTTGCTTAACTTTAACAAAAATCTGGGTATGATAAATAAATATCAGGGTCCTCAGTGGTTGTAGGGAATACAGATCTCTGCACTCAGTCATAACCTCAACTCAATTCCAAAACTCTAAACATGTATCATTTTCATTTCAACTCCTAGCTCTGTTTTTAGGCATCTTCATTATTATTATTTTTTTTTTTTCTAAAAAATTAGTCTGACAGGGCCAGATAAGGAGCGGTGTGTTGCCTTTTGTTTTGGGAAATGAAATGGATTTCCCTGGTGCAGCTGATTGCTACTAGGGGAGAGAAAGGAGGAGGCACATGTCAGTTCAATTGATCAATATGTCCACTTAGAATCAGGGAGTGGTCTTGTGGCTTAATGCTGCCAAATTGATAGTTTTTACTCAAAAAGTCTTACACGAAAGAATGGCAACCATTGAATTCCTCTTCTTTTAGTCTGTTTATTGAGGCTAAAGAGATGTATTGTGGAAAGCAGGAAAAGCAATACTTTAGCTAGCTTTGAGTGATTTATTTATATTTACTTATTTATTTATTTTTCCACAGAATTGAGCATGTTAGTTACCATTAGGCACCAGCCAGAGGAAAGGCCTCAGATTTTAATTTGTTTGTTTATACCACATCACGCATGCTTGCTACTCTCAGTCCTTTAAGCTTATGTTTCTGACATGCAGCTGTGTAGGATGGGAGAGGTCAGCTCAGCCTGGCTTTATCGCAAGCACTTAGGAGCATGAATTGTTCATTGCCTGCTTTTTTGTGTCATATAATGTGAGCAGAAAGCTCTGCTGGGACTGCTGGGTGTGAATGCATCTAAGTCAAAAGCTCTAAGGTGACAGGGAAGAGTGTTAGATGGTGATGGGGGAAGGGAAAGTATGTCTCATAGCTAGATTATAAATCTGGAGAAAATCACTTAGTGCCTATTAGAATTCTCTTAAAGTATTATTTCTGAAGAAGAGCAACCAAGAAAGACTTTTTTGGTAACATGAATTTCTAGGAGTAAAAAAAGCAAAAGGCAGCATTTTAATGAGTTTTCTATTTGCTTAATTCTTGTCTCTTTTGTCTAAAGTGCTCTTCAGCTGCTTCATCGTGGTTGATTTGTTCAATTACTGGAAGTCACAAAAGCTAGATTCCTTAAGGGCAGTGTTAGAAAAAGTGGAGTCATGCTTTGAGGGTGGGGAAGGGCGCTGGTGGGTGTGGACTGACGCAGTTATCTAGTGGAACATCCTCCCGGTTCAGACAAGCCTGTAATTTTTCCCCCCACAAATGTTCAAAAAGCAATTACAGTTCTCCAACTTTATGTTTTTGTGCTCTTTTTGCTCCAGGAGAACAAAGCCCTGGTAATGGGAGCTGTCATCCTAATGTTTTGTTTCTTCGTTTCTTTGCAGAGGGCCACAGCCTGTGCTGCTCTCTGATTAGCTGCATGTCTTAATTACTGGCTCAGTTTTAATATATCCCCAAGAGGTGGATGGTGTGTGTGTGTGTGTATATATAGGGGAAGGAAGAGATTTTTCTATGGCTGTATTTATTGGTGCCTCACTGAAACTTTCTACAATTTATGGAATTTTGTTTCACAGTAATGATAGATCATCAAGACCATGTTTATTGGACAAAGTTTAGGCCATGGAAGCCTCACAAGAAGTTAATGTCCTCTGTACTTTTGGTTATGGCTTTCATAAATAAATTACAAAGTTACAAAGAAGTTAATTATTTGCTGGTAACTAGGCCACTTAGGGATGATAGAAATAATAATCATAATAACAATCATAGCTATCATTTATTCAGTTCTCACTGTGTATCAGTACTGATTTAAGTTTTGTGTATATCTTATTTAGCTCTTATAATTATTATTATAATGAAGTAGAGAGTAATAATCTCACTTTATAGGATTAGGTGTTATTATTCACATTTTGGAAAAAGCAGCCCTTAGCCAGGCAAATAAACTTAGCTAAGGTTATGTAGTTAATAAGTGATTCCAAATCATTGCACTCTGGCCATGCAGCACACATGCTTACCCATGGTCATCTGTTTTATGACATCTTTACTGTATATACCATACAGATCAGTCATCTATACTCTATCACATGTACCCCACCCCTCCTCATTCTAATTGGAAAATCGGATTTCACATGTAGAATGAAATCTCATTTGCAACACTAAGATTGATTTCGCTGTAAGGACGAGGATGAATCTTGATCAGATGTGAATATTTACTTTGTACCTAGAGATTTAAGTAACCACAAGTTGATGCTTAGACCTTTGCCACTACCCTTGCTTGACATAACTTTCTAGGAGGATCTCTGTATGGAAAATGTTACATCAGTAAGTGTGGGCATGATGGAGTTGCACTCAAAGCAGGTCTTACCTGAGTCAGTAATGATTCAACTTTCTTATATACCTGTTTTATCACCTATATTTGTGGTGCTTTGTTAACTTTAAGATGTTTGTATTCCCTGGTGTTGCCAGGGAAGCAGAAACTTCTCTCACAGTCTGGAAAGTGTAACCTGAATCTATCTCTTAGGTTAAGAAGATAAAGGATTTATTTTGCTGAATGTATCAGTGGCTGAAACCAAACCCTGTCTATCTCTGACAAAGTACAAGAATGATAGTCTTGTGTAATATCCTGGAAGCCTTGTGTTTGAGGAGAGCTGATACAGTCATTTCTGTATCATCTTGCTCATCCCCAGCTATCCACGCCCAGCATCATTATTGGGCTCTAAGGGCTGTTCTTTGTTTGAGTGTGGGGCTAATGCACACACTGACAGCATGTTGATATTGATTCCAGTATGGTGAATACTTAGAAATATTATTCCACAGGGCTTATTAGCCTTTTCTAGGTTCCAGGAAGAAGTTAACCTTTGTCCTAACCTGCTCCAAAGAGGCCCAAGCTTGTGTCTGCATGAGGTACAGGAATGAGAGGCTGATCAGAAAGCATCAAAGCTACTAGGTGCATTGACTACAGGAGTTAGGTTCCAATTAGGAAATAAAATAGCCAGTGGAATTTAAGGAAGTTGGTGGTCTTGCTACATATCTCTGATTTTTTTTTTTCTATTTGTAATCCTAGAACACATGAAAGGCAATTTGTTTTGATCCCATGGATTCAATTCAATAAGTATTTATGGAGTATCTCGTATATGCCAGGCATTGTCAGGGAATCTATAGCAATGAGCAAGACAGTTGCAAATCTCTTCCCCTACTACATTCCAGAGGGGAAGGGAAAAATGGGTAAATTTGTAAAATAATTTATTCCCTCTAATACTGCAATACTATTTCTATTTACTTTTTATCCCCTGTGCTATTAGAAAAGCCCATTATCTGTGCACATTTGTATAGGTACGTATACATATATGGTTTATATGTGGAGGTAAACTTACTGCATTAAATAATAACTTTTCTTTTCTTGCTTGGGTTTGGATTAGAATCTTTGTGGATGTGGACAAGACTAATATGGCAATTAGCATTTTTTGGGAATAAGCTATTTTGAGAAATAAAATTATAATTAGTCAAATAGTGCATGTCTATCTCAGTTGACAAACTTGACATATGGAAATATGAAATGTGTATGGCAGATCAGTTAAGGAGAGATATTTTTATTTTTATAAAAGATATTCATCACCTTTAAAAACTGTTTGTCCAGAAAGCCCTCTAAATTGAGCATTCCAGCCAGCCTGCTGATGGAGGTATGTACCATACAAGGACAGGTATACCAGTTACCTTCAGCCTCATCTAATCACCCTAGTGTGCCTTACAGTATCGCTTTAAATGGGAAGCATTTCTCTAAACAGTCATATTGACTGAACTCTGTAGATGGGCCATGAGTGTGGTTTTTCAGAGGAATAGCAATCCTTATAGGACTTTGGCCATGGCAACAGAGTTTTAGGTACAGTAGCCCCTCCTCCGCCCTTATTTGTGATTTAGCCTTTTGTGGTTATGGTCATCCATGGTTTGAAAATATTCAACGGAAGATTGCAGAAATAAACATTAAATTTTAAATTATGTGCTGTTCTGCATAGTGCAATGAAATCTCACACCATTCTGTTCTGTCCTGCCTGGGATGTGAATCATCCCTTTGTCCAGTATATCCATACTGTATATGCTACCAACTTGTTAAGTCACTTAATAGCCGTCTTGGTTTTCAGATCAACTATCTCACTATCATAATGCTTATGTTCAAATAACCTTTATTTTACTAAATAATGACTCCACAGTTCAAGATTAGTAATGCCGGCATATTGTTACAATTGTTCTGTTTTATTATTAGTTATTGTTAATCTCTTATTGTGTCTAATCTATAAATTAAACTTTATCATAGGTATATATGTATAAGAAAAAACATAGTATGTATAGGTTTTGTTGCTATCCATGGTTTCAGGCATCCACTGGGGGTCTTGGAATGTATCGCCTGATAATGAGGGGGACTATTGCATTTTGAATTAATAAGGCATACAGTTTCTTCTCCACAAGCACATACTGGTCAGTAATTGAATTCCTGAGTTGGTTTTAAGACTTGATGAAGATAAAGGACAGACTTTGTTTTCCTCATAAACCACCAGCCATATTTTTCTCTGTTCTTCAGGCATGGGGCATGCTCCAAACTTTTCCAGCCATCTTGCGGTGGTGTGCTCTAAGTCACAAGTGGAAGTAGGGAGAGAATTTGGAACCTTTATTTTATTTTCAGATTCTTTTTGGAGACAGGGTTTTACTCTGTTGCTCAGGCTAGATTGCAGTAGTGCAATCATTGCTCCCTGCAGCCTCGAAATTCTAGGCTCAAACGATCCTCCCACTTCAGCCTCCCAAGTGGTTAGGACTGCAGGTACACATCACCCCACCTGGCTAGTAGAGCCTTTAGAATGGGGTCTCGGCTGGGCGCCGTGGCTCAAGCCTGTAATCCCAGCACTTTGGGAGGCCGAGACGGGTGGATCACGAGGTCAGGAGATTGAGACCATCCTGGCGATCACGGTGAAACCCCGTCTCTACTAAAAGAATACAAAAACCTAGCCGGGCAAGGTGGCGGGCGCCTGTAGTCCCAGCTACTCGGGAGGCTGAGGCAGGAGAATGGCGTAAACCCGGGAGGCGGAGCTTGCAGTGAGCTGAGATCCGGCCACTGCACTCCAGCCCGGGTGACAGAGCAAGACTCCGGCTCAAAAAAAAAAAAAAAAAAAAAAAAAAAAAAAAGAATGGGGTCTCACACTGGCCAATACATGAGCAAAACCTAGCCTGCAGCTTGTTTTGTATGGCTGCTGGGCAGGCTTTATGGGTGTGCAACCTGTGTAGTTGCATAGGGCCCTGCACTGAGAAGGGTCCACACTTAGTTTAATACTCTGCTGTAACCATCTTGAAATTCTTAAAATAATTTTTAAATAAGGGGCTCCACATTTTTATTTTGCAGTGGACCTTATGTAGCCAGTCCCATATGGCCCTTTTGGTGCCCCCACTGCCTTAGCCCTGTAGATGTTTGAGTTTGAGACTCCCTGCTTCCTCCTACTCTGGAACAATTCAAACAGAAATTGTAGTGCTTAGAAAAACTAAGGGACCATTGTCAAAACAACCCAGAGCCAGGCCCTTGTACATGGTAATTCAGTGGCATGCACAGGAACTCAGTGGTGTTTCTTTTATAGGCAATGGGGGGGTGTATTACATTATCCTTGAAGATATTTTTTGATATTACATGAGGTAAGATATTACTTGAAGATATTTGGTAGGTCAGTTTATTTGTCACCACCATTGCTTTCAGGGGAGAAATCAAATCTTTGCAAAGCAAGCTAATTAACCATCCTGTTGGTTCAATGTTTATATTAATTCTCTTGCCCTTTGTTTACTACTTGATTACTTTTATCACCTTCTTTGTTTAACTCTCATTTAAATTACACAACATATTTATGCTGTCTGGGTATTTTTTTTTTTTTTTTAGTACTATCCTTTTTTTTCTTTTTTCTTTTTTTTTTAAATTCTCTCTCTCCAGGAGGCCAGAGGGCCTATAATTCGCGGTTATATTACTACAGGAAAAGTTCTTTTGTTTTTCAATTTAAAAGGGAATTATAGTCAATATTTATAATGAACCCTTCTCCAGCAAGGCAGTTCCAGCCATGCTAATGTTCAGAAGTCCAGATCTGCCATTACTGTTTATAATAATGAGATGCTGGTGACCGACTCCTGGACGTTACGGTAGGTGAAGCATTCCCACCCATCACGTCACAGTGAGAAGTGTCTGTGTCAATCTGTTAATCCACAGATTTGCAGAGAGTTGTTAGAAAATGAGTATGAATGATGACACTTGCTGCACAGGAAAAAGGTAAATTTTTTTTGACTGTGTGAGTAAACAGGAACATGACAAATCCAGAAAGGACTCTTGCCACCTCTTAGAAGCCTAAGAATAGAGTCTTCTTCAAGGATCAAGCCCCGGGAACTCAAGACCTTGTACCCCTGAACAATTCTGATACTCACTATGTCCATCACTGTACAAGCTGTAAAACTAGCTGTTTTAGCTAATTTCACCAGTAGTCAACAATTGACAAATGCATCAAGTATCTACCATGTACAGTATCATATGCTAAGAGAACAAACATTTTACAAATAAGGATGACTATAGGCACACACATGTCTATTACTTGGAGAGCACGACATAGATTTAACATGGTGTTAGCTGGGCCGTGCCTATAGATGGTCATGACTAGTTCTTCCTTTTTTCTGAACATACCTTGACATGGAGCTCCAAGCATATCTGTGGAGGTTCTCTCATCTTCTGTTCTCATCCAATTTCTTGATTTAAGTGTTTGTCTAATGACTCATTACTTTTGCTGGCCCACTCAGAATTCTTGTTTCTCAGCCCTTTCTCAGCTTTCTCAATCTTGAGTGCTCATAGTTTGTTACTACCCCAGGTAGTCTCTTATCAATGTGACCTTTTGGGACAGTTCTAAACTCATCACAGTCCTCCCCACCAGCAGCCCCCAAGGCCCTCATCTCTCTGCCACTGTTTATTCCTATTACATTAGCATAAAAGTAGCCCATGGAAAACCAAATGATACTGCAGTTTCTCTGATATGGCCCTTGGAAATAATCTGCTTGCTTTTAGCTTTTAATAGTTAATTCAAATACTTCCTTGTATTTAATCTGTTTTTGTCTTTGTGTGAATTGAAAGGGAATGATCCTTTAAAACTCATATTAGTCAGTCTTGCAGGCAGCCTATATGGAAAATCAACTAGAAATAACTGAAACAGTGGGCGGGAGGGGCATATGTGATGTGGTAGGAGACTATATACAACATGAAAACAGTTGTGCAAGTACAGTTTAACAAATTTATCCTTTAGGGTTATTGGTACATTTCATTTTAAATTAAAAGTAAATAAAAATAAGGGGGTGATGATGAGAAGATGGGCAGCACAAGAAGAAGCCGAAGGATGAACATTTCTTCAGGCTTGGCTAGTAGGAGCACACAACTTCTAGAACACTGTAGAGGAACACCTGCCTCAGAAGGGCAGCTTCTTCAAGAAAAAAGGACAGATCTGAAAACAAAGGTAACAATAAAAACTACCACAAAAAGAGATATGATTCCTCTGAGAACAAATAAAGAATCAGATTGGCGAATTAAGATGTTACAGTTTATATTAATTTAGTAATAAATACTTGATAACAGGATTTTTAAACATTTGAATTTTGACTAAACTGAAAATAGGTTGAAAGGCCGAGGATGGAGGAAAAGATAACATAACCAGCATAAGAAGAGACACAGGCCTGGCATGGTGGCTCATGCCTGTAATCTCAGCACCTCAGGAGGCTGAGCGGGGAGGATTGCTTGAGCCTAGAAGGTCCAGGCTACAGTGAGCCATGGTTGCACCACTGCACTCCAGCCTGGGCATCAGAGCAAGACCCTGGCTCAAACAGAACAAAACATGTTTTATTCTGTTTTTTTCTTTTTTGTTTGTTTGTTTGTTTTTTGTTGTTTACTTAAAGAGTTTTTCCTTGTTTTAATTTGCTTTAGTTAATATCATTTGGTTGATTTGTTGTAAAGGTGAATACACCTATATATTTTGTTTTTCTTTTTTAAATATAAGAATTTTAAAAATTCTTTAAGAAAATAACATAAATTATTATCTTTGGTGTGATTTTTTTTCTCTGGTTCTTAGACCTTAACATCATCCTGTCTAAATACCATATATGCTCAGATACCCAAACGAGAAGTAGTAAATTCAGTGCTGTCAACCAGCTTGAGGAGAAAATAAGCTTTCAAAAAAAGTCTACTCTAGAACCTTTAATGGTGATGGAAATGTCACATACTCAAATCTAAAGTGAGTTTTTTTTTTTTTTTTTTTTTTTTTTTTTTTTTTTTTTTTTTTTTTTTTTTTTTGCAATAGCTTGCATCAAATAGGAGGATTCCATTTTGGGTTTGGAATCCTAACATCCAGCAATTTACACATATGTATATAGACTGAAATTCTCTGAGCAAGAGATTAGTGGTGGGGGAGGTGAGCAGGGAATAGGTAGTCCATGAGAATAATAGTCATGTTTCGCTTCTTGATTTACTCCATCTCCTGACACCCTATACCTAAACACTGAACAAAAACAGAGCCCAGCAGGGTGGATTTTGGAGCCAGGTATGTTTACCTTTGAATCTTAGCTTTACTATAAAATTATTAGAGTTATGATCTTAAGATTCTTAGAACCTCATTTTCCCCATATATAAGGAGAATATCCATTTTACAAGATGAAATGAAGTATTTTATGTAAAGTTTCTGGCACGAAGTGAGCATTTGATAAATGAAAGTTATTATTTCACATATTTAGAAGTAGTGGGGTAAAATTATGACTCTCTCAAGAAGAAAATGCAGTTTCTCCTCAACTCCAGCCCTGAAACTAAGAACATCATTTTTAGAGTTTTTAAGAGAAGGAACTCTTTAATATATTTTAAATGCTTATACTGTGTCAAGCATATATATTATTTCATTTAATTTCCTTTCTGTACTTAAATTTTGTTCATAACCCTTATCACTTTCTGCAAACTAAACATTTTACTTGTTGTTTGTTTGTTTCTCCCTGGTATAATATAACTTGTATAAGGGCAGAGATTTTTGTCTGTTTTGTTCATTGCTGTTTCCTTAGCTCCCAGAATAGTGCCTGGAATATGGTAGGTGCTCAATAAACATTTGTTACAAGAGTAAATGAATCCACTTAACCCTATGAGAGAAGCAACATGATTGTATGCAGTAATAAAAAATTAATTCTCTTTTGTAGTGGTCCTTTTCAAGGTACTAAACACCCTTAAGTTATTCTTGCTATTCCAGATAGTGTGCCAAGAAATTCTTGTGGCTGATGGTTAGGGTATCATGTACCATCCAATTACTCTAAATTCTTCTATTGGAAGCAGGGATATTGCCTGGGAAGCTCTGATGTCCTCCTCTCTAAAGGGTTTCAATGAGGGAGCTGGGGTTTCACAGGTCATTTGAAAGATATATTGATTCTTTTACTGGTGGTTGTCTCTTCCTTTCTCTCTTTAGTGAATTTGGGTCCCCTTCAGGAACAGGGTTATTTATTCTCCTTTAAATCATGAATTCCCACCTGAAATCTCAGATTGATGGATTGGTAGAATTTGAAAGACTCTTTGATGAAAGTTTCAGATAGGGAGACTGATAAGCCATGACAGTCAGCCCTTCCCTGTTGCTATTAAAAATACTCTAATGAGAGATAGAGCAAAGCACAGGAACACAATGATACAGTTGTTTGGCCAGAAGAACATACAGCTTCATAAATGAAGGGACTAATTAAGATAGCCTAATTCTATATTTACTTTGAATTAGAATCAAAACAATCTTTTAGTAGTGGATATCTGCAGCTGAATTTTGTACCAAAGGCATATTCTAAATGTCATGCTTTCGAACTGAGTATTTATTTCTCAGGGAGCAGGTGTTAGGGTTTTTTTTTCCTTGAAATTCAAACCATTTTGACAGTATCCTATTTTTAGAATGCCTTTTTCTTTAAAAAGACAAACAATATCCAAAAGCAGTAGAAAGACATCTTGGGAGAAGGCAGTGTTCTGGTTATACCATAATCATAACAAGCTGAATAAGAAAAAGTAATGTTGTTAAAATTTAAAACTCACAGCATTTTTATTTTATGATAATAAAACATATTTAATATACTTACTTTCAACAACCTTATGCTACAAAATAAAAATTATACCTCATGAAAATTTTCTTACAACTGCCATATATGGCATGGTCAGTTGCAATGTACAAGGACATTATTGTGTTCAAATAGCATGTTGTTCTAATCTATTTCAGAGAGCACTGGACTGGGAGTAAGGCACCTGAATTTTTAGTTCCTGCTGACATACTCTTCCTGAATCTTGGTTTCCTCCACAGTAAAACAAAAGGGTAAAATTTAAATGATTTTTATTTCCTGATAGCTCTAGTATTTTGTGCCTCATTTACAGGGTTCTACATATTTCTCCATTGTTTATTTAGTCTTAGGATTTTCCAAAAATCTGTTCCATAGAATATTTTAAATGTCCTTAGTGTGCTCATGTAGATGAAAACATATTTTAATTTATTATCTTAGTTCATTTGGAGTGTTATAACAAAATACCATAAACTGGGTAGCTTGCAAACAACAGAAATTTATTTCTCACAGTTCTGGAAGCTGGGGAGTCCAAGGTCAAGGTACCACAGATTTGGTGTCAGGTGAGTCCACTTTCTGGTTCACAGCTGGCACCTTCTAGCTGTGTGCTCACATAATGGAAGGGATAAAGAGTCTCTCTTGGGCCTCTTTTATTAGGGCACTAATCCCATCCATGAGGGTTTCACCCTATGATCTAATCACTTCCCAAAGACCCTGCCTCCTAATATCATCACCTTGGGGATTAGGATTTTAACATATAAATTTTGGGAACACACAACATTCAGACAATAGTGTTTATATACCATTTATATTTCACACTTGTGTGTTTTATTAGCTTATATTTCATAATACTTTTGGTGGTCAACCTAAAGTCAGCACATAAAGTTTCACTTAAACTAACAAGCTATTGTCTTTCACAATAAAATTTTTTTAGAGTTTCCTTATCTTGCAAATTTGTGTTTCTCTTTGTTTTTTCTCTTTTTAACCACAACATATTTTTGCTGTTAATGAGTTGGGCGAAGTATTTGGTTCCCCTCTACTCTTCCTATTGGGTATAGAATTTCTTTAGAAATTTACGCTGCTGCTGTAGACATTCACATAAAATACAAGTGAATGTGCCGTTGTTAGGTCAAACTGTATGGATTTTCCATTTTTGTTGTCAAAAAATGGCCACATATTAACAGTTTTATGATACTTTGATAACAGTTTCCAATAATTTGTTCATTATCATAACAATGTTAGTCTTTAGTATTTTTATAACTCAGTGATGAGAGCCAGTCCGTAAGTGAACTAGTGAAGCAAAGAGCACACAGGGTCCTTGGTGAAAGATAGATTTGGGATTGAATTCTGCTTGTCTGCTGCCAACATCGTGACCATGGGCAAGTTGCTGAGTTTTGTTGAGCTTCAGTGTCCTTGTTTGTAAAATAAAAATGATAATGCCTGCCTCTCAAGCTTGCTGAGAAGAATGCCCCTGGCTCCCAGAATAGTGCCAGAATGTTTTATTTGGTCTAAAATTACTCTCAGGCTGGATATGGTGGCTCAGGCCTGGCCATCATTTTAGGAAAGCTCAGGAGGGAGGATTGTTTGAGTACAGGAGATTGAGACCAGCGTGAGCAACACTGCAAGACCTGTCCCTTAAAAAAAAGGAAAAAATTAGCTGGATGTAGTGGTGTACAACTGTAATTCCAGCTACTAGGGAGGCTGAGGCAAGAGGATTGCTTGAGCCCAGGAGTCTGAGGCTACAGTGAGCTGTGATCACGTCACAGCACTCCATTCTGGGTGATGGAGCAAGACCCTGTCTCTAAAAATAAATACATAAATAAAATAGCTCTGTTGAGTCCATGAGTCTGGTACCAGACTGGAAGGGACAAATCTTTGAGTCTCCACCTTTTCTCTGGATGATCTATGTTTGTTGATGGCTTCTCCTATTGCCATGTGCTGCTGACTCATAAATTCAGATTTCTAGCCTCTGGTTATTTTCTCCCAGATCCAGGCTTGTATTTCTCCTGCTTTCTATATGTCTTTTCCTGAATCTTCTACAGGTACTTTTCACTTAGCACACCTGAAATGATCTCATCCTTTCTGAACTTCCTGTCTGGAATTAAGCATTGTTTTCAGTCCCTGCCCTTAGGGTGGAGACTGGGAGTCATCCTAAGCCCTCTCTTCCATGTCTGCCCTCACCTAAGTCCTGTTGAGTCACCAAGTTCTGTTTTGTTTCTAAGTGACTAGGATTTGGTAAAAATGAGCTTAAGATCACCCCATATAATTTTTGATTGTGTGATAGATCTAGGTCATGTTCTTCTACTTCCTGGCTTCCCTTTCTCTAAACCATAGAACTGATATTATTAGACATTTTCTCATGAAGGCCCTCCTATCTCCATGATCTTTCTAGCTGCTCTTTGAATCTTTCCCAGCTTTGTTAAAGCCCATGTCTAGGACAGCCTCAAGTATCCAGTGTGGCTAGTGCACTGTGGTGAAGAGAGGGAGAAAATGCAGTGTCAGCGCTGGATGGGGACTCTAGTGAACAAGAGATGTGTTATCCTAGATAGAAAGGGTTTATTTTTTTTTAATTTTGAAATAAAAGTCTGTCTGATCAGAGAATTCTCCAAGTTGATATGTAAAGTTACTACATCCTAATTCAAGGGGATTACATAGTGCTGGCTTCAGCACCAGAATGTGTTTCTGTTTTGCACAATTATCATTTGTCTTTGGAATTAATTCCAGTAGGCAGGAGCGAGTTTTAACTCCATGGCTTACAACACTGGCATTGTTATTCACACTAATGTTCACAATAGAACAAAGCAGCAACCTTTTTTCTCCTTGAGGATTTAAAAGACCTTTTTTCCCCTTGAGGATTTTCCCATGAGGAAGGCAGATAGGATGTTGGTAAGCTTGGGCTTGGGGTCAGTTAGATCTTCTGGGTTCAAATCTCAGTCCCACCACCCACTAGCTCTGTGCCCAGGGAAACTTGCCTAACCTTTCTTGGTCTATTTTCTTCACAGTACCTTCCTTGTCAAGTATAGTGAGACTTAGAAACAATGTGTGTAAAGCACCTAGCAGAGTGCCTAGGATACAGGAGGTGATCTGGAGTGGTTAGTGGAGACCTAGACTATTCAGAATGTAAGCAGAGGGCTAACTGGTGGTCAGCCTGCCTGGCCCTGGTTTTAGGAGACTTTCTGTTCCAATTCCGGACCTGTGGGATATCGGTGGTCAAGTAAGTCTTGTACTATAATCTAATCCAGCTGTCCTGCTTCCTCCTTAAATTAGACAACTTAAATTAAATTAAACTGTATCAACTGTAAAGAACTGGGGAGACTAGCAGTATCTCTGCTTGTCTTGGCCCATGCTTCACACCTCATTAAAGCCCCAGTTTCTTCTTACAGCCTTTGCCTTTTCTCTAGCTCTCTGTGGTCATAACCCTCTCTGAATTCCTAAAGCAATAATGCTTTTTATCATGATTTACTATTTGTTCATATACTCTGAGGTTGTTTCACATGTGTAAGTCTGTCTCCTCAAGCAATTGGAAGCACCTCTCGCAAAAACTCTGGCTGTTGTATTCCCCAAGGAGCTGGCCCCTGTGTGAAACTGGGGACAGATGCAGTTTGACCTACTCTCCCTGTGTTCCCAGTCCCTCTTGCTACTCAGGGATGTCAGGAAGCTGTTTCTGGAGTCTGCCATCAGGCATTGCTCAAGGCCGTGTCCCATGATCCATCCATACAGTGTTGTCATCATTCTAGCTGCGATGTTTTGGGAGCTGTTCAGACAGGTAGTGATTATAAGACCAAGAGATTCTTGCAGTGTCCTGAATATAACACTAATCCAACATGCATTGATCTAATGCCTACACAGTGGCATGATTGTGCCATGATTGTGCAGGACATACATAGCAGAGCAAGATAATGGAGAGTCAGAGAAATTATAAAACCACCTAATTAGTACCAGTAAGTACAAAGAGCTATAGGAAGGTAGATGAGGGTGCAGTTAATTCAGTCAGGGTTCAGGGTCTAAACAGGAAGTAAAATCTGACCAGAGCTTTGAGGAGTGACTGAGGATTTCAGCTGGGTATAGATAAGGGCATTCCTGAGTATGGGTGCCCACCGTGTTAAGCAAGTGGAGTATAAGAGTATATATAAGGAGGCCTGGGTGCAATGGCTCACACCTGTAATCCCAGCACTTTGGGAGGTTGAGGCAGGCAGATCACTTGAGGTCAGGAGTTTCAGACCACCCTTGCCAACATGGCGAAATCCCATCTCTACTAAAAATACAAAAATTAGCTGGGTGTGGTGGCACACCCCAGTAATCCCAGCTACTCAGGAGGCTGAGGCATGGGAATCTCTTGAACCTGGGAGGCGGAGGTTGCAGTGAGCCGAGATAGCACCACTATACTCCAGCCTGGGCAACAGAGTGAGAATCTGTCTTAAAAAAAAAAAAAAAGAGTATATATAAGGAGAATGATGGTATAGAGAGTATGTGTTTAGGATGAGGCTCAGAGAGGAGGCTTGGATGGGATTTGGAAGGGCATGTAAAAAAATGGCTGTGTAAAATGAGTATATATCAAATTTTGTTTTTCCTATGCTTCCTTTCTAATTTGGGGAAATGTTTTCATAGAATGGATTTTAGGGCCAATGAATATTAAAATTCATAGTTAAAACACGATGTTGTCAAGGGAAATTCCATATTTTAAAATGTGCATTTACTTCTCTAATACCGATTCAGTTCACACAGTCTGTCGCATACACAGGTGTTAAAATGCTGTATCTAGTTAACTTCACATTTTTCCCACAGGTATTGAATATGTAAGCAGACACAGGGATAACTCTCAAGGAACAAAATTGCCTGAAGGCTTTTTCCCAGGTACAGGTAAAGCATTGCCTTGGAAATGATTACATGACTTAGCAATGAGGGGTTAGTATTTCTTTAGGCTGTCAGCTGTGATGTAGCCAGTAGCATCTGAGCTTGAATTGTCTCCATCACTGAGCTTCAGACATGTTTGGGCATGTCTGCTGAATGTCTACCCTGTATCTGTGATGAGTTGGTGGTCTGTCCCATCAGTGTCTTGATACTAGAGTCAAAAGTGGTTCCTAGAGAGAATGTATCCTAAGAAAGGTGGAGTCAGCCACAGTAAGCTCTGATCACCAGAGGGTGGAGTGATTCTGAGGTCAGTTTCCATGTGAGTCATGAGGAAGTGTCCTCTGTCAGCCATTCTCTGGACTCTGTCTGGCCTGAGTCCTAGAAAAGCTGTGGAGGGGTGAGTGGGCTGAATGTAAGAGCTCTTCCACTAAAGAACCTGTATGTCATTTGAGCACAAGACCACTGCTGCAATAGTCCTCAGGAGAGTATATTGTATAAGAGGGAGAAAGGCATATTTCCCTCTATCCACAGATGCTTGAAACCAGAGGTTTCCAAACTGTTTTGATTGACATATTTATTTGTTAAAAAATGTCTGAGCTCTGTCATGTATTAATGCCTTACATATTTTACAAAACATGTAGAAGTAAAAATCTTAAAGGCTAAATTAAAAATTAAACAAATTCTGATATTTTCATCACACCTCAAAGGTTTGCCTTGTATCCCCCTTTATGATGAGTCCCTCATCCTGAAGACCCCTGCTCTAGAGCATTAGTGGGAGGGGCCTGGCAGTGCCCAGAAATAGCAGCTCTTCCTGGTAAAGGTGCCCAGGATGCAGTGAGTATGCATACATGTGAAATTCATGGTGGAGCTTCATGAAATTCTACTTATGGCCCTGTTTTCAGGGAGCTAAGACTCTGATAAGGGGGGTAAAATAAAGATGCAGAGAAATGTAGTACATTACCAAAAATGTTACTCCATTTGAACCTCTAGGCTGGTGAGCCGTGAAGGAACTTGAGTTGTACAAAATTAAAAATCTTTCTGAGACAGTATGTTTGTATTGCATTTTAGAATTTACCAAGCACTTTCACTTGTAACTTCGCAACAACTCTGTGGGATATGAAGGATGGAAGTTGAGAATTTCTTTAAGCCAGTTTGGTTACACTCAGATTTCAGCTTCATTTTGGAAATCATAGTAACCACTCAAAAAGTTTGGGGTGGTGATAGTTATTTCTTCTGTAGGCTTGATACCAAGTTGTAATGAATTCAAGCCTTAGACCAAAATCTCACACACATAGAGATATTTATTAGACTAGCATTAATTAGCAAAGCAGGCACAAAATATTTCATACAGTCTGTTTGGTAGATTGATGAACTCTCAGCTCTATTCTGTTTTAGGTGCTCTAACTATATATTAAGTAAAAAAATAAATAAATAAATAAATAAAAGCTTTACTCTATTTAGGATTCTGCATCCTTTGTATGTAAATCACAAATCCTTTTAAATCAATGGTTGGAGACAAGGACAAATTAGGGATTAAGTCTCAGGCAACATCACTCAAGGGTACAAAGTTGAGGCATCAGAGAAGTCTTATCCTTTTTTCTCACATGTGTTTCTAAATTATTTTAGCTAACCCATATGTCTTGAATACCTTTAATTTCACCAGGTAAAACCCATTTCTAAACTTTCTAAATGGTAATGGTTTGCTAAATGGTAATGGTTATTGACTGAAGTAGGAGTGAGTCCATCCCCTTTCTGATGTAATATTGCCTGACACACACACCCACTTTCAAACTGTACAATTCAGGCATTGCTTTAGCTGACTGTGCCTAGAAATGAAACTTAAATTAATTGTCACATATATCAAACCAATTGTAATGAAGTATTTAAAAATAAATTATAGAGCTTATAACATTGGATTATCATTTTACAGACACTGAAGCTTATGATCTATGATTTGCCTAAAGTTTTTCAACTTGTAAGTAGGGATAAGACACTGAACCCAAATGTAAATGACTCTCAATTCCATGCTGTCTTTGTAATACCAATGCCCCTGACTATATGGCCACTTCCAATGCTGACCTCTTGGGATTGAGGCACTCTGCCCCTTGGCCACTTTTTTGAAAGTCTAAAGTTTAATTCATAGTAATAGTCCAATGTTAAAAAGTAAGGAATCTGTGTATTCTGTTGACGTGGTTCCTCCTGTAACTCTTCCTGAGAGGAGGAAAGACAATACCTATCAGATTTATGAGGCTTTGCTTAAATTTTCCAAGGGTACCTTCAGTTGCTTTAGTTCTTATAACTCTTTTCCTCAAGGAAATTGGGATACATTTTCTAGGCCCTGAGGGACATCTGTGTGTAGCCACATGGACCCTGAAGGCCATGACCCAAGGGCAGGGGCTGCTGTGGATAGTGAGATAGAGATGAAGTGCTGGGCAGGTCAAGAACCTGGAAGACACAGCTGGGTGGGACCATGCCAGGAGCAAAAGTGAGAAGTTCAAAGTGGGCCAGACCAGAAATATGCTAGACAGGTACCACGGGATTTTAGAGGTTCCAGCCTATGGCAGGGATCACCTGACCTTGCCCAGAAGAATGTAGGTTTTAGGATAGAGCAAGAATAACCAATGTAAAATTAGCACATTTTAAGATACGGAGCGCAAAAAGCTGTAATCCCAAACTGAGAATGTTTAGTAAGAAGAATGCGGATACTGAAGAACTCAAAAGACTTTTGTCTGAATTGGGTACTTCTTTTCTTTTCAGGGTTTTGCTCTTATTGCCCAGGCTAAAGTGCAATGGCACAGTCTCGGCCCACTGCAACCTCCGCCTCCTAAGTTCAAGTGATTCTCCTGCCTCAGCCTCCTGAGTAGCTGGGATTACAGGCATGTGCCACCACACATGCTAATTTTGTATTTTTAGTAGAGATGGAGTTTCACCAGGTTGGTCAGGCTGGTCTCGAACTCCTGATCTCAAGTGATCCACCTGCCTTGGCCCCCTAAAGTGCTGGGATTACAGGCATGAGCCACCGTGCCCAGCCCCATCATGTTTCTTTTGCAATGCTTTTGCCCTGGACCCTCTAGGCTTCTGATACATGCTAAACCAGGGTGCTTTTTCCACATTGCTCCCCACCCAACACTCTGCAGGGCCCAGATAACTCCCTGAGAGGTGCAAGTGGCCCTAAATTTTTTACTTATTCCTATTCTTGTGTCCTGAGGCCAGCCTATCAGTCCCAGGGTCCTCTTCACAGATCTCTCAGGACTCCCATCTGATTCCTATGCCACGGGATTCCCGACAGCCACTCTAACCAGACAGAGTGCTTGAAGTAGAGGCACCATTTAAATCAGCTTATTAGGACCTTTGTTACTGGTATATAATTCATAAGAGACTCTCCAGTACCTATTACTCAATAAGAACAATGACATTGATGTTTGACATACAGGATTTGTTTAAAGAGGCTTTTTATAGATCTGTAGGGGCAATGGCCATTTCCAAAGCAATGACAGTGCAGTATTTCAGAACAAAAGCTATTTTGGACACGAATTCAAAACTGAACTCTATAGATCCAAAGTGAGTTTGACTTGTGTATAGGAGTTTTTTTCTTTTTAGTGCCTTTCAAAACATTTCATTTAAACTTAAAAACTAGAAGATCACAGGAGATGTTTTCCACAAAGCTCTTTTGATTTCATTATTCTTCATAGATGCTTGGAAAGCAGGGAAAATGTTTTATGGTGAAAGAATGCAGACTTCTGGCCCAGAGGATGAAGAGTGTTTATTTCTTGGCTTTATGTGGTCCTGAGCCTCAGAAATATAGAAAGAAATACAGAAATATCTGTGGATGCATTAGGGTTTGATGCAATGAGTAATGGGATACAATTTTGGATTAGCAGTTAGAAATTTGAAATTTATTACAAATGTACATAAAAAGAATAACAACTATGATGGATTCTTTCATTTATTGAGTATTACTATGTGTCAGGCTCTGTGTTAGGAAGTGCTTGATATACACTAACTCGAAGCTTCAACAAACTTCAAGGGTAGTTGAAGGAACACACTGATGCCCAGATCTTGGTGCTATACACCATTCATCAATAAAAAGAATCAGGGCTCCTTGGAGTAATGGCTAATACTACGGGCAGGGAAAAATTTTAGATGAGCATGAGCAAGTATCATGTAGTTCAAGAATGTAAGGAAATGTTCAAAAAACAAAAGGGTGGAGCTGTCAGAGAGATGTAGGAGCCAAGCTGAAAGAGCGTCTACTGGCCAAACCTAATAAATAATGTAGTATTGAGTTACAAAATAAATATAAGGCTGGGCATGGTGGCTCACGCCTGTAATCCCAGCACTTTGGGAGGCTGAGGCGGGCAGATCATAAGGTCAGGAAATCGAGACCATCCTGGCTAACACGGTGAAACCCCGTCTGTACGAAAAAAATACGAAAAATTAGGCGGGCATGGTGGTGGGCACTTGTAGTCTCAGCTACTCCAGAGGTTGAGGCAGGAGAATGGCGTGAACCTGGGCGGCAGAGTGTGCAGTGAGTCAAGATCGTGCCACTGCACTCTAGCCTGGGAGACAGAGCAAGACTCTGTCTCAAAAAAAAAAAAAATAATAATAATAAATACATAAATAAATAAAATAAATCAGTGTATACTAATATAAATGAATGATTGAATAAATAGATAAACAGGAGAAGAGACAGATCTTTCTTACAGAAACTTCCAAATAATATACGTAGATACTCCCATTTCTAGGAGGAAGAGTTTCACCCACTCCTGGGGGTGGGCTAGACTTAGTGACTTGCTCTCAGAAAACAGGATATGAAAGTGAACAATAGTAACTTCACAGTGGTGAAAGCTAATAAGTATAACCTTAACCAAGTGATGAAGGTTGATGTCACCATTGATGTTGTGTGGATATTGTATACCCCTAATGTGATGTGGTGAGAAGAGTACTACTTCACCTCTATGGTATTCTTCTCAAATATCCATAATCCATTTTAATCATCCGAAAAATATCAGATAAACCCTGACTGGGGACATTCTAGGGGTACTTGGCCTGTATTCCTCCAGACTATCAAGGTCATGAGAAGCAAGGAAAGTCTAAAAGGCTATTATAGACCAGAGGAGACTAAGGACATATGACAGCTAAATGTGGTGTGGTACTCAAGATTAGGTCCTGGGACTGCAAGAGGACATTAATGAAAAAATTGGTGAAATACAAATAAAATCTGGAGTTTAATTAATAGTTTGGTACTAAGATCAGTTTTATACTTTTTACATATGTACCTTGGTAACATGAGATGTTAACAATGGAGGAAACAGGGTGAGAGGTATGAGAACTCCTTGTACTATCTTTGCAGCTTTTCTCTAAATATAAAATTATAACAAAATAAAAAATGTATTAAATGAATAAGTAAATAAATAAATATACATATAAATAGTTGAAGATTTAACAGGGTAATACAGATTTATTTTTTAAAAATCAGCAGATGATAGGATGAAAAGTAGAAATTTCCTTCTCTGAGTAGGAACTCCAAGCCTACCCCATTCTAATAGCACAGGTAAATAGCTTAACAATTTGGGATATGCTTTCCCAGATATTTTCTTTGATGTATAGGTACATATTTTAAATATGGAACTCTGCTTTTCATTCTGTCCTATGGCTTATTTTTTTGTCTACTAAACCCTGAATCTTGGACTTGGTTTTGAGACAGAATATAGTGATTTTCCAGATGATTTTTAAATGTTTGTGAGAGAGTATTGCTTCCACAAAGGTATTAAACTGTTGAGTCTACATCTTACTTTATTTGTAAGCATTTTAGATATGTATCTTTTTTTTTTTTTTGAGACGGAGTCTCACTTTGTCGCCCAGGCTGGAGTGCAGTGGCACGATCTCGGCTCACTGCAAGCTCTGCCTCCGGGGTTCACGCCATTCTCCTGCCTCAGCCTCCCAGTAGCTGGGACTACAGGCACACACCACCACGCCCGGCTGATTTTTTGTATTTTTAGTAGAGACGGGGTTTCACTGTGTTAGCCAGGATGGTCTCGATCTCCTGACTGCATGATCCGCCTGCCTCGGCCTCCCAAAGTGCTGAGATTACAGGCGTGAGCCACCGCGCCCAGCCTAGATATATATCTTATAGACATTAGTTTTTCATTTCTTCTAACCTAGAGGTCTAAAATAATCATTTAGGTGTTCCTAAATTTTTGTTATATTAGTCAAAATTATTACCTGCGCCAGGCATGGTGGCTCATGCCTGTAATCCCAGCACTTTGGGAGGCTGAGGCAGGTGGATCACCTGAAGTTGAGAGTTAGAGACCAGCCTGGCCAACATGGTGAAAGCCAATACAAAATTAGCCAGGTGTGGTGGCACACACCAGTAGTCCCAGCTATTCAGGAGGCTGAGGCAGGAGAATAGCTTGAACCCTGGAGGCAGAGGCTGCAGTGAGTTGAGATCGCACCACTGTGCAGCCTGGACGAGACAGCAAGACTTCATCTCAAAAACAAAACAAAACAAAAAAATTATTACCTGCTCTGCTCTAAAAATTTGGAATGATAGATTTTTAGTAAATATTAAGAAAAGAAATGTATTAATCTTTAAATAAATAGAATTATGAAAGATGTTGCTAGTTGATCATAACTTTGTTGGTGAATACTAGCTTGCTGAAGTTGTTAGTGATAGAAATTGAATATATATGTGTGTGCGTGTATGTGTGTGTATATACATACACAATTATATCTATAAAATTTAAAAGCATTCATTTGCTACTGGCTCAGACAGTATAAGAACGGTAACCACTGATTATCTGATCTCTAATCCAAATAAATTACTAATCTAATAATTATAGGTTTTCTTTATTTTTCATTTCTCCTTGTAACAGGCAGAGCTGTGATTTGAGCTTGGGTTTGTCTCCAGTACTCCCACGTCCGCTGGGTAGCCCTGATATAGAAGCTATAGAGTGTTCCACAGCTGTGGGCACTGCTTTTGTGTAGTCTTGGGAGACACTGTGTGTGTGTGTGTGTGTGTGTGTGTGTGTGTGTGTGTGTGTGTGTGTGAAGGGGTGTGTATCTAGGCCCTTTCTCCTATCATAGCCAGTTCTCTCTCATTCCTAGCCCAGATTGTAACGGTCCTTCATTGGTTAGCTTCACTGTACCTTTCCCAACCTCCCATTTCTTTTTTTTTTCAGTTTTATTTTATTTTTAATTGATACAATAATTATACATATTTTTGGGGTACAGTGTGATGTTTCTGTACAAGTATGTATTGTGTACTGTTCAAATCAGGGTATTTAATGCATCCATCATCTCAAACGTTTATCATTTCCTTGTGGTGAGAACATTCAAAATCCTTTCTTGTTATTATGAAATATACAAGATTGTTAACTATAGTCACTGTACTGTGCAATAGAATACCAGAACTTATTCCTTTTATGTAACTGTGATTTTACACCCCTTGACCAATCTCTTTCCATCTCTCCCTCCCTCTCTCTCTCCTCAGCTTTTGATAATCACCGTTCTATGCTGTACTTCTATGAGATCAGCTTTCTTAGATTCCGCAAATGAGTGTGATCATGTTGTATCTGTCTTTACGCGTTTGTCTTACTTCACTTAACAATGCCCTCCAGGTTTATCTATGTTGCTGCAAATGACAAGATTTCATTTTTTAGTGGCTGAATAATATTCCATTGCGTATGTATACCACATTTCATTATTTGTCCATTGATGGACACTTAAGTTGATTCCATATCTTGGCTATTGTGAATAGTGGCGCAATAAATGTGGGAGTGCAGATGTCTCTTTGACATCGTGATTTCATTTCCTTTGGATGAATACCCAATAGTGGAATTGCTGGAATGGTAGTTCTATTTTTAAGTTTTTGAGGATCTTCCATACTGTTTTCCATAATAGCTGTACTAATTTACTTTTCTACCAACAATGTATCAGGGTTTCCTTTCTCCACGTTCATACCAGCATATTTTTTTTTTTTTTTGGTCTTTTTGATAATAGCCATTCTAGTTGGGGTGCCAACCTCCCATTTCTCCACCAGTGGCTGGCACTTCCCTATAGAGAACAGTGAAGCTAAGTGATAGGAATCCCTTCCATGTTCCTACCTCCTTGGTACAAACCTACAAATTGGTACGCCCTTCTTTACCTCCTTTCTCTGGGTTTTATAGAAAGAGGAAAAATATTGTTAAAAGTATGGATTTTTGACCAGCCACGGTGGCTCACACCTGTAATCCCAGCACTTTGGGAGGCCAAGGCAGGTAGATTACCTGACATCAGGAGTTCGAGACTAGCCTGGCCAACATGGTGAAATCGTGTCTCTACTAAACATAAAAAATTAACCGAACATTAGTGACACACACCTGTAATCCCAGCTACTCAGGAGGCTGAGGCAGGAGAATTGCTTGAGCCCGGGAGATGGAGGTTGCAGTGAGCCGAGATCGTGCCACTGCACTCTAGCCTGGCGGACAGAGCAAGACTGTCTCAAAAAAAAAAAAAGTATGGATTTTTGTAGGAAAAGGTACCTATTCCCTGCTCTGCCACTATAGCTGTGTGACCTTGGACAATTTACTTAAATCTTGCTACCCCATTCTGTGAAATGGGGATAATTATACTACCTACTGGTGGTATTAAAAGATAATGCTGATGAAGTCTAGCGTGGTGTCTGGCACAATAAGTGCCTGGCATGATAAGTGACAATGGTAATTTCTTTCTATTCAAATTCAACCCATCTTCTAGGGCTTATCCATATCTTAAACTTATCCTATTGCTCTGGCTCTTTCCTCTATCTGTAAGTATGCTCAAATCTTTCTTTCAACCCTCCCTTGATCTTGCATTCTTTTCTTACTGTTATTCCATTTTTCTTTCTCATAATCAAGCTTTTTGACGGAGTGGGATACTCTGCCTCACTTTAAGTCAGCTTGTAAACTAAAGCAATCCAGATTTCATGCCCCCTTACACTGAAACTGCTGTCATAAGGTTGCCAGTAGGACCTCCTGAAGTGGACATGTGCTTCTGTTTGCCTAGTGTCCTTTCGCCTTCTGACATCATGCCATCCCGGGGAGCTGCCCTCCTCTGTGGATCTTGGTTTAACTGTCAGTTCAGGTGCCCTGCTTTCTCCCAGCCCAGGGGTGGACATATGACCCTGAGTCAGGCCAAGCAGACAAGTCAGGGGAATGACAGATAGTGACGTTTCCTGCTTGCTACCCTAGTCCTCCTGGACTTCCTCATTTCCTGTCCTTTCTATGGACTAATTCTTTGATTTTTCCTTGGAGTCTGTGATCTACCTCATATTCCTTCAATACATTTCTTTTTACATACCTTAGATGGCTGTGTTGCTTATAGCAGAAGGACTCTAACTGATACAAGCTATAATTTGTAAATTAAAGGGAAACATTTCAATACTTATATAATTTATTTTCTGATACTATAGACTGTGTCATCCTTGAAATTTTCTGTTCTTGTATGTAAATCCTGCAAGAATGCAGTGTTTTGGTTCTTCTCTTCTCTTACCTGTCTACCTCATTATTCTTAGTACCCCCCTGCTCCAAGCCCCACTACATAATGTTTGTTCCCTAAGTTTTCTCTCTTGGTCTTGTTCTTATGCTATCCCAGGTGTTCTTGAATTGTGCCACAGACCCTCCGGCAGGAGGGGTAGGCCTCTGAATCCCAGTGTTTCTAAATGTTTTGAATGAAATGCATGGAATTACAAAAAAATCAAAATATGCTGAAATGTAATTACAAAAATATTTCTAAAAATTGTGCTGTAGTAATACGTGTGCTGTTTTATTAACACAATAGACAAGATCTAGTGGTGGGCCTAACAACTACCATAATTTTGAATCAATAATGAGTATAAATGCTATTTCAAGATATCTTTAATAACTTTAATGTGATATGAAAATATCTGAGATTTCTGTTGGTGATCACAGGTATTGTGATTTCTTTTCTTTTCTTTTTTTTTTTGAGACAAGTTCTTGCTCTGTCACCTAGGCTGGAGTGCAGTGATGTGATCACAGCTTACTGCAGCCTCGAACTCCTGGATTCAAGTGATCCTCCTACCTCAACCTCCCAAGTAGTTGCGATTACAGGTGCCTGCCAGCACACCCGGCTAATTTTTATATATTTTTTCGTAGAGATGGGGTTTCACCATGTTGTCCAGGCTGTTCTCAAACTCAGGGCTCAAGTGATCCTCCTGCCTCAGCCTCAAAAGTGCTGGGATTACAGCTGTGAGCCACCATACCTGGCAGGTATTGTGATTTAATCACAAGTACTGCTAATACTTCTTTTTTTTTTTTTTCTTTTTTTTGAGACAGAGTCTCGCTCTGTCGCCCAGGCTGGACTGCAGTGGCCGGATCTCGGCTCACTGTAAGCTCCGCCTCCCGGGTTCACGCCGTTCTCCTGCCTCAGCCTCCCGAGTAGCTGGGACTACAGGCGCCCACCACCTCGCCCGGCTAGTTTTTTGTATTTTTTAGTAGAGATGGGGTTTCACCGTGTTAGCCAGGATGGTCTCGATCTCCTGACCTCGTGATCCACCCGCCTCGGCCTCCCCAAGTGCTGGGATTACAGGCTTGAGCCACCGCTGCTAATACTTCTTTAACTTGTTTCCTATATTTATAATTGAGAGAAATTTTAGTTCATGAAAACAAGAACATATTTTTTTCCCATTTATGTTCTCAGACTTCCTGAATTCTATCCACAGAATCCTCAGAAGTCCTAGGACTCTACGTGAAGAATCTCTGCCTAAGTCCCATCCTTAGGGTTTCTCATCCATACCAGGGCTTGCTCCTACTATGCGTGTCTTGAGGACTCACAGGTTTATATCCTGAGCCTGGACATCTATATACAGAGACCTTCCTCTGTCTCATAGGCATCTCCCCCTCTACATGTCTACACCTGAATTTCCTTCTTATACCTCTTCGTCCTGGGGGTTTCTCATCTCTTATCTGCTCTGTGGTTAACTTCCAGTATTGTTCCCTTCAGTACTCCCTTAATACTGCTGCCAGAATAATTATAAAAACCTGGTATGTTCTAAAATCTGAGTGTATCATTTCCTTACATAAGATTCTTCAATGACTCTCCTTTGCCTACAGGTTGCAATTCAGAGCTCATTGTATGTCATGAAAAGCCCTCCACAGGCAATGTGATGGGTTCTGTCTCTTGCCTTTTTACTCTCTCCATACTCCCTTTACTCTATACCTTCTGCTTGCACAACTTGCTTTAACCATTTAAACATAGTTGGACTTTCTGAATGTCCCTTGATTTTTCATTCCCTAAACCTTTGCACAGGCTATTGTATCCCCTAGCCTTGCTCACTTGCTAATTTGTACTCATCTATCAAGATGGCCCAAGTGCTATCTCCTAGGGAAACTTCTTTGATGCCTCACATATAGTTGACACTCCTTCTTCATTCCCATGCTTGAACTGGACATACGCCTCTAGTAAAGTTCATATTACAGTGAATTACAATCATGTATTCATGTATTTCTCTTTGTCACTAAAGTGTAAAATTCTTGAGGAAAAGGACCATATTCGGTTTATTTATGTGTTTCTAGTTTTTAGCATAATAGGAACTCTTACAATATATAGTCGTTGTTCCCAATAAATATTTTTTGACATATTTAGTGTTACAAAAAAAAAATCACTATCGTATCGTTCATACAGAGAGTACATTTGTTTTAGGGATGAGAGAAAATTAATTAGTCTCTTGCATTCTAAATTTAGGACAAAATTTTAGCCTTACTATGTAACATAATTGGACCTCTTTAGTGGAGAAACTAGGCCAAGGAACTGTTGCTGTGCAGGCAAAATGAAAATGTAGACATCTTAAAAGCTGGTATGAGTTTCTATATATAAAAGCTCAGCCAACCATGTCTGTTTTAAGGTTGTCGTTTAGGTAGATACATTATTATTTTGTATGATATTGTTCTTTTCTCCCATATCACATCTGTAAATGTTTATCTGAATGGAGGTTAGATTTACTGCAAGTGGAAACTCTTAGAGAAATAGCCAAAAAAGTCAGGAATATTTGCAAGTCTTTACTGTGGACTGATGTGTAAAAATTTAGAGACAGAATTACTGAACAGAAGATAATCTTACAGCATACAGTCAAATCATGGCTGCTACTAACCCATGTGGTACCTTTGTGAAAATTAGAAAAAGACATTCTTTTCTCGAAACACCTTACATACACCTTTAGGAAATTGTCATAATAGATTGACTTAAATGGAATAGGGTACTTTCAACTGCCATCTTCTGGAAAGTCACACTAATAAATATGCTAATTTGTGGTATCTGTGATGTGAAGGATATCCGTGTGTAATGCACAATCTGCATTGTAGCATTTATGGCTGCCTTAGCCAGGGGATGAGCATTCTCTCCTTGTATGTGGTTTTGCTACCAGTTATTTATTGTTCAAATGATAATGAAGGTTTTCAGATGAAAAAGAAAAAAAAAAAAATACCAGCTGCACTTTACTGAGAGGAAAAAGAAGCTAACTTTCAGCACATCCAAGTGACTCTGAAACCACATCCAGACCATTGTGTCCTACAGAACTGAAAGAGGGCATCAAAGAGCACCATGTTACCTGGCTTGAAAAGTATTAAAGCCTTAAGGGTTCTGAAACATCACGTGCATTAGCTATGGCTCCACAGAGGGTACACCTTCAGCTCTCAACTTCCTATTCTGGAACTCTGGAACTCTGTATTTCCAATTACAAATGTTAGGACTGTGGTAAAGCACCAAAAGTTGTGGCTAGAATTTGGTCTTTGACACTTCTTGCACTTGCTTAGTTCAGAACTTGGAATCCCTGTTCTTGTGCAAATCCTGTGGTTGATGCTCAACGTTTGAAGCCAAAAAACTGTTCTCTGCATAAAAATGAACTCTTGCTTATTTTCTTATAAAGAATAAAGTTTTAGATCTAAAGGAATTTGGATATACTTTGTTTCCCCTGTTTTTCCCCCTCTCTTTTTGGTTTCTGACCTGTGTTGAGTAGGGGGTTATGTATGCAGTGAGCCAGAGCAGTTGACTCTAGGTGTATTCTGATTTTTAGCCTCTCAAGAGGACTGTCATAACAGGATAGCCATGATTTCAATAACACTGGATGAAACATTCTGAGGATAGGTGCAGGGCTTGCTTACTTTGGAGCTAGGGTGGTGGGTGGGGTTCCTCAGGGGATAGTGAGAAGGGAGGGAAAACGATGAGATGTGAGTCAGATTAAAAGATGCCTGTGGCTGGGCGTGGTGGCTCACACCTGTCATCCCAGCACTTTGGGAGGCCGAGGTGGGCGGATCACGAGGTCAGGAGATCCAGACCATCCTGGCGAACACGGTGAAACGCCGTCTCTACTGAAAATACAAAAAAATTAGCCGGGCATGGTGGCGGGCGCCTGTAGTCCCAGCTTCTAGGGAGGCTGAGGCAGAAGAATGGCGTTAACCCAGGAAGCGGTGGAGCAGCTTGCAGTGAGCGGAGATCGCGCCACTGCACTCCAGCCTGGGCGACAGAGCGAGACTCCATCTCAAAAAAAAAAAAAAAAAAAAAAAAAAGATGCCTGCATCAGCATGAGAAGCCTACTGCTAAGGATCAATCATCATACAGGATGTATTTTCAATATTAAGCAGAGATAGTAGAAATTTGAATCATTGTTGGACTGATTGGCCTTAGAACTCTGGTAAAACGCTGCATCACAGCACAGCACACACCTGCTGAGGTCCCGGGTGCAGAGGAGGTCTGGAGAAATGAGCATCTGGCAGGCTGGTCCCAAAGCCAGGGTTGGCTCAGGGACTGAGCTTTATTAGGCTTCCTTCCATGACAAAAACTCAGCTAACACTCATCGGATTCTAAGTGCTGCGTGGGATTAAAACGGCCCTTGCCTCTGGAGAGTTGCCAAAAAGAGAGACGCATAACAACTCTAAAATAAAATAGGATGAACTGAGTGTTGCAGTAGAGTTTTTGTACAGAAAAAATTGGGGGGAAGTACAGGATAAAGAGCAATTTATCCTTCTGACAGGAGCCTTTTCCAAAAAGTTGATCTTTAAAAATGAACATTTTCCTATTTGTTTTTGATTTTTGAAGAAAAACATGCTCAGTTTAAAAACAATTTTTAAATAGAAATGTAAAATACATACAAAAAGCAGAAAAAAGAAAAGTCATATTTTAAAAAACGTTTTCTTTTAAAATAATTTTATTTATGAAAGAATTATAAAAGTAATAAAGAATGCTCTCATATGTACCCTTCACCCATCTTCCTTTAATGTTGACATCAGACATAATTATGGTAGCTTTATCAAAACTAAGAAATTATTAATATATCACTATTAACTACTGCATAGACTTTTTTTTTCATTAATATCCTCTTTTCTATTCCAGTGTCCAATCCAGGGTCCTACATTGGATTTAGTCACCCTATGTCCTCAGTTTCTTCAAGTTTATTGCAATTTGTCTGTCTTTCCTTGTCTTTTATGACCTTCACACTTTTGAAGACTAATGGTCAGGTATTTTGTAAAATGTCCCTCAATTTGAGTCTGTCTTGTGTTTCCTCCTGAATAGGCTGAGGTTATCAGTTTTCAGGAGAGTACCACGAAAGTGATGTACCTTTCTCATCACATCAGATTGGAGGGCTTATCATAGCCATACAACAGATTACTGGTGATTTTAACCTTGATCACATGGTTAATATGGTATTTGTCATTAAAATGTGTATTTTTCCCTTTCTATGATCTGTCCATTAGAAGCAAGTCACTAAGTTTAGTCACACTCAAAGGAAAAGAAATTGAGTTCTACCTGTTGGAGGGAGGTCTATCAAAGAATCTGGATTCCTGTTAAAAGCACCATAGTCATTAGTAAATCTGGTGGGAGATATTTTGAGGCTATGCAGTTATCCTCTTTCTCTTTTTTCTTTTCTGTTTTTTTTTTTTTTGAGACCGGGTCTTGCTCTGTCGCCCAAACCAGGGTGCAGTGGTGCAATCTTGGCTCATTGCAACCTGCGCCTCCTGGGTTCAAGCAATTCTCCTGCCTCAGCCTCCCGAGTAGCTGGGATTACAGGTGCCCGCAACCACATCCAGCTAATTTTTGTATTTTTAGTAAAGATGGGGTTTCACTACGTTGGCCAGGCTGGTCTTAAACTTCTGACCTCAGGTGATCCGCCCACCTCAGCCTCTCAAAGTGCTGGGATTATAGGCATGAGCCACTGTGCCTGGCCTATCCTCTTTTTCCTAAAAATTTTACCCATTGATTGTAGCATTCATCAATAGATCTTGCCTGTAGCAATCAACTGTTATATTGGTGATTTTCTATTTCCCACGTTCCTCTACATTTATTAATTGAAATTTTTCTGTAAGGAACTTTTTTACTCCTGCATTTATTTATTCAATCATTTATATCAGCATAGACTCATGGATATTTATTTTATTCTTGAATTATAATCCAATACTATGGTTATTTATTTTTTAATGCATTACTCAAATTGTTTCAGTTTTGGCCACTGAGTGTGTGTGTGTGTGTGTGTGTGTGCACGTGCATTTTTTGAGACGTGGTTTTGCCCTTTTGCCCAGGCTGGATTGCAGTGGCATGATCACAGCTCACTGTAGCCTCAAGCTCCTGGGCTCAAGCGATCCTCCCACCCCAGCCTCCTGTGTAGCTAGGACCATAAGCACATGCCACGATGCTCAGCTAATTAAAAAAATTTTTTTTGTAGAGATGGGGGTCTCACTATATTGCCCTGGCTACTCTTTAACTCCTGGGCTCAAGTGGTCCTTCTGCTTCAGCCTCCCAAAGTGCTGGGATTACAGGTGTGAGCCACTGCACAAGGCCTGAATATATATATTTGAGAAGCTTTGGAAGATCATCTTAGACTGAAGGGGTGGAACCTAGTGAGATCAAGGAATCAGTGTCAGGCTCTGCTATAAATGGCATAGGATGAGGGGAATGCAGAGGGTAGGGGGTAGTGAAAAACAGAGTTCAGGAGGCCAGTGCTGGAAAGGAGGCAGCAAACAGGGAAGTTGGTAGCTGTTACAAAGCACAGTAAGTAGTGAATCAGGGGATCATTAAAGGGAGGCCATCTAGTTTTTTGTTTTGGGTTTTGCTAAGTATGATATGAGGGAGTAATTAGCTTTATTCATTGCCTCTGAAATCTTTCTCCTTCCTGTAGGGGATATTTCTACCTGCAGTTATGATTAGGATTGAATTTGTATTGGTTTTTATTAAAGTTGCTTTGCACATTATAAGGCTTAATCCCAACAGAGACCAGAGCTCACTTGGGCTACAGGAAAAATAATTTGATTTCTGTGTGTTCATTTATTATCAGTAGATTGCTCTTTCCCATTCATTGAGGATCAGTGGGGTGTTGCTATCCTTCAGTGTTTAAAAAGGGCTCGCTTCCTGTTGTGCAGGCTTATTGTTGAATTGCATGCCAGATGTGGAGACTCTGTTGCTGAGTAAGTGCAGGAACTTGGGCAAGTCTTTTCTCTGAGGTTTTTTTTTTTTTCTTCAGCATTGAAATAGAAATAATTTGCCTACCTCTCAGGTTTGTTGTAAGAAATGAGTAAAATGACTGATTTTAAACAATTACCTAGCATGGTGCTTGGCCTATTGTAGGTATTCCGTAAATGCTGTGAGAATCAGACTAGAACTGAGAAGGTCCTTGAAGGATTGTCTAGTCTTTCCCTCTACCTGTGAACCAGTGAGTGGCCCCAGCCTTCAGGTTAAATGTTTTATATTTTCTTTTTGCATAGTTCCAGGCATGAAGACTCCACAACCATCTTCAGGAGTGGTAAAAGCATTTATTAAGAACCTCCTATATGTCAGTACTACATGACTTGTGTGCATTACAAAGATAAATAAAGTGTATCATGGGTACCAGTAAGTTTACAGTACTGTTAAGGGACACAGGTGCATAGACAGAATTAAAATGCAGCACATTAATACAAAGTAATGTGGGTAAAATATGGCAAATGAACTCTGTCAGACTCAGGAAAAGCTTCAGAGAGAAGGCAACATTTGAGCTGGACTCTTATCCCAAATAGTAGTTTTCCAGGAAAAGATGTGTGTGTGCATGCATGTGCTTATGCTGGTATGTATGTTTGAGGAGGAGAGGGAATAGACTAGTGGTAGTGGGGTTCAAGGTAGGATGAAGAGCACGTGCAAAGGCATAGAAGCATGAGAAAACATGGCATGTGCCAGGTGATGTAACTGAGGTGTTAGGTAAATAAATAGCTGGTGGGGACAGGCAAGTCACAGAGGGGAGGTAGGACATGGGACTGGAGAGTGGAGTTGGAGCCATCCTAAGGAATTAAGACTTTATCCTATTGAATAGGGAAGTTACACAATCTGATCTATGTTTTAGAAAATCACTTTTTCGACAACTTGAAAGATCAGTCAGTTGGGGGAGAGCTGGAAGTGGGGAATGTTACAGGTCAGGTGAGACAAGACAAGGGCTGGCATGAGGTTGTGAGTGTGGGGCTAGTGAGCAGTAGAGAGAGCCAGTACTTCTGAGGTATATGTTAAGACTTTGATCAAAGTAGGACTTTGATGGAAGAGAGAAAAGGTTAAGCCAAAGATGACTTTTGGGCACTGGAGCTACAGAGAGAAAACACATGCTCCCCTCACAGAATTTACCACCCTAATGATTAAACAGATGCACACAAACAAACTAACAAATAAAACCCCTACCAAAAACTGACCATATAATGTGTGCTTTGGGTGGTCAGTTAACCCTCTTGACTACTGATCCCATGTTGACTATGTACTAAGCGCTGTGGGAACATGGGAAAACAACATCTAAGTCTACCTGAGGGAGGAGAGGAAGGTTTCACAGAGGAGATGTGTGTTAGTCAGGGTTCTCTAGAGGGATAGGACTAATAGGATAGATGTACATGTGAGGGGTAGTTTACTAAGGAGTATTGACTCACATGATCACAAGGTGAAGTCCCACAATAGGCTGTCTGCAAGCTGAGAGCAAGAAAACCAGTCTGAGTCCCAAAACCTCAAAGGTTGGAAAGCCAACAGTGCAGCCTTCAGTCTGTGGCTGAGGGCCCAAGAGCCACTGTCTAACCACTGGTGTAAGTCCAAGAGTCCAAAAGCTGAAGAACTTGGAGCCCTATGTTCAAGGGCAGGAAGCATCCAGCATGGGAGAAAGATGAAGGCCAGAAGACTCAGCAAGTCTGTTCTTTCCACTTTTTTCTGCCTGCTTTATTCTAGCCTTGCTGGCAGCTGATTAGATGGTGCCCACCCAGACTGAGGGTGGGTCTGCCTCTCCTAGTCCACTGACTCATTAGTTAATCTTTGGCAGCACCCTCACAGACACACCCAGGAAAATACTTTGCATCCTTCAATCTAATCAAGTTGACAGTATTAACCATCACAAGTTGCCATCTGAGCTTCAACCAAAAAGGCGAATAGGTGGTTGCTAGGGAGAGAAGAGAGCAGTGGGCATTCATTCCATGGTGAGGGAGTAACATTTGCCTAGGCAAGAAAGTAATGGAAGGAGATGAATTGTAAAGGAATTAGCTGGGTTCCCCCATTAGATCGTAAGAAGGATGAAGTCAGGGGGCTGTGTCTCTCACTCGGTGTCATATCTCATCTGAGTGGTAGGAGAGAGAACAGGAGAAGCAAGCATGGAATGGTAAGCTGCTTTACATTGGGGAGAGGATGTAGAGACAATGAACCTGGATTGCTTTTTGTAAAAGCTGAGCAGGAAAAGGAAGGAATGAGAAAGAAGGCAGGTTTTGGGGGAAAATAAACTGATGTAAAAAATGAAATGGATTTGGAACAGTTCATTATAGTACTTTCTGGGATTCTTCTAGCTATTGATACAGAGAAATTTCCATTGTTACCTCATATTACATTTTACCACAAGAAAGACCCTTGGAAAATTTGGTTGGCTTGTAGACTGCTGTTGCTGCTGGTGGGCAGGGGCAGAGTAGTTTATCCAACTCTAGGCTGGCAGCTGTAATGTCAGTGCTCCTCCTCAGTTCCCTACCCAATCTGTTGAAACAGGGGTAATGGTAGGAGGGAGTGGGATTATTTTGGTGAATATCTAAGTAGTTTATCCCATTGTCTAAGGTAAATTATCACAATTTTTTTGATCTTTCACACTGGAGGTATTTCTCAACCTTTTATTTATTTAGACCATATCCTCCCTTTCCACTCCAATACTACCCATTTCCTATCTCAGCACTGGCCCCACCCCTACTGAAGTGTAGATATTTCAAGGAAAGGAGATACGATTTTTACTCCAAAGAAAAATCTTGAGAAGGATTTTTTTATCATTTCCCACAATTTATATTCTAGAAGTCCCAATTAGGAAGACTGCTTTTTTAGATGACAATTGACAACATGAACAGCAAATCATGGCAGCCACATTGGAGTCCCGGTCTGAATGTTTCTGCTTTATTTGTTGCTAACTGGGAGATTTAGGTTACCAGAGATGCTTTGATTCTGGAATCAGGCATGTAATTTATAAGAAAAGAGTTAATGATGAAATTATAGATAATAATAGAATCAGGGAATGGCTTAGAAGTTAGCTGGAACCTAGACCAACCCCCTTACTTTACATAAGAGGAAGCTGACACTCAAAAGAGTCTAAGCTGTGTGCCCGAGTTTGGTATATTGAAACAAGGTAGGCTCACACTGAGTCCCCACCTGGACTCCTTTACTGTTCAACAGATGCTACAGATGACAAGACACAGTGCCATATTCTCTAATTGCTTCCAGGGTTAGTCTTATCTCTTCCATGATTTTCTGAGCTACAGGATGGCAGTAACTGTCAAGTGAGTAATGTCTGGACAATAAAGTTACTTTATCTAATGATTAAGTCACAGGAGAAAAGGAAGAGAGATTCTCCAATTAGGAGTCTTTTGTAGCCTAGAATGCATTTCCACACTGTATCTTTATGCTGGGTCTCTCCCTTTTGTACAGCACTGATAGGAACACTTGCCATCCAAGGTGTCTGATGTCTCACCAGGACTTACTGACAACCCCAGGACCTGTCAAGCTTTCCTTTGAAACCGACCATATAATGTGTGATTTGGGTAGTCAGTTAACCCTCTTGATTACTGATCCCAGTTCTTTCCTATTTGTATAACCTCCTCTGCACAGCTTCTCCCTGCAGCCCTGGCCCCCAGGGACCCCATTCTCTCCTGTACCATAATCTCCCATGGATGCCACTCCTGGGCCACTTGTACCCTAGTTGACTGTCAGAAGGGCTTCTGGGCCACCAGGCCATCCTCCTGGTCAGCCTTTCTCCTGTTCTCTCAGCAGCTAGTCCAAACTTTGCCTCAAACCCCTCCCCATTACCTCACCTCCCCTCTTCTCCTGGAGGAAGACCATGCCCCCTACTTCACTGAGTAGCTTTTGATCATCGAGTGAGAACATCTCAGCTTCCTGGCTGGCCCAGACTTGCTAACCACCATTTTTACCTACTATATCATTCTGCCTTAGGGGACAGGTGTCCCTGTCCCGTTTACAGGTAGTCCACCTCTCTCCCCTTCCTGGCTTCCTTGCCCACTGGTCAAACCCTTCTCTACTCCCTGTATCTTCAAACCTCTCTTTCTGTTTATTAGTCCTGCCCCTTAGGGGGTAAACCCTCTCTTAGTCTCTCCCACTAAAATAAACATATAAGCAAAACCACACACATTAAACAGCAATCCATTATTCCTACTTTTCCCCCACTACCATTTCCTCTCTTTCCTACCCTTGCTTGTTTGCATCCCCTCCATGAAGAGAGCCACCTGTGCTCAGGCCCCATTCTATCAGTCCCCTATTTATCCTGTCGCTGCCCATTTGCAGTGACCTGATGCCTGATAGCCAGACTCCATTATTTTATTAGCTAACAAGTCCTCCTTCACTTAGAACACTACATTTGAACTGAGCTTCATGCTGAGGATTCCTGGGAGTTAATTCTTTGTGGAGCAGTCCCTCATGGAGTAGAAGTCTCCTCCAGATGGGTTCCCAGACTGTGTGCTGATAGCCTGTCTCCTGCACCACCCAGTGGCTGATAGTGACTCTGGGTGGGGTGGGTTGTGGGGGAAGGCTGTGATCCTTGGCAGATACTCTCTGACTTCAGTCCAAGGTCTTTAGAAAACCATTGTGAGAGTAAGACAATCTGTCCTGAGAACCAAGCCCTCTATGTTTTAGAATGTTGACTTTAACTGGCATTGCATATTTTATCTCTTGCTGTGCTTCTTTTCTAACTAGAGAGTAAAATCTTTCTCTCTTTATATTTGGATTTGAAAATGCTCTGTGTGTGTGTGTGTGTGTGTGTGTGTGTGTGTGTGTGTGTGTGTGTGGGTGTGTATTGGGGAGTAGTGGTGGAAAGTGGTATGGTCATCAAAGCTGTAAAAAGCATTTTCATTTATGTTTAGTATGTTTAGCCCAAAATATTAATTATGAAAATTGAGGTATTCAAATCTCAGACTTGTCCCCTCAGAGAAAGACAGACTTATGCAAGGTCATAGCATAGCTCAGAGGAGGCTGGGGGGAAATAAGTTCCAGGGCATACTCCAGCGTGTTTTATAAACCAGCCGATATCCCTCTTCGTGAAGCTCTGGAATAGGTTCTTGAAAAGGGCCTGCATGGTAGTCAAACACGAGGGCATTATAAAATTCCATGTTGCAGGCTGCTCCAATTCAGACCATGAATTATTCAGAAGTTGTTTTGGAAGCCCTTCTGGGAACAGTGGTCTACTCCCCTGGACTGGCTCCCATGAATGAGAGAGGCCCACCCACTTCTTCAGACTTGGCAGCTGGGGATTTCTTTCTTGCTCCACTAAGTCAACAAAACAACAAAGCCTCCAAAGCATAGATCAGTGTCGTCAGTTTGCCTCCTGGAGTCTTAATGCAGGGCTCAATAATTCATGCACTTCTACACCAGTGACTCAAAGCATGAGTTAAGAATATGAAGTGGTTAGAAGTGTGTGTGCTCGTAGAATTAAGTGGATGTCAACTCCATCTCCTTGCTTGTTTTTTAAAAATTATTAATTGTTCAGGAGCTAAGTCTGTGAACATAAGCATTATCAAATATTATTTATTTTGAAAAAGATCAGTTATTTCTTTTCACCTAGAATTAAAGTGAACAGATTTTTCTTTTTCTTTGTTATTATTAAAAGTTGACTACTGATTTCAATATCTATTTGTACATTTTTATTGTATTTTAAACAGGAATGGATTGCCATCAACTGCATTTTTATGATTCATATTTTCTCTTCAGTGACTACATCATCATTAGTATCCTGCTTACTGAGCCTTCCCTTTTGTTCTACTTAATCCAGCCTGTTTTCCTTCATAGACATGTGGAATGGAGACAGGGATTAATTCACACCTAGCTCAGTGAGGTATGCACTAGGGCCTTTTTTGGATTTCCTTTCCAATCTGACTTTCCAAGCCACTTAGCCGCTTCAATCTTTACTACTTTTCTTCTCTGCTATTTACTACTAAAAATAGTCTAACTTTACATCTCTACCAAGTCACAGTTTGGCCTATTATGAATGCCTCTGGAGACAGGAAACTCAGTGCCTCACAGACAACGCATTTATCTTCAGGTAGTTTTGACTGCTAAAAAGCCCAAACTTCTTGTTTTCTAATTTTCTTCTATTGGTGCTGCCAGGGTCATATAAAACATGTTTAATCTTTTTTCTAGAAATTTGAAGGCCCTTCATCCCTCATTTCTTTCCTCCCTCTCTCTCTCTCTCTCTCTCTCTCTCATCTCCATTTCTGGTTAACACTCTGTTAATCTTCCTGATTGCTTTTCTCTGAGGAGGCAGGAGCTTAACACATGGTACCTAGAACTGAACATAATCCATTGCAGGCAAGGGAGGACTATCCTCCCGTTTCATCTTTATGTTGTACCTTTAAGATCATATCAGCCTATTTCATTAATTCAGCAGTTATTTATTAATTATGTCTCAGGTGGTGGACATTGTACTGGGTGCTGGGAGTATGTGTAAGTGTGATCACAGAACAAACAGACTACCAGAGTGAGAGACCAAAAATTGTTAAATGTAAAATATGATGAGTATTAGTCTAGGAGAAGTGCAGAGTGATGTGGGCGTACACAGCAGCAGGACATTTCCTAACTAAAGGGTTGGGGAGGGCCTCCCAAAGGAAGTTACTTTAAAGGAGTTAGGCAGGAGATTGGGGGGGATGCTAGAGGTAGAGGTGGGGGAAGGAGGAACATGCACGAACATATGTAAAGGCCTAAAGGTGAGAAAGGAACTGAATACAGTACAGTCTGACTGAAGATTAGACTGCAAATAGAGGGCAGAGATGAAGTTGAATAGGTAGGCTGTGCTCAAACCGTGGACCCCTTACAAGCTAATTATTTAACATGTATTTGAGCACCTACTATGTACTAGGTGCTATTATAGGCCCTGGGGTTTTGGTAGTTATCAAATAAGACCAAAATAAAACCAAATAATCCCTGTCCTCTTGGAACTTATAGTTTAGTGGATATTAAGAAGTGAAAAAAAAAATGCTGAACAAATGTGGGCTTTACTCTAAGGACAGGAATAAGCCACTGAAAGGGTTAAGTGGGGGAGTGATGTGGTTAGAATCATACTCTTTAAAGTTAGGCATATCACCCAATGGAGGCACTTTTGAGAATGAACAGGCTTTATTCTGGGACAACAGGCATAAACTGGGCAAATCAGGAAAGATGGGCACTCTTTTCAAATGTGGTTAAAAACCAGAAGGAAGCAAGACTGGAGGCAGAGATTGGCCATTGCAGGGACCCAGATGAAAGATAGCCAGGACTGCTACCAAGATATGTAGTGAGGTGGAGGGAAGTGAATGGATCTGAGAAGCGCTTAGAGGAAAGATCTGTTGTTCACAATAGACAAGGGACAATTAATATGGTGTGGCACCAAAAAAGCCTCCTTTCAGACTGATAAAGACCCAGAAACCAGTAACTGTTAGACAAAGTCATTAGATCTGTTACAGGTTTCCTGTTGTCCATTACCTTGTCCACATCTCAATCAACTTAGTTAAAATCTTTGATGAAATTTAGATAGGTATACATATGGATTACATTTTCTAAACTGTTAATTTGCAAACTTGTTAAAAACAAAGAAGTAGGAGGAAGTTAGCCTGACACAACTTATTCACAGTGATCATACCTGGATCACTGTTTTCTTCCAAGTGCTGGCTTATGGTTAGTGCATAGTACTTTTATTAAATTAATTTAAAGAATATTTTCCTCAACAGGTGAAGGAGAAAACAATCCATTTCAAGCACTGAGTTTATTCCTTTAGCGATTGGCTTGCTCCAAATATAAATAACAGTTCTTTTCATTGTTCTCCATGATTTAAACAAAACAAAATGTGTAAGTTCCCTTTAAATCATAACCTCCTTGGGAGGCCAAGGTGGGTGGATCACCTGAGGTCAGGAGTTTGAGAACAGCCTGGCCAACATGGTGAAACCATATCTCTACTAAAAGTACAAAAATTAGCTGGGCATGGTGGCAGAATCCTGTAATCCCAGCTACTTGGGAGGCTGAGGCAGGAGAATAGCTTGAACCCGGGAGGCAGAGGTTGCAGTGAGCTGAGACTGTGCCATTGCACTCCAGCCTAGGCAAAAAGAGAGAAACTCCGTCTCAAAAAGAAAAAAAAAAGTTATAACCTCCTAGAGCAGCTTAACATGGGGTCATTACATGACCATTGTTATTATTATTATTATTATTATTATTATTACTACTATTTTTGAGATGGAGTCTCACTCTGTTGCCCAGGCTGGAGTGCAGTGGCCAGATCTCAGCTCACTGCAAGCTCTGCCTCCCGGGTTTACGCCATTCTCCTGCCTCAGCCTCTTGAGTAGCTGGGACTACAGTTGCTCGCCACCACGCCCGGCTAGTTTTTTTGTACTTTTTTTTAGTAGAGACGGTGTTTCACCATGTTAGCCAGGATGGTCTCGATATCCTGACCTCGTGATCCGCCCGTCTTGGCCTCCCAAAGTGCTGGGATTACAAGCTTGAGCCACCGCGCCCGGCCTACGTGACCATTATTTCTAAGTCAGTATGTTGTGTTCCACTTTGGCCATATGATGCTTGGCATTTGCAGGACAGGGTCAAAGGTTCTGAAACACCTGCCATCTGTCAGGAGGAGACTTGGTACAAGACAGAAAGACTGTCAACAAATTAGCACAAACCAGAAACTGCTGCTGGAAAAGAAGTTTAGTGGTTTCCCTAACGGGAGTAGCATCACCTTCACACAGAAGGGAGAAGCTTTCTTGGTCCTTAGCCACCATCAGTTTGTGCCTTACAAAGACGGTGCTATTGATCTGATGGTGTTCTAGGTTCTTAAGAGGAATGCTTATAAAAATGGTTGCTGAATGTCAAGTGCTATTTAAATGCTTAATTACCAGAAGTGAACACAAATAATGACGGATTCATTATTTGATTCCCTACAAACCAGAACTGTTGTTCTGATATGTGACCATTAGCAGAGCTCTGCAGTGTCTTTTATTGCACAATTCTGAGTCTTAGCCATTAATAACTTATTAATTGATCAGAGAAGAAACCAATGGCTCTGTTAGTGCTGGTGAAATGGAAGAAAGACTGAGTAACTTGCATAAAATAAATCTTTTACACGCTGTAAACAATAGAGTGGTGGTAAGTTCTCTTAAAGCTAAAAAAATTACTGTTACGAAGGCTCTGAAAATGGAAACAAATGAGAAAGTGATTAAAGATCTTTTTGGGGTTAGTATGTTTTAGTTTTGCTGGCATGAAAAGACTTGGACAGATTTTAGTACTGGAGAGACCTGCCTTATTCGTTGTATATCCCATTCATGATTGCTCTTTCCTTAGGTAAGAGGAAGAGGAGTGACTCATTAGGACTCCTGGTTTTAATTTCAGTAGATCCCTGAAGGTGCATAACTGAGTCAACAAATCATCCTTTTTAAACTCACTCTGGTTGATTTCTTTTGAGGGATGTTATTTGTTAGTTTAAATAGTAATACTGAGAAGTAGAGGAATATATATTAAACTGTGGCAAGAGAACTTCAGAAACATGAAAATTAACTAAGTCCTAAAAATAAATTCTTGTCTTGTTTTCTATGACTGATAAAACATCATAAGTAAGACATATGCACCATAACCCCAGCCCCTAATGAATATACATGGATTTTGTAGAGCCAGAACACACATATGTAAAAAGTCACCTTAAAATCTTTCTGAGAAAAGGATAGGTAAATAAATGTACACATGAAGACTACTATTTGTTTTTATGTAAGTGTTAACATGTTTGTATATTTGGGAGGCCAAGGTAGGAGGATCACTTGAGACCAAGAGTTCAAGACTAGCCTGGGCAACATAGTGAGACTTCCGTCTCTGCAAAACAAAAACAAAACAAAGCAAAACAAAACAAAACAAAACAAAAAAACACAAAAGAATCAACTGGGCGTGGGGGTGCTCACCTGTAGTCCTAGCTACTCAGCAGGCTGAAGCTGAGGGATTTCTTGAGCCCAGAAGTTTGAGGCTGTGGAGTTATGATCATTGCACTCCAACCTGGGTGACAGAGCAAGACCCTGTTTCTAAATAAAATAAAATGATTGTATAAAAATTGGTGACATTGGTCTGCAGTAGAGGGAAAAATCATGGGGAGTTGAAATAGGTGAGGAAAGCTTCATGAGAACAGTGGAATTAACTGTTGTTTTTTGAAGAATGAACTGATAAGAGGAAATTAGAAAGAGGCAGGATACTTCAAATGTGGAGAATAGAAGGAACCTTTGACTCCAGGTGTAGTGGGGTGGAGTGGAAGCTCCCTAGGCAAGCTACTTACCTGATTTGAAGGATGGTTTCCTCATCTGCAAGATATGCAGATTATTACTCTTTCACTCCTATTTCTCTTTCTCTCTCTACTTCTCTTTTCTTTCTTCTGTCCTTCTCCCTCTTCCTTCATTCTCTCCTTCCTTCCTTTTCTTTTTTTCCCTACACATATTTACTGAGTACCTACTTTATTCCTTCATTGTACTGTGCCCTGGGGATATAGAATACCCCTATAAGGGTCAGGGACTTGTAGAGGAGATGAACAAATAAATTGCTGTACAGAAGGATGCACATGGTCCTGAGGAGGCTAGCTTGAGGAAGGAGTGGCTATCAGGATGGGAACTGGGGAAGACTTGTTACACAAATCAAAATTGTAACTACTTTGTAAACACTAAGTGTTTATTCATGTAACATTTTTTTCTTTTACTTTTGATGCATTTTTTGTGGACTTATGTGACTCTTCTGTAAAGGAGTTCTGACTCACTATTTAAGATTTTTTTATAAAGAAATACACCATTAGCAGGCTGAGGAGGGGATGTTTTAGTTTAGTGAAACTTGGACCAATGTCAATTTAATGGATCAGATGTAGTGTTTGTAATGGGTAAGAAGTACTAGTCATCCAAATCAAATGGCCATAACAATGAACTCTGAAAACAGTTATATATATTTTTTAACAGAGAAAAGCTTCTTTATAGTAATATACTTCTTTAAGATCACATATATATTTTTTTTTTTTTTTTTTTTTTAATTTTTGGAAGCTAGGCACAAAGTAGAGGAACTGGCAAGATTCAGATTTTTGGAATCAAGCATTGAATTATTAATTGGCAATAATTTTTCTGAAAACACTAGGAGGAGGAATTAGGAACCCCACAAGGAAAATAACATTACCTTTGAAGAATGAATGGTGTATTCAGTTTAACCTCTATATCTTTTTGTTACTCTGTGTGTGTGTGTGTGTGTGTATTCACATGTGCTTGTGTGTCTGAGAGAGAGAGGAGAGAAAGAAAAAGAAAGAGAGAGAGCAAGCATTATGGGATTTGGGTAGTGTTGGAAACTTTCTTTTGAGAATACTGAGAATGATTGGGGGAAACTAAGTGAGTGGTTGAAGTGCTATTGCTAATTGTTGCTTGTTTTAGGAAAAGATGATGTTAGACACAATCCTTGGTAGAAATTTTGAGAGAATTTTCAATGTTTCAGAGTCTGATGGTTCTAGCTCTTTGTAATATAAATTTCATTTCAAAATTTATGGCTTTTTTTGGGGGGGAGGTATAAGCGTAACTGCCTACGGGATTCACCTTGCCTGCTGCCTAGACAGAGCCGATTCATCAGGACAGGGGAACTGCAATAGAAGAAGAGTAATTCACACAGAGCCGGCTGTGCGGGGAGACCGGTTTTATTATTACTCAAATCAGTCTCCCCGAGCATTTGGGAAGCAGAGTTTTTAAGGATAACTCGGGTGGGGGAAGCCCGTGTTCCAGGAGAGCCGATTGGTCAGAGATGAAATCATAGGGAGTCAGAGCTCTCTTCTTGTGCTGAGTCAGTTGCTGGGTGGGGGTCCAGAAGATCAGATGAGCCAGTTTATTGATCTGGGTGGTGCCAGCTGATCCATCAAGTGCAGGGTCTGCAAAACATCTCAAGCACTGATCTTAGGAGCAGTTTAGGGAGGGTTGGAATCTTGTAGCCTCCAGCTGCATGACTCCTAAACCACAATTTTTAATCTTCTGGCTAATGTTAGTCCTACAAAGGCAATCTAGTCCCCAGGCAAGAAGGAGGTCTGCTTTGGGAAAGGGCTGTTACTATCTTTGAACTATAAACTAAGTTTCTCCCAAAGTTAGTTCAGCCTATGCCCAGGAATGAACAAGGACAGCTTGGAGGTTAGAAGCAAGATGGAGTTAGTTAAGTTAGATCTCTTTCACTGTCTGTCATAATTTTGCAAAGGCGGTTTCATAAGGTCATTTTTAGCACTTCTAGAAATAGACCAAGCATTAGCTAATTGTCAGTGAGCTTCTCCTCACATGTAAAAGTCTTTATAGGAAGAAAAACCCTTGCTCCATAATTATAGAAGACAGATTTGAAATGTCTGTAACCCATTTGGATTAAATACACCAGCTGATATACTTATCCCTGGTTAAAGATGAGGGATAGTGAAAACCCCTGGCATATGGAACAGAGGACAGACAGATTGCCACTGAGCAAAGTAAAAAAGCCCAGAGACAGCAACTTAAACTTTGCATAAGGACTAGCATACTTCTTAGTCTGGTGTTCAGTTTAATTCAGAGACATATATTGAGGACCTAGAATGTGTTGGGACTATGCTGGGTATTGTGTATACAAAGACTGGGAGATACTCATCAAAGAGCAGCTAGTGCAGTTGGGAAAAATACATACGTAAGTATTAATCACAGCTCAACACAGCAAGTGCTACAATGCAATTAAGAGAGAGAGAGAGAGAGAGAGAGAGAGAGAGAATGAATATCAATCGGTTAACTTTGTCCAGGGAGTCATCCCAGAGGAGATACTGCTGTTGTTAAAAATGATTAGACATTTGCCAGACAGAAAAATAATGAAGGCTCTTCCAGGCAAAGATAGAAGGATGACAAAGCCTTAGCCACAAAGGAGTCTATAAGGCATTAAGGGGGTGTCGATTCATTCCATTTGGTTAGAACATAGGGTCAAATCAGTAGGAGAATGGAAGGCTGGAGTGGTAAATTGGAGCCAAGTTGTGAAGGGTTCACCTAAGATATTTGGATGCTACCCTGTAGATGACCCAGAGCCTTTATAGTTTTACTCCTTCTTCCCCAACATTTTATTATGGACAGTTTTAAAGTATAGATTTTATTTTTAAATAAAATGGAAAGACTTCTACAATCAGTACTAGTATAACTACCATTAGATTGTACTATTAACATTTTGCTATACTTGTTTAATCACCTATCTATCCCTTTATAATTCATCAATTCATTTTATTTTTTATACATTTGAAAACAAATTATAGGTTTCAGTTCATTCCTCTCTAAATACTTCAGCATGACTATCGTTAACTAGTGTTTATTGTTTGTTTAAGATATTTGATATAAAAATTGTAATCTTAATAGGTTTTAAGATATGAAAATAAGATAATCAATTTTGTATTTAAGAAACGTCATACTGTGGAGAATCAATTGGAAGAGTGAAACAAATTAGAAACCTATTTCATAAATCTAAATGAGAGACTCTAAGAGTGTGATGAGAGCCTGTAGTAGGAATGAAATAGCACTGATTAATTCAATAATCTGGAAATTGAATCGGTGGATCAGTTGATCACCCGAATGTGGGGAGGGAAGTAGTGGAAGCAAAGGCAGGGTTGGGAGAGTAGAAAAAGTGAAAATTGAATTCAGGGTTCTCTAGCCTTAACGACTGGGTGTTTGATAATGGGACATGTAATATAGAAGGGAAAAGAAATATGGAAGTACACTGTAACAGAAGATACTATGTGCAGTTTTGAACATGATGAGCTCAAAGTACCTGTAGGACATTTCAGGTCCACATGTTCAGGTGTTGTTTGGAAGTACTCTCTAGAATTTTAGAGAAATATCAGGGCTGGGTTTGTAGATATGGAGTGTATCAGGCTAGGGAATTGAAGCTATCACTAAAGAAGAACATTTAGAGTAAGCAAAACAAAAAAAAGGTGGCTAAAGGAATTCTAAGGAAAGCCTATATTTAAGGAACCTGAAGAAAATGCTGTGTCAGGGAGGCAGAGGGGAATATTCAGAAGGCAGGAAAGGGAATTGCCCCAGATGGAAAGATAGATAACATTTATTATTTGTCAGGTATGATAAGTAGTTTATGTTCATGGGCTCATCGAATCCTTCCTCATAACAACCCTATTTTATAGATGTGGAAATAAGGAAACTCAGGGAAAGAAAAGTAATTTGCTGAAGGTCTTAAGAATAGTAAGTGAGTGGCAGAGCAGTTTTTGAGCCAAAGTCATTCAGACTTGCCTTAACATAGTGGCTAAGGAAGGGGAGTTTCCAGGAGAGCATAGTCAGCAGGTCATAGTCATCTGTGATCTGACTCTAACCTACCTTTCCAACTTTGTCTTCTTCACTAACTTAAGACTGGTCAATTTAAAATGCTCCGTATTTTCTGCACAAGCTCAAACTCTACTAGGACTTCCAAAGTATTTTGTAAATCACTAGTTCCATGAGATGCTCTGAAAAAAAGGGTCCTATAGTCAAATGAGTTTAAGAAATGTTGCCAACTCTACTATCCTCTTGGAAATTTGCAAGTTAAATTAGCTCATCAAAGGTATTGGGAAGTCCGGGGGCGGAGCAAGATGGCCGAATAGGAACAGCTCCAGTCTCCAACTCCCAGCGCGAGCGACACAGAAGACCGGTGATTTCTGCATTTTCAACTGAGGTACTGGGGTCATCTCACTAGGGAGTGCTGGACGATCGGTGCTGGTCAGCTGCTGCAGCCTGACCAGCGAGAGCTGAAGCAGGGCGAGGCATCGCCTCACCTGGAAAGTGCAAGGGGGAAGGGAATCCCTTTTCCTAGCCAGGGGAACTGAGACACACAACACCTGGAAAATCGGGTAACTCCCACCCCAATACTGCGCTTTAAGCCAACTGGCACACCAGGAGAATATATCCCACACCTGGCCAGGAGGGTCCCACGACCACGGAGCCTCCCTCATTGCTAACACAGCAGTCTGCGGGGATCTAACCGTGAGGCAGCAGCGAGGCTGGGGGAGGGGCGCCCGCCATTGCTGGGGCTTAAGTAGGTAAACAAAGCCGCTGGGAAGCTCGAACTGGGTGGAGCTCACAGCAACTCAAGGAAACCTGCCTGTCTGTGTAGACTCCACCTCTGGGGACAGGGCACAACAGGGGAAGCAGCAGAGGCCTGTGCAGACGCGAACGACTCTGTCTGACGGCTTTGAAGAGAGCAGTGGATCTCCCAACACGGAGGTTGAGATCTAAGAACGGACAGACTGCCTGCTCAAGTGGGTCCCTCACCCCTGAGTAGCCTAACTGGGAGACATCCCCCACGAGGGGCAGTCTGACACCCCACACCTCACAGGGTGGAGTACACCCCTGAGAGGAAGCTTCCAAAGGAAGAATCAGACAGGTACACTCGCTGTTCAGCAATATTCTATCTTCTGCAGCCTCTGCTGCTGATACCCAGGCAAACAGGGTCTGGAGTGAACCTCAAGCAATCTCCAACAGACCTATAGCTGAGGGTCCTGACTGTCAGAAGGAAAACTATCAAACAGGAAGGACACCTATACCAAAACCCCATCAGTATGTCACCATCATCAAAGACCAGAGACAGATAAAACCACAAAGATGGGGAAAAAGCAGGGCAGAAAAGCTGGAAATTCAAAAAATAAGAGCGCATCTCCCCCTGCAAAGGAGCGCAGCCCATTGCCAGCGACGGATCGAAGCTGGTCAGAGAATGACTTTGAGGAGATGAGAGAAGAAGGCTTCAGTCTATCAAACTTCTCAGAGCTAAAGGAGGAGTTACGTACCCAGTGCAAATAAACTAAAAATCTTGAAAAAAGAGTGGAAGAATTGACAGCTAGACTAATTAATGCAGAGAAGGTCATAAACGAAATGAGAGAGATGAAAACCATGACACGAGAAATACGTGACAAATGCACAAGCTTCAGTAACCGACTCGATCAACTGGAAGAAAGAGTATCAGCGATTGAGGATCAAATGAATGAAATGAAGCGAGAAGAGAAACCAAAAGAAAAAAGAAGAAAAAGAAATGAACAAAGCCTGGAAGAAGTATGGGATTATGTAAAAAGACCAAATCTACGTCTGATTGGGGTGCCTGAAAGTGAGGGGGAAAATGGAACCAAGTTGGAAAACACTCTTCAGGATATCATCCAGGAGAACTTCCCCAACCTAGTAGGGCATGCCAACATTCAAATTCAGGAAATACAGAGAACACCACAAAGATACTCCTCGAGAAGAGCAACTCCAAGACACATAATTGCCAGATTCACCAAAGTTGAAATGAAGGAAAAAAATCTTAAGGGCAGCCAGAGAGAAAGGTCGGGTTACCCACAAAGGGAAGCCCATCAGACTAACAGCAGATCTCTCAGCAGAAACTCTACAAGCCAGAAGAGAGTGGGGGCCAATATTCAACGTTCTTAAAGAAAAGAATTTTAAGCCCAGAATTTCATATCCAGCCAAACTAAGTTTCATAAGTGAAGGAGAAATAAAATCCTTTACAGATAAGCAAATGCTTAGAGATTTTGTCACCACCAGGCCCGCCTTACAAGAGACCCTGAAGGAAGCCATAAACATGGAAAGGAACAACCGGTACCAGCCATTGCAAAAACATGCCAAAATGTAAAGACCATCGAGGCTAGGAAGAAACTGCATCAACTAACGAGCAAAATAACCAGTTAATATCATAATGGCAGGATCAAGTTCACACATAACAATATTAACCTTAAATGTTAATGGACTAAATGCTCCAATTAAAAGACACAGACTGGCAAACTGGATAAAGAGTCAAGACCCATCAGTCTGCTGTATTCAGGAGACCCATCTCACATGCAGAGACATACATAGGCTCAAAATAAAGGGATGGAGGAAGATCTACCAAGCAAATGGAGAACACAAAAAAGCAGGGGTTGCAATCCTAGTCTCTGATAAAACAGACTTTAAACCATCAAAGATCAAAAGAGACAAAGAAGGCCATTACATAATGGTAAAGGGATCAATTCAACAGGAAGAGCTAACTATCCTAAATATATATGCACCCAATACAGGAGCACCCAGATTCATAAAGCAAGTCCTTAGAGACTTACAAAGGGACTTAGACTCCCATACAATAATAATGGGAGACTTCAACACTCCACTGTCAACATTAGACAGATCAACGAGACAGAAAGTTAACAAGGATATCCAGGAATTGAACTTATCTCTGCACCAAGCGGACCTAATAGACATCTATAGAACTCTCCACCCCAAATCAACAGAATATACATTCTTCTCAGCACCACATCGCACTTATTCCAAAATTGACCGCATAATTGGAAGTAAAGCACTCCTCAGCAAATGGAAAAGAACAGAAATTATAACAAACTGTCTCTCAGACCACAGTGCAATCAAACTAGAACTCAGGACTAAGAAACTCAATCAAAACCGCTCAACTACATGGAAACTGAACAACCTGCTCCTGAATGACTACTGGGTACATAACGAAATGAAGGCAGAAATAAAGATGTTCTTTGAAACCAATGAGAACAAAGATACAACATACCAGAATCTCTGGGACACATTTAAAGCAGTGTGTAGAGGGAAATTTATAGCACTAAATGCCCACAAGAGAAAGCAGGAAAGATCTAAAATTGACACTCTAACATCACAATTCAAAGAACTAGAGAGGCAAGAGCAAACACATTCAAAAGCTAGCAGAAGGCAAGAAATAACTAAGATCAGAGCAGAACTGAAGGAGACAGAGACACAAAAAACCCTCCAAAAAATCAATGAATCCAGGAGTTGGTTTTTTGAAAAGGTCAACAAAATTGACAGACCGTTAGCAAGACTAATGAAGAAAAGAGAGAGGAATCAAATAGACGCAATAAAAAATGATAAAGGGGATATCACCACCGACCCCACAGAAATACAAACTGCCATCAGAGAATACTATAAACACCTCTACGCAAATCAACTAGAAAATCTAGAAGAAATGGATAATTTCCTGGACACTTACACTCTTCCAAGACTAAACCAGGAAGAAGTTGAATCCCTGAATAGACCAATAGTAGGCTCTGAAATTGAGGCAACAATTAATAGCCTACCCACCAAAAAAAGTCCAGGACCAGATGGATTCACAGCTGAATTCTACCAGAGGTACAAGGAGGAGCTGGTACCATTCCTTCTGAAACTATTCCAATCAATAGAAAAAGAGGGAATCCTCCCTAACTCATTTTATGAGGCCAACATCATCCTGATACCAAAGCCTGGCAGAGACACAACAAAAAAAGAGAATTTTAGACCAATATCCCTGATGAACATCGATGCAAAAATTCTCAATAAAATACTGGCAAACCGGATTCAGCAGCACATCAAAAAGCTTATCCACCATGATCAAGTGGGCTTCATCCCTGGGATGCAAGGCTGGTTCAACATTCGCAAATCAATAAACGTAATCCAGCATATAAACAGAACCAAAGACAAGAACCACATGATTATCTCAATAGATGCAGAAAAGGCTTTTGACAAAATTCAACAGCCCTTCATGCTAAAAACGCTCAATGAATCCGGTATTGATGGAACGTACCTCAAAACAATAAGAGCTATTTATGACAAACCCACAGCTAATATCATACTGAGTGGGCAAAAACTGGAAAAATTCCCTTTGAAAACTGGCACAAGACAGGGATGCCCTCTCTCACCATTCCTATTCAACATAGTGTTGGAAGTTCTGGCTAGGGCAATCAGGCAAGAGAAAGAAATCAAGGGTATCCAGTTAGGAAAAGAAGAAGTCAAATTGTCCCTGTTTGCAGATGACATGATTGTATATTTAGAAAACCCCATTGTCTCAGCCCAAAATCTCCTTAAGCTGATAAGCAACTTCAGCAAAGTCTCAGGATACAAAATTAATGTGCAAAAGTCACAAGCATTCTTATACACCAGTAACAGACAAGCAGAGAGCCAAATCAGGAATGAACTTCCATTCACAATTGCTTCAAAGAGAATCAAATACCTAGGAATCCAACTTACAAGGGATGTAAAGGACCTCTTCAAGGAGAACTACAAACCACTGCTCAGTGAAATAAAAGAGGACACAAACAAATGGAAGAACATACCATGCTCATGGATAGGAAGAATCAATATCATGAAAATGGCCATACTGCCCAAGGTAATTTATAGATTCAATGCCATCCCCATCAAGCTACCAATGACTTTCTTCACAGAATTGGAAAAAACGGCTTTAAAGTTCATATGGAACCAAAAAAGAGCCCGCATTGCCAAGACAATCCTAAGTCAAAAGGACAAAGCTGGAGGCGTCACGCTACCTGACTTCAAACTATACTACAAGGCTACAGTAACCAAAACAGCATGGTACTGGTACCAAAACAGAGATGTAGACCAATGGAACAGAACAGAGTCCTCGGAAATAATACCACACATCTACAGCCATCTGATCTTTGACAAACCTGAGAGAAACAAGAAAAGGTGAAAGGATTCCCTATTTAATAAATGGTGCTGGGAAAATTGGCTAGCCATAAGTAGAAAGCTGAAACTGGATCCTTTCCTTACTCCTTATACGAAGATTAATTCAAGATGGATTAGAGACTTAAATGTTAGACCTAATACCATAAAAACCCTAGAAGAAAATCTAGGTAGTACCATTCAGGACATAGGCATGGGCAAGGACTTCATGTCTAAAACACCAAAAGCAACGGCAGCAAAAGCCAAAATTGACAAATGGGATCTAATTAACCTAAAGAGCTTCTGCACAGCAAAAGAAACTACCATCAGAGTGAACAGGCAACCTACAGAATGGGAGAAAATTTTTGCAACCTACTCATCTGACAAAGGGCTAATATCCAGAATCTACAAAGAACTCAAACAAATTTACAAGAAAAAAACAACCCCATCAAAAAGTGGGCAAAGGATATGAACAGACATTTCTCAAAAGAAGACATTCATACAGCCAACAGACACATGAAAAAATGCTCATCATCACTCGCCATCAGAGAAATGCAAATCAAAACCACAATGAGATACCATCTCACACCAGTTAGAATGGCAATCATTAAAAAATCAGGAAACAACAGGTGTTGGAGAGGATGTGGAGAAATAGGAACACTTTTACACAGTTGGTGGGATTGTAAACTAGTTCAACCATTATGGAAAACAGTATGGCAATTCCTCAAGGATCTAGAACTAGATGTACCATATGACCCAGCCATCCCACTACTGGGTATATACCCAAAGGATTATAAATTATTCTACTACAAAGACACATGCACACGTATGTTTATTGCGGCACTATTCACAATAGCAAAGACTTGGAATCAACCCAAATGTCCATCTGTGACAGACTGGATTAAGAAAATGTGGCACATATACACCATGGAATACTATGCAGCCATAAGAAAGGATGAGTTTGCGTCCTTTGTAGGGACATGGATGCAGCTGGAAACCATCATTCTTAGCAAACTATCACAAGAAGAGAAAACGAAACACCGCATGTTCTCACTCATAGGTGGGAACTGAACAATGAGGAAACTTGGACTCGGGAAGGGGAACATCACACACTGGGGCATATCATGGGGAGGGGGGAGCGGGGAGGAATTGCATTGGGGAGTTATACATGATATAAATGATGACTTGATGGGTGCTGACGAGTTGAGGGGTTCAGCACACCAACATGGCACAAGTATACATATGTAACAAACCTGCACGTTATGCACATGTACCCTAGAACTTAAAGTATAAAAAAAAAAAAGTATATAGCACAAATATAAGAAACAAAGTAGTATACAGATATATTAGGTAGTTAATAGAAATTTTTTTTTGCGTTGGTGATGTTTGAGGTATTGTCAGCTCTTAAAACTTGTGATTTTTTTTCTAAATGCATTTTTTTATTCAAAATAAATATGCATTATTTTACCAAAAAAAAAAAAAAAAAGGTATTGGGAAGTCCTACAGTAAAGAACCTATTCTAACTTGTCTACCAAGTGTTTCCCAAAGTTATTTGAACTTATTTGACCTTGGGGCACCCCCCACTCCCTTAGAAAATCTATAGACTTCCCCTCAGAACTAGGGATCTGAAACACTTCAGTGAAAATTAGTTTTTACTTTAGTTGCTTTTAAGTGAGATATAATAAGCTTTATCTGTGTCTTATTCCTGATGGCCATAGAATACATTCTCCCCTGCAATATCGTTATTTGTGCCCTGTAGTAGCCCTTCTGTGGCCCCAGGAAAATGGAGTCTACATCTGTTTCATTTCGGGTTCTTACATAGGACCTATTGCAGTGCCTTTCATATAATAAATGTTCAGTCAGTGTCTATTGAATGAATAAACAAAATGAATAAAACACAGAGAAAATTAGTACTTTTTCTTTTAAATAAAACTAAGTTCTCTATTAAAACCAGATAAAAGAACTATCTGTTTCAAAATGTGGATGTAAATTTATATTCAAACCAGGCTTTCATTTGAGAATAAGGAGGGTATATGTTTGCAGTTTCTTCTTTTCTTTTCTTTTATTTTTTTTGAGACAGAGTATCACTCTGACACCCAGGCTGGAGTGCAGTGGCACGATCTCAGCTCATTACAACCTCCGCCTCCTGGGTTCAAGCGATTCTCCTTCCTCAGCCTCCCGAGTAGCTGGGATTATAGGTACCCACCATCATGCCTAGCAAATTTTTGTATTTTTAGTAGAGATGGGGTTTCACCATGTTGGTCGGGCTGGTCTTACTCCTGACGGCATGTGATCTGCTCACCTCAGCCTCCCAAAGTGCTAGGATTACCGGCGTGAGCCACCGCGCCCAGCCTGCAGTTTTTGTTTTCATTTGAACTGTTTGCTTTTGGGTTTAGTTGAGGAGTAAACTGAGGAAGGCAGCATTTTGGTTATTTCTGTCATGACCGCATATGGTATATACCAGTAGGTCCTGGAAACATCACTTTTCCTAAGTGGTTCTGGTCTTTTCTTACAATTTAAAGTCAGACTTGGATTTCCTAAGGAAATCCGTGCCTATACGTACCCTTTGAACATTTCTTGCTGGTTTGATGCAATTATTTCTCTTGTTCATTCTAGCTTACTATTGGCAGCAGTTCCACTAGTTTCATTATTTCAATTGTGAGACCTTATATAGAATTTAGTCAAATGTGATGTTGTGTCTGATCTTTCTCTCCTTTGAATTGTATAACACATTCAGCCATGCCCTCTTTTGTTTTCCCCATAAGAATAGAAAAGAGCCTTCTCTAACTCCCTCCCACATTTTTTTTCTTTTTGCATCATGTGGCTTATCACTCCCATGTATGGTTAAGTCATGTAGAAATGTGCATATATGTACGTGCATGAGAGAGAGAGAGAGAAGCCAGGGTGTCATGCTGAGAGAAAGGCCAGCTATGAGTACAATCACAGGAGCATGGAGATTCCTAGAAAAGGGCTGCCCATTCGGGTAAAAATCACTGCTTTCCTCCTACACAGACATCAGCCCCACCTGTGTTCAAGTTTCATTTGACTATTTGTTAGCTGGGTGTCCTACTTCTGGAGAACACCAGAATCCTTGTGAGTTCAGAGGGCTCTGTAGGAGTTTTATTAACTTACAATACTTGTTTAAGAGCCCCTGATTAATCATAATTACTATTTTAGAATGAGTCTGAGATTTTTTATGGAGAAGATAAACTGTACTTGGAATATATTTTCTTGTTTTCAGAGTCTCTTCAGTGCCATGAAGAGTAAGTTATTTGAATTTGCATATGTTAAAGTGGTAGTGGTGGTATATTGACAATTATCATGCAGAGAGGCAGTAGACATGGTGAACACTAATACTGAAAATTCTAAACTTATATTAAATTATTTGCATTTGGGGAGAGAAAGAGAGTCTTGAGAATCAGATCTGGCTGTGTATACTAAAAGAACATTATACTCTAAAGAGTAAATCTCAAAATTTTTCCTAGTGACATTATGGTATGTAATTAAAATGGCAATATTTTGCATGGTATGACAAAACCTAATTGTCATGGCTGCCATATTATATAGGGAGAAAACTAACATTTAGCATCATTATAATAATACTGAAATATTTAAAGCAAGTATTAGATTTTGTTCTAGAATAAACAACTATTATGATATCATCAAAATGGAAAGTATTGCAAAGGGAAGAAATACACTTTGGCTGAATACATGGAAAATGCTGATGGTATTCATTAAGCATGGAATAATAAGAGGAACAAAATTTCCATCTCCATCCCTTCCCCCGTGAAATATCTTGTGTGTGTTCAGAGCTCCCTTTGAAGTCAATATATGCTCTTTGCTTTAATCCATTTTTAAAGCTTCCTTTGAAGTCAGTGGGAGCTCATGCCTGGAAGAGGGAAAAGTGGCTGAGGATTGGGTACCTGCTGGGGAAGACAGACCAGCCTAATCATCAACAGGAAATAATATTTATTGATTGTCCTCATGTGCATGATCTATTAGGCTACACACCAAAGTGACTTTTAAACTGGTTTGATTTATTTTCTGGTGTTATAAAGCTATTAAGATGACCAAAACCAGTAACTTCTTTTTAGGATAGTGTTTTTTGTTTCAAATACCTGGGGAAAAATAATACCTATAAATGGAAATAATTCTTTTATTTTGACACTCTCACAGACATTTCATCTATGTGAATTTTCTGGATAACTGAAACTAATACTTATCTAATAGAGCAATGAGCAATTTCTTTAAGGACAGTTGAAGAGTCTGGGATTCTTTTCTTTTCTTTTTTTGAGACCGAGTTTCACTCCTGTCGCCCAGGCTAGAGTGCAGTGGTGCGGTCTTGGTTCGCTGCAACCTCTGCCTCCTGGGTTCAAGCAATTCTCATGCCTCAGCCTCTGGACTTGCTGGGATTACAAGCATGCACCACCACACCTGGCTAATTTTTTTGTATTTTTAGTAGAGACAGGGTTTCACCATGTTGGCCAGTCTGGTCTCAAACTCTTGACCTCAGGCGATCCACCCCCTTGGCCTCCCAAAGTGTTGGGATTACAGGCGTGAGCCACCGCGCCCGGCCATGAGTGTAGGATTATTTTCTTCAGTATGAAATTACTTCAGACTACTTAGCTTTTTAAAGAAAATCTCATTAAGTACTTTGGAGTAAGGTAGAAAGTTATTGTCATTTTTCCTGCGTCTCCTTTGCTGCTGTCAACTGTCCTCTGTAATACAGGTTCTCTGTTTCTATTCTGCTCTCTTATTTTACACAGAGTTGCCTGAAGAAGAGCCAGGAAGCCTGAGATAGATTTATACCTTTCCATCAGAGTAAAGTATAAAGACTGTTCTTTCTCTCATTTCCTTTTTCTCTCTCCACATCTCGTTCTGCTCCTCGCTTCCTGTCCCTCCTCTCCTTGGGCTTCCTGCTTCTTTTCCTTTCCCCTTTGATCCTCTTTAATGATGTCAGCCCCTCCTATGAGAGGGTGTCTCCATCACTGGTCTGTAGACTTTGGTCATAGGTTTGAGCTCTGTATCTCTGACTGGATCTTGACCTGGATGCCTCTCAGAACCTCAAAGTCAACACTTTAGAACTGAGATCAGCAACTCCTGCCAAGAACATTATTTTTAATCTCCATGTATGGCATCACCTTCCATCTAGCTTCCATCTAGCCTGGTAATCTGTGAATTGCCATTGACAATGTCTTCTCCCTATCACTTCACCTCTAATCATGTATCAAACCCTGTCATATCTGCCTTAGAAATTCACAATCAGCCCATCTTTTCCACTCCTCTCTGTCTCTGTCTCATCTAGTCACTTATCACATCTTGGAGATGACCACAGCTGCCTTCTCTCTGGCTAATTCCTTATATAAATTTGTCTTTACAATGTTGCAAGTTTTATTCTTCAAATTTGAAGCTCTCCATGTCGTTCTCAGACTTAAGAAACCTGTTTGTCTCAGCTGAGCATCTAAAGACTTTTACTATCTGATTTGAATCTCTAGCTCCTTTTCTATCCTGTGAGCCTATTGCTCCTGGCATTGAAAATGTACTTGGCAAATGTCTGTGTATCCCTCAAGACTAGAGGGATTATCCTTTCTATGAAGGCTTCCTCAGTGTCTTCAGGCAGTAACTTCCTCTTTTCTGAGTTCCCCACCCCCTGTTCTTTCCTCACTTATGGTATGTGGTTGAGCAACCTGTGATAAATTGTTTTTATGTGTCTCCTGCACCAGAATGAAAGCTCCTAGAGACAACATTTTATAGTTTATTTCTCTCTCAATCTCCATCCCAGTGCCTATTTCAGATCAGGTACAAACTAGCAAATGCTTGGTGAGTGAATGGAATAAATGAATGAAGATTTTGAAAGGTCTTTTTTACTTACATTTGGGCTTGAATTTGTGTTTTATGTTATCAAAGTCAGTGGTTCAGACATTAGTAAAATATTTTAAAACAGACTCTCCCTTCAAGAGGCATTTAGATAGAAAAGTTATCAATTTTCTGCCTCTCGTAAGGGAAAGCAATGCCAACACACAGAAGGATAGAAGTGCTGGTCCTTATTGATTTCCCTAAGCCTCTGTACCATCTCCAGAATTATTTGCTGCTAGAGTCACATGAGAAAAGCAACTTGCTACCATTAAAACCACTTGTTGTCAGTTATAGAGAGCAGCCATCTGCTTTAGAACTTCTGCTTCTCAAGATTTCTTAGATTTCAGTGAAGATTTCACTTAAGACCCTCTTACCAAAGATTTTTTTTCCTTAGTGTTTTTAGCAGGGCTTATACATAAAACAAATCTCCAAAGTCTTATTTTTTTAAATGACAATTCAGTGGAAGAACATGCACTCAAAGCACCTAGTCTATGGTAGGAATAAGACAAATTTAAAGTTACGTATTAATAGAAAATATTGGCTGGGCACAGTAGCTCATGCCTGTGATCCCAGCACTTTGTGAGGCTGGTAGGGGCAGATCACTGGAGGCCAGGAGTTCGAGACCAGCCTGGGCAACATGGTGAAACCCTGTTTCTACTAAAAATACAAAAAAATTTAGCTGGGCATGGTGGCACACGCCTGTAATCCCATCTACTCTGGAGGCTGAGGCAGGAGAATTGCTTGAACCCGGGAGGCAGAGGTTGCAGTGAGCCGAGATTGCACCACCACACTCCAGCCTGGGTGACAGAGTGAGACCCTGTCTCAAAACAAACAAACAAACAAACAAAAAGGAAATATCTCCTTATGATATTTATGGAGCTATTCATATTTCTTTATGAAGAGAAACTTGGTTCTAGTTTAGTGAAGTTTCTGGGTAGTGGTAGAGATAGAAAACTATCTTTTGAGTTAATTTAAAACGTAAGTGTGAGCATATGACTTTATTCAATCATATAAAATAAAAGTATACTTTGGTTCCATTGTATGGGCCATTAAAGGAAAGGAAAAGAAATATAAGACTAAGATCTGGAGGTAGAGCAGTGGGGGAACTAGGAGACAGAGTGAAGTTTACATTAGAGAGAAAGGCTGGGAGGAAGAGAAGAGGAGGAAGAGACCAACATCTTCTGCTTTTTTGGCCATTCCTTTAGTTACCCCTATTCCTCCATAAACCTTCTATTTTAGTTCTCTGCTCCATTGTCCCTTCTTTTCTTCTAACTTACCTCATCTGGCCCAAACCCTCCTCTAATGACTTCTGTACCCAAGGCTCCTCAGATTCTTCCTTTGGTTTTTAACCAGTGTCTCTCCTCAGCTCCATCCTCAAACCCTCATCTGCCTCAGGTCCAGAGTCCTACTCACTGTATGATCTCGTCTCTTCCCTCTCTTTTCCTAGATGAATGAAAATTTCTGCCTGCTCATCTCCAGTTTGGTGGAGTCCTAACTTACCTTACCTTTGGTGTGTTATTTAACTTTCTAGGCCTCAGTAATCTTATCTGTGAAAAGGGGGTTAGTAGTACCTTACAGGATTGTGAGTCACTTAGCAGGTCCTTAGCAAACATTGGTTTCACTTTGTCTTTTCTTTTTGCTGCTGTTTCCATACCTTCACTTCTCTGCTGATACTAGTGCTTTTCGGTCCTCTCACTAGTTAAGCGATCTGCTGGGAATTTGTCTCTGGAATTCTGCTTGGAGCCTACCCCTCTGTCTGAGAGTAAGGTTTCAGAGGGAGGCTCTGAAATGAGGACATTTCTGTACCAGCATCAGAGTGAGACATCACAGGTTCAAGTCCTGGTCCCACCACGTTCTCACTGTGTGAGCTTTGGGCAGGTTGCACGCTGTCTTTGAAGCTTAGTTTCCTCATCTATCATTTGAAGATAATAATGATTTCTACTGCATAGGGTTATAATAAGGATTAAGTGAGCTACTTCACGAAAATGTTTAATAGAATGTCCAGCACATTGTAAGTGCTCAATAAATGTTAGCTATCATTGGTAGATACTTCAATTTAGAAAATTTGTTGAGTGCTTTGTGCCTAATGACATGATGTCCTTATGTTGCAGCTTCATCTTTTCATCTCAGAAGGAAAAATTGGCAGGATTCAAGTTCAAGTTACAGTGGCATATCCAGAGAAAATCCTTGAGAGATGCTTGCTGGGTTTTACTGCCTGTGGTAGAGCGGGAGTGTGGAAGTGTATACCGGCTTTGTTTTTCATGGAAATAAACTGTACCAATAGGAGGAAACTGTGGTACAGGGGAAGGATGCAGTGATTTGGATGTGGTTGCCTGGAGTAGGAGAGATGTGGTAGCAGCTGGGCTGAGGAGAGTGGGCCCGCAAAGGGTGCTGCTGCCACCACCTGCACACTGTTGGTATCTCCACCAGCCTTAACCCTCTGGACACTAGCTTCAAAATTCCTAATACCACCAGAGCCCTACAACCCCTGGTTAAAAAAAGTTACTGCTTTAGAAAGATTATGCTTCATTCTAGAATTAGAGATAGAATTTTGAGGTTCTAATCAGGAGGGCAGATTTTGTGTGTGTGTGTGTGTGTGTGTGTGTGTGTGTGTTTTCTGTCTGTGAAAAGTAATGAGAGAGGCTGAAGATGACACTACTTCAAAATATCAGCAAAATGTTTAGCTGTGTAAAAGAATTGTGTTAAAACAACTTTAAAAGAATATCTTTTATTTAACCATTTGTCAAAAATAGTATATCTTATACTTGCCACTGTAATAGATCAAGGCTTTTTAATAGAAAACAAGACAGGACTGTATGTGTGTGTATTCATCAAGATACCATGTCATTTCCTAATGTAGTCTGAAAAAGTGGGTGAATTATCTCTCCAGGGACTGTATTATTTTCTAGAATGACTGCAGTCTCTGAAACCTATAATGTTTCATATACCCTGAGACTGAGACAAAATATCTGAATTTGGCCCGTCCTGGAAAATTCAGTATGCTTTCCTGAGTAACATTACAGTGGAGTTACATCATGTGATGTAACACATATAAATTCAACTGGGAGCATTTGGAAAGAAATTTAAATATCATGAGTAATTCTGCATATCAATTTACTCAATGAGCCTAGGCCTGCTCTGGGAGCTCCCTGGGGATGGGAGGCATACATTTGCTTTTCCTTGGTTGATCTCAGTTTTCTTGGGCCTCTCCTTGTGGAAGCATCTCCCTGAACTCAAGGTAATTCTGGTGTTTAAACATGGCTCCTGAGTGCAAGCCAACTTTTTTTGCTTAACTCAAGAAATGGTCATCATCTGTTCCAATCCTAGAGGAAAACAGCATTATTGAGAGGCCAAGTATCAATCTCTCATGTGGCACTTTGCTAATGGATTTCAAAGTGAGCATCTTTGATCATATCTGCTGCCTTGAGAACTTCAAGTTCTGATGAACACTCCAGTGTTCTCTGCTTTTGCCATTGTGCATGTAAGTGACCAAGGGTAGGCTGTTGATGGACTGGTTCATGATGCACAAATGACCACCAGTAATGTGGCGTACAGTGCTGGAATTAGAAGCACCTGATAAAGAGTTAGCACTCTGCTAACTAAAGGCTTACATTTGGTAAATGCTATGATTCAGCAAAATCCCTTAACTGTTGAAATGAGGCTGTAGGCCCAAGATGAAATGAATCTTTGCTCGGTGTGTTCCCTTCTTGCTAGAATAATGGGAGGAGGGCTTTCTTTCTTTACTAGGTTAATTTTCATGATACCAGAGCAATAGGTTAAGTCTCTAGGGTAGAGATTCTGTGTCTTACATTGCCCTAATCTGCGGAGTATTCAGGATGATCTTAATACCGCTAGAAAAATTCTCATGAGGGAGTGGGGGCTAAAATGTGGGAAATTCTAAAGTTGCCACCTCATGTTTTGTTATTGTTGCTTAGTCATCTGAGGAGAGAAGCAAAGGATAGCTGATGATGACTACCTACAAGAAGTCATAGAATCATAGAATTTTGGTAATGGAGGGGACCTCAATCCTATTTCTTGAGTTTTAGAGGAGAAATGATTTGTTTAATACATGACAGTGCTAAGACCAGAACCTCAGTTTCTTAGCCTCGGGCTGGTATTTACCTGTGCTATTTCAGTGTCTCTGATGCATTGGTTTAATAGGAACTGGTTTATCCTGTTTTGTGGTGGTTCAGCTCCACCTTCAATGAGTTCCCTGAAAAGAACAAAGTCCACATTATTGTTACTTGTTTTGGTTTTAGGGGGCATGATTGTCACTGGCAAGGTGTCAAGTACACATAAATTCTGAAAACATTTCGTGCTTGTATGTGCAGAGGTGGGGAGAGATTAAAATGGGGTCTGTTAGGATGGGTGAAGGGGTACAGATGATACCTATAACGAAAGCTCCAGTTGGAAAAATTGATTCAACTTATGGTAATGGGTGCTTATGGAATTAATGCGGTTTTATGAATATTCCATGCTTTGATCTGCTTGGCATTAGGGAGATCTGCAAGGAGCAAATTTGAAATGATAAAAAGCTCTAGACTACTTTTTTTGGTGCTTCACCTGTCATGATGCTGTCGCTGGTCTTGCTTGGACTTTACCTTCAATAAGAAACTCCATCTTGCCTCATGACACTCTGGAAAAAAAAAGGGGTGGGTGTAAGAGACAGTTTTTTGAGAGGGAAAAGCAGCATCCATTATGCATATTGGAAGCATTTACTTAAATGTTTACTCTGATTCAAGCTTTGAAGCCCCAGAGTTCAGGTCCCATGGCCATAAAAGGAGAGGAATTCTTCCCCTTTATCTTTTGATGGCATTGGTTTGAACAGAGTTCTGTTTTTACTAAGATTGTTATTTTTTTATTTGCAACTAGATGTCTCTGTTTTTTATTTTTATTTCTTTTTTTTTTTTTTTTAATTTCCATAGGTTATTGGGGAACAGGTAGTGTTTGGATACATGAGTAAGTTCTTCAGTGGTGATTTGTGAGATTTTGTTGCACCCATCACCCTAGCAGTATACACTGCACCCTATTTGTAGTCTTTTATCCCTCACCTCCTTCCCACCCTTTCCCCTGAGTCCCCAAAGTCCATTGTGTCATTCTTATGCCTTTGCATCCTCATAGCTTTGCACCCACTTATGAGTGAGAACATATGATGTTTTGTTTTCCATTCCTGAGTTACTTCACTTAGAATTATAGCCTCCAATCTCATCCAGGTCACTGTGAATGCCATTAATTCATTCCTTTTTATGGCTGAGTGGTATTCATCATATATATATGAATACTATATATATCTCTATATCTATATGTAGAGATGTCTCATATCATATATGTGATGATTATATGTATTCATATATGATGATATATAGTATTCATCATATATATGATGATATATATTCATCACATATATATTCATCATATATATCTATATCTATCTATCTACATCTCACAGTTTCTTTATTTGGGTTGGTTTCATGTTTCTGCAAAGTATCTTTTTCGATAATGACTTCTTTTCTTCTGGGTAGATACCCAGTAGTGGGACTGCTGGATCAAATGGTAGTTTTACTTTTTACTTTAAAAAAAAAAAAAGTTTTACTTTAAAAAAAAAAAAAAACTGCAGACCAATAGCCCTGATGAACATAGATGCTACAATCCTTAACAAAATACTAGCTAACTGAATTCAACAACATCTCAAAAAGATAATCCAACATAATCAAGTGGGTTTCATACCAGGGATGCAGGGATGGTTTAACATATGCAAGTCAATAAATGTGATACACCACATAAGGACTTCTTTAAGGAGTCTCCACACTGTTTTTCAGAGTGGCTGTACTAGTTTACATTCCCACCAGCAGTGTAGAAGTGTTCCCTGATAACCGCATCCATGCCAATGTCTATTATTTTTTGGTTTTTCAATTATGGCCATTCTAGCAGGAGTAAAGTGGTATCACATTGTGGTTTTGATTTGCATTTCCCTGATTATTAGTGATGTTGAGCATTTTTTCATGTTTGTTGGCCATTTGTATGTCTGCTTTTGATAATTGTCTCTTCGTATCCTTAGCCCACTTTTTAATAGGATTATTTCTTTTTTTCTTACTTATTTGTTTGAGTTCATTGTAGATTCTGGATATTAGTCCATGGTCAGATGTATAGATTGTGAAGATTTTTTTCCCATTCTGTAGGTTGTCTGTTTACTCTGCTGACTGTTTCTTTTGCCATGCAAAAGCTCTTTAGTTTAATTAAGTCCCAGCTATTTATCTTTGTTTTTATTGCATTTGCTTTTGGGTTCTTGGTCACGAAATCCTTGCCTAAGCCAATGTCTAGAAGGGTTTTTCTAATGTTATCTTGCAGAATTTTTATAGTTTCAGGTCTTAGATTGAAGTCCTTAGTCCATCTTTAGTTGATTTTTGTATAAGGTGAGAGATGAGGATCCAGTTTCATTCTCCCACTCATGGCTAGCCAATTATCCTGGCACCATTTGTTGAAAAGGGTGTCCTTTCCCCACTTTATGTTTTTGTTTGATTTGTGGAAGATCAATTGGCTGTAAGTATTTGGGTTTATTTATGGATTCTCTATTGTGTTCCATTGGTGTATGTGCTGATTTTTATACCAGTACCATGCTGTTTTGGTGACTATGGCCTTAACAGTGTAGTTTGAAATCAGGTAATATGATGCCTCCAGCTATTGTAAAAGGAGTTGAGTTCTTGAGTTTATTCTCGGCTTGGTCACTGTTGGTGTATAGTAGAGCTGCTGATTTGTGTACATTAATTTTGTATCCGGAAACTGTGCTGAATTCTTTTATCAATTCTAGGAACTTTCTGGGGGAGTCTTTAGGGTTTTGTAGATAAACGATCATATCATCAGCAAACAGTGACAGTTTGACTTCCTCTTTGCCAATTTGGATGCTCTTTATTTCTTTCTTTTGTCTGATTGCTCTGGCTAGGACTTCCAGTACTATGTTGAAGAGAAGTGGTGACAGTAGGCATGTTTGTCTTGTTCCAGTTCTCAGAGGTAATGCTTTCAACTTTTCCCCATTCAGTATTATGTTTGCTGTGGGTTTGTCATCGACAGCTTTTATTATATTTATTATATTTATCATTTTTATTATTATATTTTATATATTATTATATTTATAATATATGTATTGTATTATTATTATATTTTTTATATTTAATCATAAAGGGATGCTGGATTTTGTCGAATGCTTTTTCTGCATCTATTGAGATGATCATGTGATTTTTGTTTTTAATTCTGTTTATGTGGCGTATCACATTTATTGACTTGCATATGTTAAACCATCCCTGCATCCCTGGTATGAAACCCACTTGATTATGTTGGGTTATCTTTTTGCGATGTTGTTGAATTCAGTTAGCTAGTATTTTGTTAAGGATTGTAGCATCTATGTTCATCAGGGCTATTGGTCTGTAGTTTTTTTTTTTAAGTTACATCTTGTCCTGGTTTTGGTATTAGGGTGATACTGGCTTCACAGAATGATTTAAGGAAGGCTCCCTCTTTTTCTATCTTGTGGAATAGTGTCAAAAGGATTGGTACCAGTTCTTCTTTGAATGTCTGGTAGAATTCTGCTGTGAATCCATCTGGTCCTGGACTTTTTTTGTTGGTAATTTTTAATTACCATTTCAATCTCGCTGCTTGTTATTGGTCTGTTTAGGGTATCTAATTCTTCCTGATTTAAGCTAGGAGGGTTGTAGCTTCCAAGGAATTTATCCATCTCTTCTAGGTTTTCTAGTTTATGTGCATAAAGGTGTTCATAGTAGCCTTGAATGATCTTTTGTATTTCTGTGGTGTCAATTGTAATATCTCCCATTTTGTTTCTTACTGAGTTTATTTGGATTTTCTCTCTTCTTTTCTTGGTTTATCTTGCTAATGGTCTATCAATTTTATTTGTGTTTTCAAAGAACCACCTTTTCGTTTCATTTATCTTTTGTATTTTTGTTGTTGTTGTTGTTTGTTTGTTTCAATTTCATTTAGTTCTACTCTGATCTTGGTTATTTCCTTTCTTCTGCTGGATTTGGGTTTAGTTTGTTCTTGTTTCTCTAGTTCTTTGAGGTGTGACCTTCAGTTGTCTATTTGTGCTCTTTCAGACTTTTTGATGTAGGTGTTTAGGGCTATGAACTTTCCTCTTAACACTGCCTTTGCTGTGCCCCAGAGGTTTGGTAGGTTGTGTCACTATTGTCGTTCAGTTCAAAGAATTTTTAAATTTTCATCTTGATGTCATTTTTGACCCAATGATCATTAAGGAGCAGGTTATTTAACTTCCATGTATTTGCATGGTTTTGAAGGTTCCTTTTGGAGTTGATTTCCAGTTTTATTCCACTGTGGTCTGAGAAAGAGTGCTTGGTATAATTTCGATTTTCTTAAATTTATTGAGTCTCGTTTTGTGACCTATCATATGGACTATCTTGGAGAAAGTTCCATGCACTGTTGAATAGAATATATTTTCTGTGGCTCTTGGATGGAATGTTCTGTATATATCTGTTAAGTCCATTTGTTCCAGGGTATAGTTTAAATCCATTGTTTCTTTGTTGACTTTCTGTCTTGTTGACCTGTCGAATACTGTCAGTGGAATACTGAACTACCCCACTATTACTGTGTTGCTGTCTATCTCATTTCTTAGGTCTATTAGTAATTGTTTTATAAATTTGGGAGCTCCAGTGTTAGGTGCATATGTGTTTAGGATTGTGATATAAAGGCTTTTTATCATTATATAATGTCCCTCTTTGTCTTTTTTAACTGCTGTTGCTTTAAAGTTTGTTTTGTCTGATACAAGAATAGCTACTCCTACTTGCTTTTGGTGTCCATTTGCCTGAAATGTCTTTTTCCACCTCTTTACTTTAAGTTTGTGTGAGTCCTTATGTGTTAGGTGAGTCTCTTGAAGGCAGCAGATTGTTGGTTGGTGAATTCTTATCCAATCTGCAATTCTGTGTCTTTTAAGTGGAGCATTTAGGCAATTTGCATTCAATGTTAGTATTGAGATGTGAGGCACCATTCTATTCATCCTGCTATTTGTTGCCTGTATACCTTTTTTTTTTTTTTTTATTATATTTTTGTTTTATAGGTCCTGTGAGATTTATGCTTTAAAGAGGTTCTTTTTTGCTGTGTTTCCAGGATTTTTTTCAAGATTTGGAGCTCCTTTTAGCAGTTCTTGTAGTGGTGGTTGGTATTGGTGAATTCTGTCAGCATTTGTTTGTCCAAAAAAGACTGTATCTTTCCTTCATATATGAAGCTTAGTTTCACTGGATATAAAAGTTTTGGCTGATAATTGTTTTGTTTGAGGAGGCTGAAGATAGGGCCCCCATCCCTTCTAGCTTGTAGGGTTTCTGCTGATAAGTCTGCTGTTAATCTGATAGGTTTTCCTTTATAGGTTACCTGGTGCTTTTGTCTCACAGCTCTTAAGATTCTTTCCTTTGTCTTAACTTTAGATAACCTGAAGACAGTGTACTTAGGCAATAATCTTTTTGCGATGAATTTCCCATGTGTTCTTTTTGCTTATTGTATTTGGATGTGTGAGTCTTTAGCAAGGCCAGGGAAGTTTTTCTTGATTATTCCCCCAAATATGTTTTCCAACCTTTTAGATTTGTCTTCTTTCTCAGGAACATCAATTATTCTTAGGTTTGGTCGTTTAACATAATCCCAGACTTCTTGGAGGCTTTGTTCATATTTTCTTATTCTTTTTTCTTTGTCTTTGTTGGATTGAGTTAGTTCGAATACCTTGTCTTCGAGCCCTGAATTTCTTTCTTCCACTTGTTCAATTATGTTGCTGAAACTTTCCAGAGCGTTTTGCAGTTCTAGAAGTGTGTTCATTGTTTCCTGAAGTTTTGATTGTTTCTTATTTATGGTATATATTTTCTTGAATATTTCTCCCTTCACTTCTGGTAGCATTTTTTTAGATTTCCTTACATTGGGCTTCACCTTTCTGTGGTGCCTCCCTGATGAGCTTAATAACTAACCTCCTGCATTCTTTTTCAGGTAAATCAGGGATTTCTTTTTGATTTGGGTCCATTGCTGGTGAGCTAGTGTGATTTTTTGGAGGTGTTAAAGAACTTTGTTTAGTCATATTGCTGGAGTTGGTTTTCTGATTCATTCTCAGTTGGGTAGGCTCTGTCAGAGGGAAGGTCTAGGGCTGAAGGCTGTTGTTCAGATATTTTGTCCCACAGTGTGTTCCCTTGATGTAGTACTCTCTCCCTTTTCCTATGGATGTGGCTTCCTGAGAGCTGAGTTGTAGTGAGTGTTATCTCTCTTCTGGATCTAGCCAGCCAGCAAGTCTACCAGGTTCTGGGCTGGTATTGGGGGTTGTCTGCATGGAGTCCTGTGATGTGAACCATCTGTGGGTCTCTCAGCTGTAGATACCAGCACAGTATTTGAGGTGTCTCCTGGATCCTGCAGGAGCAATCTGTTTCCTTCAGGGGGTCTGTGGGTCCTCTCAGGTTTCCTGGTTTATTCCCGAAGTTGTTCTGGAGCAAAAATTCATGACGCAAGCCTCTATATGCTGCTCCGTCCATCCAAGTCAGAGCTGCAATCTAGTCCTGCCTCCTGTCTGCCATGATCCCCCAAGAATCTAGTTGTCTCTGTTTTTTAAATGTTGCGTTTGCTGCTAATGTAGCATGTGCCACACCCAGCAGGAAAATATCTTATTTAGGTACCAGTGCAGGCTGCTTCCCTATAATATGGGTATAGGACCTACAGATGTTCCCTGAGACCCAGATGTCACTTCTCAATGACACACGACCAGGTGCTTTGATAGAAACTGTTAAAAGCAGTTGAGGGATTAAGTGCAAAGAACCTCAGGTTGCTCAATGTCAGCTTAAAGCAAATGGCAGATAACATGCAATAGCATTCTCATATTCAACTACCAGTGCCTCCTGATTTGGAAGTTGCGAAATTCCTTGGCTGGAGTGTCTCTGCTCTTGTCTTATTTAGATGTTTTTCTCTGATGTCTTGGTCTTGAGTCTTCAGCTTTTTCCCCTCCCAGGCTTTTATTACCAACTAGGAAATCTTGCAGTGTCTTCAACAGCAGTAGCTGGAAGTTCATATCCTTTTTGGCTCTAGTTATCTCTGTTCCTACATGTTTCTGAACAAATATGTGAAAATCCAGCATATTAAGAGGTTTGCTTTCCTTCAAAGCATATTCTTCGGAATCAGCTCTTCCCTGACCATTGGGCAATTGAGAGAGCAGCTCTGTGGTCCACCTGGACTCTGGTTGGGTGGTTTCTCATGGTTAACACCATCCTCCTTGGTGCTGTTGTGGTGATAGTGAGTTCTCTTGAGATCTGATTGTTTGATGAAAGTGTGTGGAACCTCTAACCTCACTGCCTTGCTTTGGTTCTGGCCATGTAAGACGTGCCTGCTTACCCCTTTGCATCTTCTGCCGTGATTGTAAGTTTACTGATGCTTCCCAGAAGCAGAAGCCACTATGTTTCTTGTACAGCCTGTAGAACTATGAACCAATTAAAGCTCTTTTCTTTATATATTACCCAGTCTCAGGTATTTATTTATGGCAGTGTGAGAATGGACTAATATGGGAGGGAAAAAGTAGAGGGGAATGGAAATAGAGAAGATATGAAGTGGGAGTGAATCTCATCTTAATATGTCATTTTATATACTGCTGACTTTTAGAACCATGTTAATATTTCACTTACTTAAAAAAATCATCCAGGATGTGGGGAAAACCAAAGTGGAAAACCACTAGTAATAAATGAACCTAACTATTACACATACAACAACAGTGAATGGGATAGTGAAGGAAATAATTAAGCAACTTTGGAAAACAGTTTTTGATTATATATTACAAGGTGAATAATTGCACACAATGTTTAGTTAATAGCTTGTTTTTCACAGGGTTAGCAATTTTGAAATTATGTGTCCTTTAGAGCAATTAAGTAAATATATTGCAGTAAATAATATAATGAAAACTGTTTCTCATTGTCAGAGGAAGAAAGCACAAATAAGGGAAGAAGGAAGGCTGGAATGACCTCTGTGGTGGATTAGAATTGGAGGTATGAATATGAACTCATGGTTTCTAATATATACACACGAATATAAAGAAATAGATACTAATGCTTATGTATGCATGGCTTTAGTATACATACATATATTTTCCAGTTCTGTCCACTGAGAGTCCTAGAAACAGTGAAAGCCCAGTAGCCATGAGCACTCCTAGCTCAGATCTTGGTTTCTAAATACCTTTTCCAAATAAAGGGAACTTCAGCTCCTCAGAGAAATGGCTGATTCCAGGACCGAGGCTGAGAAAGTATAAGATGACCTAAAGCATCTTATTATACCAGAAACTATGGCTGTGCTCAAGAAATGATTGGGATATGTCAAGTGGATATAGGAGCCCAGTTAAAAGAGCAACCGCTGGCCAAATTGAAAACAAATTTGAGCAACAAAATAAGTTATGATAGTAATGAATTATAATTCATAGACTGAAATAAATATCCATGAGTTCATAGGGTTAAAATTAATAAATAAACTGGGAGAATGGAGATCTCTTCTTACAGTAGAACTCTAAAGAATGTATCAGAAATTATGGAAATAGAAAAATCACCATTTATTATTTTTTAATTTTTAATTTTTTTCTTTTGTACATTACCCTCAAAACTGCCAACCATTTATTAAATACTATAATAATAATAGTTATAGGCAAGAATCACCACTGGATGCTAAAACAGTTGGACAAAAGTATTTGCATAATCTCAAAATATAGCTCTACAAAGTGCCTAGCAATTTCAAAGAGAAATATAGTAACTTTATATTGGATAAGCCTGGCAGACACCCCATAACCAAGTGACCAAAGTTAACATTATCAATATTGAGACATATTGACATGTTTGCCTTCATAAACTGAAAACAGTATATAATATCATTAAATGATAGTCTTGTCAAAAATGCATAACCTGATTTTAATCATGAGCTAAGATCAAACAAACTCAAATAGAGGAACATTCTATAAAATAAGAGGCTGGTGCACTTCAAAACTGTCATGGTCATAAAAGACAAAGACTGAAGAACTGTCTTGGACTGGGGCAGACTAAGGAGGTGTGACAAATAAATGCAGGGAATGACCCTGAATAGATCTTAGACCAGAAAAAGCACATTAGTAGAACAAATGGCAAAATTTGAATAAGATTTGTAGATGAGTTCATAATATTTCATCAGTGTTTATTTTCTGGTTTTGACAAGTACTGTGGTTGTATAAGATGTTGCATTCAGGGAAGCTAGGTGGAGAGTTTACTGGACTTTCTTGTACTATTTTGAAACTCTTTTGTAACTCAAAATGAAAAGTTAAAATTTAAAAAAATTAAGAAGAAAAATGATAATGGGGAGAGTTAAGGCCAAATACAGGTTCTAGTTATCTTCTTGGCTATTATTACTTTTGGACACGATCGATTATAATAAAAAGAGAAGAAATTACTCTTATTCTAAAGAGATACATACATTTGTAAATACTTCAGGTTTGTCATGTATTTAAAGTTATTTGTTTTAATTCTAACTGGCAAATTTGAATATAAGTAAATAATATAATTGGGGTAGAAATTAAATGGAAGGAAATGAAAAGAAATCACACAGCAGATTTTGACCTTCAACGTGGTTCCCCTAACTTTAATTATGACATATTTAAAATCAGTAATAATCATCAAATGCTCTCACCTACAGAGTCATGTTAAATGATTATATTATAGTGCGTGAATTCTGACTTTTTGAATATGAAATTGCTTAAAATTTTATTGAAGTGAGATCTGAGTAGATTATTAAATTGAAAGCTATTTGGTAGTTCTCTTTCAGGAGGAGTTTTTCTGATGCTCTTCTTCCAAGGGACATTTTCTGCTACTATCATCAATAAAATTGATTGAACATTCATGATGTGTTGAGTGTCACTCACAAGAGATATGTTCTCTGATTGCTTAAGGAAAATGCTTTATGCTTTCAAAGATTTAAGATTCCAAAGGAGCTTGGCAAGTATGATTATAACTCTAGGAAGATAAAAGTCCAAAACTGGGACCATGGGGTGGAGTAGAGTATGACCTGTGGTCTTGTACTTCTACAGGGTGAGATGGAACATTGGTGTCAGAGTCTCAAAAAGAATAAAATAAAATATGTGGGGACGCTGATGCACATGACAAATAGACCAAAGAACAATCAAGGTTACCTACTCTTAGAGAAATTTATATTCACATCAGATGGTAGTTCTCTTTCCCTTTCTCTTCCCTATACCTAAATATACACACATATGTATAGACACTCATATAGTTACTTGTGAACTTGGCTGTGCTGCATTTGTTTGTGGCATGTGTCTGTTTTTACTGGAGTGACCTTTGGTTCCTTTCCTAGTCAACGAAAACATGTAGTTTTACCTTGATTTTTGGTTATATCATTAAGATGGAGAAGTAGTTCCTGACTTGTAGCTATGGGTTTATTTTTATATTAAGGGCTATATATTTGCCATTCTTAGAAACTAAAGGAAAAGGAGGAAAATATCTTTGCAAAATTGTAGGGCAAAACAAATTGTGCGTGTAAAAAATTGTCTGCTAAATAGCATCACTGAGTGGATCCTGAAACATTTCAGGGCCACCTTGGTTTCCTTTTCAGGGGCCTTGGTTACCACAATTTAGGAGTTGACTTCAGTAGTAATATGCCATTATCCCAGAGCTGCACTCATAGCCCCTTTCCAACTGGGCCTTTAGACCCTGCTCATTCCCGTGTATACAATAATGGGAAACCCAGGAATATGTTCAGTTCCAAGCAGGCTAAATATAACTCCCATCTTCTTTCTCTTTCACCTCTGAAAGCACATGAGAATGCAGAGGATAATAACAAGATTATAGTGACAACCTTGAACCTGCTCTAAGCTATTAATAATCTAAGTATTTTCAGAACCTGCTCTGAATTATTTGTATAATATATTCTAGCACTTTATCATTAGTAGCAAGTTACTTTCAACACATCCCATAACAGATAGATATAGCCCGTGAGTCCCTACAAGAAAGTAGAACATCCTGCTCTGGGACAGTGCCCCTGCTTTGTTATCCTGAAGTAATCTTATGTTGTCTATGCCTTGTTTTCTATGTTGATTTCTAAGGATTATCTATATACTTACACTTATTTTTCCCCCTATTTATCCCTCAAAACTTTTCTGGGTTATCACCTCCATCCCTTATACCTCAGATGGAGTTCATTACTTTTGTAACATATATATAGTGTGGGCATACTTCTGTTGCCCACTGCATATTGCATTATGTCCATTTGTTCATGTGTCGGTCCCTACTACTCCATGAGTCCTACAGATGAGGACCCACTGTTATTTATCATTATATATCCTTTGCTTAACACTGTGCCTGGCTTAGAATTGCTGCTATACTTAATGTCTGGTAATCTATGGAAATAGTTCTAGGATACATTATTTGTGAGAGAAATATGTCATTAATGATCTATAATGTGTGTGTATATATATATATCAGTGAAGAAATGATCAAAAGACTGCTAATATTTAATATAAAATTAAATTGTTTCAGGTGGGAGAAGAGGGAGAATGATGGGAGGAGAAAGAAAAAGGAAATAGTTTTTCCTTTTCACTTACCTGAGTTTGCTTGTGAAATATGATAAAGTTCACTCCAGACTGATTGCAATTCAATGCTGAGGGGTTTGTGGTCATGACTTGCCGGCCTCATGGTGTTTAGCTTTCACTGCCATGTCAAGAGCAGGTGCTTTCCTAAAAGTATGTTCTTGGAAACTCATAAAGACACTCATTAACTTTGGGGTTGTCTACCTATCAGTCATTCCTCCTTTCTCCTTCCTAACTGAACCCTGACTTTCTTTTGCCATCTACCCTATTTCTACATGGAGCACGTGCCTCTGCGGGTGGACTCCACCCCTGGATGCAGGTATGGACCTGATTGATCAATCCCATCCTTCCTGCCAGTGATCAGTTCAAGAATGTGTATGTGCTGCAGTTTGGACTAGTGATAAAACAGGAAAGGAAATGTGTGTTGGGGAATTCTAGGAAAGTTTTCCCTTACTCTTTTGGGAGAGTTTCCAGAAGTAAGCTCTTTTTCTCTTTCTCTGGAGGCTTTTGTATGGAGATGTGAGACTGAACTGCTGTTGCCAACTCACTGGGAGCCTGAGGATGAAGTTAACCCTCAGAAGAGGGCAGAATTAATGGAATTTGGGGGAAATCAAAGCAGGGCTGGTAGATTAGGTCAACCATAGAACCCAGCCTTATGCTAGTTTTCCAGTTACATGAGTCAATAAATGTTCTCACTTTTTAAGCTAGTTTGATAAGCGTCTGCTGTGACTTGCAGCCTAAAGTGTTCTAACTTGTTAAAAAAACACACACACAAACAAAAACACTTCTCTAATGTTGAATAGGTGGAAAGTGGAAACTAGGGCCAGTGAAAGACAATTTGGCAGGTAGGAGAACAAAAAAGTAGTTTCCTTAGACCAGAGCTTATTGAAACACAAATTGCTGGGACTCAGTCCCAGAGCTTCCATCCAATTCAGTAGCTCTGGAGAAGGCCTGAGAATTTGCACCTTTAAAAAGTTCCACAATGGTGCTGTTGCTACAGGTCCAAGGACCACACTTTGAGAACCACTACCTTGGACTTCCAAGCATGCTGCCTTTTATGTCAGGATAGCCAAGAGTAGTGGGCAGGGCCATGGTGCCAAGAAGTGAGCTCTAGCTGTTCATTGGAAGAGCCATGGAGCCCCTTAAAGCAGGTTGAGCAGGTTGAGCCCCTCAAAGCATAATGGTACGGAAGTTATCAAAACACCTTTTACTGTCTTTTTTTTTTTTTTTTTTTTTTTTTTGAGATAGGGTCTCACTTTGTCGCCCAGGCTGGATTGCAGTAGTATGATCTCGGTTCACTGCAGTCTCTGCCTCCCAGGTTCAAGTGATCTTCCCACCTCGGCCTTCTGAGTAGCTGGGACTACATGTGCTTGCCACTGTTCCTGGCTAAACTTTTTATTGTCTTCTTAAACCGTAAATTCCGTGAGTAGAGGGCATATGACTTGAATATCTTTATTCTCCATTGGATTTAACACACACTTCTAAGCACACTGTAGGCACTCAGTAATACAGAATTAACTCACTGGAAATAATTCTTGGTTAACTCACTGGAAAGAAAGCACTATTTGCCAAATTTTGTGGCTGGATGTTTTAAGGCAAGGGTAGGTACAATATAAGGAAGGCCAAAACTAGCCCAGGATGATGATTATGTAAATAAGAACTCACCTTCTTGCTAAGAAGTTCCAGCAACGTTTCCTTTAGGGAAAATGCAACACTTAGGTCTCCTCTTTGAAGCCTTTGGCTTTTGCTCTGAAAACATGTCATCACCTGTCTCTTTTTACTTTTCATACTAACCACAAAATAAATCTCTGATAGTACTGTACTAGTCTGTCAATGTTGCTTTTCCTTCAAGTATTTACTCCTTCTGTGGACACATCAACTCCAAGATTACAATCAGGGAAACCTCCTGTGTTTCAGATGAGTAACAAACTATCACTGTGTAAGAGAAGAGAACTCCCCCTGCCCTTTATGTAGTTTGCATTCAGACAAATAACTGTTTCTTAAATGAGAAACATAATTGGTATTGTACAAGGGCTGGGAGTGCTACCATGCTTTCTTCCAAGTAGCAAATAGTGGCCCCAGATGCAGTGAGGCTCTGCCTCTGATTTGTGATGGAAGGAAATTGGCAGGTGTGGGGCCTTCTCCCTGCCTGGAAGGATCTGCTTCCTCCAAGCCTCTGTTTAAACCAGGTGTTTGTTTACCTTGAGGCAGGGTCAGACAAGGGCTTCCTGGCTTTACCACTCTTTGCATTTCTTTTAATATCAGGTTTTGCCAAGTGATTCATACATGCTGGAAATGTAGAGAGGAATCTAAAGGAGTGGCATTTCCCTTAGCCAGGAATGGATTAAGACAGAAATATCAAATGTGATGGATGTGGTTCGACACATCCCTGTCCTTTCCAGTCATCCCACACCATGTACTGAGGCCTCTCCCATGGTTCCAGGCTTCTCCTGGGTCTAGCCAGCAGAAGGGGAGGGGACAGTCTCTGTAAATGTGTAAATACACGGTAATTGTCAAACTGTAGGCCTTTATAGTGGCATTTCTCCAGTAATATAATTGAGTTTTGATTTGGAGCAAATGATGGTACTCTTTGCACACTATATATTTGCCCCCTTCCTTCCTTCCTTCCCTTCCTTCCCTCCTTCCCTCCTTCCCTCCTTCCTTCCTTTCTTCCTTTCTTCCTTTCCTTTCCTGTCCTGTCTTTGTCTTTGTCGAGACAGAGTCTTGCTCTGTCGCCCAGGCTGCAGTGCAGTGACGCAATCTCGGCTCATTGCAACCTCGGCCTCCCAGGTTCAAGCAATTCTGCCTCAGCCTCCCGAGTAGCTGGGACTACAGGTACATGCCACCATGCCTGGCCAATTTCTTTTGTATTTTAGTAGAGATGGGGTTTCACTATGTTCAAGACCCAGGCTGGTCTTGAACTCCTGAGCTTAGGCAATCCACCCACCTTGGCCTCCCAAAGTGTTAGGATTACAGGCGTGAGCCACTGCGCCTGGCCTGCCCTTCTATTTCTACAAGTTACTAGAAATAAATTTTAAATGAAACACTTCTTATTTAGGGAGTCAGAGCAGAAACTACAATAAATTTGATTAAGAAGACTCATTCAAATATACAGAGGTATGAGTTTAATATGGTGCTTCTGAAAGATTGGACTTCGTTGTGAAGTATCATAAAATGTAACTATTAAGCTGAGAGGTTAAAACATGATAAAGAGGTTCTGCAGATCAAGAGATTTCACAAAGCTTTTTCTCAAATGCTCTCCCCATACTCTCAAAAATATCATCAGCAGTAATTTAACTGTCATCCAGTGTCTTGTCACATTACAGGAGAGGATGGGGATAAATCTTTTCATATCTTTGTAGGAGTACGCATTGGATACCACCTCAAGCAGGGCCTTCTGGGGACTCCCCACCTAAATACCCAAATTATAGAACACTTTACAAAGTGTTGAGAATAACCTCAAGCTTCCTCGGGTTCTTTGACAACTTCTCTTCCGGCCCAGGCTGATTTCTTGTTGAGGTCATACATTTCTTGTTGAGGATGATAGAAGCTGGATATTTCCCTTTTGTATCTCTTTTAAATCTGCTTGGTTCTTTTTAAAAAATAGTATCTTATTCCTTTCTCCTGTTTTTAATTCCCTGTTTTACTTATAAAAATAGTTTAAAACCAGCTTGTTTTACAGCCCTTCCTGATAATTCTATTATGCTGTTCATATTTTGCTGTTTTCTGCTGAGCCTTGATTACGGAGCTGTGTTTCCCCAGGTGTTTTGTGAGTTAGGGTTGCAAGTTTTTGATATCTGTGAGAATCCTGTGTGACCTTATTTGAGGATGTGTTTTTACCAAGAGGCTTCTTGTTTTCTTCTGCCAGAACCTCAGCAATGATATCTGGGAATCCATTTTCATGTTAATTTATCTGCAGGGTTTACCTGCCTTTGTAGTAGTGTAAATCTGTATCTCAAACCCACATGAAGGCAGGCCTGTGGTTATAAATTCTCAGGGGAAATTTTTTTCCTTCACCCAGAGCTCAGCCTGAGACAGAGGAGGTTCCTTGTTGCTTACTTCTGTGGGTGGATTTTTTTTTTCCAGTCCACTTGTTTTCAGAGGATATAGACCTCTAGGGTCCTGGTTCAACATAAGAATCTCAGTTTCATCACCTTACCTTTTGGCCACTCTGTCATTTACACACAAGACTCTTTGTTACTTAGATTGGCAGTGACATACAGAATTACAAAAGTTTGAATCCTTGTTTTTCAGATTTCTCTTTGTTTTGGGACTTTGAGGGTTTCATTTTTCATTCCTGAGAGTTTATATATTTAAAAAATTGTCAATTATATTTTATGCAGCATTTCCAGGTGTTTGGTGGCAGGCATATTTCAAGATATTTAGTCTACTTTTAGCAAGAAAAAAAAAAGGAAGAGAGTAAGCATTCATAAATGTCATAAAGGCTAGTCAAAAGTGACTCTGGTTATTTTAATCGTTGTGTTCTTCCTAATTCCTGGCTCCTTGACCAGTGTCCTCATTGTGGTTGAGAATCCAACATCCATTCCACTCTGCTCCAAACCAATGGTTCACAAACTTAAGCACATCTGAATCTCTTGGAATTCTTATTAAAACACAGATTGCTGTGCTGCTGTGCTTCATCTGTAGAGATTCTGATCCAGTAAGTCTGGGGTGGGTCCTAATAGTTTGCATTTTTCTCAAGTGCTGCTGGTGGCCTGGGGACCACAATATAAGAATCAGTCATGATAATCCTATTCTTTCCACTTGAGACTAGTTTAGGAATGGGCATATGATCTAAATCTACCAGAAGGGATGAGGGGAAGTCTGCTGGGGGCTTCCAGGAAAGGTTACCTCAATCCTGAGAAAAAAGCATAGGAAAAAATGGTTCTGTTTTCCTCTGGGCATTGTCATGTAAGGGCATGATGCCTAGAACTATCACAGGCCTCTTACCTTCCTCGTGAGAATGAAGCTAATCTAGGGTAGAGGGCAGAGCCAGGAGAATCCCAGGGCAGCAGAGAAGGAATCCTGATAGCTCTTACTTGGCTAGGTCCTGCCCTACTTCTGTTATTTCATTATGTGAGATACTCCATAATTAGAAAAAAAAAATTAAAAATTGAAATGAGTCAGAGTTTTCTGGTTACCTGCAGCCCCAAAGATTCTAAGTGGTACAGCTATCATATGGGTATGTTGAGTCTTAATACCTGCCACCCCCAGCTACAGAGTGAAAAAGTTAGTTCATTTCAAATTATGTTTTTTATTTCTTTTTTTGAACTACTGATTTTCTGTGATACTTTTTTTCTCCACTGTACCCCACCACACACACAGTCTCAGCCAGCCCTCTGGTAATATGCTGTAACACTTCAAAATTGTAAATCTCTTGAAGGGAGGCAGCTACTCCAAACTTGCATCTCACTTCCACATGTGGGACTGCAGGATCCATTTCTGGTTGAATGCATGATGACAGTTTTACAGGAAGTCTTCTTCCTTGTATTCCCTTTTTATATATTGCTGTTTCCTGGCAGCCCTAGCTAATTAATAACTTAATCTGTCTCTCTTTAGACTTCAGTTCTAATTTTTAGAATTTCCCAATCAAGTCAACATTGATTTTATTGGAATTTCAAATATACCCTGTCCTACTGTGCTGTATTTTTGCTGGAAAGAATTGTAGCAGGAATCAAGCCTCATGATGCAAATGCCTGAATCCTGAATTGTGACCAGGATTGCAAAGAAAATAAAAAGGTAACTCTCAAGGGAGTTGAACTAGCTTAGCACCTCCACGTGGAATCTCAGAATGAGAACAGTGATTTTTTTTCCCCTCCTCTTCTGTTTAATCCTAGTTTGGACAGCTCTTTATTCAGAACATCAAGGACTGTTGACAGTTGAATAAAAAGGGTGGAGGCTCATGGGATTGTTAATGAGATGCAAAGCCACCTTGAAATAAAAATACATTTCTCTCTGTTGGCTCCTCCAGCCATGGAGAGGTGAGTTAAGAACCTCAAACCAATTTCTATTGACAGGTATTCTTATCATGGTAAGCAGTGCAGTGCACATTTTTGTTGGCTTCTGAGAAAGAAGGCCAAGGGCTTCCAGTTGTGTGATATCTTCCCAGCAGATAGCTGGGCTAAGGTAAACAAATTGTACTGATGTGGCATGAGGCACACTATCTGGTCAGAAAATAAAGTTCTTAGTTATAGTTAACATACAGCATTTTTCATAAAATTAAATTTTCAGCCCACAAATTCAGGCAAGTATTTATTTCCTGATATCAAATGCTTTTTCCTACTTTCTCTCCAATCCTAATAATTTATCTAGACCAGTTCATAGTTCATGCCCTCTTTTGAAGCCTTGCCTGACAACCCAAGCTAGAAATGATATTTCTTTTGAGTGCCTGGAGAACTAGTGTCCCTATTCTTGTCTTATTTTGCAAACTTGACTATACAGCTCTTTGACGGCAGGGATTATATAATATCTTTTCTTGTATTATCCACATAAGGTCTACTACAGTGTTTTGCACATAGTAGTTGCTCAATAAATGTTGGTTGGTTGGTTGATTCTTTTTGTTTGTTTGTTTTTGAGACAGAGCTTTGCTCCGTTGCCTAGACCAGAGTACAGTGGTGTGCTCTTGGCTCACTGCAACTTGTGCTTCCTGGGCTCAAGTGATTATCCTGCCTCAGCCTCCTGAGTAGCTGGGACTACAGGCACATGCCACCACACCTGGCTAATGTTTGTGTTTTTAGTAGAGATGGGTTTTCACCGTGTTGGCCAGACTGGTCTAGAACTCCTGACCTCAAGTGATCTGCCCACCTTAGCCTCTCAAAGTGCTGGGATTATAGGTGTGAGCCACTGAGCTCGGCTGGTTGGTTGATTTTTTATTTCTGTGAAGTATGCAGCACTGTAGACTTAGAAATCATCTAAGAAGAGGGTTTTCTTACATAGAGGCTGTGGATGCCCATCAAGCCTTCTGGAAATTTATTGAAATTAAATGCAAGGTGGACATTTTCTTGGGAGAGGAACCATAGCTGTCAACAGAATCACAAAGGGGTTCTTGATTCATTTCCAAATGAGGAGAATTACTGAACTAGGCTATTCATTTTCTTTTCTTCTTGACAAACTCTTAGTAGGTCCCCAGATGTTGATGATACTGTTATGACCTCACAAATATTATAGCAGTAAGAGTTCTCTTGGGGATACCTCAGTTCCCATTTTTAACTGTTGTTCCTGAAAGAGAAATGGAGATTAAATTGAATTCATGTGCTGTGATTAGACTGATTGTATTTTTTAAATTGCACACCATTAAAAGGACTGTGTTCTCAAGTTCTGGTAGAAACAGTATATCATGGTAGTTAGATGTATGAACTCAGAGCCAAGCCTGTGCTTGTATCTCAGCTCTGTTACTTACTAGCTGTGTGACCTTGGGCAAATTACTTAAACCTTCCCAGTCTCAGTTTCTTCGTCTGTAAGATGGAAATAGTTATAGTGATCTACCTCTCAGGGTTGCTCTGAGGATTAAATGAATCAATGCATGAAAAACATTTAGAACAGTGCTTTGCACACATATTAACAGTAAACATAATGTAAGTGTTAGCTATTAATATGCTGATGCTTTTGTTGTTGTTCAGCTCTAGCTCTCATTTTCATGAATACAGATTAGCCATGGTAATTCTATCTTCTGCAGCCCTTCTCACCACCAAATTCTCTTCTGGGTCATCACATTGAGGTTAGATCAGATTGTTGAATTATTTTGCAGAAATTATGTGTTTTTATTGTCTGCTAGGTATAATTCTAAGTTTTCTTGCTTGAGTTTGCTTGACATTTTGAAATCAAGTTCTCACACTCGGAGGGTATTTAAGTCATTTAAAGATTACCAGGCTAGAGAATCAAGATCCTTTGAATTTCAGTGAATGTACTTTTTTATCCCATGAAATATTTTTTTTGAAAAACATTAACAAAAACATTCTTTATTCTAAGAAAAACTTTTGGTTGAGTCTTTTAGTCATTTTACAGTTGTAGTTAACTTGGAAAAGAATAAAATGAAATGCAAAGGATTCCGACAGATTGAAGTCACTACTGCCTAGAATGAATTCTTTCCATTAGCTTTAAGATTAACTGCTTTAAAATGATGAAAGGTTTGGATTAATCCTAGAATTCTTAATCCCCATCTTTGGGAGAAGCAGAAAAAAATACTGAAGTGATTTTTGTGGGGGGAGGGCTTATGTTAAATGAGGCAGTTTGTCAGATTTTACTTTTATGAGTTGACTGGCAAGCATTTGAGAAGGGAGGGTGTTTTTTAGATGGCTGTGCTGCAGCAGATTCCTCAGCTAAGTACACATCCTGTGATATTTCCCCCACTCTTCCCTGATCAGTGAAATTGCAATTAAACAACTAATATCAACTGCTCCATTTCCATGGTCTTCAGAGCCTATGGAATTAGAATATACATATTTAAGGAGGAGAAAATTTTCCACTTGATGTCTAGGATAATGAAGAGTGATGGAAATTGGGGTTATGAGGAGTCAGGATATATATATTAGTCAGAATGTCAGCAGGCAATAGTTGATACCTGAAAATTGGGTAATTTTCAGAGTTAAAACTAAATTTATAAAGATGTGGGCAGGGTATAGGAAAATTACAAAGGGTAGTGCAATATTCTTAGGCTAGTAAGATGAAGGCAGTGTCTTTCCATCCCTGGGTCTGAACTGGCAAGACAGACAGGCAAGCAATAACTATATTCCAGGAGGGAAGGAGGGAGGGTAGAAGAGAGAAGAGAGAGAGAGAAGGTTGAGAACTAGTCGTGTGGGGAAGGCCTCTGATGAGAGCTGTGACCTCTGGTCTAAGTCAAAGTATGTTGGCAAACTAGAGAAAGGCTTCAGGGAGATGAAGGCATAAATGCCCTAGCCTCACTCTTCTCTTTTCCTGATTTCAAGCCAGTGGTCCTGTATGAACCCAGTCAGAAGCCAGAGGGCAGAGGGCAGAGCTTGCAGCAAATGTCATTCTGGGATCATTTTGTATCATACTTTAATTCATGTTCTCTTTCCCTGGATGCCTCCAACTCTCACCCAAGTGCTTACATTTATGTGCCTTCCTCTTATTCCTGCTTCCACATGCTCCATACCGGCTGACACCTAGAGCAGATCATTTTAAATACTCCTCCCCTTGCTTATACAGGACAAAATTATTTTCGATAATGATAAGTCATAATGATAGTTTTTTTTTGACTCATCCTTAAGTTTCACAACAAATATAATTGACAATTTTAAAAGACTAAATTACAATGTTGACATTGTTCAAAGTTGGCAAAATATTTCATGTATAATCTCAAATTTTCATTTACCAAACAAAAATATTTCACTTTGCGGTTCATTCTCTGTTTCACTGTGATAGGGTTTGGTTGTGTCCCCACCCAAAATCTCATCTCGAATTACAATCCCCAAATCCCCACATGTCAAGAGCAGGACAGGTAGATGTAACTGAATCATGGGGGCAGTTTCCCCCATACAGTTCTTGTGATACTGAGTGAGTTCTCGTGAGATCTGATGGTTCTATTACTGGCATTTCCCCTGCTAGCACCCATTCTCTCTCCTGCCACCCTGTGAAGAAGTGCCTTCTGCCATGATTGTAAGTTCCCTGAGGCCTCCGCAGTCATGCAAAACTGTGATGAGATTACCCAGTCTTCTGTATTTCTTCATAGCAGCATGAGAATGGACTAATACACACTGTTTTAATTTTAAACATAAATTAAAAATTCCAAGTGTCCATGAAGAATGACGGAATTGATGTAACTCAGGTTTCGGTTATTCCTTTTGAAAATCAGTTTCTAATCTACTGTTTAAATAAGGAATAGGTAGCACTCAGGAGGCAAGAGGCAGGAACTGCTACTGCAGCAACTTGAATGGTTCTAGACCCTAAGAATGTATCCTGGGAAGGAGTATAGCTGACTTTAGGTGTGTCAGCACTGATTGTGTAACTAGAAGCTCTCTGAATTAGCTTCCATGTAGAATACAATTTTTTGTTTGTTTGTTTGTTTTGAGACAGAGTCTTGCTCTGTTGCCCAGGTGGAAGTGCAGTGGTGTGATCTTGGCTCACCGCAACCTCTGCCTCCTGAGTTCAGACGATTCTCCTGCCTCAGTCTCCCGAGTAGCTAGGATTACAAGCACATGCCACCATGCCCAGCTAATTTTTGAATTTTTAGTAGAGACAGGGTTTCATTATGTTGGCCAGGCTGGTCTTGAACTCCCGACCTCATGATCTGCCCACCTTGGCCTCCCAAAGTGCTGGGATTACAGGCATGAGCCACTGTGCCTGGCGAATACAATGTTTTTATAAAGAAAAGTTTAAAAAGAGAGAGAATTGGAGGCTTACATATATATTGTTAAAATTGCAGTAATTCTTAATTAGCCAAGGTGTTAATAAAAAGCAGGTTGACTTTTTGTCAGTTTATTATGTTTTAAAATTCTCCACAAACAATTCACTCCCTTATTGTCTGTACCCTGGGCACAGCAAAGTAAGGTAGAAAAGGAAGAGAGAGTGAATCTAGGGGCAGCAGCAAGGCAGCTTACCCAGGACATTAAGTTATAAATTGAGAACTTTCCAAGTCATTCCTTATCTGTTTTCATGAAGTTGTCAAGCCCATTAGTGTGTTTTCCTTACAGATTTTTGTGACAGCAATGTACTTGTGTTGAGTGCTTGATTGAGGATGATTATAACAAAATGGAAGAAAGATTTATAATTCTACATAACAAATGAAAACCTTGGAAGTTCTCTTTTTGCTGTAAGACTGCTTCCTAGTGCTTGTGGCAAATGCCATTCTGGATCATTTTGTACCATACTTTATTCATATTCTCCTTCCCTGGATGCCACTAACTCTCACCCAAGTGCCTCCATTTGTTTGCTTTCCTCATCTTCCTGCATCCACATGTCACAAGACAAGCTGCTTCCTTTTTCCATCTTGGCTTTCCTTTCCCATCCCCTTCTTGGCTGCCCCTTTTCCTTCTTATTTCTTCAGTGGACCAGACATGAATTTGTTCTGGGAACTTTTACTAATCCATGGAAAAGGTTGTTAATAGGCTTCATGTCAGATGTTCAGTTGCTTAGTAACTCAAAGAACTTCCTGCCAAGTTTATGTTCAGAGAATTAGACAAACCATCTAGTCCCCACTGTTCTCAGGCCTGGGCTGCATCAGCTCTCCAGCTCAGCTGTGTGTGAGGAGATCCCCACACAGGCTCAGAAAGGAGCCTCAGCCTCCACAGAGCAGTGAGTGTGAGAGCAGAGTCTGAGCCTACCTGGCCCGGTCTGAAGAGGAACCTGGGGAGGCTGACCTGAACAGAGGTGCAGGCATGTTTTCAGAGTTCCTAAAACTGATATTTACTGCATGTTAGTGAGGTGGTTTGAATTTTTTCAGTTTCTCTGCTTCTTCCTTTGTTCCACTTCCTGATCCATCTCTCCTCCTCATTTCGGTTCCTAGTGTTTTTCAGGAAACCCGTAGTTTTAGACTTACAGGCTCTCTATCAAATTGGTACCATGTAACCTTAGAGCAGTGGCATAGTGCTCATCTCTTGCTGCCAACCTCCACAAACACACAGAAACCATACAAAATCCCCAAGGATTCTGGATTAGGACATACCAACCTGGAGGAGAAGGGTTTCTACACTGGTAGGAGGAATGAATCTCATTAAAATAATTGCTTTTAATGACCACTAGGAGTTTAGAAACATCCTATGGCACAGCAAAGAGTTTCCTTGCTGAACCGCAGATGGTGTTTATTGCCAGATGATGTGCAAAAAAGTGCCAGATGATTAGGCTCTTTCTAGGGGATGTCAGAATCTTCTCTAACCCACACAAATAATTGGCCTTCTAACACCCCCAAACTGTAACACAAGGGAGGTTGGAAAACTTCTAAGAAGGTAGTTATCATGGCATGAGTAAACATTTCTGTTTGGCACACCATGGCTAGCAGTGGGAAGTGGGTGGTTGAACAAGAACTCCTCCAAGACTCTGGCTGGCTGGGAGCCAGGATTCTTCAACTGGAAATGAACGGGGAAGGAGGGGAAAAGAACAAAAATCTGCTGAGAGATAATAAAAATTTTAATGATTCTTCAAATGTTGCATTGTCTTGTAAATGTAGTTGTAAATTTAACTTTAAAATGACTTTTGCTCAGTTGGGTCAGAGACTTAAAAATGATTAAAAGAAAGGAATAGGTTTCAGATTAGCAATAATATTTGTACCAAAAGGTTTTCAGTGTTCAGAGTAACTGATGGACTCTGGTTTTGGGTGATGGTTTTAATTACTGGAAGCTTATATATAATTATATAATTTATAATGTATAATATATAATTTATAAAATTATATAATTTTCAATGAGCAACCACTCTAAACATAAGGATGAGAACTCAGGTATCAGCTGTGGAGTTTTTCCTAAGAATACCAGTAAATTGAGTGTGACCTGACCTTAGTCTGTTATTGTAACCAGAGTTACTATACTTTGCTCTAGTCTAGAAATATCTCCAAGTAGGTATGTATAGGGAAGGTAGATGATCTTTGTGCCTTCACTCTAATGGTCTTGTAGTAGGAATGTAGATCATGGTTTGGTGGAGGGATATTGGTGAAGGGTGGGGTTTTCTTATCCATGGCAAGGAAAATGCTGGTGGAAGTCTTCATGTGTGGGATGATTAGTTGATATAACCGAATAAGATTAGTTTATATAGGCCGGGCATGGTGGCTCACCCCTATATTGCCTGTAATCCCAGCACTTTGGGAGGCTGATGCAGGTGGATCACCTGAGGTCAGGAGTTTGATACCAGCCTGGCCAACATGGCGAAACCCTGTCTCTACTAAAAATACAAAAATTAGCCAGGCGTGGTGGCATACGCTTGTAATCCCAGCTACTCAGGAGGCTAAGGCAGGAGAATCACTTGAGGTGGAGGTTGCAGTGAGCCAAGATTGCGCCACTGCCACAGAGCAAGACTCTGTCTCAAAAAAAAAAAAAAAAAAAAAAAAAAAAAAAAGATTAGTTCATATGCCCAATTTCACCTTTGAAAATGCCAGCTACCTAGATGACTAGGATATGTTTGAAGAGAGTTAGATACAGGCTTCGACATATCTTAGAGACTACAGAACTACATAGATGACAAAGGAGCTGAGAATTCTTGAACTGAAACAGATGAATTAGAGAGAAAAACACTTTTTTTCCCCTTTAAAGGCTAGACTGGTGTATAAAAGTTATAAAAGCAGACTTGGGCACGTTTCAAGGTGATTCACAACTGAACCATCTTCTTCAGAAAACAGTAGCCCCTTATCCTTAACCATGTTCCAGGAATCTTGAAGTGGTGATTCCTTCCTTGGGAAGGAGGTTGACAGATGGCTTCTGAGTTCCTTTCTATCTGAAATTGTGTGATTCTCATTAAAAAGTTTTTCCTTACATTCAAAATGCATTTCACATACTGATATGGCCTAATAACAAAGGTTTTCTTCCTCTTCTAATTTGAAACTGACAATAATTGTAAACAGTTTGAAAGGTAATAAATTTCTACATGTTCCAACTGATGTCAGATGCTCATCTCTTAAAGACCAGAACTTCAGAGGCATTCCAGGAGAGTCCACTTGGCTTACTCACTTCTCTTGATTATGTATGAGGACTAAACTCTGACTTTTTTTTTCTTATTTTGCCCAAATCCTACCTAAGAAACCTAGGGAGTCATACCCTGCAAACCATAAAGTCTCATCAGAGGGATTTTATTTAATCCTGTATAATGTGGCCTGCTTTCCAACTCAACTCTGGTGTAACATCACATAACAAATAAGGAAGGAAATCAAAATATTTTAACCCCAAATATATTTCCTTGTCATATCTTGAAATTGCCATGCAAAGTCACCTCTTGTGGGAAAAATCTATATTCTGTAGAGAATCCCCTTCCCTTCCTCCTTTTTTTTCTTTCCAGATCCAGGAGATAATCAGCTGAGAGTCACGTACCCTTTTAAGTCCAATAAGGAAACACTTTATAACCTATTCTCTCTGAAGTCTGCTATCTGCACAATAAAACTTGGTCTCCATACCCCTTTATCTTAACACAGATATTTCCTTTCTGTTGATCCCAGGTCTTTAGATAAACTCAACACATTGTCAACCAGAAAAAATTTAAATTTTACCTATATCCTGGAAGCTCTCCACTTTGAGTTGTCCTGCCTTTCCAAACCAATGTACATCTTAAATATATTAGATTGATGTCTCATGTCTCTCCAAAATGTATAAAACCAGGCTGTGCCCTAGCCACCTCAGGCACATGTTCTCAGGACCTCCTAAGGGCTGTGTTACAGGCCATGGTCACTCACATTTGGCTAAAAATAAATCTCTTCAAATATTTTATAGAGTTTGACTCTTTGCATTGACAAATATAATGAGACTTTTTAAAAAGATTATTATTAAGATAACAAATGTTCCTTAAGTCAGAAAGAGCAAACTATTTAGATATTTATGGGGTAAAGTAAATCCCAATTTATTGCCTATAGGTAGACCATATTAATAGGTTTATTTTTGTTTTTGCTTTTTACTTTTTAATTATTTTGGGATACTCTTAACTTTAGATGATGTTTGTTAGAAAGATTTTTTAAAAATTTAGATTTCATAAAATAATCTTAGTTGAAAACAACTAAATCACACTGTGCTTTTTAAATGGTTAATTCAAGCATAAATTGTAAGTGAATCTGTGCTCAACCATGCGTAACTTCAACTAGTATCCATTAATATCTAAGAAGCTGATTTGAAACTCTGAGTATATAAGAGGGAATTGTCAGCTATGAGCCTCACTATAAAGCAGTGATTTTTCAACCAGGAGTGATTTTGCTCCTTATAGGACATTTGGCAATGTCAAGAGACATTTCTGTTTGTCATGACTGGAGAGGTTGTGGCGTCTAGTGGGTAGAAGCCACAGGTACTACAACTAGACATTCCACAATGCACAGGACAGCTCTCCACAACAAAGAATTTTCTGGTCCCAAATGTCAAAAGTGCCAAGGTTGAGAAATCCTGCTATATAGGTTGATATGGGCTGTTCATTGATGGAATATCCTTCTCCATCAATATCTTTAGGTATTTCCTTTAGATTTGATGAGATTCCAACCTGCTGATTGCACTCTGGGAATTGAATGGAGGAAGAAGGCAGGATTTAAACATTTAATAAGCATATGTTGACCTAATTTCCCAGTGTAGGGTAAGGTGTCCCTGCCTTCAACATTGGTATCCTTTTATCTAGAGACCCTCTATTTTATTCTCTGCATAGAGAGGCAGACTCCCAAGAGAGGGAATCTGGGGTTTTAGCTGGTTCTTAAATTGGCTTCCAGGTTTAGGCCCACCTTCACCCTTCTTCCAGGGGAACAAGATGTCATCAGTTTTGGGCATTTGGGGGCTCTACCTGTAAATTTGATTGACTCTCAGTTTCCCCACTGCCAGTTTCGGATTTAGCTTTCTTAGATCTGCTAAATCAATTACTTCTTGCCCATTTATTTTCTGGTTTCCAAATCCTCTTGTTGTTACCATCTCTCTTACTCTCTCTCCTTTTTTTTCAATTATTTAGTGATATTTTTATGGGTTTTGGGAGGTAGCAGAGGCTAATGAGAACATTTGATCTTCTGTCTTTACCAGAAGTATAAAATTAGTTTTTCTTCTCTAATGTTTCCGTAATGCTAGCTGCTTCATTTACAAGCTAATACCAGGAAATGGCTTTAAGAAAACACATTGGTAGTAGAAGGGATTTGTCAGGATCTTGGTTTTTGTGAGACAGGATCCAGATTGAATGCTACCTCAAAAATTTCCCTTGTTACTTAAAACAAGCAAAGGAAGAAACATTTTCCAGTAGTTATTTTCAGTTTTTCTGGATTTTCTTTTCTCTTTAACTATTTCATACCCTCTTATTTAGTGGGTAGCATACAATTGTCTACCAGCTTATTTATATAAAGTCTTTATTGAATTTTTATTTCTTCACTAATTGAATCATTCGTGCATTCAGTGTCTCACTCACTCCTTGACTCATTTACATATTCAGTACAAGTATATCACATGCCTGCTATGCCGAAGTTTCTGAGTGAGACACCATGTAGGATGCAAAATTGTGTCACATAATCCTTGCTTTTAAGGAGTTTATAATCTTTTTCATATCTTTTGGAAATAAATTACATGACATGTTTCCATGATAACTAGACATACTTCATCATTTTGGTACATAATATTGACACAATACTTACTACTCTCCCCTTTTGTAATATTAACTTTCAAGAGCATCTTTTGGCAAGGCTATGTTTACAAAAATAATGCAGGCATTATGCATTCTATGAAGGGATGCTATTTTATCAGATGTCATAGCCAAAAGAAATTTACTATTCACTTCTGTTTTGGCTCTGTTGAGTTCTTAGGAAGTGAAGCTAAAAATTCATTGCTCTGTACCTCAAAGGAGCTTCTAATTTTTACACTCTTCAAGTCTCCAGGAAATGATTCCCCTAAAACAAATCAGCATATGCAATGTGCCTATATGCGTAGTAGATCTTCAATAACACACACCATGGATGATGTTATCAGCAACCTGCCTTGTTCTAGACCTATATTTCTTAACAAATACAAATGCCTTTGGTTAAAGAAAAAAGATGGTATGGTGGACTGAGAGTAGGTTGCACTTTTTTCTTAATCTTGAAATTGGGGATTTTATTGTAAACCAGATAGTCAGTCTCACCGTGTGCCATTTTATATACAGTGTCTCCTAGATTTCTACTCTAGAGGCTATCCAGAGGTCCTTAAAAGTGGACATACTGTTTTAAAAATGCCTTTCTTTTTAACAGTATGTTTTCTTTATCACCAAAAGATGTTATGTAAGAATAGCATCAAACAGGTCAGGGGTGGTCTTAGGGACAAAAATAAAGTATTCACTGAAAATCTTATTTATTTATTTATTTTTGAGACAGGGTCTTACTCTGTCACCCAGGCTGGAGTGCAGTGGTGGGATCATGATTCCCTGCAGCCTTGACCCCTCAAGGTCCAAGTGATCCTCCCACCTCAGCCTCCTGAGTAGCTGGGACCACAAGCATGCCCCACCACACCTGGCTATTTAAAAAAATTTTTTGTAGCAATGGGTCTCACTCGCTTGCCCAGGCTGCTCTCAAACTCCTGGGCTCAAGTGATCTCCTGCCTTGGTCTTCCGAAGTGCTGGGGTTATAGGCATGAGCCACTATGCCTGGCCGAAAACCATTCTTAAATCCTTGTAATACATAGCCATAGAAGGAGGAACCTCACAGTTATTGAATCACAAATTTCTCCCTTGCTTCCTGGGCCAATTCCTCCCCAAAACATTACTCAAAATGAGGTGCCCTACCATGGTGTTTTCTGCTAAATTCTCCATAGCTCTTAGCATAATGTCTTGAGGACAGAAGGAGCTCTTTGGGCATTTCTTAATTGATTGATGGATGAATCCAAGTTGCAAGAAACGTCACTGGATTTCTCTGTCTCTATGGAGCATATCCTCCTTGTCACAGTTTGAGGTTTGACTTTATTAGTTTTATCACAGGCAGGAGGGAGGATAAGCCCAAAGTAGAGACGGACTTAAATTGACAGGCTTCTGTACAGGATCAAAGGTAAAAGCTGTACACTAAGTACAAAAGAGTTCAGTGTCAGAAGGTAGTCATGGATTTGGCTAGCCAGAATCTGGAATGCCAGAAATAGAATCCCAGCCTAAAACTTAGAGAATGTTGAAAGGGACATAAGCTTGTTAAAAACAGAATGGGAGATTTGGTTGAAATTAGATGGTAGATAAAATGAGAAACCAGCACAACCTTCAGTATTTTCTCCTTTACAGACTGGTACCTTGAGATTGAGTAAGCCTGGCCATGAAGTGGGGACTGCTGAGGTCAAAGATTTCAGAGACAGGATAAGAAAGGCCTCTTGCTTTTGATTTCATAAGGTCTAGAATCACTCTGTATTTGAATACAATGAATACTTGAAATTCTTTAGAGCAATGAACCCCAAAGTGTATACCAAGGAGTGCTGGTTCTGTTAATAAAAAAAAATGTGTTTGGAAAAGACTGAATTACACAAAAATGACAAGTTTCTGAAGACTCCTGGGAACTAATGTGAGCTGCGTATCTCTCATAAGGGGTGTGTGTAAACAGGATTTCCCAGATGTATCAACCTCTAAACATTTTCTTAAAGTACTTTGCAGTCCTCCCTCCTCCCTCCCTCCCTCCCTCCCTCCCTCCCTCCCTCCCTCCCTCCCTCCCTCCTTCCCTCCTTCCCTCCTTCCCTCCTTCCCTCCTTCCCTCCTTCCCTCCTTCCCTCCTTCCCTCCTTCCCTCCTTCCCTCCTTCCCTCCTTCCCTCCTTCCCTCCTTCCCTCCTTCCCTCCTTCCCTCCTTCCTCCTTCCTTCCTTCCTTCCTTCCTTCCTTCCTTCCTTCCTTCCTTCCTTCCTTCCTTCCCTTCACTCTGTTGCCGTGGTTGCAGAGCTGGTATTGCATGAGCCAAGTTTCAGGAAATGATGCTCTGGATATTATTTATATTTATGCCAGAATTGTGATAGGATATACTGTTCCCCCTGGTCGTTGGAGCTCAGCTTATGCAATTTTACAGCTGAATGAATTGGTCTTTTTGTTTGCATTTGAATGGGAAACAGCTGACTTGAAGTAGCTCTACATGAGTGGATATTTTCATTTTGAATATATGGGTATATAATTAACACTTTTTTTGTCCTTATGTAGGCAGTGTTTATTAAGATGACACAAAGCATTGAGGAAAAGTTTGAAGCCCTTTCACTTTATAGCCAAATTTAAAAGAGAGAATGATCAAACCTAAACTTTTGGGAAATTCAGTTCTCTATTTAGTTTTGCCCTAGCCAGTGAGTGACCTTGAATAACTCACCAGACTAATGCACTCACTGAATTTAACTTGCCTTTGTTCCGATAACTAAATTTGGATGCCTGTTTTGTTTTAAGCACAAGTAATTATATTATGTATTTTTAACCCACCAATTAGTTTTGCATAAAGCTAATGGATCTGGTTATAACCTAAGAATGAGATTTTGGCTATTTTTCTACTTAAATATTTCATGGACACAGACATAACTGGCAATACTGATGGAAAAGAAGTAGAAGACAAGAAGAGTGGACTAAATCAGCACGATTTACAAATTCTTTGGGAGATATAATGCATTACACTGGTGCAGAAGTCTCTCTATAAGCCAATGGATGATGTCATCCTACAATGTTATTGTAAGCAGTACACACGTGTCTCCTAAGGTTTGTATACGTGTGCCTACACCAGTGCCTTAACTGATCAGATACTCAGTAAGTATTTGGGAATTATCTTTGTTATCTTAAGACTTTCCATTACTTTTATTTTTAGATTGTATCCTGAATTGTTTTTTAATTAAAAGTAATTCATGTATTAACTTGAGACTTTATGTTAACTTAGTTGATGCGTTTTAGATCTATAGATATTTTTATCTATCCATACTTATATTGCTAACAACATTTCTTATTTCCCAGTGCTTTTCTCTTCTACTTTTAAAAAATTGTGGTAAAATGCATATAGCCATGTTAAAGTGTACAGTTCAATGGTATCGTGCACAGTCATCATATCGTGCAGCCATCACAACTATTTGTCTTCATAGCTTGTTTCATCTTATAAAACTGAAAATCTATGCCATTAAATAAGAACTCCCCATTTCATTCTTTCCTTGTCCCCTGGAAACCACAATTTTACTGTCTGTCTTTATGATTTTGACTACTCTAAGTACCCCATATTAGTGGAATCATATAGTATTTATCTTTTTGTGACCATCTTATTTAATTTAACATAATGTCCTCAAGGTTCATCCATGTTATAGCCTACATCAGATTTTTCTTCCTTTTTAAGGCAGAATAATATTCTGTCATATGTATATAACAGATTGTACTTATCTGTTTTACCATTCATCTGTTGATGGATACTCGGGTTGCTTTCATTTTTTAGTTATTGTGAATAATGCTGCTTATGAACATGGGGGTACAAATATCTCTCTAAGACCCTGTTTTGAATCCATTTGGGTATATACCCAAAGGGGAATTTCTAGCCCATATGGTAATTGTATTTTTAATTGTTTGAGGAACTGCCATACTCTTTTCTACAGAAGCTGTACCATTTTACATTCCCACCAACAATGCACAAAGGTTCCAATTTCTCCACATTCTTATCGATACTTATTAGTTTCTGTTTGTATGTTTTTGATGGTACTCATACCAATCAGTATGAGGCAATACCTTGTAGTTTTGATTTTCATTCTTCCCTAATGATAAGTGATGTTGAGCATCTTTTTATGTGCTTATTGGGCATTTGTACATCATCTTTGAAGAAATGTTTATTTGCTCGTTTTTGAATTGGGTCTTTTGTTGTTATTGAGTTTTGGGAGTTTTTGGTACATTCTTGATACTCATCTCTTACCAGATATATGCAAATTTTCTTTCCCATTCTATGGGTTGTCTTTTTACTTTGTTGATACGGTCTTTTGATGCACAAAATTTTAAAACTTTCATGAAGTTCAATTTGTCTATTTATCCTTTTTCCTTTTTTGAGATGGAATCTCTTTCTGTCACCCAGGCTGGAGTGCAGTGATGCAATCTCAGCTCACTGCAACCTCTGCCTCCAGGGTTCAAGCGATTCTCCTGCCTCGGCCTCTTGAGTGGCTGGGATTACAGGTACCCACCACCATGCCTGGCTAATTTTTGTATTTTTAGTAGAGATGGGGTTTCACCATGTTGGCCAGCCTGGACTCCAACTCTTGACCTCAAGTGATCCACCGCCTCAGTCTCACGAAGTGTATTTTTTCTTCATTACTTCTTTTGTTTTGTTTTAAGACAGAGTCTTGCTGTCACCCAGGCTGGAGTGCTGTGGTGTGATCTTGGCTCACCGCAACTTCCACCTCCTGGGTTCAACTGACTCTCATGCCTCAGCATTTCAGGTAACTGGGATTACAGGCATGTGCCACTGCACCCAGCTAATTTTTTGTATTTTTAGTAGAGATGGAGTTTGATTGTGTTTGCGAGGCTGGTCTTGAACTCCTGTTTTCAAATGATTTCTCTGCCTCACCTCCCAAAGTGCTGGGATTACCTTGATTACTTTTTGAATAATAAAAACCAGTATTATTTAGTTCAAGTGACTGCTTCACAGTCTGAATCCAAGTTGCTATTTTTAAAAGTTCTGTCCTCATAAGGAGAAATATTTCTAAATTTTGTAGTAACCTTGCCTGAACACAGAGATCCTGTTATAAGCCTTGTTATATATTTAAATATATATAAATCTTGTCATATTTTAACAAGGTTAAACATAAACCTTGGCCGGGCGCGGTGGCTCAAGCCTGTAATCCCAGCACTTTGGGAGGCCGAGACGGGCGGATCACGAGGTCAGGAGATCGAGACCATCCTGGCTAACACGGTGAAACCCCGTCTCTACTAAAAAAAAATACAAAAATCTAGCAGGGCGAGGTGGCGGGCGCCTGTAGTCCCAGCTACTCCGGAGGCTGAGGCAGGAGAATGGCGTAAACCCGGGAGGCGGAGCTTGCAGTGAGCTGAGATCCGGCTACTGCACTCCAGCCCGGGCTACAGAGCGAGACTCCGTCTCAAAAAACCAAAAAACATAAACCTTGTTATGTGATCCCTGTGAAGCGATAAGGAGATACCTTTTTGAAAAAAGTATATAGATTGAGAAACTCAGTTTAAAAGTACAGAGACTTCTTTGGGTTCAAGATCAGTTTTTCTCCACATATTTCTCTGTAAAATTCAGTTGAGAAGTAAATAAACAAGGAAGCTGCCAGTTCTTTCTTTCCTGGACTTGAAGTTTCTGGAGGGTGGAGGGACAAAAAATGTTGACTCGCTTGTTAGCCAGAGCTCAACCAGTGAGTGCCAAACAAAGTGAGATGCTCAATAGATACCTTTTATTCTGCTTAACTGTAGTGTATACAAAACTGTCAGGCCAATATACTCTTCTGCCTCCTTGTAAATCTAAGTTTTTCCTTTAAATTTTTATGTTGTTTTGCACATTGACACAGAGAAAAATCATATTCTTCAAGCTATTTTTTTATTTAGAAAAAGTTAAATGAATAAATAAAACTCTTACCTTATAGACTCTAGTTTAATTGAATGCAATCCCAAATGCTCTTATTTAAAACCGGTCAGCTGAATGTTAATGAAATTTTCAGGCATATGAAATATCATTTCTTGTTAAGGAAACTCAGTCAAAGGACCTTGAGTATCCAAATCAGCGTCTGAATCATACGGAACTATTAACAGTGATAAGATTAGGCCAAAGAGCACAATGAATAGAGTTATGACTAGCAGAATTTGTCTGAGATTCATTTGCATTTGGCTGCAAATGACTAAGTAAGACAAACAGTAGCAATGTCATGTGATGATTTTGAAGCATTAGCTGGAAAATTATAAATAGATGATTTCTAGAGCCTATTGAAAAGGACCAGTTGTTTCTGAGTGTCATGTCAATTATGAGAAACTATTGCTAACAAAGAGAAAGAATGAAAAATTAAAAAGCATAGGGGACAATTACCTTCCAAACATCTGAATCACTCTCGGATGGCAGCCAGCTGCTCAAGTGCTGGGATGTTGAAGTTTTGTCCAAGAGGGCAAAGGAGGGCAAAAAGTGAAAGGCTCAGAAATCATGACCCTGCTTAGCAACTGCTGCTTCCTTCCTTCCATATAACAGCTATACTTTGGTTAGTGGTAAGTAATAAAAGCAAATGGCTGATGGGCCTTTGCTTTAACTTAGGCCTTAGTACTCTCATGGCAGAGGGGAGAGAGTATGGGTTGACCTATTAAAATGTTCAGCATTCTGTTCCTTATTTTCCCATGACTTAGAGACACCCCTGAATTTAAAAAAAAATCTTGTTTCTGTCTTTGCTGAATGGAAGAGTTGGCAAAGTATCTGGTAATATTTAATCTATAATGAATTTTCTAGGGTTGATGAAGGATCTACTAGATTCTTTTTAGAGGTATTTAAGTCATTAGCTCTTACTCAGCAGTTCTTATTGTTGCTATTTATTTCATTGAGCAAGATAATAATTATTTAAAAAGAGAAAAATTGAGTGAAGGTGAATTTGTATTGAGCTGGTTTGCTTGCCATGCTTTTATTATCTACCAGCTTAAACAGAACAAAAATATTCATAAGCTTGTACTAGGTCGTTTCCACTAGAAAATATGCATTTTATGTAACTTAAATTACTTATCCATGATATGTAACTTAAATTACTTGTTCTAGGGATTATTTCTGAAAACACCAATTCATCTTGAAACAATTCATACTTTATCAAACACTCACCTTCAATTTAGATGGCTAATTAGGCTGAAATGCTTGACTGTAATGAACTTGATGCATTTTAAGCAAAACTGTTATATAATATTTGAAATAATAGGTTCTACCTTGCTGAAATTGTTTTTTTGAAAAGTCAACATAGTAGAAGACCTTTATTATTCTTTCTGTAATAAAGAATATTCAGAGGGAGGATCTCTGATCACATCAAATCTCTGGATATTAAGAGCCCTTGCTATCTCTTGTTAGTATTTTAAAATCTGACATCAGAGTCTTGTAAGGGAAATTCTTTTTTACATGTCTGGGAGTCTACAGTGAGTAGGAAATAATAGTGAATAGGAATAATGCTTTTGAAAATCGTGCTCTTTATGAAAGTTCATCACCCGTAAAATGCCTTCTGTTTATGAAAGAACAGTGTGAGTAGTTATTTGATGTGTTCTCATGTTGCAGCATGAACAGCAAAAACAAATGTAATATTAGTTGACAGATTTGGCTTAATGTATTATTTGATATCTCAGCCTGATTCAGTTGTCTTAAAAAATAAAAGTTATTCACTCCACAATATATCTACTCATGGGGCAGATAGTGAAATAACCTTACTTTCAACTTGATCACTTAATCACCTGTGGTTTTCATCCTGAGATCAGGTTTATTTCATAGGAAGCAGTTCTTTCTTAAAGGGATTGAATGAAGCAAATGCAACCTCATTATTCATTTGAGTCACAGTGAGCATTTTGTATTTAAAAAAATACAATGTTTTAGGAGTGGATAGGCACAATTTTGAACTTTGAGCATTTTAAAGTTAATATCAACCAAGTTGTACCCCACCCAGTCTTATGACGTTCTCTACAAAAAACAAAAGAAAAAAAAACAAAAAATAATTATTTTCATAGTAAAATAGATTTTGGAACTAATGCGCTCTATCTCCCTATCCCCCATTTGGAAATGCTCAATGTACCCAAGAGTGTTGAAACCCTGTCCTGTAATAAAGAAGTTCTTTCATTTTTTAATCTAGGTATGTTTTAAGCTTTATGTTTGCATACAGATAGTTAAGTCAAATAGTTCTGAGGTTTCTTAACATACACAACAGTCTCCAACCTCTCTTCTTTTCCATTTCCCATTCTCCAGAGGCAACCACTTTTCATCTTTTAGCTGATTCTCTTGGTAACTACCTCTATCTTGAAATGATAGGATGGTATGGCTACTCCCTGAGTATTTTTTTTCCTTAGCTTTATCTATTTACCTCTCACTGTAAAAAATGAGAATTTATTTAGCTAATTCCCCTACCCTGTCTCTCTCTTTCTCTCACATTCTCATAGGTATGCACGTGCACATGCACACAATTCCCATCCCTCCTTTCTTCCTATAAAATTATGCCATGATTTTGGGTTATTGCGGCATTGAGTATTTAAATTATTAAGACTATTCAAGTGCAGTTTGTAGCTATACCACAAAGAGGAATATGATTTTTGTTCTATTTTTCAACAATTTTTGTTTCTTTCTGGAATTTATAATTATTATTGTTTGCTTAGTTTTCTGTGTGTTTATCGCCAATTCAACCCCCAATTCTCTACAAGCTGGGTAAATCTCTTCTGGGTATGTTCATTTACATCAGATTTTCTCTCAACATCATCTGTACGAAGCGGTCTTGGCAGGAGCCTTCTGACCTGTTGTAGTCTGGACTGGAAGCCCTTCTTTGCCGGGTATACAGCCGCCATTTTGGGATTTCCCTTCCTCTTCGCCCTGGGGAGGCGGGCCTCCTATGGCTTCATCCTGTGACTACTTCTTTCTTGCTTTACTCCTTTGTTTTAGCAGAGCGTAGTCTCTGGTATCATTTAAGAAAAGTATGTAGAAGATTGTGTGTGTCTGTGTGTGTGTGTGTCTGAAAATACCTTTATTCTACCTTCTCATTGATTATTAGTCTATATTATTCTTGGTATAAAATTCTAGATTAGAATTATTTTTCCTTATGTAAAACAAATTGTCTTCTGGCTTTTAATGTTGCTGTTGAGAAATCCAAACCAGTCTGATTTATCATGCTTTGTATATACCTCTACTTCCACCCTAAAGCTTACTTCCCTGTATATTCTGAGGTTTCAAATAATGTTCCTTTGGTGTTTGTCTATTTTTAGTGCACTAGGCTGGTCTTTTAAATCTGTAAAATCAGGTCCTTCATTTTCTTGAAAGATTTCATTGATGATTCCTCCTTTCTCTTTCCACTTGCCTTCAGGAACTCCTTTCCTCTAGATGTTGGACCTCCTGCAATGGTCACTAATTATTTTACCTTTTCTCTCCTAATTTATATCTATTTACCTTTTTACTTTACATTCTGTGAGATTTCCTCAATTTTAGTTTTAGCTATTGTATTGTGGTTTTCATTTTTGCTATTATACATACTTTTATTTTCCCAGAGTTCTTTTTTGGTTCTACACATATTTCTTTTGAAGTATAGCCTCTTTTTCTTATTTTATGGATATAATATCTTATCTCTGATAATCTTTCTTTTTTACCCAAATCATAGTTTCCATGGATAGTGTGTTTCCTCCAGGTTGAGATTTTTGTTGCTTGCTGTGAGTCTGTTACACAAACTGGAGCTTTCCCTAAATCTCTGCTAATCCTTGACTGCCTGCTCATATTTAGAAGTAAAAGACTAGAAAGCTGATTGGATGCTCTGAATATATAGGTAGGCCTGTTGACTGAACGTCACTGTAGGGTAATCTGGATGTGCCAATTTCAGTATCTTGTCTTCTTGGACTGATCAGATCTCCTAGAGAGGGAATCTCTAGTCTCTTGACTGGAGGATAAAGGAATTGCTCCCAGTGTATGAGGAGCTGAGTCAGGGGAGAGGACTGGGGATCTCAACATTCAGAATGTCTACATTAATTGGATCCTCCTCTTTTCAGAATACTCCTCAATTGCGCCTGGTGTCTGCCAGTCCAGAGATCCTGCGATTCATTCTTTCTAGGTAATATACCTCCAGTCTTCTGTCTGAACTAGGGGTGGAAGCAACTAACCAGCAACACAGAGTAAGGAGAGACCTATAGTTCTCACTGATTTTTAAACATTTTTAAAAGTTAAGATTAATCTTCTTAACATATGATTGTCTCTTTACCTGGAGTTAGGCCAAGCTTGAGGTGAAGGGCACAGACCTCCAAGACTGATAGTTCTGCCCAAGATTCCTGATGCCAGTTGCAAATTTGGGGGTCCCCAGGGCTATCCTCATTTCAGACCAATTGGCTATACATTTGAGAGTTCACACAGACTCTGTCAGATTTGATAATACACTAGAACAACTCATAGAACTCAGGAAAGTGCTATTACTTATCATTATGGTTTTATTGTAGCAATAGGATACAAATAAGAGCCAGCCACAGGAACACACACATAGGGAAGAATCTGAGGCTAGCACAAATCTTCCAGGTCCTCAGGGATGTATTACCCTTCTGTTGTTGATGTGTGACAATGCACATGGAATACCACCAATTTGGGAAGCTTGTCTAAGCTTCAATGTCCATAGTTTTTATTGGGGCTGCATTACATAGGTGTGATTGATTGAATCACCACCTACATCATTGCCCAAAGCCTCAACCCTTTGACCACATGATTGGTTCTTCTGTCTGGCCAGCCCTCATTCTGAGTCACCTTATTAGCACACACTTACCAGGTATAGTCTAAGGGGCCCATCATAATTAACTCAGATATTCCTAACACTTGGGAAATTCCAAGGGTTTAGAGGTTACTTCCTGGGACCTGGGGCAAAGGCCCGTCTTTTCTTTAGATAAAGGTAATTCTTCCCTACACGACACTCCACCTTTACTTCCAGAGGTACCTGGTTCCATCAATTTCAAAATACTTTAAGGATTCTGAAGTAAAAATCAGGTTGGTTCTTTGTTCTCTGTACTGCTGACTTAAGGTTTAGTTTTTGTGAGTTGGTTAAGTCATTTATCATTTATACATCTAATTTCTGGCTTCCAAAATCCCATTTTTCTTCCCATTCTTGAGTGGTTATACTTAACAAAAAACCTTTTTCAGTAGTGTTGGTAGGGTTTCTGGAAGAAGAATTAGGTCTGTGTATTCAGTTGGCCGTCTTTACTCAGAAATTGCCCCGGCCTCTCCCAATTAATTTTTTGTTTGTTTGTTTGTTTTTTGAGATAGGGTCTCACTGTGTCACCCAGGCTGGAATACAGTGGTGAGATCACAGTTCACTGCAGCCTTGACCTCTTGGGATCAGGTGATTGTTCTACCTCAGCCTCCCTGGTATCTGGGACTACAGGTGCATGCCACCATGCCTGGCTAAGTTTTTGTATTTTTTTTGTGTGTGTGTGTGGAGATGGGGTTTTATTATGTTTTCCAGGCTGGTCTCGAACTCCTGGGCTTAATTAATCTCCCACCTTCATCTCCCAAAGTGCTGGGATTACAGGCATGAGCCACCATGCCCAGCCCCAACTTATTTTTATTAACAACCTTTTTGTAGAATACTTATTAACACCTGGTAAATGCTAAATTAGCAAATACTTCTATATTGCTGAATTAATGCAGATAACTAATTCAGACTTCAGAATCTTTCAAGATGACCTTTCCCTCAGGACTCATTTCTTTCCTACTTTACATATTGAGGTCACAGCATATAAATAGCTTCTTATTGCTTGTTGACTGTAGAGAATGTGGGCTAAGGAGGGATCTTTTATCTTCAATCTTGCCTATTTTTACAATGTTATATATATATATGTTTATATATACAATGTTTATATATATATAACTCTTTAATTAAATTTAAAATAATTTTAGAACAAGAAAAAAGTAGAAACATTGCATGAAATGATCCTTAAAATTTTTCCACTTCAAATCTATAATACTAAGATTGTGAGTAGGGTTAATGGAGAACTAAAAATGGAGAATTCTTTCTATATTTAATGGAGTAGGTAGGGCACAGTGCAGAACTCTTTTAATCATTTTGATCCAAAAGTCAAACTTTGTATTCCTTCTCTCTATATATCTTTTCTTTCTGGGCTAGAAAGAAGTTTTTAAGGTTACACTTTGTGTTAATAAAGTCTTTGCTTGGAAAAGTGGATGTTGATCCTCTCATAATGCTGATTTCTTATTTCATTTTCTTGGTAAATAAGAGTGCATGTATTGACTTTCCTGTACCATTCTAGGATACAACAGTAATCGAATTATTCTTTTTTGACAATCTTTTTAGAATCCTTGCTCCTTGCAAGATTTATTCCAAATTCCATAACATGGCATTCTCATCCCTCTTACAATATGGCAGCAACTTACCTTGTAGCGTAATCTGTTTCTTGGCCCCATCAAGCTTCCTGTTCCCTTCAACACTCAATTATTTGCTGATTCTCCCAGCTTCTTGGTGTTGAGGTATCTTTATCCATGCAGTTTCCCCAGCCTACAATTCCTTCACCTCCCTTCCATCTCTGCTTGTTTAAATGATATCCTTTTTCTCTTTTTAAAAAAATTTTGTTTATTTTTAACTTGTATTTTAAGTTCAGGGGTACAAGTTCAGGTCTGTTATATAGGAAAATTTGTGTATTTGGGGTTCGTTGTACAAATTATTTCATCACCCATGTATTAAGCCTAGTATCCATTAATTATTTTTCCTGATCCTCTCCCTCCCCCTACCCTCCACCCTCTGAAAGGCCCTCGTGTGTATTGTTCACCTTTGTGTGTCCCTGTGTCCTCGTCATTTAGCTCCCACTTATAAGTGAGAACATGCAGTATTTGGTTTTCTGTGCTTGTGTTAGTTTGTTAAGGATAATGGCCTCCAACTCCATCCATGTCCCTGCAAAGGACATGATCTCATTCTTTTCTATGGCTGCATAGTATTCCATGGTGTATATGTACCACATTTTCTTTATCCAGTCTACCATTGATGGGCATTTAGGTTGATTCCATGTCTTTGCTATTGTGAATAGTGCTGCAATGAACATATGCAGGTATGTGTCTTTATAATAGAATGAATTATATTTTGGGTATAGGATTGCTGGGTCAAATAGTATTTCTGTCATTAGGTCTTTGAGGAATCACCACACTGACTTCTGCAATGGCTGAACTAATTTACACTCCCACCAACAGTGTATAAGCATTCCTTTTTCTCCACAACCTTGCCAGCATCTGTTATTTTTTTGACGTTTTAATAATAGCCATTCTGACTGGTGTCAGATGGCACCTCATTTTGTTTTTGATTTGAATTTCTCTAATGATCAGTGATGTTGAGCTTTTTTTCATGTGATTATTGGCCACATGTATACCTTCTTTTGAAAAGTGTCTGTTCATTGGCTGGCTGTGGTGGCTTATGCCTATAATTCCAGGACTTTGGGAAGTCAAGGTGGGCCAATAGCTAGGAGTTTGAGACCAGCCTGGGCAACATGGTGACACCTTGTCTCTACAAAAAAACACAAAAGTTCGACAGGCGTGGTGGTGTGTTCCTGTGGTCATAGCTACTTGGGAGCTGAGGTGGGAGGATCACATGAACCCAGGAGGAAGAGGTGCAGCGAGCTGAGATTGTGCCACTGCATCCCAGCCAGGGCAACAGAGGAAAGAGAGAAAGAGAAAGGTGGGAAGGAGGGAAGGAGGGAAGGAAGGAAGGAAGAAAGAAAGTTGTTCATGTCCTTTGCCCACTTTTTTATGGGGTTGTTTTTCTCTTGTAAGTTTGTTTAAGTTTCTTATAGATGCTGGATATTAGACTTTTGTTAGATGCATAGTTTGCACAAATTTTCTCCCATTCAGTAGGCTGTCCATTTACTCTGTTAATAGTTTCTTTTGCTGTGCAGACGTTCTTCAGTTTAATTGGATCCCATTTGTCAATTTTTGCTTTTCTTGCAATTGCTTTTGGTGTCTTCATCATGAAATCTTTGCCCGTGCCTATGTCCAGAATAGTATTGCTTGGGTTGTCTCCAGGGTTTTTATAGTTTTAGGTTTTACATTTAAGTCTTTAATTCATCTTGAGTTAATTTTTGAATGTGGTGTTAGGAAGGGTTCAGTTTCGATCTTCTGCATATGGCTGGTCAGTTATCCCAGCACCATTTATTGGGTAGGGAATCCCAGACCCATTTTTATAAGCCACCTGAAATGTTACCTTCTGTAGTAAAGGTTCGCACTTATCTTTCTTTTACTCAGGATAATTGACACTCCTGGGGCCTTACTGGGCTTTTGTTTGTTTGTTTTTGCCCTTCATGTATTTGACCATAGCCTGTTGGTGCAGTAGGTATGAGTATGTGTTTGGGTCAGGGAGAGACGGGGAGAGGAGAGAGAGAGGTGAGAGAGAGAGATTGTTTCTATAAAGTTATAATTTCCTTGAGGGTAAATATGATGAGTCACATATACATAGAATGCCTTTTATATAGTTGATTTTCAGTAATGTCAGTTGATTTAAATTCTGACCACTAAATGTCAGTTGATTTGAAATGAATCTTGTTTCATTTTCTTTACCTTAATAGCATTGACAAAGGCAACAATTGTACAAGTTATGTATTAAAGTTTTACAAATCCAGTCTCTCTCACGACAATTTCTTGAACAATAGAAAGGTGACTGCCTAATATTTAAAGGTGATTTTTAGCAACTTGGGATGAGGGTGAGAAGTATGAATGCTCATTAGTGTTCACTGAGTCCAGGTCCACATACTGATGACCATGGGTGCCACTGCAGCTGCCTGCCTGAAGCAGCCAAATGAATCTCTGTGTGACAGGAAATGACTGCTGTAGTGGAGGAAAGAAAATACAGAAGGCATGATGAATATCTGAGTCAATCTGGGTATCCCTGCCACAGGAATATCTGAATAACTGGGGAGAGGGGTAGGAGGAAGGTTTGAGGGGAGAAGATGATTGATTAAGTGTGTTATGGTTGACAGCAGACTGTTCTCTGGGCCAGGGAGTTAGCGGGTATTTGAGGAAAGACCCAGGAGATGGTGCATGGTCTCTAAGTGATTAGCAGAATGTAATCACCCATCTGCCGAGGGGCACAGCTGTACCAAAGGACATATTCAAGAAGGAAAAGGAGAGAGAAACACCAGTGATAACACCGAGATCTTTTAAATTATGGAAATCTGTTTGGGCTCCCCTATTGACATGCTGTTTCCCCCCTGGGGCACTTGCAGTCCTTCTCCTCACTGACATCCACTTGTAGGCTGGCCTGTTATTGCAAGAGGATTAGAAAGTGAGATTAATCTGGGGCTACTGCAGTGCTCTCACTAAACAGTGTTACTCTACATGAGTACTGGAGGGCACTGGGGTGGGCAGGGAAAGAGAGCAAAGGGGAAGAAGGCATCAGGCAGCAATTATGGACATTTCCTTAGGAGCATCTTACAGAAGCCACTTTAACTTTTTCCCTAAGTACAAATTTAACTTAATATTTGGCAGCAACTCTTTGCCTCTTCTATTTTAGAGCTTAAAGCCATTTAAAGTTTCCCAGCTCTTGACCCAGCAAAAGGCATGGGAGGTAGGCAGGCAGCAAGATTTAAAACTAAGTGACGAATCAGATCCTCATTTATCTGGCTAGGCAGTGGCATTTAATTAACCAATGTATTAAATTTGTTTTTGTGTTTTCTTTGCCCAATCTGGTATCCTGGAATCAGATACAGGGTACACCTCTGGAGTTTCTGTCTTTCTCCTTAATGCAATCAAGTCATGAGAGCTAACCTTAGACAAAAATTGAAACAGGCCAGAGGATTTTTTTATTTATTTCTAAATTCAGTGTCTGTATGAATAGGTTCTGTGAAGAGTGGTTATAAAAATGTAAGAGAAGAAATGAAGGGGGAGAAAAAGGAAAATTATGTGATGGTTAATATAATTTTTTCTACCTCTGTTCTGTAATAAGTGCTATGTAGCAAGCACATCTGTTAATTTGACTAGAATTATGCTTTAATCACTTGCTTATGTTTTAAGCAGTAAGCAGGACGAGAAAGACTGAGAATAAGAATGTAAGCTTAGGGTTGATTTACATGATGAAAAGACTGCCTCTCAAACTGTACTCATGATAATGCTCTTACATGGAAAGAACAGTTTCTTGCTGAGACAGAGCAGGAATTTATTTGGCTGAAATTGGCTTTGTCAGCTAGTCATGTTAGCACAGTACTATTAATTTATCCTGCTTTAAGATTGTTGGGGTTTTTGAGAGTATAGTCTTGATTCTTCTGAACCATGACTGGAAGTGCTCTGTCCACCCAAAGACTCTTTTCTATAGTGATCCTTGTTCTGGCAACTGTCTCCTTTTTCTCAGCCCACTCATCACTGCTTGTTTGCAAAAGGTCTGCCTATGACTGCACAATCCTGGAGCTTATACATTAGCTTCCAAATAGGGACTGCATAGCAGCCCTCTCTGCCCAAGAGATTTAGGCCACTAAGGGAGTATGAAGCTAGGACCCTACTGGCACCAGTGTCCTCCAGCATGGTGCAGCCCCGACACTGACCTTCATATTGTTTGGCCACAAGAAGAGAAACAGCGGGGAGAGGAGGAGCCAGATGATTAATCCTGAAGGGCCATTAGGGACAAAACCATTTACAGTGAGTACAGTCGGCAAGATACCTGGCTTTTCTGTTATTTTATTTAAGAGAGAAAATTGTAAAAGAAAGGAGAGAGAGGTGGGAAGCTTTGATGGCGATGTAGCCGAACTTTTTTGTCTCCTGATTTGGTCGAATGAACTTTTCTAATTTAAATGTGTTTGTTTATTCAAGTCGAATGCCTTCTGCTAGCGTCAGGCTCCAACCCAAAACTTGTGGACATGAGATCGCAGAAACAGTCCTTGTTAATAAGCCATCCATGGCATGTTTCTATAGGATTATAGAGTAAGATGGAAAAACCCTTTTATAATTTTTTTTAGAAAGCCTTAAAATAATTACTGCTTTCAGCTATTGCACTTTAATTATTGCCTCTTCTTTGGATTTGTGTAAAGGAAAGGATTTGATGGATGTTATTTTTAACAGCAGCTGGGATAAAGGTGGTATTATCACTAATGCTGGAAAGGTGGCCGCAGACAAGCATTTGATGTAGGGGGAGGGAGATGAGAGGTCACTGGGTTCCAAAAAGCTGGCCGATCACTCCTTTCACACCATCTTGGAGCCAGAGTTGTAACTCGGTGGGTGCCTATGTGCCCTTAGTCAAATTTTTTTATTTTCACCGTCAGAACTTGTAGTCTAAGCTTTTAAAAAAATGTCTCTGTGACTAGAAAGAAATCTTATTGCAAGATGACTTGTAAAAAAGAATTCAAAACTTATGTTATTTACAAATATAGACTTACGCTCAATTTCCTGCTTTCTGTTTGCATTCAAATGGAGTAATTAGCTTGATGAGAAAGAAACTTGAATAATCCTGATAAGGGCAAGAAAAATGTTAACAAAGACTATTACTGTAGGTTTCCACAATTGGAAGCATTTTTTAAAAATTATAATATATCTTTAAAATCAGATGTGATTGTGTTAAAATCAGAAATAGAATATGACCATCCATATATGCTACATTTAAATGTGAACTACTACTAACAACTGAAAAATGTAGTAATTTCTTTTCATGAAAATGGGCAATTAATCCATTTTATGCTACTACCCAGGCTTGCTGTGCTTAATGATAGATATACCATTCTTTTCCTAGTGGCAAAGATACATGTGAGGGAAAGTAAATAGAGTTGAAATGAAACTTGAGTAAAGCACGCTTTGCTTTATTTCTGCGGGTTATAGAAATTCTCTTGTGTATAGTCTGATCAGTTAAATGTGGAAACATAGCATTCTAGGTAAAAGTTTTATAGTTACAGGAAAATTTTGCTTTGGCAGCTTGAATGTAAGATTTCTTTGTACTTTACTCAGGTAGGATGCACATCCTCTCCTCTCCAGCTATGCTTTTGTTTCATATTTTTATTTTATTCTGATTTGTCTTCTACGTATATAGCCACATCTGTTTTGTCAGTCTTAAGTGGCAGACTTCTAGAGGGGAGAATCTCCCATATTTGTTCCTCTGGGAAGAATTAACAACAAAAAATGTGTAAATAATGACTTAACAAAACGCTTTTTTCATGATAGTAATTTATTCCTTTTCATTAAGTAGGACACATCTATCAATAATACTTGTATGCTTTGATAAAATGGAGACCATCATTTAGTAGCTACACAGCTCTCAGGATAGGCAGGAAAATTCCAAGAGCTTCAAAATCTCTGGATAAATAACCCTAGGCAATCACAGATTCTTAGGGCAAATGGGATCCTACTGGCCGTCTAGTTCAATTTTGTCATTTTACAGATGAAGAAACTGAGGCCAAGAAATGTGTGGAGCGTTTTGCCCCAAATCATATAAAACTGCAGTGTGCTTAGTGCACGTAATGGTGTATATGGAAATGTTGCAAGTTGGGGCATAAATTGCACTGAGCTAATTCTTTAGCGTGCTTTTTAGTTTACAGTAGGATGTGTATTCCAAGGAAGGCCCTGCCTTGACTTAGGAGTTTCAGAGAAAACACAGTGACTAAGCACTGTTTTTCAGTTGTGCAGGGCTTTGGGGCAGGGCTTTGTGGGCGAGTGTGTATGTGTGAGTGTAGCTTAAACAGTTCATTGTATGCTGCCCTGGCTCAGCATTCAGTTTTCTAGTTTCAATGACTCTGGCTTCTTAGAGGAGGGAACCGTTGTGACACCAGTGTCTCCCTTTATAACCAGTTCTATGTTCTTGAACTAGAAACCTTATTAACCTTTATGTATCAGATTCCTTCTCTAGGGTTGTGATTCTAAACTTAACCCCAGAGGGCAGTGGCTCAATTAATCTTTTTTTAAATATTAAAAATTTGGGGCCAGGCGCGGTGGCTCAGGAGATCAAGACCATCCTGGCTAACACGGTGAAACCCTGTCTCTACTAAAAATACAAAAAATTAGCCAGGCGTGGTCGTGGGTGCCTGTAGTCCCAGCTACTCGGGAGGCTGAGGCAGGAGAATGGCATGAACCCGGGAGGCAGAGCTCGCAGTGAGCCGAGAGCATGCCACTGCACTCCAGCCTGGCCGACACTCTAGCCTGGGTGACAGAGTGAGACTCCGTCTAAAAAAAAAAAAAATTGGAGAAATTGGAATCAGCCTGAGGCTGGAGTATGGTTTATGAAGAAGTGGTATGATAGCTTACTCTTCCTGGAGTTTTATCCCTCTCAGTGAAATTTTGTTATCTTTTAATTGTTTTTTTTTTTTTAATAGCTGGGTCTAGTATTCTTATTACTTTTAAAACAGAATACAAGCATAGTTAAAAATGTGGGGTGTCTGCCTTATATTCATGGGAAAGAAAAAAAGTGTGGGATATGGATTTCTGCCTTTTGCAATCAGGTGGAGAAGGCTGTCGAATTGAAGCCTGAAGCCATTCTCTAAGGCAGGTATGAAAGTGGTAAACCTACTTAAGACATATATTTTGCTCTTTACAAATAACTTTGTTTTAAAAATTTATCTGTAATTCTCTCTGTTTTTTTTTTTTTTTTTTTTTTTTTTTTTTTTTTTTTTTTTTTTTTTTGAGACATAGTTTCACTCTTGTTGCCCAGGCTACAGCGCAATGGTGCCATCTCAGCTCAGCTCACCACAACCTCCCCCTCCCGGATTCAAGTGATTCTTCTGTCTCAGCCTCCTGAGTAGCTGGGATTACAGGCTCCCGCCACTACACCAGGCTAATTTTTGGTATTTTTGGTAGAGATGGGGCTTCACCATGTTGGCCAGGCAGGTCTCGAACTCCTGACCTCAGGTGATCCGCCCGCCTCCGCTTCCCAAAGTGTTAGGATTACAGGTGTGAGCCACCGCGCCTGGCCTTCTCCTCATCATTTAATTCAAAAGTTAGATGCTTGAGAAATTAGAGAAAGGGATTATGCTGCAGTATTGGAAAGATTCTGAAAAAATATGTCATAGGAGTGACTTAGTCTTAAGGCTTTTGTCAACTCAACAAGTCTTTTTAATTTCCACTCCTTGTTCCTGTATGGAAAGATACATGTTTCTAGTCAAATTGGAAGCGTTTCTAAAAGTTTCCCCTCTCTTTTGGTATGTAAAAATAATTTTGCTTCTGTTGTTGAATATTTGTTATTTTACAAATATGAACTACTTTTTGACAATCACATTTAATTTCTGATCTTTTGGTGAGTCACCTTTCATCTTTGGGGGAATAACGGTGTAAACTAACTTGAATATGTAGAACCAGACAAAAAATTATAAAAGAAAAAGAAATTCATTGCCTTGAGTAGAAAAAGCTGCTCCTGAGACTAAAAATAGTGCTTATTTATTTTAAAATACAAGAGCCTAAAAGTTGTTGTTATACTAGACTGGTTCCAGAAGAAAGATAAATTTAATAGCTGGATAATTAAACTAATTAAATTTATCTTAAAACCCAACCTTACTTTATGATGAATTACACTTATGTTATTTTAACTTATTTGGTTAATATTTTACTGTTTATATATTTCAGACCAATTTATTACCCTTTGAATTCCAGAAACCTCTAAAAATTCCATATAATCAAATATTAATGTAATTTAGATTGAGAGTTAATTAGATCTATTCAGGACAATCCATGATTTATATTTTCTAGGAAAGTAAAGATTTGGGATTGTCACAGGTTATTATTTAGCTAACAAATCATAGAAAGGAGCAACATCTCCTGAATTCAGCTCAGTGTTTTTTGCAATTAGAACATCTTCCCACTGTAGCTGTCCCATGTATTGAATATGTTGATTTTACAGTCAAAATGATGTTTGGATACTTTTAGTAGAAAAGCCCAAAATAATCGTGGCTTGAACAAGATAAAAGCTTGGCTTTTTTCTCACATAAAAGAAGTACAGGGCAGCACTCAGACCTGGTATGGTAGCTCCTCTGTTATCGTGTGGGACCCGTGTTTCTACCTCCGTGCTCCACTATCCTCCACCCGTCATAGTCAAAGGCCTTTCTGGGTCTGAGTTGCCAGCTGCTCTAGCCATCAAGTCCACGTTACAGGCTGGAAGAAGGGGAGGAAAGTAGAAGGGCATAAAGGGAGCCCCTCCTAATTGAGTCAGCTCCCTGTGAGCAGCTCTCCCAGAATTTCAACACAACAATTCCACTCATTGGCCAGAGCATGGCCACACCTAGCTGCAAAGGAGATAGGGAATGTAGTTTTAAATTCTGGGCAGGAATATGAACAGCTAAAAACTCGGATTTTGTTACTAAGAAATGAGGGAAAAATAGATGGGGGTGGCGGGGGGTAGTAGGCAATATCACAGTGGTTTTATGTTCATATTATTTCCTGGCTCTTGGGGCTACCATGTAGAAAATCAAAACACCTCTTTCTGTTTTTATTATGAGCTATGGTTTCTTAATTTAGAAATCTGGCTTAATTTAGAAATCCTGTTTCTTCTGTGAAGTATCATTTCTTTATTTGGCAATCTTGACTGACTCTTGCTTTCTTCTTTCCTCTTGCCTTTCAGCTGTTTTGGAAAGAAGTGAGGTTTAGACTTCTCCATGTTAACCATGAGCGTGACACTTTCCCCCCTGAGGTCACAGGACCTGGATCCCATGGCTACTGATGCTTCACCCATGGCCATCAATGTGACCCCCACTGTGGAGCAGGGTGAGGGAGAAGAGGCAATGAAGGACATGGACTCTGACCAGCAGTATGAAAAGCCACCCCCACTACACACAGGGGCTGACTGGAAGATTGTGCTCCACTTACCTGAAATTGAGACCTGGCTCCGGATGACCTCAGAGAGGGTCCGAGACCTAACCTATTCAGTCCAGCAGGATTCGGACAGCAAGCATGTGGATGTACATCTAGTTCAACTAAAGGTAAGGCAAGGTCTGTGATCCTCTCAGGATAGAAGTTTTCAAAAGGCTGTGGCACCTAGAGCCTGTGTTCTGTAATTTCCAATGAGGAATTGTCCAGGAAGAAAAGCACAGTAACAGGTTTCAAACCATTATCTTTATAGGTAAACATGGAAATAATTAATTCTTTTCTGATTTTACTTTATGTGCTGATTATCTAGAATACAACTGGCCTTTGGTGATAGTGCAGAGAAATGGGGAAAGGGAGGGGCATTCTTGTGCAGTGTTATCCAAATAAGTTATAAAGAATAAAAGTATTTAAAAACTCTTACAAAGGGTTTAATAAAAGACTGTCATAGGTAAAATATCACACTCAGCTGTGATTGTGAGTATGTGTATGTGACTATTATCTTCAGTTGAAGCTGATGCTGCCTTTGTGGCAAACACTGAATTCTGACATGGTGGGGAAGGGCAATGTTCTCCTTTTACAATGAGTTGTTTCATCCAGGCACAATGCATCATGTAGAACAAAGGTGATTTTATGACAACTCATCTAAAGTTCAGACATTGAAAAAAAGTCTGTAGCTTCTGAAGCCCTTTAAAAGCCTGACTGTTGGCAATAATGAAATGGAGGTGCTAGTTGAGAGTGCTACTAATAAAGTTTTTGGCCTAGGGACTTCAAGATAAGGTGAACCTTGCCCTGCCATAGTCACTCCTTTCTCCCAGGTCCTTGAGGGAAATACACACTCAGGTCAGTGACCCTGCAGAGCAAGACATGTTTATAGCCAGTCAGGGCACTGGCCACAAACCCCATGGTAAACTTCTAGTCAATTGGAAGTGATACTAAGGAAACTTCCTTTACCTAAACTGGTTCATCCTACATAATCTGAAATGAAAAGTCAAGCATTCTTGGATCTTAACACTTAAATGGTTTACAGGATGCAGCCATCAGCCTGAGGGGGAAAGATGGGCACTTAAAATGAAGCATAGAGCCTACAGCAGAGCAGGTTCAGCCTTCTCAGACTGGTTCAGCAGATCCTGAGCCCGTTAGGGGCAGCTTAACCAAGGGTCTTTCTCTCATTGGAACTGCCTATCACCTGCTTACCTTGGTCAAAAGGTATTTCACACCCACCTCCATCAGCTCCATCCCTTAGTATGGTCTGTCTCCCCTGCTGAGAAAGGAGCCCCAGGAGGGCATGAAGTCAACACAGTAATTACATAGTAATTACTCAATCAATAACTATTAAGGGGATAAATATAAATTGTCCTATGTTCGTTTTATTCTAGGATGTCTATCATGACTTTTTGGGGTACTTGTTTCATTAGGTTACTTAACCAATAGAGCCTTTCCACATTGAGTTCTAAGTCAAGGAGCCCTGGTTACTGCATGTGGCCTCAGAAAAGGTCTACACAAGTGTTTGGTTGTATCGCTTAATCTGCTTAGTTAAGTTTCTCTTGGTGGGCATGGTGGTATGCACCTGTAATCCCAGATTCTCTGAAGGCTGAGGTGAGAGAATAACCTGAGCCTGGGAAGTTGAGGCTGCTCATGCTCCACTGCACTACAGCCTGGGTGACAAAGTGAGACTCTGTCTCAAAAAAATAAAATAAAAATAAATATGCAAATGAGGTCATGTCACTTACTTGCTTCCTACTGGACTTACAGTAAAACTAAAGCTTTTTCCTGTGGCTCTGCTCTTGGCTATTTCTCTGATCCTGGCTCCTGTACTTTTCCCCTTGTTCATAAAGCTCCAGATTCACTGTAAGTTCCAAAGAAGCATTGGGTTTGTTCTTCTCTGACAGCTTTTCCTGTTCCCTCTGCAGAGAAGCTCTCTTTCCCCATTGTTACATGGCAGATTCTGGATCCTCACCAAGCTATCAGCCAGAGGCACAGTCATGTTTAACATCTGGGGGTGCAAGCCTGGGAGAGGGTTGGGCAGGGATTGGCAGTGAGGAAGTAGAGCCTCAGCCGTGTTTGGTGAAGGGCAAGCACAAAAAAAGAAGCTACCCATTACCTAACTTGTCTACACACTTCATACTCTCTTTCGCATTGCTGGTTCTAAGTCTTTTCATCATGCTCTTCTCTACCATTGTGTCAATACATGACTTTTTAAAAAACATAGTTAGAAAATGCTTTTAGAAAATGCTTGGGGCTGGGTGCAGTGGCTCACGCCTGTAATCCCAGCACTTTGGGAGGCCGAGGCGGGCAGATCACGAGGTCAGGAGATCGAGACCATGGCTAACATGGTGAAACCCCGTCTTTACTAATTAGCCAGGCATGGTGGCAGACGCCTGTAGTCCCAGCTACTTGGGAGGCTGAGACAGGAGAGTGGCATGAACCCGGGAGGCAGAGCTTGCAGTGAGCCAAGATTGCTCCACTGCAGTCCAGCCTGGGTGACAGAGCAGGACTCCGTCTCAAAACAAAACAAAACAAAAAAAATGTTTGGGGTAGGCTCTGTCTCTGCTCTTAAATTAAATGTCATTTTTTTTCAAATAAGCCATTCCTGATCCCTCTTCTTAAACCACCTACCACCCAGCCATTATCTAGTCCATCACCTAGCTTTATTATTATTATTATTATTATTATTTGAAAGAGGGTCTTTGTCATCCAGACTGTAGTGCAGTGGCACAATCTGGGCTCACGGCAACCTTTGACTCTCAGGCTCAAGAGATCCTCCTGCCTCAGGCTCCCAAGTAGCTGGGACTACAAGTGCATGCCACCATGCCCAGCTAATGTTTGTATTCTGTATAGTAGAGACGGGATTTCACCATGTTGCCCAAGCTCATCTTGAACTCTTGGGCTCAAGCAATCTTCCAGCCTCTGCCTCCCAAAGTGCTGGGATTACAGACGTGGCCTTTATTGTTATTTTTTTAATGGTTCTTATTACTAGCTGCAGTTACTTATTTATTTGCTTGTTTGTGTTTTCCCTAAGGACCTGAACTGTTGAGTTTTCTATTGTACGTCTGTTGTCTAGGACAGGGCCAGGCACTTAGAGAGGATTCAGTTCACACCTGTGGTTGTATAGGTGAGTCCAAGACTATGTGGTCAGTGCCTTCTTTCCCCATAGACAGGCTTGCGCAGCAAGTCACATAAGGAAGGCTGCTCAGTGAGGGCTGAATTAGGACAAAGACATTGGATGAATCAAGGCCCAATATGTTTGGAGCATTGCTCTCCCATTAGGAAAGGTCTGTGAGTAGTTCAGAAGTCTGGGGGATCTTGCCTGGGGAGTCTGCCCAGGAAAGTCTATTCTTCTTCTGTAAATGGTTGTGCCTGGCCCCTCTCACATCCCCCTTTTTGTTGTACTCCTTCTTTGGTAATAATTTTGGTTAATAAGCATAGTCCCAGGTCTTTTAAACCCAGAGCCACTCTTTTTCTTTAGAAGTGATTTTATCTTCTGGTCGTGTTGATCCTAAAGTCTATTTCCCAGAGACCACTCTTATCTCCCTTATTTCCAAGTTCTTAGGGGAAATTTTACCTCCAGAATGAACTACAGACAACTGTTATAAAGTTCCCATGGGGGAGTGATTGCTCTTGAGAGTGAATAAAAACAGAGATTAAAAATTGGAAACAATGAAATATACTGAGTATTTTTTTCCATTATTTTTAAAACTGAAAATGCAACCCTCGTATTTTGCTTCTTAGCTTCCAGATATTCTTCAGTAAGAAGTATGAGAAACCAGCTGAACCAAATTTAGAATCTCTCCCCCTTCTTTGGATTCAGAAGCTGTGCTGTACAGGAAAACCAGATCAAGAACCTTAAAAGGTTTTGATTTTAACTGAGACCTCTGGTTTGGGTGAATGTATTTGGGTGCTAAAAAGGTAAAGTAGGTATCTCTGCTTCCTGATTAACAGTCGTCTCAGGGAGAATATTATTTGTTTTCCTGGAAACATGATAGCAGGAAAGAGACAAGGTGTAGACTAGCTAGCATAGGCTAAATGAAATGGCTGGATAACAGACAGAAGTCTTGAAGTGACTTTCTGGAATCAGCTCCCCAAAAACCCACATTAGATAGATTCTGTCCTAAGCCACCTCCATATGAGATTTGGGTCTGTATCTTTGATTTTGATATGACTCTCAAAGTTAGAGTAGTCAACAGAGACTCTGTTTACAAGAGGTTCTGACTGGACTGTACCCAGGCTGTGATGCCTCTGACATCTGAAGTTAATGCACATACCCAGTGATCACATGGGGTCTGGAGGGCCTACTGGGAAAAAGGATTGAATCCTTTCCACAGCTGGGATTTGGGACATCAGATGGACCTGATGGACTGAAGATGATGGAAGTCTAAGGATGATGGGGCTCCTGGGAGAGGATTCTCTGTTACCATGGGACAAAAAATCTGCCCCAGTGTGGGGGGAGGAAAGGGGATGGTGAGTTGTGGTACAGTATGTTCCCAGCCCTGGAACCTGGGCTGGCACCAGGGCAGTGTGGGTAACTAATGAGGGGAAAGGGCTATGGTTGTGACTTGGAGGACCTCCCCAGTGGCTGAAGCCAACTTTCCCCTTGTTCAGCAGGTGCAAAAGGGAAAGATTATTCTCTTTCTTCCACTGCTGGGGCATAACTAGTAAGCGTTGCCTCAGATGGCAGTGGTGCCACCAAGGTGACAACTGTGGAGTCTAGGGTCCATAGTCGTGACAGAGAGCAACAGCCAGGGTTGATTCATGGGCATATCTAAAACATGCCCTTGGATTCTCATAAATTTTTGATAAGGAGAACGAACTCTGAGTGGAACTTAACTTCTGACATTAAAAGTTACTGGCTTGTTGGATTCTGATCTTAATGTTAACTTGACTGTGTGTTAAAGCCTGAAGCATTCAATTCATACCATCTTTGAGTAGTTTCCAGTACATCTTAAATATTATAAGCCCTGGTTTAACATTGAAGACAAAATATCTTTATTTTCTGAAAAGAGTAGTTATTTTCATTTTCGCCCTTTAGATCACTATTTTTCAACAAATAGATCTTAACCCATTTAGCAGGTTGTGAAATCAATTTAGTGAATTAAAGAGCTAAATATGAATTAGAAAAGGATTTCATGAATAATGATAAGTGCTATGTTGTAAAACTGGGTTTAATTAAAACCAAGTTCTTGGTCATGGTGTAAAAATGTATTTCTTTGAGTCAAGGCCAGAACAGTTTGATAGTGACTGCTTTAGGCCATTCCCAACTTTCCTCAAGATATTTGATGTATACTTTAATTTTGGAACATATTATGCAAGGAAATGTAATCTGCTGCTGTTTGTGTAACATTATTGTTTTAATTCTTATATGGGATTAAAATTTACATGAAATACCCATTAAATTGGCAACCCCAAAAGCATATCCCAAATCTCTGAAAATTGGAAGATGAGGTTGATGTATTTGTTGATGGGTATGAGGATGTTAACATTTATTATTTTCCCAAAGCCCAGATTTGTGACTGTAATCCTTTTTATGGTTGATGGGTGCTATGATCTCAAAATTCATATGTGGAAACGTAATTGCCAATGTGATAGGATTAAGAGGTGGGGTCTTTAGGAGCTGATTAAGTAATAAGGGGTCTACCCTCATTAATGAAATTAGTGACCTCATAAAGAAAGGTTCCAGGGAGCTAAGGCAGCAACAGGGTGCCATATTGGAAGTAGAGAGTAAGCCCTCACCAGACACAGAATCTGCTGGAGCCTTGATCCTAGACTTTCCAGCCTCCAGAAGTATGAGAAATAAATTTCTAGTGTTTATAAATTACCCAGTCTAAGGTGTTCTGTTATAGTAGTCAGAATGACTGACTATGTTTTCCTTAGGGTGTCTTCTTAGGGAGGCTGGATACTAGTGGTCAAGTGTATAGAGAGTGTGGTTTTATTATGATGCTTATTAGTGGAAATGCTCTTTCTACAATTAGTGCTAAGATTGTGTAAGAATATTTGGTATCATCAACTAATAAAAATGGTTGAAATAAAAAGGATGTCTGATGTTTGAATGGCTAATTTTAGATATTTAGAAGACCCAATGATGTGGGAAAAAAAATCTATCTCAATTAATTGTCAAGTAATTATCTCTCTCTCTTCCCCATCCAATGCTGGAAAACAGGCTAAGTGCTAAATAAATCCTTTTTTGATTGTTGAATGATTAATGTATTTTCATCATGATTTGGGGAGATGATATAAGCCTCAGACCTAGCACCTGTTTTGGACTACTTATGAACACTCTTGGTTAAGATATAGAAAAATTAATGTTGGTGATTCCTGGCACATAATTGTGGAAGATCTTTGGCTATACATGAATCTTAGCCATATGCACTAATGTATTTAGAGCTCAGAATGGGAGCCTTATTTGTTGAGGTGGCTCAATCAATCTAACAGATTGTACAGCTGTGTAATTTTTTATTAGCAAAAGTAGCATGGAAACTGAAGATTATCACAGATTTTGCAATTTGAAAGAAATAGTGAAAACAGTTTAGAGAAAAGTAATACATTTCATAAAAGGAGTCTGAAAAAAAAATCTAAAGAAACTGGCATTACTTTGATTAGAGAAGTGTTATTGGAGTTTGTTACTTAAAGATGTTGGTTTAATAACGTCACCATGAGCTCTCACTGAACAATAGCCATCTGTTTTTGTGGTCTCACAGGATTAGATATTTTTAGGGGCATCTACCAGAGATAGTATATGAGTTAACTCTTTCCTTGCCTTGAGAGTTTTCACTTCAATTGAATTCATAGAGTATCTAATGTACACTAGGAGTTTTACTTGTAGTATCTTATTTAATCCTCACAATAACCCTCTGTTAGAAATGAGGAGACTGAGTCTCAAAAGGTTAAGTGATCAACTTGGGAGTCAAATAATATATTTTGAGTCTTAAGTCTAATATTCTTTCTATTTTGGTGCACTGGCTTCATATCCTTCTACGGATGTGAGAAATTTAAGTGGCTATAAGGTATAATAGTTCTGGCTAGGTACAGAGGCATATGCCTGTAGTACCAGCTACTGGGGAGGCTGAGGCAGGAGGATTACTTGAGTCCAGGAGTCCTGGGCAGTAGTGCTCTATGCCAATCGGATGTCCACACCAAGTTCGGCATCAATATGGTGACCTCCTGGAAGCAGAAGACCATCTGGTTGCCTAAGAAGGGGTGAGCTGAACCAGGCTGGAAATGGAACAGGTCAAAACTCCCATGCTGATCAGTAGTGGGATCATGCCTGTGAATAGCCACTGCACTCCAGTGTGAGCAACATAGCAAAATCCCGTTTCAAAAAAAAAAAAAAAATTCTGGTTTTCTTACATTAGACAGTTAAGAGGAACGAATGTGAGGGTAGGGGGCTTATTTTATTAAGAAGATCCAACCTATGTGTATTTTAATTCATCATAAGTAGGAATGTGAGCAATTTGAAATGGGGACATAGATGAAGTCCTGGGGTCTCTTTGAGTAGGGGTGTCATAGCTACCTTGAATAAGGTGCCTATGTTACTACCTTGCCCACTCCGCTGTCTTCAAAATTTTACATCTCAAAATAGGGGAAACGTAATACAATTAAAGTGAAAAGGAAGTAAGGTGTGAATGACTAGTATCCTAACATGGAGGTGGGTGGAACAAGAAATGAACATCTTTAATGAAAAATGTTAACAAATCAATTGATTTCAAGCTGTGGCATGTGTAGAGACCATGGTTCTCACCCTTGGCTGCACAGTACAGTCTCCTGGGAAACTTTAAAAAACCCATTGTCTGGCCGGGCGCGGTGGCTCACGCCTGTCATCCCAGCACTTTGGGAGGCCAAGGCGGGTGGATCATAAGGTCAGGAGTTCAAGACCAGCCTGGCCAAGATGGTGAAACCCTGTCTCTACTAAAAATACAAAAATTTGCTGGGCGTGGTGGTGGGTGCCTTTAATCCCAGCTACTCAGGAGGCTGAGGCAGAGAATTGCTTGAACCTTGGAGGTGGAGGTTGCGGTGAGCCGAGATCTCACCACTGCACTCCAGCCTGGGTGACAGAGTGAGACTCCGTCTCAAAAACAACAACAACAACAACAACAACAAACCATTGCCCAGGCCATGTTCCAGAGCAGTGACGTCAGAATCTGGGTTTGGACCCAAGCATCTGTCTTTTAAAGACTCCCCAGGTGATTCCATTGCACAGCCAAAGCTGACAGCACCTGGAAGGAGATGCTTCAGAGCAGAGGATTTTTGGATACATCTTGCTTGTTCCATTTATTCCTCCTTCCTTCCAAACAGACAGCCAAGGATTTAAATACACTTTTTTTTTTTTTTTTTTTTTTTTTTTTTTTTTTTTTTTTTCCTCAGGAGCAAGGACTTCTACATGATTTGTTTGAACTTCTTCAGTTTTTCAAGTAACTTCATAAAGTCAGTATACGCAAAGGGAAGGAAGGGAATAAGTACATGCCAGACACTTACCTATGTGCTTTAAATGTACTATCTTATGTTATTATCTTAACTTTTTAAATACAAAAGAAAAACCCAATCCAGATAAGGCAAATATTTCTCTCTCATTTGATTTTCACAACTCCTCTTTGAACTAGAAATCATCTTACAGAGCAGTCCAGGCACAGGGCTGCCCATCTATGGTTTTGCAGGTTACATATGAATGGCACCTGTTGAAGTTGTGCAGTGTACCACCTGCAGGGCCTTATGTGGCTATTTTATATAGTCATGGGAGATACAAACATCTTTGTGTAGGCAAAGGTGTTTTGGATATGAAAGACAGAATGGTTCTTTTCTTGTCTGGATCCAAGGCATAATGGGAGGTATATACATATGATTGAGCCTGGTGGAAACACATTATGAAGGACCACAAAAACTTAAAATGGCTCAGGAAAGTCTGGACTTGATTACAGTAGTCATAAAGACACCCACAAACAAAGTAATAATGCGGTAAAATAAAACTGTGTCTTAGGATGATTTTGCAAGTGTGTTCAGGTTAGTCTGGAAAGGGGAGAGATGTGAGACAGTTATGAGGCTGTTGAGTAAGTGATGCAGAGTAGCTGGGCTTGGGTGGTGGAAGTGGGAGGCAAGAAAAAGTTCATCAGACCAGACACCAAGCAGAGGAGTTAGAGGCAATTGGTTTTCTCAGTTTAATTTGCCCTCATCAGGCTCAAACTGAACTTATATGTCTCTTGTCAGTTGCTATTAGGGCTGAGGGTTGTTTTTTCTTTGTATAAATGTGAATAGAATAAAAAGGAACAGAATAGAAATCTCTTCTCTGTCCACTTTAACAATGTGGCTGTTATCAGTGGGCTTTTTGGTGTAAGCTGCTTCTATTGTTCTGTGATACTTTAATGTACCAATTTTCTTCATTATTTGAATAAGGAAGATTTGCCAAATATATCATTAAATTGAAAAGGAATATGTGAAATTCAGTATGAGAAGTGATCTACTTCTCTCAAGAAAGAGGGAATGATTATAAGGTCTACTGGAGAATGAGTTCAAAAGTCTGACAAACTGGCCTTTGGCAAATTATGAAGAAGGTCTTCTGTGCTTCTTGCATTTTTTCTTCTTTCCAAAAATGTAATTTCTATTAAAAGCTTCTATAAAGTAATTCAAGCAATAGTGTTAACAATGGCTGCATCTTCAACATTTACCTCTGCAAAGGGAAAATGGAATCCATTTCTGTAATAGTGAGTCAGGCGTGATGAGGAGAGAGATTGTCACTAAGGATGATTCTTGAGTTCTTCAAATAATACCACATAGGAGACTACCTCTTATGTATGTATCTATGCTCCTATCTTGGAAGTAACTAGGAATAAAATGTTGTTTCATAAAACATTTAAGTATAGCATTTACTTCTGTTAACTTCTATCTGTCCTCCCACAGTGCAAATTCTTGGGCATGGCCTCTAAGTTCCTTGAAAATCTAGACCAGCTGGCCTGTTATTCCCTCTCTTGACATTTTCCTTTCTGCACCTCTAACAAGCCATGCTCATTCATAAATCCATACCTTGGAATATGGTTTCTTTCTTCTCTCTCTGGGAAATTACCTCATTCTTTACCCCAAACTTCTCTGCCTGGAAAAATTGCTGTACGTACTCTGAATCATAGCTAAAATGTCATCTGCTTGGTTAAACCATCTTGCCAGCCAAGCTGGTTAATCCTTCTGTAGGTTTTCTGGTTCTTTTTTCTTTTTTTGAGATGGAGTCTTACTCTGTTGCCCAGGCTGGAGTGCAATGATGCAATCTTGGCTCACTGCAACCTCTGCCTCCCTGGTTCTAGCGATTCTCCTGCCTCAGCCTCCTGAGTAGCTGGGACTACAGGCATGTGATACCATGCCCAGCTAATTTTTTTGTATTTTTAGTAGAGATGGGGCTTTGCCATGTTGGCCAGGCTGGTCTTGAACCCCTGACCTCAAGTGATCTATCCGCTTTGGCCTACCAAAATGCTAGGATTACAGGTGTGAGCCACTGTGCCCTGCCAGTTCTCCCCTTATTTTCATATGTCTATCGTAACATAATCATGGACATGGCATTCAATTTGAGATATTACTACTCCAGCTATTTTTTTCTATTCCTATATTCATTCATATTTCTATTTCTGTATTCATATCTGTGTTGATACATTTGTATGACTTTGAAATCCAGAGACAATGAGCATAAAACTTGTTTCCTTTATTTTGTTGATTAGATACATACAAACTAATAGACTGGTAAATAATTGGCAGATCTTCCTTAGGGAAAGCTAGTTCCCATACCTGTACTGGAAATCTGAGGGTGTGAATCAGATTCCGAGATGTGCTGGACATTTTGTATTTAGGGATGATTTGAGGGAGAAAGCCTCACCTCAAAAGTTCTATTTGCGGTTTTATATATAATGCATTGAAGAATATTTAAAGGTAAATTATGTTGGTTGATAACTTGATGTCATTACTATAAGAGATTCAGGGATGTTGTATTTTAGCTTATTTGAATTTTCTGTGCAATATTTTGCATAGACAAATATAGGATTTGTATAAGTGTACCACAGTTACCTCGTTATAATGGCAAAAACTATTTGTTAAATACCATATGTACTTGATGTGCTCAATTCTATATAAATGTGTTAATTCTGGTAGTTATCCCATAATCTGTTGGATTATGCTCTTTTATAATGAGTAACGAGCTAGGTAAATAAAAATGAATCTAAACTTTGTATGGATTAATACAGAAGATATTATTTGTATATGTAGGATACAAGGTTTCCTTTTCATTTTTCTCCTTTCTGCTTCTTGTGATCTACATGTATCTCTTCCTAGTAGTTATAAACCTGAGATTAAACCTGAGATATCTGTATTTCAAAAATTATTTATTTTTACTGTCATAGATTAAGTTATAGACTTATAAGAATAGATTGTTAGAAAATGGTAAGTTTTCTTAAAGCTAGTAGACATCTTTTTTTTTTTAAATTTTCAAGAGTGTTGGGCTTAGCATTTCCTATAGATCTACAAGCAACTGTTTTTTTTTTTTTTTGTCTGCCACAGGATCTGAAGTATAAACATTTTATAACTGTTTAATGTGGTTATTTTAAAATTCAGTACACCTTTAAAAATGCAATACCATGAATGTGTTGCAGGTTTCCAGAACAAGTTTACTGACACTTAAAGCACAAGGCTTTATAAAGACAATGTATTTATTTGATAGAATTGGGTTTCTACTTTTATTTTAAAAAGCAAATGTAGTATTTTTTTACTCATCACACTTAAATTATTTGTTTGCAGTCTTTTATTGATATTTTTATAGATTTGTTAGCCAAAGATAGCAAAAAATTCTTATTCTGAAATGAAACTATTTAAGATGATTATGTTTCCCTCTCCCCATGTTATGACCCCAGCTAGACATCACAGCATGAATTCCACCTTTACAACTATTCCCAGCCATATTTGACTTAAAACCAGTGATTCAAGGCCTAGCAAACAACTCATCTCTCTACTTAAAAAGCTTCATGCACACTCAGCCTGCATTGCTCTGAGAGCACCTTGTCTCTTAATACATAATTTAGCACCAGTGTTTACTACCTTGCATTCTTATTTGCTTTTTTCATATGTTATTTTCTAGTTTCCTCAGACAAAACTAAGAGCTTTTTAAGGGCAGTTTCTCCTACTTTTTTTTTTTTTTTTTTTTTGAGACGGAGTTTCGCTCTGTCGCCCAGGCTGGAGTGCAGTGGCCGGATCTCAGCTCACTGCAAGCTCCGCCTCCCGGGTTCACGCCATTCTCCTGCCTCAGCCTCCCGAGTAGCTGGGACTACAGGCGCCCACCACCTCGCCCGGCTAATTTTTTTGTATTTTTTAGTAGAGACGGGGTTTAACCGGGTTAGCCAGGATGGTCTGGACCTCCTGACCTCGTGATCCGCCCGTCTCGGCCTCCCAAAGTGCTGGGATTACAGGCTTGAGCCACCGCGCCCGGCCTCTCCTACTTTTTTGTATAAAATTGTAAATTCTATTTTGGTCAACTAATTGACTGAATCCTCGTGTTATAATTTTAAATTTTCCTTCTGCTCTTTCTAAGTGGCACTGGCGTACTAAAAAAACCATAACCTCCCAAGGACATTTCATTTGCAAGTATTCACTAGTATTTTAAAATTAGTGTAATTGTTCATAGAAGCTTTGGGGTTAGGACTTGGCCAAAAAAGCAGAATTTTCCTGGAATTAACCCAGAGAAAAATTTGACATTTTTTAAAAATAAGAATGAGATGTTGAGTAACCTTAATTAAGTTTCTTCAAAGACAGCAGACTCCAGTTAATATAACCTAAAATTTGGGTCAAGTTAAATTTTGAAACCCTTTGAAAGTCTTTTATTAATTCAAATCTTCAAAATTGTCAGTGTATCACATAGTCATGTTTAAGAGAAAGTAGAATTATGCATCTCCCTCCATCTTGGACTAGTTGGCAACTTAATAATTCATTGACATCCATTTTCTGTCCAAGTGAGAGGATGTGCTCACTCATGGCATTCTAACAGCTCCTACGGTGAGAGTCTTGGTTTCAAAGGTTAAAACAAGTATACTGACATATTTAAATCAGTTACAAATCTACCCATGCACACTGCTTTTTCTGTAGTAAGGACAGCAAATGGGAAGAACTAGAAATGAAATGCACTGAACATTTTGATTAATGATGCCCAGGACCGAAGATCCTTTTTCAGGGAAGGAAAAACATCTATAAATGAGGTAAACTGAGTGATTTTCATTTGTAGTTGAGTAACAATACCTCAGTGGCAGCTTCTCTTCGTTCTCAATTGCCTGGACTAGAACCAAAATCTGGCATCCTCATCTTATTAGTAACTTTATAATGTGGCAATGCCTCTCTTCTGGGTCTCAGCTTCTTCACTGTAAGTGGAGGGAACTACAGAGTACCTTCTAACCCTAACATTTCGTGACAATAACCAAGTACATCCTAAGCAAACTGTAAATTTTGCCAAGTTTGTGGCCTTGATCCCCAATCTACTTTTTCTGCATCTGGGTGAGGACCCTTTCTTCCTCTTAAAGTTTCTCAAGTCCTTTACTCTTCCGGTAATAATATGAGTGAGATACCAATCCTTTATGCTTTGTTTTCCTCAAAGCACATGTATTATCTCAGTTAATCTTTAATACCTGGCCCTTTAGTGTGGGACCCGAGGTACAGAGAGGGTAATTTACTTGCCTAAAATCACACCACTACAAAGTGGTAGAGCTGGGAATAAAAACTAGGTCTTCCTAATCCTAAAGTCTGTGTTAAGCTTTTTAGATCGGTAATTTTTTGAGAATATGATGTAAACCATAAACTATCTATAAATGTTGCACACACGTGCCAGTAATATTTTGCATACTATATCAAGAGATCCTTTGAAACCCATTCATGGGGGACTCCAAGTTAATACCTGTAGTATACTATATCATAGTGCTTTTTCAATTTACTTTTTTCCTGATTTCAAAATGGAAAGATTCTGAGAGAGAAAGGGAGATATTAGCATTGCATACTTGATTCTACAATCTTGATTCTACAAGGGAGATATTATTCTAAAGGGAGATATTAGCAATGCATACTTGATTCTACAATCTTGATTCTACAATGTTTAGCAAAAGATAGATACCTGGATTCTTGTTTACATTAGGTTTCCTCACATACATGAGCATCAGGAACTTTGGGGAAGCTCTCATTCCCAGGTAGAAGATGAGATTGCAAGAAAGATCATCACCTTGGCAAATTAACTCTCCAGTCTGCTCTTTAATAGCTGAATTTCCTTTACCCTCTACAAAGGCTTTTTATAATTAGAAGTTAGGCGTTAAAAATCAATGTCATTGGGAGAAGTAATGCATTCACTTCCATTTACATCAAGAATAAATACCAGGCTGGTGCAGTGACTCATGCCTGTAATTCCAGCACTTTGGGAGGCCAAGGTGGATGTATCACTTGAGATCAGGAGTTTGAGACTAGCCTTGCCAACATGGTAAAACCCCGTCTCTACTAAAAATACAAAACAAACAAACAAACAAAAAAATTAGCCAGGCATGGTGGTGCACACCTGTAGTCCCAGCCACTCAGGAGGCTGAGGCAGGAGAATCGCTTGAACCCGGGAGGCAGAGGTTGCAGTGAGCCAAGATAGTGCCACTGCACTCCAGACTGGGCGTCAGAGCTAGACTCCATCTTAAAAAAAAAAAAAAAAAAAAAAGGAAAAGAATAAATACTTTATTAGAAAAGATTTTCTGCTGGAGAAGACAGCTCTGGTCCCATAAAGAGGGAAGGGAAAGGCTTCAGAAAGAGGCCCTGCTAATCAACTGCCAGTTTTTACCTTGAGTCACATGGCCTGAGGACTGATAATCTAATTTAAGTAGAACAAACTAGATTCCAAGCAAGCAGGTAGTAACTGCTAAAATAGTTGAAGGTATTCTTGAAACTAGATTGGGGCTGTCTTCCCAAATTTATAAGGTATATTGAGATGTCCTGGCCCCTTTTCTTGATAGCAGTTAATTTAGTTCAAACTGCGTCAGAGATTTCAGAAGCACACTGAGAGCAATAAAAGCTTGATGCCTCTTTAGTATCAGCCAGCTTTTAATGGCTGGAATGGGAGTTCTTCAAATTAGTGATAGTCAGTTGTCATGCCTACCCTCATGCCTCCTTCTTGCCTGCTGGCTGGTTCCAGGAGAGGCAGAGTGGAAAGCCCCCAGGATTTGGAGATGGCAGGCCTAGTTCTGCTCCTGATTCTGCTACTTACTAGAAGTTGGACACTAGGCAACTCAGTAATTTCTATGAGTCTTAATTTCCTTAGCTGCAAATATTCACCTCTGAAGGTTGTTGTAAAAATCAAGATCATTCTTTAGAAGAATTTTGAAATTTCTCTGATGCTACATGACATGTTAGTAGTTCTGATTATGATTCTATCCCAATCTAAATACTGCTTGCTGATTTTGTGGCTCTGGTAGGGTGAGCTGAGATGTGTGTGTGTGTGTGCGTGCCTTGGGGACAGAGCAAGACTGTCCAAAAAAAAAAAAAAAAAAGAAAAAGGGGCCGGGCATGGTGGCTCACGCCTGTAATCTCAGCACTTTGGGAGGCCAAGGCAGGCAGATCGAGGTCAAGAGATCGAGACTATCCTGGCCAGCAAGGTGAAACTCCATCTCTACTAAAATACAAAAATTATCCGGGCATGGTGGTGCACGCCTATAGTCCCAGCTACCCAGAAGGCTAAGGCAGGGGAATTCCTTGAACCCCGGAGGCAGAGGTTGCAGTGAGCCGAGATCGCACCACTGCACTCCAGCCTGGCAACAGAGCGAGACTCCATATCAAAAAAAAAAAAAAAAGAAAAAAAGAAAAAAAAGTAGGTACTCAATAAACCACCACTGAATGAAGAGTAATTAATCACTAATAAACCTATTATTCATATAAAATGGTATATAATTTTCTAGATCATATTCTATATTTGTGTTTTTCTTACTTTATAACATGTGAATAGTCTCCCATGTAAATAAGTATGTTTCATAATTCCCTATGGCTGCCTAGTATTTCATTTTATGAACGTACAACATTTATGTAGTCAAGCCTTTGTAGCTAGACATCTGGCCTTGCAGTAGGTGTAATTCTCTTAAAGGCACACATATCCTATTGGTCAATCACCAAATCCTGCTGAGTTTTTCCTTTTGTTAGAATGTAAGTTCCACGAGAACAGGGGCCTTTTCTGTCTTTCCTACAACCAGATCTACAGAACCTCATATAGTTTTGATGATCAACAAAGAATGAATAAACAATGAAATTTTTACTTAACAGGATGAGATAAAAATAAATTTGACTTCCCATTATACAATTTTTTTTTTTAACTGTGTATTGGTATACTTTCTCTTCCAAAATTCAAGTGCATAGTACTGAACATACCTAAAGCTTTCTCAGGATTAAGGATACTGAAGTTTTTGAAGTCATCAGTTACAATATCATTTTCATGTAAGAATAACAGATTTGGATGTATTAGGAGATTTACATTGCAAATTTGCCCCTTCCTTCAATATCTTTTCTTGAGATTTCTTTTTTTCCTTCTAAAAAGTAGAAGGAGGGAGGAATCCAATTAACTGAGGGCCTTGGTTAATTATAGTTTTACTGTTAAGAATGCTACAATTTGGGCCAATTTGTTCTTTAAGAAAGCTTCTTTAAATCCCAAATATAGAAAAAAACCCTTCTATATGAATATGTTTACTGTATCTTGTTTATAATGTAAAATGTTGAAAATAACATAAATGAGGAAAGTGGTTTATTATTATGTTTTATCTATCTCATATCTAGTAGTGGAAAAAATTAGTTTATTGCTCTATATTTGCAAGTGGATTGGAATTTGAAATACTTGTGAACAAACAAATACGCCTCCTACTTTGTGCGGGTCTGAAAGTCAGATTAGCCTTTAGCTAGTTTGCACGATTCCTCAAGACTAAATTTTATACTGGCTGGTGTACCAGAAAATAAGATATTTTGTTGCTACAGTAATTTTGATATAATCAAAACTTGTAAGAAGAAAACATGAGCTTCCTAATTACTACATATCCACTCAGTGAGCTAAATAATTTATTATCTTTTTACAAAAAACCTGATCCTGCTTTCAATGTTCCAGTTCCCATTTTCTTCCTTCCATTTATTCCATTTGTTATTCTTTCTTTCTGACCTGTTCTACAGAGTTTGCACAAAAGATATAGCTTTATTTGTATACAGCTATTAATTTGCTAGTATGTGGACTAGTATCTAGGAAACTCACCAAATTAGAATAGTTATGCCAAAGTATAGAAACCATGTGTAAAAAATGTGCACTTGGGCCTAATATTGCAGGCATTGCAGCTTTTTAGGTAAAGGTGTCATGGACTAATTTATTCCTGTATCTTCTAGTTGTCTCCAAGACACAAGTTGGTTATTTTTGTTGTTGTTGTTCAAACAAAACATTTAATATTTTTACTATAAAATAACACATAAAATAACTATGTTGACTGCATTGCCCAATATGGTAGCCACTAGTTACATGTGGCTTTTTAAATTTAAATAAATAAAAATGAAATAAAACTGAAAAAAATGCAGTTTCTTAGTCACACTAGCTACATTTTAATAGTAGTTAGTGGCAACTGTTCTGGACAGCAAAGATTTCTAAATCATAGAATTCTATTGGAGAGTGCTGACTGGTGTTTTAACCCTACTTCTTCCACCCCTTTTCTCCGAATCAAAGGTAAGTTGTAACCACATTTCTACTTTATCAACTGTAACTCCATGCTATCATTTTTCTTTTTCTTTTTCTTTCTCTTCTTTTTTTTTGAGACACCGTATTGCTCAGTTGTCCATGCTGGAGTCCAGTGGTGCAATCATGGCTCACTGCAGCCTCCACCTCTGGGGCTCCAGCAGTCCTCCCACCTCAGCTTCGCAGCTGGGACTACAAGCATGCACCACCACACCCAGGCCACCATGCTTGGCTAATTTTTCTATATTTTTTGTAGAGATGGGGTTTTGCCTTGTTGCCCAGGCTGATCTCAAACTCCTGAGCTCAAGCAATCTGCTGACCTTAGCCTCCTAAAGTGCTGGGATTACAGACGTGGGCCACCAGGCCCAACCTATGCTATAATTTTTAATGCTGCATATTAATCCACTGCCTGGCTGTGTTTTAATGTATTTTCCTAGTCTGCTATTCATGGATATATAGGTTACTTTTGTTTTTTCCCTATTATAAAAAGTGTTGTGATTATTTTCTTTGAGAATACATCTTTGTATACTTGTCTAAAATATTCAAAATTGGAATTGCTTGGTCAGACTGGGCACAGAGGCTTATACTTGTAATTCCAGCACTTCAGGAGGCTGGTGAGGGAGAATTGCTTGAGGCCAGGAGTTTGTGACCAGCCTGGGCAAAATAGGGAAACCCTGTTTCTACGAAAAAAAAAAAAGAAAGAAAGAAAGAAAATGAATTGCTTGGTCAAAGGCTATGCATGTTTTACATTTTAGTACATGCTGTTGAACTGTGCTCCAGAGACTGTATTAATAAATAATTCCTTGGTTGATTGTGAATATTGTTATGTACTGGGGCAAGTCACTGAAGTTCTGTAAGTCTCATCTAATTTTCTGTTCAAAATAGGAATAATAGTATCTACCATTTACCTTACTAGGTAGTTATGACATAAACAATGAAATAATACATTTAAGTACTTTTAAAAAATGAAAGTGCTACTGTCACATATAGTATTCATACTATTAAGCCATCTATTGTTGGGAGGATAAAAATCAGAGACCCTGAATCCTCTGTGATCTTAGTTTAACACTCAAAATAAGGAAAGGTGGTGGTAACATGAGCTTTAAAGACTTCCTTATGGGAAAGAGAATCCTACCTTCAGAAACATAATTTATTATTATAGACATAAGCACACCAATATGAATGTAGGATTTTCCATTCAGGACATTTAGAGAAGTGGGATAATTTCTGTTTTAATCTTAGAATTGGATGAGATATGTCTAATGTTGACAGTGGGGTATTAAAGTCTCCCATTATTATTGTATGGAAATCTAAGTCTCTTTGTAAGTCTCTAAGGACTTGCTTTATGAATCTGGGTGCTCCTGTATTGGGTGCATATATATTTAGGATAGTTAGCTCTTCCTGATGAATTTATCCCTTTACCATTATGTAATGGCCTTCTTTGTCTCTTTTGATCTTTGATGGTTTGAGTCTGTTTTATCAGAGACTAGGATTGCAACCCCTGCTTTTTTTTGTTTTCCATTTGCTTGGTAGATCTTCCTCCATCCCTTTATTTTGAGCCTATTTGTGTCTCTACGTATGAGATGGGTCTCCTGAATACAGCTAACTGATGGGTCTTGACTCTTTATCCAATTTGTCAGTCTGTCTTTTAATTGGACCATTTAGTCCATTTACATTTAAGGTTAATATTGTTATGTGTGAACTTGATCCTGTCATGATATTAGCTGGTTATTTTGCTCGCTAGTTGATGGAGTTTCTTCCTAGCATCAATGGACTTTACATTTTGACATGTTTTTGCAATGGCTTGTACCTGTTGTTCCTTTCCATGTTTAGTGCTTCCTTCAGGATCTCTTGTAGGGCAGGCCTAGTGGTGACAAAATCTCTAAGCATTTGCTTGTCTGTAAAGGATTTTATTTCTCCTTCACTTATGAAACTATTAATTTGGCTGGATATGAAATTTTGGGTTGAAAATTCTTTTCTTTAGAATGTTGAATATTGGCCCCCACTCTCTTCTGGCTTGGAGAGTTTCTGCCCAGAGATCTGCTGTTAGTCTGATGGGCTTCCCTTTGTGTGTAACCCGACCTTTCTCTCTGGCTGCCCTTAACATTTTTTCCTTCATTTCAACTTTGGTGAATCTGACAATTATGTGTCTTGGGGTTGCTCTTCTCGAGGAGTATCTTTGTGGCATTCTCTGTATTTCCTGAATTTGAATGTTGGTCTGACTTACAAGGTTGGGGAAGTTCTCCTGGATGATATCCTACAGAATGTTTTCCAACTTGGTTCCATTTTACTTGTCACTTTCAGGCACACCAATCAGATGTAGATTTGGTCTTTTCACATAATCCCATATTTCTTGGAGGCTTTGTTCATTTCTTTTTACTCTTTTTTCTCTACACTTCTCTTCTCACTTCATTTCATTCATTTAATATTCAATAGCTGATACTCTTTCTTCCAGTTGATCTAGTCAGTTACTGAAGCTTGTGCATTTGTCACATAGTTCTCGTGTTATGGTTTTCATCTCTATCGGTTCTTTTAAAGTCTTCTCTGCATTGATTATTCTAGTTTTCCATTCATCCATTCTTTTTTCAAGGTTTTTAGTTTCTTTGCACTGGTTACGTAGTTCCTCTTTTAGCTCTGAGAAGTTTGATCGACTGAAGCCTTCTTCTCTCAACTCGTCAAAGTCATTCTCCGTCCAGCTTTGTTCCATTGCTGGCGATGAGCTGCATTCCTTTGGAAGGGGAGATGTGCTCTGATTTTTTGAATTTCCAGCTTTTCTGCACTGCTTTTTCCCCATTTTTGTGGTTTTATCTGCCTTTGGTCTTTGATGATGGTGACGTACTGATGAGGTTTTGGTGTGGGTGTCCTTTCTGTTTGTTAGTTTTCCTTCTAACAGTCAGGACCCTCAGCTGTAAGTCTGTTGGAGTTTGCTTGAGGTCCACTCCAGACCCTGTTTGCCTGGGTATCAGCAGCGGAGCCTGCAGAAGATAGAATATTACTGAACAGCGAGTGTTGCTGTCTGATACTTGCTCTGGAAGCTTTGTCTCAGGGGTGTACCCTGCCGTGTGAGGTGTCAGTCTGCAGCTAGTGGAGGATGTCTCCCAGTTAGGCTACTCAGAGGTCAGGGACCCACTTGAGCAGGCAGTCTGTCCATTCTCAGATCTCAGCCTCTGTGCTGGGATATCCACTGCTCTCTTCAAAGCTGTCGGACAGGGGCATTTACCTCTGCCAAGGTTTCTGTTGCTTTTTATTTAGCTATGCCCTGTCCCCAGAGGAATAGTCTACAGAGGCAGGCTGGCCTCCTTGAGCTGTGATGGGCTCCACCCAATTAGAGCTTCCCAGCAGCTTTGTTTACCTACTTAAGCCTCAGTAATGGCGGTCACCCCTCCTCCAGCCTTGCTGCCACCTTGCAGTTAGATCTCAGACTGCTGTGCTAGCAATGAGGGAGCCTCCGTGGGCATGGGACCCTCTGGGCCAGGTGTGGGATATAAGCTCCTGGTGTGCCGTTTGCTAAGACTCTTGGTAAAGGATATCCAGGAATTGAACTCAACTCTGCACCAAGCAGACCTGATAGACATCTACAGAACTCTCCACCCCAAATCAACAGAATATACATTCTTCTCAGCACCACATTGCATTTATTCCAAAATTGACCACATAGTTGGAAGTAAAGCACTCCTCAGCAAATGTAAAAGAACAGAAATTATAACAAACTGTCTCTCAGACCACAGTGCAATCAAACTAGAACTCAGGACTAAGAAACTTAATCAAAACCACTCAACTACATGGAAACTGAACAACCTGCTCCTGAGTGACTACTGGGTACATAATGAAATGAAGGCAGAAATAAAGATGTTCTTTGAAACCAATGAGAACGAAGATACAACATACCAGAATCTCTGGGACACATTTAAAGCAGTGTGTAGAGGGACATTTATAGCACTAAATGCCCACAAGAGAAAGCAGGAAAGATCTAAAATTGACACTCTAACATCACAATTAAAAGAACTATAGAAGCAAGAGCAAACGTATTCAAAAGTTAGCAGAAGGCAAGAAATAACTAAGATCAGAGCAGAACTGAAGGAGATAGAGACACAAAAAACCCTCCAAAAAATCAACGAATCCAGGAGCTGGTTTTTTGAAAAGATCAACAAAATTGATAGACCACTAGCAAGACTAATAAAGAAGAAAAGGGAGAAGAATCAAATAGACGCAATTAAAAAACAATAAAGGGGATATCACCACCGACCCCACAGAAGTACAAACTACCATGAGAGAATACTATAAACACCTCTACGCAAATAAACTAGAAAACCTAGAAGAAATGGATAATTTCCTGGACACTTACACTCTCCCAAGACTAAACCAGGAAGAAGTTGAATCCTTGAATAGACCAATAACAGGCTCTGAAATTGAGGCAATAATTAATAGCCTACCCACCAAAAAAAGTCCAGGACCAGACAGATTCACAGCCGAATTCTACCAGAGAGGTACAAGGAGGAGTTGGTACCATTCCTTCTGAAATTATTCCAATCAATAGAAAAAGAGGGAATCCTCCCTAACTCATTTTATGAGGCCAACATCATCCTGATAACAAATCCTGACAGAGATACAACAAAAAAAGAGAATTTTAGACTAATATCCCTGATGAACATTGATGCAAAAATCCTCAATAAAATAACTGGCAAACCGAATCCAGCAGCACATCAATAAGCTTATCCACCATGATCAAGTGGGCTTCATCCCTGGGATGCAAGGCTGGTTCAACATATGCAAATCAATAAACGTAATCCAGCATGTAAACAGAACCAAAGACAAAAACCACATGAATATCTCAATAGATGCAGAAAAGGCCTTTGACAAGATTCAACACCACTTCATGCTAAAAACTCTCAATAAATTCGGTATTGATGGAACGTATCTCAAAATAATAAGAGCTATTTATGACAAACCCACAGTCAATATCATACTGAATGGGCAAAAACTGGAAGCATTCCCTTTGAAAACTGGCACAAGACAGGGATGCCCTCTCTCACCACTCCTATTCAGCATAGTGTTGGAAGTTCTGGCTAGGGCAATCAGGCAAGAGAAAGAAATAAAGGGTACTCAGTTAGGAAAAGAAGAAGTCAAATTGTCCCTGTTTGCAGATGCCATGATTGTGTATTTAGAAAACCCCATCTTATCAGCCCAAAATCTCCTTAAGCTGATAAGCAACTTCAACAAAGTCTCAGGATACAAAATCCATGTGCAAAAATCACAAGCATTCTTCTACACCAGTAACAGACAAACAGAGAGCCAAATCATGAATGAACTTCCATTCACAATAGCTTCAAAGAGAATAAAATATCTAGGAATTCAACTTACAAGGGATGTAAAGGACCTCTTCAAGGAGAACTACAAACCACTGCTCAGTGAAATAAAAGAGGACACAAACAAATGGAAGAACATACCATGCTCATGGATAGGAAGAATCAGTATCGTGAAAATGGCCATACTGCCCAAGGTAATTTATAGATTCAATGCCATCCCCATTAAGCTACCAATGAGTTTCTTCACAGAATTGGAAAAAACTGCTTTAAAGTTCATATAGAACCAAAAAAAAGCCCGCATTGCCAAGACAATCCTAAGCCAAAAGAACAAAGCTGGAGGCATCACGCTACCTGACTTCAAACTATACTACAAGGCTACAATAACCAAAACAGCATGGTACTGGTACCAAAACAGAGATATAGACCAATGGAAGAGAAGAGAGTCCTCAGAAATAATACCACACATCTACAACCATCTGATCTTTGACAAACCTGACAAAAACAAGAAATGGGGAAAGGATTCCCTATTTAATAAATGGTGCAGGGAAAATTGGCTAGCCATAAGTAGAAAGCTGAAACTGGATCCTTTCCTTACTCCTTATATGAAAATTAATTCAGGATGGATTAGAGACTTAAATGTTAGACCTAAAACCATAGAAACCCTAGAAGAAAACCTAGGTAATACCATTCAGGACATAGGCATGGGCAAGGACTTCATGTCTAAAACACCAAAAGCAACAGCAACAAAAGCCAAAATTGACAAATAGGATCTAATTAAACTAAAGAGCTTCTGCACAGCAATAGAAACTACCATCAGAGGGAACAGGCAACCTACAGAATGGGAGAAAATTTTGCAATGTACTCATCTGACAAAGGGCTAATATCCAGAACCTATAAGGAATTCAATCAAATTTACAAGAGAAAAACAAGCCCTTCAAAAAGTGGGCAAAGGATATGAACAGACACTTGTCAAAAGAAGACATTCATACAGCCAACAGACACATGAAAAAATGCTCAGCATCACTTGCCATCAGAGAAATGCAAATCAAAACCACAATGAGATACCATCTCACACCAGTTAGAATGGCAATCATTAAAAAATCAGGAAACAACAGGTGCTGGAGAGGATGTGGAGAAATAGGAACACTTTTACACTATTGGTGGGACTGTAAACTAGTTCAACCATTGTGGAAAACAGTGTGGCGATTCCTCAAGGATCCAGAACTAGAAATACTATTTGACCCAGCCATCCCATTACTGGGGATATACCCAAAGGATTGTAAGTCATGCTGCTATAAAGACACATGCACACGTATGTTTATTGTGGCACTATTCACAATAGCAAAGACTTGGAATCAACCCAAATGTCCACCAGTGACAGACTGGATTAAGAAAATGTGGCACATATACACCATGGAATACTATGCAGCCATAAAAAAGGATGAGTTTGTGTCCTTTGTAGGGAGATGGATGCAGCTGGAAACCATCATTTTCAGCAAACTATCGCAGGAACAGAAAACCAAATACCGCATGTTCTCACTCATAGGTGGGAATTGAACAATGAGATCACTTGGACACAGGAAGGGGAACATCATACACCGGGTCCTCTTGTGGGGAGGGGGTAGTGGGGAGGGATAGCATTAGGAGATATACCTAATGTAAATGACAAGTTAATGGGTGCAGCACACCAACATGGCACATGTATATATATGTAACAAACCTGCACATTGTGTGCATGTACCCTAGAACTTAAAGTATTAAAAAAATTAGAAATAATTAATTTAAATTGTCTTTGCTTGGTTCTAAATATCTTTGCTGGCCATGTCTGTAGACAGTAAGGGAACATTTTTGAAGATAATCATTAGCAAATTTCCTAGATTCTTCATTACTACTGATTGCTTTATTATAAAGCTAATATTCATAGTTTGATTATACTAATGTGTTCTTGTTTTCTTAATCTAACTGCATTAAAACATATATGGAATGACAGGTCTACCTGTCATTTACAACATAAAAAAAAAAAAAATAGTTGGATGAGATATCCAGTTCCACTCCTCATTCTACAGATGAGAAAGCAGAGGCCCAGAGACATTGAATGCTCATGTTCAAACTGCTGACATGTGGCAGAATCTAGGTTAGACCTCAGCCCTCTGACTCTCTATCCAGTGTCCTTTCCTCTATACCCCACAGCTCTAATGATATAGTCAGGAGGTGGTGGGATTTTTTCTATCCCTCAGATGAAAATTAAGCCAGTGTTGTAATCTAGTTTGATAACTATTACTTATCTTGAAGTTTATTCTTACAATCAGTGCCTGTATAGGCTTACTGGGCTATTTGAAAGTCAGGCTACTAAATTCTTATTAGCCACTTGAAATTCCTATAGAGATAATATAATTTTTCAAAGTGACTCTTTAAGCCAAATTAGAAATAAAACTCTTTTCTTATGAATGGCATCCAAGTTAGACAGCATTCCTTAGAAGTGAATTATTTGGTAAAGATCTCGAGTCTCTCTGTCTTTGGCTCATCTCTGAACTTTAATTCATTTCATTTTATGACTTTACATGAAGAAACCATGAGTACGGATGGCCTCAAGTTATGCAGGATTTTTCAATCAGCCTGCAAAACAAACCAGATGGCCAAGTTCTCTCAGAACTGTCTGAACATGTCTCAAAGTCCATTCCCTGAATCTATCCCCAGGTACCTTCCTCAGGATCTCTCTTTTCACTGGCATTTAAAAAAAATGTCCGATAGAAGCTAGCAATAAATAACTAAAAGAAATTGAGGTCGATAGCCCTTCTATTTCTTTGCATCTAGGTCTTGTATGAAGCAGCAGAGCTTTTATATTTAGAAAGGGAACACCCCCTTCAGCGAGTCATGTGCTAGAACACAACCGATGAGAATGCTTGTTTCTGGGCAGAGCTCAGCTTCTCATGTGGCCATGCCTGACTCCTGTGCCACAAGGCTTTACATGCAAAGCAATACTTGGTCATGCACTTGCTAATATTTTCAACTATGAAATAGTAGAAGATGAGGTCACATGAAGCAAGGACTAATGCTGGAGCAGACCAGCAGGAAGATAAATTACAGTGAAAACTTGACCGACCTTCCTTCCTTCCTTCCCTCCCTCCCTCCCTCCCTCCCTCCTTCCTTCCTTCCTTCCTTCCTTCCTCCCTCCCTCCTTCCCTCCTTTCTTTCTTCCTCTCTTTTTCCCCTTTCTCCCTTTCCTCCTTTCTTTCCTGGTCTTGCTTTTTCACCCAGACTGGAATGTGGTAGCATGACCATGGCTCATTGCACCTTCAACCACCTGGGCTCAAGCTGTCCTCCCACCTCAGCCTCCTGAATAGCTGGGACTACAGGTGTGCCACCATGCCTGGCTATTTTTGTTTCAATTAAAAAAAAAAATTTTTTTTTTAGAGATGCACCTCACTATGTTGACCAGGCTGGTCTCAAGCAATGCTTCCACCTTGGCCTTCCAAAGAGCTGGGATTACAGGCGTGAGCCACCATGCCTGGCCAAAAACTTGATTTGTACATGATTTGAAAATATGCAAATACACATATTTAGGTCTTTAAAGAGTTACTTTTTTAAATTTCATATTTCTCTTTTGCTATATATAAACAGGCATATAATTTTAAATTTGAAATGGGTAAGATTATTTTCCCCAACATAAGTGCTTCTTTATGTGAAATTGTTTTCTTTCTTTTATTTGTTTAAAAATTGGGTTGTTGGCCGGGCGCGGTGGCTCAAGCCTGTAATCCCAGCACTTTGGGAGGCCGAGACGGGCGGATCACGAGGTCAGGAGATCGAGGCCATCCTGGCTAACACAGTGAAACCCCGTCTCTACTAAAAAATACAAAAAACTAGCCGGGCGAAGTGGCGGGCGCCTGTAGTCCCAGCTACTCAGGAGGCTAAGGCAGGAGAATGGCGTAAACCCGGGAGGCGGAGCTTGCAGTGAGCTGAGATCCGGCCACTGCACTCCAGCCGGGGCGACAGAGCAAGACTCTGTCTCAAAAAAAAAAAAAAAAAAAAAAAAAAAAATTGTGTTGTCTATTTTTCTTGAATGTGCAGCAATTAGATAGTGTGGTGATCTGGATGTGAGAATTATCCATTGGAATACTGTCTCAGTGTATTTGCCAAATTGTCATCAAGCATAATTTACTCAAAATCCTAAGAGATTCTTCCTTGAAAATTAATTTGAAAATAAATTTGCTTGCCCTCTCTCCTTTTTTTGAAGCAAAATTAGTTCACTTTAAAATTTTCTTTTGTGATGTTGTTGCTAGGGGAACAATATGGTAAGCCTTGTAATCTCTGTTCCCTTTATTTTCTTTAGATCTACTCTGATCTGTTTTTATCAGTTCTGTCCTATTTTAAAATTATATAACACTTGTAACCTTCTCCCAACCTACTTTGGAAGTACTGAAGTATAATTCCTAAACAAATGACTGAATTTACTGACTATGCATCTGCCTAGATAAAATGGGTTGGGGGTAAAGGTGACTGACCAAAGAAGAACATTCTGGAGTGGCTGCTTTGATTAGAGGAAGGAATTTTATTGTAATCTTAACCTGATGATTTTTTTGAGAGCTGAAGATTTTATTTGTTTCTGATTTTTTAGTGGTAGAGGAGCATATGTAGTAAACGACAGATATATATGCATTTCAAAAATTTAGAAATGGCTAGACTTGATAAATACATGAGGATAGTTGATTATAAAGCAGATACAGTAATAGTGCTAATGCCAGTGGGTTCCATGGAAATTGGCCTAAATATTACCATGGTGTCTTATATGAAAGGCAACATTCATCATGGTTTAATTTTAATGCTGAGCAGTCTTGTAGTACTTTCAGTGTCATTAGTGCCATCTTAATTTGTCAAATCTTACAAAATGAAGACAAAATAGAAATATTGTCTTTAGGTCACAGAAATATAGTTCAATTTTGACTTCAAAAAAACCAGAGATCAAAATATTTTTACAAAACCAAAATACAAAGCGCAAAGCTATAATACTATTTAAACAAATCACCAAATACAACTGTTTTCAGAAGTAAACATGAGTACTTTTTTTGTTTTATTATCAAATAAAAATATGTAGCTGATGACAAGCCTTTTAAAGTGAATTATGCTATCAAATTGAAATTTTGGTGGATGTGAAATTTAAGTCAATCAAGTATATATTATGGTTCAATAATGGTTTGTCAAATGGCTGGGTCAAAATATCTGTCTCAAAATAGGTACCTTAAATTATCATGTATCTGTGGTTGGCAGGTAGGACTGGTGGTGACCAGAGTCAGAGAAGAGGATCTTGTCCACGGACCCCAAATATAACTCTTAATGGACTTGCTGTTTCTTTTGTGGTAATAATTTTATGCATTTTTAATCAAAGAAAGATACTAACTTACCCAAGAGGAGGGAATTACATGCATTAGGAGAAATAATTTAATATGAAAAAATCAGTGATCTTCAACTTACGATATTCAAATAAACGATAGTCTTCAAAGTACTTTTAAAACTTCAAAACACGGGGTGGAAATTATAAATTTAACCAAGATATAACTTCATAGACTGACTTTTGTATTGCCGTCTGTCTTAAATTATATCAAATCCACAAGGTAACAACATCTCTTATCTCATACTAGTCAGGAAACTCTGAGCAGCAGTTAAATGTGTCACTGATTAAATGGAAAAAATAAATCATTTCTGAATAAATTTAATTTGTTGAACAGGCACAATAGAGGTTTCTTGGTGAAGACAAGGTTGGTCTACTACTGAATTGTATCTACTGAGTAGGGCCTGAGGAAATCCAATATAGAAGAGGTAGATATTGATCAAGTGGGAGAGTGGGGAAAGGCTGAAGCTCCCTTGGCAATGGACATTTTTAGCAGTATCAGGTAAGGTCTTGAGAATTCTGAACGCTGTTATGTCCTCATCACTGTTTGGCTTCAAATGGCCCTGGTGTGGAATAGAGGTAACTCAGAATTAGAAATTTGCCTTGGGTAACTGAGAGTTCTTAATATGACAAATATGGTGAGAATATTCCCTCTCCCATCATATCCAGCAATATGCTAGGGAGGCAGAACTGAAAAAAAAATCTTAACCTTCTTGTTAATTAAAGGGTCAACTTTAGAACTTCAACATAGTACTAGATGAGAGAGCAAAACCAAACAAAATGATGACCACACTGGAAATTCCTCCCTGTGTGCTGCTGGTGCTGACATCCTGATAGAGTTCAGGCGCCTGGTGAAGCTGCACAGACAGTGCCTGGTCTCCAGACCATGTGCTTTTCCTCTACGTCATAAACATGACATTTCTGAATTGTTCCATTGGCATTTTCATCTCTGTTTAGACAGACATGTTATAAACTTTAGTTATATATTCGGGACCCATATCATGACAAAGTAAAAAATTTAAACATTTTCATTCACTTGCCTGAGACCTCCTTCTCCTGATTTTGCAAGGCTGACTTGGTCATTTCAGTAACTCACAATTATTTACTTTGCCATTTTGGGATTACATCAGACGTTTTATGGTACAGTTATTATCCAATGACCAAAGTCATATCTTATTCTATCTGCCTACTTAATAGCAAGTTAGTGTGAGTGAAAAGCCTTGACAAATACATATAAGTATATAAAAGAAAGTTCACTTGTTTAGGATGGAAATTCTTTTACCACCCTAGAACTGTATTAGCATCAGAAATATTTCAAATTTGCTTTCATTTTTAAAAAGGGAACCCAAAGTGAAGAAAAGTCTACTTAGAAAAAACAATTTTTTAGATTAAGATAATGATCTTTTTTCTAATTGTGTACATCTTTAATATATGCTCCAATAATTACAAGCTGAGAGTTGTAATGTTGTCTCCCTATAAACTTGAAGAAGCTTTTAACTTCTGGTATGTTGTTTTTTTCTTCAGTAACGTAAGGATATATACTGACTTCATAAAATTCATGAGCAGTAATGATGTTACCTAATTTCTGCAGATGACAGCAGCTGTATAATTATATATGTTGCTGATGCTATACTTAGTTTTATATATTCTTAGGAAGTTTTCCTATATTATTTGTAATTGTAAATGTCCCTGAAAGTATTATTAGTAGTCACAATAGTAATGAAGAAAATGAACAACATAAAGAGTTGATTACCATACAAAGTTATTATTTTTTACAAAAGAGGTTAAGGAGCAGAATAACATCTTTGCAGACAATAAAAGCGAGCCAGAAATAAATGCCCACAAAATAAAGGAAAATGATACCTAATATTTCCAACTGAGCCAAAAACAATTGAGAAAATGATAGAAGCCATGAAATAAAAACATGAATCAGAATTTTAAAAATTAAGAAATATGATAATTGAAGAGAAGGAAGATTTTAACAGAGAGGTAAAGTCAGGAAAGAATTAGAAATAAAAGGAAAAAAGAATTTCAGGAATGAAGACTATGCTAGAAGGAAGGAATGCAAGGACAAATAAATGTAACAGATATTAGTTTAAGAAAACAAAGTATGGATAGAAGGAAAGACATTCATAATAGCCCTAAACTAGAAACAGCTCAGATATCCATTGACTGGTGAAAAGATAGAGAAAATGTTATTCATAAAGGAACACTACTTGGCAATAAAAATAATTGAACTACTTATACATACAACAGTATGAATCTCAAAAGCATTGTGCTACATGAAATAAGTCAGATGTAAGGAAGACTATGTGCTGTGGAGTTCATTTAGATGACATTCTAAAAGATGTCAAAACATAGGGACAACATACAGATCAGTGGTTTCTAGAGATGGAATTATGTACATCTGGGTAAGGGGGAGGCAACTGACTGCAAAGAGGTATGAGGGAAATTTTTGGGGCAATGAAAATATTCTAGAGTTTGGTCATACAGCTGTTTATGTTTATGAATATTTGCCAAACTGTGTACTTATAAAGGATGAACTCTATTGTATGTTTACTACACTTCAGTAAAAAATAAATAACAAAGAGATAAGGTTTTGAGAAAAAGTTATAGCTACAGATAGATTGCTAAGAAGATTCAACACATGCATAATAGAAATCCCAAAGAAAGAAAACAAAAACAGTGGAATAGAACCAATATTGACATCTTCACTTCCCTGAAATAAAATTTTAAGTCATTTAAAATTTCTTATTGGAAAGGCACTATGCATATGAGAAAAAAAAAAGTCTACCCGGGAAAGTAAAAACCACTGGATTACAAAAGGGAAAAAAAAAGAAGAAAAAATTCAGTGGTCATCCAGTCTTAACAGCCAAGTCATTAATAAGAAAAAAGAATATCAAATTGTCACCAAAATTTGTCAACTTTTTTTTTTTTTTTCCAGAAGACATTGGAGTAATATATTTAGGATACTCAGGGAAGGAAAATGGGAGCTAAGGATTCAGCCTCATAGAACTTCAGATATAAAGGCCACAGACAAACTTGCAAGAAATAAGGACATATTTTTCCCGTAAATAGTTACTGCGGAATCTCCTGGAGAATATGTTAGGTAATCAGAATGATGGGAGAAATATCCATGTAAGGACTGCTGGCAGTGATTGGCTGATCAAAAAACACAAAAATAAACACAACCATGCAACTCTTGACAAAACCATATAACACCATCAATGAATTAGTCCTGCCATAAAAGAAAGGAAAAATACAACTTAATATAATCAAGCCTTTAGATCTGTCAATTTCCAGGAGAACTGGACAGAGAGAGAGGAGAATGTGAATTAGTGAATTAGATAAATAGTATCATGGGGCTGCAATCAGCAAAACCCAGGCTGTGTGAAACTCTACAGGACAGACAACCCTATTTCTTCAACAAAATTTCCAGGATAGAAAGGGAGATGGAGAGAGAGGAAATGTACAGATTACAAGAGATATAAGAGATATATTAACTGGCCAAGATGGCCAAATAGCAACAGAAGGCAGGTGATTTCTGCTTTTCCAACTGAGGTACTCAGTTCATCTCACTGGGACCGGTTAGGCAGTGGGTCCAACCCACAGAGGGCGAGCAGAAGCAGGGTGGGGCACTGCTTCACCTAGGAAGTGCATGGAGATGTGGGGACCTCCTTCCCCCAGCCAAGAGAAGCCATGAGGGACTCTGCTACCTGGCTGGTTACTACACTTTTCCCATGGTGTTTGCAATCTGCAGATCGGGATTTTCCCTTGAGTGGCTACACTACCAGGGCCCTGGGTTTCAAGCACAAAACTGGGTGGCTGTTTGGTCAGACACCAAGCTAGCTGAAGGAGTTTTGTTTTCATACCCCATGGGTGCCTGGAACGCTAGCAAGACAGAACAGCTCACTCCCCTGGAAAGGGGGTTGAGGCCAAGGAGCCAAGTGGTCTTGCTCAGCGGGTCCCAATCCCATGGAGCCCAACAAGCTAAGAATCACTGGCTTGAAATTCTTGCTACGAGCATAGCAGTCTGAGGTCAGTCTGGGACTATCAAACTTGGTGTGAGGAGGGGCATCTGCCATTACTGAGGCTTTCGTAGGCAGTTTTCCCCTGACAGTGCTAAGGAGGCTAGGAGGTCTGGACTGGGCGGAACTCACCACAGTGCAGCAAAGTGGCTGTGGCCAGATCTTTTCTCTAAATTCCTCATCACTGGGCAGGGCATCTCTGAAGGTAACAGCCCCAGTCAGGGGCTTACAGACAAAACCCCCATGTCCCTGGGAGAGAGCACCTGGGGGAAGGGGCAGCTGTGGGTGCTGCTTCAGCAGATTTAATTGTTCCTGCCTGCTCTCTGAAGAGAGCAGCTGATCCTGACAAGAGGGATTCTCCCAGCACAGCCCACCATCTCTAAGGGACAAGACTGCCTCCTCACATTGGTCCCTGACCCCCATGCCTCCTGATGGGGAGACACCTCCCAACAGGGGTCAACAGACACCTTATACAGGAGAGCTTGGGCTGGCATCAGGCCAATGCCCCTCTGGGATGAAGCTTCCAGAGGAAGGAGCAGGCAGCAATCTTTGCTGTTCTGCAGCCTCCACTGGTGATACACAGGTAAACAGAGTCCGCAGTGGACCTCTAGCAAACTGTAGCAGACCTGCAGAAGAGGAGCCGGACTGTTAGAAGAAAAACCAACAAACAGAAAGCAACAACAACATCAACATAAAGGACCCCCACACAAAAACTCCATCTAAAGGTCATCAGCCTCAAAGATCAAAGGTAGATAAATCCAGTGAGATCAGGAAAAACCAGCGCAAAAAGGCTAAAAATTCCAAAAACCATAATGCCTCTTTCCTCCAAAGGATCACAACTCCTTGCCAGCAAGGGCAAAAATCTGGATGGAGAATGAGATTGATGAATTGGTGGAAGTAGGCTTCAGAAGGTGGGTAATAATGAACTCCTCTGAGCTAAAGGAGCATGTTATAATGCAATGCAAGGAAGCTAAGAACCTTAAATAGAGGTTACAGAAACTACTAACTAGAATAACTAGTTTAGAGAGGAACATAAATGACTTAATGGAGCTGAAAAACACAGCATGAGAACTTTGTGAAGCATACACAACTATCAGTAGCCGAATTGATCAAGCTGAAGAAAGGATATCAGAGATTAAAGATCAACTTACTGAAATAAGGTGTGAAGACAAGATTAGAGGAAAAAGAATGAAAAGGAACGAACAAAGCCTCCAAGAAATATGGGACTATGTGAAAAGACCAAACCTATGATTGATTGGTGTACCTCAAAGTGACGGGGAGAATGGAACCAAGTTGCAAAACACACTTCAGGATATTATCCAGGAAAACTTCCCCACCCTAACAAGACAGGCCCACATTCAAATTCAGGAAATACAGAGAACACTACTAGCATACTCCTCGAGAAGAGCAACCCCAATATACATAATCGTCAGATTTTCCAAGGTTGTAATGAAGGAAAAAGCATTAAGGGTAGCCAGACAGAAAGGTTAGGTTACCTACAAAGGGAAACTCATCAGACTAACAGTGGATCTCTCTGCAGAAACCCTGAGAGCCAGAAGAGAGTGGGAGTCAATATTCAACATTCTTAAAGAAAAGAATTTTCAACCCAGAATTTCGTATCCAGTCAAATTAAGCTTCACAAGTGAAGGAGAAATACAATTCTTTACAGACAAGCAAATACTGAGGGATTTTGTCACCACCATGCCTGCCTTATAAGAGCTCCTGAAGGAAGCACTGAATATGGAAAGGAAAAACTGGTACTAGCCACTGTAAAAACACACCAAAATATAAAGACCAATGACACTATGAAGAAACCACATCAACTAATGTGCAAAATAACCAGCTAGCATCATGATGACAGGATCAAATTCACACATAACAATATTAACCTTAAATGTAAATGGGTTAAATTCCCCAATTAAAAGACACAGACTAGCCAACTTGAGAGAGTCAAGACCTATCAGTGTGCTGTATTCAAGAGACCCAACTCATGTGCAAATACACACACAGGCTCAAAACAAAGGGATGGAGGAATATTTACCAAGTAAATGGAAAGCAAAAAAAAGCACAGGTTGCATTCCTAATCTCTGATAAAACAGACTTTAAACCAACAACGATAAAAAAAAGACAAAGAAATGCATTACATAATGGTAAAGGCATCAATGCAACAAGAAGATGTAACTATGCTAAATATATATGCATCCAATACAGCAGCACCCTGATTTATAAAACAAGTTTTTAGAGACTGACAAAGAGACTTAGACTCTCACACAATAATAGTGGGAGAGTTTAACACCTCATTGTCAATATTAAACAGATCAATGAGACAGAAAATTAACGACGATATTCAGGGCTTGAACTCAGCTCTGGACCAAGCAGACCTAACAGACATCCACGGAACTCTCCACCCAGAATCAACAGAATATACATTCTTCTCAGCGCCACATAGCACTTATTCTAAAATCAACCACATAACTGGAAGTAAAATGCTCCTCACCAAATGTAAAAGAATGGAAATCATAACAAACAGTCTCTCAGACCACAGTGCAATCAAATTAGAACTCAGGATTAAGAATCTCACTCAAAACTGCACAACTACATGGAAACTGAACAACCTGCTCCTGAATGACTATAGGGTAAAGAACAAAATTAAGGCAGAAATATGAAACCAATGAGAACAAAGAGACAGTATACCAGAATCTCTGGGACGCATCTAAAGCAGTGTTTAGAGGGAAATTGATAGCACTAAATGCTTACAGGTTAAAGCAGGAAAGATCTAAAATCCACACCCTAACATCACAATTAAAAGAACTAGAGAAGCAAGAACAAACAAATTCCAAAGCTAGCAGAAGACAAGAAATAACTAAATCAGAGCAGAACTGAAGGAGATGGAGAACCAAAATCCCTTGAAAAAATCAATGAACCCAGGAGCTGGTTTTTTGAAAAGATTAACAAAATATGTAGACCACTAGCCAGACTAATAAAGAAGGAAAGAGAGAAGAATCAAATAGACATAATAAAAAATGATAAAGAGGAAATAACCACTGATCCCACAGAAACACAAACTACCATCAGAAAATACTATAAACACCTCAACACAAATAAAGTAGAAAATCTAGAAGAAATGAATAAATTTCTGGACACATACATCCTCCTAAGACTAAATGAGGAAGAATTCAAATCCCTGAATAGACCAATAACAAGTTCTGAAATTGAGGCAGTAATTAGTAGCCTACCAACCAAAAAAAGCCCAGGACCAGATGGATACACAGCCAAATTCTACTAGCGGTACAAAGAGGAGCTTGTATAATTCCTTCTGAAACTATTCCAAACAATAGAAAAAGAGGGAATCCTCCCTAACTCATTTTATGAGGCCAGCATCATCCTGATACCAAAGCCTGGCAGAGACACAACAACAACAAAAAAGAATTTCAGGCCAATATCCCTGATGAACATTGACATGAAAATCCTCAATAAAATACTGGCAAACTGAATCCAGTAGTACATCAAAAAGCTTATCCACCACAATCAAGTTGGCTTCATCCCTGGGATGCAAGGCTGGTTCAACATATGCAAATCAATAAACTTAATCCATCACATACACAGATCCAATGACAAAAACCACATGATTATCTCAATAGATGCAGAAAAGGCCTTTGATAAAATTCAACATCCCTTCATGCTAAAAACTCTCAATAAACTAGGTACTGGTGGAACATTTCTCAAAATAATAAGAGCTATTTATGACAAACCCATAGCCAACAACATGTTGAATGGACAAAAGCTGGAAGCATTTCCTTTGAAAACCGGCACAAGACAAGGATGCCCTTTCTCACCACTCCTATTCAACACAGCATTGGAAGTTCTGGCCAGGGCAATCAGGCAAGAGAAAGAAATAAAGGGTATTCAATTGGGAAATGAGGAAGTCAAATTGTCTCTCTTTGCAAATGACATGATTGTATATTTAGAAAACCCCATTGTCTCAGCCCAAAAACTCCTTAAGCTGTTAAGTAACTTCAGCAAAGTCTCAGGATACAAAATCAATGTGCAAAATCACAAGCATTCCTATACATCAACAGTAGACAAACAGCCAAATCATGAGTGAACTCCCATTCACAACTGCTACAAAGAGAATAAAATACCTAGGAATAAAACTTACAAGGTATGTGAAGGACCTCTTCAAGGGGAACTACAAACCACTGCTCAAGGAAATAAGAGAGGACACAAACGAATGGAAGAACTTTCCGTGCTCATGGATAGGAAGAATCAATATCATGAAAATGGCCATACTGCCCAAAGTAATTTGAATATTCAATGCTATTCCCATCAAGCTACCATTGTCTTTCTTTTCCGAATTAGAAAAAACTACTTTAAATTTTATATGGAGCCAAAAAAGAACCCACATAGCCCAGACAATTCTAAGCAAAAAGGACAAAGCTGGAGGCGTGATGCTACCTGACTTCAAACTATACTACAAGGGTACAGTAACCAAAACAGCATGGTACTGGTACCAAAACAGATATATAGACCAATGGAACAGAACACATACCTCAGAAATAACACCACACATCTACAACCATCTGATCTTTGACAAACCTGACAAAAACAAGCAATGGGGCAAGGATTCCCTATTTAATAAGTGATGTTGGGAAAACTAGCTAGCCATATGCAGAAAACTGAAACTGGACCCCTTCCTTACACCTCATACAAAAATTAACTCAAGATTGATTAAAGGTATAAACGTAAGACCTAAAACCATAAAAACCCTAGAAGAAAACCTAGGCGATACCATTCAGGACATAGGCTTGGGCAAAGACTTCATGACTAAAACACCAAAAGCAATTGCAACAAAAGCCAAAATTGACAAATGGGATCTAATCAAACTAAAGAGTTTCTGCACAGCAAAATTGTCATCAAAATTATCATCAGAGTGAACAGGCAACCTACAGAATGGAAGAAAATTTTTGTAATATATCCATTTGACAAAGGGTTAATATCCAGACTCTAGAGGGAACTTAAACAAATTTACAAGAAGAAAACAACCTCTTCAAAATGTGGGAGAAGGATATGAACAGACACTTTTTAAAAGAAGACATTTATGCCATCAACAAACATGTGAAAAAAAGCTCATCATCATTGGTCATTAGAGAAATGCAAATCAAATCTGCAATGAGATACCACCTCACACCAGTTAGAATGGTGATCATTAAAAAGTCAGGAAACAACAGATGCTGGTGAGGCTGTGGAGAAATAGGAATGCTTTTACACTGTTGGTGGGAGTGTAAATTATTTCAACCGTTGTGGAAGACAGTGTGGCAATTCCTCAAGGATTTAGAACCAGAAATACTATTTGACCCAGCAGTCATGTTACTGGATATATACCCAAAGGATTATAAATCATTCTAGTATAAAGACACATGCACATGTATGTTTACTGCAACACTATTTACAATAGCAAAGACTTGGAACCAACCCAAATGCCCATCAGTAATAGGCTGGATAAAGAATATGTGGCACATACACACCACAGAATACTACGCAGCCATAAAAATAGAATGAGTTCATGTCCTTTGCAGGGACATGGATGAAGCTGGAAGCCATAATTCTCAGCAAACTAACACAGGAACAGAAAACCAAACACTGCATGTTCTCACACACAAGTGGGAGTTGAACAGTGAGAAACATGGACACAGGGAGGGAAACATCACACACCAGAGCATGTCAGGGGGTGGGGGACAAGGGGAGGGAGAGCATTAGGACCAATACCTAATGCATGCGGGGCTTAAAACCTACATGACAGGTTGAAAACCACCATGGCCCATGTATACCTATGTAACAAACCTGAACATTCTGCACATGTATCCTAGAACTTAAAAAAAAAGGAGATATATTAACCAATCGATGTGTAGACCCTTTTTGGATCCTGATTCAAAATATAAGCTATAAAAACAATATATATATATATGTGTGTGTGTGTGTGTGTGTGTGTGTGTGTGTATTTTCTTTTTCTTTTTTCTTTTTTGGCAAGACTAATTCATTTATATATGTGTATATATATAAAAACACAAAACAATTGAGGAAATATATACGTATATTGGACATTAGATAATGTAAAGGTATTAATTTTTATGGAAGTATAATAATGGCATTGTGGTGTATTTGAAAAGAAAGAATACATGGACACAGATGAGAACAATAAACACCAGAGCCTACTTGAGGTGAAGAGTGGGAGGAGGGTATGGATGGAAAAACTGCCTGTTGGTGACTGTGATCATTACCTCAGTAATGAGACAATTTGTACACCAAACTCCTGTGACACACAATTTACCCATGTAACAAATCTGCACATGAACCCCCAAACCTAAAATAAAAGTTGGAAGAAAAAAAAAAGAGTTTTTATCGTTTAGCAATATGCACTGAAATATTATTTAGACAGAATGTTAGGATGCTTAGGATTTGCTTCAAATTAATTTGCAGTTGAGGGAGTGGGTAGGAACAAAGATGAAACAAGATTGGCCAAGAGTTAATACCTGTTATTACTGGGTGTTGGGTACATGGGAGTTCATTATCCTCTTATCTGTGCTTTTGTATGTTTTAACATTTCCATAATAAAAAGTTTAAAAAATGGAATAACTACCATTTATAAAAAGATTTTCACAGACCTGTAGTGAAGCATTGTTACTCTCTTGGACAAGAAACAGAATCTTAGGTGATGATTTGCCCCAGGGCATGTAACTAAGTTGTCAGAATCAGGAATCCAGTCCAGATCCTCTGGCACTATCTTGTCACTGCTTATCTAAACCATGTTGTCTTAAAAAGCAGGATGGTTCTGTTCTTTGGTTGTTTGGATAACTCTTCCCTGTCTTCTGATCTTCAGTGTGGAAGAGGTCAGAATCCCAAGAAAATGGTCTGTAATTCCTGCAGTATCACACATTTTACTTTTCAATGAGACCCTCAATATTTCCCTCAGCTTCCATTCAGGATGCACCTGTTTCTTTTCTTTTGCCATTACATGTTAAATTTTCTTAGTTTTATTTGCTTTTGGTTTCTATTTTCTTCTTTATTCACCTTTCATCCCCTTCTATATTCCCTTTTCTCCCTAGTCTTTCTCATTAAGGAACTTTTCAACCGCTGGTTACAGCCCTTCTGTTCTTGGATGTGCTATAGATAATTGTTGGCTTCTCCATCTTTTTCACCCTAATTGTCATCTCCCTTTCAAAGAGTCTGATAAACTAAACCAGCAAAGGGAGCTGTCACAAGGCAGTCCTAGGATAGGAACCCAGACAGCAGCATTCAGAATCTAGGAAAATCTTGTACTTTTTCTACTGAAAAATGACTAAGAGAAACGCTGGCACCTTGAACACAGTAGGTACTCTGTTAATATTTACTGATGACATTAATGAAGAGAAAATTAAATGACATATTCAGAAGAGCTAGTTTCATGCCAAAAATATTTCTTACTCTATGCCTTTTAAGTTGTGGGACTTAGTTTTCATCCCTGGATGACTTGCTTTCTGTATCTATGAAGTGAATAGACCAAAGTCCTGTGAGACAATGCCCTGCTCTTTCATGTAGTAAAGGTTAGCCCACCTCTGTCATTATAGCACAGAAACACTAGATTGGGAGCTTCTTGAGGGCAGGGACTTTGTTGATTCAAGTGTAGATCTCTGTCCTTAGACATCCTGTCCTTAGTAATCACAGGATGTTGCAGGATGTTACCTTTCTTGCATAGATCAAGTGTTACAAAGAGCCTGGTAGTTTACACATCTGTGCTACCATGACTAAAGACAAAAGTGCATATCAGGACTTTTGTTTTTGTTATGTTTTATTGTCCTCCCTCCTCCCATCTTTGTCTCTCCATTCTTTCTCCCAGGTACTCCATATCCTTATGTTGTTTTTTTCTCATCAAAGCCCTGACAGAAGCACAACCACTTCCAAAGACTTGCCAGTCCTCAAATGTCCTGCGTTTTAATTGGACTTGCCCCGCTTTGCTCTAACAATCTTATTCCACCTTCATTAAAATTATTGTTTCTAGGATACTGATTTTAGAGCATCTGTTTTAAGTGATTATTAATAATATATGAATAATAGGCAGGTTTAGTCCAAATTAATCTATGCCTAGTGGAATGTGTGAAAAACTGTCCTAAACTCTACAGTAATGAATGCTATTGGAAGAGGTATTAACTAGGCATTCCACTAGAAAATTTGCTGATCCCTCGTCTGTTTTGTCATACCTCCCTGACTCATGGGGTGTACTGTGAGAACTGTTGCAACTCTGGGGAAGTGTTTTCCTGTCCTGCCACTAGACTTTGTGCCAGGAAATAATTTCTAGGCACTGCCTGGTAAAGTTCATCAACTTGCTTTGAACAAGTCCTGTGAAAGCAATAGAGGGTTTTGTGTTGCTTTTCAACAATCTCCAACGGAGGAGATTTTCACAACCTCCTTGGTATGCCAGTGTATAACAAACTATGATCACTAGCATTCCCCCAAGTAATTTAAGAAGAATTAAAAACAAGATATGCACAAAGTTTATACATTTAAAAAAATGTTAATTATGTGACATATTAAACTACCAGTAGATTCCTAGTGTTTCTTGGTAGTAGAAAACTTTTGAAAACATGTCCAATAATCTGTATAATAAAGTCAAGACAGTTTTGATCTTGATCTGTAAGAAAGTGGGCAAGATCTAGTAACTAAATCATTATTTGAATGCTGACAAAAGTACTTGCTGTACATTTACTGTTTACTTGTATTGTAGCACCACCTACTGTTGATAAAGAAACAAGCTTTTACAGCTTTCCCATTTTTCTTTGCCCGGCTAGTTACAAGAATGTCTTGTCTTGTCAGCCAGACGTGCTGCTCAGAGATGTTTCCAAAGTTATGATACAGAGATTGCATTATGTCTGTTTCCAAAATGAAAGATTATGCCTTCAGTTACCTAAAGATCAGAACTGATGCTTGACATGCATATATGACATATTTTATCGCTTCTCAAATCAGATGTTTATCTTTTTATTTTCTAATAAAATAGCCTGTAGATGTTGGGAAATTACTGATTTGCTTTAAGTTCAGTTGCTCTTCCAATGAACACTTAAGTGGTAAAACATCAATTCCTCTGAATATAATTCCTAATATAAAATGATGTCAGATTAGATCCAGGGTTACCACTTACATACTATCACTTCCTTTCCTCCACCCTCAACAGACTCTTCATCACTAAAAAACCCACAAAACATCAACTAGGGTATTTGATATTTAGAGCTTTACTACTCAAAGTGTGGTCTGTGGACTGGACGCTTGGGGCACACCTGGGAACTGTTAGAAATGCAGGATTCTTGTCTCCTTGCATTTTAACAAGATCCCCAGGTGATTCAGATACACATTAAAATTTGAGAAACAATGTTGCAGGCATTTTTGGTATCCCACCCTACCCAACCCCGCCAGAAGACTGAACAGTAGTCAAACCAAGAGTAAGGTCTTTCATTACAACTTTGAATTTACAGTATCTTATTCTCATAAAAAGTTGGATGATATTCTCTGACTCATGGCTTATTGAATGTAAATTGTATCACTGCTGTTGGGGTTCACATCAGCAACTGAACAAAGAAGACACAGTCCTTTCCCATTGGATCTGTCAACTTCATCCCTGGGGAAAGTAATCAGGGAGCCATTTAAAACAGCTGAGAGGAAAACTGCCAACTCTGAAATTTTAGGGCATGCAAATGCTAACAAAATATTTAAGTTTGGTATGATAGAATCATAGTTTGAACAGAGTAGAGGTAGGCTTAAAGAATTCCTGACAATTGAAGTAGAAAGCAATACCTAGAGCTAGAATTATGAATAAATTGGAAAATTTAAAGCTTGATTTTTCTTAAATCTAAATTTTCTTTTACCCATCTCTTTCTTCTATTTAAAAATCTAGTTGGTTTACTACAAGAGCAGTAACAGCCATTTGTTTTTTGGTTAATGTTGAATTAGTTCATAAGTTTAACAAATGAATGTCATTCACAAATTTAGTTAATTTTCCTAAGATGTTTAATCCATCCAATAATCTCAAATACTTTAGATATAGATAAGAGGATAGACTTAGAAACCTAACTAGGCCAAATCTTTCAGTGAACTTAGGCCAGTTTTGAAAATGTAGTAAACCAGTTTTATAACTATGATAAACTAGGTTCCTTCATATTACAAAATTAATCAAATTCTTACCTTTATTAAAATGACCAATATCTATTAAACATTTCAAATTAAAACTTCAAGGCAATTTTGTATTTTGTATTCTTTAAAAACATTTCAATTATTTTAAATAATAAACACCAAGATTATCTCCATAATCATAAAATGTACTAAGTTTAGCACAAAGTACCATGGGTTAGGCTTATGTCATTATCTCTGTATTTCTACATTTTCCTAGTGTTTCATAGTCACACAACTAAAGCAAGTAGAAGTCATCTGATCCATGACCAGTTCTGTAATGCGTTTATGGACAGGTGTAGTGATAAGAAACTGTGGACCAAAAGCAAGATCATGGTGCTACTTCCTGAACTGTGTATTAGCAGGCTGAACCTTTTATAATAGTTTAAGTCTTTCTTATCAGTGGGGGTATCCAAGTCCATGGCGAGAGCTGAGACTTAGTTTCACAGGCCATTGCCTTGTCTCCTAAATGTATTATACCTTTACTCAATTTTTATTGTAAACCCTTTCAACATTCTCTCACCCAATTTAGGTAGATGGAATCTTGTACCCCCCACCAGGGCTATAGCTAATGTCTTCATTGCACAGTTATACAGTTAGACCTGTACCTCCATCCAGGGTATAAACTGTTTTTATTATCTGTCTCACCTCCATTTTAGCAGTAATTCTGTTGACATTGCTTCTAGACTGGAGTTTGGCTTATAAGACACTGAACACTGTTACTGTGCTAAGGAAGCACAGATAATGCAGTGTGTTAAGCATTCTGGGTCCTGATTTTTGTGCTGGCACAATTGTGAGTAAACCAAGAAAAATAGTCCGTATGAGATATCTTTCAGACTTCAGTACACAGAAACCTAGTGGATTGTTCCTTAAGATAAATGAGAGATTTGAGAATTTACTTTTTATCATAGTTTGGGTTCCCAGGAATCAGATTCTGAGGCTCTGAGATCTGCATGCTGGAGGTTTGTTGGGGTGAGTTCTTGGGAAAAGCACCTCTGAGAGGTGAGGGAAGTCAGTCAACCAGAGGGAGGAGTTGAACTGCAGCTGTGACAGAGATGGCCGTCGTTCCTACCCAAACTTTAAAGTGGCTCCCCTTTTCCCCCAGGCTTTATACCTCCTCCCATTTAGCAGACATTGGATGTGGAAAGCTCTCAGGGAAGGGCATGACCTTGGGTGAGACAGCTGAGGGCAGTTCCCAGGGAAGGTCTCAGCTGAGAGCAATAAGCAGGCAACACTGCTTAGCAGCTAGGGTGAATAAGTGTCTTGATCATAAGGTGAGGTAGGAGGAGGGCAAGTATAAATGCTGTCCACCGCATTCAATGTAAGTGTTTTCTCTATTATTATTAAAGAATAGCTTGACCCAGAAAGGATCATGGTCTTTAGCCATGGAACTTTATTCTAGGAGAGGCGATATTACAGCAGACTGATCCCTGTAATGCAAATGGCAATGCCCCGCTTTACTGAGAGGCATTGTGAAGAATGCATGAAAACATGGCAGTGATGTTGGCAGGGAGATGGCAACGAGGTTGTCTGCACCAACTGTCTTCTGCAGCTGTGAAAAGACACACAGCCTGGCTGCCAACTGTTGGGCTCATTGTGCTCTGGCTGAATTTAGTTCCCTCTTATGTCAGCTTGCAATTCTATGTTGAAGAAAATTGGTCTGCTCTGCCACCATCTCCATCTCTTAGCAACTAAGAGAGATTGAAACAACAGCTGGGTAATTTGATATTGGGAACTTAAAGGTTGTGAAAATAGAATATAACGGCTGTTTGTATTAAAGGAAAAAAAAGAGAAAATGATGTAATCCTAATGCTTAGAAATGTTTGGAATGCCACATGGGTTACAAAGAGTGAAAATCTAGTTTAAACTGGTTGGATTCTTTCTCTCTCAGAATGATTAAAGTTGAGCCCAGAAGCTCACCCAAACACACATATTTGCCTAAATAGAAATCCCTGTGGAATGTTGGAAGTATAATGTGAAAAACAGTTTTTGTGTTTTTGTCTTTTCTCCAAGACTGACCTACAGCTTTCTTACCACAAGTTTTGAAGCACTGCTTCTCATATAGCATAGATGATGATTTAGAGTTATTTTTTACTTCGCTTTTTATGGGCAATGGGGATGGGTACTGCAGTGAAGATGGGAGAAAATGAGGTGTGGCCCTCAGACATAGTGCTGTGCAGGAAGTCTACTACTTCAGAGGCTGCCCGTAGCCTGTGAAGGCTGTGGGGTGCACATACAACAGGTAATAATAGAATTACATGTTTCAAAACTAGAAAATGAGAAGCAGAAGCCAGATGAAATTGTTAAGTTTTTCTTTTTTCCCTAGGGCCAGTGAGGAGACCATCTGTTTTACAAATTAGAAAAGCCAGAAAATATAATGTTTGCTCTCAGAATGAGTCAAATGTCATACTCTAATGAAAATTCCACAGCAGAGAGAAAGGAAGAAGAGCTTGAAATGCCAAATTAGTGGGGTGAGGTGCTTGCTCCTTGCATTCCTGCAGATCCAAGCATTTTGCAACTCTAGTAAACCTGCCAGGACAAGGTTCATTTGAAGGGGTGTGGATTACCAGGAGGTGTGGGGGAACTGACAGCCTAGTGCTTTAGATGGTAGGTAACTGCCTGATCTTGTTTCTCAGAATAACTTGTTCATCCACCACATATGTGGCTTTCATCCCAGCACAGTGGGCAGGAAGCCATTGTTGTCTTCGTTTGCTTAATAGTTACGCTTCCTTGACACCTCATACAGCTGGGTCATGGATCTGCTGCTGTTCTCAATGTGAGCATCACTGTCCTTTTTTCTTTTTCTTTTTCTCCTTTTTTTTTTGTTTTTTGAGACAGGATCTCTGTCGCCCAGGCTGGAATGCAGTGGCATGATCTCAGCTCACTGCAGCCTCTACCTTCCGGGTTCAAGTGATTCTCCTGCCTCAGCCTCTTGAGTAGCTGGGATTACAGGTGTGCACCACTATGCCTGGCTAATTTTTGTATTTTTGGTAGAAACAGGTTTCACTATGTTGGCCAGGCTGGTCTCAAACTCCTGACCTCAGGTGATCCACCCACCTCGGCCTCCCAAAGTGCTGGGATTACAGGTATAAGCCGCAGTGCCCAGCCCACTGTCTTTTTTCATCAATGCTAAGAGAATTTAATTCTTTCCACATGAAGTGATTCTACTTCCTCAACACGTGTTTTATTTGGTGACATAACAGCTTGGAGGAGGTGAAATTCATTAAGAAGGAATAAATATCTTATCTTTATTGATCCACTTCCTTAACCCCTCAACTCTTCATAGACCACATCCATCCAACGTAGAATAAGTGAACCATATGAAATTGCTGTTTTTGTGGGTCAAAGGCAATTGAATTGTAGTCTCACATGGTTCAACATCTGTATACAAGCAAGTTCTCTGAGGAAAAAGCTGGGTGACTGCAAGTACCATTCTTAGAATTCTCTAAGGAGAGAAGAAGGATTTCAAGGTAAACCATCTGACACACTTACTTGTAATCAAACTAAATTCCAGGTGGGGCTGGCTTATAGTTCACACACATAAAAGAAATAGGGATTGCATCTTGCGGGAAACGAGCACTTTTCCCCAAGGGGGATGAGGATTTAAGTTTCCTTCGTGGAATATGTTTCCAGTTCATTTGGTCCTGCATTTATTTTAGAAATTGTTTGATATTTGCACTTCACTCATTTTCCAAAATTTGTTCTGATTCCAGATTTGTGTGTTAAGTTTCTATAAATTTGTTTATTTGCTATTTGCTTTGGAGAATAGGAAGTATATCAATTTCTTGGCAAAACGGATGAAAATTCTACCATTCATTTGGGAGAGGTGTACGTATGTTCACTGCCACAACTCTAGCACATTTGTTCTCAATTTTGTACTTTTGAGACACCGGAAGTATATTTCTTTAAATGTTCTCTCTGGAAATACATACATAGAGCTACAGCCTGATGAACATTCCTTACACAAAAGAATGTACATCTCAGTGTAGTACTTGTCTATAATTTATTTTCAATGGTTTCTGGATGTATAATAATCCACAGTGAACCTTTGTTGAGCACTTACTATATGTCAGATACTTTGCATGCACTATCATGTTTTATCCTTACCCTGTGATGTGAGTCCTAGCCCAGACACACAACCCAGGAAACTGAGGCACAGAGGTTAAGCTTCTCTTCCAAAGACCCACAGTTGTTATTATAATAATAATGCTAAGGCTGATTTTCAGGGCATCTCTAAAGCCTTCTGCTTTCTTATTTACAACACCATTCTACCTTCACATTGGCTACAGCTGATTCAGGCATCCCCTCCATCAATCTTTTTTAGTGAATGTTAGTTTTTGTTGTGAATTCTTATTTTAAAGGTGATATTTTGGGCAAGATGTCTTGAAGGACTGTCGGCAGGTGCATAATGACAATTCTATGCAGAGCAAAGCTTCCAAAAAAGCATCCTATGAATTCTATCAATGTGGAGGATCGAGCAAAACCAGCTTCTGTTTGCAGCACTGGCATGCAACCAACCCGCTCACCTGCATCCTTACATCTTAATCTGATGAGCAGAGTCTGCAGACAGAAATCATTTTCAGCTCTTTTAACTACTCATAAAAATGTTTCAAGTACACTTTTAACTAGCAGTACTTGTATAATACATAATTATTATCTATTTGGTACCTTTAAATTGTCATGTTTATATGCAGAAATATACATTTAATATATTGTTCTTAAGCATATTTTTGTGATATATTTTCTGGGACCTTATATTTATCAATTCAACAAATATTTAATGCCTACCGTATGTCAGAAACTATTCTTGGCATAGCAGTAAACACAAGTAACAACAATTCTGACTTCATGCTCTTAAAGTTTTTATAATGATTAGTTTTTAAAATCTTTATCCATAGAAGGCTAGGCAAGGAGGGTGGATCTATATGGAAGTACTTCCTTAGATAGAGTTGAGAGGCTTGGGTAGAAATGCATAGTGCCTCCTTATTTGGAAGCCCCCAGAGTCATCTCAGACCCTACTTAGACATAAGCAGACAGCAAAATAGGGTCTGGTAGAGGTTTAAGTTGAACTTTTCTTGTGTGCGTTATCCTCAAAGATATATTGCAATAAGATTTTTGTATAGAATGCAAGTCTCCTACTGGATTTTAGCCCTATTTCCCATCGAATTTTATCTAATCATATTTGACTTGTGTCAGATAAAGATTAAAACCTTTAGACACTGGGCCACAAGTTGAAGATCTTTCTGAATCACAGTGTTAAAATAATAGGGAGAGAATTTCCATAAGTGTTACCAAACCAGGCTGCGATCCCCTTGCCTGGTGTAACAAAGCCAAACACTGACATAGGGATTACTGCAAGAGAAAGTGAAGCATTTATAGCAGGATGCCAGGCAAAGAGATCAACAGCTCACACTTAAGACCCAACCTCCCCAGTAGCTTACAGGTAAGGCCTTTTAAAGGCGAGGAGGGAGAGATTATAGGCAAAGTCACAAATCAATACACAGAGGTTATACATTGGTTTGGCCTAAAGAGGTGAGATATCTTAAAGTGGGGACTAAGAAGTCATAGATAGAGTCAAAGGTTTTCTGATTTGCAATTGGTTAAGGAAATGAAGCTTTGTCTAAAACTTTGTGATCAGCAGAAAAGAAAGTTAGTTCTGGCTCATGGGTATGACCTCTTCCAGGCTCCTCAGGAAGAAATTTAGAACAAAGAACAGCAGTCAGAGTTCAGTCCTCAGTTCCCTTTTATCTGAGGTCTACACGTCGGTGGATCCATTTGGAAGGGGTCTGGGTTTCTGAAAAACAACTCATGTTAAGCTGTTATCTTTAATTTATGTAGGGAACATCTCATGACCCTAACTTCCTTGGCTATTGTTTTAAGCTATTGTTACCTTCTTGCTTATCAAGTTGCTCATTTACTTCTCAGGGCTAGCTAGGTGCCTGGAATTTCCATTGAAGGAGCTCAAGATCTTGCTTTATTTCCATGCCTGGCAGTGGTGAAGTGGGTGTGGGAGGGAGGATAGCAAGCCCTTGAGAGGGGTCCTGGGTCCATCTTATACATAGAAGCAACTGAAGAGGAAAGCTGAGGTTGGGGTTCACAGTTCTCCTAAGTAATGGCTGAGGCTGGCAGGTTGGAGCTCAACTCTTAGGCAACTTGGCTGTTGTATGTATGTGAATGTCTGTCCTAACAAATGAATTTAGTGCTGCAATTTCAAGGTGGTGTTATATCACTGACTTGCAAAAATGCCTTCTGGCATATTTATTACTTGGGTTCCAAAAATCATGTTTAGCCAGATCTTTTCAGTAACGAAGCATTTTTATTTATAGCAATCTTGCTACAGCTGAGAGGCAATTTAGAATGGAGGTTAAGAGAGTTGACTCTTGGGGCCCAACTGTCTGGGTTCACAGTCCAGCTCCACTTCTTACAGGGCTACATAAAGCAGCTCACTATGCCTCATTTTCTTCTTCTGTAAAATGATGGTCATGATAATATTATCCTCATGAAGCTGCAATGAGCCTTAAGTTAGATAGTATTTGTGAAATGCTTAAAATGATGCCTGGCCATAGCGAGCACTTTATAAATATAGCTAGAATGATGAGAGAGTCTTAGAGTCTCCTGTTAACAGGTATTGCATGGCTGGGGTTTAGCCTCCCTAGTGAATCTTTCACATAGCTTGACAGACATAGTGGGCATCAGCCCTAAATGCCAAAAGCAAACTCTAAGATTCAAAGCAAAGGCATGTGCTGAGCATTTGCCTTGTATGGAGTTTTGGGTGTTCTTATTCAGTGATTAAGAGCCAACATTAGTGAATGTTGTTGCCAAGAAGACACACACACACACACACACACACACACACACACACACACACACATACATGTGCCCACAAGTCAAGTCCCTGTGTGATTGCCATCAGATGTCAGGAAAACATCATGCCCAGATCTGTGAAACTATGGAATAGATGTCAGGGAAATGCAGGTCCATCTGCTAAACAGATGACTGAATGATTAAGTGAATAGTGAGAAGGAGAATTCCAAGCTCCAACTGGAGTCAAGATGTGAAGCAGCAGCAGTAACACTAACAGCCCATGGGTGACAAGGATAAAAGATGGGCTGAATGTCCTCTGAGGGAAAACTAAACATGGTAGAAGACACATCAGAGGAGACCTCTACCATAAAAAAAACACAAAAATATAATTTGATGCCAGAAAGAGATAATCAGCAACTAGAAAACTGGATTTAGCCCGAAATATAGGTCTGCTCAAGGCTGGTCAGGGGAAGGAAGGTGAACATTCAGCTTGATTTTATAGAGAACTCCTAGAACACATAAACTGCATCGTGATGACTGAATATAAAGAAAGATGATTATAGCTCTTTTAGGCAGGAAATGGGGATGGATAGAGACTGGCTGCGCAGATAGAGGAGGAGAAAATGGTTAGCGTAAGATAGGAAATGGAAGAGAAGCATAAACAGGATCCCTGGGTATAATGGCCAAGAATTCCTGATTTCTACTATGTCCCCTCTTTGGCTCAAAATAAAATTAGTATCCACGAAGAAAGAGATAGTCTTAGATTAGAGGGAGCTGAAGAAAATATATTGGGAGGAGAGGAGATGAGAATTTGACATGTTAAAAGACTCCTAGGAATATGGGGAGAATGCTTTCTGAGAAGAAATTCCGTTGACTCAGGGTTTAGACTTAGGAACATGTGACTTATACCAAGTAAATATCGACTCCTCACTTTGATATTTTCAGTATTGTATACAATTGCTTTTAAAAATTACTTCTATTGTTTTTCTTGATTATATGACTAATACATATTCTTATAAAAATGAGGAGAAAATAAAACTAATCAGCGGACCACATATGACTTACACCAAGTAAACGTGTGTATATATGTGTGTGTGTGTGTATATCTTGCATTGGTAATTTTGTTAGATACAAGCAAATTGTTTTCTACAATCTTACACTAATTTATATTCTTCCCAGCAAGGTATCAGCATGCCTCTTTCAACACATCCTCACCAATATTTTAATGTTGCTAATCTGGTAGGTAAAACATGGTATTTCAGTGTGATTTAATTTTTAATTCTCTTACTGAAAGTGAGATTGAAAATCATTTAATATATTTAAAAGGCAGTTGTATTCTCTTTTGTGTAATCTTTATTATAATACTTTTTCTTTATGAAGGTTTTGTGAACTTTGTCGAGTTTTACTTGTTGATTTGTAGAAAATAATGTGCATATTTGCAAATGCTTTTCTTGATTTGCCATTTATCTTTTAACTTTGTAGCATTTATATTTCAAATAGGAATGTAAAACATTTTTATAGTGAAGTTTATTGAATTTTTTTCTCTTATAGGTTTTGCGTCTTTTTAAAAAAATTTACTTATTTTTTGTTGAGATGGAGTTTTGCTTTTGTTGTCCAGACTGGAGTGCAATGGCACGATCTCGGCTCCCTGCAACCTCCACCTCTGAGGTTCAAGCAATTCTCCTGCCTCAGCCTCCCGAGTAGCTGGGATTACAGGCATGCACCACCACACCCAGCTAATTTTGTACTTTTAGTAGAGACTTAATTTCTCCATGTTGGTCAGGTTGTTCTCGAACTCCCAGCCTCAGGTGATCTGCGTGCCTCAGCCTCCCAAAGTTCTGGGATTACAGGTGTGAGCCACTGTGTCCCCCCACCCAAATTTATTTATTATACTTTAAGTTCTGGTAGAAGACACATCAGAGGAGACCTCTGTTGTGCAGAATGCACATATGCAGAATGTGCAGGTTTGTTACATAGATATACATGGGCTGTGGTAGTTGGCTGCACCCATCAACCCGTTGTCTACATTAGATATTTCTCCTAATGCTATCCCTCCCCTTGCCCCCCATCCCCTGACAGACCCTGGTATGTATGTTCCCCTCCCTGTGCCCATATGTTCTCATTGTTCAACTCCCACTTATGAGTGATAACATGTAGTGTTTGGTTTTCTGTTCCTGTGTTAGTTTGCTGAGAATGATGGTTTCCAGCAGCTTCCATGTCCCTGTAAGTGACATGAACTCATTCTTTTTTATGGCTGCATAGTATTCCATAGTGTATATGTGCCACATATTCTTTTTTTTTTTTTTTTTTTTTTTTTGAGACGGAGTCTCACTCTGTCACCCAGGCTGGAGTGCAGTGTCCGGATCTCAGCTCACTGCAAGCTCCGCCTCCCGGGTTCACGCCATTCTCCTGCCTCAGCCTCCCGGCTAGCTGGGACTACAGGCGCCGCCACCTCGCCTGGCTAGTTTTTTGTATTTTTTAGTAGAGACGGGGTTTCACCGTGTTAGCCAGGATGGTCTCGATCTCCTGACCTCATGATCCACCCGTCTCGGCCTCCCAAAGTGCTGGGATTACAGGCTTGAGCCACCGTGCCCGGCCTGTGCCACATATTCTTTATCCAGTTTATCATTGATGGGCATTTGGGTTGGTTCCAAATCTTTGCTATTGTGAATAGTGCTGCAATAAATGTATATGTACATGTGTCTTTATAGTAGAATGATTTATAATCCTTTGAGTATACACCCAGTAATGGGACTGCTGGGTCAAATGATATTTCTGGTTCTAGATCCTTGAGGAATTGCCACACTGTCTTCTACAATGGTTGAACTAATTTGCACTCCCACCAACAGTGTAAAAATGTTCCTATTTCTTCACAGCCTTACCAGCATCTGTTGTTTCCTGACTTTTTAATGATTGCCATTCTAACTGGTGTGAGATGGTAGTATCTCATTGTGGTTTTGATTTGCATTTCTCTAATGACCAGTGATGATGAGCTTTTTTTCATATATCTGTTGGCTGCATAAATGTTTTCTTTTGAGAAGTGTCTGTTCATACCCTTTGCCCACTTTTTAATGGGGTGGTTTTTTTTTTCTTGTACATTTGTTGCAGTTCCTTGTAGATTCTGGATATTAGACCTTTGTCAGATGGATAGATTGCAAAATTTTTCTCCTATTCTGTAAGTTGCCTGTTCACTCTGATGACAATTTCTTTTGCTGTGCAGAAGCTTTTTAGTTTAATTAGATCCCATTTGTCAATTTTGCTTTTGTGGCAATTGCTTTTGGTGTTTTAGTCATGAAGTCTTTGCCCATGCCTATATCCTGAATGGTATTGCCAGGTTTTCTTCTAGGGTTTTTATTGTTTTAGGCTTTATGTTTAAATCTTTAATCCATCTTGAGTTAATTTTTGTATAAGGTGTAAGGAAGGGGTCCAGTTTCAGGTTTCTGCATATGGCTAGCCAGATTTCCCAGCACCATTTATTAAATAGGGAATCCTTGCCCCATTGCTTGTTTTTGTCAGGTTTTTTGAAGAACAGATGGTTGTAGATGTGTGGTGTTATTTCTGAGGCCTCTGCTCTATTCTATTGGTCTATATATCTGTTTTGGTACCAGTACCATGCTCTTTTGGTTACTGTAGCCTTATAGTATAGTTTGAAGTCAGGTAGTGTGATGCCTCCAGCTTTGTTCTTTTTGCTTAGGATTGTCTTGGCTATATGGGCTCCGTTTTGATTCCATATGAAATTTAAAGTAGTTTTTCTAATTCTGCAAAGAAAGACGATGGTAGTTTTATGGGAATAGCATTGAATCTTTAAATTAATTTGGGCACTGTGGCTATTTTCACAACATCGATTCTTCCTATCCATGAGCATGGAATGTTTTTCCATTTGTTTGTGTCCTCTCTTATTTCCTCGAGCAGCGGTTTGTAGTTCTCTTGAAGAGATCCTTCACATCCCTTGTTAGTTGTATTTCTAGGTATTTTGTACTCTTTGAAGCAATTGTGAATGGGAGTTCACTCATGATTTGGCTCTCTGTTTGTCTGTTATTGGTGAATAGGAATGCTTGTGATTTTTGCACATTGGTTTTGTATCCTGAGACTGCTGAAGTTACTTACCAGCTTAAGGAGTTTTTGGGCTGAGACAATGGGGTTTTCTAAATATATAATCATGTCATCTGTAAACAAAGATAATTTGACTTCCTCTCTTCCTATGTGAATACTCTTTATTTCTTTCTCTTGCCTGATTGCCCTGGCCAGAACTTCCAATGCTATGTTGAATAGGAGTGATGAGAGAGGGCATGCTTGTCTTGTGCTAGTTTTCAAAGGGAATGCTTCCAGCTTTTGCCCATTCGGTATGATATTGGCTGTGGGTTCATCATAAATAGCTCTTATTATTGTGAGAAATGTTCCATCAATACCTAGTTTATTGAGTGCTTTTAGCATGAAGTGGTGTTGAATTTTATCCCAGGCCTTTTCTGCATCTATGGAGATAATCATGTGGTTTTTGTCATTGGATCTGTTTATGTGATGGATCACGTTTATTGATTTGTGTATGTTGAACCAGCCTTGCATCCCAGTGATGAAACCGACCTGATCATGGTGGATAAGTGTTTTAATGTGTTGTGATTTGGTTTGTCAGTATTTTATTGAGAATTTTCCCATCAATGTTCATCAAAGATATTGGTCTTTTTTTCTTTTTTTGTTGTTGTCTCTGCCAGGTGTTGGGATCAGGATGATGCTGGCCTCATAAAATGAGTTATGGAGGAGTCCCTCTTTTTCTATTGTTTGGAATAGTTTCAGCTCCATGAGGGCATTTATGTTTTTCTCTAAATTGGTTATTCTAGTTAGCAGTTCCTGTAAGCTTTCATCAAAGTTCTTAGCTTTCTTGCATTGGGTTAGAACATGCTCCTTTAGCTCAGAGGAGTTTGTCATTACCTACCTTCTGAAGCCTACTTCTGTCAATTCATCAATCTCATTCTCCATCCAGGTTTTTCCCTTGCTGGCAAGGAGTTGTGATCCTTTGGAGGAGAGAGGCATTCTGGTTTTTGGAATTTTTAGCCTTTTTGCGCTGGTTTTTCCTCATTTTCGTGGATTTATCTACCTTTGGTCTTTGATGTTAGTGAGCTTCGGATGGGGTTTTTGCGTGGTCATCCTTTTTGTTGATGTTGATGCTATCGTTTTCCATGTGTTAGTTTTCCTTCTAATAGTCAGGCCCCTCTTCTGCAGGTCTGCTGGAGTTTGCTGGAGGTCCACTCCAGACCCTGTTTGCCTGAGTATCACCAGTGGAGGCTGAGGAACAGCAAAGATTGCTGCCTGCTCCTTCCTCTGGAAGCTTTGTCCCGGTGGGCACCTGCTAGGTGCCAGCTGGAGCTCTCCTGTATGAGGTGTCTCTTGACCCCTGGGATGTCTCCCTGGGGTCAGGGACCCACTTGAGGAGGCAGTCTGTCCCTTATCATAGCTTGAGTGCTGTGTTGGGAGATCCGCTGCTCTGTTCATAGCTGCAGGCAGGCAAGTTTAAGTCTGCTGAAGCTGTGCCCACAGCTACCGCTTCCCCCAGGTGCTGTATCCCAGGGAGATGGGGATTTTATCTATAAGCCTCTGACTGGGGCTGCTGCCTTTCTTTTAGAGATGCCCTGCCCAGAGAGGAGGAATCTAGAGAGGCAGTCTGGCCACACTGGCTTTTGAGAGCTGTGGTGGGCTCCACCCAGTCCGAACTTCCTGGTGGCTTTGTTTACACTGTGGCGGGAAAACTGCCTACTCAAACCTCAGTAATGGTGGACGCCCCTCCCTCCACCAAGCTGGAGCATCCCAGGTGGACTTCAGACTGCTGTGCTGGCAGAGAGAATTTCAAGCCAGTGGATCTTAGTTTGCTGGGCTCCATGGGGGTGGGATTTGCTGAGTAAGACCACTTGGCTCCCTGGTTTCAGAACTCTTTCCAGGGGACTGAACAATTCTGTCTCACTGGGGTTCCAGGCACCACTGAGGTATGAAAAGAAGCTCCTGCAGTTAGCTAGGTGTCTGCTCAAATGGCCGCCGAGTTTTCTGCTTGAAACTCAGGGCCCTAGTGGTGTAGGCACTGGAGGGAATCTCCTGGTCTGCAGGTTGCAAAGACAGTGACAAAAGCATAGTATTTGGACCAAATAGCACCGGCCCTCACTCATGGCCCTAGGGGAGGGAGTTTCCTGACCCCTTGTGCTTCCCAGGTGAGGCAACACGCCACCCTGCTTCTGCTTCCCTTGGTGGGCTACACCCACTGTCTAACCAGTCCCAGTGAAATGAGGTAGGTACCTCAGTTGGAAATGCAGAAATCACTCACCTTCTGTGTTAGTCTAGCTGGGCACTGCAGATTGGAGCTGTTCCTATTTGGCCATCTTGCCTGAGAATCCCCCGGTTTTATGTCTTTATAGCTTATTTTTCCATTAAAATTTTGTAATCAGCTTGTCTAGTACCAAATAAAATATTTTTGGTGTTTTCATTAGGATAATGTTACATTTAAAGATGAATTTAGGTACACTTGACATTTCCATAATCTTGAGTCTTTGTATTTAGAACATAGTATATTTTAATATTCAAGTCTTCCTTTATTCCCATCAATATATATTCTCTTTTTCATGACTGATTGATTGACTGATTAATTTTTAGAGCTACAATCTCACTCTGTTGCCCAGGCTGAGTACAGTAGTATGATCATAGCTCACTACAGTCTCAAACTTCCAGACTCAAGCAGTCCTGCTGCCTCAGCTTCCCAAGTAACTAGGACTCCAGGCAGATGCCACCACGTCTAGCTCATTTTTAAAATTTTTTATAGAGACGATGTCTCTCTATGTTGCCTAGGCTGGTCCTGAACTCCTGGCCTCAAGCAATTCTTCCAATCAGTCTCTCAAAGTGCTGGGATTACAGGCATGTACCACCATGTCCAGCCCCTTTCTCATGTTTTTAAGTTGCTATATATGTATATATGCAATGTTTTTAATTAAAAAAACTTTACAGAAAGCACCTGACCTGTAACTACCTAGATTAAAAAACAAAAATAAAACTTTGCCAGAGAAAGGAAAATAGAAACTCTTGATCAGAGAAGAGTACGTGGAATACCCTTTGGCCCTTCCTAAGTAATAACCTTTTTGACTTAGTGATCGTCATTTCCTTGCTTTACAGTCTTACTGCCCAGGTAGGTATCTCTAAATAACATAGTTTGCCTGATCTAGTGCTTCAAATAAATATAATCATGCCACATATATTCTTTTGTGTCTCACGTGTCCATGTGAAGAGACCACCAAACATGCTTTGTGTGAGCAACATGGCTGTTTATTTCACCTGGGTGCAGGCGGGCTGAGTCCGAAAAGAGAGTCAGCAAAGGGTGGTGGGATTATCATTAGTTCTTATAGGTTTTGGGATAGGCGGTGGAGTTAGGAACAATGTTTTGCAGGCAGTGGGTGGATCTCACAAAGTACATTCTCAAGGGTGGGGAGAATTATAAAGAACCTTCTTAAGGGTGGGGGAGATTACAAAGTACATTGATCAGTTAGGGTGGGGCAGAAACAAATCACAATGGTGGAATGTCATCAGTTAAGGCTATTTTCACTTCTTCTGTGGATCTTCGGTTGCTTCAGGCCATCTGGATGTATGTGTGCAGGTCACTGGGGATATGATGGCTTAGCCTGGGCTCAGAGGCCTGACATTCCTGTCTTTTGCTCAACATGTTTATGAGGTTTATCTGTGAATGTTCCCTTTTTATAAAACACTTTTAAAAAATGGATATATGTAGATCACCGTATAATTTTAAAAAATTTCTTTCAAACGTGAAACAGACCTTACTTTCCTGAAATAAATCAATCCAACGTGGATATATGACCTTTATGTATTGCCGAATTTATCTTACGGGGACTGGTCTATTTCTAGTTTACCTTTACTCCTCTGAAGTGGTCCTTTAGAGGTCCTCTGAAAGCTTAAATTTTTACCAGGGCCTCTTCTTCTTGGTGGGTTCTGAGCTCCAATTTTTGTCGCTACAGCACCGAAAACTGCTAGAAGTTCAGTTTAGCTTCTCAACCTCTAGATTCGGCTCATACATCAGCAAAGACCTGGAGGGGGGAAATGTTGCCAAGTATCTTCTGTAAATTTGCATTCTCTATACTATATCTTCAGAACTGATTCTTATTTGTCTAGCTTGTTTGATTGCTCTCAGTGAGATGGTTGGTCTACATAGGCTAGTCTGCTATAATCAGAAGGAAAAATCAAGAAATAATATAAATTGGCCATTTAAGATTCAGTCAAAGTGCAATAGTATTATCAGTGAATAGTGATGATAATTTTATGTCGATGCCTCTGGGAGGAACAAAGGTAGCACAAGCTACCTCACATACCAAGAAAGACATTTAATATCCCAAGGGTTGCTAAAGTGATCTGGCTGTGGCATCTGTCACCCCACCAATCTCAGATTAATTCTGATCATCTCAAAAGCTAGACGGCATCTCCCTTCTCCCTAATTGCTTCATGTGTATCCCACCAGATGCTTCCTCCTGGTTTAATCAATTACCCATGCCAAGAAATGAAGAGTTATTTATCCTAACTTCTAGGCATCTTCTCCCACAATGTCCGATTGGTTACCAAATTATGTCTATTAGCTTTCCCTACATTTGTATATTTTGTTCACTCCTTTCCATCTCCACTGCCTTTGCTTAGGTCTAGCTGTTATAATTTGTCTGAGTTATTGAAAAGACCTCTACTCTCACTCCTCTCTCAAAACAAGGAAAGTTCTCTCTAAAATACAAATCTCACTCCAACTTTTGGTATTGTGCTTAAAATCCAAAATTGGCTCTCTATAACCCATAGAATAAAATTACATATGTTATGTGGCTATCCTCCCTGCAGCAGATACTGAAGGCAGGCAATGTGTGATGTGGGATACTCAAACTTCTGTCCTTGTTCAGGGGATGCCCCTTTCCAGCATATGACTGGAGCACATGACAACCTCTCTGGACCTTGATTTCCTCCTTTACAAGAAGAGGAAATTGAACCAGAGTATTTCCAACTCCTGTGACTTTGTGATTCTGAATCATTGCCTTAAAATATATTGTTTGCTTTTAAAAATTGATCTTATATTTATACCAACACCCATATTAGGTTTTACAAATTTTGTGTAGAATAATCTCAGACATCAACTATGTAATTTTTATGTAGCAACAATTGATTTTATCTGCAATGATTCATGACTCAAGTGGGAAACTAAATCATGATTTAACTAAATCATTTTAATTGATGTTCTCCACCATTAAAAGGCCTGTAGAAGTCCTTGAGGATTAAGATACATGCAACCTGTGATCCTAGAAATCCCTTTCTCTGGACTAGCCTGAAGTGTGAAGGGTTATCTTATTCTCCATTTACATCTCTTGCCTCTCTGCTCATTCCCACCCTTGCAAACTAAGCTCTTCTCATACTGTGGTATTTTCAGCCCCCTCAACAAGTGCCTCATACTATCCTTCTACATCTCATGTGATGCCCTTTCTTCCTTGCATGCTTTCTCCCATTGCCCATGTCTGGCTTTTAGAACTCAGCTTTGCCTCACCTCCTCTAACTGCCTTCTCTCTCTTTTTCTGGGTTAGGTGTCCCTCCTCTTTTTCCTGTTCTCTTGACACACTCTTTAGATATCACTGTGCTTCTCAAACTACATTGTAATTATTTACTTAATCTATCTCTCTCTCTAGATTCTTAAGTTCCTGGAGGACAGGGACCATGTTCTTTTCATTTATTACATTCTGAGAGCTGAGCGCAGAGCAAAATATATAATGTTTATCAAATAAACAAATTATATTTAAATGAATGAATGTATTTCACAGTGAGAGCTATTAAAGAAACAGATTTTCCTTACAAGAATCTTAGAAGAAACCTCCTTATAATTAACTTTGCCAAATGCCTCTTCATATATATATATATATATATATATATATATATATACACAGAGAGAGAGAGCGAGCGAGAGAGAGGGAGAAAGAGCGAGAGACTTTTGGGTACATGCATATATATATCTCACATAACTTTCGGTGCGTGGCAGATTTATGGAAAATTATGTTTGGATTTTTTCTTAAATTCTCTTAGGAATATGATTCAAATAAACATAGCTTTCCAGACTGATGTTAATACTTGGTTCTGGTCAGAAAATCTTGTCTTCATTTTGTCATCTTTCTTCTTTTGTGCTGGCAAGAGCTGACAGCTATTTAAATGAGAATTAAAAATAGATCCCTGTGAAGTACATGTTCCTTTTTTTCCCTGCCAGGATATAACTGACCACAGAACTGGGATTATCTTTCTCTCTCTTAAAACAAATTCTCCATGGGCTGTGCTATCTAATATAGATAAAATCTAGTGATGAAAAAAATAACTCCTAAGAGATATTCCAGTGGTCCAGATACTTTTGCCACTCCTATTAGAAAATATGCCTTTTTCTTATTCTTAGAGGATATTCAAATAATTTAAAGGTTAAAATGCCACCAGTTTATGTCAAACTGGTGTTTATGAAACACATAAAAATGAAATGCCACCATTATAATCTGTGATTATTCTACGTTGTGAATTTGCTTTGACTATGGGATGTGTCTTGCCTTTCTGTATTATTATCACAAATGGAAGAACCTCAGCTTGTGGAAAGTGGGAACTGGGGTGGTGGAGAAAAAGGATAACTGTTTGTCAGAGAAGGAACTGTGTTAAAAGCGTTTTGGCTTGAGGAAGGTAGATTCTAATTTATCGTCAGAAGTGACTGGAGCAAACCTGGCTTAAGATTGGGACTGGGAATGGGCCCTAAGGCACACTCTTTGTTTGTTTGTTCATTTGTTTTTTGAGACAGGGTTTCTCTCTGTCACCCAGCCTGGTGTACGCTGGGGCGATCATGGCACACTGCAACCTTGACTTCCAGGGCTTGGGCAGTCCTTCCATCTCAGCCTCCCAAGTAGCGGGGAACAGGCTTGTGCCACTACACCTGGCTAATTTTTTATTTTGATTTTTTTGTAGAGATGGGGTTTCACTATATCGCTTAGGGTAGTTTTGTACTCCAGGGCTCAAGTGATCCTCCTGCTTCAGCCTCCCAAAGTGTTTGGATTACAGGTGTGAGCTACCACACTCGGTGTAAGGCACACTGTTACTAAAAAGATTTGATATGCAATTGGATCATTTGTTTGTTCCTTCATCAAATATTCATTGAGTTTTATAATGTGTTTTATAATGAAGTCTACATGACATCCATTATATCACCTCAGGGCTGCTGGTCACTCTGAACTAACAATATCTCAGGAAATTGGGAGTTGGTTGGGGGTAGCTTGCTGAACCCAGAAGCAAGCTATGTGTGCTCCATTGATTCTATAATATTCCATAATTCATTCATTTAGCAAATATTCATTGACATTTATTAAGGGCCCAGTGCTGTTTTAAACCAGCTCTGCAGAGATGACCCTGACATAGCAACTGCCAACTATGGTTCTCTTAGTTGGGGAGTGAGGGAGGTAAAGAGAACATTAAGATGTCAGGCAGAGGCAAAGCCTGGGAGCACTGAGGAGGGGGTATTAAGCCAGGCAAGAAGAGTCATGAGGCTTCCAAAAGAGGTGGCCACTGAACTGACTGTCAGGAAGTTTGAGAGAGTGGTAGCCAAGGAAAGAGAAGGGACTTTCAGACTTTATCCATTTTGGTGCTCTCTCTTTCTGGAGACCACTGCTATCCATTCGCAACAGATTTATTTACCTTTTTATTTAAACTTCTCTCATAATAAGGTTTGAGTCATTCCTTCTACAAGTAGTTCTCAGCAAATCTCCAACCCAGGAAATTCTTCCTTATATCTAGCTATGCCCACCCCTTCCTGGAAATCCAGACTCGGTCTTGGAGTTCTGACTTTTGTGGAAACCATGAGTAGGGTGTCGATGATGAAGTTGGAAGATTTGTGAATTTATCCTGTGTTACTTCTGGGATTCAGAATGCTCAGTGCTGGCATGAAGGAACTCACATCGTAAGGAGGCACTATTCGTTTTCCTTCCACTTTATTTTTTTGCTAATTTCTTTTCTTTTTTACAAAACAGTCGTATTAGCCAGTAGGTGGAGTACTTTATTAGAGGTAGCATGCTTTAGTAGCTATGTGTCAAATTGTAAAGGAGAACTAAGTTTCATAATTTTGAAAAATGCTTATTCTTGTATTTATAGTTTTCTCTATGATACCCTAGAAGGGAATGAGTATTCTTCATAGGGTTCTGGGCAGTTAGTTTACTTTTACTGGAACTTCCTGGGGAATGATGCACTCCGTGACTGGATACTGCAGTCAGAATTTGAAATTGCTCCATAAAACAGCTGTCCAAGTCACTTGCATGCTTCTCTTGAATTCTATACTCCCTAACAATCCACATCTCTAACAAAACTGTAATAGTTCTATGTATATCGTGATGAGTCTAAGCTCTCTGTGGGTATTTAAAGGTAGGTGTATAACTTCAGTGTTTCCCGTCAGCTAAAGTAAACTACACCCCATGTTGTGGGGTATTGAGGAAGCACTGCACATGGATTGTAAGCTTTACATATGAGCTTTCTATTGTAACCAAGCAACTGACACATTAGACACCCCTTTGCCATCAGCTTACATTCTCTGAGAACTTAGGTCAGTGCCTAAAATAACCCTGTTAATTGTGGGGGCACATGTGGAATGAAATTCCACTTAGCAGTCTGGGAGCTGAGTGACTGAGGATTTGAAACCTAGCTATAGTTACAGTTCATAACAAGCCTCTAGGCAGTTAGACCTAAAGCCCTTAAGTGTTCAGGTATGGAAAGAAAGTCATATGTTATGTTTTAGATTCTCCGTTTGTAAAGCTGGTTAACTAGTGACAGCTGATTAAAAACCAAATCGACTTGAGTTACAAGGTCTGGGCTTTCTCTGTTCTGCTTTCAACCTGTTGGTTGGTGGTGGAGTAGCTGACAGAAGCGAATGGCTTGGCTGAGGGGCATGAAGTTGCAGCAGCTTGTTTAGGACCACACTGCATTTTGGACCTCTTGCTGTGCAGTTCAGGTAGGCTATTGTTTATGTGTCATTCTTTATAAGACTGACAGAAGTCATTAAACTGTTCAGTTTCAGAGTTGGGCATGAGAGTCTCAAGCCTCTCTCCTGCACATAGCACGTTTATGTTGGTGAACACTGCTTCACTGCCTAGCTAGACAATATGCCAAATGAACGTCTTCGTATTGTTGTTACCCAAGTTCTTTTAAATTCTAGGACATAAGGGAGACTGAGGGCATTCACAGAAAGTGTGTCTTATCTGGCATGTGGTAAAATGCATTTTTTAAATTTACCTTCCTCTTTTCTGTTTTATTTTCCTTATTCTTGTTCCAAAAGGCAGGCTTTTGTATTTGTGGGAAACAGTGGGAGAAAATGTAAGCCTCTTAGTATATTCCAGAACATATGGTTTTCTTACATTTTTAAACTGCTTAATAGGGTCTGAGTTTCATTTGAAGACTAACATGAAAATCAACACTACTCTTTTCAAATAAACTCAGTTAAACTACGGTTTGTGCCCATATCAGTGTAATTAACATAAATTACTGCAGTATTCTTGTTCTTCTTACCCCAGTGTTGACCTGTATTATAGAGTATCAAATTTAGTTTTGACTTCAAGTATCTGGCACATAAGTATACAAATACTGTATAATAAGTATATGAATGCTGTAAATGATGCTTTGGAACTTCTACCTGACTAGGTTAATTAATCCAGCATTTATTCAAACTTATACCTCATATCACATGACAGACATATTCCTAAAACATATGTAAATGAGGTTTTGTAATTAGAGTGACTTAACACATACTTGGAAAGCTGATCACTTTTAAGGAATCTATGTATAAAATGAATAGGGAGTTACAACTAAACTTATGCTTTGATGGTTCTTTTTTGCATGTCAGATTCTTAAATTGAGATTCACTGATGGTGCATAACTTTGGATAAGTTTCTCAGGAACAAAAACTGCATTTTTATTATCTTGAAATATATACATACCACATATACGTGTACATCTGTGTATACATATATATTATATCATCACATGACACCTTTGGGGTCCTTAGAAGGATGTCTGAGGGGATTTGGAAGTGGCCTATTAGATATATCGGGTGTTAAATTATGTCTTTGGTGGGGAAAGGTTTTCTGGAGAGAAGGGTCACGGTCTGAGACTCGAGATTAAAAAAAAAAAAAGTTGAAAAGAATATTGTCCTACTGTTTGTACGTTATTGTCACTAATATACTTGAAAAGCTGCAGTATTATTGCCCATCTAACATATTGTTAACATATTGCAGCCTCAGGAATTATTAGCTTGAACCATATGAAATTGCCAATATTTGACAATTTTTGACCTATAAAAATGGCAATTTTGTATGGCTCAACCTAGTTATTTAATGAACATCAACTCATATTAATGAAAGGTTAGCCTTAAGTGCCCAACAGTAGTCGTATGAACCAAATATATTCTTATAATTAAAGTATGAGAGCTATCTAGTTAAAAAGTAGATCATCCAGGGTTACTTCCTTTGAACAAATCCAGTATGCATGTGTTATGTCCTTCTTTCAATTCTTAACTTCTTTGTTTGGTCTCTTAAAAAGGACTTATATTTCTGCCAAGTGCTGCCTACGGTGTTTATGAGATCCGGAGACTGTGGGCATACATCCTCAATGGCCGAGAGTTGATATTTAGCAGGATTTGGGTTATCTTTGAGGAAGTTCATCCTCTGGATAGCTTGCCTGTAATCGAAATGTGTGTCACAGTGTTAGGGTCTCTCTATGCATACTATTTTAGTGTTCTTTTTCCAGTTTTCTAGAGTGAAATCTGAAGTCATTGATTTGAAAGCTTTCTTCATTTTTATGTAGGTGTTTAGTGCTATAAATTATCTCCTACGTACTGCTTTTAGTAAGAATCTCATGTATGTTTGTTTTCATTCATTTAAAATGCTTGCTCATTACATTTTGACATTTTTGACTCATGGATTATTTAGAAGTGCATTATTTATTTTCTAAGTATTTGGGGATTTTCTAAAAGTCTTTCTAGAATTCAGTTGTCAGAGAACATACCTTTTATAAGTTGAATCTTTTAAAATTTATTGTGACTTGTTTTATGATCATAATCTATCTTGGTAAGTGTTCCATGGACACTTGAAAAGAATGTGTATTCTGTTTTAGTTGACTCTCCTAATTCACCTAAAATGTCACTAGGTCAAGTTGGTTGCTAGTGTTGTTCAAATCTTCTCTGTATGCCCTTAGTGATTTTATATATATTTTTCCAATTTTTGAAAGGGGGTCATTAAAATCTCCAGTTAAAATTGTGAATTTGTCTGTTTCTCCTTGAAGTTCTTTCAGTTTTTGCTATATGTATTTTGAAGCTTTCTCATTAGGTGAATTAACGTTTAGGATTGTTATGTTCCTTGATGGACTCATCCCTTTATCATTATAAAATGACCCTTTTTATCCTTGGTCTTTGCTCTGAAATTTACTTTTTCTCATGTCAATATAGCCATTTCAACTTTCTTTGAAAGGCTTTTCTTTTTTATGGAGTTTCAGTCGAAGGTATTTATGTAAAAACTGTGAAACTATTTTATTTATTAAAATACTTATTTGATTAATCAAGGTATAAGTAGAATTCACTGAAAGTTTTCAGTCTTCCTTCTACAATTCCATTTCTACAGTGTTATAGCTTTTATAGTCCTTCCTCCTCATTGTCATGTGATTGTCATTTTATAGGACACATAATGCAAGATTTTCATATACTTAACATTTAGCATGAAATGAACACTGGCCAGTTAGAATGAGTGCCAGATATAAAAGGTATGGCTTCACTGGTGCATGCTGGCTGAATATCAGTCCTTAATATATAATAATTAATGTCTCCTGAGTTAGGTGCAGGAGCCATTTTTTCCAGTCATTCATATAAAACTCTGTATAATATTTGTTGAACAAATTAATGAATGAATGTTTGTTCCTGGTACCATGGAGGATATAGGAAAAAACTGGAGCTGTTGTTCAGCCCTGTCATGAACTGGGTATTACCTGAAGAAAGTGACTATCACCAGAAGATATACCACTGTAGTTCTCAAGGAAAGCGTTCTCAGGGACCCAGGAATGAGCTATTATGATATGCATATAGGACTGAAATTAGATCAACAAATAGTTTGTGAATAGAGGCTTCTGCCTACTGAGAGTAGAGTGGGTGGTTCAGAGAAAAGCAGCTTACAGTACCTCAGGCCGCCAGTGGCCATTGACATATGCCCCTGTTTCTTTCCAGACAATGTAACTTCAGCAGCCCTGGCCACAGAAATGAATTTATTTCAGTTACCATCTAGGCTAGGGGAGGTCCAAGGGGCTGAGGTTGGGAGGTCAGACTGGTGGTGTTGTAGTACTGGTAAAGATGTGTAGAGGATCAAGATGCTTAGAGGATCTGAACTATCATGTCAATAAGTTGGTGGCTAAACAGTTCTACACATCTCACTTCTTTTTTCTCTTTTTCTTATCAAAACATTTTGGAAACTGTTAGATAAACACAGTTTAAAAATGGAGGTTTCTAAAGCTGAGTGGTGGGTACATGAGAGGTCATCTTATTGTTCTTTATGCTTTACCTGTTAATGATATATTCTTCTGAATAGTAGAGTATTTTTTCGTTATAGAACATACCCAGCATTATGTCTTTCAAACATAATGTTAGGTGACAAAAGTGAGAGAAAAGAATATATACTGTATGATTCCACTTCTATAAAGATCATAAATGGAAAACTTTATTTTATTTAGGCATGCATACAAAGTAGGTAAAATAAAAAACAAAACCAGAAAGTGATTTACATAATAGGCTTGATCACCTCTGGGCAAAAGTGATATGAGAAGCATCTTGGCTGTTAGCAGTGTTCAGTTTCTTTATCAGAGTAGTGGTTACACGTGTTCACATTATTATTTGTTATGATTTATCAACTTTTATCAAGCTATATTTCACAACACAAAAGCTTAAAACACATGAGAAAAAATAAGTGTAACAGCAGAAACAAAAAAAAAAAAAAGAGTGGAAGAAGGAATTTTAATTTTTAGGGCTGGTGTTCTATTTATTTATTTATTTTTGAGACAGGTTCTTGCTCTGTCACTCAGGCTAGAGAACAGTGGAGTGGCCATCATGGCTCACTGCCGCCTTGACTTCCTGGGCTGAAGCAATCTTCCCACCTCAGCCTCCTGAGTAGCTGGCACTGCAGACATGCACCTCCATGCCTGGCTAATTTTTCCTACTTTTTGTAGAGACGAGATCTCACTGTGTTGCTCAGGCTGTTCTCGAATTCCTGGGCTCAAGCGATCCTCCTGCCTTGGCCTCCCAAAGTTCTGGGATAATAGACATGAGTGACTGCCCAGCCTGGGTTGTAATTCTTTGTACAATTAGGAAAGTTGTTCTGCTCTCTGCTTCAGTTTTTGGATGATGTTTGATTTTAGTCTTATGTAGACAGATCTTTCTATATTATAATTTAGACTGTTTAGAAGATAAATATGGTAGATATACAAAGCAGTGTTATGCTCAGAATAGAACTTGGATAACATTTATGACAATGTAATAATAATATTAAATAAATACCACTTTAATATATTACATGATGGTTGAGATATTATTACATAATATTTATTATCAATTTTATCATTGGTGTGTATTATAAAACTAAAAATGATACTGCATATTATTAATATATATTTTACATGTTTAATTTTTCAAGCATTAATCACTTAAAAAGAGAGAGAGATTAGACACAGTATTAATTTGTTATATGGTTTTTAACCTAAAACTCTGACAGTTTTGGTTGATGAATACTCATTCATACCAAAGACCTATTATTAGGAGTAGAACTTAAGTATGTACATATGTACCTGATTAAAAAAACTGAAGTTTTGCAATAAGAATTTGTATTTGTATGTACCAAAACAATATATTTATATTTAGCTCTTATCTATAAAAATTTAATTGTAATTGATATGTCTAAGAAACACCAAAACTCAGATTTTGTTTCTTTTTCTCAGGATCTTTGTGCTTGATCCAGTTAGACTAGGTCTTTACTTTCAGGAAAAGAGAGATGAGAAGAGGGAAGGAAAACTCACTTAACATGTTTCATCAGCATGATCCATGAAGTTATCAGCAGGAAATATAAACAGATTATTTTAAGCAACGATCTTGCTAACAAAATACTTGAATGTGCTTTGTAGAGAAGTCGTTACCCACACATAACCCATGACCTGTTCATTTGGTAGATTGTCATGAAGTATTTACTTGATAAGATTATTTATTGATATTTAGCTTAAAATGAATATTGCAATATGTCTGAATGTGATTCTTATTACAAGGACAGAGGGATAATATAATAGTGAACCAATTATCATTTTCTATACTTCTATCACTCTGTGACACTGAGCATACTTTCCCCACAGTCCCTGGCTAGAAGGAGGGCACCCTTACTATATGGGATGCATAGGTGCCAATAAAGTTGTGTTCATGCAGCATATCTACCCAGAATTGGTATGGTGTTGCCAGTGTAGGTGCCAGTACTAGTTAGAATGGTGAAGGTTTGAGTACAGAAGCTTCCCTGAGAAGTTCTATACTTTAGTCTTAATTACCATGTGTGGGGAATAGTCTGTATCAAAAGGGCTCCGCATTCTTGGCTGATCTTTGTATCTCCCAACCTTTTCTCTTTTTCTTTGCTAGTTACACCAGATGTTTCTAGTGTCTAAAGGTGTGATGGTCATAGTCACCACCACCATATCATGAGATACCTTCCCCCATTCCCTTTATCCTGACGTGGTATAAACAAATTCCTTTTTCCTTTACCTTAACTAGGGCAGGTATATATGCAGGGAACCTTCAAATGGACTCTTAAAGAACAAAGATCAAGCCCTGAAGTTTCCGCTTGCCAAGTGCATTCTAGCCTGTGGCACAGCAAAGTATTTGGAAAGCTCTGCTCTATCAATTATTCATAGACTGAGGTTCCTTCCCTCCTAAGCAACCCTGTTCGATAAAAATACAATAGAAGCCACAAATGAATCATACTTGTGATTTTTAAATTTTCTAAATCAAGAAAGTAAAAATAAACAGACGATAAATTTTAATCTTTTATTTGACCCAATTTGTCCAAAATATTGTTTTAACGTGTAATTAATATAAAACTATTAATAAACAATTTCAAATTGTTTTTTGCACACAAAGTTTTTGAAATCCAGTGTGTATCTTATACTTAAGGTACATCTCAATTTGGACTAGCAAAAACATTTCCAGTGCTATCACATTGGACAGTACAGATCTAGAGGCCCATTTTTCTAGGACCTCAGAATCCTCTCTATCCTTTGAATCCAGTCAGTAGACAAGGAAAAGAGAGTGCATAAAATATCTCAAAGGAAGTTTTAAGGATTCAACCTGGCACCAAAGTATATCACTTCTACCCACATTCCACTGGCCGATACTTAGCCCATATGACCCGATCTAACTAACTGCCCAGGGCACCTGAAAAATGTTATTTTGCTGTGTGTCCAGGAGGAAAAAAATAGGTTTGGTGAGTACATAGTAGAGTCTTTACCACAGCATAAGGTATTATTAATAACATATTTTACAAATCAGGAAATTGATGCCCAGGCCAATTAACTGACATTCTTGTTAATGGGAAAATGTAAATAGATTCCAGATCTTCACTCTCTGGAGTGATGTTTCTTCCATCAGCCTGCCCTGCTTTCTTTCCTTTGTTTGTCCTTCAACTTCCCCTTTAACTCTGTCCATGTAGATGCAGCTCTTGCAGTAAACCTATGTCTTCAATATTTTATCACATTGGCTCTCCTAGGCTATTCTCTGACTTAATGACAGTATCCTATTACTTCTGTTTTAGCAAATGGCAAGCGCCCAGTATAATGAAGCAAATATGCCTTATTACTGGATCGTTTAACTAATAGTACTATTTTCAGCATTACATTATCATTTTGAGTAGGCATTTTCCTTCCTCACACTGAAGCTCCTCATTCAATACTCTTTTGATTATTAAGGTCCTCATCAAGCCATTTCAATCAATGTATAAATTGTATTTTATGTTATAATGAACGGTCTGTTCATTTGAAGTTTTTAGCTTTTTAAAAGTGCTTAGAAGAATAGTAACAGAAATGCTCTTAATGGTGAAACTATTGAACCGAAGTGCTTGGATAAGCTATTTTATTTCTTAAATGGAAAGGGATATTTTAGATGGAGAAATGAGATAAATATTCCGCAAAGGAGACTAGTGGTAAAGAGTGACCGCTGTTCATGGATTACTGATTATAACACATGTCCATCAAGAGCAGCTTTTGTTGAAGACAGTTTAATTCGACCACTGCCCTTTAGCTTTAAATTACCCACGGCAAACTGGTTTAGAGTTTTTGTAGCTGTCTGCCTTATATTTGTGAATATGAAATAACATTTACAGAGCCCAAAATTTTTAAATATGAAAAGATATATAGTGAAAACTCCACCTTTTATCCTCCAATGCAGAGAGTTGGCCTTTCTAACAGTTTCTCCCTTTTGTAACCCAACTGGGTAGGTACTCATTCTACTCTTCTTGCATATTCTTCTAGAGTTTGTGTATGCATTTATAAGCAAATGTGAATATATATTCTTAGTTTTCCTCCTGTTTTATCCTATACACACTGTTCTTCACCTTGCTTTTTAAACTTTATACACCATGAAAATCTTTCTGTGTCGGAATATAAAGAGCCTTCTTATTATCTTCATTCTTATAGTTGTGTAGTGCTCTACTGAATAAATGTACCATATTGATGAACATCTAGTCTGTTTCCAATCTTTGGATATTACAAACTGTATTGCAATAAATAAGCTTGAACATAAGTCACTTCACAAAAAATGTAAACATATTGCAGACATAAATTCTTAGAAGTAGAATTGCTAGTCAATGTATATAGTATATGCATTTGGAATTTAATAGAAATGGCCAAACTGCTTTCTACAGTGGTTGCACTAATTTACCCTCCAACCAGGAATACTTAATAGTGCCTATTTCATGTGCCTTTCCCCATAGATTGTATTATAAAATTTTTTGTTTTTGCTTTGTGTCTGAAAATGATATTTTAGTGTAGCTTAAAATTATATTTCTTTTACTGTGAGAAAGGTGAGCATCTTTTCATATGTTTAAGGATCATTTGTATTACTTTTTCTATGAACTGTGCTCATATCCTTTCCCTGTTTTTCAGTTGTGTTGTTGGTCTTTTCTTTTTTGACTTATAGGAACTCTATATTTGTTATGGGAATAAGCTGTGCGGTATAAGCTGCAATCTTTTTTCCACCAGTTTGTCATTTGTCTTTTGACTTCACTTATGGCATCTTTTTTCATTACTATGCAGAAGTTTTATTTCCTTTTCTTTTTCTGCTGTAATCAAATTTATCTTTCTCTTAATAGCTCTGGATTTTAAATGCAGAAGGCTTTCTTCACTACAAGGTTATATGTAACTTACAGAGTTATATATAACTTATTTTTTTCTAGTAATTTTTACATTTTGATCCCCTTTTAAATCTTTGATACATTTGGGATTTATCAAAATGTATAATGGATCCAACTTACTTTTTGTCAGATATTTATCTAGTTGTTACTCTTCATTGATTTGAGATGCCCCCTTTATCACATGCCCAAATACTCATGTATATATATTTGGGTTTATTTCTTGACTTATTCTTCCCAATTACCTGTCTGCATTCTTGTGTCAGTATCACGTAGTGTTAATTACTGAGACTTTACAGTATATTTTAATATTTGCTAGACTAGGTTGCCCTTATTGCCCTTTTTTCAGTTTTGTCTGACTATTCCTATTGTCCATTTTTATGTTAGAATCAGACTCTTTCCCATCCTACTTTTCAACCCTTCCCCCCATAAAAAGGTAAGTTTGTTATTATTTATATTAATGTATATTAATGCATTATATTGATATATTATTTTATAAATATACACAATACATTGATAAAGTAGCTTAGTGAGGTTGCTATTTTATTGATGTGGAGTTTTCCTATCCAATAATCTATTTTATTATTCCATTTTTGATCTTAAAAAATTATTACTATAGTACTTTAAAGTTTTCTTCATTTAAGTCTTCCACATTTCTGTTAAGTTTATTCTAAGGCATTTTATCTTCGTTGTTGCTATATTGTTAATGGAATCTTCAGTTATAGGTAAAAAGAGCTTGTTATTTGTATATTTTATTACTATTGATTTTCAGGTATTAATTTTTTTGTTGTTCGTTTTGTTTGTGTTTTGAGATAGGGTCTTGCCCTGTCGTCCAGGCTTGAGTGCAGTGGCGTGATCTCGGGTCACGGCAACCTTTGCCTCCCAGGCTCAAGAGATTCTCCTGCCCCAGCCATCAGGGTAGCTGAGACTACAGGTGTATGCCACCACACCTGGCTAATTTTTGTATTTTTAGTAGAGATGAGTTTCACCACATTGGCCAGACTGGTCTTGAAATCCTGAGCTCAAGTAATCTACCCACCTCGGCCTCCCAGGGTGCTAGGATTACAGACATGAGCTACCATGCCTGGCCATTTGGAGGTATTAATTTTTTATTCCATTATCTGATTGAATGTTTTTGCTTGTTGAAATTTTTAGTCAGTTACTGAGTTTTCCGAAACATACAATCATATCATCTTTGAATAATGGTAGGCTTACCTTTTTCTTCCCAATAGTTACTCCTGTGGTCTCATTAGCTTTCATTAAGTTATCTTGTCACAATAAGCAACTCTGAGATCTTCATGGTTGACAGCAATACGATACGCTCATGCTCATGTTACATACCCATTAGGGTAGGCCTCAGCTCTGCTCCATGTCTTTGTCATCTGGGACCATACTGAAAGAGTGGCTCCATCTGAGATACACTAGTCTTCCAAAATCAGACAGGAAAGCGTGACGACAGAACCAATTGATGGCTTTTAGAATTCCAGCTACCTTATTTTGGCTCACATTTAATTGTGTAAAGCAAGTCATATGGCCAAGCCTGATATCAATGGTGCAAGAAAGTACAGCCCTTTCCTAGAGAGGAGCACTGAAATGAATTAGAAATGAAGAGTGCAATCTACTATAACCTCTAATTAATTTTTCCAGATAGGCAGCAAACTTCGAATAACAATCATAGCTCTTAGAGCCCACTAGCTCCAAGTACTTAATTTGTGTAGACCTATAATTGTCAGTGTTAGTTATCAGTTGGTTCTTTCTGTATGATAAACCACCACAGTTGACTGAAGGTGGCTGATGTTGGCCAGACTTAGCAAGCAAGTTCCTTTTCACATATCTCGTATCTGCCTTGAATCAGTGAGTTGGCCAAGGTAAGTAAGGGACTTCTCTGGCACAAAATTTAAGCAGATGACAAAAAAACTTGGTAATCAAGATATATGGTATTTTAATACAGTATTTTTGAAAACCAAAATTAATGCAGCCAAATCCACAATGAACAAAATATCAAAATTTTAAACAAAGACAGGAATAAGAACAATGCTGTGCCAAGCCATATTGGAGCCTAAGCCAAAAGGGAAAATTAGTAATACCTATTCTGTCTTTATGAAAAATTATTGAAAAAGTATCTCTTGAGTGTTATCTGTAAAGTATTATGTTACATGCAAAATGTATATTTTTATTTATGAAGTATATATAAATACAGATTATTCCATGTAGTTAAGAAGTCATAAGGTATTTATATCAAATAAATGAAGCTCTTTTCACAATTACAGTCTGATAATATGCACAGTAGTTTGAGAGTTCATTTTTTGAAATCTCCTTTAGAGATTTTTGGATACTTCTTTGAAAGTGTTGCATGGTGGCTAATTTTCATGCTTTTTATAGTAGATTATTTTAAAAAACAGGCAAAAATTATTAAGGGTCAAGTGTTGGGTAAGTAAGCAGGGTTGTTAAGCTGGGTATTAATCTTTGATCAAAAATAAGAAATGGGCTAGGCACCATGGCATGAACCTATAGTTCAATCTCCTCGGGAGGCTGAGGCAGGAGAATCACTTGAACCCAGGAGGCAGAGGTTGCAGTGAGCTCAGATCGTGCCACTGCACTCTAGCTTGGGTGACAGAGTGAGACTCCATCTCAAATAATAATAATAATTATTATAAAATGAGTTATACACATAAAAATGTTAATAAACTACAAATGCCATAAAGTTGTTATAATTATTATTGATATATAGATAAACAGGTTTGGGCTTGAATGTCTCTTTATGTTTCTGAATCGGGCTGGATTACTGATCTATTCACAGATTTATTGATTAATGAATGGACTGCCCTCACCTAATGGCCGGTAAGTCTAGGTATGTCTAGATACTCACATATACATACATAACCAAGGCCAGATCTTACAACCAAGCATGACTAAAATTCTGGAGTGAGGGAGAGGGAACAGATTATATAGATGTAGTAGGGACTGGTCACCTCATAGTGGAGCATTTGCTACTCTTTGTAGCCTTTTATTTTCAGTTTCTACGTCATGACAGAACAAATAGAACTGTGACTTTTGGGTTGAGTGTAAGCCGACACCTGTAATCCCAAAACTTTGGGAAGTCGAGGCAGGAGGATTGCCTGAAGCCAGGAGTTCAAGAACTATGACTTTTGTCATAGTTGGGATTACAAGAACCTGCTACCACACCTAGCTAATTTTTTTCTTTTCTTTTCTTTGTTTTTCAGACAGAGTCTCACTCTGTCGCCCAGGCTGGAGTGCAGTGGCGCAATCTCGGCTCACTGCAAGCTCCACCTCCCAGGTTTATGCCATTTTCCTGCCTCAGCCTCCCAAGTAGCTGGGACTACAGGCACCCGCCACCTCACTCGGCTAATTTTTTTTTTTTTTTTGTATCTTTAGTAGAGACGGGCTTTTACCATGTTGGCCAGTCTGGTCTTGAACTCTTGACCTCAAGTGATCTGCCCACTTCGGCTTCCCAAAGTGTTGGGATTACAGGTGTGAGCCACCACATCCAGCCCCTCATTTTAATTCTTTTACCTTAAAAAAATTGCCCATCTCTTTTTCTCTGTGTGCATATATAATTATACACACTCACACACATAGACACACACACTTCTTAGGAAACCCTTAAGAAAAAAATGTCTAGGTAAATGCTTAAAAATCTTTTTTTTCCCTGAGTTATAGAAAGGAAGGAGACACTGGTGACTAGCATAAGATAATTTAAATATATTAGACGGATTTTTGATTGTTTGTTGGCTGGCAAGGTTGAGTAAAATTTTTTACCATCTTCTTTCCAGTTTAGTCAGTTATACACATATTGTCTGTATCCATCCAACAATTGCTTGTTATTTCTCAGTGATATTAGGTAATTATAGCATAGCAAACCTCAATTGGGCATTTATAGAATTACTTATAGAAAAGTAATCAGACCTGTTACAAAATTTGTAGTCTAATGTTTGCACAAGGCACAGTAGTAAACACTAGGATAAGTAAGGCACAATTCTTCCCCTCAAAGATTTTACCATCCAGTGTTTCACAGTGTAAGAAATAATCTTAGTTTTAAGGTGGAAGGCTTTACAATTAGCAAAACAGAAACACAGGCCTCAAGTTAACTTCTATATTTAAAATAAGGGTGTTGGAAACATCAAAACGCAATGGGTGGGTAGTTGTGCTTATTAAGTGGTGTGTTCGAGCATCAGAATGTATTTGGCTGATTGAGCACATTGTGGTGGTTTTTTTTTTTTTCCATTTCCATCCTTTTTTTCCTTCCTACGTGCGCAGCAAGCTATTTCACTCAGCTGTGAAATATTTACCATTGCAAGGCAACATATAATTAAGTGCCAGAATGAGTGGTGCAGTCAAGTGCTATTGGAGATCAGCAGACAAAGAATTCAGTGTGGCCTGGGACAGGCATTGTAGAGGAGACAGGGCTTAAATTGGACCTTGAAAAATATTTGAGCACAGAGGAGGGACAGGACGATGATACAAGCAACAGCAATGCCATGAGCAAAAGGCAACAACCAGAATGAGTCAGGCTTATTTCAGGGATAGTATGAAACCCATCTTCTCTGAAATGAGGATCTGGGTAGGAGGTGAAGCTGGCAAGGTAGACTGGGAAGCAGCTGATAATGGTAGAAAGGAACAAGCCATGGCCTGCAAACCCAGAGACCTGAGTTCTGTCACTAACTGGTCTGTGTCTTTGGCAATCATTGAATCTTCTACTTCAGTTATCTGAGATGTGAAATGATGCTTTCAGACTAAAAAAACCTCTAAGGTGGCTTCCTGTTTTAAAGCATTTTGTGATTCTTTTATGGTGGTCCTTGATAAACTAGAATTAGGACTTTTGAATTTATCCTAACAGTCCTTAAGGTTGTTCTTAACAAGAGAATCACATAATGAAAGAGGGAATTCATCACATAGTGAAAGGGGTAATTATTGGTATTAAATTCAGTGAAGAATGATTGCCTTGGGAAAAGGGATTAGACATACTGGAGGAAAGAAACCAGCTTGAAGGCTATGCTGATAGTTCATATGGGAACAGGGTAGTTGAAATAGAAATCAAAAGAAGGAGACAGACACTAGAACCATTGTTTATTCATTCTTTGTTGATCATCAAAACTATATGAGGCTCTGTAGATCTGGTTGTAGGAAAGACAGAAAAGGCCCCTGTTCTCGTGGAACTTACATTCTAACAAAAGGAAAAACTCAGCAGGATTTGGTGATTGACCAATAGGATATGTGTGCCTTTAAGAGAATTACACCTACTGCAAGGCCAGATGTCTAGCTACAAAGTCTTGACTACATAAATGTTGTACGTTCATAAAATGAAATACTAGGCAGCCATAGGGAATTATGAAACACACTTATTTACATGGGAGACTATTCACATGTTATAAAGTAAGAAAAACACAAATATAGAATATGATCTGGAAAATTATATACCATTTTATATGAATAATAGGATTATTAGTGATTAATTACTCTTCATTCAGTGGTGGTTTATTGAGTACCTACTTTTTTTTCTTTTTTTCTTTTTTTTTTTTTTTTTGATATGGAGTCTCGCTCTGTTGCCAGGCTGGAGTGCAGTGGTGCGATCTCGGCTCACTGCAACCTCTGCCTCCGGGGTTCAAGGAATTCCCCTGCCTTAGCCTTCTGGGTAGCTGGGACTATAGGCGTGCACCACCATGCCCGGATAATTTTTGTATTTTAGTAGAGACGGAGTTTCACCTTGCTGGCCAGGATAGTCTCGATCTCTTGACCTCATGATCTGCCTGCCTTGGCCTCCCAAAGTGCTGAGATTACAGGCGTGAGCCACCATGCCCGGCCCCTTTTTCTTTTTTTTTTGGACAGTCTTGCTCTGTCCCCAAGGCTGGAGTGCAGTGATATGATATCGGCTCACTGCAACCTCCGCCCACCTCGGCGTGTTTATTGAGTACCTACTTTCTACCAAGCATTGTTTGGGGCTCTTAAGGATAACTGGTAAACAAGATGGACACAGTCTGTGCTTAATTTTTTGTCTTATCTTTTTTAACTTTTTTTTGTAATGAACTCACATTATTTCTGTGGCAAAATAATTTCTTTAAAAAGTTTTAAAAAATCCTTCCTTTGGCTATCTGTGTGGTATGTGTGTTTTATGAATTCTCCTTGACTGTACATGTGGAGTAGAGGGTGCGCTCTTTTAAATTACACTGTTCTGTCCTGTGTCTTGTCCAGGTCTTGCACAAGATAGGAGGTGGCTCCAGGACACCAGTCTCCTGCTTAGGGTAGATTAGGGCGCTGTCTGCCCTTTGGTGAAGTCAGCGTGGTCAGAACTCCCAGATTTGGTTTGGCTCCAAGGCAAATAGAGTCCTGCTGGGACTTTGCTGCTGGCTGTTTATAGTCCTTTCAAGGGTCCGGTCATTCCAACCTTGGTGTCTATTTACATTTGCCGTATGTTACTTGACGCTCCTTCATTCCTGTTGAAGCTGCCTCTCCCGGAAATCTCTGTCGTTCCATAAGCTCTAGCTGCTGCCCCACCGTGCAGCTGACCTCGTGCAGACTGAAAAACAAAATGTATTCTTGCTACATTTAAAGGAAGTTTTGAGGCCAGTTGATGGGCAAGGACTTGGCTGTAATACTTTGTGGGCGGAGCGCTTAAAGGGAGATCTAGCACTGGCTAGCACCAAATTCCAGGGCTCTTACACAAAGGCCTTTGTGTTATTTTTTCCTCCCTCTGCCCAGCTCTTCTCCCATGACTACTAATAGTGTTTCTGTTATAATGTACTCATCATTGCCTTCTATTTTTAAAATGCTGGATCTTGTATATGCCAAAGAACAAACAGGCAAGCAAAAAGCCACCAAATTATTAAAAAGTATTCCATGTTCCTATAATAAATTATAATATGTAAGTAAACATATGGATACATATATATGTGTGTGTGTGTATATATATATGAAGAAAAAAATTACCTACTATCTTGTTCCCTGAAGATATTTTGATATATTTTCTCTGTATACTTGTTTTTACTTTCTGCCCACATGGTTTTTCTAAGCTTTTGTTCTACCACTTATATAGTCTATTTATAGACTTTAAGCTGTGTCTGTACCAATGTTTTCCAGCTAAGATAGACCTACTCTTTCTATAGAGAACAAATGCTATTATAATTTAGTACTTAACTACTTTTTCTAACTTCAGGATGGCCTCTTGACCCTCATCATATAATCACAGAATATTTGTTCATTTCAAGGAAGCATTCATTTAGTTTCTCGTGTTAGCTCTAGCTATGTGAAATCTCTGGAGTCAAGCTGGCCAATCTAATCCTTACTCTTTGGGTTCTGTGATAACACCGAAGGCTCCTCAGGGTCACTGATGATCTTGAGCTTTGCACCGACCCGAAGGAAGAAGGAGGAGAAGACGTTCCTCTGACCAAAATCATCCCACACTTACCCTCTATTGTCTGCTTAAAGTGTAAGAACGTTGTTGACATTTGTGTGAGCAGTCCTAGAGCACAAATCCTTGATACAGTGTAAGTGAATGGACAAGCAACATGGACAAAGTTTAATTACAGAGTCCATTTTTTTGCTAGTTTCAGAAATAAATTTTCCTTAGGAATTTCCTGGTTGTCAATGTTTTCTCTCTGATTATTAAGTTCAGCTCTTTTCAGGCCAGACCTCTCTACATCTAGCTTTCTCTGTTGAATCTTGTCTCTGCCTTTCAGAGTCTGAATTTGTCACAAAGATGCCATGCAATTCTAAAAGGGCAAGATCTTTCTTGTTTCGGTGTTTCAGGTCTTTTTTAATTCATTCTGTTTACAGAAATCATCTACTGCTACCCTCTTGTTTTGTTTTTGTTTTTGTTTTTGTTTGAGATGGAGTCTCACTCTGTGGTCCGGGCTGGCTGGAGTGCAGTGGTGGTTCTCAGCTCACTGCAACCTCCAGCTCCTGGGTTCAAGCAATTCTCCTGCCTCGGCCTCCAAAGTAGCTGAGACTACAGGGATGTGCCACCACGCCTGGCTAATTTTTGTATTTTTTAGTAGAGATGGGGTTTCACTATGTTGGCCAGCCTGGTCTTGAATTCCTGACCTCAGGTGACCCACCCACCTTGGCCTCCCAAAGTGCTAGGATTACAGGTTGTATTGACTATTGATAATCCCTTTATATATTTAATTCCTCATACCAGTTCTTTTTGTTCAGCCATCTACTTTTGTCCACACATTTTTTCCTCCTTTCATCAAGCTAAACTGAGTGCTCAATTGCGGTAACAATCTCATTTTAAATGTCTCATTCGTCTTTCTCTTTCCTGTGTTTTAAATTTTTAACTTTAATAGTATACCTTACTATTTGTAAGTAACCTGCCATCTCCCCCCTGTTTTGGAAGCAGGTAAGGTATAAATCATAGAGAGGTCATATAAGTTGTCCCATCCTTGTAAATCTCTCACATAGTCTTACCCATATTTTCTGTATCTCCAGCTCAGTTGTCCCTTTTGTTTTGGTTCTTTAATTTTATTACTTACTTTACTTGTTAATTTACTTGTAGACATTTGGATTTTCACTGGACATTCACAAGATGGTTTCTGTCTGCAGTTAAATAGCAGTGGGATGGGCATAAGATTTAGGATACTGTGGAGAGGTGCTTTTTAATCATGTTGATTAATGTTGAAATAAATGACTTGAGGTTTGGTTGATATTTATGTTTACTCAGAGCTAGTTTTTTGATCCTGTTTTTCCTTTTGTTTGCCTTCTGAAACTCCACTCATTGTTTGATATTAGTAGGATTCTGTGTGTATAATCAGAGAGAAGAAAGTTCTTCCTCACTAAGTTTATGGTCAATCTAAGTAAGCAATGAGTTTAAAAATGACTTTATAGATGAAATTAATCTGGAGGTTTACAAAGTGCATTGAAATTGAATTTGTTTCTTAGCTGGCAGCTGATTTCAAAACTAAAGCACAGTGCCCTTTGAGGAATCTTAGCCAATGTTACAGGATTATTTGAATGGACCCTTCATCCTCCGTTTTGGTGTGACATTGGGACATTAATAATGAATGATTACTGTATTTGGTGGTCAGATATGTTATTCTTGATCCATTTTTATTTCCCAAAGGGGCCTCTGGAAAAGGGCAATGAGGGTGGATTTAAAACCACAGTATTGGAATTCGATAACTTTAGTCTTGTTTTGTATGTCTAGGGCTTGCTGAAGAGTAGTTATAATATGGACAGTCAGTCAAGCATGGAGCAGGAAAAATACTAAAATAGATTTTCATAACTCAGACATAAGCTGGATTCTGTGTCTTAATTTAGACTCTGATGCTCAGCAATAAATTTTCCAGAAAATGTTCTAGATTGAAAATCTATCAGTACGAATTATTTGGGTTAGTGAAAGTAAACTTAAGTTTATATAAATCAATTAGCAAAAACTATGTGTTGCAATAAACCCTAAGGAATTTTGAAGGACTGAAATGTTAGTCATGCAAAGTTTATCCCCCGGGGAGCACTAAGTTCTCAGATGTCTTTACTCCCCCAGTAATTACTCAAAGGCTTGGAAGTGGAAGATTGTGCATCTTAGGGTGTTGGGGTCACTCCAGGAGGTAAACAAGATCTTGCTTTGTCAAGTGATGGAATCTGTCCATAGAACTATCTCCTCCCTTGTGGGTTTATATGAAAATGTAGAATAGGATTGGTAATCTATTCAGCTATACTCTAGGGCAAAGCAATCAATCAAATTAAAAAGGAGATGGAATGAGTAAGGTTCACATTCCCACTCTTATTTCAGATTAATAAGTATATTTTCCTCACCTATGTCTTTATTTCAATCCTGCTAAACTTAAAAAACAATCAGAGCAAACACAGTTAATAATCCTAGTAACCAGAATTAATGATGCGTTATTTATCTGTATACCTGGCTAATATTACCTGGCCACCTGACACAGAGCCCTAAAAGAATGAGGATGGCTGTGAAGTGAGAGGCCCCTGCTTACACAAAAAGAATGCTGGGAATCTGAGGATCCTGCTGCTTTGGTCTTATTCAATTGTCTGCTTTGATATTGTACTTTGTGTCCTTCTTGTGCATAGTTTGACATGCATTCCTTGACTGTTGTTTTGCCATGGAACTGACTTAACTTCTTGGTTGTTCAACTTTTTATTTTCTTTTTTTATTTCTCACAAAAGAAATAAATCTCTAGTGAAGAAAATTTTAAGCATACAGATAAACAGTATAATAAAAATCATTTGTAATGCTGCCACCTAGAGAAAATACTATGAACAGCTTTGACATATTTTTTACTTTAGTATACATAGCTATACTTTTTTTCTATATAGAACTCTTTTGTAACTTACTTTTTCTCGGGTAACAATATGCCTTGAAGATCTTCTGATGGCATTAAATATATTTTACAATGTTTTTAACATCTGTGCATTTTTTTCATTATGTGGAATGCCACATCATGTTAAACTCCTTCTCTCTTTTTATAATTTTTCACCATTATAAACAAGTATTTGATAGCATTTCAGTAGGTAAATTCATTACTGCCTTAGAAAAGAATCCTATGAATAAAATTGTTGGGTTGATGGGAGGTAATGGAGCTTTCCAAAGGTTAATTGACAGCTTGCCTTCCCATCTACCTGATATGAAAGAATGATACTGGCCTCAGAATCTGGATTTGTTGTTATCTAATTTTCAGAATCCTAACCAAAGGACTTAGATCCTATGAGGCTTCATTTCCTGTTCTGGACTCTGAGGTGTGAGACCTAAAAACTTGTGTCTATAATATTAACTCCCAACAGACATATTGTAGGTGTTTAAATACAAATCAACAGTCAAGCCAGTTGCTGTGGATATTTATTTATGTGGGGGAGGAAGACATAGAAACACATCCTTAGAAGCTGTGCCATGGTCTTACTGATCTAAATATATTAAAAGTACATCTAAGAAAGAGCTGCCCAAGGTCATACAATGAGTCAGCAATGAAATCCCAAATAGAACTTTCATTTCCTTAACTTCTCTCTCCCAGTATAAAAAGTACTAATGAACAGGTCAGGAGAAAGCATTTGTAAATTAACCTGTAAGGTCCTTTATACCTTGAAAGGCTCCAAAATTTCAAGAGAGTTACTAGACATTTAACATCAGATAAAACAAATCTCAACTGGTAATGGATATTGATAGATTCTTTACAAGATTAAATCTTAAATGACTGTAATGAAGAAAGAGCAACAGGTGCTATAGGGAGATGAGAATGAGACTCAAAGGAATCTGTGTGTACCTCTTGCCTGGGAAGGGATAAGTAGGATGGAGGAGTAATGGCCTGAACCCAGCATGGCAACTAAGGAAAACACAACCAAAAGGGCTTCTCAAGATATTAATCCTGGAGTAAAGGTGGGGGTCTTAACTTTCATTCTGAATGAACCATAGACCTTTCCTCCTCAGCTTGGTGGTATGGATCTGCACTGTTACTTCAGGGCCTGTGGCATGGTGAACTTCAGGAGTCCTAGAATGTATTAGTCTGTTCTCACGCTACTAAAAAAGAGATACCTGAGACTGGGTAATTTATAAAGGAAAGAGGTTTAATGGACTTAGTTCCACATGGCTGGGGAGGCCTCACAATCATGGCAGAAGGCAAAGGAGAAGCAAAGGCAAGTCTTGCATGGCGGTAGGCAAGAGAGCTTGTGCAGGGGAACTTTATAAAACCATCAGATCTCATGAGACTTGTTCACTACCAAGAGAACGGTATGGGGGAAACTGCCCCCATGATTCAATGATCTCCATCTGGCCCTGCCTTTGACACATGGGGATTATTACAATTCAAGGTGAGTTTTGGTTGGGGACACAGCCAAACTATTTCAGAGAGATACCTTTCAGTGTCCCTAGGACTGGAGCTCAAGTCTTCTGATTCCCATTTAGTACTAGTTCTACTACTTGGAAGAAATGACAGTAATTTTACAAGGTTTTTCAGATATATGCAAAAACTTCTGGGTAACTAAAGCTTGGGCTGTCTTATGGGTGGATTACACAAAGTAAAAGAGAAAGAAAACAAAAGAAAATCTTTGAGCTTGAGAGTAGAGCTCACCCATCTAGTACTGTCTTTATAGATGAGGAAACTGAGGCTCAGCAATCTATGGGGATACAGATAAACAATACACACAGGGGCCAAGAATTCAGACTCTCTGATGCCCAGCATGATACAAAGTGATCCAGATACATTTTTTGTTTCATTTATTCTTTCCATGATCATCTTGAAGCTTTTGTCTCATGGTTTGTGAATTCAATATCAGTAACATCAGCATGTATTAAGACTTTATTTACATGTGGTACTAAACTCTGTGGAGCAAAAGAGACAAAGTGCTTGCCCTACAAGAATTTCCTAAGGCAGAGAGACATGATAGACAGAAATGACCTATAGACCACTGAACAAAGCAAATATATAAATTGCATAATTTTTACCATGTGAGATGGTGAATGAAGAGATGCCCACAGTCTGTTGCTTGAAGAGATCTGTCTTCATAACCCTGTCATCTACAGTAGTTATATTGGAAAGAAAAAAAAAAAACAAGAGTGCTTCACCTGGCATACCTAGCATTAGAGTCGAGTTTCTTTGGTATATCATTGACGACTATCTTCAGTGATTTTTGTTCTTTTGCATATTCTGTGATGATCTCCAAAGGGCTTTTCCCTCTTTGAATGGGAACTAATGATCACGTGTTCTTAGTCATATTTTTAATTAGCCTTTTTTTCCTTCTAGATGGGCCTTGAAGATGGTAAAGGAACTTATAAAATTCCCAATTTTTTAAACTGTATCGTATGAACTGTGGTGAACAGTGAGACTAGGATATAAATTATTTGCTCTCAAAGACCAGATAAAGACAAATCACAGGTGAACCTCCTCTCTTCTATGCTGATAAAAGGCACCTTGATCAGGTATCTTATAAATACCTGTCTTAGTCTTTCGCTTCAGGACCAGTACCAGTACTAGTAGTAGTATTAAGATAGTATTGCTATTCTAAAACTATCATATATGTAATGTGAAATAAAATGAAAAGTAAGTATGGGATCTTCTAATTCCATCACCACAAAATTTTGGGGTGAAAGAAAGGAAATACAAATATACTATAGAAGATATCAGGTAAAACCCTGTATTCGTGAATTTGAATTGGATATATCAGTTATGAACTCATACGTGTTTTATTTTTCAATACCTGTTTTTCCTAGCTCTATTAATTAAAAAAGCCTAGAAACAGTGACCAATTCAGTAGTAATGAACAGCTCTATTGCCTTGGTGGGGGTCTGGAAAAACTTTTCCCATTAAAGGAAACCAAGGCTTCTTAGAAAAATATCTGATTTTACATCACATACAAGATGAATAAATAAGCTCTCAAAGACTACTATTATAGAATAGTCAACTTGAAGCTAGATTGAAGGAGATGCCACTGGCCAAAGATGGGCAACTGAGCTTCAATAAGGTTAAGAACTGCAGTGAATCAAAAGTGGATCATATATGTTTAAATCCATGAGTATGCAGTTATATCAAGTAAGGCAACCAGTTGCTTACCTTCTGAATATGACAGAAACAATTCATTTCCTCAAAAACTAGGTAAAGAAAATTAAAGACTCAAATATTTGTCTTAACTTTCCTTTATGAATTTTACCTCTTGATCAAATAGTTGATAAAGGGAAGCACCTTCTATTGAAGTTATTCTAACTAATAAATGAAAACAAAATGATAGAATATCATCATGCTGGAGGTGGTTCCAAGATGGCCAAATAGGAACAGTTCCAGGCTACAGCTCCCAGTGTGAGTGACGCAGAAGATGGGTGATTTCTGTGTTTTCAACTGAGGTACCGGGTTCATCTTACTGGGGATTGTTGGATAGTGGGTGCAGTCCATGGAGTGTGAGCCGAAGCAGGGCAGGGCATCGCCTCACCCGGGAAGCATAGCTGAACAAAAGGCAGCAGAAACTTCTGCAGACTTAAACGTCCCTGTCTGACAGCTTTGAAGAGAGTAGTGGTTCTCCCAGCATGGAGTTTGAGATCTGAGAACGGACAGACTGCCTCCTCAAGTGAGTCCCTGACCCCCAAGTAGCCTAACTGGGAGACCTGTCCCAGAAGGGACCGACTGACACCTCATACAGCCGAGTGCCCCTCTTAGATGAAGCTTCCAGAGGAAGGATCAGGCAGCAACATTGGCCATTCTGCAATATTTGCTGTTCTGCAGCCTCCACTGGTGATACCCAGGCAAACAGAGTCTGGAATGGACCTCCAGCAAACTCCAACAGACCTGCAGCTGAGGGTCCTGACTGTTAGAAGGAAAACTAACAGAAGGGACATCCACACCAAAACCCCATCTGTACATCACCATCAGCAAAGACCAAAGGTAGATAAAAACCACAAAGATGGGGAGAAACCAGAGCAGAAAAGCTGCAAATTCTAAAAATCAGAGCGCCTCTTCTCCTCCAAAGGAACACAGCTCCTCGCCAGCAATGGAACAAAGCTGGATGGAGAATGAGTTTGACAAGTTCAGAGAAGAAGGCTTCAGACAATCAGTAATAACAAACTTCTCCGAGCTAAAGGAGGATGTTCGAACCCATCACAAAGAAGCTAAAAACCTTGAAAAAAGATTGAACGAATGGCTAACTAGAATAAACAGCATGGAGAAGACCTTAAGTGATCTGATGGAGCTGAAAACTATGGCATGAGAACTACATGATGCATGCATAAGCTTTAGTAGCTGATTTGATCAAATGGAAGAAAGGGTACCAGTGATTGAAGACCAGATAAATGAAATGAAGCAAGGAGAGAAGTTTAGAGAAAAAAGAGTAAAAAGAAATGAATAAAGCCTCCAAGAAATATAAGACTATGTGAAAAGACCAAATCTACATCTGATTGGTGTACCTGAAAGTGACGGGGAAAATGGAACCAAGTTGGAAAACATTCTTCAGGATATTATCCAGGAGAACTTCCCCAACCTAGCGAGGCAGGCTAACATTCAAATTCAGGAAACACAGAGAACTCCACAAAGATACTCCTCGAGAAGAGCAACCCAAAGACACATAATTGTCAGATTCAGCAAAGTTGAAATGAAGGAAAAAATGTTAAGGGCAGCTAGAGATAAAGGTCGGGTTACCCACAAAGGGAAGCCTATCGGACTAATAGCGGATCTCTCAGCAGAAACTCTCCAAGCCAGAAGAGAGTGGGAGCCGATATTCAACATTCTTAAAGAAAATAATTTTCAACCCAGTATTTCATATCCAGCCAAACTAAGCTTCATAAGTGAAGGAGAAATAAAATCCTTTACAGAAAAACAAATGTTGAGAGATTTTGTCACCACCAAGCCTGCCTTACAAGAGCTCCTGAAGGAAGCACTAAACATGGAAAGGAATAACCAGTACCAGCCACTGCAAAAACATGCCAAATTGTAAAGACCATCAATGCTAGGAAGAAACTGCATCAACTAACAATCAAAATAACCAGCTAACATCATAATGACAGGATCAAATTCACACATAACTATATTTCCCTTAAATGTAAATGGGCTAAATGTTCCAATTAAAAGACACAGACGCAAATTCGATAAAGTATCAAGACCCATCGGTGTGCTGTATTCAGGAGACCCATCTCACGTGCAGAGACACACATAGGCTCAAAATAAAGGGATGGAAGAAGATCTGCCGAGCAAATGGAAAACAAAAACAGGCAGGGGTAGCAATCCTAGTCTCTGATAAAACAGACTTTAAACCAACAAAGATCAAAAGAGACAAAGAAGGCCATTACGTAATGGTAAAGGGATCAATTCATCAGGAAGAACTAACTATCCTAAATATATATGCACCCAATACAGGAGCCCCCAGATTCATAAAGCAAGTCCTTAGAGACTTACAAAGAGACTTAGACTCCCACACAATAATAATGGGAGACTTTAACACCCCACTGTCAACATTAGACAGATCAATGAGACAGAAAGTTAACAAGGATATCCAGGAATTGAACTCAGCTCTGCACCAAGCGGACCTAATAGACATCTATAGAACTCTCCACCCCAAATCAACAGAATATACATTCTTCTCAGCATCACATCACACTTACTCCAAAATTGACCACATAGTTGGAAGTAAAGCACTTCTCAGCAAATGTAAAAGAACAGAAATTGTAACAAACTGTCTCTCAGACCACAGTGCAATCAAACTAGAACTCAGGATTAAGAAACTCAAAACTGCTCAACTGCATGGAAACTGAACCACCTGCTCCGGAATGACTACTGGGTACATAACGAAATGAAGGCAGAAATAAAGATGTTCTTTGAAACCAATGAGAACAAAGACACAACGTACTAGAATCTCTGGGACACATTTAAAGCAGTGTGTAGAGGGAAATTTATAGCACTAAATGCCCACAAGAGAAAGCAGGAAAGATCTAAAATTGATACCCTAACATTACAATTAAAAGAACTAGAGAAGCAAGAGCAAACACATTCAAAAGCTAGCAGAAGGCAAGAAATAACTAAGATCAGAGCAGAACTGAAGGAGATAGAGACACAAAAAACCCTTCAAAAAATCAATGAATGCAGGAGCTGTTTTTTTGAAAAGATCAACAAAATTGATAGACTGCTAGGAAGACTAATGAAGAAAAGAGAGAAGAATCAAATAGACGGAATAAAAAATGATAAAGGGGATATCACCACCAATCCCACAGAAATACAAACTACCATCAGAGATATAAACACCTCTATGCAAATAAACTCGAAAATCTAGAAGAAATGGACACAGACACCCTCCCAAGACTAAACCAGGAAGAAGTTGAATCCCTGAGTCGACCAATAACAGGCTCTGACATTGAAGCAGTAACTAATAGCCTACCAAGCAAAAAAAGTCCAAGACCAGACGGATTCACAGCCGAATTCTACCAGAGGTACAAAGGGAAGCTGGTACCATTCCTTCTGAAACTATTCCAATCAATAGAAAAAGAGGGAATCCTCCCTAACTCATTTTATGAGGCCAGCATCATCCTGATACCAAAGCCTGGCAGAGACACAACAAAAAAAGAGAATTTTAGACCAATATCCCCGATAAACATCGATGCAAAAATCCTCAATAAAATACTGGCAAACCAAATCAAGCACCACATCATAAAGCTTATCCACCACAATCAAGTGGGCTTCATCCCTGGGATGCAAGACTGGTTCAACATATGCAAATCAATAAATGTAATCCATCATGTAAACAGAACCAAAGACAAAATCCACATGATTATCTCAATAGATGCAGAAAAGGCCTTCGACTAAATTCAACAGCCCTTCATACTAAAAACTCTCAATAAACTAGGTATTGATGGGATGTATCTCAAAATAATAAGAGCTTTTGTGACAAACCCACAGCCAATATCATACTGAATGGGCAAAAACTGGAAGCATTTCCTTTGAAAACTGGCACAAGACAGGATGCCCTCTCTTGCCACTCCTCTTCAACATCGTATTGGAAGTTCTGGCCAGGGCAATCAGGCAGGAGAAAGAAATAAAGGGTATTCAGTTAGGAAAAGAGGAAGTCAAATTGTCCCTGTTTGCAGAGGACATGATTGTATGTTTAGAAAACCCCATTGTCTCAGCCCAAAATCTCCTTAAGCTGATAAGCAACTTCAGCAAAGTCTCAGGATACAAAATCCATGTGCAAAATCACAAGCATTCCTATATACCAATAACAGACAAACAGAGAGCCAAATCATGAGTGACTCCCATTCACAATTGCTTCAAAGAGAATAAAATACCTTGGAATCCAACTTACAAGGGATATGAAGGACCTCTTCAAGGAGAGCTACAAACTACTGCTCAAGGAAATCAAAGAGGACACAAACAAATGGAAGAACATTCCATGCTCATGGATAGGAAGAATCAATATCATGAAAATGGCCATACTGCCCAAGGTAATTTATAGATTCAGTGCCATCCCCATCACGCTACCAATGACTTTCTTCACAGAATTGGAAAAAACTACTTTAAAGTTCATATGGAACCAAAAAGCCCACATTGCCAAGACAATCCTAAGCAAAAAGAACAAAGCTGGAGGCATCACGCTACCTGACTTCAAACTATACTACAAGGCTACAGTAACCAAAACAGCATGGTACTGGTACCAAAACAGATATATAGACCAATGGAAGAGAACAGAGCCCTCAGAAATAATACCGCACATCTACAACCATCTGATCTTTGACAAACCTGACAAAAACAAGCAATGGGGAAAGGATTCCCTATTTAATAAATGGTGCTGGGAAAACTGGCAAGCCATATGTAGAAAGCTGAAACTGGATCCCTTCCTTACACCTTATACAAAAATTAATTCAAGATGGATTAAAGACTTAAATGTTAGAGCTAAAACCATAAAAACTCTAGAAGAAAACCTAGGCAATACCATTCAGGACATAGGCATGGGCAAGGACTTCATGACTAAAACACCGAAACCAATGGCAGCAAAAGCCGAAACTGACAAATGGGATATAATTAAATTAAAGAGCTTCTGCACAGCACAAGAAACTACCATCAGAGTGAACAGACAACCTACAGAATGGGAGAAAATTTTTACAATCTACGCATCTGACAAAGGGCTAATATCCAGAATCTACAAAGAGCTTAAACACATTTACAAGAAAAAAATAAAAAAAAACCATCAAACAGTGGGCAAAGGATATGAACAGACACTTCTCATAAGAAGTCATTTATGCAGCCAACAGACACATGAAAAAAATGCTCATCATCACTGGCCATCAGAGAAATGTAAATCAAAACCACAATGAGATACCATCTCATACCAGTTAGAATGGTGATCATTAAAAAGTCAGGAAACAATAGTTGCTGGGGAGGATGTGGAGAAATAGGAACACTTTTACATAGTTGATGGGAGTGTAAACTAGTTCAACCATTGTGGAAGATAGTGTGGCAATTTCTCAAGGATCTAGAACTGGAAATACCATTTGACCCAGCCATCCCATTACAGGGTATATACCCAAAGGATTATAAATCATGCTGCTATAAAGACACACACACACGTATGTTTATTGTGACACTATTCCCAACAGCAAAGACTTGGAACCAACCCAAATGTCTGTCAGTGATAGACTAGATTAAGAAAATGTGGCACATATACAGTATGGAATACTAAGCAGCCATGAAAAAGGATGAGTTCATGTCCTTTGTAGGGACATGAATGAAGCTGGAAACCATCATTCTGAGCAAACTATCGCAAGGACAGAAAACCAAACACCACATATTCTCACTCATAGGTGGGAATTGAACAATGAAAACACTTGGACACAGGGTGGGGAACATTACACACTGGGGCCTGTCATGGGGTGGGGTGAGGGGTGAGGGATAGCATCAGGAGATATACCTAATGTAAATGACGAGTTAATGGGTGCAGCACACCAACATGGCACATGTATGCATATGTAACAAGCCTGCACATTGTGCACGTGTACCCTAGAACTTAAAGTACAATTTTAAAAGAATATCATCATGCTACAACCTCTAATACATTAACAGATCTAGGCACCACTGACCCTCAATTACCAAAATAGTTGATATCACCAACTGTTGAAAAAAGAGCAAAAGTCAAAGTTGAATACCTCTCTCTCTCTCTCCTTTTTTTTTTTTTTTTTTCAGACGGGGTCTGATTCTGTCGCCCAAACTAGAGTGCAGTGGTGTGATCTCAGCTCACTGCAACCTCCACCTCCCAGGGTCAAGCCATCCTCCCACCTCAGCTTCCAGAATAGCTGAGACCCCAGGCACACACCTCTATGTCTGGCTAATATTTGTATTTTTTGTAGAGATGGGGTCTCACTTTGTTGCCCAGACTGGTCTCAAACTCCTGAGCCAGGCGATCCACTGGCCTCAGCCTCCCAAAGTGCTAGGATTACAGGTGTGAGCCACCATGCCTAGCCATGAAGTTAAATATTCCTCCTGATTAAAATATATATATATGTGTGTGTGTGTATATATATACACACACACACATATATATATACACATACACATATATATACTGTGGTACTTACTGTTCTGTCAAATAAATTGAAGCTGAGATGAATCAGGTCTCCGGATCCAGATACCAGTTTGTAGAAAGTAAAGAGAACAGAAGAACCAGCAGGCTGGACTGCTTCATGTGGCTTCAATCAGCAAATCTAAATTGTGGAAAACTCTGCAGGTCTAATGCTCCAAGTTCTTCAGCAGATAAATTGTACGAAAAAGAAACACAGATAGAAAAAGAGATTAAAAGAGACTTGAGCTGGGTGTGGTAAAACGTGCCTATGGTCCAACTGCTTGGAAGGCTAAGGTGGGCACATCATTTGAGACTAGCCTAGGCCAAACAGCAAGAGCCTGTTTTTTTTAAAAAAAAAAAAAAAAAAGAGAAGAGACTTAAAAGACATATCAAAATAAAAACTGGGCAAAAATAAATTTTTATATCCAGGTACTCTTGTGAGGGAATGATTGCTATGCAAATCAGGATAGTGGTCACTTTTGGAGGGATGAAGCCTCTGTGCTGGAAAGGGGACAGATGGAAGCAGTTCTGGGGTGAGGGTGGCTGGTAAAGTTCTAAATTTTGACCTGGGTGGTTGTTACAAGAGTGTTTTCTTTATAATAATTTACTAAGCCATATATATAAATATATAGTATACATGTAAATACATATTTACATATATACATATATATTACGTACATTTATTAAATATATTTATTTGGGTGAGACAGTCATCTGTTTCATTTTATAATAAATTGTAAAAAAAACAAAAGAGAAGGCATGTTAGAAAAATCCACAAACCTGATGCTGCCCTAGAGATTATTACTGCACTATCAGTACTGGGTAAATAAAGTTATGAAACGTTTTCTGGTGCACAAAGAATATAAATTCTACTGTAGATAGATCTGTGTATTATCAGTGGAGGGCTACCTTTCAAGTGCTGGGAGGTTTTGTTTTTGCAGTGCGTAGCAGCAGGCTTGCACGTAGTTCCCACTTCAGCGTCAGTCAGCCTAGACAGATGACCCATTTCTGGCTCCGTGTTTTTCAACGTGTGGTGCATAGAACACCAGCATGATGGCCACCGCATGCTTAAGAAAATGTAGATTCTTTGGCCCTAGCTATCTTCAAAAGGAGTAGCCCAGGAATATGCATGGTTAACAAGCACACTCCAAGGTAAGAAACACCACTGACTTCTCTATTAATGTCTACCTGAAACACTGCTAAAAAAATCAGTTGTATGAAGTTGTCTTGGGGAAGGTAGAGATATTCTGAACGATTTCCAGAAGAGCTATTGAGAGTCAAGACCATAGCCATGATTTTTTTAGTGAATGAACTCAGATTTTGAACCTGTATTGTGTCATGTAGAATACTGAATACAAGAGTGACTAAGCAGTAGCTTGCTTAGAAAAACAATTTTTCCAGTGTGCAATAGCAATCATCAGTTTTCCTCCAAACTTTTTGTTTAGGGTTTATTCCCGGTCAAATAAGTCAGAGCCTGGAATTAGGTATTTAAAGTGATAGCTCAATCAGTGAGTCCTCTGAAGCTTTTTAATAACAATTTTATGCAAAAAAATTTCAAATCATGGAAAGAAAAGCAATCTACATTTGTTTATGGCCAGGTATATCCTGACAGAACTTCTAATTGGTCCTTTCTCAGTTGAAGGCAGAGGAGACTTTCAGAGACGTGAAGGCAGAAGTGTGAACCCTTCCAAGACTATATTCTGCATCTTCATCCTCCTCTATCAGCTCTCTGCTTGCTTTTTCAGACCCTCTCCTAATCAAAGCAGGAGGTGACCCAGTGTCAGTGACTACTGATATGACTTGCTGAGTGAGTGCCAGTTAGAGTAAATATACTTCAGAAAGAAAGTTAAGCTACTGTTTGCTTTTTAGGGGTTTACTTCTAATTTGTAAAATATAGTATTTTATCCAATTGAATTCAGTTTCATAAACATCCTTTGCATTTGTATGGCAGTGTCCTAACAGTGTGGCATTATAGATAACTAAAACAAATAAGACACATTTCCTGCTTCTAGAAAGATACAGTCTAGTTAGGGAGATGGATGAGTAACAGCCAATAATAATAGCAAATCATTTCCACACAAATTAGCTCCTTTTAGTCATCACACTCTCACATTTTTAGCACTAAAAAGGATAACTACTGTTTATAGAGTTCTTCAAACTTTGGAGAGAAGTTCTGTGATGATTATAAAGTCTCAGCATCATTCCCACTGCTCTCCATTATAGTCATTCTTTATTATTGTTATTTTTTTTAAATTTGAGACGGGGTCTCACTCTATTGCCCAAGCTAGAGTACAGTGGTGTGATCATGACTCACTGTAGCCTTGACCTCCTGGGCTCAAGTGATCCTCCCACCTCAGCCTCCCAAGTGGCTGGGACTACAGGTGCCTGCCACCAGGTCTGGATAATTTTTTTATTTTTATTTTTTTGAGACAGTCTTGCTCTGTTGCCCAGGCTGGAGTGCAGTGGCGAAATCTCGGCTCACTGCAACCTCTGCTTCCCGGGGTCAAGTGATCCTCCTGCCTAAGCTTCAGAGTAGCTGGGATTACAGGCGCCTGCCACCATGCCCCACTAATTTTTGTATTTTTAGTAGAGACGTCGTTTCACCACATTGCCCAGGCTGGTCTCAAACTCATGACCTCAAGTGATCTGCCCACCTCAGCCTCCCAAAGTGCTGGGATTACAGGTGTAAGCCACAGCACCCCGCCCAGGCTCAGATAATTTTTGTATCTTTTGTAGAGATGGGGTTTTGCCATGTTGCCTAGGCTGGTCTCAAACTCCTGGACTCAGGGATCCTTCCACCTTGGCCTCCCAAAGTGATGGGATTGCAGGTGTGAGCCACCGTGTTCAGCCCATTATAGTTATTCTTCATATGACAAAAGAAGAAACTAGGCCTATTAGAAAAGTGTATTTGCTAGAGGAAGAGTAAAGAAGAGGTAGTCTAGTTTGTGTTTTTTTACATAGTATTTTTGTAACCAGTTTAGATTCACAGCAAAATTAAGAGGCAGGCACAGAGGTAGCCCTTATATCCCCTGTCCCCACACATGCATAGCTTTCCACATTATCAGCACTCCCCACCAGGGTGCTACATTTGTTACAATTGATGAACCTACATTGGCACATCATTATCACCCCAATTCCATAGTGTACATAGTGTACATTGGGTTCACTCTGTCTTGTACATTCTACAGATTTTGAGGAATATTAAATTATGTGTATCCACCTTTATAGTATGTAGAATAGTTTCACTGCCATAAACATCCTCTTCTCTTCTTAGTCTTCCCTCCTTGCCCACAAACGGTCTGGTAGCCACTGCTTTGCCTTTTCCAGAATGTCATATAAATGGAATAATACTGTTTATAGCCTTTTCAGATTGGCTTCTTTCACTTAGTAATATATACATTTAAGGTTTCTCATGTCTTTTCATAGCTTGATAGCTTACTTCTTTTTAGCACTAATATTCTATTGTCTAGATATACCAAAGTTTATTCATTCACCTACCAAACTCCTTGGTTGCTTCCAAGTTTTGGCAATTATGAATAAAGCTGCTATAAACATCTGTGTGCAGGTTTTTGTTTGGATATGAGTTTTCAACTCCCTTGGGTAAAAACCAAGGAGTGTGATTGCTGGATTTTATGGTGAGAATATGTTTAGCTTTGTAAGAAACCACCAAACTGCATTCCCACTGCAGTGAATGAGAGTTCCTGTTACTCCACATCCTCACCAGCATTTGGTGTTGTCAGTATTCTGAATTTTGGCCATTCTAACGATTATGTAATGATATCTCATTGTTTTAATGGTATCTCGTTGTTTTAATTTGCATTTCCCTGGTGACTTATGATATGGAACCATCTTTTCATATTCTTATTTGTCATCTATTTATTTTCTTTGGTGAGGCATCTGTTAAGGTCTTTGGACTGTTTTTTAATTGAGTTGTTTGTTTTTGTTGAGCTTTAAGACTTCTTTATGTATTTTGAATAATAATCCTTCATAAGTCTTTTGCAAATATTTTCTCCCAGTCTGTGGCTTGTCTTTTCATTCTTTTAATGATGTCTTTCACAGAGCATAAATATTTAATTTTAATGAAGTCAGCTTATTAATTCTTTCATAGATTGTGCCTTTGGCATTGTATCTATTAACAAAAAGTCATTGCCAAACTCAAGGTGATTTAGATTTTCTTCTATGATATCTTATAGGATTTTATAGTTTTACATTTTACCCTTAGGTCTGTGATATCTTTTGAATTAGTTTTTGTTAAGTGTGTAAGGTCTATATCTAGGATTATCATTATTATTATTATTATTTGCTTGTAGATGTCCAATTCCAGCACCATTTGTTGAAAAGACTGTCTTTTCTCTATTGTGTTGCCTTTGCTCATTTGTCGAAGCTCAGTTAACTATTACTTATGTGGGTCGACCTCTAGGCTGTCTAGTAGGTCTACCCTTAGGTCTGTGATATATTTTGAGTTAATTTTTGTTAAGGGTGTAAGGTCTATATCTAGGATTATCATTATTATTATTATTATTTGCTTGTAGATGTCCAGTTCCAGCACCATTTGTTGAAAAGACTGTCTTTTCTCTATTGTGTTGCCTTTGCTCCTTTGTCAAATATCAGTTAACTATTACTTATGTGGGTCGACCTCTAGGCTGTCTATTCTGTTCATTGATCTGTTTGTCTATTCTTTTGCCAATATAACATTGTCTTGATTACTGTAGCTTTGTAGTAAATCTTGAAGTTGGGTAATGTCAGTCCCCCTGTTTTGTTCTTTTTAAATATTGTTTTGGATATTCTGGGTCTTTTTACTCTTCACATAAACTTTATTATTATTATTATTATTGTTATTATTATTATTATTTGGACAGAGTCTTGCTCTGTCCCCCAGGCTGGAGTGCAATGGCGCGAATCTTGGCTCACTGCAACCTCTGCCTCTTGGGTTCAAGGGATTCTCCTGCCTCAGCTTCCCAAGTAGCTGGGATTACAGGTGTGCACCACTGCTCCCAGCTAATTTTTGTATTTTTGGTAGCGATGGGGTTTCACCATGTTGGCCAGGCTGATCTCAAACTCCTGACCTCAGGTGATCCTGCCTTGGCCGCCCAGAGTGCTAGGATTACAGGTGTGAGCCATCACACCCGGCCTCTTCACATCAAATTTAGAATCAGTTTGTTATCTATAAAATAACTTGCTAGGTTTTTGATTGAGTTGAAGTTATACATCAAGTTGGGAAGAACTAACATCTTGACAATATTGAATCTTCCTATCCAGGAACATGGAATACCACTGCATTTATTTACTTCTTTGATTTCTTTCATCAGTTTGTAGTTTTCATGTAGATCTCATACATGTTTTTAGATTTATACCTAAGATTTCATTTGGGGGATGCTAGTATAAATGGTATTGTGTTTTTTATTTCAAATTCCAGTTGTTCATTGCTGGTATATAGGAAAATAATTGACTTTTGTCTATTAACCTCATATCCTGCAACCTTGCTGTGATTGCTTATTAGTTCCAGGAGTCTACTTTTTTTTTTCCATTCTGTCAGATTTTCTACATAGATGATCATGTCATCTTTGAACAAGACAGTTTCATTTCTTCCTTCCAAATCTATGCCTTTTCTTTCCTCTTTTTATCTTATTGCAATAGTTAGGACTTCTAGTATGATGTTGTAAAGGAGTACCGAGAGGAGACATCCTTGCCTTGCTGTCAATCTTTGCGGGAAAGCTTCTAGTTTCTCACTGTTAAATTTGCTGTTAGCTATAGGTTTTTTGTAGATATTCTTTATCAAGTTGAGAAAGTTCCCCTGTACTTCTCCTTTACTGAGAGGGATAGTTTACTTTTGGGGAAATAAAAATATTTTGCCATAGGGAAATCTGTCACTCTGTTTTTCGAGAAAGGACAGTTTTGATAGTCAACTAAAGATTACTTCATACTCTGTAATAGGAAGGTTTTTGTATAAAGTTGCAATTTCAATTTCTAAGGTTTACTTGTGAGTTTTATTGCAACTAACTGTGATATTTCCTTAATCTGTATTTTAAAATATGAAGTACATGTTTTAGGTCAGAATCTCTTTTTAGCTTTTTGTAATAAACACATACACATATGGTGAGCGTATGGGTAAAGAAACTTTGTTTTTTTGGAGGCAGGTTATTGCTTTAAGACAGGTTATTTTCTTGCTTTGGCCAGGCTGGAGTGAAGTGGTATGATCATGGCTCACTGCAGCCTACACCTCATGGGCTCAAGGCATTTTCACACTTCAGCTTTCTGAGTAGCTGGGACTACAGGTGTGTGCCACCACACTTGACTAATTTTTTAATTTTTTTGTAGTGATGGGGTCTCCTGTGTTGCCCAGGCTGGTCTAGAACGCCTGAGCCCAAGCAATTTCTCCTGCCTCAGTCTCCCAAAGTGCTGGGATTACAAGCATGAGCCTCTTCACCCAGCCATTAGGGGAATTTGTCTTTCTTTCTTTTTCTTTCTCTTTTTTTTTTTTTTTTTTTTAGGATTGCATTTGTGTGACTTTTTGAAACTGAGGTGCCAAGTGTTGCTTCAGTACCTGGATGAGGATGTTGCTGGGAGGGCAGACTTCCTTCCAGATGCACATGGAGCCCTGGAGATTGGCAATTTGAGGCACCTTGGCAGAATGTTGATCCATGTACATTTGTAATTTCACAGGGAAACCTTTAAGATGTTTTGGGAATGGTGGAGAAAGCGTATGATGGCCTCATGATGAGGCAGCAAAGAGATCGCCTCCTAGGGACAATTAACAGGAGCTGAGAAGTCACACTCAAGAGTTATTACAGTAAGCAATCAGAGCAATCACAAGAAGGTTGCCTCATTTCTGTCCCTAACTGGTGAAAACTGGACATACTGGTTAAATATATGAGTTACTTTAACATCCCTGCATTTGCTTAGAAGAAATAAGATACAATGAAAAAGTATACAATAATATGTTTTACAAAAGGAAAACGTACCCCTCTCACATAAGCATACAACCCAATTTTAAAAAACAAAGAAAAGAGAAAAACCAACTGACTCAGCCAACTAGAATTTATTTGTAAACACTCTCAGGTCACCTTAGTGTTTGTATCAGCTGCTTCAGTAACCACAGAAGATTCCTTTCTCATTGACAGGAGACAGCAGCTGCAATTTTGAGACAGCAAGGTATCTGGAAGGTTGAGTGAAATGAGCAATTGGTAACATAATGTATTCAATGCATTTTGTTCTGTGAGTACTGAATGCCACAGGGCTATAGTGCTGTATGTGGATTAAACAAAGCAATGTAGAGGGTCAGTTTCCCACATTAGCACAGTAATATCTGTGGGAAAAAAATCTATGCAACTTTGAAGATATTGTTAATCATTGTCATTTGCATTAATTCACTTTGAGATGGGCACCAGATTAGCTTCATTTTCCTTTATACTTGCTAGAAAATAATATGGAAGCTACACAGAATTACTATATAAAATTAGTGCTGATGATCACAGTGCCACCATGACTTTAAAGAGTTTTGCTTTTTGTAATTTCCAAGAATATGAAGGCAGTGTGTGATCCAAAATGAATTTTATGTGTATTTTACTGAGACTATAAACTGCTTTTCCTGTATTAGTTTAAAAATTATCATACAGTAGAATTGACTTTCTTTTTTGGTGTACAGCTTAACCCATGTGTAGATTTGCATAATACCTCCACAATCTATACCAAACACTTCCATCAGTCTGCAAAACTCCCTTGTGCTATCAGTTTAGAATCATGCCCTCCCCATCCCCAGTCTCTAGTAGTCACTCATCTATTGTCTATCATAATAGTTTTGTCTTATGAGAATGTTATTTATATAAATAGAATTATACAGTGTGTAACATTTTGAGACTGGCTTCTTACACTTAGTGTAATGCCTTTGAGATTTATCCAAATTGTTACATGTATAGTGGTTCACTTTTTAAAAAACTGCTGCATATAGACATACCATAGTTTATCTATTTACCCATTGAAGGACCACTTACCTATGATCAGCTAAAACCATTGAAGGTTTTAGCGATGGTGGGCGGAACTTCTTTTCATTTTTGTGTGCGTATAAGTTTTCGTTTCTCTTGGATAAACACCCAGGAGTGGATTTGCTGGGTCATATGGTAATTGTATGCTTAATTTTATAAGAAACTGCTAACCTGTTTTCCAGAGTGATTGTACCGTTCTGAATTCCCGTAAGCAGCACAGGAGAGTTCTGGTTGTTCTAGAAGTCCTTAGCAGTTGGTGCTGTCAGTAATTTTTTTTATTCTAGGCATTCAAATGGGTGTAAACTGGTATCTCATTGTGGTTTTAATTTACATTTCCATCTTGGCTTATGTAGTTGAAGATTTTGTATGTGCTTATTTGCCATCATTATGTCTTCTTTGGTAGGTCAACACTTGTGGGAAAGGTGTTTTTTTTCCCCTTGGGGTCTATCTGCTTCGGTGGGAATGGGGCCAATTTACCTTGCCCAGTTATGTAGGGAGTAAGATGTGGAAATCTAAGTTAACTGGCACCAATGATACCCTAGTGCCCTTTATATATTGTTTTCCCTGGATAGTTTCCTGGCAATCTTGACCCATGACCTGGTTCTGACTACATTTCTACATCTATTACGAAGGAGCCAAATCATGTATAAAAGGAAAAGATGGCGTGTGCTTTGACACGATGCTTTCGTGGTGCAAAGACTCTATGTAACATTTTGTATTGCAGGATGGTGTGGAGTAGATGAGAAATGTATATATGGCTATTCTGAGCTGCTAGCATAAAGGTTACCCAAGCCTTTTTCTCTCCTAGGTATGTAAGATATTCTGCATCTTTAGCATCAAAGTGAGATGCCAGAGAAGGAGGCTAACAAATCTGAGTTATGAATCAAGAGTATGAGGAAGTGGAGACTACTGCCAAGATAGTAGTTGAACAGTGATCACCATAGATACTGTCCATAGCATAGGCATACCCCATAGATGCTAGGAGGAGGGTCGTATTTGAGGAAAGGGTCACTGGAGGAGCTGGTGGCCTGGATGAGGTTGAAGAGCACCTGTAGTGGAAGACAGGAGTGAAAAAGTTGAACAAATAGAGGTTGGTGGTATAGAGGACTTTCTGATATTGTTGCACAGGTGATGTGATGATGAAGTCCACAGTAGAGCTAGGGTAGAGGCTTGTCCCAGTGGAATGGGTATGAAGGTCCTGGGAGCTGTGGAGTAAAGGAAATTTGAGGCTACAGTGTTGGTTGGTTCATCAATGTGAATATTGGCATTACCAAAGATAACGCCATGCTTGATATAGAGACAGTAAAATGTGAACCAGTTGCATTCTTCAATGTAATGTAGAGGAGTAAAAGGGAAGAATGTAGGTAACAGCAACGAGTGAGGAAGACAGTAAGGTTTGTCAGACCAGGCACCTACTGGGAAAAAAGGGTGTTAGTATGTGGGTGAAAGAGTAATGATCAGAAAGTGCCAAAGTAGCAAAGAGGCATTGAGGCCAGCCTTCCCCCATCATCCCTACTATCGTCTCTCAGGTGAGGACTGGGAGAATGAGCAGCCTTCCCTGGGAGGGCAACAGGGGAAGTGGGATTCTTGGGCAGAATCAGGTTTGGGTGAGACCAGGAAGTAGATGGATTCTGTGAAGAAGTTAAGGAGTGTTTTTTACAACAGAATGGCGCAAAGTATAGAGAATTTGGAAGAACTCAGCAGTGGGAGGGAGGGAGTTTCTCAAAGTGGCACAGAACAACACAGAAATGAACATCCTAAGAGGACAAAAGATATGGGCATTTGTTTTGGGGTAGTGGTCAAGAGGTGTGGGAGAATACACGAAATAGACACTCCAACCAGAAATCCCAGGCAATGTGGAATATCTGATGATAGCAATGAGAGCCCTGCTCTTCTGTGATGAGGCCAGCAGAGACGAGCCAATCTGGCTGTGATTGGTTCCCATGTACTGGCTAATGGGGTAATAGATTTTTTGCCCTAAATTTCTTTTGGACTGCGTTACCTTGTGGGTGCCATTTGGGAGAACCTTACCCAATTAGTGCTTCAAAGTTCATCTAGTTTAAACTTTTGTTCTGTTTCAAGTTATGATCACCAGTTTGTACCACTGTCACCAATTAGTTCTTGGGGTTCAAGAACTAATATTGGAGCACTCATTGGAATTGTACAACAATTAATATTCATAATTTAGCACAGCTTGTCATTCTTCAATAGATTTTTTCCCTTGTACATTTTTAAATACAGATTATATATTTTCATTTTTCTTTTTAAAAAAGTAACTGAATTACATGATATCAGAAGGTTGTGTTTCCAGCATAGAGTGACTGTTTTGACACTGATGGTAGGGCTCAGAACTCTAATGCTATCTTCAAATTTTGGCCCTAACAGAAATCATAAATAAAAGCTCAATTTTAAAAAATCACTAATGTACAACTAAAAATGAGTAACTGACCCCTTTTAGCTGACACCATCATTTTTATGCTTAATGGTCTCTTACATTGCCCAAGTAAATACTACCATTGATGCCACTCATTTCACGCTGCTGGCCTCTGACAGCACAATGGAAATTTGGGAACTTGTAAGAACAAGTGACATGTTAGATACCAAACCTTCCTACCTAATAGTATGTGTCAAGGAGATTGAGACTGAGTTAGTAATGTTTTTGTTTAAAATGACTTCATGAAACAAAACAAAATTGTATTTTGTCTTTTTTCATCTTTGGAATTTTTCTGGCTTTGTTTCATAAGAGTGATTCTGCTTGTAAAGTGTGGGTTGAAAATTTCGATATCCACTGTAAATTTAGGCTGGGTGCAGTGGCTTAGGCCTGTAATCCCAGCACTTTGGGAGGCTGAGGTGGGTGGATCACCTGAGGTCAGGAGTTCAAGACCAGCCTGGCCAATGTGGTGAAACCCCGTCTGTACTAAAAATACAAAAATTAGCAGCCGCCTGTAAACTTAGCTACTCAGGAGACTGAGGCAGGAGAATCACTTGAACCCGGGAGGTGGGGGTTGCAGTGAGCTGAGATCATGCCATTGCACTCCAGCCTGTGTGACAAGAGTGAAACTCCATCTAAAAACAAAAACAAAAACAAAAAAACAAAAACAGAAAAAAAACCACTGAATTTAAATATTAAGTTGTATACTTGTGGGAGAGTGACAATTGCCCCTTACATCAAATACCCCATAGTTCACTGAGAATGGCTGAGAGTGCCTTTGAAGCACACATTCTAGGTTAACTTTCTTCAAAGGTGTCTAGATGATGCTTCTAACCTGAAATATTGTGTGCCCAGTGTAGCTTAGTACTAGCAAATAAAACAGCCATTGGTTCCCTTCCAGAATACCCAACAAACAATAAAAAAGAGAACAGACAGTGAATTGGAGAGATGCACCTCTCACCTTGGCTGAACTTTAAATTTGGGCATCTGATGAAATAGGATTTGTGTGGTTTAGAAAAAAGATTAATTTACCTAATGGTCAAAGGCCCAGTGCACAGGAATATGGCTTGCAACTGTGTATCTGAACTAAAACAAAGGCCCCAGGTATCCAGGGTGCTACGGTTGGCCCTGATAATTGGTGTTAGGTAAGAGTGAACTTTTCTACCACCCTCACCTCCCTTCAGGATAAGGCAAAGTAGTCCTCACATATTTTGCTTTTCTTTACTGCAGGACATTTGTGAAGATATTTCTGATCATGTTGAGCAAATCCATGCCCTCCTTGAAACAGAGTTCTCCTTAAAGCTGCTGTCTTACTCTGTCAACGTGATAGTGGACATCCACGCAGTGCAGCTCCTCTGGCACCAGCTTCGAGTCTCAGTGCTGGTTCTGCGGGAGCGCATTCTGCAAGGTCTGCAGGACGCCAATGGCAACTACACTAGGCAAACGGACATTCTGCAAGCTTTCTCTGAAGAGACAAAGGAGGTGAGTGTTTCCCTTGAAGTTAAGCAATGCATTGCCAGGTGTGACCATTTGAAAATGTTTTCAGTTTAGAGATATAGGATAGGAATTCTTTGTAGGTAAATAAGCAGGTCCTGATGGGCTTTGAATCCAGGCATAGTGACTAGAAGCTAGGGTACTTCCAATATGAATGGGGCTTTAGACCAGAGTTAGCTCATACCTGGTAATTTGTACACATGCCATTCATTGTTATTGATGCTAACCTGTCTTCCTTTTCCTCTTCAATTATTTAATAAATATATATTGAGTACTTATTATGTGTCAGACACTCAGTGCTAAGAATATAATAATGATCAAAACATGGTTTCTGTCTTCAAGTAGCTTTAAGTCTAGAGGAAAATGGAACCAAGTGAATAGACATTAAAGCCAAACTGATAAGTCTATAAGATGCCATTGGAGGACAGAGAAAAAAGCACCTAATCCAGACAGAGGAGGCTTTCCAGAAGAAATGACTCTACTGGAGACCTAAAGGAGAGACAGGAATAGACTGGTGAACAGAGGCAGAACATGTTTTAGGCAGAGGACATGGCATGATCAAATACCCAGAGATAAAAAGAGAATGGCAGGCCCAGAGAGCTACTAGTAGGACTGGAGCAAAAAGCCCAAGGAACCAGGAGGTGGGATTTGGGCTAATAGGTAAGCTGAGGTCAGATCATGAAGGTAAAGAGCTTTTTAAATTCATATTAAGAGATTTGGACTTTATTTTGAGGATAAAAGAAGTATTTGTTCAGTGAACTCCCATGATTCATGTTTTAGAAGAATCATTCCAGATACAGTGAATCAAATGGACATTTAGAGTATTATACAAAATATGTTTGATTTTTCTTATATTCAGTACCTGGAAGATTTTATTGTTACTCTTGATGAATAACTTAAGAATGAACCCTGTACATTTGAATCCAAGTGAACTCTCTCATTCTTAAATAAAGTAGGCATATATTTATAGAAAAAAAGTGTTTTTGCTTGCTAAGCAGGGGCTGTACATACACATATGGATACCATATATGGATGCATTGTATGTGGGGAGTGGTGGGTATGTGTTTGTGTGCGGGCATGTGTGTTTAGTCTTTTAGCTCTTAGTACCCAGTTTAGTGTTCTACTATTAGTTTGTGTAAAACATATATTCTAAAAGTTTATAAGGCACTTACATTAATATATGATATTAAAAGGCCTTATAATGAGTGTTGCATAATTCATTAATTTATTGACTTATTAATGTTACAGTACCTCCAACATTATCAACACAACCAAACAAATCTGTACCTATTCTCACAAACCATTTATTTTTGTTGATTTTTGTTTATTCAAAATAAAGGTTCTTGCTGTGGCAAACTCCCCGCAGGGCCTAGAAGTCCATAGGAATCAAAATTGACTAGGCTTACCTCTAACTTTAAGTCACAGTCTTTGTTTTCAGTTAGCTCTTCCTTTTACTGTGGCACCGGGGAGGTGATGTAAGCTTCAGTAGAGTAACCATAGCATGAATATGTGAGTTGTGTGTTAGTTCCCAGATGCCATCCCTCCCAAGCAGATCCCGAGAGGGTTCTCAACTGGGACTCTTGTGGTTATGGGAGACTACAAAGAATCTCAACTGACCAACTTTGCCCTAAATCTGATATCCATGACAGAATGTGCTAATGGAGATCAGAGATGAGGAAGGTTTGTCTAACCTCTAGAGAGATCTTTCTTTAGATACCTACCTGGCTTCTTCAAGTCTATACATTATTTTTGTCCCCTCTCCCCATTTGTTGTCCAACACCCAATGCTCTGTCCAGCATCCAATGCTGGTCAGTAATCAGATCTGCCTGCTTTCTACTACTAGAAGGAGATTAAAAATCATTGATTCAAATCATATATTTATTAAATCAATAAACATTTATTGATAATCAACTCTCTTGTAGGAGCTGGAGATATAGCAGTGTTCTTAAGGTTTATTGTTACTGTTATTATTGTTCTGTGGAATACATCCATCATACACTTCATTGAACTTGTATCATTCATGAAGTAGTAGCTCAAGAAATGATGAAGAGCCATGGAGGGTAATTGTTGCTGGCCACTGTTTTTACAACTGCGTTGTGAATTTACAATAAGTTGCATCTATTCTCACAACACGAACTCAGCAATTATGAATGGATTTGATTGGAAGCAGTTTAGTGCATTCTTATGTTTGAAGTCAGTCTTTAGTCCTGTTGTAGAGATTGAAGAAAATGTTGTATGAGGGGTAAAGGAACAGTAGATTTTCAGTTATCCACTTTGTGGATATGTTTCTATGAATTAAAGTTCTGCCTCTGTAACCATACTTCCCAAAACTGGATTTCTGATCTTTTATTTCTGTGTGTCTAGTGTGACTCTATGAGGACATTTAAAATACTGCTTAGTTTTATTTATTTCTACCAGCACACTGGAATTGTAAAACAAGAAGATAATTAGGATAACATTATCAACTTTCTCAGAATAAATTCAGCTATGAAAGATTTATAGAATGATGAGGGAAGTGGCAAAAACAAAACAAAACAAACAGACAAAAACCCAGTTTAGAAAGCACTGGTAAATTAGAATAGTGGATGTCCTTTCAGTGAAGGAGGATTCATTTTTCTCTTTCTGGAAGTTAGTTAAATTTCAGAGCCACATAAAAGAGTAAGTTTGAAACTCTGGAGAGTGGCAAGTTCCATCTTCTTCTCTTCTTGAAAAAACAATATATGAATTTTATTCTTTATTTAAATATGGAGCAGACTGTATCTAGTAAAAAAAAAATTGGCCAATACCTTATTAAAATAAAACCAGTCAATAACCAAACAACAAAGAACACTTTAAGGCAAAGCTCAAAACTGTTTAAAAAATATTTTCTGCAATTTTCTATATTCTAGACATTGTGACAAGCACTTTAAATTTGTTTCATTTAGGAAGGAAGGTAAGGGATTTAAAAGTAGTTACATTTTAGCCTGGCGCAGTGACTCATGCCTGTAATCCCAGCACTTTGGGAGGCCAAGACGGGAGGGTCACTTGAACTCAGGAGTTCGAGAGCATTCTGGCCAACATGGTGAAACCCTGTCTCTACTAAAAATACAAAAATTAGCCTGGCATGGTGGCGCATGCCTGTAGTCCCAGCTACTCGGGAAGCTGAGGTGGGAGAATTGCTTCAACCCGAGAGGCAGAGGTTGCAGTGAGCCGAGATCACGCCATCACACTCCAGTCTGGGCAACAGAGCAAGACTCCGTTTCAAAAAAAAAAAAAAAGGAGTTACATTTTATAGATGGAAAAACTGAATTTAAGAAGAGGTTAAGTGAATACTTCTATGTAACAGACCTGCACATCCTGCACATGTACCCCAGAACTAAAAATTAAAATTAAATTTTTTAAAAAGAGGTTAAGTGAATACTTAAGGATATAAATCTGGGCATAATTAACTAAAACAAAACCAAGTTTTAACTGATTTCTATTTTAATAATAATTATTGTTTCTTCCCTGCCTTTCTTCCTTAAATATTTATTGATTTCTTACTATGTATAAGACTCTGTGCATTCAAAGATGAATAACACATGTTAGAAATGACCTTCATAATTTTTTTGGTCATCACATAGTTCTAAGAGGTAGGCAGAGCAAGTGCTGTTAACCTCAATTTACAGGTATTATGATTGTATTCATCTTACAGATGAGAGGATTGAGGTCGAGAGAGGTGATGTCACACAGGTGATAGGAGTGGTAACTCTTAATAATATCAACACAATAGGAAACATTGATTGAGAACTTACCATGTGCTAGATGGTGTGGTAAGCACTTACCTAAATGATACTTACCTTCTCCATGGGGATGCATTGGTCCTTCTAGAGTGCTCACAACTTAGCACTTTGTGGATTCCTCCACTTATAATGAGCCGAATTGTATCAGGCCAAAGTATGTGCTATATTTTGAACTACGTGAGGGTTAATTCCAGATTATATTCATCTGTGTATCTCCCACAGCACCTAGTTCATATTGCTGTAAAAAAGTCTGATTAGTTGAATTGAATTAAATAATGCAGATAATCCCTGCTTTAGATGTGGAAGAGGGAGATATAATTTCAGTTTGATGAACTGGAAATTAATCATTGAGATTAATTATTTGATTCATAATTTCAGCATGTAGAAAATGGGAGTTCTCTTTAGAACTATTAATATAGTATAAATAAAAATATTGAAAGATTTTTGTATATTTTCTCCCCTTGCCTATGAGAAACAAACCTTTGTTGTACTTCACAGTTGCTTGTCATTACTTGCTCTTCTCAGTCCACTGCTGTTCTCTGGGATGCATTTGGAATCATAGAATCCCAACATGGTAGGGCTGAAAGGAATCTGAAAAAGTCTAGTCCATGTAGACTAACGTGTAAATTGACGGGCCTCTTACTAGAATGCCACAGCCCCCGCAGGTCTGAGGACTCAGGATCTCCACATCTCTAAGTTGTGAGTGTTAAATTTCATGTTCAGTTGGTGGCGAAACGTAGTTTTAAAAAAAGAAAGATCTAAGAAGGCATTTGGAACTAGGCTTCAGTTAATTTAATTATGGATAAGGAACAAAGCAAAATGTCTTGCTTCAAATTAGAAAAAAAAAGGAGGGGTGTTCTTTGCTATATATATATATTTATTTTTTCTTTTTTTTTTTTTGAGACCAAGTCTCGCTCTGTTGCCCAGGTTGGAGTGCAGTGGCATGATTTTGGCTCACCGCAACTTCTGCCTCCTAGGTTCAAGCGATTCTCCTGCCTCAGCCTCCCCAGTAGCTGAGATTACAGGCACATGCCACCATGCCCCACTAATTTTTTGTATTTTTAGTAGAGACAAGGTTTTGCCATGTTGCCCAGGTTAGTCTCGAACTCCAAGGCTCAACAGAACCACCTGCCTCATCTTCTCAAAGTGCTGGGATTACAGGTGTAAGCCAGTGTGCCTGGCCTACTTCATAACATGTTGAATGGAGGTGTATTTAAGTGGAGTGCATGGCTAGGCAGCTCTCACCCAGCTACATGTACTATACAATTATATGTGATATTTCTGAAATAAGGGCAGTAAAACCAACAGGCAACACCCCTAACTCCGTATCTTCCTGAGACTTTATTATGTACACACGTTAGAAAACTATGTGGGAAGATGATGTGGAAGGCAGCAATGGAACTAAAAACAGTAGTATTACTATGCAATATTTTCAGAGATAAAACTCATTCATCTGCTCTGAGAAACTTCAGAGATATTTCTTTTCTTACAATTGCCTCTGCACGGTGAAATACTATGTACTGTTTTTGTTTTTGTTTTTGTTTTTGTTTTTTTTCAGGGAGGGATATTTTTTCGCATTAAAAAATACAGTTTGAATAAAAAATAGTTACCCCCTGAGGGATAAAAGACTACAAATAGGGTGCAGTTTATATTGCTCGGGTGTTGCACCAAAATCTCACAAATCACCACTGAAGAACTTATTCATGTAACCAATCACCACCTGTTCCCCAATAACCTATGGAAATAAAAAAATTAAATAAAATAAAAAAGTTATTACCCCCCGAGTGACAATCACTCAACTGTCTCACCAGTTAAGATGGCATTTATTCACTAGTTGAGATGGTTGGCTGGACTGATATGGTGGGACAGGATGGGAGAGAGCTTCCTCTGAAGCATTAAGTGTTTTTGAGTATGGTGTTTTCTTTTCTAAACCAGGACCTGGCTAGAGATTCCTGAAGATTTAAGAAAAGGCAGCCATACTTTATTCTCTGAGATATATCCATTAAACAATATATTCATGTAATATATATATTGTAATTATATATATAATGTAATATATATATGTCCTATATATATATATTTTCAATATATTCGTGTAGCATCACTGATTGAGCATCTGTTATTCTTGAGCAAGACAGTATCCCTGGTCTTAAGGTGCTATGACCACCAGAATGGGGACTAAATGTATTTGCAAGACTGTCATATTCCCTGCTTGTCCAAAGGCAGGTGGCTGACACTTGAGTTTGGAGTCTAATTTTTACCTGGACCCTCAAATTTCTTTTTTTTTTTTTTTAATCTATCATATAAATGCTTTTCTTTAATCTCATATAAGTACTGCCGTGCAATAACCATGATAAATGTACTAGAAAATCATGTTGCAAATTTCAACTATTAATTTAAATAGGTTTTATGGGATAGTTTTGGAATTTAACCATCATTTTATAATACTATTTCTATAAAAGAATAAGTTCTGAGTAATGAAAAATCAAAAGATTAAAGAAAATACAACCTGCTTTTGAACTGGGAATCTCACTATTATGCTTTTAAAAATTGCATAAAGTATAACTTTTGTTTGGCTGACTGATTCCTAGTTCAGTTATGAAGCACAAAAGTTATACAATTCCATTTAGGTAATTTTTGTTGAGATTGGCAGTTAATATTGATTTCTTATTTTGTGCAGTATAATTTAGTATTAGCAATAACTTTCATCTTGAAACTTTCCTCCTCAATATACTTCATTTTTAAAATAATAACGTCATAAGAGTGAACATTCATTGAGCACTCATCCATGTACTAGACTTCTATCTTACATATATTACCTCCTTTAAGCCTCTGAACACCCCTATGGCGTGGCTTATCATTTCCTTTTTATAGATGAAGGAAATAAAGCTGAGCAACATCAAGCTACTGGCTCATGGTCACATAACTAATTAGTGCTAGAGCCAGAATTTGAAACTTGGGCTTTTAATTATTGGGGTTAACTAAAACTACATAATCAGAGAAAGAAATTATAGGAAGGCATAGAGAGACATTCTAAAATGTCATCATTCATTCATTCAACAAATGTGCATACTCTGTGCAGATCACTATGCTAGGTGCTATGGGTACCCTGGTGAGACAACCATTTTCTGTATGATTTATACTCTCCTGGTACTTACAAACTAGTGGAAAAAGCAAATTGATCAGATAATCACAATAGTATTTATTTATAAATTGAGATAAATGCTTAAAGAGAAAGCAGGGCTTACAATAAAAGATTCTGACTTACATGTGAATCTGGAATCTTGAAAAAGTGAAACTTAAGCTGAAATCTGAGTGATAAGGAAGAGTCAACTAGTTAAGGGGTATAGGCTGGAAGCTTTCCAGGCAGAGCAAACAGCATGTGCCAAGGCCCTGAGGTAGGAGAGAACATGGTATTTTCAGAAAGTGAAAGGAGGACAGTATGGCTGAGTGTGGCCAGTGAGGGGAGAATAGCATAAGAAAGGCCTCTTTGGGTCTGGCCTGGAAAGGGTTTTGGTTGTGTTTTAAAAATAGTTATCTATGATATCGTTTATTTCTGTTTTCAGTCGTATACTTGGGAGATCTTCAAATATTAAAGCAATATATCTTTGCATTTAAGTGTGTCATTTTTTGCTTTTACTATTTTTAATTGACACATAACAACTGTACATATTTATAGGGTACAGTGTAATATTTTGATACATGTACACAATGCAATGATCAAATCAGGGAAATTAACATACCCATCACTTCAAACATTTATCGTGTCTTCATGTTGGGAACATTCAAAATCCACTCTTCTAGCTATTTGAAAATGTAGAATAAATTGCTTTTAATTACAGTCATCTGACCCTGCTACAGAAACCAGAACTTATTCCTCCTATCTAGCCGTAATTGTGTATCCATTAACTAGCCTCTTGCTATCCCCACCCCCTACCTTTCCCAACCTCTAGTAACTGCTATTCTGCTTTCTGCTTCTCTGAGTTCAACTTTTTTAGCTTCCACATATGAGTGAGAACATGTGGTATTCGTCTTTCTGTGCCTTGCTTATTTAACTTAACATAATGTCCTTGAAGCTCATACATGTTGTCAAAAATGACAGGATTTCCTTCTTTTCAAAGGCAAAATAGTATTCCATTGTGGATATGTGCCATCGTTCACCTGTTGGTGGACACCGAGGTTGAGTCCATATCTTGGCTATCATGAATAACACTGTAATAAACATGGGAGTTCAGGTATCTCTTTGACATGCTGATTTCCTTTTCTTTGGATATATACTCAGTAGTGGGAATGGTAGTTCAAATTTTAGGTTGTTTGAGGAAAGGTTTGGATTTTGAACTTAACAGCAACACGATGCTTCTAAAGGACTTGAAACAAATAACTAACAGATTTGCAATTTGTAAAGGTTACTCTGGTGGCAGTGTGGAAAACAAATTGGAGGTGGGGGCCTGCCAGTTTAAAGTAATATCTAATGGCCAAAATACAGACTTTGGGGACAGCTTTCATCCAGGGCCAGTGTCATCTTTTGGTCCAAGCTACTCTTTTTTTTTTTTTTTTTTTAAGGCGGAGTCTCGCTCTGTCGCCCGGGCTGGAGTGCAGTGGCCGGATCTCAGCTCACTGCAAGCTCTGCCTCCCGGATTTACGCCATCTCCTGCCTCAGCCTCCCGAGTAGCTGGGACTGCAGGCGCCCGCCACCTCGCCCGGCTAGTTTTTGTATTTTTTAGTAGAGACGAGGTTTCACTGTGTTAGCTACTCTTATGTAAGACAGGGACAATAGTACAGTCTCCAGAAGAAAAATTTAAGAATTAAATGAAAAAGTAATTGTAGTAATCAACCATCATCATTTATAGATGAGGACTCTGAGGCTTAGAAAAGTTAAATAAGGCTTTTCATCTGTTTATCTAGATGTTATGGAATGAGAGTGAGCAGAGTAGGAGACAAAGGCAGGGTGAAGGTCTGAAGGGAGAGAACATTCCAAAAACAAAACAAACAAATGAGCAGTAAAACCAGATGTAAGATCCTGGAGAAGCCAGATCTTGGGAAAACCTGGCTGAGAGGATCACAGAGTCCAACCGCCACATGGGTTCCAGCTTCAGTTGGCTCACTGCAGTTCTTCCTCCAGAAAAAAAGGAGATCTGGGGATGTAACAACCCTTCACTTTTCAGTTATCTTTTTTCATTTCCTAAGGGGGCTAGGTTAGATCAGGCTGTTATTTAGCCAGTAGGCATAATAGGATAGTTCCTGGGGCTCTTCTACCCCAAACAATGCATCAGTAAAAATCTTCCCATTTGTTGTATGAAATCAGAAACTGCAATAGTAATGAGACAAAAGCCTTAATTACAGAATTAAAGATTTAACAAATTAAAAATAGTTAATTGTAATGCTGTTTTTTTTTTTTAGTGCGAGGGAGTTTTAAATCAGATCAGGCTATCCAGAATTATGAATAGTAAGAAATATGGGCACTTAATAGCTCAAATACACCAGTGGGGGTAGGACTTGGGGAGAAAAACGTGCAGAGGGAGGAGATAAGGCTATCTCTAATGATAAAGTTTGGACATTCATTAATTTTCTCCTTCAAAAGGGTGGGGCCAAACAGAAACTGGTCTCGAACTGTTACGTATTTGCAAATTCAGTAGTTTACCTTCCTTCGATTCATCAACATATATTTAAAACACTGGCTTATTATAATTAATCATTCTACTTAAAAATATTCATTGAGCATCTACCATGAGTTAGCCACTGTGGTAGTTACTGGAATGATAGCAAAAAGCAAAACACATTCGTGGAGATTTTACTTTTACATTATTTTGATCCCAGAAATTGTATTACTTAAGGCTTTGTTTATGAAATTCTTATTAAATGAATAATATATTATTTTTAAGTTGAAAATTAAGGCAAGAATGGATACTTTTGGCTTGATCTTGACATTTCTATTAAGGCTGTATGCTCCAGATTAGTGAAGAATCTTCAGGTGTTTAAGAAGAAGACACTATATAAAGCAATGTGGTAATTGATTAATATCTGTTTGTGTATGTCAAATCGGAAGCAATAGAGACCAATACATTTGACCTTTATAGTGCCCTGTACTGAAATTTCATTTAAATAGCAGCTGATGTTGTAACTCATGTTGCATTTACTGAAACCATTGCTGTTGTCTGTTTCAGGGCCGACTTGATTCTCTTACAGAAGTGGATGACTCAGGACAATTAACTATCAAATGTTCTCAAAATTACTTGTCTCTGGATTGTGGCATTACTGCATTCGAACTGTCTGACTACAGTCCAAGTGAGGATTTGCTCAGTGGGCTAGGTGACATGACCTCTAGCCAAGTCAAAACCAAACCCTTTGACTCTTGGAGCTACAGTGAGATGGAAAAGGAGTTTCCTGAGCTTATCCGAAGTGTTGGGTTACTTACGGTAGCTGCTGACTCTATCTCTACCAATGGCAGTGAAGCGCTTACTGAGGAGGTATCTCAAGTATCTCTCTCAGTAGACGACAAAGGTGGATGTGAGGAAGACAATGCTTCTGCAGTCGAAGAGCAACCAGACTTAACACCGGGAGTGTCATCATCTTCAGGAGAAGCTCTGACAAATGCTGTCCAGCCCTCCTCTGAGACTGTGAAGCAAGAATCCAGTTCCTCCTCCCATCTTGGTGCAAAGAATCAGCAGCCTGTTCCTTGTGAAAATGCAACCCCCAAGCGAACCATCAGAGATTGCTTTAATTATAATGAGGACTCTCCCACGCAGCCCACATTGCCAAAAAGAGGACTTTTTCTTAAAGAGGAAACTTTTAAGAATGATCTGAAAGGCAATGATGGAAAGAAGCAAATGACTGATCTAAAGCCTGAGATGAGCAGAAGCACCCCTTCGCTAGTAGATCCTCCTGACAGATCCAAACTTTGCCTGGTGTTGCAGTCTTCCTACCCTAACAGCCCTTCTGCTGCCAGCCAGTCTTATGAGTGTTTGCACAAGGTGGGAGATGGGAATCTTGAAAACACAGTCAAATTTCACATTAAAGAAATTTCTTCCAGCCTGGGAAGGCTTAACGACTGCTATAAAGAGAAATCTCGACTTAAAAAGCCACATAAGACTTCAGAAGAGGTGCCTCCATGCCGAACACCTAAACGGGGGACTGGTTCAGGCAAACAAGCTAAAAATACAGGGAGCTCAGCAGTGCCAAATGGAGAGCTTTCTTGTACTTCCAAGGCCATAGAGGGCCCACAAACAAATTCTGCTTCCACATCCTCACTTGAGCCTTGTAATCAGAGAAATTGGAATGCCAAATTACTATTGCAGTCAGAAACATCCAGTTCACCACCTTTTACTCAGAGCAGTGAATCCTCTGTTGGCTCAGACAACATCATGTCTCCGGTGCCACTTCTTTCAAAACACAAAAGCAAAAAAGGTCATGCCTCCTCTCCAAGTCACGTCACTAGGAATGGTCAGGTTGTGGAGGCCTGGTATGGCTCTGATGAATACCTAGCACTGCCCTCTCATCTTAAGCAGACAGAAGTATTGGCTTTGAAGTTGGAAAACCTAACAAAGCTTCTGCCTCAGAAACCCAGAGGAGAAACCATCCAGAATATTGATGACTGGGAACTGTCTGAAATGAATTCAGATTCTGAGATCTATCCAACCTATCATGTCAAAAAGAAGCATACAAGGCTAGGCAGGGTGTCTCCAAGCTCATCTAGTGACGTAGCCTCTTCACTAGGGGAGAGCATTGAATCTGGGCCCCTGAGTGACATTCTTTCTGATGAGGAGTCCAATATGCCTCTCTCTGGCATGAAAAAGTATGCTGATGAGAAGTCAGAAAGAGCTTCATCCTCTGAGAAAAATGAGAGCCATTCTGCCACTAAATCAGCTTTAATTCAGAAACTGATGCAAGATATTCGGCACCAAGACAACTATGAAGCCATATGGGAAAAAATAGAGGTAAAGTGGTTTTCTTAATATGAATGATTTCTCACTTGAGTTTTGGAAGTAATGCTGGGAGAAGGTCACACTCTCTACACTCTATTATAAAATGTATGGCTATTTTTGATAAATCTGATTCCCCAAAGAAAGAAAAGAAAAAGCACAATGATCATTGCACGTGACAAAGAGTATGAATCACTAGGAACTGCCCTTGTCAATACATTAGCTTGATGTGCTCCTGCATGGTATAGAATTCTCTGTTGATATTGTTCAAGTCTATCATGTCTACTGATGAATGCTGGAATCCCTTGGATCTAATACAAAATTAAATAGAACAATAACTATGCACACACAGGTAGTTCAGGAATATATGCATAGACTATTCCAGTTACCCCAGAGTGATTTTATTCATTTCTTCTGACTCCAGAATACGTTCCACATCTCCAATGTCAACTTCTTGTAAAAATAGACCAGATATTTCTAATTTATTAGGGATCATTTTTTTCTTTACTCTTCCTCCTCTTTGAGAACTCTGGCTAATAACCATATTACCTATACCATGTACCACCCATGGACTCTGGGATGTGAAGTTGACATTTTGGCTAAATCTGTAATTTTGAACAAATTGCTAGATATGACGAAATGTTTGAGGACAGACTTATCAAAATTCTCAGGACTGACAGCTTGGGCAATGTAGGGAGACCCCATTTCTATATTAGCGAGGAGTGGTAGCACACACCTGTAGTCCTAGCTACTCAGGAGGCTGAGGCAGGAGGATTGCTTGAGCCGAGGAGGTTAAGACTGCAGTGAGTTGTGGTCATGCCACTGTACTCCAACCTGGGCAACAGAGTGAGACCCTATCTCAAAAAAAAAAAAAAAAAAAAAAAAAAAATCTCAGGACTGAGCTCCATAGTACAAGTAATTATTTGACCTTTTAAGAAGCATCTGGGCAAAGAGATTCACTGTGATTACTGTGGTAATGGCCCTTTCCTCAGGAGGCCATTGGAAGTAGATCCAGTTGACTTGATAATTATTAATGGTTTCTTGTTTGATGACCTATAAATGGCCACGCCTGGCTACATATAATTTGTATATGACTTTATGGTATGCAAAGCTCTCCCACATGCCTTTTTTTTTTTTTTTTTTTCTGTCTGAGCAGTTTCGCTCTTGTCGCCCAGGCTGGAGTGGAATGGCACCATCTCAGCTCACTGCAACCTCCACCTCCCAGGTTGGAGAGATTATCCTGCCTCAGCCTCTCTTGTAGCTGGGATTATAGGTGCCCACTACCATGCCCAGTTAATTTTTGTATTTTTAGTAGAGATGGGGTTTTGCCATGTTGGCCAGCCTAGTCTTGAACTCCTGACCTCAGGTGATCCGCCAACCTTGGCATCCCAAATTGCTGGGATTACAGGCATGAGCCACTGCGTGTGGCCCATACATTTTTTTTTTTTTTCACTTGATTTTCACGGCTGTCCTGTGAAGGAGGCAGGCCATGCCAGATTATTCTCCCTTACAGAGATGGAAACAGGCTCCATGAGCTTAAGTGATTTTTCCCAAGCTAAAATAGAGAGAGAGAGAGAGAGAGAGAGAGAGAGAGAGAGAGAGAGAGGTAGAAGATAGAGACAGACAGAAAGACAAAGATAGACAGAGACTGACAGACAGACAGGCAGAGACAGAGACAAACCAGACAGACCTTTTGTGTGGGAAGCTGAGACGCAAACCCATGTCTTCTGATTCTTAGTCCAGTTTTCTTCTATAGTATCATGTTGCCTCCCTGAAAGGGGTTGTAGTTTCTCCTTCACCAGGAAACTGTAAGGTAGGGGAGAAGAAAGTTCAGGACCCATTCAGATTGGATAGAGAACATTGATGTAACTGCCATGGGCACTCCTCCTAGTTTTTTTTTTTTTTTTTCTTTTTTTCTTTTTTTACATCCATTCATTGTTGAACACTACTCTGAGACCAGCATTGTGCTAGACACTGGGTAAAGGTGTAGTGCATGTGGATAGAATAACCTGGAGGAAGAAAATGAAGGTTTATAAACAAAGAGGAAAAAGTTAACAAATATATAGCAGTAATAACATATTAATCATCATTAACATATATCAAGTATTCATGTATCTAATCCTCACAACAACCCTGATATTAACCTTATTTTATGACTGAGGAGACAGGCTGAGAGAGACCATGCAGTCTGCTCCAGAGCCCATACCATTAACTACATGCCCTCATTCCTCTCCGTGAAGAAGTTTTCAGTAGGTACTGGATATAAAATCTGTGGTATTGTAGAGAAGTAATCATATCAGTGGAGCTAGAATTTGCCTGGGCAGTTCTTGTGAAGTACTAAACCTTAAGTGGAGCTTTGAAGGATGTGCAGGATTCAGACAGATAAAGGAGAAGGAAGGTGGCGTTTCAGGCAGGAGGAGCATAAACTAAAGCACAGAGGTAGAAATGGGAATGAGCATAGATGGGGTACAAAGAGAGCTGTCCTGATTGGAAGGTTTGTCATCAGAGATCAGTGAAAGTTGCCATACCTATAGTAGGTATGGAAAATCCCTGAAGGCCACACCAAGGCAATTAGAATTTGTTCACCAGGCATCCACAGCAACTTCTCTGAAAGGGACTGACAGTAGTAACTAATACTTCTTAAGCTCTTATTTTGTGTTTGGCTCTGTACTAAGTAGTTTACATGCCTTACTCTACTTAAGTCCTAGAAGGGAGGATTTTTTCAGATGAAGAAACTAAGGCAGAATGTGATTCAGAAACTTGCTCAAGTCCTCACAGCTAGTAAGTACAAAGCCAGGATTTGAACCCATAGCCAGCATTCTTAAAGCAGTGTAGGCCCTGGTCTCTAATAGTCTTTCCAGAAAGGTTAATTGGTAATAACAGAAAGATGGTCCTGGCAGCCATGGCGGTGACCAGGGCAGAGATGTTGGCCTGTGGCAGCCAACCGGAGGAACTGCTGTGATGTGGGTCAGGCAAGAGGAAGGGAGGGGAGTGTTGAGAAAGTGAATGAGTCCAGAAAACGGGTTCTAGACCTTGCTAGAAAGAATTCAGGAGCCATTTAGTGATCAAAGCCTGGTGTGGCCCACAGCTTGGCATGTTCCATTCTGAGCCTTGTTTCATCTTTTGTAAGAAGAGATGTTTTAACCAGATGATGACTGTGATACCAACTTCCAATCTGATTCCACAGTTCTACAAAAATGCAGCCAGGTTTTCAGCATCTGGAGACTGGTGTGTCTTTAATAGAATGAAACATTTGGATGAGTAGCTGGTTTGAAGTAGAGGTGGTGCAGGTAACTTTTGAAAAACTGTGCATAGATAGTATATGATGAAACTTTTAAGAAGAAATGGTTTATAGGCAGTTGAAAATTCCATACTGGAGTTGAGATATGAGGGAAGGGCTAAAAGAAGATCAAGTTCCTTCCTCAGGCCAGCCTCCCTTACTACATCAGATGAGGGCAGCTGCCAACTTCCAGGTCAACTGACCTTGGCTGTCACTCTCTAGCTTTGCTCTCCTCCTTATAGTGACCCAGAGAACCTATTCGGCTTGCAAAATATAATGACAGGATATTACTTAACATCTTATTTATACAAGGCATCTACTAGGCATTTTACCTATAATAACTCTCCCATAAAGTTGTTATAACAACCCTCTAAGGTTTTTAATCCTAAATTAACCACTTCTCTCCTGCTCCATTCTGGTCCTAGCCCCCATCACCTCCTTCCTAGATTACTGCAGTAGCCTCCTAACTGGTCTCTCTGCTTCTATTCTCCCACTACAGTCTATTTCCAACAGAGTAGCCTGAGTGATCCTTTTAAAAGATAAATCAGATTGTGTCATCCCTCTGCTCAAAACTTCACAATAGAGGGTTGCCATTGTATTCAGAGGTCCTACATGGACTGTGACCCTGATTTCCTCTCTGACATCCTTTCCAACTACTTTTCCTCATGCTCACTACGCTCCCTTTCCTAGAACGTACTTGGCATGCTTCTTGCCATTAGGACCACTGTCAGCTGCTTTTGTCTACATCCTCTCCAGCAGATGCCCTCATTTATAATTCCTTCACCTGTTCCAAGTCTCTGCTAAAATATTACCTTCTCAGAGAAGACTACCCTGACCATCTTAGAAAAGACATAACCCAGCTGGGCACCATGGCTCATGCCTATAATCCCAGCACTTTGGGAGGCTGAGTTGGGCAGATCACTTGAGGTCAGGAGTTTGAGACCAGCCTGGCCAACATGGTGAAACCCCATGTCTACTAAAAATTCAAAAATTAGCCAGGTGTGATGGTGTGCATCTGTAATCCCAGCTATTCGGGAGGCTGAGGCAGGATAATCACTTGAACCCAGGAGGTGGAGGTTGCAGTGAGCTGGCAGTGTGCCACGGCATGCCTGTCTGGGTGACAGAGCAAGACTCGGTCTCAGAAAAAGAACAAAACCAAACAAACAAACAAACAAACAAAAAAACAGGTGTAACCTGACCTTTTCTTTCTTTTACAGATCTCACCACATTCTGTAATTTTTTTTTTTTTTTTTAAGATGGAGTCACACTCTGTCGCCAGGGCTGGAGTGCAAGTGGCGCAATCTCAGCTCACTGCAAGCTCTGCCTCCTGGGTTCACGCCATTCTGCTGTCTCAGCCTCCTGAGGTAGCTGGGGCTACAGGCACCCGCCACCTCGCCCAGCTAATTTTTTGTATTTTTTTTTTTTTAGTAGAGATGGGGTTTTAGCATGTGAGCTAGGATGGTCTCGATCTCCTGACCTTGTGATCTGCCTGCTTCAGCCTCCCCAATTGCTGGGATTACAGGTGTGAGCCACCACGCCCAGCCTACATTCTGTAATTTTATATAATTTTCTAATGTAGTATATTTATTATTTTTGGTCTGTCTCCCTCTGTTAGAATGGGAACTCTGTGAGGGCAGGAATATTTATCTGTTTAGTTTGTTAATGAATCTCATGTACCTAGAACAATGCCTGGTGTACAGTAAGTGCTCGGTAAAAACTATTGAATGAACGAATCCCTATTTTAGAGCAGAGGAAACTGAATTTAGAAAGTTGAACGAACAATTTTTCCTATGCAGCACAGCTAATAAGTCACAGAGCCAGGCTTCAGGCCACCATCTGCTTTACCCCTCGCACAACATAAAGACTTGAGAATACATGGATTCCTTCAAAGAAGGAGGCTAGATGGAGAAAAGCAGAGGGACTGATGACTGAGATTCAAGTTGTAGCCCAGTTATGAGACAGGATCAAGGAAGAGATCCAGTTGTGGGGATCAGAAGGGACAGGAAGAATTACTGGGTATTAAATACATGGAGAGAGAGAAAGAGATACTAAATAAAATGGACATGAGCTTTGTTATTTGCAAAAGATAGATCAAGTAGAATAAAGACTAAGGGGAAAAAAACCCAACAACCTTTAGATTTGTCTGAAATAATTAATGAAGACCTTAGGAAAAAAACAGACTTAACGAAGGAATGAAAGTCATAGGTGATTAAGAAGTAAAAAACAACCATTCCTAATATTTCCAGGAATTGGATTGAAAACACAATATGAGACAAAGGGCAATAGTTGAAAGCAAAGTCAAAAGTTTCTTTTTAAAACAGTTGAAGCTTATTTGAAGGCAGAAGTGGCAAGAGAGGTTAAAGTAGCTGGAAAGAGTATGTAAATATGGAAGCACTGAGAAAGAAGGGAGGGTATGTGGAACTCATCGGGAGAATTACAGCCTGATATCAAGAATGATAAAATAGTGAAAAATATATCCTGCTTCTAATCCCACTTCTGTCAGATGGAGAGTAGAGTCCATAAACTCGTCATGCCAAAGTGCTCCACTCTGTCTTCTCTGAATCACACAGAAGAGAAGGCAGGAGGCACATAGAAGCCCAGTAGCCGCAAGAGAGTGTGGGGCTCTGATAGAATCTCCAGTAGGTTCCTGTCCGTCCCCACCCCTCACATTTGTATCTTTCTTATAATAGGCTAATTTTGTAAAACAAAAGATTTTTTTCTTTCTTTCTTTTCTTTTCTTTTTTTTTTTTTTTTTGAGATGCAGTCTTGCTTTGCCACCTAGGTTGGAATGCAGTGGCACGATCTCGGCTCACTGCAAACTCCGCCTCCTGGGTTTCCTGGGTTCAAGCCATTCTACTGCCTCAGCCTCCCCAGTAGCTGGGATTACAGGCACCCGCTACCACGCCCAGCTAATTTTTGTATTTTTTTAGTAGAGACAGGGTTTCACCACGTTGGCCAGACTGGTCTCGAACTCCTGACCTTGTGATCCACTCACCTTGGCTTCCCAAAGTGCTAGGATTACAGGCGTGAGCCACTGAGCCCGGCCAAGATTTATTCTTTGGGAAAATCGATTTTTGGATAATGTATTCTAGCATGGTTTTAAATCATAGACATTTAAAAATAGTAAATCTCCCCCTCATCCTTATCACTCCATCTTGAATTCTCACTTCACCATATGTGATCACTATTGTTTTTAGTACTTATATATTTTTAAGAAGGCCTTTACATATATAAGCCAACGAAAACAAAATTTAAGGCAATATTTTTAAAACTGGGGAATCAGTTGCAACCATTCCCTCTCCACAAATAAAAACTCCTAGTAAACTCTGAGTTCCCAAGGGATGGTCTGTTCCCAGTCTTTTTCTAAGGGTTGAGGGGATTTTGCTTAACTCTGGCTGATTTACCCAGAACCCACTGTGTGAATAAATTACTAGAGCATCTTAGGTCTGAGTGCTCAACACCTATGGGAACTTCTCAAGGCCTAAAATTCAAAGTGAGAAGCTAAGTCAAGTAATGGAAACAGATACATTTGTTCTGATACATTCAAGAAATAGAATAAAAGAGATAAAAGTGAAGAATATATCTGGAACAGATGAAATCAAACAGAACAGTGAAAAATTAACTTAGCATGATACCTGGACATATGTGGTATAAGTTCATAGGGACTGGCAAACTATGGCCTGTGAGCCAAATGTGGCCTAGTACCTGCTTTTTAAAATAATGTTTTATTGGAACTCAGCCATGGTGTTTGTCTGTGGCTGCTTTTGTGTTACAGTGGTAGAGTTGAATAATTGTGACAGAGACCATATGGCCTAAAAAGATTAAAGATTTACTCTCTTGCCTTTTACAGAACAAATTTGCTGACCCCTGCTCTTGAGTAAGGAAGAAGAGAGGGAGGTAATTTCTGACCAGCATATACTGTGTGCCAGGATCTGAAGTAGATTCTTTCATTTAATTTATATAATAAGCATGTGGAAGAGCTGTTATTGGTCTCATTTTACAGATGAGGACTCCAGGCTTAAATGCAAATGACTTGCTCAGGGTCATAATGCTGCGAAGTGTGAGAGCTGGTATTCCAGCTGGGATGCCAAGCTAACTTAGTTTTCTCCATGAGATATAATCAAATGCCAGGGAATTTAGACAGTAATCACATATGAAAATAAAATTATTTATGAAGCCCACAAACCACTACTAGATTAGTAAATAAACAGTGTGACTTCTTCCTCATAACCTGAAGAGAAATGAACTGGTTGGTAAGTAGCCACTTGTATAAGGTAGGTAATTATTGATGCTGGGTTAATAGCTGTATAATTCCTAGGGGAGCTGGCAGAAGGCAGCGCAGGGTATGCCATCTCAGTGAAGCATTTCAGGAGATCGGTCCTTTGGGATATAGTGCACGGTCCACTTCTCACATTTTGGGCTTTCTGCTGCCATTAAATTCTCAAAACTTGTCCTGGAGGATAGAACTTTGTCAAGTTGGACTCTGATACAGAATTGATGGATGCATGACGTAGCTGAGCCTGTTTGTCCACAAGAGATGTAAATGTCTTTAAATGCCAAATTAGGGCATCTTGATTATAGTTCAATGACTTAGCTGTTGTATATTGTCCTAGAGACATCTATAACCTAATTTAACAGACTTCTTTGGTGCCAGTTAAGGATGTCCTTGCACATAAGTTATTTTGGACTCATGGCAGCAAATATTTAGCTGAGTTCTTCCTCTTTGTAACTAGACTATAAAATTGCAATCAAGTATGCTCCCAGTTTTGTGGTAGCAGCACAAAGGCGGCTACCATTGCTCTTGCTAGAGATGGAGCTGTAAAGTGGTGGTTAGTACCTGTGTAATATGAAGGTAGAGAAGTTTTTCCCCGTGATTAACTTGCCACTCATTTTTACCTTTCTTTTCCAAGAGATAGAATGGGTCCAGAGGGACCCATCCTAGTGTCCATACTGATGATAGCAGCCATTAAAAAGTATCATGTCCTTCTGAGTTTTCTTTATTGTGGTAAAAATATATATAACAAAATGTGCTATCTTAACCATTTTTTAAGTGTACAGTTTAGTAGTGTTAGGAATATTTACATGGTTGTAAAACAGATCTCCAGACTTTTTCATCTTGCAAACCTGAAACTCTATACCCATGAAATAACAACTCCCCTTTCCCTCTCCCTACTGTCCTCTGGTAACCACCATTCTACTTTCTATCTCCATAATTTTGATTATTCTAAGTACCTCATCTAAGTGGAATCATATAGTATTTGTCCTTTTGTTACTGGCTTGTTTCAGTTAGCATGTCCTCAAGGTTCATCCATGTTGTAGCATGTGACAGGATTTCTTTCCTTTTTAGGGCTAATATTCCATTATATGTCTATTCAACATTTTGTTTATCCATTCATCTGTCGGTGGACAATCTGGGTTGCTTCCACCTCTTGGCTATTGTGAATAATGCCACTATGAACATGAGTGTACAATTACCTCTTCCAGATCCTACTTTCAGTTATTTTGGGTATATACCCAAAAACTGGATTGCTGGATCATTTTTTTTTTTAGGATCATATATATTTTTTGAGGAATCTGCATGCTGTTTTTCAAAGTAGTTGCACCGTTTTACAATCCCACCAACAGAGTACAGACTTCCAGTTTCCCCACATCCTTGCCAATACTTGTTACTTTCTAGGTTTTTAAAAACAAGAATAGTAGCCATCCTAAGGGGTGTGAGGTGATATATCATTGTGATTTTGATTTCCACTTCTCTGAATAATGATGTTCAGCATCCTTCCATATGCTTGTTGGCTATTTGTATATCATCTTTGGAGAAATGTCAAGGCCATTACCCATATTTTAATAGCGTTGAGTTTTGTTGTTCAGTTGTAGGAGTTTGTTATATATTCTTTTTTTGTTTTCTTAATTGAGACAGGGTCTTGCTCTGTTGCCTAGCCTGGAGTGTGGTGGCGTGATCACAACTCACTGCGGCCTTGACCTCCCAGGCTCAATTGATCCACCTGCCTGAGCCTCCTGAGTGCTGGGACTACAGGCATGCGCCACCACACCTGGATAATTTTTGCATTTTTTGTAGAGACAGGGTTTTACTCTGTTTCCCAGGCTGGTCTCAAACTCCTGGGCTCAAGCAGTCCACCTGCCTCAACCTCCCAAAGTGCTGGGATTACAGGCACGAGCCCCCACACCTAGCCCATTCTGACTATTAACACCTTATTATATGTATGATTTGCAAATTATTTTCTCCCATTCTGTAGCCTTTTTACTCTATTGGTGGTGTCCTTTGATGCATCAAATTTTTAAGTATGATGTAGTTTATCTATTTTTGCTTTTGTTGCCTGTGGTTTTGGTGCCATAACAGAGAAACCATGGCCAAGCCCAATATCATGAAGTTTTTCCTCAATGTTTTCTTCTAGGAGTTTTTTCATTTTGGGTCTTATGTTTAGGTCTTTGAGTTCTCTCTCTCTCTCTTTTTTTTTAAAATTTCAATGTAGTTACCACCCACATTGTAAGGGTCTCACTCCGGGCTTTCTTTTAGGATAGGACACAGCTACAAGGCTAAGGCCAAGTCATCTTCTGGAATTCGTCTTGAAAAAAAAGTACTTTGAGAGTCTTTTTTGTTGTTGTTGTTGGTTTGTTTTTGTTTTTTGAGGCAGGGTCTCACTCTGTCATCTAGGCTAGAGTGTGGTGGCGTGATGATAGTTCACGTCAAGTCTCGACCTCCTGGAGCTCCGTTGATCTACCCACCTCAGCCTACCCAGTAGCTGGAATTACAGGTGCACACCATCATGCCAGGATAATTTTCATATTAATTTTTGTAATTTTTGTAGAGACAGCATTTTACCATGTTGCCCGGGCTGGTGTCGAACTCCTTGGCTCAAGCCATCCTCCATCTTGGCCTCCTAAAGTGCTGAGATTATGGACAGGAGCCACCACTTGGCCCGTTTTAACCTACTCTTTTAAAAAAAAAAGTACTGTCTAGCCATTATTTACTTGATTTGAGATACAAATAAGTCCCATTTGAAACACAGCTGTATCCTTTTTTATTCACCCACAGAGTAACTTGCAATCACAATTCTGCTATAAATTCAATTATCACTTGCCTTTGATATTTCTTTTATACCCACCACGCACCAGTTTTCCTAGTGTTGATGGAGTAGTAGTGTGCTCTATACTACTTGGATGTTGATAATGATCTCTTATGAGTATCCTTATCAGGAAGCATCTTGAGGTTATAGAATTCCACTTTTCTTCACTGGCATTCCATTTTGCCTGTGCCTTTCCCTTATGCTAACTTTTTCATTCACAGTTGCTAGTCCTCCTCTTGTCTCTGTATTCTCTCTCTTCCTTATATCTTGTCTCTGATTGCTTTTCTTTACTTATCTTCTGGGTCTAGTTTTCACTCTCTGTCACCCTTTTTTTTTTAATTGAGAGTATCTTCTACTTTCTTCCTCTAGTATTGTCCTAGAGATTTTCAGACTCCAAATATGATGGCACTATGAGTTGTCTCTTCATTATCATTCCAACTTGAGCCCTTGATCTTTTCAGTGTATTTCTTAGTCTTTAAAACATGTATCCAAAAAGTCAAGGAATTGTTTAGATGCAAGAATAAAGAGAATTAGGATTTAGTTAAATATCAAGGAAAAAGTCAGATTCTTAAAGAATTGGATAGGTTAGTTTTGTAATTAAAATGAGAAGATTCAAGAATCCTAAAGGATCACAGATTGAACATGAGTTCAATTCTGCATTCCAGCTCACAAGAAGGGGAAATGGAGGGCAGCCACCTTTCTTCTTATGGGTATGACTTGGAAGTTGCACATGCCACTTTCACTCACATCCCACTGGCCCACTTTGTCACATAGCATTACCTGACCTCAAAGGCGTTTTGGAAATTAGCCTCTAAGCTATGAATATTGGCAGGAAGATGTCTCTTAAACTAACTACTAGTTAGAAATAAATTTGTTAGAGGAAGGGGAATGTGAAGTTAGAAAGAATAGGGCCAAAATATGAGGGACTTTGAATTCCAAGTGTTTGCATAGCATAGACACAAAATCAATACTAATGAATGCATGAGCAAATGAGTATTTAAGAGAATGAGTAAGTGAACGTATCATTGAGTTTGAACTTTATTCTCTAGATCAGGGCTACAAACTAAAATTAAGAGGCCAGGAAGATAGTATAAATGAATCCTACAGCCAGCTGTAAATGGGAGTGATGGGACTGAATCAACTGGAAGATACGTGACATGTCTGAAGGGCAGCACTACTCAGCTCCAGCTGATCAGTTGCATGGGAATGTGGGCCATATGTGACAAGATCTTGGAATTTTTAAAAAGAAATAGGAAATCTGGGTTTTATGTGACATCTCCCAATTTTTAGATGTTGGGTCTGAACAATTTTTAAATAGGTCAAATAAAAACACATCTTTGGGATAATTTGGCCTTTAAGTCACTAATTCGCAATCTTTGCCAAGATGGGAAACTACTTAAAATGTTTGGCCCGGAGAGTTGGTAGTTTAAGAAGGTTAATCTGACTGTGGTATGCTGGGCACACCTCTAGCAGTAGTTTTCAACTGTGACTGCAAATGACAATCACTGGGAAGGTTTAAAAAAATAAAAAAACCTCTGTATCCACCCCAGACCAATTAAATCAGAATCCCTGAGGTTGGATATTTTTTAAGTTCTTCAGGCAATTGTAATGTACAGTTGTGGTTGGGAGGTAGTCCTCTAAGCCTAATCTTTTTTTTTTTTTTGTAGACAGAGTCTTGCTCTGTTGCCAGGCTGGAGTGCAGTGGTACGATCTCCTCTAAGCCTAATCTTGAGTTATTGAAATAGCCTAGACATGTGGTAAAAGGGTCTGAACTGTGGTTGTGGAAGCTGACTGAAGAAATAGATAGGTGGGAGATATTATAAAGGGCAGATTGATAAAATTTGGTGGCTGTTTTAAATAAGAGAGTAGAAGAGGAAAGGAGTCAAAAGAGTTGAAATTTAAGGCTGAAATTTGGGGGCTGGGAGATACAAGGAATTTAACAAATGTCTCCAAGGGATACATAAAATTAAGACACACAGTGGATGAATGGGGCCCAAATCCAGTTTGAGAATTCTAAGTCAACATAACATTTTAAAAGGTAAGGCTGCACAGTGCTTTTTAAGGATAATAAAAATCTTTTGTGTGTATTTTATTTGTTGCAATGCCAGGATGAAAACTATAAATTAACATTGCTAATGGATTTGTTGTGACAACATGTCAGGATCTTTGTGCAAGGTTGGTCCAGAAGAACCGCAGGGATCCAAAGCAAATTCCTTGCTGGTTAACGTTAGGAATGTTTCAGTCCTGCCTCAGTTTCGTTTCTGTAGAGCCTTCAATGGGCTTTGGGTTGTTATCAGTGATGATTCAGCACCACCGTGAGGCTGTATCCAGTTACTGCATATGGCTGTTGGCCTCTGAAATATATAGGGAAGACGATCGCCCTTTTGTTTGTAGCTTTAAACATCAAGGTGAAAATAGTTCTTTGTAATCTTCTTGGTATGGAAAGGCTATGATGCAATACTATCTTGTATTAAGATGATAACAGTGCCTAACTGCATTTGATGGCAAATATTACTGTCATGATGAAACTCAAAAGATGGATAAACTCAACCTTGCATTTTTATCTTTTTTTTTTTTTTTAGCATTGCATTTTTTAAATTCAACTAAAATGATTCTTGGAACATTAATGAATTATTCTTTATCTTTAATCCTGAAGTCATAACTTGTGTTGCTGGTAGGATGTTTAAGAAAAATAATAATTTAAATACAAAACAAAACTTTGTTATTTTTTGTCCCCTTGCAAACTGTCGGGCAGGATGCTAAGGGGTTTATTCACTTAGTACATCACTTCATTTAATTCTCAAGAAAAAAATTCCTCCTTGATGCAGACACTGTTATATTCTCATTATATAAATGAGGAGAGACAGAAGTTAGTAGTTTGCTCAAGGATATAGAACTTAAATTTTGGGCTCAGTTCACAATCCTTCATTTTAATTTTGAAAATTTGAATAAGTCACTTAAAGTTTACTGTGTAAGTCTTCTAGTTTTTAAAATGAGATATTAATCATGTTTGTCATGCCTTTGCTCAGATTATTGTATGAAACTACAAAGAGCAAAGGGGTAATTGTAAATCTAAAGGCTACATGAATATTAGTTTAACTATTATTATTGTGACTTTTCCTATGAATCCAGGGAATTAGCACCATATATATTAGAAATTACTAGGGTAAGAACCTTAATTCTGCCCCTAAGTAGCATTGTGACCTTGGAAATGTAACCTCATAAGCCTCAGTTACAAAAAATAAATATTAATAAAGGAATAGATTGAACGACCTGTAAATACTTCTCTGTTCTGAAATTTTATGAGAGACTAACTGTGAGGAATAACTAAGAGAAACACTCATTTCTTTGTACAATATTCCTTGGCATATATCACTTCAACATGGCTGGCTTTGTGTTCCTTGGAGCTTTGGGTGAACTCAGGTTCCCCTTAGAAGATCCTAATGGTAAGTGAATGTGAAGCTGTGACATTAATGAGCCTGGAGGAATGAACCATTTGTGCTGCCTTCCTAGCACTGTAATATGACAAGAGCCAGACATCCTTGAGGAATTTGGGGTCTGGCTAGAGTTTATAAGATGCCAAGAGACCAGGGCCAGTGGTGACAGTAAACAAGTGAGTTACCCAGTAAGAATTAGATATGGATTAGCCTGAATTTATGGCAGATAAGGTCAGCTAAGTGAAGCAGATTAAAAACATTTGTCTTGGCAGACTTGTCATTGTGATGCCTTAAAAGTACCCATCAGCACTGAGGCTTGTGCTCTGTTCAGACAATATGGGAGGAAATCATTTCAAGAGTGTGGGTTCTATTTCAAGGTCATTCATGATGTCAGGCCATGTCTGAGGTTATGGAATTTTCTATCTAAGAATGATTGGCTTGAATTTTGCATGGTGATTAAGCAACTTTATCCAGGAAAGGTGCTGCCTGTAATATCTGCTTCATACGCTTCCATTCTCAGGTTGATGAGGCTCAGTGCATTGCTTTTTAGGAAGCCCAGTGACTTTACTATTTACCTTCATGTTTTGTCTAGGAATAAAGGAAGTTGTATTTTCTTTTTTTAATGCTTTAAGAAAATCAAACTGGAAAGGTGTCATTTATAGGTGATACTCATATTTTTGGATTTGTCTGGAGACTAGTACTACTTGCTTGAGAAAGATGTGTGTGTGTGGGGTGGGGGGGGGAGTCATAATTGGCTGTCTAATACTCTCTCTTTCCCTCCTACCCAAACTCCAAAATAAAGCTGACAAGTTGAATTAACAGAAATGCTTTTGCATTTGATTTATTTTCTAAAGCATAGAGAAGACTATTGGTGCTCTGTTAAAGTAAACTTTCAGGCTGGACACAGTGGCTCATGCCTGTAATCTCAGCACCTTGGAAAGCTAAGGCAGGTGGATCACTTGAGGTCAAGAGTTCAAGACCAGCCTGGCCAAAATGGTGAAACCCTGTCTCTACTAAACATATAAAAATTAGCTGAGTGTGGTGCCAGGTGCCTGTAGTCCAAGCTACTCAGGAGGCAGAGGCAGGAGAATTGCTTGAACCTGGGAGGTGGAGTTTGCAGTGAGCCGAGATTGCACCACTGCACTCCAACCCGGGTGACAGAGCGAGACTCCATATAGATAGATAGATAGATAGATAGATAGATAGATAGATAGATAGATAGATAGATAAAGCTTCAGGCTGAATTCTGTAGTGCAGTAATCACATTCACCTCACAAACTTTCATTAAAGCTATTTTCTTTATCCTATCCTTATTACATCTAAAGTTTTATATTGTTTGGCGCATGCCATTGTATTTAAAAGACTATTGACCAGAGTCTTCTTAATAGAATGCAGGGTCCATGAAAAATCACATTTGTGCCCATTTCACTATCTAGACACACTTTTATACAAGGGAAACATGGCTGGGAAGAACTTCAAAAATAACCTTGCTCATGGTACCAAAAGGATGAATATTCAGAAAAGTAGTAGATGGAACTCCATAGTAAAGGAAAAGAAATACTCATAGTAAGAGATTTCTGGAGGAATGCATATTAATTGATGAGGGGGTTCTTTGGTGCTGGATGGTTGTGAAGCACGGTGACTATGAATGTGGGCTCTGGAGCCATATTGTGTAAACCATGTCTCAGCTTATCACCTGTGTTACAATACCTATGCTATTGTAAGCAGGTGGCTTGACCTCTCTGTGCTCTAGTTTCCTCCTGCTAAGGAGAATTAAAAATCATATCTGCCACAGAGAGTCATGATTAAATGTCTTAAAATATGTAAAGAGCTCAGAATAGTACCTGGCATGTAGTAAGCACTCAATAAATGTTAGCTCTGGTGGTGGTTATTGTTCTTATTGTTAGTACTGTGGGAGGGGAAGGGTCAGGTCTTAGCAGCTCCTTGTAAAGAGATGACTGGTCTCTTGACATCAAATGCCACCACCTTGTTTTCTCCTTCCACCTTCAGCTACCTTGGTTATTATGAAGCTTCAGCCTCCTACACAACTCTCACTTACAATGGTTAAGGGTACCCTTCCTCCTTCGTGAGACCTGTGATGGTCACCCCAGATTCCTGCACCCTCTTCTCTGTAAGACTTTGCCTTATCTTCCTGCCTTGTCAGATGATTCTTGAATTGTATTAGAGATAATTCTCCTCTAAGTGGCCCAATAATTTTAGTTAATGTACTTCTTTGACAACTTAGGAAGTTTATATAGGGAAATTTATGCTACGAATGTGTGTTCAGACAAATACAAACAACATTCTAATTTATAATATTGTCACACAGCAACCTTATGAATAATATATACTTATTTATTCATAATTGGTATTTATACATACAATCGTTCATCAGTATCTGTGGGGGATTTGTTCCAAGACCCCCTGTGGATACCAAAATCAATGATGCTCAAATCCCTTACGTAAAATGTATAGTATTTGCATATAACCTACACACCTTGTGTATGCTTTAAATCATCTCTAGATTACTTGTAATATGTAATATAATGTAAATGCTATGTAGATAGTTGTTATACTGTATTGTTTAGCGAATAAGGACAAGAAGAAAAAGTCTATACATGTTTAGTACTGATGTCACCATCCATTTTAAAGAAAATATTTTCAATCCAAGCTTGGTTGAATTTATGAATGTAGAACCCACAGATATGGAGAGCCAACTGTATTTATAATATATATTTATAATTATATGCTTATAAATAATAATTCTTACAGAACTCTTTAACTAGAGGTAGATTCATTACAGTGTATTAAGGCATGAAAAAGGAAGGGCCTGTAATAGGTTTTGAACTGTCCCTCAAACCCTTGACTGCTAAATATACAAAGATTAAGGAAGTGCATTGGAAAGGCAGCAATAGATTGGGATGATTTGTTGGGAGAGGAGCATTTGAGCTCGATCTTGAAGGATAGATATAGTGAATGGAGTAGAAGGCATTGGGAGAGTATGTGGAAGACTCCAAAGATCAGTTCCCTGTCTAACTGGAAGAGAGGCAAGTTGTCTCAATGTCTCAGGCTTTGAAGGAAGCTCTATATGCAAGAGCCTCAGATGTTAACAGTCAGAAGGCATGAAGAATCATTCAGCTCAATGCCCTCATTTGTACAAGTAGAATCTGTTTCTCCCACCCCACAGTGCTTGCTGTTAGAACATCCTGTCTCCTGGCTATTACCAGATCTTTCAAGCTTGTCACAAAGTGGCATCAAATACTTTTTTTCCCAAGATCAACACTAAATGTTTCCAGTGCTCTGCAGCTGTTGGCTCTTTATCTTTCTATCCTTGAGAGACTTTGCGGAGATCTCTTTTCTCTGAATTCTGTTTATGTTTAAAGAGTTTCACAGTTGATTTTGAGGCACAACCAGTGTCAGGATCATTGAGACAGACAGCAGAATGAAGGACAGAGTGAAGAAAGTTGAGTGCATTGCACTCTTGGGCCTCATAATGTAGATGACACAAGTGGATCTTCCCTTTACATACTGTTCCTAGGCTATCTCATCTATGCCCATGGTCTTTAGTACACCGTGTATGTTGCTTTCTCTGACTAGATCTTGCTGTAGAGTTCCAGGCTTATACAACTAGCTGTCTTATTAGGTGCTTCAACTGATTACGTTGAGAAAGCAAATTCATGATACATAATATCGTATTCATGATCTTCCTGCAAACTATTTTTCCTTCTGAATTTTATATTTCCTCTTTCAGGAAATGGGACCTCCAACCAAAATAGAAAGTTGGCAGTCATCGCAGATTCTAACATCTTTCTCATCATCCATCAGATCCAGTTAGTCCTGTCCATTCTACCTTTGAGTACTCTATAACCTAGCAGAACCTAGTTCTGCCCATGTCCACTGAGCTCCTTTAGTTTAGCCTCATCAGCTTCTTCAGAGTGCTATAGCAGCCTTTTAACTGGCTTCTCTGCTCTCAGTCTTTCAACTGGCAATCATTTTCCACACTGCAGCCAGAGTGAGTCTTCTAAGAAGCCGATCAGATTCTCTCACTCTCTGCATCAAAACTTTAATGACCATTCCATTGTCTTTAGGATAAAATACAAACTACAGAGCATGTTGTATGTGGCCTAGCTCCTGGCCAGACTCTGCAACCTCATTTCTAAGTGTTTCGTATTTGTCTCTTGAGTATTCGTTAGCCAGGCTCAGCTACTTAGAGTTCTCAGAATAAGCTGTTCTCTTGGGCTTCATTTTAGGAATGTCATTCTCTGCTCCTCTTAGTCCCCTCTATTCTTTTTCTGAATCACTTACACTTATCTGTCAGGGCTCAATTTCCTGTGATTTCCTCCAGGAAGTCCTCCTTGATGCCCAAAGAGTGAGTTAAATGTCTTTTCAATGGCTCCTGAGCACTTGGTATGATCTACAGCAAAAGGTTCTCTCATTATGGTCTTGGCACCTCGAGGGGCTTTCAAGACCCTTTCAGGGGGTCCACAAGGTCAACGCTATTATCATATCAATATTGAATGTTATTTGCTTTTTTCACTCTCATTCTGTGTATAGCAGAGCTTTCCAGAAGCTCCATAACACGTGATATTGTGATAGATTAAATGCAGAAGTAGAAATAGAAATCCAGCCATATTCTATTAAGCCAGGCATTCATAAGATTTGCGTAAAAATAATGCCATTCTTTTCACTGTTTTTGAAAACGTTCTTTTTAATAATATATTTATGTTAATATATATTATTTTTAGTTAATGTATTAAAAATATGTATTAATATTTTTAAATTGCTGAAACGAATATTGATAAAGCCCAGAGAATCAAAAGCTTTCTGGGGATCTCAATAATTCTTAATAGGAGACTCGAGATTAAAAGTTCGAGAACCGTGAGTCTGCATTATCATACATCTCATACTTTACAGTGCTCTGAACTCTTTAATAGAAGAATCTGGGTTATGTATATGTGAGTCCCAAGGGCCTAATACAATTTCTGGTACTAGTAAACTCTCATAAATATTTTTTGAATAAACAACTTAATACACACATGTATGTGTACTCATACACATGGAGTTTGAACAAAAAAAGGCAATTTAATCCTTACTTCAGCTGGCCTAATGCTATCCAATAGTGTACGCAATTTGCTAAGCCAATAGTACTTTGAAGTTTTACATTATTCTTAAAAACTCTAGTTCTGTCCCTTTTTTTGATCTCTAGAAATCTTTTCTAAAAGATGTCTATGAAAACTTTAAAAATGAACAATTAGGTCTCTGTACTTGATTACACAACACATAAGTTCTTCTGGCTCAGCTGCATACTGGTGAGTGAATGTTATCTGTCAAGTACTTAACCTTTTTTTTTCCCTTATTGACAGAGTCTTGCTCTGTCACCCAGGCTAGAGAGCAGTAGTGAATCAGAGTTCCTGCAGCCTGAAGCTCCTGGGCTCAAGCAATTCTTCCACCTCAGCTTCCGGAGTAGCTGGACTACAGGTGCACACCACCCTGCCCAGCAAATGTTTTATTTTTTGTAGAGATGGGGTCTCACTATATTGCCCAGGCTGGTCTCAAGCTCCTGGACTCAAATGATCCTCCTGCTTTGGCCTTCCAAAGTGCTGGGATGATAGGCACAAGCCACCATGCCCAGCCTACTTACCTTTTCTGAGCATCAGATTCCTCATCTGTAAAATAGAGGGAGCTTTCAACTATATAAATTCTAAGAGCCTTTTGAAAATTGGGTCTGTGCTTCTAATCTCTATGGGAACTCTTCTTTCTCCTTCACCCACTTCCAAGCAGATGTGTTTAGATAATACTGGTTTTCTGTCTTCTTGGTACTCAGCTACAATAGTTGAGTTGTTAGCATTTACTGACTTGCCACCCTGAAGCTCTCTGGTAGAAAGTTGGCCATAGCATTTTCTTGCTCATTCAGTATGATGAACTCTTCACATAGAATTCCAATTTTTTTCTAAAAATAATAACTTTGTTATTACTGAATAATGATTTTGTTATCTATTCCCTGGAGGAAATTTAGAATACTTAAACAGCAACTCAACAATCACAAGTAATCTTTTGAATAATCTTAGTATTCTGCAAATACTCCCATCAAGCCACACTCACTTTTGTTCCAGATATTTGATGTGCAAGGAGTTCTCACTAATCAGGAAAGTATTTAGAGCTAATCCAAGCAAGGAATAAAACAATATTTTCAGGTCTGTACTTTAGTGTCAAGGAGTCAGCCCTTTTCTCTAAAACTTTATAGACATGTCCAGAAATGTTTATTTAAAGTGATTGATTAGCCCTAACAAGGCTGGAGGAGGCTTTGAACAATAGAAAAAAGAAAGGAACAATGAGCAAGTGGAAAAAAGAGGAGAAGTGGGGGAAGAGAGGAGAGGAGTGGAGAACAAAGGAGGGGAGGGGCTGGAGAAGAGGGAAGAGAAAAAAAGAGGCAAAAGAGAAACAATAGTCAAGGAAGAAAGAAAAGAAAGGCTGACAAGAGAGAGCACAGAGTATAGGAAAAATGATCTGAAATAGGGCTCTGATAGGAATGATTGAACTATGTGGCAAGAGCTGGGGTTCTCAGAGAAGCTTGGAAAATAGGAGTGAACAACAGAGAATGTGACTGTCCTTTGTTTTCTCTCTATGGACTTTGTGGGAACAAATCTGGTTAGAGAGAGAATACAGGACAGTAGTCCAGAGCTTAGACCCTGGAACAAAACTATTTAATAACCACTTAATAGCAATATGACCTTAAATAAATTACATAACTTCTCTATGCCTTAGCCTCTTCATCTGTACAATGGGGAAATTTGACTATTCAGTAACTTCACAAGTTATTAGAAGAATAGCTGGTAGATAGTACCTAAATGTTAAGTATTGTTAATTATAATACTAGATATGAAAAGCCTACAATTAAACCATTAAACTGTCATAATCCTAAATTCTAAGTTATGGGTATCTCAGGTACTCATTTGAGACTTAAAGGCAGATAAAGATGATCTGATCTGCTTATCCAGTGCCTCTGGAGGATTGGGGGTGCTTGAAGCAAGGTCTCACCTAGAGGAAGTCTGCCAAGCTTTGGGGCAGTCATACTACCTGAATGAGAGGTCCCCAGTTTCATACCTGACAATGTTGGGAGCTTGTAAGTGTTTGATCTTGTCTGTGCTTCAGTTTCCTCCCTATAAAATGGAGAGTGCAGTAATATTGTATCATAGGGTTGTTGTAAGGATTATGTAAGTGCCTGGTGTGTAGTAAGTGCTCAATTAATATTAACCTATTGTTTGTTCCAGTTTATTCCCAATTTTTTATTCATATCTATTTTTATTAGACTTTGATAATATGCATTCCAATCTTGTTTTGCCCTTAGAATGATTGATAATTTCTTTTTATGAACCCATAGGGAGCAACTGAAGTCAAAATCTCTAGATTTGTTAGATGAAACCCTTTCCCATCATAAGAGTTAGGAATCTGTCTGGGTTCTTCTTTTCCCAGTTGAAGCCACTATAAATAAATAGTATTTGAAGAAACTGTGGATTCAGCATTATATTCCTTCTACATGTTGCTGAGTTCAGAATAGAACTTCCCACCTGGGTAGCTTTCGAAAACACCATTCCATGCCATTTTGCTCTTTCCCACTGACAGTTTTTACCTTAATTCTGGAACAATTTTATCAGGAATATTTTTATATTCTAAAGCCTTCTCATTTGACCTTTAGAAAAGAAGCTAAATATTTCATTAGGCATTTCAGTATTTGAGTTTTTTTGGTGGCATCAGAGCGAACACTGACTGAAGCCATTTTATTTTCTCTTCAATCTTTGTTCTAAAAGCATACACGGTCTCTCCTCTTCTGTCAATTACTCATACTGTGTTGGATTTTCTAGGTAGGAGTGTGGGTATATAAGTGAGGTAGTAGAGTCTAAAGCACAACTTTTAACTCTCTAGCACTTTGTCTTGAGCCCCTGGGCCTAGGTGGCACATTAAGTATATAGTTAGTTGATTGGGAAAGGTAAATTACATTTTAGTGCTATTATGCAAAAATCTAAATCTAGTCATTTTATGTAGAAACTATGTGTATAAAGAATTATGTACAAAAACAGAAGATTAAATATATATGTTGGTAAATATGTATGTAAAAATCTCAATGCATAATTTTGCTTCTAAATAAAGTTCTAATTTTACTTACCTTATTTAGAGCCGAAACAAACCTTTACTGTGGATAAGAGGATCATGATGTCCTTTAGCTGTTACTTTTTGGTAGCCCCGTTGCTGATGTAAAGATAGGCTCCAAAGAATGTGGCCTGTTTTGAAAAATTAAGTCAGATTTTCCTGAAACTTGTGACTATTAGGAGAGAAACGTGATCCCCTCCAGATCCACTGGTCAGGTAGCAGAGTGGTGAAATTCTTGCTAACCTGCAGGTTCAGATGCTGCCCCTCATGCTGTCTCATTTACCATGTGAGGTGAAAGCCATGACTTCCTCTTCTAAATGCCCAGTGCAGTTGCTGCCACCCCCTATATTGTGACTGTGTGGGGAATTTTTTTTTTTTTTTTTTGAGACAGAATCTCACTCTGTCGCCAAACTGGAGTGCAATGGAGCGATCTTGGCTCAGTGCAAGCTCCGCCTCCCAGATTCAAGTGACTCTGTTGCCTCTGCCTCCCGAGTAGCTGGGATTATAGGCACACGCCACCACACCCAGCTAATTTTTGTATTTTTTTTTAGTAGAGACGGGGTTTCACCATGTTGGCCAGGATGGTCTCTATTTCCTGACCTCATGATCTACCCACCTCGGCCTCCCACAGCGCTGGGATTACAGGCATGAGCCACTGCACCCGGCCTGTGTAGGGACTTTTAAAATCCATCTCATGGATCATCCATTTCACTGTACTACACGTAGTACAGTGCTGTAGACTTAGTAAATAATAAAAAATTGTCGAGTCAATGAGATAAAAGATCAAATTGGAACTTTTATTAATTAGGAATGATTTTTTAAAGAATCATTTATCAAGCTATCAAGCCCTTGTTTTACATCAGGCTTTAAACTATATTTTTCCTATAGTCCTCATGTAACCCCATGATGACTGTTAATGTCCCTGTCTTACAGATGAAGAAACTAAGGTTCAGAGACATTAAGTCGCTCATTCAGTTTATACCTAAACTAAATGAATCAAATTCAGTTTTGTCTGGCTGTAGCAACTGTTCTCTTAACATTATCTACACTGGCTCATGGTAAGCACTTTTTCCCTTCTTTTAGTATACCCTCCCGTGTCCCCCCAGATTAATCCTCATTTAGTTCTTCTCTTCTAATTCCTGCAAGGGACATAGTTAAGCTGTTAAATCAACTGACTGTTCATGATTTCAGGTACTGAGTTTGCCACCTTCTGGCTGTAGGGTATCGGGCAGACTTCCTTACCTCTTGGGCCTCACTCTTCTCATCTGTAAAATGGGGAGACTATTGTACCCACCTCATAGGGCCATTATGAGACTTAAATGATCTGTTTGTACAAAATACTTAAAACAGGTTCTGGCACATGGTGAGTACCATCTGAGGGTTGTTTCAGCTAGAATTGTCCAGATGACAGCATAATAGTTTAAAAGATTCAAGAGCAGATGCTGACTTTTTTTTTTTTTTCTTGAAATATAGTGAAATAGGCCAGGTGCAATGGCTCATGCCTGTAATACCTTTGCTTTGGGAGACCAAACTGGAAGGAACAGTTGAGGCCAGGAATTTGAGACCAGCCTGTGCAACATAGTGAGACCCCGTCTCTACAAGAATGAATGAATGAATGAATGAATAAATAAATAATCTGGGTGTGATGGCACACACCTGTAGTCCCAGCTACTCAGGTGACTGAGGTAGGAGAATTCCCTGAGCTCAGGAGTTGGAGGTTGCAGTGATCTATGATCATGTCACTGCACTCTAGCCTTATCTCTAGAGAGACCTTGTCTCTTAAAAAAAAAAAAAAAAAAAAAAAGGAATAAATAAATAAATACATAAAATGTAATGAAAATAGTTCACTTTTTTGATACTCTTCAGCATGTTTCTGTGTGGAGGCAGCTAACTTGATCTAGACTGGGTCAGACATCACACCTAATTTCTCTGTCCATGAATAGATGTGAATTACTCTGAGGATGAATACACACACATTCACATACACTTCCAAACAGCAAATACCAAAAGGAATTAGCAGTTCAGAAAGGTGGCTCAACTGCCTTCTGAGAACTAAGGGCCATCTCCTCTGTGATTAAACTGAGTCAAGCCCATCTGTAACTGAGCACTGGTAGAATGGGCTCATTCAAACATGTAACTCCCTTAAATTTTTCATTTAAATTTTCTGTGCATTAGAAATGAACTTTACAGTAATCTTTGCTTTCTAAAAATGAGTGTGTTTCTTGTTAAGTATTTAGTTTCATCACAAATTCTGTTTTAGGATAAAACAACAGAAAATAGTGAATGAGAAGGGTAAGAGACTTAGGACTTAGGGAATTTTATCTCAGGGCCAAGACTTTAAAACTGGGAATAAATGCTACTTCTCCATTACCTGGATCTAATAACTTGTCCACAGGAACGCTGTTTCTAGAGGGTGGTGTGGTAGTGTGGGAGGAATAGACTTTAGAATGAGATCCATGTTCAAATCCCAAGTCACTTACCTTCTCTGACCCTCAGTTTCCTCATCTGTAAAATGACCATAATCAACACCATCTTAAAGAGTTGTGGTGATAACACAGCATTTACTTCCTGCTGTATACTTCCCCTTTCGTCTTGCAGAGATACAATTTTCCACTTTATTTTAATGTATAATTAATCCCATTAAAAAAATCACCCCTAGGCTTTCAATTCCACAAGGCAGGGGCCATATCTTGTTTTCCACTGTGTGGTTGTTCCCTGGCCTCACATATGGCACAAGGAAGGCCCTCCTTTTTATTCTAGCTCCATGTGACAGCCTTGCCAGAGGGCAAAGGTAACCACCGAGACAGTTTATATTTAACCAAATAAGGCTTGTTGTAGAGGAGAAAGAGTTAGGAAAAGAAATAATGAGTATTCTTAACTTGTTGAGAGAGTGTAGCACTTCGCAAGATTTGACTGTTAGTGTTCACTGTGAAAATAATCTTCAAGTGTATTTTAGCCAGCCAAAGGCTCTAGCAAATTATTTTTCACAAACCAGTGAGTATACATTTGCATGTACTTTCACTGTGCGTCTTAGTCTTTAAAGAGATTGATGTTTTAGAAAGTTTAAAAGTCAGTTTTCACCCTCACGAAGGAACTTTCACAATACAAATGATTTGGGAGTAGCAGGTATGCTGATAACCAATGGTAGGAGGGCCAACCACTGTTCCATTTTCTCCCAGGTTTGATGACCAGAATTTCTTCTGGGGGTTGAATCCTGGCTTGGTGCCAAACAAGGGTCTACAGACTCTCAAATCCTGTATAAAATAGGAATATGACAAAGATTCACTCAGAAGGAAACAATCCGTGAGAGTGGGCAGGAGTACAGGATCTTGTGGACTAGGTCACCCTCCATGTGCTCCTGGACAGCTTGTCAGGGAGGCAAATAAAAGTAATGGAAGAAGAAGCAGAAAGGGACGATAAGGACACTGGTAGAAAATAACAGGACACTGAACAGATATAGCAGCAGGAGTTTGAACAATGAAGGCTAAAATGTAGCCTTTCAAAGGTTTGTAATTCAGCCTGTGGCAGAGAGTAGAATATGCATAAAATGTACTTTTCATGTAGTGCAGTGGTGGCATTGGATTATGTCATGAAGAAAATCTGATTTTTATAGTCCTCTGACTTTCTAGAGAAGTAAATTTAAATTCGGAATATTAGAAACACACACAGGTAGGCCAATACTAAGAATGAGAGCAAACTTGGATACAGACAGAATTCTGATACAGATATAATAATTTCACAGTATCCAGGAGAGTGTCCCAACTCTTTGTTTATTGTAAAATTCTTTTTGACTATTAAAATTACTTGAATTCAGGGCTTAGACGTGCTTTATGTTCTGCTGAAATTTTTGCCACAATGATATTTATCTTTGTATTATCAACAATGTCTAGCAGTGTGCTTTTTTGCACATAGAAGGCACTTAATAAACATTTGTTAAATGAATGAATAAATGATCAATATTTGTTGCATTAGGATTTGATCTGTTTCAAAATAATTTAAAAATTTTGTTTCCATTTTCCTATGTCATCCTTATTTTCTTTCATTCACACCACAAAGATGCCAGCAGAACTTCTGAAAATGGGCATAAAATATTTGTTGTGTGTGTCCAAAAGTGAACACACCTGCACATCCACATGGTCTGTGTATAGAGTGGCCTTTCTTGGTCTTTCTAAGCACATCTCATGACGGGGGAGAGAACCTAGAACACTGTCCACTATACACAGAAACCTGGTGATAGTACACAGAGGGGGCTGAGTGAGGTGGAAAAATAACATGTGGTAAACGTATCATGAATTGAATGGACTCCAGTTTTGCTTGCTTTCATGTTTTCTGTTTATATTCTTGAGGCTACACATAGAAGCAGGAAGGGAGGTGGAAAGCTAGATCTCCCTAAAGGGAAGGGGTGCTTAGCTTTTATTATAAGTTAGGAACACTGGGTTTTCTCAAGTTTCTATTGTGAGTGATGAAACTTTTTAGTGTTGGCAAGAAAAGAGTTAGGAAATGTACAACAAATAAAAAGTTGTGAGGATGGGATATAATTCAGAAGAAACCCAGAGAGAATCCTTGAGAGGACTCCTGTTTCCCCTATATCAGACAGTCTTGTTTTGCTATCTGGCTGGGATACACAGAGGTGCCATCCAGAAATATTCACCCAGGACCAATGGGTTTTGTCTAATCTGCATCTCACAGATTTCAGCTAACTATGTAATCATGGTTCTGTTAGGAAACCTGACACATTGTTTAGTACTCTTTGGCTAAGACTAACCTTTGATGATGAAGCAGCCATGCACTCACATACACACACAGGTTATTTTTGTTTGTTTTTGAAAGGGAGAAGATCATGAATGGTTTATAACTAATTACCTTTCAAATAATGTCTTTAACTATTTGTCTTCTTGGATTTAACCCCTTGTTCCCTAAATAATATACTTTCTGACTTAATTTTCTCCCCAAACCAATTTATATATACAGATATAACAACACAATTCTAAATACAACAGTAAAAACTATTTAATGCTGTAAGTACTATAAAGTACTATTTTCATCTCCCATTTATAAACCATCTAAATTCTACTTTTCTGACTAGCATCCACAGATGACAGACCAATGCTTCTGTAAGTCCATCTGGTCAGCAAAGGGTCTCTTAAGTTTTCACCAAAATTTTAATTATGAGAGTATCGAGAATTAGGACTGCAGTTCTAACAGACTCTGCCCTTACTTCTGCTCACAGGTTTACTGTACACATCTGAAGGGATCTATGGTAAACATCAAGTCAGATATGAACCTGTGAAATATTCTGAGCCCTAGGTAGGAGTTTGGGGAATAACATTTTGAACAGATGGGACACTACTGAGAAGATTGAGCTTGAATAAGTGTAACTTCTACATTAAAAGAGTGTAACTTCTACATTAAAAGAGTCAAGTAGGCCGGGCGCGGTGGCTCAAGCCTGTAATCCCAGCACTTTGGGAGGCCGAGACGGGCGGATCACGAGGTCAGGAGATCGAGACCATCCTGGCTAACCCGGTGAAACCCCGTCTCTACTAAAAAATACAAAAAAACTAGCCGGGCAAGGTGGCGGGCGCCCATAGTCTCAGCTACTCAGGAGGCTGAGGCAGGAGAATGGCGTAAACCTGGGAGGCGGAGCTTGCAGTGAGCTGAGATCCGGCCACTGCACTCCAGCCTGGGTAACAGCAGCCAATTGCAATTGTATAGGTTTCAGTTTGCAATTATGATGTCTCTAAGATGATATTTCTCATTAGTTTTATCAAGTCTAACTGATTGGGATAGATTTTCGAAGGAATATAAATGAGAAATCTTGCATTTGTGAAATCTGGTTGTGATATGTGTCCCTGGGTGTGACTGTCCTTGGATACTTGGTACAATAGAGAGATTTTCAATAGGAAAAGGTTTTGGAAGCATATATGAATATGGGAAACCATATGATATGTCACTATGTGGAATGATAGACTGAGCTCTATCTACACAGGTTGGCAACATACCAGAGCATAACAGTGTGGTATGATCTGACTCTATGGGACTCTGTGCCCACATCTCTGCTTTGTCCCCCTCTAATAAACAGTTTGTGTTCCTGAGTGTTATTTGTCCTTTTACTTACCACTCTCCACAATTCCATTTTCTCTTTTTCTCATATTTTTTTGAGGTAATCTAATTGCTTGAATTAAAGGGTTATGAATCTTAAAATATTATCTAGGAAAAACCCTAATAGCAAAGCCTAGTTTGTGAGAAGCATTATAAAAAATATTTACTTTTACCTCTTTCCACTTCAGTCTCAGGACATCCTCAGTTAAGCCTTAAAAATATTAATCAAGATTATTTGAAAGGCAAATCTGAACAATGGGTTAAGTTTAATGGGGAAATGGCATCTCAACCCATTCCTAAGTATGTGTGGAAGCCTGCCCTTGCTCCTTATGACCTCCAGGTGGTGCTGTTTACCCAGACGTGGAAAGCAGGAGCCCAGCCCCGTTTCTTTCACTTAGGTTTGCAGTTGGGCTTTCATATTTTCAAAATATTTTCTGTTTCTACAGATGTATTCTTTTAAATGGTCAATAAAATTTTATAACCACTATTTGAAAAATTGCAAGATTATTGTGATTTGTGCTTCCTAGCCAAGAATATATCTTTATGTCTGTACATACCCGAAGCCAAGTATTTATGTTTGTTCATTGGTCCCACTTTCTACGCTTCCTTCCTTTGTAGCACACAGGCTTAGACACAGACATTTGGGCTGTAGATAGAACTCGTCCAAGGACCTGTAAATACTTATGTAATTTTAAAATATATTTCTAGTTCAGCTATGGCAACTGAACTCCACAGGCTTCTGAGTGAAGAACACCATCTTTACAGGAATGCTTTTATCCCCCAAAGCCAATGAGCGTTCCTAGCAGACCTGACCTGATTTTTTGGCAGGGGGATGCTTGTCAGACACCAGAAATGTTTTGATGTTTTGAGGCATCCATACAGTGACACCCCACAATCCAATCCAAATTCCTCAGAAAAGTGATCCTAGAGAAAAACTGAGAGGGAAGCATTGACAATTTCTTTCCCATTTTGATAAGACTTCGGGTCCAGAAATAGTAGAAATTCCATGACAGCAAAGATGAGACTAGGATAGGAGTGTGGTGGGATGGATTTGATCATGGATAAAGTTTGGAACGTTTAATACTGGCTTTTTACAGAATAACCAACTAACATGCCTTTCTTGCCCCCTTTTTCCCCCTTTTCTTTCCTCTCACAAGGGGTTTGTAAACAAACTGGATGAATTCATTCAATGGTTAAATGAAGCCATGGAAACTACAGAGAACTGGACTCCCCCTAAAGCAGAGATGGATGGCCTTAAACTGTATCTGGAGACACACTTGGTAGGCAAGATTGTGTTGTTCTTGCTGTCAATAATCAAAGGATTTTAATGTACTGCTTGTTTGTTTATAGGAAATATCAATTTTATTTATCAAAGGTTACTATATGTCAATGAAACCAAATTTTAGTGGGTCACAGAAGCTGCACATTTACAGACATTTCAAGTAATACCATGAAACCTAAATCATCTCTATTTCAAGCTACCTTTACAAAGCTTTTTCTGGAAGGATAAGTGATTATTTTAAAATAACTTAGAAAATTTTATTATACCCTTGTTCTCTAAAGGAACAACTGAACATTTTCCCTTTCTTAAAAAATAAATAAATGAAAAATGATTTTGATGACCATTCTAAGCTTTCTAGAATTCTTGTAAAATTAATGAACCTCTCATTATCAAGAGGGTCTACATTATCTGTTCTACACTGAGTTATTTTAATAAAATATTTAAAATGATGATCTCCATCATTTTTGCTGCTATGTGGGTTTTTCAGCATATAATTAATACAACTGTCATTACACTCATCCCTGTGCATAGAGAAAACCATGGAGGGGAAGTGGAAAACACTCAGATAAATTTGCTTCTGAATATGTTAAAAGCAAGAATTATAGACTGGGGGACATTCGATGAACCTCATGAGGTTTTTACTGAATGCTTCAAATGGCCGATATCAATTATGAAGGGGTGGAAACCAAGTAGTGGAGTGTGATAAAGCATGAAGAAAAAGCACGTGTCATAGGAAATGAAAATTCAAGCTGTAAGGATCTCATCTTTATTCCTTTCACTGATAGCATAAAATTGACAAAGGCAATGAACATGAATCCTTGGGTGCCCAACTGTGGGGTTGATTTTCTGCCCCTCTTACACACTCAGAATTTGGATTGAATAAACATTATGTGGGAGTCCTACATGTATGCGAGTTCGCAGGGTTCCACAACTGTTATTCTCTATGATGTTAAGTGAGAGAGAGAAGGGAGAGATGGAGAGGGAGAAAAGAGGGGAAAGAGAGAATGTTTCAGGTTTTGGTGTTTGTGTTTTGCAGCATGTTTTATAACAGGAAAACAGCTTTAAAATCCTATTGCTGCATGCAAATAGCCTTGCAGATGATAAAGAATGACAAAGCTGTGTGGTAGAGGATGAGTGTATTGCTTCCTTTTTTAGATACCTGAGTCGATGGTGTGTAAAAATGCCAGTGACCCTAACCACCTCTCTTGTACATGGGTTTTTACATACTGTCCTTAGTACTCATTTCCCTGTTGAGTAGAGTTTCAATTTTTTTTAAAAGAGGGCATTTCATAATAGCAAGATAAAGATATTCAGTGCTTTATAATGTAAATTGTATTAATTAGAATGTCAACTTTTCACTGGCATTGTTCTGACAGAAATTCTAATCTGTGTTTAAACAGGAGTATATGAACTTTATTTCACATTAAGTGTGCTGTCTTACTTTCTCTTGACTTAATATTTTATGGAAAACACACATTTAGTTTTTGAGGTCCCAGAGGGCACAAGGGCATTGAGAGCGCTTTAACTCTAGATTATTTATTGAAAGCCAGGCTAGGAGAGTATGAACCCAAGGTCCCTTTTTCCCCTTTGGAGGTTGAATGATATGGCCCCTTTGTAACCAATGAGCACTGTCTTTCTCAAATACAGTATTACAGGGTTTCTTACTTGGCATCCTTATGTTAGCCTCTACTTCCTTCTAGCCCAATGCAGTTCACTAGAGCTTTATGTGATGATGGAATATTCTATATTGCCCTCTCCTATATGGGGGCCACTAACTACGTGTGTCTGTTGTGCATTTGAAATGTGGCTAATGCAACTGAAGAAATGAATTTTTAATTTTACTTGACTTATATTTAAATTTAAATTGCCACAGTGACTAGTGACTTCTGTATTCTCTCTAGCCTTACAAATTGCAGAGCTTTTTACAGGTGACCATAACGAACTGCAATATCTGTACCTGCCTCATAATGACATTTTCATCCCAAAATGTGGAAGTTATTCTCCAGTTTGCTGTGGGTCACCAGTATAAAGATCCACAGCAAAGAGTCCTTCTTAATGTATTTATTTCTTAAAAGAATCTTCTTGTTGCTGCCTAATGATCAACACTTTCTTGGATGAGTTTTCTCTACTATCCCACGTCTGATTATATTAATTGGAATAGAGATATCATAGAACATCTTCTTTATTTCTACTTTGCAAATAGTGAGGGACTTTGATCTCCAGACCTGTTGACTGGATGTTAAATTAAGTCTCAAATTTCACTTCCAAAATCAGGAATAATAATGTCTAACAGTTACTGGAGACCTAGTGTGTGTGGATTGCCACTGAATGATATTCTTAAAGCGCAATCAAGCATTATACTGAATGCTGTGTCTGTTACTTTAGATACAGCCTGTGACTCAAACATTTTTCAATCAAATTCTTAGTTTTTCTTTTTCCATATGAGTCTATATTGTCCTCCTGATCGCTATTGTCATTTTTTATTGTATTTCTTTACTGTCATGCTGACAGTGAAGTTATTCTTCTCAACCTTCCTATAAAAGAACACGTATGAGTAAGCCTAGAGATTTGCACTCCTTAGTTAACCCTGCATAAACCATTATTGCTTTTTAATGAGGGGGCAAGTGGTACTTGCAAGATTTTATCCAGTAGTAGAGGTAGCTACACAAGTTTCTTTAAACATCTCTATAGATTCTATATTTGACATTAAATCAACAGATGTGCAAGCCTCTACGGTCTGAGTCTCCCCTGGTTTATTAATGTGTTAGACTAGCTGATACCCTCCAATATTTATTATAAAGAAAAATATAAAAATCATACTCAAAGTTGTATGTTTATATTTTGATACTTAATTCACTTATTTTCCATGATGGTAACCAAGGGTTTTCACCAACACAAATCAATTAAAGCTTTATAATACCTTTATGAGAGGTATGAAGGAGCTTTATTTTAACTGTAAGAAACACTGTGAAATTGCGATGATACATCAATGATTTTCCATGATAATTAATCATCTGCTTGCAACCTGGCTGCTCCTTTCAAAAATACAATTCCTACCTTCTTAGAAAACGACATTTTCAGGAAAATGGCATTCTGGAAAGGTATTTTGCAAGTGTTGAACACTCCCTCTTCTTTGAAAACCACTTTAAGATAGAATTGTATAGGTATGTTCTTGGACAGACTTCTTTCTCACTCTCCCTTCTCTCACCTCTATCTTCTTCCTGCCACTTAAAAAAAAAAACAGCTTTATTGAAGTATAATTGACATATAATAAATTGCACATTTTAAAGTATAGTGGTCCCTCTTATTCACGGTGGATATGTTCCAAGCCGCACATTGGGTGTCTAAAACCTCAGATAGCACCACAACCATGTATACTGTGTCTTTGATCTGATAACCTGGATGATTACTAAGTGGCTAATGGGCAGGTGACATATACAGCCTGGAGACGCTGGACGGAGGGATGATTCATGCCCCAGGTGGGACACAGCAGGATGGTGCAAGATTTCACCACACAACTCAGAATGGCATGTAATTTAAAACTTATGAGTTGTTTATGTCTGGAACTTTGCATTTATATTTTCAGACTATGGTTAACCACAGGTAACTGAAACTGAAGAAAGCAAAACCATGCATAAAGGGGACTACTGTGTACAATTTTATGAGTTTTGACAATCTGACAAATATATACACCCATGAAACAATCACTGTAATTAAGATAGTGAACATACTTATCACCCAAAAGCTTCTTCATGACACTTTGTAATTCTTCCCTCCTACCCCTCCCTGGCCTCTACTCCATCCCTAAGCAATCCTTGATCTGCTTTATGGCACTATTAGATTAGTTTGCATTTTCTAGGATTTTATATAAATTGAATAAAACAATATGTACTTTTTTTTGGTCTGTCTTCTTTCATTCAGCATACTTATTTTGGGATATGTTATGTTGTTTCGTGTATCAATTATTAATTCCCTTGTATTGCTGAGAGGTAGTCTATTGTATGGATATACCACAATTTGTTCTATCCATCCACCTGTTGATGGACATTTAAGCTGTTTTCCCCACCACCTTTTTTATTGCCTCAAGAACCAGAGTTACTAAAAGCTGTATTTGAGTAGAAGCATAATAAATAGAAGCATAGTGAATAACTGTCATGAATAGTTCTTGGGTAACAGTTTTTTTTTTCCATTTAAGACATTTTATAGTATCTTTAGAATTAGAATGCTTCAGAGTAAAGCAGCAGAGCAGGTCAGCACTTTCACCCTCTAGAGATTTTATTTCATACCCATTTGCTCCTGAAATGGTAACTCTGATTCTCCAAATTGTTATATATACCTAATTCATCAAATGTAATCATTTTCAGGGAGACAAACCAGCACTTCTTTTATCTGCAGCCAATCAGTATATTCAATAATAATAAGTGAAGTCAAACCAATACCAGACAGCTGTGCAAGATGTAGGAAAAACAGTCAACCACAAGGGCCTGGCTTAAACTTAGGAAGTATAGTTGCATAGATAGCACCATGTTATTTTGGACACACATTAACCAACCACCTAGAAATAGCCTTGGAGAAACAAGATTCTTAATTCAATTTGATAAATGAGGAATGTGGGGGAAAATGGTGACTGTGAACCGTGTGTGTGTGTGTGTGTATAACACAACTGTAACTGTGTGTGCCAGGCGGTTATTTAGGTGCTAGGAATACATGATGAATGAGCTTGGTTTCTTTCTTTAAGGGATTTTCAGTCTAAGAGAGGTAACGATAGATTATATGTAGTAATCTGTAGACCCATAAATGAATAATAATTTTAATCAGTAAACTTCTTGTAGGATAAGCAAAGTATTCTTAGGAGTACAGAGAAAATTTTATTGGTTCTTTCTGGAGGTAGGGAACATTCAAAGAGGTAATTTGACATAGACCTCAAAGGCCATATGTAATTTTGTTAGGGAAGGGAGGATGGGAGATGGGAGGAAACTTTATAAGCACAGTAAGAAAGGTATGGTGAGCCACGTGGTGTAGCTGAGACTAGGTGAGTCTCACAGGTTGGGGCTGGGTGGTAAAGGAGTTTGAATGTCTTTTTAACGGATTAAACTTTTCTCTGGGGGCAATGGGGACTCACTGAAGGTCCAGTTTTGTTTTAAAACAGGAGAATAATATGAATCAACTGTAAATTTGATGGGGGTAGGGTCAGTCTGCATGGATTAACTGGATGAGTTTCGTAGCTTAGGTGAGAGAATAACTCTGTGCATGAAAGAAAATGGATTTGGGTATAGTATTTGAAGGGTATGCTGGTACAGGCAAGCTTTTATCAGTTTTTCAAATCGTGTTTAAATTTAAAAATTAAAGAAAGGGAGTAAAAGGTTAAAGTCAAGAGTAAGTCCCCTTTTTACTCGTGTTCCCATTGATTCTTCTCCCTCGAGGCAACCAATGTTCCTTGTTTCGTTATATCATTTCTGATTTATTTCAGATATTTAGAAACAGGCCGGCCGCAGTGGCTAATGCCTGTAATCCTAGCATTTTGGGAGGCCGAGGCGGGGAGATCACTTGAGGCTAGGAGTTTGAGACCAGCCTGGCCAATATGGTGAAACTTCGTCTCTACAAAAGCACAAAAAATAGCTGAGTGTGGTGGCGCATGTCTGTAGTCCCAGCTACTCAGGAGGCTGAGGCATGAGAATTTCTTGAACCTGGAAGGCAGAGGTTGCAGAGGTTGAGCTGAGATTGCGTCACTGCACTCCAGCCTGGGCGACTGAGGGAGACTGTCTCAAAAAGCACAAACAAATATATCTATGTACTTAACTTTGTTCCTGTAGTTTCTATTAGTAATAATTCAAAGTCAATAAATATAGAACTTCATCCTTTTGGATGACTGCATAGAATTCTACTTACAAATATGCCATAATTTATATAACCAATTCTTTGTGATGGAAATTTAGGTTGTTTACAGTCTTTTTCTATTATAAATGATGCTTTAGTGAATATTCTTGGAAATTCATCATGTTGGATACTATAAGTATATCCTTAGAATGAATACCTTTCATATGAAATTTCTAGGTCAAGGTTAAACATGTTTAAATTTTTAATGTATTACCAAACTGTCCTTGATAGAGATTTTACCGGTTTATACTGAACAATGCATGAGAGTGCCTATTTCTGCACATTCTTGCTATCAGAGTATGTTATTACATTTGTTGAACTTTGTCCCTCTGATAGTTACAGATGGCATCTTACTGTAATTTAGTTTGTATTTCTTGTATTTTAAGTGGCATTGAAAATCTCTCCATGTTTTTAGGATTCATCTGTATTTCCTTTTTGAGAACTATTTTTAAAATTCTTAGCCTGTTTTTCTGTTGGTCATTGGTTTTTTGCTTCAGGATTTATAGGGGCTTTTTATATATTAAGGAAATTAGTCTCTTCTCTGTGAATAGGAAATTTTTAAAATGTATTCTGGGGTTCTGTTGTAAAAGCATATGGATATCTCAACAGTTTGAGGAATCAAAGGTTAGGCAGACATGGAGGGCCAGGCTGATAAGCATGTAACAGATTTCTACTATGGGGCAAAATCACATTTGGATTTCAATTCTGGAAAGACCAGTGTGTTCTAGGAAGTTTGCTTACTTAGACTTGGAAGGAACAAGCTTACGATCAGGGTAGTTAGAATCAAATGAGTGGGTTAAAGGATGTTGGAATAATGAGAGAAATGGTGGATCAGGGTGGGGGTAATTTAGAATAGAGAAGAGGGAATAGATTCAAGAAAGAGGAACAGATTAGAGAGACAGGTCAGCAGTTCTCTTTTTGAGGCTCACTCTTTTCTAGTCAGAAATCTCATGACCAACATGCTTTGTCTGTCCTACTTTCCCCTAAGGCTATAGCATAGGATGGCCCACTGCTCTACAGCTGGGCAGGACTTGAGTGTAGTGAAGGATGCGGAATTGCTGAGAGCTTCTCTTTCTGTATATGGAGCAGGATCAAGACCCTAGGACCATTCTAAGGATGTGTGAAACCAGGTAACATGACATTATGAGTAGTATTTACATGGAAAAGAGGGGGCGAATGTCATACAAGTACAGTAAGTATCAGGGGTACATGCTAATGGTGGAGCAAACTGTCTTTTATACAACTTCTATAATTATGGAACTTTGCTTAAAGAAAAATATTAAATTATACTCACTGGAAAAAAATTCAAATTGTGTTAAACAGCATAAAATTAAAAGTAAAAAGTCTTACCCTCCCTTGGGTAACCAATGTAAATAGTTCTATATATTTTTGAACCTTTTTATGGAAAAATGCATACACTTTAAGGATTATTTAATTCATATTATGCATGCTCTTCAACAACTTGCTTTTTGTATCTAAATATGTCACAGATACACTTCTATCAGTATATGAAGATCTGGTGCACATTTTAGCAGCTCCTTAATATTTTATTGTGTGGATATGCCACAGTTTATTTAATCATTTCCATGGTGATGGGCATTCAAACTGCCTTCTTATTTATGCTTTTGCAAATAATACTCAATGAACTTTATTTTAACACCAATTGAGAGTTTCCTCCTTGTCCCATTAGTGTCTGCCTATAGCAGCAATTCAGAGAGTCTCTGTAATAAGTCTGTCACACTCCAGGGACAGCTGTTTCTCTAAGTCCTGAAAAATGAGTGGGATTTGTGTGTGTATGAGTTTTGAGGCCATGTTTATAGCAGTAAACTTTTAAAACATACCTTCCTGAACTTTGTTATTCCTTTTAAGATTGGTGCCTGCAATTTTAGGTGACTGTCACGTGGTGGCACAGAAGCACCAAATTCCTGCAGACAGAGCTTCCAGTCTTGGTGTCCATGAAGGGTTTGAAAATGTTTCCTTATTGTGTCATTATACTAAATACTTATAAAAACAGATTCAATTTAAAGTGTCTAACAAAATTCTCAATAAAGATATATGCATGCATTTATCATCTGTATTTCTTTAGATCTTCATGTTATATCATATTTCTGATTAAACAGCTTTCATTTGTCTCATAAGAAAAACCAGTATACTTCTTACAGAGATTTTAGCCATACAAGAAAATTTCCACAAATACTTTCAGCTGTTTTTCTCTTGCTTGCCCTCCTGTCTCTACCTCTGCTCCATTTTTCATTGCTTGAAGTTAAGAGATGACAGGGTTTTCTTTTTCCCACTTCCTGGTGCCCGTCTCTCCCAGCATCTCCATAGGTAGCCAAGGCCCCAGCAAGTTAAGCTTCACAAGACCAGCAGCTGTCATTTGGCTGTGCTGCTCAGCTAATGAGAGCAGTGGATCAAACTTCAAAAGCACGGGCTATGAGAGTTTCACTGGACTGCCCCCACCTCCCTCAGCCTTGATGAACAGGCTGGTGGCCTTACAGGGGCTTTGAAGTCCCATTTGCTTGTCCCCCTTGATTCCCACTAGTTTAAGGGTAGTCGCAGAGAGTTTAGTGGGAATTGACAACATTACTTCTCTTTGGGGGACTTGGAACACCACTTAACTCCCAGCCTTGAGTTTCTTCCTTTGGTGGCACAGGGATGGAAGGGTCTTTCAGAAATTTATAGCATGCAGGCATTTTGAGGTTGGTATGTGGGAATGATAGTGTAGGAGGCTCATTTTGGACATATGAAAGTCTTGGACTACATTCCTTTACTAATGTAACTCTAATTTTGTGTGCATCTAGGAGACAAATAGTGTTATCTTCCCTTTTCTGTTAAATAGGACTCCTGCACTGTTTCAAGCACCTGGGAATGTACTTTTGCCTGTCTCAGTTTAAGGACTCTTGGGCCTTACTTACCCAGTAGTTATTGTTTTGAAAATTGTTAGTGCCCAGACATTTTACTAATTTATTCCTTTATTTTTCTCTTTAGGAAATAATGACTGTTTTTAATTAGAATGTCAGGGAAACACTGCATTTATTAAGCACTTCCTATTTAGGGCGGTATTATACTAAGCATTGAAGAGAAGGTTTACAGACAAGCCTCACACTATAAGGGTCCAAGCACAGGCTGAAGGACACCGTGCATGGATGAGAGACTCACATGAGCCGGAGTGTGGTCACCTACCATCTCTCTCCATGTGTAGATTCATGAGCTTATCCTACTTCTCTACCGCATTACGTGGAATTTTGGAATCTTGAAATAATTCATGTGATGTAAATAATATGAAGTTAAACTTCCAGATCTTTACATTAGCCAGAAAAATGTCTATTATATATCTATAGGGTTGTTGTGAAGGTGAAATAAACATGTTTTATGTGAGGATGAGGGTGCTTTTATCATTTGGGGGAATCTTCCTTGGAGACCCAAGAACATTTGGCGTGAGAAGCTTGGATGTTCTTAGACGAGTTGAAATTCTCCCTGCCCACCCTCCCCTCAGCTGTTCTCTTGATGCTGTCACCTACTTGAGGGACGGCTTTTGTCTCTGTGGTGTCTCCCTCAACTCCCAGCCTTGCACATGCATGATAGGTATTAAAAGTATCTGCTAAGGCCGGGCGCAGTGGCTCCCAGTGGTTGCAGTGAGCCAAGATTGCACCACTGCACTCCAGCCTGGGCGGCTGAGCAAGACTCCGTCTCAGAAACAAACAAACAAAAACAAAACAAACAAACAAAATCTGCTAAGTGAATGAATGAGCGTTTATAAAAGCAGTGTTAGAATCACTGCGGGCAACAGATTCTAACGAATGTTATAAATCGTCAAACGATAACTGAGCATGTCTGCAAGTTATTTCCTCTACCATTTACAAATCAAAATGGACTTGTCACAGGACTTTCTAGGTATTGTTTGGTATATTTGTGACAGGAAAAACATCTACAGAGGGAAAAATAGGAATGTTTTCTTCTGTTTTCAGGATGCAATTTATCGCCTTTGGCAAAAAACACCAGGAATGTTTTCTCAGATAAAATGTTAACTCAGATATTTGAATGTTTTTTAATTTCAGAGGTAAATGTTACTGTTTCAAAATATGAAGACAGTTTGACTAGACAGGATGTTAATGACTTGACATTACAAAATTTATTTAATTTATTTTTAAAGTGATTTAGTTCCCCCTCTCAAATGCATAAAGCATGTGGGAGTTGGAATAGATCTGCCCCAGGCTGCCAAACAAATTTTTAATGGAACTGGAGTCCTTCAGGGATTGTCCTAAATCCACATAATATTCTTAAGTCCTGATGTTTGCTCTGGGACCTGTATATTAGCAGCTGTACGTGTGAATAATATACTTATATCAATCCATCACTCTCGTGAATCCACATCTGTAGGGGCTGCTGCACATCAATTATTCCACCTCAGGGAGCAGAGAAATATTTGGGCCAGCATTGACCTCCTTTTCAATCAGGGCCTCCAAGCAGTGTGTTCTGGAAGTCAAATGGTCCCTTTAGACAGAACCTCTGTTTGGGAATCCATTTGGCCTAATGTGGCCATGCTGGGAAGTGAATGTGATTACCTGTGTCAGGTGTGGAGATGGCATCCAGAGACGCAAATGAAAATTCTGTCACTTGAAGCCAGCGTCAACATTCAGGATCTCTCCCATCTGTCTAATTCTTGCGTAACATATTAGCCAATCTATCAGAAAAGAATGTCAGCTTCAGTAAGATGCATCTACTTTGCACCAAAAAAAAAAAAAAACTTTATTTGAAATAAATTGTATCTTGTTTGAAGAGCTAAATTCACTTTCAAATTCTTGGAAATGTTTTTATTGTCTGAGGTTTCAGGAAGAAACTCTTCTCAGGAAGAAGGAGGTTTTTTTGTCTTCATATGTCAGTGTCTTCTCTCTTTTTTTTTTTTCAAAAGGAAAACAAAGATTTTATAATGCTTATCTTTTTGATCAAAAACTTGAAACATCTTTCTCAAGAGTACAGAGTTCTTTTTTTTCTTTTTTAAAGCTTCTGCTTTTATACCTAGAGGTGTATTACAGATTGTCATAACTGATAAATCAATGACAAATGTAGCGACTTCATTTTGCTGGAGAAATAGACAATTGTGGTAGCGGCTGACCATTTATTTAATTATGTGGTAAGTACCACATGATGAGAGGGCAAAGTTAATTGATGATTTGGGCTATCTCAGCCAGGGTACAGTTTACATGGCAATTACGCTGGGATCATCTAACTGTAATTGGCAAGTAATTTTGTAAGTGAAGGAACATGACAGCTCATTTACATGGTGTTCACTGAGTAAAATTTGGGGACATTTATCAACTACTTCCAAGTGAAGAGTGATTGTACCAGTGTCTCCCAAAATGCCACAAGCTGTTTAAAAGCTATGTGGGGAGATTTGTGGTACAAATCTCCATGCATTCGTTTCCCTGAACATTTGTTAGTTATGTGCTGTGTGCCAGGCACTGTCCTAGACACTGAGGATACAAAAATGAGTAAAATAAAGAGTTCTACTCTCAAGGAACTCTTGTATGCAAAACAGACACATCAATAATTTTAACACAACGTAGTAAGTGAAGATTTGAACTCTGCACAAGTACCGTGGGTGCCAAGGGTGGGGAAACCAGTTGGATCGAAGATGGTCAGGGAGAGCTTACTAGAGAAGGTCACACCTGAGATGAATCTTAGAGGATGCGCAGGGCTTTTCAAGGGGAAGAGCTTGCCAGGCAGAAGTGCCAGCCAGAGTAGAATCAGAGTAGCAAGACAGCTGATGTGAGCTGGAAACTTTAAGCAATCCAGGCACATTTCAAGGCAGATATGTGGCCTGTGAAGTTGAGTTGGCTGAGATCTCAGAGAGCCCTGTAGGTCATGCTCAGGGCCTGGATCTTATTCTCCACCCTGGCAAGCCATTGCAGAGTCTTAATGTCAGAGTTGTTTTGTAGGAAGGTCATTTTGCATAATGAAACCACTTACATTATTGCAATATGCCAGGCTCCATTCTGCATGTATCAAGGCATTTCATCCTCACAACAACCCCATGAAGTGGGCATTAACATTTCCCCTCATCTATAGATGAAGTAACTGAGTACACAGAGGTTGGCCAAAGCTACACAATGGGCGATGGAGGAGCCAAGGTTTGAACCCAGGCTGTCCAGCTCCAGAGCCCTTGCTTGTCAACAGCCCCGTTCTACACCATGTCATAACTCCCTTGACACAGCTGACTGCAATTCCTTGTTTACATAGTGTCCCCCACCTCCACCCCAGCACACGTACATGCACACACACACACATGACTGTGAGCTCTGTGAGAGCAGGGACCATGTCTGTCTTGTTTATAGCCATATCCTTCAAGCTTAAGACACTACCTGCACCTTCATAGGCATACAACAAATAAGGAGTAAGTCTAGTTTTGAGGAGGGCTGTGATTTGAGTTAACCTGGCAAGGGGTGATGATGAAAGCCTTAATCTAAGGCAGTGTTAGTCAATATGGAGAGATGAAGAAGCGGAAATAAATAGTCAGGGCTTGCTGATTGATTGGATGTGTGGATTTTGTTGGAATCTTCTCACAGTGCTTCTGATTTCCAACCCATACACTGGAGGGATGACTTGGCAAAAGAATGTGAAGCAGTGGGAAGCTTACACTGTTCTTCACAGAGTTCTTAAATTCCTGAGAAGAAATGTTGCGGACTCGGGATGAGACCTTAGAAGAGACTTCCCTTGAGGTGGTTAAAAATAGAAGGGACACATCTGCCTGGGATGGTTGAGAGACAGAGCTGCCCTTGGGTAGATGAGTGGTTAGATAGCCTTTGGGATTCTTTCCCTTTTGAACATTCTCCGATTTAAAATAAATCAAAAGTCTCCCAAGCTGCCTATGCTTAACTGCCTGGCTTAGAGAAGGTAAAACCAAAGTGTTCAAGGGATGGGAAATATTGAGTCCAAATGCCTGGATGATAAATAAGGAAACAGAAGCCCTGATGGGTTAAATGACTCATCCAAGGGCACACACTTGAGGCAACAGGAATAGCCAATCATTGGATTCTCAGTCTGGGGTTAACTCTTCCCCATGTCTCATACAGCAGCATTTATGTTTTAGGGGGTCCTCTGTGCGCAGGCTTTTGCCGGGTAGAAGCATACAGCAAAGGAAACCTGGTATCTGCCCTTGAGGAATTCAGAGAACCTCAACAATAAAGAACGCTTATCACCTGAAAATGTCACAAACTACCATCTATTACATAGAATATTTGGAAAATAGAGAAAATGAATTTTAAAATTCATAATTTTTTTTAGTCTCACTCATTGCCTGGCACTGCTTTAATGCTTTATATTTATTATCTCCAATTCTCAGTGTTTCAATGCTTTACATTCATTATCTCTAAGTCTCACAGCCACCTAGAAGTTAGATAGTATTATTTCCATTTTATATTTCAGAAAACTAAAGCACCCAGAGCTTGTTCCCTAAGATCAGACCATGGTAACTCCAAGTTCAACCCTGTACAAATTATGTTAACATTTTGTTGTGTTTTTTTGCAGTCTTTTTCTAAGTACTAAGACTATTTACTTATACATGTGTAATTTTATCATAGATACAATTTGGAATCTTCATTTTTTGTGGCATGTTCTATGTATTGTCCATGTGATTGTTTAGTCTTCATTTTGATGGCTATCTAATGTCTTATCAAGTTTTCAGGAGGTTCTTAAATGCTTACTCATATAAATCTTCCAATTCTTGGTATATGTGGCATTTTAAAGATATATTTTGAGGACAGGTACATCTGCCCATCCTCTGTGGATGGCACTGTGGAAAGGAGAAGAGAAACTACACGGAGGATCGTGGCTTTCTTCTCCCCCAGGAGCCCCTCTGAGAATGGAGAGTGGTTCTGGGCACAGCTCAGAGTGGAGCCTCGGCAGAGATGGCCTGAGGCAGATAGCAGGTGACTTTTCAAGCCTTGGCTTTTCTGACTGAACACACATTCTTCCTCCTGCCCTTGTAAAAAGGCAAGTTTTCTTTTTCTTAGGGTAGTAAAAATCTTTTGTGTGAAGAAAAAGTGTCATCAAGTGTCTTATTCATCAGCATATATACCATCTCTTTAAAATGACAGTGGGAGTAAAAGTTCATCAGTTCAATATGTCTTTCACATTTGGAGACTCCTGACTAATAACCTCTGGTATTTATCATCAGAACAGCCAAAGAACTAAATTCTGGCACATGCTTCTCTCACGCACTGAGAGAAACTTAAAAAGACAGATTTTCTCCATTTTTTTTCTTCTATTCACTTAGAAGGAAAAGCATACCTTTTTTAATTAAAAAAAATATGAGCATGCAGAAACATCTGGCCTGTATTACCACAGCAGCTTCCTAAATGGCTTCCCTGTCTCCAGTCTGCCCTTTTAAAATCAACACTATATGAAATAGCTGGAAAGATTTCTAGATCACAGATTTGCACCAGCCACTCTCCCATGTCACTGGTATATTCTTCCATCACTCTTTCATGGTTCTTGGGGTCAAGTCCTGTGTAGCCATAGCTGCTGTCTCTCTTGCTTGCATCCTGCCCTAGCCACACTGAGCTGCTTGTGGCTCCCTGCTTCATGCTATAATGTAGGAGTATCTTCAGGCCCATATACAAATCAGTTCTTTCTCCACAAGCTCCCTGCTAGGCTCTGCTGAATCCTGGATCCCAGCATGGGCTCCTACAACCCCTATCCAGCACTTATACAGACTATAAACATCCGTCTTGTTTGTATTTTATTTTATTTTAAAGGCAGAGTCTTGCTCTACTGCCCAGGCTGGAGTGCAGTGGTATGATCATAGCTCACTCCTGGGCTCAAGCAGTCTTCCCACCTCAGCTTCCCGAGTAGCTAGGACTATATGTGCATGCCACCACACCCAGCTAATTTAGCCTTGTTTTTACTTGGCCAGCATAATTCTTAAATAATTTTTTTTTTTTTTTAAAAAAGACGTTGAATCCCATTGGGCAAGGCATATCACTGTTTAGTTTGCTTAAGGCCCCACCACTCTGTGTTATACACTAAACCCTAATTACATATTTATTCTCTGCTGGGTCTTGTAAAGCTACTTGTTTTCTTATCTCCTTTGCACAATAGAATATAAGCTGTTTGAGGATAAGGACTGTATATTGTTAACTTTTGTATCTATAGGCTTGACAAATACTACTCAATAAATATTTATTATATGAATTTGTGCCTTGTGAAAAAACAAAACTTAGGCCAGAAAATAATCTAACTCTTTTTGTCCTTTCTTTGTGATTTTTTTTGTCCTTTTTTTGTCCTTTCCTTGTGATTCATGAACATCACAAGACTAATGGAACTCAGTGGACCTGGCAAAAACTAACAATATTTCCATCAGGTGATCGAAAGTCTGTATTCATGATTTGATACTGCTAAGATTGAACCACTCTGGACATTTAAGCCTTTGAATGTGCTTATGATCTTTCCCACTTTTTCTTGTACCAGGATATCTGTTTCCGTCACGGCATATATTTCCTTGGTTTTATGTCCACGTGACTATCAAACTGGGCTATTCAGAAATATGAGTGGAAAGGATTAGATATTTTATCTGCTTTGCAAATCTGATCATGACCAAAGTACAATCAGTGGGAATACTCAAAGTTTGTTCCTGCCAATAAGTGGTACATCCAGATATATGCAAGCTGGTGATGCTAGAGGTTATAGTAATAGAAATGCCCATTGGTGAATCTTTGATAATCCTGTGCTTGTTTCAGTCATTGTGTTTTTCCATTTCCTTAGTTACTCTCTTCTAGTCATTCGTCTATGCATTGCTTTAAAGATGCTGAAAAGATCTGGTGTCATCCAGGAACAAGATTGCTCATATTTATGGAATTTCATATAGTCAGTGCCATAGGACTATGGTAACTGCCTATGGCAATGTTCTTGCCATAAATTCATTCTTCAGAGAATGCTCTGCATTTTCAGGGAGTGCTATGGATATTGCAGAGGGACTGTACACCATAGGGCATTGCTGAAGAATGGAAATGTGTTCAAGTATCAAGTTTAAGGAAAGAACAGCAACAAAAAAATAAAACCCTTTCATCTAAGCTTCCTTCCCTTGGGAAAAGGTGGGGGCAAAATCGAGAGAGCCTATTATAGAATCCTTTAGCAGCCAGAAATTTCATTGACAATTTTGTTAATGTGCCTGCTCGTCTGACTTCTCAGAGGCTCATTGTGAATTCCTTAGTTGATATTATTAATGGTTAATGGGTGCACCTGAGAATCAAGCAATATTGTACCATTTGGGTAATAGTTATGTTAAATGGTTCTTTTCTACAGCATCAAGCTTATCAGATTATCTTTTTCCTAATAATGAATACCTCATCTTTTCCAATTTCCTAATCAAATGCTTCCATGTCATCTTGAAGCAGAGCCAGTTCCAGCTGCATCTATTCTATACTCTTGGCTTCAATTATATCAAATTATTCAACCTACTTACGGTTCCTTAGATTCCCATTTGCTCTGAGACATAGACCTCATGCACCTCTTTGGAAGCTCATGATTACCAACTATTCAAAACAGGTCTATTGTAAGTAAACAGTGAATCAAAGAGAGCCCTAGGCTAAATTTACAGTTATGAGAAAATGTCTCCAATAAGTTTATTCCTAAATTTTGGTGCTCTTGGGTGATCTTAGGTGTTCTCTTTACCCTGTCCCTGCTCCCTAAAACACACATGTATCTCATTCTGCATGGCATTGCTTCAGAGTTGAGGATGTCCGTGGCAGTGGCAAAAAGTAAGTGCAGTCATGTTTTGACTATAAATAACAAGCATTTAATTTTTCATAGGTAATGTATAGTTTGGATTGATCAGAAGCATGAGGTTTCCCATACATTGCCATGTTTTATTTTATTCAACCAGGTACCTGTAGCTAAAAGAGGACAGTACAAGAAATGGTGAACAGCCTTGGGGAAACCTGATATTGTCATTTTCTGTTATATTGGCTGCTGAAACTTTATTGTATCTTATGCCTCTAGTCAGATGAAATGATTCATCATTCTGGACTCATCTTTTAATAATGACTTACAATTATAATAACTTACAATTCTTATCTTTATACTTCATGGCTTGATCTGCATATCTCTATCTCCTTCATTTCTAGGTTCTTTTGATCATTGTTTCAGTATTCTGAACTTTAAAAAAGATCCATTTTCTCTGCTAAGAAAAGGAGAGTTCAGACTCACCACTTACCACCCAGGATGACTCAGGCTACACTTCATTCTCCTAGTAACATGTTCAGTTGCCCTTTGGGGCTGGAGGCCATGCTTTATACTCCTAAATCTCTATTGCCCAGCACAGTGTATAGAATGGGCACAGTACATGGTTTCTAAGTGAATGAATGAACCTGAATACCTAATTTCACAATTTATGATTGATTTACTTCTTTAATCCAAAATTATATTCTACGTGGAACTGTATCATTTCAAACTTCTATCAGATATTCTTAATACCAAGTACAGTGCAGTGCAGACCTTCTCAATAAATGTTCAGTGAGAGCAAAACATACATATTTTGGAGACTTATCATGGAGAAGCCAAAATTTGGCCACACAGCATTTCAAAATCCATGCTGGCTCCAATTTGTCAAGGAATGAATTTTCACCCCCCAAATTAACCATTGATTCAATAGATTGGTTAGTGTGATTACTCTCCACTGGACCTCCTATGGTTGGAATGCCTTAAGAGATTCCAGAGATGGAAAAATCTTTGGAAAGTCATCTATGTTTCTTGAAATATTTAAATGAAAACCTTCCCCTTCAGAGTGTTACTGTTCAACGGATATCCACAATTCATGCAAACATCTATCGAGCAACTTGTATGTGACATGAATTGGGGATAAATGTAAAACTGGCAATTTTTCAAATTACTTATAATTTCATAGCCAAGGATAGAAATAAAGCAGCATATAGTAAGATAAATTTTACAGTAGAAGCAGATATAAGGAGCAGAGAGGGGGAGTAATTAATTCCACATAAAGCATTAGGGAAGACACCCTGAAAGAAATGACTCTGAGTTAGATTTCAACTATGACAGCAGTTTTTGTCTTTTGGATAACTATCATGAGTGAAAAATGCCTGATTGTGCTTGATGTATTCGTTTATAAGGCAGTGTCATATTTTAGGGAATAAACTTTTAAAAAGCAAAGATCTGAAAGACATTTAACTCCTCAGTGCAACACTGGAATCTGCCACTGTATTCTTTGTTGTGTGATATCTGAGAAACAGAGCTGAATCAAACCCTACTATATTAATGGGTTTACATATGTACACATAAGGCTAATATATTTTATGCTGCCAATTTTTTATGGTTTCATAAATAGTGCTATCACTAACATTTCTAAAAAATGAAGAAAAGAGCTCATATGTGCTAGTAGAAATTCAGTATATTTTATAGAACACTGCTACTCTTGATATAGCCTACGGGATGTGACTTTTCATAAAAACCTAATGAATTTCTAGGTTTGTCAGCTGTTTCCAAACAGATGCACTCAGCTAATCTAGTGGAAACATTTTGAGCCCAGATCCCAAATATCAATAGCTTTTAGTATTGCAAATTAGTTTGTCTATTGGGTAAATTGGGCTGTGTGGTTCTTGATAAAAAGTAGCAAGTAATTTTATGTGGATGTTTTATGTGTAACTGCCTTGCCAGGGTTTGATGATCATATTTTTCCTTGCAGAGTTTTAAGTTGAATGTAGACAGTCATTGTGCTCTCAAGGAAGCTGTGGAGGAGGAAGGACACCAACTTCTTGAGCTTATTGCATCTCACAAAGCAGGTAAATCCTCCTGAAATATTGCAAGTCTTTATGTCTCCAGACTATTAAGAATGAAGAAGCATTGCTGTAAATTACTGCATATATTCACTTCCTTATGTATTATTAATATTTACATTATCAGATTGACCTTCAGGATTTATAAATGTTTCATATACTGCATACAATGCTGTGATACTTATAAGATGAAATACTGCCTCCAAATGGTCTGTTCATTTTATTTTGGGCTTGCTGTTCGCCTGAGTTTCAGTTGAAATTACATTCTTGAAAACTTCACATTGACATGCTTTTTGATGTAGGTGCTCTGGAAATAACATTAAGATAATGAATGAGAACTGTGTATATGGTTATAATGCATACGCATTAGGGTACTTACAGATATCATTACAGATATAAGGCAAGCAGTCTAAATTATTTCCCTGCCACTTCACACACATGAGCATCTTGCAGAGTTTTTGGCCTTCAACCAATTCTTACTCCAGTATTAATATATTTATAAGGAACAGATAATAAATGAAAAATAGTTTTGGCATTTGGTTATACTTATCCTGATACTAGAAGACCATAAGACAGGATGACTTACAGTTTGGCTCTAGGTTTGAGCTTAACAAAACTAAATAGGAAAAAGATAGTATTAATTGGATTTGCTAATGTTAAAGACTGCTGTCTTAATTCTGGCCTATTTACTGTATTTCTCATTGAATTGACTTGACCTAGTTCCATGGATTTTTTTTTATCATTATGAAGTCTCTACACAGATACACACAGAGCGTTTTATTTGGAATGTGAAACTGTAATGTTGCTAATTTTTATACATTGTGATTTTTGTTCCTCATGTATTTTTTTAAGTCAATATACTGAGTCTAAGTCAGTTTCCAAGCCAGTGATCTATGTGGTTATCACTTTTTTGTACCCTTATACCTCCTGTCGAGAATTGCCTGTTTCTATTCTGAGTGACAAATGCTGATATGGCAGGTGATGGTAATAGTCACTTAAAAATATTTATATTGTTTAAAATAGCCATCTAATTTACTAAATAAAAATAATGAGTAAAGATTCATTCAGGCCCACAACTTCTGCTTTCCCTTCCTTTTGGAGAAGGACTGAAGGACATGCTGCGGATGATTGCAAGTCAATGGAAGGAGCTGCAGAGGCAAATCAAACGGCAGCACAGCTGGATTCTCAGGGCTCTGGATACCATCAAAGCCGAGATACTGGCTACTGATGTGTCTGTGGAGGATGAGGAAGGGACTGGAAGCCCCAAGGTAAGTGGCTTGAAGTTTTCCTTATTTCCTCTTATTTCTGTCTTCTTTTGAACTAGGCACCACTGAAGTTCTCTTTCCAACCCTAAGGCTTTTTGTTTCTACTGGGTAAACTTTATATCTCTCTATATATAAGCAAAATGAAATGGCTTAGTTTAAAACAATAAAGCCTTCAACTTCCAAGTTTTCCAGGAAGAGGTCTTTTTTTGAAAAGTGGCAGAGAAGGAGGGGGACAGTACTTTAGGGGTGAGAGAAAGGGAGACATAAAACATTTAGTAAACAAAACATAAAGCATCTTTAACATGAATAATCAGAATGGTTTTAAATTGTTTTGTTGCAACTATAAATCACTATAATCAGTGCAATCACTCAGCTCTGACATCCATTAGCCGCTTGGTTACAGCAAATTAACAAAGAAGAGAGAAAGTGATTCATTATCTCATTCCTGTTAATGACTATCAGATGCATTGCCTAATTAGGGGATGGTCATTGTAGTGGGAAGAAGGTCATATGCTTTGCTACAAATCTTTTTGCTCCGAGTGTAAGTTCTCCATAATGGTACATGCACCGAATACAACAAGTACTTTAAAAATGAGTATTGACGTGTTTTGGTTATTCATTTTAGATGTCCAAAATAACCCATAAAACATATGCAATTGAACTTTAAATGAAGCACCTTTTAATACAGACTGGCACTATTCTAAAGGTATCCTTGGACTCATAATGTGGAAAATAATGTTATTAATTTGATATTTTCATGTAATCACTCCTTTCTTTTGCATCTGTGAAAACCAGCCTCATAATAAATCCAGAATAAAACGTATTGTAACATGGGGGAAACAGATTTAAGAGTTCATGGTTTTTATTCCTGGCTTGGACAAAGTAAGTAAATCATCATCAAATCACATTTATTTAGCATCCATGTAGATTGGCATTGTGCTAAATGTATACAGAGCAAGTTAAATAAACACTTTGCCCTCTTAGACTCACATTTTTAAATGCAGGCAGAGGAGAAACCCATCCAGCCCTGCAATGTTGAGACCCATGCAGCCAGTGAAAAGCTCAGACAATTTACGGCTTTTAAATCTCAAACAACGCCTTTAACTTATTTGTTGGAAACAGAGGATAGAATGATGAGCTCAGTTTCACTTAAAGAAGGCTCCATGAAGAAGGTCGCATTTCAGGAAATATTTAAAGGAAGGTGGAGAGGTGGCTTGGCACATGAGCACGTATTTTAGGAAGTGATGTGATGAAAGGATCAAAGCTGGAACTAATAATATGGAATGGAGAGTGTATTTAGCAGATTTCTCAGGGCAGACTTGGAGCTATTTTAAGGAGTAGGTTGTAGGGAGAAGTTCACTGGGCTAATGCTTTGGCTGTGTGTGGAAGTGGGGAGAGGAAAGATGATGAGAAACGACACAGTTAAAAACTTATTGTAGGAGGCTGAGGCAGGAGGATCACATGAGGTCAGGAGTTTGAGACCAGCCTGGGTAACATAGCAAGACTTTATCTCTGCAAAAAGAAAAAAATGAGCCAGGCGTGGTGGCATGCACCTACAGTCCTAGTTACTCAGGAGGCTGACGCAGGAGGATTGCTTAAGCCCAGGAGTTCAAGGCTGCAGGGAACTAGGATCACACCATTGCGCTCCAACCTGGGCAACAGAGAGAGACCCTGTCTCTAAAAAACAAGTCAAAAATCTTCATTTTAGCTGGGTATGGTGACACGTGCCTATAATCTAAGCTACTCAGGAGACTGAGTTGGGAAAATCACTTTAAAAAAGCTTCATTGTATTTTGTTTATTTAACAAGAATACACTGAATGCCTACTTTTTAGAAGCTATCCTATATTGGCTACATTTTACATGCCAGATGCTATTCTATAGCATTTCTGTATTATGTCATTTAATTATCATGACAAATTTTTAAAGTGGCTCTATTTTAATCCCCGATGGAGAAAGGGGGTGCAAAGAGAGGTTAGGTAACTTCCTTAAGGTCACACAGCTGCTGAGTAGCAGAGCTGGGAGCCCTTTGATCACAGAGCCCATGTTCATCACCACCCAGCATACTGCCTTTCACTGGTACTGCTCAGGGCCAAGTGTGGGACGAGGCATTAGAGATGAACAATTGGCTTCAGTGCCTGTCTCATGAAGCTTGTGGTGAGGTGTGGGAAACAGACTTTAATAACCCATGCCTTTACAGATTGTGATGTGCTATGAAAGAAAAGAAAAGGGAGTCACAAGAGGTTGGGCCAGCAGAAGTGATTTAGATTAGGGCATCAGGGAGTGAACAGGCCAGTGTGGTTAGAAAGAGAGAAATGTGCAAGGGAAGCTGGGTTCCCTGCTGTTGTACAAGGGGAGGCTTTTGGAATAAGAAGAGAAATGACATCATTGCATTGCACTATAAAAACCTCTTACTGGCTATGGTATGGGATATGAGTGGGTGGGGTGGGGTGAGTGGGGGTAGTGTGGGAGCATGCCAAAGTGGACTGCAGAGATAGCACAATGACCTAAATTAATGAAAGAGCTATGTTGGAAATGAGTACATTCACCAGCGCCAGTTTGAAATGGACGCTTTGAAATCAGCTTATTGTTTAAGGAGGCATTGAGATAGAATGAAGTTGATAACCCAGTGAGAAAGAGAAAGTGTTATCAAAGAGAAGCCTTGTCAGCGTTTCTCAAAAAGAGGACCTACCTATCCAGGCTCTTCCTCAGACCATACCAGAACCTCATGGGTGGGGCTCTGGAATCTGCATTCCAATAAGCTGTTGGAGAACCTCTATAATAGGCACTAGAAAGACCCTTTTCCTGCGGGGACTACATGATCCTCACCCAAAATGAATAAGAGAATGTCTGTTGCATTGTTACTTATAGTAGCAAACAATTGGCATCAACTGAAATGTTTAAAATAAGAATGATTTGATTAAATTATGCTAAATTTCATTCTAATGAAATGTAATGGTTATATAACCATAAAAATCATGTTTTAGAAGAGAATTGGAAATATTGGAGGATACCTATGATATACAATTATATATTTTTGAATATCTTTGAGTTTTCCAAACCTCTCAATGAACAAGAATTATTATAAATAAAAAATAAGAATACATTTAAAAATATAAGAATTAAAAAGTGATAAGAGGTAAAATAGGTGACATTGAGCTGAGGGACTTGAGATATGAATTTAAATATCAAGAAGAAAAAGAAATACATCTGGTTCTTAATGATTAAGGTGCCTTACTTCTTAAGAGAAAACCAAGCAAAAACCCTCCACTTACATTATGCCAAAGGCGAAAATACCTTGAATCACATCAGTTTACCAAGAATAACATTCATGTTTTCCTTTTTAATAGTATTTCTATTCCAGAGCATTTTCATGTCACATTATATGCACAGCATAGTGCATCTAAAAGCAGCTACAAGGAGAGGCTTTTGTAGGTATGTGCAGATGCAGAAGTTGACGGAGGCCCTGAGATTTTGAGATCTTGACATGATTCAGTCAGCAAAACCCCAGGCCTCTACCTCCCAACTAGTTCTCTCTCCACAATCTTGGCTGAATTTTCTCTGGAAAAATGAACTCATCCATACTCAAGGATGAATTTGAAATCAATTTAACACAAAATATATTTCTTAATTTAAGTTTAAGAAACTATGAAAAAATCAGAATGTTCATGCTTTCTATTTATTTAATATTTATGAACTGCTTCTTTTACTCCCTTGGGCAAACACGTATAATAATAATAGAAAGGCTCAGATTCTGAAGCCAGACTGCTTGAGTTCAGTGATTGGCACTTACTGGCTGTGTGTTCCTGGGAAAATTATTTAACTTCCCTGTGCCTCCGTTTTCTCATTTATAAAATAGAGGTAAGATAATATCCACCTCAAAGGGTTGTGATACAGATTTAAAAGAGCTGACGCACCTGAAGTGCTTAGAACAGTGCCCGGCACGCAGTAAATCCTAAGTAGGAGTAAATACACAAGACTTCATTTTCTTATTTTATTTTATTTAGAGTTTTGGGTACATGTGCAGGATGTGCAAGTTTGTTACATAGGTAAACATGTGCCATAGTGATTTGCTGCACCTATCAACCCGTCACCTAGGTGTTAAGTCCAGCTTGCATTAGCTTTTTTTCCTGATGTTCTCCCTCCACCTGTCCCCTCGCTGACAGGCCCCAGTGTGTGTTGTTTCCCTCCCTGGATCTATGTGTTCACATTGTTCAGCTCCCACTTATAAGTAAGAACATGTGGTTGGTTTTCTGTTCCTGTGTTAGCTTGCTGAGGATAGTGGACAAGCCTTCATTTTCTAGAGACGAATAAATAATTATAATAAATAATAAGTTATAAATAATGGATCTGATAAATACTCTGATACAGATAGGAACAAAGTGCTATAAATACACTGAGAAGGAAATAACTAAACCTACCTTGGACTATTAAAGAACAATTTACAGGGAGGCATTCATGTTTTAAATGAAAGGTAGACAGGATTTTTGCCAAGGTGAAAATAATGGGCAGCGAGAATAGCACATACCAAGATAGACAGGTGTGAAAACTGTGGTGTGGCTGGAACCTGGGCCCTTGTTGCAGATGATGAGTAGGCCAGCCTGCCACAGTCTGCACCAAGACACAACAATGTGACAAAAAACGATCCTTAATGATCAGTGATTTGACAATAATTCCTCCTATGTCTCTATTAATATAATCCAAGCCAGAGTGAGGTCTCTATACAGAATAAACCTAAACATACTGTTTAAGCCGAAATTTTTATTGTTATATTGCAATAAATACAGCATACTTAAATAGGTTACCCTGAAGTTCTCCATGACTAAAAGCTGGATTTGGCTTCGTAGCCATTATGTCAGCCCTCTTTCCATGATGTGACCTTGCACAGGTCATGTACAGATTGTGCCATGAAATACATCTCCAAGCACAGCAGTTATGATCATCTATTTCATCTTAGACCTAAAGAGGAACTCAAATTAAAACATGATAAAAAATAACTCCAGAATTCATCTTAGGTTTACTTCAGAAGCTACTGGGAGCTTGAGAAGCATAATAGAAAATCTAAGGAATATATCTAGGGGGTATTTTTCTTTTTTTACCTTGTTTGAGAGACTGCAGGAAAGGACTTGGTTTTAGAAATCTTGTAAAGAGGGAGGATAGGAGGAAATTCAAAGACTCTGGGAAACTTCTCCCCTAGGACTTGGCAGCATACCTTATTTGTTGTATTTCATTTTTTAAAAAAGTGTTTTCTCAGGACTGTGAGATCTTTTATACATGAAAATAGAGAATAGAATTCACCAGTTCTAGAAATAGAGCTTCAGCAGTCACATCTAAGAATTGAAAATATGCTTATAATTATATATTTTTACTTTAAGATAGATTGGTGAAAGTTTATCACCTTGATTAGGCTTTCAGTATGTTCCATTTTTTCATGGTCTACAACTGAAGGGATTTCAAAACATAGTGAATAACACCTAACAAAAGCTACATTTTTTTGACCTTTCAAGGCAAAAAAACAAAAATTCTGAAAGCAAGAAAGCATCTTTAAATTTTATACATAGCCTCCTTTAAACTATTCTAATCTCCTCTTTCTTTATTTTTCACCTATAAAGCATGCATTATTACAGGTATCTTAGAATGGAGACCAGGATTTCCCCATATGACTTATCCAACTTTGCATACTGAACGCATGCAACAACAGTTCCTTCACCCCTTTTAAGGAAACAGATACGTTTCCAGAACAAAGAATATTTGAAGATTTTATTGTAAATTCAGAAAACTTACAGCTACTACAAGGGTGACCTAGCCTGAGTCCCAACCAACATCTTCATTTCTTTAGTGAAAGGAGACAGAGAGTTAGCTGCTTTGAACTCTAGGATTGTGCTCATTTTATCTGCCTTCTTTGAGGCTCTTAGACTGAAGTCATCTTCCTTTGGAAATGGATATCAGACTATGAAGGTCATCAATGTTATCTGTTCAACAATAACAGAAGAGTAAGCTTAAGGATATTCCTTATATATGTTTGCTCAGCCCTGTGAATGAAAGTGTTAGATATTGGCTGATAATTTACATCTATGTGGCCTTTGACTTGGGTATATTGCTTACAATATACCCATTAGACCTTTCTTTAGATGTCAAGAGAGGGCAAGTCCAGTGTTAGCATGTGTTTTTGTTTGTTTGTTTACCAGATGCCCAAGTCTTAACCCAGTATCTATGCTAATGAATTATGGGTAACTTTCTTTAACTGAAGGGATATAAAGGAGTCGATCTGGGGAGCTTCTTGGCAAGATGTTTTCTCTGTATTTTACGGTATCTCTCGGGTAATAGCGCAACTGGCTAATATTTTCTTAGAATAGAACTTGATCCTAATTTTTCCACAGCATTGGTGAGACAAAGTATTGGCTCTACATTCTTTTCTTTTCTGGCTCAGAAGCTCATGGAGTTAGCATGTTCCTTAATATAAGATCTTCAGAAACAGCACTAATGCAATCAATGGGAATTGCATTTATGTGTTGTCAGTCCCACATATACTGATGCACACATTTATAAGGAACTGCTTGAGACACTTTGCTGTCTTCCTCATGCAAACGAGAGCACAGGTATATGTTATCGAAAGGAACCAGAAATGATCTAGTAAGATTAAATTGTGCCTAAAGTAATAGAAAGGAAAACAACAGGCAAAGGCCTGGCCATTATTTATTGAGTGCCGACAGAGAACTCTGCGCTCTGCCCAGTGCCAGGCCAGACATGAGAGAAGACATGCTTTTCTGCTTAGTGGTCTTATCATTTCGGTGTAAGCACATAGTGTAACATCTTGTCTAAGGTACTTTGGGCTATCTTAGATCTAGAATGATAGATTACCTAAGATTCAGATCATCTTAATTAGGATGTTGGCAGATTGAAATGGAATGGGGTTCTTGATGCAAGCAAATGAGCATAAATACATTACCAATTCCACCTCTTCTGTGCAGAAATCTTTCTAAAAGCCAGTATCCGATCTGGTTCCTTTCCTACTGAATTATATAAACATAGTCCTGATTTACAGTATCTAGGGAGAACTCTTTCTTCTACTGTGGATTTTTCAATAACCCCTTTTTTTCGTTATCAGAAGGGTAACTTTTCTTCAAAAGTATTTTTTGAAAGACAGAAACAAAAGTGAGTCCTTCTTTGAAGATCAGTGTGGTTACTAAGTTTGTGATAGAATTCAATAAAAAATAGTTTTTCTAATCTCCTTGAGGCACTTAAATTTGCATATTATAAGACGTATGGGTGGAAAAAAAAAAAAGACATATGGGTGGATCTAAGATGAGGAATTTTTTAATGGTCTGCCACTCTCTTGAGATGACTGAGAAAAATGGTTGGGAAAATAAAAATATATACTAGGTCAAAGGACAGCTAATGGTCATGGTCTGTGTAGTGTATAAGAGCATAGCACGCTGAGTGTGGTGGCTCATGCCTGTAATCCCAGCACTTTGGGAGGCTGAGGCGGGTGGATCATGAGGTCAGGAGTTCAAGACAAGCCTGGCCAATATGGTGAAACCCCCTCTCTACTAAAAATATAAAAAATTAGCCAGGCGTGGTGACATGTGCCTGTAGTCCCAGCTACTCAGGAGGCTGAGGCAGGAGAATTGCTTGAGCCTGGGAGGCGGAGGTTGCAGTGAGCCGAGATTGTGCCACTGCACTCCAGCCTGGGCGACAGAGTAAGACTGTCTCAAAAAAAAAAAAAAAAGCATATCTTATTTTGTTTTTCACACTATACTTCCATTGCTGATGGCCTTGAGAATGGAAACATTTGGCTCAGCAAGAATCTGGGAGTAAAATTCTTTGATGTCTCTAATCAACACAGGGAAAAGTCATTGACAGGAATAGGTAGCTTACTTTTTTCCTATTTAGTCCAAGAATACCTGATCTCTGAATCTGCAATACCTAAAGTTGCAAAGATGCTTGGTATTGTTTACAAACTTACAGTCTGTGGAAAGCAGCCATTTTTATTGGCAGATCTCACATTTTGTAACTCAGTCTGATCAATTTTAGATATGATATAGAGTAAACACATTAGAAGCACTTTGTGCTACATAGTGGAGGTCAAACATTTAAAAAATCTATTAATATAAGTATTTAAGCACAAAAAAAGAAGGCAAGATACAGAATTGCTTCTAAAAAACACTTTAAAACTAATAAGTACATTCTTTGAAAGTGTGAAACAATTACCTCAGTGTGTGACTTACACTTTTTCCTGGAATGTGTTGTTTCTGGCAGGGGAGCAGGCTGAGCCTGGGAGAGCCCTGCCTGCTAAAGGGATTACTCCGCTCTGGCTTTTGTGTTTATTGAGTCGCCTAGGCCTTCTTATTAAATGGCAGTTTTCAAATGTACACACACCTGCACTCAGCACCCTAAATACTCCAAATGCTTGTTTAACTTTTCTCACACCCAGAGTATCTCTCCCATTTGGTGTAGTCAAATGGCATTGAGTTGTCCATGTTTTGCTTGTTCTTTCTCTTTGGAATATAGCCATTTATGCGGTTGTAATGCTACCAGAGACAGAGTGTTTTTTAAGGTACTGTACTGCTCTTTGCTACCAGTACTCAGAGAACATTCCCAGTCTTAGCTCCCACTGTGCCTAAATGAAGGTTTATGTTTCTCAGGAAACATTAACTAGATCGGAGGTCCTGCCAGGCAGAACTCAGGGACCATCTTTCTGCAGGTTCCAGGCCATTTTGCATTGGATTGGGGCAGCGGCTTCTCATTTTTATACTCATTTGGCCTGCAGAGGCCAATACTTGTTTAGCATTACCTCCTGCAGAGCTCAGCAAGGTCGTGGACCTCCCTGAGTGAGAATAGGGAGAAGGAAAAAAGGAAGCCTAAATCAAGAGACTAAGACAAAAGAAAAGAGAGACTAGAAAGAAGAGAGAAGGAACAGAGGAGAAAGATTAAAGAAGGAAGCATGTGTCTAGTGAAATGTGGTAGAAGCTAAAAAACATTGCCTCAGCTGTCTTTAGAGGCATTTGTTCCACAGGCTGCCCAAGTCCGTTTCATGGACCTTAGTGTATTCATGAGGTCTCTCTCTCTGACACACACACACACATGCACACACATGTTCATTCCTTTCTCAGTCTCTGGAAATCAAAAGCAGAAAACCTTTGTTTAATTTTGACATCTTAGATATTATTGTGTAACCATTGTGTGTGTGAGTGTGTTTATACAACATATTCTATTGATAGGGTTAGCACTCACAACGGGCTTGCTATAGTTTAGGTTCATGTAAAGCCTTTTACCTGGGTTTGCTTCTTCATTCTTCCCAACAATGCCAGGAGTCCTAACTCCTGTTATTATTTTCCCTTTACTGACAACAACAACAACAACAACAACAAAAACTTAGGTTCCAAATGCATTAGATAATCATTGAGACAGTCTTCTTAGACACCTTCCATAACAAGGGAAAGGACAAACTTCTTAGCCCATCATTTGATTCTAGCTGCTTAGTTAAGATTTGTGTCAATGTTTTATTTCTTAATTCTTCTAGTTTACCCACCCTTTTCCAAATATATTTTTCCTTTTTTTGTTCTTTGCTCTTGCTTATGGCTTTTCTCATTCTCTCCATCTATACTGCTTTTATTCATCCTTAGAATAGATTAATATTTAAAATGTAACTACAACATGATGATGTAGCTCTGGACAGGATACTGTACCTCTCCTTGCTTACTGCCTAGCAGTGGAGAAAGATGTGCACAAATGTAGTTCTAAATTAAAGCAGACTGTGCAATACATACAAGAGATACAGAAACTGGGGGAGGGAACATTATTTCAACCTGATGGGCTCTGGGAAGGCCTAAGAGAAGATGGATTTTGTGGAGGTCTGTAATATTCAGCTAAATTGGTAATAGAAAGATGTTGGAGGGACAGCATTCCTGACATAGGAAATAGCATGGTCAAAAGTATGGAAAAGGGAAAATATGAGGGACATCGAAAGTGAACAGTGAATAGTTTGGCTTTTTGAGCATACAGCATCCATGTGTTTATGCGCAAGAGATGAGGACTTAGTGAAAGATAGATCCTGAAAAAGTTTGACCTATATACTGGACAGCTTTGGATATCAGGCTGAAGAGTTGTGTTTTACTGGTGTGCCCTGTGTGTTTTTGATGACTGAATTTGGTCATAGAAAACAGATGGCAAAGGTAGGATGAAAAAGGAAGGACTGAAAGTCAAGACAATGAATTAGGAAACTACTACAATAACTAAAGGCAGGCCGAGGCAAAGCAGTGGCTGTGATAATATAAGGAAAAAAGTAAGAGTGATAGTCTGGAAGAAGAAATAATAGGATTTGGTATCTAGGGGATGGAGCCTGAGGGAAGAGTTAACAATGACTTAAAGGAATTGAGCATGAGCAGTTAGGAGAATGGTATTACCATTAACTGAAGTTGGACACATTTCGATAACGAACAGCTTTGAAAGGGAAGATAATTAACTCTGTTTAGAACAGTGACCTTGATGCACAATTAATAAGAATATCTAGGTGTGTAACCTGAGCATAGATATTTTTGTAACCTCCCCAGGTGATTCTAAAGTACAGGAAAGTTTGCGAACAAAGATTTAGCAAGGAGGAGAAACCTGAAAATCAATGCTATGTTCTTGTGTAACAGTTGAAAATGCAAGCCTGAAGCTCGGAGTAGAGGTCAGTGTTAAGGATGTAGGTTTGGTAGTCCAAATAGAAATAATAGCTGTAACCTTGGAAGTTGATTTTAACAAGAGACTACTCTGTGAGAATAAAGTACATGTGCAATAGAACTTTAAGGAAAGCCTAGGGTAACTGAGAGCCAGGATACCACACTAAAACGGGGGGTTCCTAACTGGATACCCTTTATTTCTTTCTCTTGCCTGATTGCCCTAGCCAGAACTTCCAACACTATGTTGAATAGGAGTGGTGAGAGGGGGCATCCCTGTCTTGTTCCAGTTTTCAAAGGGAATTTTTCCAGTTCTTGCCCATTCAGTATGATATTGGCTGTGGGTTTGTCATAAATAGCTCTTATTATTTTGAGGTACGTTCCATCAATACCGAATTTATTGAGCGTTTTTAGCATGAAGGGCTGTTGAATTTTGTCAAAAGCCTTTTCTGCATCTATTGAGATAATCATGTGGTTCTTGTCGTTGGTTCTGTTTATATGCTGGATTACGTTTATTGATTTGCGAATTTTCCCTGTTTGCAGATGACATGATTGTATATTTAGAAAACCCCATTGTCTCAGCCCAAAATCTCCTTAAGCTGATAAGCAACTTCAGCAAAGTCTCAGGATACAAAATTAATGTGCAAAAATCACAAGCATTCTTATACACCAGTAACAGACAAACAGAGAGCCAAATCATGAATGAACTTCCATTCACAATTGCTTCAAAGAGAATAAAATACCTAGGAATCCAACTTACAAGGGATGTCAAGGACCTCTTCAAGGAGAACTACAAACCACTGCTCAGTGAAATAAAAGAGGACACAAATAAATGGAAGAACATACCATGCTCATGGATAGGAAGAATCAATATCGTGAAAATGGCCACACTGCCCAAGGTTATTTATGGATTCAATGCCATCCCCATCAAGCTACCAATGAGTTTCTTCACAGAATTGGAAAAAACTGCTTTAAAGTTCATATGGAACCAAAAAAGGGCCCGCATTGCCAAGACAATCCCAAGTCAAAAGAACAAAGCTGGAGGCATCACGCTACCTGACTTCAAACTATACTAACAAGGCTACAGTAACCAAAACATCATGGTACTGGTACCAAAACAGAGATATAGACCAATGGAACAGAACAGAGTCCTCAGAAATAATACCACACATCTACAGCCGTCTGATCTTTGACAAACCTGAGAGAAACAAGAAATGGGGAAAGGATTCCCTATTTAATAAATGCTGCTGGGAAAATTGGCTAGTCATAAGTAGAAAGCTGAAACTGGATCCTTTCCTTACTCCTTATATGAAAATTAATTCAAGATGGATTAGAGACTTAAATGTTAAACCTAATACCATAAAAACCCTAGAAGAAAACCTAGGTAGTACCATTCAGGACATAGGCATGGGCAAGGACTTCATGTCTAAAACACCAAAAGCAACGGCAGCAAAAGCCAAAATTGACAAATGGGATCTAATTAAACTAAAGAGCTTCTGCACAGCAAAAGAAACTACCATCAGAGTGAACAGGCAACCTACAGAATGGGAGAAAGTTTTTGCAATCTACTCATCTGACAAAGGGCTAATATCCAGAATCTACAAAGAACTCAAACAAATTTACAAGAAAAAAACAAACAACCCCATCAAAAAGTGGGGAAAGGATATGAACAGACATTTCTCAAAAGAAGACATTCATACAGCCAACAGACACATGAAAAAATGCTCATCATCACTCGCCATCAGAGAAATGCAAATCAAAACCACAATGAGATACCATCTCACACCAGTTAGAATGGCAATCATTAAAAAGTCAGGAAACAACAGGTGCTGGAGAGGATGTGGAGAAATAGGAACACTTTTACACTGTTGGTGGGATTGTAAACTAGTTCAACCATTATGGAAAACAGTATGGCAGTTCCTCAAGGATCTAGAACTAGATGTACCATATGACCCAGCCATCCCACTACTGGGTATATACCCAAAGGATTATAAATCATGCTGCTATAAAGACACATGCACACATATGTTTATTGCGGCACTATTCACAATAGCAAAGACTTGGAATCAACCCAAATGTCCATCTGTGACAGACTGGATTAAGAAAATGTGGCACATATACACCATGGAATATTATGCAGCCATAAAAAAGGATGAGTTTGCGTCCTTTGTAGGGACATGGATGCAGCTGGAAACCATCATTCTTAGCAAACTATCACAAGAACAGAAAACCAAACACTGCATGTTCTCACTCATAGGTGGGAACTGAACAATGAGATCACTTGGACTCGGGAAGGGGAACATCACACATCGGGGCCGATCATGGGGAGGGGCGAGGGGGGAGGGGGGAGGGATTGCATTGGGAGTTACACCTGATATAAATGATGAATTGATGGGTGCTGACAAGTTGATGGGTGCAGCACACCAACATGGCACAAGTATACATATGTAACAAACCTGCACATTATGCACACGTACCGTAGAACTTAAAGTATAATAATAAAAAAAAAAAATTAGGGGTTAAGTGAGAATCTACATCCTCACCAGTGAAACTTTCAGGCCCTACTGCCCAGAATGCTGGCAGCCGGGGAGTAGTATTATAGCAGGTCAAAGGAACTCTTCATGGAGCAAGAGTGAACTTAGCATGTTTATAGACTGAGGAATAGGACTAATGAAAAAGGGAAACTTGAAGGAGATGGTTTCAAGGACAAGAAAGATGAATAGTTGTTGGTACAATGATTCAGATGAGGAGAGGAAGTGAATCTGTGGAGCTGTGATTTTCAGGAAAGGAGGATACATCTTCTGAGTTAGGACAGAAAGAGGGAAGGAAGCCAAAGAATTTAGAATGAAGACAAACTCAATGAGATTCATCAGTGGAGCAATTATTTGAATAGAGGGAGGGTAGAAGCTGAGGAGGGACTAGAGAACAGAGTAGGAGTCAAATCGTATCCTCTCAAAAGAGATTTCCTAAAATTTTCTAGTCCTGTTTGATCACTGTGCCCTCTAAACTTCTCACTTACTGTTTGTACCATACATTTGGTGATTAATCTCACACAGCCTTGTAAAACACCATTTTCATTGTGGTTTTGAACTTCCATTTGTATCTTTCATAATTAACTTTTCAGGTGATTACCACCCATCATGATCGCAAACTCCTTGGGGCAGCAACTATATCCTAAGCTTTGTTTTACTCACTTTACACATTATTTGAGCTTTAAAATGTGTTTTAGTTAATTTGATTATACTAATATCATGTTTAGTTATAATATCCTTTTTAAAGCCAAAGACAGAACCCTACCTTGTTGTCTCATCTTTCATAATACTTTCTTTATCTTAGCTGTGTTAATCATGGCACGATCCCATTTTAACATCTGTTCTTTCTTTCTACACTTCTCTCCCATTTTCTTTGCTGCTTTTTTTTTTTTGTAAATAAAACAATCTTTAAATCAACTTTTAGAAGAGCCATTTCACCTATTTTTTCCCAAATCACTAGGCATTTATTCCTTAAAAATGTGATTTTATTGTAGTGTGAATTTATTATTATATTCATACTTCCTTTAGGCAGGTCTAGTTGGTTAATTACGTTAATAGATTGTTAGATTTTTTAAAACCTTCATTTAAACAGCCTTGCTGAAAGGATATACTCTGAGTTGCTTCTTTGAAAAACACTAAAACCATCTAATATGACGTGGTAGCTGACCAGCACACTGGTTGATGAAATTTGTAGTCCTTGCTCCAAAGCTCTCTAACAAGATTAGGTGAGATTGAACTTCAGAAGGTAAAGGTCTCTAAATTGACATAAATTCAAAGGGCAGAACTAGATCATACCACTATTTGAATCGCTATCAAAGTCTAATTTCTGACATATTATATTTGGTCCATTGCAATTTGTGTACATACACATCCTTCTAGTAAATGATGAATGAGGTTTAGCTAACCTAATGTAGTTTATACACTTCTAGACATTTGTTGGAAATATATGATTGGGGAGCTCTTTTCTCTGTAAAATGACCTGGATCGCTTTTCTGGAACACAGTCTCTCTGTTTTATGCTAGACACAAACACAGACACTCAGGCATTTTTTCCAAACCAGCTTGGTTGAATTTATTTCCCTGCTGTCTTTCTCTTGATACCTCTTGTGTATACTCAAGCTATCATTAGATAGATGGGGAGCAAATACGGAATTTCACTGGATAGTTTCATCTGGCTAAAACCATTCATTTTTAAGGGAATTAGACCATTTCTAATGGGAATTTTTGGGCCAGTTTTGAGACTAGAAAATGATTAGTTAAGCTTCATCAACATATTTGAACTTCTAGTGTTTGAACCTTCTGAAGTTTATTCATAACTTGAGGGGCTATGCATTGTGAATTATGAGGAATTTCAGAAAACTCCTCTGTCTTGGTTCTTTTCTTCTTTTCTGCTGCTCGTCCCAAAGCCTTCATTTCTTTTCTAGCTGAAAGTAAGCTAACAATAGTATGATATAAACTTGTGATTCTGCTGCTAAGCAGGCTCAATAGCATCAGTGATAATGACTGTTGTAGGGTAATGCCAGCCTGCTTACTGTGTTGGAATTTTCCTCACTGAGACTTTGGAGGTTCTCTTACCTGGCCTGTTGTACACCTAGCAGGCACCTTCACACTGACCACCTTTTTTGATCACACGTTGTTTCTCTTCTTAACGAACTCTTCTGAGAGCTGTATACACATGTTTAAAATGGCAGCTTTCTGGACCCCACTACCCATCTTTGTTTTTTTTTTTTTTTTTTTTTTTGTTTTGAGACGGAGTCTCGCTCTGTTGCCCAGGCTGGAGTGCAGTGGCTGGATCTCAGCTCACTGCAAGCTCCGCCTCCAGGGTTTACGCCATTCTCCTGCCTCAGCCTCCCAAGTAGCTGGGACTACAGGCGCCCGCCAACTCGCCCGGCTAGTTTTTTGTATTTTTTAGTAGAGACGGGGTTTCGCCGTGTTAGCTAGGTTGGTCTCGATCTCCTGACCTCGCGATCCACCCGTCTCGGCCTCCCAAAGTGCTGGGATTACAGGCTTGAGCCACCGCGCCCGGCCCCATCTTTGTTAATGAAGTTCTTGGGACACAATGTTTTTTCCTCTCAAGTGAATTAGACTAAATATGACTGAACAGAAAACAAAATGTATATTTCAAAATTATCATCAAATAGTGCTGCTACTATTTTTTTGTTGCATTTTAGAGTGAAATCATCTCATTTCCTAGTGAGAACTTTTAAACTATTACTATTAATCAGTAATTGAAAATTTCCCCTCATTTTTGGTTGAAGGCTAATAATTATTAACTGTATAATACAGGACAAAGAGGACAGTAATATGAACAAAGATATCGCTGAATGAAAATAAATTTGATATTCCAAGTGTTTTTCTTCCTTGCTATTATTTTTGTATTTTTTCCAATTGTGTGGTGGTTTTCAGTTGAAGTCCTGCTTCAGACCTTTGGCAAATAGCATCTTTTATCATTATCTACAGATACTTTTTGTCTCACTTATACACAAAAAGCTTAATGACTATGCTCCATTGGCTAATACACAAAAGGGAAATCAGGTAAAAGAATTTGAAGATGAAATCTCTGGAAAGCCTGCATTTTAAGCAGACTTTCTCTCATAACAGTCTTGTGTCAATGAATGCCTTGAAATAGAAGCTCTTGTTTTGTGTAATTTTCCAAGGCAATCAATAGTTCTTTCTTCTCATAAGTGGTAAAATTTGATATTAGGAAGTATAGATATACTTCTCATAAAAGGGAGTGTGTTGGGGATGTTGCACTAATGATACAATCTGCAACAGCAGTATCAGATAATGTTTATTAAGCTTAATTTGGCAGGCATTGTGGACTACCCAGCCAATAGCCATTTTCCTCCTTTGTCCTAACAACACCACTTGTTTTGTCCACATACTACTTTCTTTTATGGTGTGTGGTTCAGGTGAAGTGGACCCTATTCCTAGCCCAGCCAGCGAATCACAGTCTATGAGGCAGCCGGCTCCCTTTGCATAACTACTTGATGTACTTCTGGCCAGTGAGATATAAAGAGTCTATGGGGCCTTGGGAAAGGTTTTCTTTCTTTTGAAAAAGAGATAAACAAGGTTGGGCGCAGTGGCTCACGCCTGTAATCCCAGCACTTTGGGAGGCCAAGGTGGGCGGATCACGAGGTCAAGAGATCGAGACCATCCTGACCAACATGGTGAAACTCCGTCTCCACTAAAAATACAAAAATAGCTGGGCGTGGTGGTGCACGCCTGCAGTCCTAGCTACTGGGGAGGCTGAGGCAGGAGAATCACTTGAATCCAGGCAGTGGAGGTTGCAGTGAGCCAAGATCGCGCCACTGCACTCCAGCCTGGTGACAGAGCAAGACTCCGTCTCAAAAAAAAGAAAAGACAAGAAGAAAATGTTCCCTTTCAAGCTCTGGATGCTTTCACAAGGGCAAGAAGCTGAGGTGCTATCGCCATTTTGTCACTATAAATGGAGCTAGGTCAAGGATAATGCTTAATATGCCAAGGATGGCAGAGGAGAAAGATGGGTTCTTTATATCATCGAACAGCTGAATGAACCAACTCTTGAGATGTTTGACCTTCAGCACTTTTTATGAGTTCCTTCTTTTTTCTTTTTTTTTAACCTTCCTCTAGTTGGAGCTGAAATTTTCTGTTATTAGGGACAAAAACATTCTGCCTTAATGAAATATTGTAGTCTGTTGAGTATTATATAATTTGAATATTTCTCTACCTTTTGAATCTCACAATACTTCCTTTTACATGTTTCCCTCAATGCTAAACCATTACTTTTTTTTTTTTTTTTGAGACGGAGTCTTGCTCTATCACCCAGGCTGGAGTGCGGTGGCGTGATCTCTGCTCACTGCAAGCTCTGCCTCCCGGGTTCACACCATTCTCCTGCCTCAGCCTCCCAAGTAGCTGGGACTACAGGCACCTGCCACCACGTCCCGCTAATTTTTTGTATTTTTAGTAGAGCTGGGGTTTCACCAGGATGGTCTCGATCTCCTGACCTCGTGATCCACCCACCTCGGCCTCCCAAAGTGCTGGGATTACAGGCGTGAGCCACTGCGCCCGGCCTAAAACATTACTTTTTAACCTCTTCTTAACTTATTGCTACATGGTGACTTTGTTCACACTAACACTATTAAAATTATTCTCATCAGTGTTCCCTCATGACTTCTTGGTTACCAAATCAGCCCGTTAGCCTCAAATTCCTTTCTATAAATCATTGATTGGTGACTTTTAATTAAGAATTATTAGCCAATTATTAAAAAATCAAAAAATAACAGTTGCTAGCAAGATTGCAGATAAAAAGGAATACTTATACACTCTTGGTGGGAGTGTAAATTAGCTTGATCATTGTGGAAAGCAGTGTGGGGATTCCTCAAAGAGATAAAAATGGAACCACCATTCAACCCAGCAATCCCATTACTAAGTATATATCCAAAGGAATATAAATCATTCTATCATAAAGACACATGCATGTTAATGTTCACTGCAGCACTATTCACAATGGCAAAGACATGGAATCAACCTAAACACCCATCAGTGATAGACTGGATGAAGAAAATGTGGCACATATATACCATGAAATACTATGCAGCCATAGAAAAGAAAGAGATCATGTCGTTTGCAGGAACATAGACAGATCTGGAGGCCATTATCCTTAGCAAACTAACACAGAAATAGAAAACTAAATACTGCATGCTGTCACTTATAAGTGGGAGCTAAATTATGAGAACACATGGACACATAGAGGGGAGCAAAAGACACTGGAGCCTTTTGGAGGGTGGAGGGTGGGAGGAGGGAAAGGATTAGGAAAAATAACTAATAGGTACAAGGTTTAACACCTGGGTGACAAAATAATCTGTACAACAAACCCCAATAACAGTTTTACCAGTATAACAAAACTGCACATGTACCCCTGAACTTAAATAAAAGTTAAAAAAAAAAAGTCTTTTTTTTCAAACTAAATCTTACTTATAACCCCAACATATATATACACACACACACACAGAGTAGGATTTTTCAGTTGATTCAGAACCTGGGGGCTTTGCCCTTTGCTCACTGTCCCCTGGGACTTCTCTAGCCCTCCATGTCCCTGACCTCTGCAAAGCTCACAGGTACCACGGGACATAGTATTAAAACTAGCCTCTGAATTTGACCTTACTGTTGGTGCCTCTCCTGCCTCTTCTCCGTTTGCACTATATGTGCCTGTCCTACCCAGAATCCTTCAGTGGCTTTCCATTGCCTACCTATAAAGTTCCTTTCTAGCCTTGTTTCTTTGATGCTCCCTTTTCTTTCTTTGCTAGAGCCACATGAGGGTACCTCTAGTCTCCAAAACTTCCCAGTTTATCTTTTGTTGCTATGCTCTTCTCGTTCAGCTCCCTATCTTTGCTCATTTCTACCTGTTTAATCCTCCCCATTATCATGTTTTATCTCAGTGGTCTGTCTGCCACCCAGTAGCCATCTATACCAAAATGATTCTAAATTTTATCAATTCCCATAGCATTTGTACCTCATTTATAACACTTATCACATTCTGTCTTTGAATTTCATATTAAAGATATTCCTCAAGCTGCATTCTTCTTAAGGTGGGAAGCCATTTCCTGTTCGTTGTTCTGCACACTGCAATGCTTAGCATAATATATCCCTCAAAGACTATTCTTGAACGAAATGCTTGTTGAGTAACAAAAAAATTATAACACAAATCCAAACCCTTAAATTACGTATGTCCTTTAGGTTGTTTTGTTTTGTTTTGAGACAGGGTCTTGCTCTGTCACATAGGCTGTAGTGTAGTGGCACAATTTCAACTCACTGCAACCTCTGCCTCTCAGATTCCAGTGATTCTTGTGCCTCAGCCTCCCAAGTAGCTGGGACTACAGGTGTGTGCCACCATGCCCAGCTAATTTTTGTGTATTTTTGTGAATTTAATTGGCTAAAGAGACAGGGTTTTGCCATGTTGGCCAGGCTGGCCTCAAACTCCCGGCCTCAAGTGATCTGCCTGCCTCAGCCTCCTGAAATGCCGGGATTACAGGCATGAGCCACCACGCCCAGCCCTTCACATCATTTTTTTTTTTTTTTTTTTTTTTTTTAGTTCTTTAAGCATTTGTTCCTTTTTTGTAAGTTGATTCATACTCTTTGAGATTATGTAGGATTAAATTGATTTAATTAAATTTCATTATATGATGGGATCTAGAACAAATAAAACAAAGGGAAGGTTACTTTTTAATACAAAATATTTTATATCTTTGAATTTCACAGCCTAAAAAAGAAAGAAAAACAAAGCAGTCTACTATGTCCGTACTTGGACATTTTATTTTTACTTTTTTCTACCATTAAAAAAAATGTCTATAGCTTTAGGGATACCAGTGGATTTTGTTTACATGGATGAATTGTATAGTGGTGAAACCTGAGATTTTAGTGTACCTTTCACCAGAGGAGTATACATTGTAGCCACTATGTAGTTCTTTTATCCCTCTTCTTCCTCCTACCCTCCCTGCTTCTGAGTTGCTAATGTCCATTATGCTACTCTGTATGCCTTTGCATATCCATAGCTTAGCTCCCACTTATAAGTGAGGACAGAGGTATTTGGTTTTCCATTCCTGAGTTACTTCACTTGGAATAATAACCCGCAGTTCCACCCAAGTTGGTACAAAAGACATTGTTTTGTTCTTTTTTATGGCTGAGTAGTATTCCATGGTGTATATATGTCACATTTTGTTTATCCACTCATTGGTTGATGGGTACTTAGGTTAGTTCCGTATCTTGGCAATTGTGAATTATGCTATGATAAACATATTCATGAAGCTGTCTTTTTGATGTAATGACTTCATTTCGTTTGAGTAGATACCTAGTAGTGGGATTGCTGGATCGAATGATAGATCTACTTTTAGTTCTTTGAGAAATCTCCATGCTGTTTTCCACAAGAATTGTACTAAATTACATTCCCACCAGCAGTGTACAAGTGTTCCCTTTTCATCACATCCACGTCTTCACGTATTGTTTTTTTGCTTTTTAATAATGGCCATTCTGGTTGGGGTAAAGTGATTTTAATTTGCATTTCCCTGATGATCAGTGATTTTGAGCATTTTTTCATGTTTCTTCGTCGTTTCTACACCTTCTTTTGAGAAATGCCTATTCATATCATTTGCTTAATTTTTAATGGGATTATTTTTTTCTTGCTTATTTGTGTTTCTCGTAGATCCTGACATTAGTCCTTTGTCAGATCCATAGTTTGCAAACATTTTCTCCCATTCTGTGGGTTGTCTGTTTACTGTGACGATTATTTCTTTTGCCCCGCAGGAGCATTTTAGTTTAATTAGGTTCCATTTATTTACTTTTATTTTTGTTGCATTTGCTTTTGGGGTCTTAGTCATACATTCTTTGCCTAAGCCAACATCCAGGAGAGTTTTTCTTAGGTTTTCTTCTAGAATTTTTATGGCTTCAGGTATTAGATTTAAGTCTTTAATCCATCTTCAGTTGAGTTTTGTAGATAACGAGAGATAAGAATCCAGTTTCATTCTTCTACTTTGGCTATCCAGTTTTCCCAGTACCAATAGTGTGTTCTTTCTCCAATTTATGTTTTTGAATGCGTTGTTGAATATCAGTTGGTTGTAAGTAGTTGCCTTTATTTCTGGATTCTCCGTTCTGTTCCATTGGTCTTTGTATATACTTTTACACTAGTACCATGCCATTTTGTTTACTATAGCCTTGGAGTATAATTTGAAGTCACATAATGTGATACCTCCAGATTTGTTCTTTTTGCTTAGGATTGTTTTTGGCTATCTGTGCTCTTCTTTGGTTCCCTATGAATTTTAGGATTTTTTTTTCTCATTCTGTGAAAAATGATGTTGATATTTGATAGGAATTGCATTGAATCTGTAGATTGCTTTGAGCAATATGGTCATTTTCACAATACTGATGATTCTAATGCATGAGCATGGAATGTATTTTCATTTGTGTCATCTCATCTATGATTTCTTTCAGCAGTGTTTTGTAGTTCTCCTTGTAGAGATTTTTCATCTCCTTGGTTAAGTATATTCCTGGATATTTTGTTTTATTTTATTTCATTTGCAGCTATTATAAAAGGGATTGAGTTCTTGATTTGATTCTCAGCTTGGTCATTGTTGGTGTATAGCAGTGCTACTCATTTGGATACATTGATTTTGTAACCTGAGACTTTACTGAATTCATTTATCAAATCTAAGAGTCTTTTGGAGGATTATTTATGATCAAAACATTGGCAAACTGAGATAGTTTAACTTCATATTTTCCAATTTGAATGTCCTTTCTTTCTTTCTCTTACCTTGTTTCTCTGGGTAGGACTTCTAGTACTATGTTGAATAGAAGTGGTAAAAGTGGGCATCTTTGTCTTGCTCCAGTTCCCAGGGGGAATGCTTTCAACTTTTCCTCATTCGGTATGACGTTGGCTGTGGGTTTGTCATATATAGCTTCTGTTACTCTGCAGTATGTTCCTTCTATGCCTAGTTTGTTGAGGGTTTTTTATTATAAAGGGATGCTGGATTTTATTGAATGTTTTTTCTGCATCTACTGAGATGATCATATGGTTTTTGGTTTTCATTCTGTTATATGATGAATCACATTTATCGGCTTGTATATGTTGAATCATCCTGTGTCTTTGGGATGAAACCCACTTGATCATGATGAATTATCTTTTTGATGTGCTGTTGGGTTCAGTCTGCTAGAATTTTATGTTCATCAGAGATATTGGTCTGTAGTTTTCTTTTTTTGTTAAGTCCTTTTCTGGCTTTGGTATTAAGGTAATACTGGCTTCATAGAAGGAGTTACAGAGGATTCCTTCTTTCTCGATCTTTTAGAATAGTTTCATGGGTTTGGGACCAGTTCTTCTTTGAATATCTGGTAGAATTTGGCTGTGAATCCACTTGACCCAGGGCTTTTTTTTCTTTCACAGTTTTTTAATATTATTATTACTGATTCCTTCTCACTGCTTGTCATTGGTCTGTTCAGGATTTCTATCTATTCCTGATTCAAGCTAGGAGGGTCATAAGTTCCCAGGAATTTTTCCATTTCCTGTAGATTTTTTAGTTGTGTCCATAGAGGTATTCATAATAGTCTAGAATGATCATTTGTATTTCTGCAGTATTGGTCATAATGTCTCCATTTTCATTTCTAATTGAGCTTATTCTTCTTTTGACTTTTGAGTTTATGACTTCTTTTCTTGGTTAATCTAGCTAATAGTCTATCAATTTTATTTTTCTTTTCAAATAACTAACTTTTCATTTCATTGGTGTTTTGTGTTTTTTCTTGTTTTAATTTTATTTAGCTCTGATCTGATCTTCTTTATTTCTTTTCTTCTGCTAGGTTTGGGTTTGGTTTGTTCTTATTTCTCTACTTCCTTGAGGTGTGGCATTAGATTGTCAATTTATGATCTTTTAGACTTTTTGATGTAGGCATTTCGTGCTGTGAACTTTCCTCTTAGCATTCCTTTTGCTACATCCCAGAGGTTTTTATAATTTGTGTTACTGTTATTCATTTCAAATAATTTAAATTTCCATCTTGGTTTTATTGTTAACCCAAAAATCATTCAAGAGATGATTGTTTAACTTCACGTGTTTGTATAGTTTTAAGGGTTTTTTTTTGGAATTGATTTCTAGTTTTTTCTGCTGTAGTCTGAGAAGTTACAGAAGATAGCATTTTGATTTTTAAAAAATTGAGACTTGTTTTGTGACCTATCATATGGTCTATCTTGGAGAATGTCCCATGTGCTGATGAGAATAATGTATATTATACAGTTCTTAGGTAGAATGTTCTGTAAATATCTGTTAGGTCGATTTGTTCTGGTGCAATTTAAGTCTAGTGTCTTTCTGTTGACTTTGTTCCTTGATGATTTGTCTAGTGCTATCAGTAGGGTGTTGAAGTCGCCCCCTATTATTGTGTTGCTGCATACTTGGACATTTTAAGCAGGGTTATTTATGAGTTTGTTAGCTCACTGATATCCTAGGCATACCAGTTATGAATTAATGATAAGTGTGACAGATGTACTAATACTCTCATTTTTAAACACTTAATTTTCATTTAAGTATAATTGTTATTGAGCTCCCAGAGAGGACAAATATGTAGTCTCAATAAAGCATATCTCCCTTTTCATTTATTTTCCTGTTTCCTATAACCTTTGTAAGATTATCACTCCTTGATAGAATGTACCTGAGGATTTCATTAATTTTAATAAAAATACCAAAAATTGGTGAAAGAAGGAATATACCACTATACTACTATCTAGTTAGTTCTTACTATTTCATTTTAGTTACTTAGTGCTTCATAGTTTTAATGTATGTCACCAATATCTTTAAATAATTCCGGTGACAAGGAAAGGGAATGTTGATTTGATAAGCTTTCAAATAAACTGTAATAAGGATATATCACATGATATAGTAGTGATAATATAGTGATTGAAATGCTTTGAAAGAAAACTTTAATGTTTTTTTCAAGACCAATATTATCTGTTATTTTCACTGGGGAGGATTTGACTAGACTAGATATAATGATAGAGTCAAATAGACATAATTCCAGAACCAGATAATTGAGAGCTTCACATAAACCCATATAACCATAAGCCATAAAAAAAATAAGGTGCTGACCCTAGGGACCAAGAAGTTAAAGAATCCCTTCTCTGCATCTGTTTCATCATCTGCAAATGAATGATAATCCTCTCTCCCTCCCTCAAAGGGTTATTGAATAGATTCGGTGAAATATATGAAAATATCAGTTGGTTGCTAAGAAGACAAACAATGTTCTATACAACATTTCTGAACTCGTATAGTTGCTGTCAGGGTAGGAGTCTGACTTCTTGGTCTCATGCAAAGGCAGGTGGGGAGCTGTGGCCATGAGCTGGGCTACAGTGAGGAGCTTTGAGTGGGACATGGAACAGGAGGATCACAGCACCCAAGGTGAAGGTGGGCATGAGAACTAATGGTATAGTCTAAAGTAAAGACTGAGTTTACAACAGGAAGCAGAGAGAATGAATCTGAAAAGAAAAACAGGAAGTAGAACCTGGAGAGAACCATTTTGAGGCACTAATAATCAGAGCCAGATGCCTCATGATGGGACCATGGGTGCTACCAGTGGTGGTGGTAGTGGTAGGGTGTGTGAAAAATCAGTCCCAGCACAGGCCATGCCTTCCACACACTATCCTGTGATTCCTGGGATTCCTCTTCAGTGCTAAAATACTGGTCCTATAGATGCCACAGGTTCAGTTTTTGACTTCCTACTTTTAAGCTCCAGCATTAAACCCTAAGGTGATGAAGATCTTGAGGTTTAAAAGATACAGGATCTGAAATCTTGAAATACGTTTTCAATATTTGTTGTTGTTAGTGGGCAATTATTACTATGATACCTTGTCAAGAGCCTTTGATGCTAAGACCTAATTAACATGTATTTAGAGATCTAGAATAAATTGCTTCCATGATTGTGTGCTTATGATTTACTCTTGTTAGTTCTAGTATCCATAGGTTAATATTTGAAATAGGACAATTGGCTGGTGACTTAACAATGACTTACATGCTTATCCCTTTTCCCTTCCCACATCCCCCTACTTCTTACCCATTAATTCCATAGGACTCAGTTTAAATCAGGAAAGGAAAATGAGCCACCTTAAATGAGTATAGTCAGAGAAAGTCTCTAGACGTTATGGCATTGCCCATAAGAGCCTCACTAAATTTCATTCTGCAAAATATTTGACACTTGCTGCTTAAAAACCAGTAATGGCTCTATGGGGTCAAGCCTGGAGACAGAGAACCATGGCATAATTTGCAGAACCATGGCATAACTCAGAAGAGAGTGAGAGAAGGAAATTTTCTAGGTAGCTTTACCTGTTTCAGCATATATGGCCAGGTCTTTAAACTTCCAGTTCATAAAGCCGTATTCCTTGTCCTAACAATTTTCATATCTTCATCTCCTAACAAGCACTGAGCAGTAAGTGGGCTCCGCTGTCTGCTGCATCTGACTGCCCTGACTGTGTTAGTCATCATCTGCTCATAGAAGCATGGAAACCCTGGGGGAATAAGTGTTTGGCAGAGTCAGCAAATTGGTTGGTTTGTGCAAAGTTTTGGGAGAAGAGAGTAGAGTGGTAAAGTGAATTAAAAGTGGTAACATGAGTAAAAGTGGTGCTGAAAATGCAGAGGGATGGCCTCCTATCTAACCGTATTATGATTTTGAATATAAAAAGAGATCTTGGTAAGTAAAAACTTATTTTTAGTGTTAGAAGATATTCACATAGTGCATAATGAAAAGCAAGTCTTCCGGTTTTTGAGTCAAGGACCTACACAATTGCTGAGACTATTAGAAGACACTTGTTGTATTAGGTGGCCATCAATGACAACAAAGCACAGAACTAATAGGACAGAGGAAAATATGCTGTTCAAGAAAAATAGTTCTTCTTTTCTTAAAACATATGACATTTCTGCATCCCAAACTTGCCATGATATAATGACCCATTAACAGAAAAGAAATGAAAAATAGGGAGTCAGCATGGTTGATGGTTGTTACCTAAACCCATAATAACACTTTAAATTGCTTAAAGTTGCAGTCTCCTAAAAAGAAAATGCAGTTGTTGAGTGGTCCTTTTGGCTACCTGGCAAGATGTATAATTCAAAAGATTCAAGATTTAATTCTTCTGAAATCTTATTTCAGATTTCCTATGTAAAAGAGAGCATTTTATATATTATAGAACAGTATGAGATGATTAAGGCCAGAAAAAATAGGCAGAGAAAAATAAGAAAACATACTTCTTTCCCTGTTTCACAATACTTTGGTAGAGTGCTAAGTAAGACAGACAACCTTATAATTAGAAAGAAAATTATGAGAAGTTATTTTTATTCTAAAAAATCACATTAATGGTTCTGTTTGCAGCTCAGTTATTACCAATTGCTATTAACTTGTTGGCACAAACAAGCTTAAAATTTATTTTGTATTCTGTAGTCCTAATAATTTTTTTGAAAAAGTGTGACATTCAAATGGTGTAATTAAAACAAGTAGAATAATAAACATATATTTATGAAGGGTTTGTGTATGTATTTGTTTTAAGTTGAACAGATAATTCCTAGTGATTTTGTGAGTCATTCAGTGAATAATTAAAATAAATTTAAATTCAAATATTAACATTTCAATTTCCAGTTTGGTGAACATAAGCAAATTATTATAAGTTTGTTTTCAATTCCTGCAAAGCATATTAAAATTAACTTTTCCTCAATTTAAGTAATGTGTATAACTAAACTTCCTTCCCACTGTGAAAAGGTTTCATTTATTGCTATTTGTAAACTGCCTAGGATAGATTCAGAGTAGATTGGGCTAGAAACTCCTTAAACAGTTTCTTTTGAAATAACACTACATACGTTAAGCTCAATTACACATCCAAACAGCCACAGCTCACTTTTGGTAATTTATTCATTGATTTAACATAGTACCCAGAAGAGCCATGCCTGCTGTCATTTTTGTAATATATTATGTTTTAAATATACTCATGCTCACCCATGCACACCATTAAGGTGTGCATAAACCTGTGTTTTTCTCTCTTGACAGCTATAAATGTTTGTTATTATTACACAAAACATATGTTCATGTTGTTTTTGTCTAAATTATTCTATCTGGGGCTATAAAGTTTTAATGTTATTAGTTGCCCTTAGAATTTTAATGTTTCGCTGCTGTAACCTTCTTAGGATTTCTGTGCAATTAAATAGAAACTATTTCACTGCAGCCTGGAAGAACAATATATTTTATACAAATAAAAAAAAAAACCCTTCTTGCTCCATTTTCTTTCAGTGTAGTAAAAATATTTGCCTGATAGTTTTTCTTTTTGGTCTATGGAAACCTCACCTGTGGTCCTACCTGTGCACCAGCTGTGTGTAGAACATTTCTCTTTCTGCTCCTGGCATTTGTTGGAAAGACATGAGTTAAGCACCCTTTAAACCAAAGGGACAATATTTCACCAGCCTTTCAGAGGTCATTCCAGTTGCTATTTAGGTGACTGTGTTTCAGCCTGGCTTTAGTTTAACATATACAGAGGCCGAAAGGGACTAAATAGGAAGCCCGTTATAATAGCAAAATATGTGTCTAACTTGGGTTTTTACCAGCATGGGTCAAAGGTGGTTTTATTTACAAATAAGTGGAAGCACTAGCATTTGGTGGAGTCACAGAGATGTTTTTCCCTTATGTCTCCTCTCATTTTCATACCCACTGGTTGGTTATACTTGGTCCAGGCCTCATCGTCGAGTCAGATAGGACTGCAGACTTACTTAGAAACCTAGTTTCTCACATATAGAATCATTGCATTGCAAATAATTTTTATTTTACAGAAGAGCTTCTAAGAGGATTCTGACTTGTTTACTATAATCTTAATGTTGGCAGTGTCTACCCCAAACCCAGTGGTCTTTCATATGTACAGTGCTAGGGCTGAGTTGTGTCACTGACTTTTAATTGGCTCTTAGCTTCAATTTTCCTTTTTTTAAAAAATATGCTAATCACTCTACCTCCGTTGTCATCTTCCTAAAATACATGTTGGATCACTCAAACTCTAGCTCAGAAGCCTTGCCAATGAATAAACTCAAAATCCTTAAAAAGATGTTGACAATTTTCCTTGATCCAGCACCAAATCACTTCTCCAGGCTCATTGGCCCTTAGTTCTATTGCATGGCTTATACCTCAGCCAACTGGACCTGCTCACAGCTTCTCCAGCACTACACTCAGCCACAGGTCCAAGTCAGCACATGTGCTGTTTCCTCAGGGTGGGTGCTCTTTTCTACTTTCTGTTCATCCAACCTCTATTTCTTCAAAATTCAGCTCAAATACTGCTTCACCCATTAAGTTCTTCCTAATTCTCCCTCAGTCAAAATTAATCACATTTGGTGCATCCCCTCAGCACATTGCTTTGGTGTGATTTCTCAAATATTTCATCCTATGATGTTCACTAGATTATAAGCTCCTTGAAGGCAGGAACTATACCTTTCATCTTTATTTTCTTACCAATGCCTCACACAACATGTAATAGGTACCGCTTTATTGGCAAATGGATGAACGATATTTCTTTCTACTTTATTAATCTTGAAATAATTGGGAATCACTGAATTATTAGGCTATCAACTTAATTTCCCTACATTTGTGACTTTATGAACATGGTTATAGACCTAAACATACCTGACACAGTTATAGAAGAAGAGATTATATATTTCCTCAGAGCAACACATTATGCTAGTGGAAAAATCTTTGTTAATATATTATTTTGCTTACATCTGAATGTACTGTCAAATGCTCAGTTCATCTTGTATCTGTCCTTAGAGGAATCAAAGATTATTTTGCCTTTATTCTTTGAATAATCTCCTACTAAAGTAAATAATCAATGTGAAAATCAGAAAAACAAAATAAATGAACTTTGAATTGGGGTATCTCATGTATCAGCATTGCTTCACTTCAATTTGTAGCCCAGTTTGACTTGTAAGGAAATTAGTGGAAATTAATCAGTATATGGTATTATTTTGTTTTTCCAAGATTGTGGGTTTGAGTCGCCACAAAAATTAGAATTATTTTCTGCCAACTTAGCCCACTCTTCATTAAGATATAAAATTCCAGAGCATCATGAGGAGTTTGTTCTTTTTCCTTAAACAGTACCCTTAAAATAATGTGTGTTATGGAATGAGAATTTCTCAGTCTTCTCAGGAGCCTTCTAAGACATTGTTTAGCAAAACACTGGGCTAGTGTCCCTTCTCTTTTTTCTCAGTTCATGGCAGTTTCCAGGAAAGAAAAACAGGAAATTAAGTTTTTTTTTTTTTTTTTGAGACGGAGTCTCGCTCTATCGCCCAGGCTGGAGTGCAGTGGCCTGATCTCAGCTCACTGCAAGCTCCGCCTCCCGGGTTTACGCCATTCTCATGGCTCAGCCTCCCGAGTAGCTGGGACTACAGGCGCCCGCCACCTCGCCCAGCTAGTTTTTTGTATTTTTTTAGTAGAGACGGGGTTTCACAGTGTTAGCCAGGATGGTCTCGATCTCCTGACCTCGTGATCCACCCGTCTCGGCCTCCCAAAGTGCTGGGATTACAGGCTTGAGCCACCGCGCCTGGCCGGAAATTAAGTTCTTAAGGGATTCATGGAAGTCTCTCTTGTTAAAATCACCTGTTTGGACTTTTCTTTGTGTCTTCCACACTTCTAAGTTTAACACCACATGCAAAGCCCAGTGAGAAAGAGATCTAGAAAGCCACATTTAACTTCCTTTTTAAGCTTTCACTTTTTTTTTTTTCTTTTTTAGAGTAGTCTCAAATGGTGGGGATTAAGGTCTTTAATAGGCAGCAGTCACTGCCCACAAATAGTAGACCTCTCTAATTTACACCATTTTAATTACATCTAAAATTTCTGCCAATTATATGTCAAAGGATTATATGGCAGGGCAAAGCAAGGAGGGGTGGATGTGGAGCCTGAGCAGCTTTCTCTTTTAGAAACAGAAAAAGCTATAATGGAAATATGCAACAGTTGTTGAAGAATGGAAATAACAGAAGTAGTAAGTCAAGGTACTTGATTACACAATAATCTTCCATAGAGTGCTCATTACTGCTAAATAATTGACTGTGTTGCCAGGTTTCTCAGTGAGGAAAGAGTCAAGGAGGTCAGTTATCTGGTGGTAATGACCGTAGCGGTCAATAGAGGATATTAATGCTATTAAGAATAGAAGTTTAACTTTTTATTGAAGTTTTTATTTAAATGATATTAACTTCAATTCAACTTTTAATTGAGGTGCAACCATCCAAATTCTACAGTCGGGCACCAAGAAGTAATGAACATAAAATTACATGTTCTTTTGATAGGTTGATGGGTCTTTATTAGAATTTCAAGGGCCTCCACAGAGCTGTTATTAGACACAAACTGCTCTGAAGTCTTCTATTAGAATTAGGGCTGGGTGAATGATTCTAGGAAATAATTTTAACCTGGACCACTGAAAGGTTTAGGGGAAAAAAGAAAGGAAGGAAGTTCTGTCTTTTGTTTTTGCCTTTATTTTTAATTTTTTTTTAAGGTGAGAAGGTCTGTTTATATGGCTAGATTTGCATGCATTTGCCAGGCCTTTAAACATAATATATATCTCCTTTCCTCCCTTTCTCTCTTCCTTCCTTTTTTCCTTTCTCTGCAACTCAATGGAAGTAGAAAAAAAATCCAAAACACCAGATTTTTTTTTCTCTAAATTTTAAGGAATGTTATCTTTCCTAAAAATTCAACACATCTGTGTGTTGTTGTTTCTATTAAGGTAGCAGTATCTGTGAAAAGTCAGAATAAAATGAAAACTTTGTTAAAATATTTAAGTTAAGCCAAATAAAAATGAAAGTTAATGCCAGAACTTTACCATTCATGATTTATAAATAAGCTGTTTTCTAAATAATCATAACCACCCACCTGCAGTCAGATCTCAGAGAAGTGGGAGGGATGAGCAGTTTGAGGAGGGAATCTTCTATTACTACTCCTCCAGGAACAAAAGAAAGATAATTTCGAGGTTCATAATTTTACCTCTGTGAGCCAACAAGGAAGGCGCTGTGGGTAGTGAACAATTTCATAAACAAAATCATCCATACCTAAAATCCTTTGTTTCTTTGTAATCATAAACTTTATGAAGATTCGCTGTTAAGTTGGTTGGCTGCCATTTACAGCAAAGATATTTGCTAGAAGAATTGATAATGGCCTTTTTTCCTTTGAAAAAGAATTTAAGCTATTTTACATTTTTGGTAGATGGCCAGCATTTTGTCATTTAAACGTGTCACATTGCTATGAAAACATCATGCATCATAACACAGCATAACAATGTGTTTTGCTGAAGTGCGAGTTTCTCAAAAAAAAGGAAAGAAAAAGAAAGAAAGAAAGAAAGAAAGAAAGAAAGAAAGAAAGAAAGAGAGAGAGAGAGAGAGAGAGAGAAAGGCAGTCATGTTTTTTTTTTCATAATGTGAAAGCCATTGAAGTATGTTTTTCCCCCAAGAGCCTGTAGAACTAGGCTCTTAAACTAGCCCTACATCTCTGGATGCTCAGCTGTAAGTGGTCTCTTTTATAAATGTGAGGGGCCAACCCTCAGCTTTATTGCTAGTAAGAGAATGTACACGTAAGATTATGACAAGTTCAAGTAAAACTAATTGCATATAAGCATTTTTTTTTTTTTTTTGTCAGGAAGCCAGAAGTACTGGAACATGGATTTTTAAATATAACTCAATACTTCAGTGTGACTTGAAATTATGTCTTTTATAAGAATAAGAATACCCTGGCCGGGCACAGTGGCTTACACCCGTAATCTGAACACTTTGAGAGGCTGAGGCAGGAGGATCTCTTGAGGCCAGAACCAGCCCGGGCAACAAGCAAGACCCTGTCTCTACAGAAAATTAAATTAAAAAAAAAAGAATGATACAACTCTGCCATAATTCATTGACTTACTAAAGTCTTAGTTTGGAATGACCTCATTATGAGAAGAAAAGAAAAACTCATTATGAGAGGAAAAGAAAACTGCTTCCCAACAGCTAGGTTTAAATGACCATTTCTGTGTGGTATCTGGAAATTTATTCTGGTATGTGAATTTTTCTTCTACAGTGTACAGGTATTATAATGACCAGCTCTCAGCTGCCTCTTCTTGTTCCCATTAAATAAGTTGTCACATTTTAACATGTAGACTTTTTAATTGAAGATCTCATTTCATCTTAAACTTGGGCTTTGAGAAGATCTTATTTCATAGGCCCACTTAATTTACTTCAAACCATCTTTAAATTGGAATTAGAAATAAGGTCCCAGTTAGAATATAAGCAGCTTATTCGATTGTTTGACATTTAGAGAATGCAAGATTTTTTTTTCAACTATAAAACCAGAATGATGGACTACCTGTTGCTATTGTATGGAAAAAAAGGCAATATAATGCATTACTTGTAGAATTTGATGAAAAACTTTTTAATGCAATAGAATTGGGTATCAGCATTGATTTTATTTTCCAAGACATTTTTGCAATAATTTTTACAATAGTTCAGGGGGGAAAAGGAGATACTTTTGGACCAGAGAGAAAAAATTCCTATCAAGGCCATCACCTGCTAGGACTTAGAAGCAAGCAATGATCCCAATAGAAGTGAAATTATAACCTGATATATGAGCCTCTAATGTTCTTTGAAATCTGAGGTAAAGGGTAAGTAAGCCCTTCCTCATAGCATGTGTAATGTCTACTTAACAATGTAACCCTTTTCTGATACAAAGGGGTTAGTTCTTTTGATGTTCTAAATAATTTATTGTTCTTTATGATATTAATAGTAATAGATGCTCATTGAAGAAAACCTGGTAAGTACAGAAAATAATACAAAAGAAGTAAAATCACAACTATCTTACCACTAAAAGACAAGGTTGGCTACCATTCTGGTGTAGTCAGCAGACATTCTTCTGGCTTCTGATGTAGCCATTACAACATTCTGATGTAGCATTCTGAAGATCCTTCTCGTCTTTCTTTCTACTGCTAATATTTTTGTTGAATTTTTAAAAATTCACAGATTATATGGAGAGATTTAAATTAGATCACGATATTTTATGCTTCATATTTTTATTAAGAATTATACTTTCCATGTCTCATTTTCCACAAATAACGTTTCATTTTGTTTGAGAGATTTGTTCTCATATTTATTTTACTAAAATTTCATATGGAATATGAAATACCTCATCTATTGTTTACCATGTTGTTTTTAGAAAATTATTCTTTGAGCACCCTGTATATAAGATTAAGATTAGCACACTGTGTGTAAGATTAAGACTAGCACCACTTCTGTGCTTGTGCAAACGAACTCACGATGTTAAAATGACAGGTTTTACATTGATCGATTTTCCACTTTTCAGAATGCCTTCTTGGAAAGTTTATGATTTCCTGATTGGATTTCATGATTGAATAGTTTATGATTTTTTAAGATCGAGATTGGTTATATTTTAAATAGGTTTTACAAATGTAGTAAGACAGTAAACACTGGATATTACGGTTGTGTAGTTGTACAAAACTAGGAGAAATACATTTATTGATCTCCTGAGAGCAGTAATTACAGCATAAAGAGATTGAATTCTATTTATACTCTTTCAGTGCTTCAAATTTCTTTGCTATGATTGAGCCCAGCACTCTAGCATTTTACCAGTAAGATGTAGCTCATGACACTAGTTGAGTTACTCTACCGAAAGTAGCCTTAGAATAAGCTGTTGAAGTTGCCACGTAAATGAGATGTTTAAAATGATTTTAAAATTTACAACAACATTTTGATTGTCAATTTAGGTAAAGGTCTTTAGAAAGCAAATAGAATACACTCTGGATATGGTTAGGCTGTGAGTTGTTAATGTTCTTTCATAAGCAGGGTGACATGTAGTAGATCATTATGATACCAAAGAAGCCTTTTTGGACCTCTGTAGAATAGCATTCTACAGAGTTTTAGGAAAAGGTATTTTAGAAGATGGATGTGAGACAACTTTCACTTCCCAATGGTAGGATTTTCAGCAGTATATTCATTCTTTTCCCTCAAGGCTTATAAACATTTTTGGGGAGTTTTTTTGTTTGTTTAATTTTTGTTTTTAATGGGGGAGGTTAGGAAGTGATGTTGTAATTGGGATGGCTGTTTTGCTATGAACCATTTACTATTCCCTTCTTGTCCAGGTAAACAATAACAAATATTTAGTGAGCATCTTATGTGAAAAACATATATTGAATTATTTTTAAATGCCTTTAAATGAAAGTTTAGGAGCTCTTGCTGTGTAGGGGGATCTTAACTGCTGGAATGATCAGTCGATTCATTTAGCCTTTGTCTATTCATTTATTCTGCAAATATTTATTAAGTATTTAATGCCTACCATACATCCCAACATGTTGTCTTTCCTAGACTTTCAAGTTTTGTGTCATGGGAAAATTTGGGCTTCTCCTATAAAATATTTGGTAGGATTGCAAGAAAGGAGAGAGACAGACCATTTTCTAATTAAATGTCAGGCAAAATTAATCTTTAAAGAGAATGTTCTGGTATCAGCAAAAACTTTATGCTCAGAGGAAGTGGTAAATTTGCAAAGATATACATCTATATCCAGGAATCCAAACAGGAGAGCTTGATGGGGAACTGAGAAGGGGATCAAAAAACCGGGCTTTGGACCACAGAAACACTGACCTTTTGCAAAGGACTTGAAAGCTATAAATGACGAGTAGGGACAAGAGACTTGGACAGGAAAAAACCAATCAGATAGCATAAAGCTAAGATTCAGACTCGAGCTTTATATGTTTTAAAAAATTCCAAAGAAAGGCTTGGAAATAACTCTAAGAACATCATTTTTATTTTATTTAATCATTTGCATATTTGGGGATAACTTGTTTGTACCAAAATGTATTTAGATTAGTTGATTCTTAACTATCACTCATTGGTATCACATATATTTTATATGAGACTGGAATAATTTATTGAATCAGCAGGCACAAAGAATCAGCAAGTAAAATCATTCTAAATGTAATGCTATCTAGGATAGAAAAATCAAGAAAGTATAGACACATGTTAACTGGACCCTTTCTCTGTTTACTTTTTTCTAATTTAATTTCATTTTAATTGTAATGAAACAGTATAAAGGATTCATATCCAACTCATCAATTCATATAAACTGTCTTTGATTCACATTTCAGTCTTTGACAGATTTTTAAGCACAAAATGATAAAATCATACAGCATAAGGCTGTTACATCAGAAAATATGGAAATAGAACAGCAGTTGTTCTCTTTAGGACAGAGCCCTCTATCCAGGGAAAACAAGAGATTCCATCCCCTTCTACGAAGTTTACTCATTTCGGTCTGTTGCTTTAATTTATAGTGACAGCATCTGCAAAGAGCACAGGCTTACTCTGGTAGATTGCATTATTGTTCCCACGATTCACTCCCCTTTTCTGTAAGAGGATTATACACCCCTGTCTATTACCATGTGACTCGCAGGCCTCCTGTGGAGGAGGATGCACCCCTGCCCCATCAACTCTGAGCTTGGCTGGTATGAACTTTGGACAATGGTAAGCGAGCAGATGCTTTAGGAGCCATTGCATGTCTCTGCTAGCTCTCTGGCTCTTTTCCTTCTGACAGAAGAATAGCATATCCAAATGGAGGCTGCAGCCAGGAATGAAGAAAGAATGAAGACAGATAGAGAAAACCCACAACCCACTCACAGCCATCCTAAGTGGGCATGTAATGTAAGTGAGAAGTAAGCATTTGCTTTCCTATGCCTTGAACATTGGAGGTTTGTTACTGCAGCAAAGCTTACCAAATACAATTACCAAAGGCTTGACCATGTATTTCCCCAACCTCAGCAAACCAGTCTGCACTTCTTCATGTCTCCCATCTCTAAGTCTTCCTTCAATATCGTTCGTGTCACAAATAAGGAAGCTCACAAATCCTCCATGCCTCCTTATTTTAAATGTGAAACTTGTCTATTTCCAAGGCAAGCCTGTAGCCTAATTTCTATATCAAACTTATTTTCTGTTTTCACTTCACACAGCCTCCATCACTGGTTGAGCCAGTTTCCTCATTGTCTCACAGTCTCTATACATCTGCTTAGAGTAGTAGAATATAGTGGTTAAAACTAGCTTCTGGATTCAGCCTGGGACTGAACCCAGGTCCCAGTGCCAACTAGCTGGGTAACTTTGAACAGGTTACTCAACCTATCTAAGCTTCAATTTCCTTAAAATTGGATAATTCAAGAAGGATAATAAAAGTACCCAACTCACAGGGCTATAATGTTAACTGACGTCAGGCATGTAAAATGCTTAGTGTGGTACCCGTCTCATAGTAAATGCTCAAGAAATGTTAACTGGTTGTTTTTTTTTTTTTTTTTTTATCTGGAATGTTTTTTTGCCTTCTGACTTATCTCAATCCTAACCAAACTTCAAGTTTGAGTTCAAAGTTTATTTCTCTGTGAAGTTTTCCCTTACAATTTTTTTGATAGTGTCTTTTACTTTCTCATTGTTGTTTCCTGTGAATTAAGCTTTACCTGGTTCTAATCTTCTTGAAGGCAAACAGTGAGTTAAACCTGCTCTGTATCCTATAGGCTGAGGACATAATGACTGTCCAGTCTAATTAATCGATAATATTTACTCTGTTGAGGTTATTCATGTTGAGAGCCTGTTATTTTTTTAGAGGAGGTGGTGATAGGGAGTAGGGGTAGAGTCAGTGCAGAAATGGTCATAGTTTTAATAGAATATTACTTTTAAACAGCTCTGAAAATTGTTGACATCTGTCATGTCAGCCGATTCTTTTCCTAAATAGACATAAAGTTTGAAAGAATCCTGTAGCTATAACAAGAGGTTTGGTGTTAAGAGAGTGCCGAATCCTAACCACTAGACCACCAGGGAAGCTAAGGTTTGGTGTTAAGTGAGGCCTGTACTGGGGTTAGTTTTCTTTCTTTTTTTAAATTTTTAATTTTTTTATTTCAATAAGTTTTTGGGGAATGGGCAGTGATTAATTACATGAATAAGTTCTTTAGCGGTGCTTTCTGAGATTTTCGTGCACCTATCATGGGGTTAGTTTTCAGTGTAAACTCAAGAGTGACCTCAGTATTGCTGAGTTTAATCAGGGGAATTTTGAAAGAGAAGATCATTCCTAGCTAAATAAAGTGTATGTTCTGCCAAGGTCAAGTTGTATTATTTGAGACTCACTACTGAGTACTTTATTAATTGTTTTCAGATTGGAAAATAAAATTACAGCTTTTCCAGGAAACTCTGGGAATCAATTTATTTTAGTAGAATAGGAGCAAGGAAAAGCAGCTTGCCAATTCTGTGCAACTGTGAAGAACAGGGAATTATGAAAAATTTGCTGTATGAGTCATAGAGTAAAAATCTTTGCTTCAGAGATTAACATGTACATAAGTTATGGACAAAATAAGTAACTGGGGCTCCATATGGATATTTTATTGTCCATTTTAATTTGTATCAATCGCTAAAAAGAAAGGATCACATGATACAAGCACATCACTGATCCATCTGTAATTATTAAATCGAAAGTAATTTTAGAAAGTACTACCCTCAACAGAGAACTCATTTATTTATTTAACTGTGGCTAGGAAGCTGTTCTAGAGCTGGGAGCTACTAATCTAGCTGTAGCTAGATTAGATTAATGAATTACAACAAAATCTGACTGAAATGACACTGGTAAAAATAGACAGTGGATATGTTCAAGGTAATTGATAATTATAGTGGGAGAAAAGAACATCAAACATTTTTATGAGAAAATTATGTGTTCAGTGGACATATTTTAATAAACATATAAAGAATGTTGAAAATGGGTGATTAATTATAACTTATTTTTTAAAAGTATGAATCTATGTGTGAAGGTTGTAGGAATATATAGGTTAAACCAAATAATGGTATAAGAGAAGATTACTTCAAAGAATAGGATATTATAAAGCCATGTTTATTAGCTTTTGTGAGAGCAATGCAGCACCATTCAATTTATTCGTTGCTTTATGTTAGATAGTTCTCAAGAGACTGAAATCCACTATTAAGCTTACTGATTTACATGCAAATAGTGGTCTCTTCTCTCAGTTGTATATAGACTAGTATTTGTAAGGACTTTGTATTTTCCCCAGAAATGTTTTGCACTTATTTTTTAAATTAGTTAAAATAAATGTGCTCCCTATTATACATTTGAAACCAAAAATCTATACCTTTAAAAATAACAGATTTTGAAATGCAGCAAATGGTACATGTGCAGAAACATCTATACATATACAACATAATTGCTGGCAATCAAATTACTTGCCCATCAAAACAAGCAAATGATGTCTGTTTTACTCCAAATTCATGGGTGCTGTCTTCATTAGGAATGTTAACCTATCAAAACATAATTTGTTATACTGGAAAATTACTTTTTAAATTTCCTTAGGTGTATGATAGATTTTGAAAAACATTATTTTGATGTGTGAGTTTGAATCAAGGCAGCTAAATTAGAAGAGATTGAGAAGTAAATATTCAAGTTCTTCTATATAGATAGGTGCTAGAGAGTGGCATTCATGGTTCAAAGTTGAGAAAGTTCCTGCTAGCTCTACAGGTACTCATAGCTGAGTGTGAGAGAGTGACTTATAGCTCCGTGCTGTGAGTACAGTGTGGTAAGTCATAATGGTAGAGAAGGATGTCTACACAGGGAATCACATAGCTTTCTGAAAGGGTGTGCTGGAACCAAATTTTAAAGAATGAATAAAAATTAGTCAGTTGAAAATGCCTTCAGAAAGTATTCAGCATGACGCTAGAAGGAAACAATAAGTAATTCCACTGGGCTGTAGGAGTAGGAGTAGGTGGCATAAGATGAGGCCAGGAGGCAAGAGAGGAGCTGACTATGAACAGACTTGTGTGACCACTGATAGTTAAGAGGCACTTGTGAAGGTACTTAAGCAGGGGGTGGCGTGATCAGCTGTACAATTTAGAGCGGTCTCTAACAGCAGTGCAGAGGATGGATGAGGGACACAAAATGGAGTCAGGGAAGACAGTGAGAAGGTGGCGCCTCAAAACAGTAACAGTGGGAATATAGAGAAGACAGGATGGATCCAAGAGATGTTAGGGAGGTAAAAAGTCCTTGACCTAGCCTATTATCTCTATTTATAATTTCCATATCTGTAAAATGGGAATACTACTCCTACTGTGTACTCTATAGGTTGTGTTGAAAGGATTAAATGTAAAGTACCACTTAACATAGGTAGAATACATTTCATAAATATTAACTTATGTTATATCATAATACATCAGCAGAATGGGGTAACTGATGAGAAGAAAGCAAAATGTAGTGAATGCAGGTTATTGAAGAGGTAATGAGTGAATAGCATTATATTCTAAGATAGGTAATTTTAGAGGAAGGATTGATTCTGAAGGTCAGAAGCCAGATTGTAGCAGGTTCAAGAATAAAATTTCAAGTACAGAATTATGGAAAAGATAGATTACTCTAACAAGATATTTAACTGTGAAGTGAGGAAGGAAAATAATACCATAGTCAAAGGGAGATGTTTGATAAGATTTTTTTGTTATTTTATTTTTGTTTTTGTTTTGGGGTGTTTGTAACATATAAAACTATGTGCAATCAAGTCAAGAGTCCAGAAATAGTGACAAGGGGTTGATTGGTATAATGAACCCTGAGATCAAAGTTGAAAAAACAGGAAGGCAGAAGAGAGCTGATATAGAGGCAGGGATTAGAATTACTTAGGACCTGTCTGGAAAGAATAAGTATATTAACAATGAGGTGAGGGTGGAGAGTGGGAGTTGGGAGAATCAGTTTGTAGTTAGAGTGTGGGACATGGGAGTGTATATTCTAGATATGGCAAAAATATGATAATGGGAATTGGTTGCAGAATGGTGTAGGTCACTGGAATTGAGGAAGCCAAGAAACTGGGATGTGGGAAGAATCAATATCACTTACACTGGAATTGTCAAAAGCAGAATGGAAGTGGGTGGAGGAGGGAGAAACAAAGATCCCAGGGCAGGTGCCATAATCCTCAACCAATGAATCCAGTAGTGAGTCACACAGAGAGACTCAGGATGAGTTTCAAAGGACATATTTTTAAATTAGGGTAAAGAAACAATGGCTTGGAAAAGGCTGTAAGAACACAAAGACTGACTGTCTTCTGTATTATGGTGAGTAGAGAGAGGAAGACCAAGCAGCCTCTACATCTAAGGAAAGGGCTAGTGGGGATGTCAAGGGGAATATGAGCTGGGAGCACTACTGGGGTGAGACTAAGAAAAAAGACATAAGAAGGTCTCTCTCTCTCTTTGAGTACTGATGAAGAACAGCAAGGATGAGAGGCATGGTAGAGTTAACCGGTCCCAAACTTCCGTTCTGATAAAGAGGCGCTGGAGAGTGTCAGCAGCCTGTGGCCTAACACACAATATATTCAACTCTATTTTGTATGCCAGTATTTTGTTTCTTTTTCTCTTCTGCTTCCAATGTTTTTCCTATTTCATTTCATTTCAGCCAGATAATTGAGGAGAGAAATACTGAGAAGAAATGAGCATACAATCAGTAGATGATGATATATTGTCATGAAACCTTAAAAAAAGTTTTTGTTGAATAATTGCTGTAAAAGTTGATACTATCTAAAGGCCTGATCCAAACAAAATGGTACTATAAGTAGGAAGACCATTTTTCTTTCTTTTTTTCTTTCTCTTTCCCTCTCTTTTCCTCCTTCTTTCCATATAAGACACATTTATTGAGTTTTAACTACCAAGGCACTGTTCTTGGTTGTTGGTAGGGTGGAGAATAAAGGGTGGGATAGAATGAACAGAACCTGGTTCCTACTCCTACGATTGTTATAGATAAGAAAACAGACTTGTTAATATTCATAATATATAACTATAATATACAACATAATATAACTCTAATGCCAGAAAAACATGGACTAAAATGAAGGAATAAATGCTCTTATGGAAGTATAGAGGAAAAAACAAAGAATATGAAATGCTTTATGGATTAGTGTGTTTTAGTGGGAATTTTTTTTCTGAGATAGCAATAGCACTTTCTAAATTTCAAAATCTAGGTGACTTCTTATATATGTGATTTACTTTGGTTTTCTTTCAACAGCATGGATAATTGACCTATATACAATATATGATACCTAAATGCTGTTGCTACTGAGTGGATCACACTAATGTTATAACCCATTAACACTTAGGAATAAGCCCTGAAGATGATTAAAGGAGTTATAGGTGATTCAGAAGTATCTGCGTTGTTTTTGCATGAATGTACATGAACATATGGTTTGTGGCTAATCATTGATATGTGCTTAAAGGATAGAGATATTTGTTCTCAGAGAATAGAAGATTTCAAGTATATGTCAAATTTTTAGAGAAAGAATGCTATAGCCATCTTCATCCATCTCAAGACAAGAGCTAATGATGAATTGTCTATATGGCACTATTGGGGTGAGAGTAAGTGAAATGTGTCTATATAGCACAACAATCCCAATAAAAAGTGAGAATCATTCATATGTATATTTATTCATTCAGTTGTCAAGTGTTCATTGAGTATCTTCTATGTGCTGGAAATCACCAAGATTTTGTGGAAACAATAGTGAGCGAAACCAGACAGGATTTGTCCCCTCATGAGGCTTGAGGAAGATAGAGTGTAATCACATTTTCACAAATAAACAGAAAATTGCACCTGTGAAAAATACCACAAGGGAGATGACCAAAGTGTTAGAAGAACTTGTAGTTAATTTGATCCAGTCAGGGAGGTTAGGCAAGTGTTCACCAAGGAAGCAAAATGAAAGATGTAAACAATGATTACACATTAAACAAGGAAAGGGACTGGGGACTGAAAATGTCTTCAGGCTGAAAGAGTATTGGTGATTATGAAACTGGAGAAAGACCATGGCACTGGAAGAGAGTACAGGTAGGACTGGGTGTGGGGTGAGATTTGGGATAGAGGGAGCAGCCAGATTGCTTGGGGCCTTATAGTTCTTTGCTCTGAAGGCAAAATACACAGCAAGTAAATTCCATTTTTGTTCATATCTTTTACCTTAATATAGGTACATCTCAAAACAAATGCCTTCCCAAAAAATAAAATGGAAAAGATATTATCATGATAGAGTATTTAACAGAATATAAAATAATAATATTCTTTATTTTTTATTTTCAATAAAGGCAAGATAGCACACCTCTTCTTCACTCATAAAATAAATAAATAAGAGAAAAAGTAAGATCTCTAGCTCCTATCTTGTTTATCCTAATCAGGGTTAGCGTTATCCTAATCAACAATCTTATATTCAACCTTAATGATATTTCATTAGCTTCTCAGAACCACCTTTCCTGTCTAGGTCTAATTATATCTAATGTAATGTATCTCAACTCACTATATTAAATCATTTCTTAAAAAGCATTTTAAAAACGTTTTAAAATCACTCCAGAGCTTTGATTTAGGCCCTAGAGAGGATTGAGTTCTGTTATTTCTTTTGGGGGTCCATGATCTGCCAATTTTCTTCTCAACATGTCTTTTATTCTCATATTTTAAGGATATGAAAGTAAACAATTTTCTTTTGTAACAATTGATAAATGTCTGTGTAAATAAAATGCAAATATAAACACCTGTTCTAATCAATTCTTAAAACAAGCCAATGTGAAGCAGATATTCAACATGCCTCACGTTGTAAATAGAGAGCAGCTTGCTCTTGCCTGTGTTCGTATTAGCCCTCACAGATAACCCTCAATTGATTGAGAATCTTAGGTACCTCCCGTAGTATATTCTAATATCCTTTTATACTCCAAAGAGATCAAGGTTCTAAATCTTATGAATGCTAAGCTTCAAAGAATGGGATTCAGAAATGACACAGAAATACTACTGAGAATCTGTGTAATAGTAGCATAGCACTCTGTTACAGAAATACGCAAACAAAAATGTGCAAACAAACAAATATACAAACAAAAGTCTGAAGATGTAAAATACATAAGTGAGGAATAATTAGCTGCTGCCATTTCCCTTTGATGACCTTTTGGTGATGTGTTTTCATAAACTACTGCAATTGGATGTACCACCTAGAAAATCCTCAGATTTCTTTCAAGGCACATAATGGATACCATATTTAATGGGGCTGCAGGAGAAATAGATTACTTCTACTCTCTGGAAGGTCGTTGTGAATTTTTTTTCACTGAAAATGTTTTGGGACTGATAAAGAAAAATATGCCCATTCTCCATCTATGATGGTAATGAGTAATCAGGCGTGCATTCGATTAAATCTGGTATGCTTAGTGTTCAGAGGGTAGATCTGAAAGCAAAAGAAGAATGCAAGTTATATAAATGGAAGAAGTGGAATATACAATAATACACAATACAAGAAAGGAAATCAGAAAACTAGAACCTTCTAGCCAAAGAAAAAGAAAATTTTGACTGGGTGCAGTAGCTCACACCTGTAATCCCAGCACTTTGGGAGGCCGAGATGGGAGGATTGCCAGAGCTCAGGTGTTCAAGACCAGCCTGGGCAAAATAGTGAAACCCTGCTTAAAAAAAAAAAAAAAAAGAAAGAAAGAAAGAAAGAAAGAAAGAAAAGAAAAGGAGGAAAAAAAAAGAAATTTTCTTGCTGAAGGACTTAACGTTAACTAAGTCTATTGGACTTAAGATTTGGGCTTGTTTATAAGAGCAATGAACAGAAACATTGGCTTCCAGAGGGCAATCCTTGAAGACTGACGATGGAGACTGGCTGAATTTCATGTGGTCCCTAAATTTTACCCTGAGAGAAATAACAAGAGCTACAATTGGAACTTAAGGAAAGGCCAGTTTATGTGAGGAAACTAAAAATGGTGTAATTTTTAGGTATTGATTAATTGATAAAATTGTAAAGAATGGGTACAAAAACTCCATCTAAGGAAAGTGGGGATGGGAACATGTTTTCAGGGGATTGCATTTTAATGTGGAAAGAGAAAAAAATGAATATTCTTATGCTAGAAGTTGTTTTTGAAAATGTTCTCAGTGGCTAGAGATTTGGAAATGGCAAATCAGCAAACACATGAAGGTATCTTTAAGGAAAAAGACTGTTAACATTATTTTTCCAAAAGTATAATATCATTTACTTGGAGGAAGAGAAATGATTAATACAGTCTTTTTGTTCAGGGAAGCTATTCCACAAGATAAAAGGCTAGTAATCTAATAACTAGCATATCAGTATTATTTTATTTGCTTTTTCCTGTTTGCAAAATAACTTCAGTACTATCTTGTTATTGTTGTTATACTTGGCTAGTTATACATCTATGATAAGAGAACATAATTAATGTGAAAAATTATACCAAAATGGTTGTGTTTATTTTGTGTCACTTTAGCGATGCCCCTTCAGGAGCGCTGTTCTTATTTTCCACTTGCATTCAGTAATAGGCTTGCAACCAGTGGCATTGTATTTACACAGTTTTTGTCAAAACAATTCTATCTCTAATAGATTTTGATCTACATTGGCTGAAAACTTCTGTTTCTGTTTAAAACTTTAATGTAATTTCATGTGTCTCCATTTCAGGCAATAGAGAAAAACTTTTGAACTTACATATACTTGGCAGCTGTATAGTTTTTTCTTTCACTAAGTTGATTTATTTTTTACATAGAGGGAAAATGTCCTTAAAATTAGGCATCTCATTTTTAAATGGGCTCAGAGGAGAGCAACAAATTTGAGCATAGTCTGTTTCATTCACCGCAGAAAGGAACATTTAAAAAAATACTCCACATGCTGTGACCTTCAGATGATTAAAATTGGTTACAAATATAAATGAATTCCCCATAAACATTAAATGATCCCTCAAGAATCCTTATTTGAGAATAATGCAGAGATATATTTTCATTTTGATGCACAAGGATTTACATGTGTGATTCCCTATTAACATTACTCAGGTAAATCCCGTTAAAAAATGCATATGCCTCTGCGTGTATAAATTTATACATGAAGCACAGTTAAAGTATATCAGTATTAATACTGTACCATGGGAATACCATATGACAAGGAAATTGGCAATACAATTAGAGTTTCACATAGTGTTAGAATGTTTTCATTACAATAAAAAAATGTTTTCATGACAACATAAAAGGATAAATCGAGACTTACTAGGACAACTAGAACAAATCTGTACATTTCAATATAACTCTTGTGAAACAAATGTAATAAGTAAGATTAATGCTCTGAGTCTCTTAAAAGGTACTCTGTTATCATTGTGTTGTACTAATGGATGATTGAAATCTTCTAGCCCTGAAAGTAGAAAGTAGGAATCAATGGTAAAACCCATCTACCAGGATGGATATTATCTTCAGAAAGGTATTCTGTTTGCCACCTTCTCTTCTTTTTGTTTTTCCTCTCCTTCTTCATTTTCTTCATACATTCTTTTCTTGTTTTTTTGTTTTGTTTTGTTTTGTTTTTCAGACGGAGTCTCGCTCTGTCACCCAGGCTAGAGTGCAGTGGCGCGATCTCGGCTCACCGCAACCTCTACCTCCCAGGTCTAAGCGATTCTCCTGTCTCAGCCTCCCAAGTAACTGGGATTACAGGCACCCGCCACCATGCCCAGCTAATTTTTGTATCTTTAGTAAGACGGGGTTTCACCATGTTGGTCAGGCTGGTCTTGAACTCCTGACCTTGTGATCTGCCCGCCTTGCCTTCACAAAGTCTTGGGATTACAGGCATGAGCCACCACGCCTGGCCCATACATTCTTTTGTCTCCTGCTTTTCTCCTTTTCCATTTTCCTTTTCTCCCTCCTGATTTATGAGCATGTTTTCTTTGTTGTTTTTAAACATTTGAACTATTTAACAAGAGTTACAGGTTTTCCTTATGCCAACTGTATGTCATCAGGAAGACATAAAGACAGAGACGTGTCCTTTTGAAAATGGACATGTTGTTATACTTGGTTAGTTATGGACATGTGAACTGTAATGAACTTGATACTTAGTCTTGATTCTCTGCTCAGACTAAGCCATCTGAGATGGAAATTAAAAATGCATAGTTCTTCATCTTCTGTTAGGATTCAATCTGTAGGCTTAAATAAACTCATAATGTTGACTGCAGTTATTTGCCTTTTCTCCTTATTTCTTATAGATATATTCACCTGACACACTGAAATATTAATGAGCCCTGTGATGCTCATGTGTGTACATTTAGAGAGCACATAATTTTGACTTATGAAAGTTACTCAGTTGCAGACCCTTGAGGATGAGACGTTTGCTGGAGTAGACCATTTCTAACAGATCATTTGATGTTAAATGGTCTGATTTTGTTTGGTGATCTTCTATTTACCACAGAGTGACACAAAAGCACTGTAAGTCCAATGTCCACACAGAGCTTACTGCAAATGGAGTTGGAGTTATTCTTCAGGAATTTGAAGGGGTGTTAGGAATAAGAAATTGCTACTCCAAATGCTGTCAGATAATATCCAGAGAAGTGACATTTTCTGTGAAGGTCATTGCTCTCTCTCTCTCTCTCTATCAAGTGTATCTAGGCTCGCATCAGAGAGGAAAGCTGTCAGTAATTTATTTATTTATTTATTTATTTATTTATTTATTTATTTATTTATTTTTATTATACTGTAAGTTCTAGGGTACATGTGCATAACGTGCAGGTTTGTTACATATGTATACTTGTGCCATGTTGGTGTGCTGCACCCATCAACTCGTCAGCACCCATCAACTTGTCATTTACATCAGGTATAACTCCCAATGCAATCCCTCCCCTCTCCCCCCTTCCCGTGATAGGCCCCGGTGTGTGATGTTCCCCTTCCCGAGTCCAAGTGATCTCATTGTTCAGTTCCCACCTATATGTGAGAACATGCGGTGTTTGGTTTTCTGTTCTTGCGATAGTTTGCTAAGAATGATGGTTTCCAGCTGCATCCATGTCCCTACAAAGGACTCAAACTCTAACCTAGCTAGGTTATATCCAGCAATGTTAGAGCAAAGAAACTAACATGGTACTGGTTTCTTGAGACATCCATTTGATCTCTGTAAATACTGCCCAGAGGGGTTTGCTTCTAGGATGTTCCTGAGAGTTCTACTGACCGAGGAAGTAAAAAAGGTTTTAAGTACTCAAAATCTTTTTTCCTGGTTTGCTATAAAGTTGCACAAAGTCTGTATAACAAGGCCTCGGATGGCTTTATTTCTCTATTGCATTTTGGGGACCAACATTTTTAAAAATCCCATAGCCTCTGTTTCTCTCTGCCTCTGTTTCCTTTTCTCTATTCTGTCTCCTCACCAACCATCACAAACTGAAATGTCTGCATTTCTCTAAATATATAATTTATTTTTAGCCTTCTCACTTAATGTCCCTGATTGCTTTCACAAAGAGCTCAGTAGTTCTCCGTATGATTACCCAATAAAATTCCCTTCAGTCTTTGTCAGGAGAGACCTCTGCTTTTCTAAAAAGCCACCATCATATTTCTGGTGTATGTATACCATAATCAATGGATCATTCAAACACTGAAGTTACAAGCCAGTCCTCTCTCATTTAGGGATTTATTTCTGTGACCAGCCTAAATTTTCTGTCATCTTTGCTGTAAAACATGCATTAGTGCACAGCTAAAGGTGGTGCTATTATCTAACTAAAGCAAAAGAATGTTTATTTTTTATAGGGACCTAATCTTAAAAGGTTAGATTCTATTTAAATTTTGACTCTGTATATAGGAAAATTAGGTTATTAAATTAAAACCCAATTATTTTTTGTATATATAGTATTAGGCAAAGCTATGTTATCCTAGAAGGAATACACTTAAAAGAGCAATGTAGCACCGAGGACATTTTCAACCTTGAATATTTTATTTAAATCCCATTAAGCTATCAGAAATGTTTATTGCATTTATTTTCCCATCATTGCTGATTGTCAATATATTTGTGGGTGAAGAGACAATCTATTTCATAACTGGGCTTCTCTGATCATTTATATTTCTATTTTTTAAATTTATTTATTTATTTATTTTTACAGACAGGGTCTCACATGTTGCCCAAGCTGGACTTGAACTCCTGGGCTCACGTGATCCTCCTTCAGCCTGCTGAGTAGGAGGCTTGTGTCACCACACCCACCTACATTGTCTATTTCTTAATGGCACTGCCTAGTATGAGTGACAGGGGAACTTACTCCTATATTGATGAGCTCAAATGCCTCAAACCAGGGCTCTGTTGAATTCAAGTAAGTCTGGCAAGAGGAGCAGGTGGGTGATAAAGGAGGCAGACACTGTTTATACACAGTTCTTGGGAGCCTGGCAGGAGGATCAGAGCCTGGCAGGGAAAAGGAGTCTTTGAGAAAAATATCACACAAGGCTGAATAGCACTTTTTAATGGAAAATTCTTGTTTTGACTCTAATTTTATGCTTAGATGCTTTTAATTTGATCCACATTTAATTTGCCATTCCTTGGAGAAAGCATTGATTATATGAAAAACTATCTGCTCTGCTGCTAACAAAACAAGATTGATTTCAAGGGCTACCATGATGGCATTATATTTTAATGGTGCCCACCTGGAAATATTGAAGCATGCACCACTGGAATCATCTTATCATCTCCAGGCCAAGTCTTCCAGTTGTGATTGCCTGATCGCTTTGTTAAAGTCATAGTTTTGAAGAAAAGTGAGTCAATATTGAGTATTGAAAAAGTGGGTAAAAAGCTAAGTTTGGACGTTGGAGCTATAAGGCATTATAAAGGACCACTTAAAAAATTACATGTCAGTTGTGTATCTGAGAACACCTATAATAATATATAATACATAATATATAATAGATCTATAATAATATATAACAGATATATATATATTCTCACAAACCCAATCACTTTGACACTATAATGAAAAAATAATGGTATTCAACACTAATATGACAAGTTTCAGAGAGACATAAATAGAGATTCCGAGCTTAGGCTAAGCAACTGTGTAGTAACAATTATTTTAATTAGAAATCTGAAGCTGCATGCAAGATCTACCATAAGCATTATATCAGAAAATTCAAGTCTTTTATGTTTTAAAAATTAGGCTGCCATTATTCCTGAAATTCTAATGGCTGAACTAGCAACAGTAAAGATGTCCAGGTTTCAATGAAATATATTTCATAAATTAGCTTATCATTGCACTGATTTAGCATGCCTAGCAGGTGAGAGACAAAAACATGTGTTATATTCCCTAGGGAACCTTCAATGAATGTCATTCTGGCTTCATATGTCTTTCTTTTCTCCCCTTCTTGAACTGATATAAAATTCTAATGTGTGCCCTCTAGTTCCATCTTCACTGAAATCTAGCAAAACTGCTGAAGGTAAGATAGTGGCAATGGTGCATGAAAAAAGGGAAAAGGAATACGGTGATTCATGGCATACTTGAGGAAAGTTGCAATTGTTAACAGCTCTACTTTTGTATATAGACAAGTTAAAATATGTCATATATCAGTGTTAAAAATAAAGTTACCTAATCTTGCTAGTTTCTTAAAGTTCATAGGAAAGGCACTACAACTATTTTGATATCTTGAAAGTATTTCCATATGTATTTGAGAGCATACCATGTCACTATATCCCAAAACAACAGTCAAGAAAGTAAACTTATGGTAGAACCATTAGTAATCTTGACAAGTGGATGCTGTTTAAAAACCAGGAATAGTAGGTATTATGAGAAACCCTGTTTTATATATTATTATAAAAATGAAATGTGACATTTTCCAAGAATATATATTAGCTCAGTCCAGCATCCCTTATCTCTGAGTCTTTGTTCTTCTGTGCAAATTTGGACTTCTGATGCAATTATAATTCCAGAAATGGTATTCATTGGTCTTCAGATCTGCAGGTGCCAGTGCTTTCAGAGCCGGAAGACTGTTCTCCTTAGACATTGTTTCCATTTGGTAGATGAGAAAACTGAGATATATGACCATTTCTGTTTCCTTTAACTGGTAAGAAAAATAAGAGCTGTGAATCCTTCTCACTTTCACTTTTTGCAGTCTTCTTTTTGCCAGTGAATATGTCCTACCCTTTTCCCTTGTCTTTTAATAAGAAGAATTAAAATGAGCAGAATTTAAGTGGCATCTTCAGCTTTTAAGTGCAGCTGTCTGGCAAAAGCTTTGGCCAAAGTTTTCTTCTGATAATTAATAAGACAGGATAAAGATGCACCAATGATTTCTAAGTCTTAAAAAAAATCCACAATGTTGAAATTAGAATGTTAAAATCTAGGCAACAGATACTGGCACCACATGAGTGCTGTTACTCTTCTTTGGAGCAATTGAAACACAGGACTTCCTGCCTGTGGGACATTAGGCCACTATAATTCTAGTCTACCCAACTCCATGAAATATGCCTTGTTATTCAGAGCACAAACATAATCAGTAGCCCTTCTGAAATAAATCAAACAATTCAAAGTATCATATGATCAGCATGACTGTACGGGCTTTTCTCCATCACAAGAGTATACCCTAGAAAGGTATACCATTAAGCAATATTTTAAAAAAGGGCAAATTGTGCTATAAGGAAGTGTACCAAAATAGGGCTTTATCAACAATCTTTAGATCAGTATAATTCCCTTAATTGTCTTTTCATTTAAAGCAATACAAAAGGAGGCTGTTAGTTCTTGTGGCCTCAGTAGTCATAAGCATGAGAATTGTATGTGTTCCCCTTTCTGTGACTTCAGCAGTTTACAGCTACGCATTAAGTCCCACACTTAGCTGGAGGAGAATTTAGAAGGAATTGTTTTAAAAACAGACATTTTAGAAAAATGTTGATTTGAGGTGGATTTGCTTAAAAATTACAATAAAAATGTCTCATTCTTGAGTAATATTCTGTGTCTGTTGGTTATCTCTCAGGTTGTGGCTTTCTTGTGAATGATGATTTGCCTTTATAGAAATTAGTATTTTAGAGCTATTTTGTTAATAATAGCAGTGATCATTTTCAGAATTGCCTTTTTGGTGAGCACATAGAAGGATATTCCTCTTGGTAAGCACCTTAAGCAAGAAGGATTGGGTCTTCCTTTCTTGTTTATTACACTTCGCACTCTGTCATTATCAGCTCTGATGTTTAGTGAAAATGGTTTCCAATTGCCTAGATGTGCTTTGACAGAACTGACAGTAGAAACTGTATCTTAGCTTACTTGAATCAGTGCTGAAGAAAAGCACCCAGGCATGCGAAGACAGCTTTTATGAGGTACATTTTGTCAGTGTAAACACTATGAAATCCAACACATTTGGAAAAGCATACTCTGTGTTTGTTAGGATGAATGAATCACTAATAGATTAAAGAGCACAGCCAAATAAACTTAGACTAGTCATAAGCATATGTGGCCTAATATTCAAATGTAGGAAATCCAATTAAGCTCTAGCTCTCCTTAGTTTTTCATTCATGAGGCGGTACCTCTACTGAAAAAGCAAATAACTAAAAAGTTTCTTTTACCAAAAAAAGGCATTGCATTTTTAAAATATAAGTTTGAAGTTAGTCTTCCACAGATAGCCAATTTAATTATGCTAAAAATGACATTTTTAATTAAACACCAAGGTAAGCATAAATGGATTTCAAAATAATTAATCAAACATCAAAAAATTGAAACCTTTTTCTGCTTGAGCAGCAGAAATGAAAGAACCAGTCTTCGGGTCTCATAGAGATTCAATCTAATTTAATTCTCTGTCTTCTCTAAATAAACATTCCTAAAACCTTTTTTTCATCTGGGGGAATAAGGATGAGAGGGGTAATCAATATTTCTAGCATTTTAATTAAAACCGTTAGTGGAATAAATCCATTTAATTATCAGTTAATGAAATACAAGGTCATTTACCTGACAGGAACTTTGAGGGTGGATTACTAGCTGGAATAAAGCAGAAGAACCCAATGTCACAGCCATTTAACTTCTGTCAAATTTAAGGTTAAAATCCTTTTAGACTGTTTAACCTATTCTCTACCATTTTTCTATTATGTATGCCGATTGGCAGGAGAAATGCATGTTAAAACTTATTTTACATTTAATTGTGCTACAAAGTTTTCATTAAATTTCTAGAAATTTCTTTATATTTCTAAGGCATGAATTGAAAAGTTACAATAAAGCCCAATGTAATTTTATTGTTATTTTGTGTTTATTATTTATAAAGTTAAATCGACATCTTTTTCCTGACTGCAAATCTTATGAATTGTTTCTTTTTTTATAAATATAAATTAATAAAATATAAGTTTTAGTCTGTAAATTATGGATGCAAACATGGAACAAATGTGCAATAATAAACAAATCACTTTACATAATTTATGGTTAATTTTATATATAGCCCCTTTTTTGAAGTAACCTCCATTTCATAAGAATAATATAAAAAAGTGAGAGCTGGTTGGTTACTAAGCTAAGTTTGCAGATTGGTTTGGTAAACGGTTTTAAGTCAGTTTAACAAATGATGAGAAGGCACAACATTGCCTTGTAGAGGAAAGTTCCTTGTCTTTGATGGTGACACTGACTGGGTTTCCCTAAGCAGCACACACTGCTCATATTTAATATAGATCACTTTTAGAAACAGAGGCTGAAAAGGGCTCTTGTTCTTCCTTTCCCCAGTAAAGATGTTGAATTAATTTTCTAGGGTTTGGATTTTTATTTTAATTTTGTATATTTGAGTTTGTCTCATAGCTATAAATTTCAGAGATAAAAAAGATAACTTTGCCTTTTAACATATATTTTAATGGCTCCCACTTTGGGTACCCACTGACACAGTTAGAAACTATGCAATGTCTGCCTTACTCACTCCTCCACATTCCCACTACTTTCTAGTTTTTAAGCAAGGTGTTCATGACTATTGTAGTGTCACAGCAGCCAAGAATCATGGGATTAATGGGTTCATCACTCTTCTAAATTGTTTGACTGGCTCTTTGTCACTATGGTGGTAGTGGATTGTCTAATTGTTGCAGGTAGTCTAGGCTATGCTATGTGGGGTTATATTCATTGTTTTACTGTAATAACATACCTGAGACTGTGTAATTTATAAAGAACAGAAGTTTATTTTCTCACAGTCTGGAAGCTGGGAAGTGAAGTCCAAGATCAAGGCACTGGCAGGTTTGCTGTCTGATGAGGGTCTAGTCTTCACTTCCAAGATGGTGCCTGGTGGCTACATTCTCCAGAGAGGGTGAACTCTGTGTCCTCACATGGCAGAAGGAATGGATAAGCAAGAGCACACTCCCTTCGACCTTGAATCTTTTTATAAGAATGCTAAGCCCTCATGACTTAATCACCTCCCTAAGGCCACACTTCTTAATACTGTTGCACTGGGGAGTAAGTTTCAGCATAAATTTTTAAGGGGATACCATCATTCAAACCATAGCATGGATTACTTGTACCTCCATGTATTGTCGAACATCCACTTAAGGTTGAGATTATTAACAGTAAATCATTGCAATTTCCTTTTGGTCCCCTTACATCTTAGGCCCATTTTTTATTGAGTACTTTTTTTCCTGCCACCCTTTGGCTGTGGATTCTAGACCATCTGTTCTTCTTTATATAGTATGCATATTCCCTTAGGAATCTTATCATTTAGGATGATTGTAGCCATCACTATAGGCAGTGGTGTCCAGATCTACATCTTCGGTTTAGTGTCCTCCCACTTTGCATGCTATGGTTCCATCCTCAATTGACTCTAGAAGACTGCTAGTTTTACATACTGTTGTCACCTGAAAATTTCCATAATAATTAAGTTTACCACTTTCTTTTTTTCCACCTTTTCTGTCATTATATCCTTCCAACGTGCCAGGCTCCTTAGCAATAGAAGCTGAAAATAATTTTCACTGTTCTTCTCCCCTTTTGTTCCCAAATGGGAGCTACCAGCCACCAAGAACTACTGCATCTTCCTTGACAAGGCCTCTTGGAATCATGTTTTTCTATTTCTCCATCTGGCCTAGGAGCCCAGGCCTTTAGCTGTTTATGTCTAGATTACTCCACCTGCCTCTTACCCAATTTTCCTTCACTTTCTTAGAAACCCAGAATATTCTTTTGCCTTTTGATCTTTATAAAATCACAAAATTTCTTACAAGGGACTTGCATGCATTATAATCATATTGGATTAAATCAAATATAGTTTGCATTTTCTTTAATGATACTACCAGCCATCACACCAAATTAATTTTTCATTTCCAGCCAAGAAGACTTTACTCTCCGTTCAAGCTACAGCTCTACTGCTATCCCCTAGGCTTGCTCACCTTTCTCCTGAGTTGCTATTTTCTTCCCATTCCTCTTTCTGAATGCACATCTTGAAAATGTCCATCACTAGAGTGGTGCAGTGGCTCATGCATATAATCCCAACACTTTGGGAGGCCAAGGTGGGAGGAGTGCTTAAACCCAGGAGTTTGAAACCAGCCTGGGCAATATAGGGAGACCCCATCTCTACAAAAAAAATTAAAAATTAGCTGGCCATGGTGGCACATGCCTGTAGTCCCAGCTACTCAGGATGCTGAGGTGGGAGGGTCACTTGAGGCCAAGAGGTCGAGGCTGCAGTGAAATGTGATTGTGCCACTACACTCCAGCCTGGGTGACAGAGCAAGATCCTGTCTCAAATAAAATAAAATAAAAATAAAAGTAAATAAATCCATCACTTATATACAGCCAGGGACAACTTTGCGTGCCATAACATTTAAAGTGTGGAAGAGTCACTCATTTAGTTGGCATATGTTTGGCCTCAATTTAGGTATTCTATCATCAAAAGTTTAGCTACCATGTTTGGCCATTTTTTTCTCCTTTTCCTTTCATTTATTAATAAGTGTTGTGATACACTTTGGATATATATGTTTGTCAGATTTGAACCCCACCCAAATATCATGTTGAATTGTAATCCCCAATGCTGGAGGCAGGGCCTGGTGGGAGATGTTTAGATTATGAGGGCTCACTCATGGCTTGGTGCTGTCTTTCTGGTAGTGAGTTCTCATGAGATCTGGTCATTTAAAAGTGTTTGGCACCTCCCTTCCCCTCTCTCTCTCACTTGCTCCTGCATTCTCCATGTGACACACCTGCTCCCTCTTCATCTTCCACCATGATTGTAAGTTTCTTGAGGCCTCCTTTGAAGCTGACATGGTTCCTGTAAAGCCTGCAGAACCATGAGCCAGTTAATCCTCTTTTCTTTATTAATTACCCAGTATTAAGTATTTATAGCAATGCAAGCACTGCCTAATACAGTTTGTAATCAATTTTCTTATCTATAAAAAGGGAATAATAATTATTATCTTGAAGAATATAATGAAATCGAGAAGTATTGAGTAAAATAAGTTTGTATTTGTTCATTTGCTTTCTGTGGTCTTTGTGTTACTAAAACTAGGGCAAATAAAATATTGCCTCATTTTTATTTATAGTCATGATTTGAGTTCAACAGAAAAACACAATAATTGATTTCCATCATTTCACATTCAGGTAAGTTGAATGAGTGGCACTTTCTGAGTTTCTGCCTATTAAAAACCTACACAGACTCATAGTAGCAAATCAGATGGCCCATGTCTTGGGCCATTTGGGTTCTTCTGCCATGTGTACAAGTCTAATTTGAAACCATTGTACCTTAAACTCTTAACTAATTGCTCAAACTTAAAGTCATTATTTCAGATCTTTATTAAAAATCAGACTTTGCCCTATGAAATGCACATAATTTTTAGCAGCTATAATATCTGCTGTGTAATTTTCTCTTTCAAAAAATGTCATACTCAATTTAATATTGGTATGTTGTTTGCAACTGACTGGGGGAGCTATGTGAAGCCATTACAAACTCTAGTTTCACAAGAATTGGACTCTGAAGCCTGCACCACTGACACTCTGGGTCTGTTTTTCTGACACAGTCCCACAGCATATTTCTCATACCCTGAGGGCTACCCTAGGGGATGTTCTGTCATGGAATGAAATGGCATTGACTAAAATGAAAATTTTCTTCTCTGTGAGAAAATGTATTGAAAAGAAACCAATCACAAATGCTACAAACCAATTAAATCAAAACAAAACACACAATTCTGTGAATTAATTAGGTAGAGTGAAATATACCAGACTGATAGTCTTTTTAAAAGATACCTTGCACACAATTAGAAACATTATGAGCTGAACCAGTTGGCTCAGGCCTTGCAATCCCAGCACTTTCAGAGACCGAGGCAGGGGATTGCTTGAGCTCAGGAGTTCAAGACCAGCCTGCAACATGGCAAGACCTTGTCTCTACTGAAAAACAAAAATCGGCTGGGCATGGTGGCACATGCTTGTGGTCCCAGCTACTCAGGAGGCTGAGGCAGCAGGATAGCTGGAGCCTGGAATATTGAGGCTGTAGTGATCTGTGATTGTACCACTGTGCTCCAGTCTGGGTGACAGAGCAAGACCCTATCTCAGGAAAAAAAAAAGTATTATGAAGGGGCTATTTTTACGCAATATATAAAGGATACGAAAAAATCATGCTTTAAGGATTTCTATAAATTCACAAAATAATGTTTGCAGAATTTGCAACCACAATCTTGTTTATTACATAATTTTTAGTTGGCAAAATATTTTCATGAGGAAATCCCAACTGAGAAGTTGATTTCAGAAAAATTCATCAAATAGGAATAAGGTATTAACGAGTAAAATTGATTAATGAAGTAAAATTATTGACTATCAGGAAAAGAGTGAATATGCAGCAGATTAGGAAATAATCGACTGTGGCAGAGAATGACTGTATTATTACAGAAATGAATTTTATTTCAGTTAAGGTATAAAGGCCCTACTTACCTGGTCATTAACATTCTTTTATTTTCCTTATACCTTGATGTCTCCAGTAAACTGTGTGAAACTGGATGTGGTTTCTCCACTAGAACATAGATGCAACATGTTAACTGTAACTAAATGTTAAACCCTATATGGCATATTAGAACAATTTATTATTGGATCTCTTAGTAAATCTTTTTAAATGTTGAGGTCAAGTTTCCAAGTAACTCTGATGTGTCAGACAGGGTCCTAAATATATTGGGAAGTCCTTAACTTTAAGAAGCTCATAATTTAGTTAGGAAGCTAAGACTAGCAGATAGATCTCTGCCAATGCAAGGTGGTCAGCGATACATAGTGGATGAATAGAGACATAGACTTGAGGAAATGAAAGAGTTGTTTGTGTTGGTCCTTAGAGGACTTTTTGGTTTCATCCAAGTAAGAGAGCAGATTAGAGAAAGCGTTTCATGCAGAAGAAATATTTGCAAAACTCAGGGGTAGGAAGCCTTTCTATTTGGGAGCCAGTGATAAATAGACAAATTGCCTGGGGATAACAATTTAAAAAGGAGATTGGGGTCAGACCGGGGAACACGTTTTTTGCCAATCTAACTTTTTTGCCTAGGTAGGTGGCATGGACCATATTGTCCCAGATTTATGATGATTATGTCATATAGAATATAATCAGAAATCTAAAGAAAGTCAATGTATGTTAGATCTGTCTCTCTTAAGATAAATCTGTCTGTTTTTCTCAAGATAAGTATCTCTCATCTAGATATTTCAGTGAAAGTCAGAGTTGGTTGACATGAAACATAATAAAGATCTGGCCATCTAGTGATGAAGTAAGTATTAAAAGTAGAATACCAACAGAACTAATTTGGATTTTTTAAAATAAATGTATTTGGAAAAATCTCATGCTTAAAATGCATTTATGAAGCAATATTTATAGCATGTATGACTATAAAAATATATTAAACATAAACATAAATCTTTCTCTTTTATGTGACTTTTATTATCTGCCCATCAAATTTAGTTAATTATCAAAGGTGACTCTATTTAATGAAAGCTGTGTCCCAACAAAACCTATTTTCTTCTCCCACAATGATCTATAAAGCGTTATGAGATTAGGTACAGAATATTTTGCTCACTTTCATGACCACCACCTGTAGTACGAGAAATAGAAGACAGTGGTTTCTCTCCTCCTTAGCAGTTCTCCAGATTTACTCTGAGTAAGCATCACCTGGGAGTGACAGTCAAAACCGACTCCCTGGGAAACTAAGGTTTATTCAGTCCTCACTGGGCCTGGGAATCTGCATTTTAGTGAATGTACCAGCTGATTCTGAAACTGGTAATCTGAGGACTACCTTCTGAGAAATATTGCCCTAGAATGAAGAGGAATACATACGTTCAGTGTAGAGCAATCTCTCATTCATAGGCAATTGTCTTAAGTGTTATTGACAGTTAAGTAAATGCCTCAGTGTTATACCCAGTTAAGTAAATGGCTCAGTGGCTGATGCTATTGTTCCACTTCTACATCTTTGAAGGACTTCTCTCAGGAAGGCCCTATGAACTTAAAACCTACAACAGGGAAGTTTGTGAGGGTTTGTCACACATTTATAAAGCAGGGTTCTATGCTTCTTAAAGCCCTGGCTGTAAATATGCTTCTCTCTGTTTATCCTGCTTATATTATACCTTTCCTAAGTGAAAGCCCAAGTGAATTTAATTAGCAGATCATAGATAGAACTGACATATGGCAATCCAATATATGGAATTTTGTCATAATACAGTTTATAGAATAGGGGGAGAATTTGATAAAGACTCCTCAAATTCACTTAAACAGAACTGAGAGGTGTCCTTGCACCTATTTACAGGGTATTGCCCTCAGCACAGATCCAGAAGAATGGCCAGTTCCTGCATGATCTCCTGGGAGCCCAGGCTCTGATTTGACATAGGGAAAAGGACCAAGAAAATCACTGTAACTTGGGGAATGGCTTTGCAAACCCAAGAAACATTCATTTCCCCATTTGTTAGTTGAAAAGGAGTACAGAGAAGATGCTGACTCATGCTGACCCTGTAGTGGCTGTGATGCTAAAATAGCCAGTGGCAGGAACAAGAAGAGAGAAGCCCAACCCTCATTAGAGTCAAGGGAAGCAATTCCAATGTTAGTAACAACTTAAAGCAGCAAATGAGCCTACAAATCTGTGAGTGCTGCTCCCTAGCTGTTTTTTTCTCATCATACCAGCATTTACCACAATGGACCTAATTTTTGAGATTTTCAGTTTGGATTTAAACGAAAGGTTATGAGATCCAGGACACTTTTTGTCATGGTCTTTCAGATTTCTCTGTGTCTAAATATTGCCTTATATCCAGTACGGACTTACTAGAGACTTCGTTGTTTTTAATTTTGATCTACCTGCAGTATTATGATTATTTTTCTTAATGCTTAATCAGGAAGGATATGATTACTTTTTCTGTGAATGTATGTATGTTTTTAAAAGCTTGCCATTTTTTACCATAATTTTATCATGTCTTGGCATAAAAGAATACAATGATATCTACATGGATACCATTTCTATGGTACTTCTATTCCATATAATGATGAGGCTGTTTTCATTAAAGTAATAAAAAAATCTATACAGCATGTGAGCAGGATTTGAAAGTTGGCACATCTAATTATCATAGTAAGGAAAGAACATCAATGCCAATTTTATTTTTAACAAAAGGCATCCTTAATTGTTGGTGCTCCCACACATGGTAGATTGACAATAAAGAACTAGACTAACACATTTTGATCTTAAACATAAAACAAGGCAACATAGATTGTTTTAAAAATGAAGTTTGTGCTAGTCTGAGACCTCAGGTATTAAATGTCTTCAGAAACTGGTGCTTTCTTTGATCCCTGAGAAGGATAAGAAGAGGTTAGGAGGTAGATGGTCACATAGATAATGGTACTCCAGTATAGTCCTTAATTTATTACATATAAGGAAGATGACAGTCTATGGGGATTTTTCAAGCCAAAAGTCTCCTGCCTTGCAAATGATCATTGAGAGATTACAATGTAACTCCTGTTTAAAATGTGAAAGCTGTTGGCTCTATAATTTCTAAATAGCATCCTTTTTTATTTTGATGATGTTTTCACTCATATTGTACATATCTCTCTGTTTAATATTTTAAATTTGATGTGTACTTCAGAAGTGATCACTGTTTTGTGATTTACAACCTTGGAGAAAAATAACACAGTAGTCATAACTTTGCAGTTTTTTGTGATGCATGAAGATCAGATTTTTTAATGTTGGTTAATGCTTTGCTAATTAAAGTATGCATGTTAATTAAAGCAGAGGCTAATGTTAATTACCTATATTAATGGAATCTCATGTAGCACCTGCCTGAAGCAATGGGTTCAATTTTCAAAATATCTCAATTAAGGCTGAAACTTTTGATTTGCATCTAGTAGGGTTTCAATTAACTGCATTGAAAACTTAAATAACACTCTTAGGGGTGCAAAATATCAGTGATTATATGAAGCACAGTGGAGTTTGGTAGGTTCATTTATAGTCCTTTTAAAAAAAAAAAAAAGCGTAACTATATTTCTTTCCTGTTTACTGACCAAAATTCTATTTACTCACCAAGACGCAGTGAAAACACCACCTCTCCATTAAGTATTTTCCAATTCTCAACCAACTACCAGAGTTTCAGTTTGTTGTTCTTATTTATTTTATATTATTCTGTTTTGTATTATAGTTAGTTGTTAGAATCTGTGTCCTTCGCTAACTGGAAGCACCTTGTCCTTATTCCTTACAAAGATAAGCACATTTGACAAGACACTAGCATGTTTCGTAAGTTGAAGACACTCTTTAAGTATGTGTAAAACCAGTAAGTACGTTTATTGACTACAGTGGATATGAGTGAACTTTTAGGACATGGTGATTCCACTGTTGCTACATTCATGGCTGCTCCAAGTAAAACATGAAGTTGCGTTTGAGATCTTATTGCTTTATCAAATAAAAGATTGACATTTTCATTAATTTCTGATCAATATAAGCTGGAATGGGGAAGAAGGTACCTGTTCAAGTAAAAATAGTGTTATGAAACCAAAGAGCATGTGCTTGTGCTGTCAGGGATGATATTAACATCCTCTTTTGGTCCTAGGTTTGTATTTTGACCGTACTGCAAGCAGATCTGGCTTGTGACCATAAGCAAAAATACTTTAAACAAGCTGTCTATTTAAGACAGCCATCGAGGGTTGGTGTCATTTTGGAAGATAAGACATGGAGTTATCATGTGGTGACAGCTCAAATCTTAAAATAATTAATTAAAAATATAGATTACTGGAGACGAGTACATTGTAATTAGTATGGATATCAGTTTTCCTGAACTTACTGTTATGTTTGCCAAAATCCCAATAACAACCATTCCCACTGGGCCTTGGGAAGGGATTATGGGCTAATGGTACTAACCTTTTTCACATCTAGTATAATGATGGTTTCAGAAAAATAGTTTTCATAATTGAAGGGAACAATAATCTCCTCAATAAGTATATACAAATAGATTACACACTGATTTACAGTCCCTGGAAATCTGCATTGATAACTGCTGTGCCTTGGCAGAATTTGACTCTGATAACTTACCATCAGTCTCAGAGGGCTAAGATTTGTCTTCATTCAGCTGTACAGAATATCAAACAAACATAAGATTTCCATGTATAAGGTGTAACCGACAAGGTGACACAAAAGAAGCATAATTGCTTACTGTACTGATGTGCTATTGGCATGCTGGTTAAAAAAAAATACAAAGAAAGGTGAAAGGGAATCGTATTGATTGGGCAATAAGATGTTAGGTGTTGTCTTAATGGCAGGACCTATGATAGCTGGAAATAAGATGTGAATGTGTCCATTAATGAAGACTGATCCAGGTTTAGATTTGATAGTGAGAGCTCACATATTTCATGTCACACCGGTTTAATATTGGCTAGTTAGTAGATGGAATAAATGCAACAACTAGTTGGAGAAATGTGACAAATGTGCATATCAGACTTTCCAGGATGAGGCAGTGGGCTAGGTCTTTATAACTTGTAGAGCAGAGTCACCAAAGCAGCCATTCCCCATTGTGCCACCATTAAGGTAGCAGATGGCAGAGCATTAGCAAAAAGACATTGAGAACAGCTGGAAAACATCTGGTAGGAAGTGACAACCTAATAGGTATGCTGGGTTGTTCCTAATTGTGAGCAATCACTCAAAAAGCCTGGAAAGAAACTTCAGTGTGTTGGTTGGTGGGAGGAAGAAGTTGGTCAGAGCAATAAATTCTAGTTCAGGAATTTGAGGGAATTCTGAAAAGAAGTGACTTTAGAGCCTGGCCAAATAGATTATGGAGCATTCATTTGTTTCCTCCCAAGTTCTAAATAAGAACAAACTTTTTAAAGGAGTTCGTGAGGCCTATCTGGACCTGGAATCTACGTTAGGAAGATATTTAATTCATGAATACTATTTAAAATGTGAGATTCTGAGAGTATATGGAAAGGTTAGATGTTCATAGAGAATATGGAAATGCTAATTAAACTGGGGTGAGGGAAGTGGAGTATTTAACAACTCAATTCACCATTCCTGTTTCTTAATTTACTATCTTATGACTTTTCTGGGACCTAGATAAAATTTAAAAAGCGTTTTGGCTATTTCTAGCTCTATATTTTTTCTTTTTCCCTCCTAATTCCAGCCATTTGTCCTTGTCTGTCTGTATCTCATTGCTCACTCTCCTGCTTTCTCACAAGGATCACCTAACTTTTCATTACCTCTCTATCTTTCAAGACTCACCACTGGGAGAGTAACATGTCATTTTGGGAAATGTAGAAATGGCAAATGGGCAGAAAGGAGGTCAGAGGGAACAGGTATAGTGTCTCCAGAAAGGAATACTAGGAAGTCAAAATGCAGAGAAGCCAAGGGCTCAACATGTGCTGCAACTCCAGCCCTAAATTTCTAAATTACTACAGGACCCCCTATAAACCCTACATATCAATAAATCATGATAATTATATAATAATAAACACTGCTACTGATTGGGAACTAGCAATCAGAATTGGAAAGGAAAAATTCTCACAATGAGGCTTCATTGCTTACCACACCCTGGACATTTAAAGGGAAGGAGTGACAAAGCAGTTGAATGGTAAGCTGTAACAGGGCAAGCTAATCAGAGTGTGCAGACAAGGAACGAATGGTAGTGTTCACCGCCAAAGGTGCAGAATCAGTGTTGTTCCTGGAGGCAGTGGGAGCACAGAGTTTTGATTAAATCCAAGACTCATAAGACAAGTAGTACATTGGGCCTTGCAGAAAGTGACCAAAGTGCATACCTTACTCAGTAGACTTGATGTCATACCAGGGCTCTTTTAGTTGTCTATGTCTGTGCTGGCAGCCTCAGTCAGGGACTAGCTAGAGACTGGAAATCATGGTTTCAGGACTACTGGTTAGAAAGAATACCTAGGATGGTTAGTAGAAGAGCACTGGAGTTGGAGCCAGAAACCCCCGGTTCTTCTCATTATCTATGACTTTGGACAAACGAATTTATTTGACCTCTGCCTTCTGCGTCTGCTAAGTGGGGATAATGACACCTGATCTACCTGCACATAGCACAAGGTTGTTAGGATTATCAAATGAGATAATATATATGAAATCACACGCCATAAAAGTATAAATGTAATTTATTATCAAAGTATCAATATCATATTATCAAGTGATTTCTGATCAAGCAGAATATTACTCTCAATGATGATTTAAGCATTTATCTAGGTACCTAGTGAACAGTGAACTGAAGTAGGTGAACTGGGATTGCCACATCCAATGAATCTGTTAATTTGCATACTGTTGCAAATAAGAGGACAAAATCAATACTTGTTTCATAGTATAATAGATTATTTGGAATGAAACTAAAATATAAATATCTAATTATGTAAAATATAAAATTTTATAGTTCTCTTTAAATGTCTTGTAAAATAGTAGAGAGGTTCATTTTGGGTGTGGGATTCTGACTAATAGTAGAATGTTTGTCATTTTTAAAAAATACAGTTCTCTCTTAGGACTGATTCTCAAGCTGTGAAGTAGCAGATTGCCAATACAAAATACGACTTCATTTCTCACTGTTGTCTTTTATTCTGACACATTTCATTCTATCTCAGAACCTCACTCAAACTGAGGTCCTAACAGTTGTTAAATATCAATCTGAAGAAGCCAGATGAATCATCAGAATGTTTCATGTTCTAGATTTGTCTGATTGTTTCCTTGTGGTGTCTTTTAACTTTTTCCTCTACTCACTCTTCCCTACAAACTAGAAATTTGGTCCAGAGTCTTGTTTGATTCAGATTAAACATTTTTGGCATGTGTACTTCAAACGGCATCCTATCATGCCAGGCTATCCACTGTTCGTGATGCTAATGTGGTGATGGCCAGACACAGTACCTCTTTCTATAGACAAGATCTCCTTTATAATTAGCAGGTAATCTATAGGATAATGCTTGGGCATCTGTGAATGTCCAGTTTTCCCTCAAATATTTGCTTAAGAGTTTTAGAATACATTGATGATTCTTGCTGGAATCAATTATTTCTTTAGGGGTTGTAAAATGAAGATTTCCTAATTCTACTATTTCTTCCACATTTATACTTGGCATTTTTTCCTATAGACTTTCTCTTATCAACATCAGATGAGCTAGAGTTCCTCTTTTAAAAAGCAAGTGAAATGCTTTTCTCATTATTTACCAATTTTGGTGGTAAGAAGTTAGTGTAATAGTCACCCTCAATGGCGGCCTTTTTTTTTTTTCTCTTTTGAGTATAATTATAGACTAATTGATTTCTATTTATTCAGTATACAACAATCAATTACAATAAGTCTTCTTTTTTAGTGCTTGTATTTCCCACATTTGCCGAAAGGGAGCCTCTTCATGATGACGCTTGTGTCCTTTTGGCAGATCCCTATTAGTCAAGGAATGCTTCTTTGTTTTCTAGTACAAGAAGATATCCCAGCCTCACCTTATACTTTCCCTGCCTTCCCTTTTAAAAGTATTTTTAAAATAGTATCTTCAGCTCTTCCTAGAAGGAAAAAAGCCATATCAGACCCTCTCCTTGCCTTACTCATTCTTTCAGTACATACTTATTGAGTGTCTGTTGTGGGTCAGGAACCTGTGGGTGATGTCAAAAGAAATCCGGTTCATATCATACTCTTGGGGAGCCTAAAATCTAATAGGACAGAGGAGTCCTGAGTACTGTAAGGTGAAGGGAGATGTTTTATATTAGAAGGACAGATCATGTATCATGGACATTCAGGTGGGGGAGAAGTTTCTTGAGCCCAGAGGAATATGTGAGATGTGGAGCTGCAGAAATGGAGGGAAGCCTGGGAAGCAGAGGTGGAAAAGCTGTGTACCTGGGAGGACATGGCTTAGTCTGATGTGAGTATAGGTGGGTTTTGCTGTTTGTCAGAAAAGGAAGTCATGGAGGGTACATGCGAAGGTAGACTGAGATCTAACCATGACACGAGGTATTTAAATACTATACTAAGGCATTTGATTTTATTCTGAAGAAAATAGCAACCACTAAAAGGCTTTTGTTCTTCATTGTTATTGTTTAATTTTTAAGTCAAAATAATAATATGAAAAGATGTGCTATGATAAGCCTCATACAGAAGCCTTTTTTTCATGTGGGTTGGATGCTGAGTAAGCTGGCCAGTGATGGGTCTAATGACTCAAGTACGAGGGCACTAGTTACTCCTGTGATTTATGTCTTGTATGTAACAAAAGATCATCAAAAGGGTTTTAATGTCAATTGATAATAAGGATGGGTTCAACTTCCCACAACCATGAGAAATTCTATACAGCCCAGGTATCTTTCTCCCAGGCATAGAACTCCTTCCTTTTTGGTTCTTTCTCCAAATCTTGATAGAGTTATACCTCCATGTGCTACTTACATGGTCAACTTTAATTATACAAACTGCAGCAGAAACCAAAATGATCTAACAACCAAAATGCTGAGAATTCAAACCCTGGAAACTGAAATAAGACTTCTTTTGCTTTTATTCTGAGACTACTTACTTTTGTTTTTTATATACTTATTAGAACTTCAGTTGTCTAGTTTCTCAGCTTAATTTAATATATCATATATGAAAGATGAGACAAGCTACTAGAGGCTGCCACATCAAGAATTGCAAGGAATAACTCTTCCATCTTCTATGTAGTAGAGAGCATGAGCTGTTAAGTCAGAAACAAGAACTTTAAAATCACTGGGTCTAAAGCCATTCTATGTAAAGAAAAGCAGCACCAATAATACCTGTGAGTATAACAGCGTTATAATTGATGTTATATTTTGACAGTTATCCATATAACAGATTCTGTTTAAGGATATGAAATATCTCAGACTTCCATCCTAAATGGAAGAAATACAATTGATAAAAAGTTGTTGGCACTTCAAGAGGTAGATTGTTCCATCTCTTTCCCCTTTGTTAATTGAAAGCTGAATGAGGTACATTTGGGAGTCACTGAGAGCCCAGTTTAGGGTGTTTGATTTTAAATAAGCATTTTCATTTTCCCTTCATTCCTTTGTGATTTGAACTTTCCTATCCTGTTATGTGTTGTTCAACTATTCTTCCCTATGACTTTGAGAATTCTGTTTCCCTCTGTGGTCTGGAGTGTTATATATTTTCTCCATGTTTTAGCTCAACTTGGTCTTTTATCTTCAGAGTTAAAGTTTCATAGAGACTTGCTAAAATTAAACATCATCACTTTAAATTAAAATGTGTAACATGGAGGTTTAGTAGCTTCCAGGGTTTTCTGTTGCACTTCTTAGACAATCCCAATCCACTTCTTTTTTTTCTTTCTTTTTTTTTTTTTTTTGAGACAGAATTTTACTTTTGTTGCCCAAACTGGAGTGCAGTGGCATGATCTCGGCTCACTGCAACCTGTGCCTCGCTGTTCTAGCGATTCTCCTGCCTCAGCCTCCCAAGTAGCTGGGATTACAGGCATGTGCCACCATCCCCGGCTAATTTTTTGTATTTTTAGTAAAAACAGAGTTTCACCGTGTTAGCCAGGCTGATCTCGAACTCCTGATCTCAAGTAATCCCCCCAGCCTCGGCCTCCCAAAGCCCTGGGATTACAGGCATGAGCCACCACACTCAGCCCCAATCCACTTCTTAAACTGAAGGAATCTCAGGAGACTTTGGTCAAAGCATCCCTTTTAGGGTATTTATCCTGCTGTGGCTCAAGAAGTCTTTTGAATTCGACCACTCATATCTTCCCTCTCAGATTGGCAACCTGAGGTTTTTGTCAGCACTGGCCAAGGATCTCTGCTTTCTGCGTGGACATCACCTCTCCTTCTAGCCTCCTACTGTAATAGTTCACAGATTTTCACTCAGCAACTCATTCATTCACTAATTCATTCAACATATAATTTCTGGGCATTGGGAATGCAATTATGAACAAGAAAGATATGATGCCTTCCCATATGGTATTTACATTTCAGTGGGATATGGATCCCAGTGAAACAAGCAAGAATGAAAATAAGCAACATTTTTTTTAAAAAATCATCCAGTTAAATAAATATTATTGTAAGTTGCAGTAAATGTTAGGAAGAAAATAAATAAGACCTGAGAGAGAGTATAATAGGAGATACCTACCTGAGATAAGCTGATCAGGGAAAGAAGTAACATTTAAATGGAGACTTATGTATATGTAGATGCTCACCATGGGAAGTAACACTTAAACTGAAACTTAAAGCATATATAGGTGCTAGCCATGTGAAAAAGATAGGAGGAGAATTCTAGGCAGAAGAAACAACGTGTCCAAGGTGGAAAGGGGCTAGGTTCACTCAAGGAATTAAAATGGAAAGAACCTGAGAATCTGTGTGTGGGCAAGGGCAAGAGCAGCTAGGGAGGAGGTTGGAGTGATAACTGAGATAAGCAAAAGTAAGATAAAGCAGGAAGATATCATTTTGCTTAACCTGTCTCTTACACTGAAGAAGAAAAAAACGTGTGTTTGTATTTTTTTTCAGTCTCCTCGGAATATAATAGCAAAAAGGTAGTGAGAATTTTCAGGAACAGCTAAGCAACAAGTCAAGCTTTACAAGCTCTAAGCAGCAGTGATGATCAGTCTATACAGTGATAAAGAGGATACAAATTCATGGGAATCATTGTTGTAGAGTTGTGTGTATGTGTGTGCATACTTGTGTGTGGCTTTGTCACAGATCTACCAGAAAATACTGTAGCTTCCTTTAACATTTGATGAACTTGTAGAGAAAAGTGAAGAATATTGGTTATGTTTTTTGAGTTTTAATTTAGGTTCTAGAGTTTTAGTTTTGAAAATATTACTGCAATGTCAGCGTACAAAAGAATTTTAAGTCACGATTTTGTTTAAGAACATTCCTTTTTGGGTTCTATGGGTATATTTGTGATCATTGTTATTCACATTCATCATACATGCATGCTCTTTTCACCTTCCTCTTCCATTCTACCTTTATTTTGTTCACCCTATGTTCCTTTATTGGGTCTCCTCTCCAGCTGACATGCATACACCAGCTTCTGAGGCTCTGTGATCTTCTCTGACTGTGCAAATTAGGGCCCCATAGGAAGTCTCAACTTCACATGGTCTCCTCCTGTCTGAGACCCAGACCCCTAGGAACTGGACTAGGATGAGTCTCAGGTACAGAGAAGAGAGGTAAACGCTCAAGACTTGGAGATACTTTTTCATGCTCTCCTCACCCCTGCTGTGCAAATAGATTTCCACCTATAGCTTTTCTTAAAAGTGTCATGTAGATTAATGCATTTCAATCTTTAAGTGAAGAATATTGAAATTCATGAACTTGGAGATATTCTATGTTAAGATATGTGTAGAGAAAACTCAACTGTGATTTTCCTTTACTCTCACATGACAATAATCATCAATACAGAAGACTTCTGTGACCATATTTGGGGGTGGGGAGAGTTCTCCCTGTACACCAAGCAGCTGACACCAACTGAGTGCCCTCTAATTCAGTTCTAACATTATCTACCCAGAGATAGTGTCATATCCCACAGATTGATGGCTCAGTCCCCAAGACTTCCCCCAGCCCCCAACATACCAGTTGAAAGTTCAGCCCTCCAGAAATTCTGATCAGAGTGCCGAACTTTTGGCTTCAAGTTGGGGTTCCCATGACCCCCTCTTTGGGTTGGATTAATATGCTGGAGCAACTCACAGAGCTCAGGGAAACACTTATTTACATTTACTGGTTTATTATAAAGGATAGTGTAAAGGATACAGATGAAGAGATGCATAGGGAGATAATTGGGGTAAGGGGCGTGGGGCTCCCATGCCCTTCCTGGGCGTGTCACCCTCCAGTAACCTCCATGAGTTCAGCTATCTGGAAACTCACTGAACTCTGTCCTCTTGGGGTTTTATGGAATCTTCATGATGTCAGCATTCGTTCCCCCACAGTGTAGGGTGGGACCCTCTCATGGGAGAGTCTTAAGACTCACAATCAGAAAAGCAGGCGAACATTAGAGTCCTGCCTTAGGGCAGGTGAAAGGAGAACAGAAAGTCAGAGGCCTACCCCTGAGGCCTAACACACCCAACATTATAACCAAGGAAAGGCTATGGGAGTTGTAAGCCAGGAGCTTTGGATGAGAACCAGTATATATCATAACACTACAAGATGGTAATGTTTGTGTATATTTGGTATGAATTAGTATATCCGATACCTTTCCAATTCAACAGCTAACAAGAATGGGGATAGGAGGAGATGGACACATGTAGTAGGGAGCCTTAGTTACATATGACTTTGAGAATTACTAGAATATTCTTATCTAACATTTAAGGGCCTTAACTTACTCATAGTATGCATCCTCTGCTTCCATTAGAATTTTAAGTAAACACAATTATTTGCCCTTACATTATTATTATGCCTTCAGTAAATTGATTAATAACCAATATATTAAAAAGCAAAGGATTTTTCTAAGAAAAATATTTTTGATATTTTCTACAAATATAGTTTTAAATAAAATATCTATTATGAGTTTTAAAATGGCTCATCTGATTTTCTCTCTTTTCTTCATCTTTATATATTTGTCATTTATCAGTGGCTCACATCTCAGTATAATATCTAGATAAAATGTATTTTCTCCTTCTTAAATACTTTTATATTCTCATCTGTTTTTATGGCATGTTACTGCATGTCTCCAGAGGCACACAGCATTTTTATTTTCAAGTAAATTTATATTAGTTACAGTCTCCAGCTGTTTTAGATATAGGATCATTTCCTGTTGGTACTGTTTCCAGGACAATTCTTTTTTTCCCCTCACAAAAATGAAAAATGTAATTTAACAAAGACATCCTATAATTGCCTTCATATCTAGCAATCTAAATACTTTATTTTATTTAAAACATCTGTCTACATAATATCTAGTGATTGTCCAGGGGTATGTCATTCTTGAGAAAGGCAGCTGCTGTCATTTTTATTTAATTTATAAGGAACCATCAAAAATGCATCCTTAATATAGAGTGTTATGCCACTATGTCATATATAAGATTTTTTTATGAGGATATCTTATATTTTTGGTGTTTGCAATTAATTTAGGCTTTTTTCAAATTGGAAAAGACCATCATTTTAAAAATCACTATGGAATTATTTTGTAAGAATAGTAATCTTTTGCTACAGATATCAAATTATAATGAAAATAGTGGTATGCTCCTCTACTCATGTAACTAGCCTTACATAGGAATCATATTTTGATTGCTAAGCTTTTTTAATGTCATTTGTCTGTAGTGCATTTTCTTTTCATTTATAATAAAAATGTAAAGTCTTTTTTATTGTGAAGTCTGTCTGCTAATTAGAGCAGTCAGTTGATATTTTCTTGTTATTTTTCAGAAAATGCATGGAGAAATATAGCAGCTTCTATAAAAGCTCTTTGTTTTGAGGGTAATACTGAATTGTGCTTGTAGAGAAACCCATTTGTAAATTCTGTTTATTGTGCATGACCCTCGGAGCCTAAAATGGAGTGTTTAACTTTTAATAGATTGTATCAATTTAGGCTCAGCTGAATGCCAAAAACAACAGACACCCAGGTTTACAATAGTGTGGCTAAATGAGAAAGTTTACCTTTTCCAAGGAAGTAATCAAAATATTCCTTTTTGGAACACTAAGAGTATGAAAGGGAAATGCTTATGGTTCCCTACTGACACACTGTTATGATTGTCAGGAAAAACCAACATGCTTGCCACCTGAGACATCTTGTTCAGGAACTTTCTGGAGGGTAGTAAATTGGTGTTGGCACAAACACAAAAAAATAAAATGACTTGATTCAGCACTTTTCAATTCTAAATCCCCAAACACTAAAGAAAGAAGTAAATATTCATCAAATGATCAAAATTTATATTGATTTTTATTCTACATTAGCAGCTCAAAGTCGAGATTCTTGACAGGGTGGATGTCGGTTTGAATGATTCTCTTTGAAATGAGGATATAGGCACTGAGCTGAGTGCTACTGTGCATTCCTGAACCATAGGTCCTGATTATTAGAACCCTAGGAGCCTAAATTTTTAAAAGAACAGTATGAAGGCACACTTGTTTGGTTCTGTTTTGGTAACTAAATTATTATTAGTATGTAAAGTAATTCTTGTTGTTCCTGCTTCATTCTTTTCTTTCTATCACCACTTAAGGACAACTATTTTATAGAATTTCAAAGGAACTAGTGTGCACGTCTTGCAGTCATAGAGTTAATAGCAGCATTTGCCAGCATAATTGTACTTAGGAAGGAAGTGCCAGTTCTGCAGGGCAAAAGAAACTAAGATTGTATCTTCCTATTGTACATCTTTGATGTTTAGTTTCTACCAGAAAGTAAATAACGATTTGCTGTAGAGGAATTTAGAAGATGAGAATAAGGATGCTGCCATAGAATATAAGCAGAGGATGCCTATGTCATTGTGCAGAGATTTGCTAAGGAAACAGTAATGGAGTGACATCAAAAATTCTAATCATCCTCTTCAGTCCACACAGTATAATTGCACTCCCTTCCCGCCCTAGTTCATGACATAAAATGCTGAATTTTTAATGATTTTTAACTACATGCATTACAAAAAGGAGAGGGTAGTGGTAGATAAAAGCTCTTCACAAATGCAGTTGTTTGATATGTTTGTTTCATATATTTGTTCTTCATGTTTGTTAGGTGGAGGTGTTTTGTTGTTATTTTTAATAAACATCTCATCTGTCATTAAAATGGAGGAAAGGATGTTTTTCTTTATGCACAAAAAGAAGTAATAATGGAAATGGTGTTAATGTTAATTTCTCAACTTTGTGTTTAAATGTTTACCATTTAACAAATATCATTAAGGATGCAGCTTTAAAATTGAATTTCCTAAACATTGTAGTGAATGTTTCTATTAATTTGCAAACAACAGGTCAATAGAAATAAAAATGAATTTTTAAAGTAATATGTTTTTTACTTAAATCATTTATCTTTTGCAGTTGTCCTGACTTTGTTAGACATGAGATCTACAAATAAACCTTGAGAACCTAAGGCTAGATTTTTTTGTAACTGCCAATATGATCAGTTTTATGATTAGTTTTGTGATTATGATTAGTCTTGTGATATTAGTTTTATGATCAGTTTTATGATTAGTTTTATATCCTAATGTACAAAGATTAGTATATGCAATGGTCTTTGCTGAGTAATAATATTGAAATAGCTTTGAGATTCTTTATTAAATTTTTGATATATACTTAATTTTTGACAAGGGAAGATATTTATATTTTAAAATACTGTTATAACTCTCTTATACAATAATAAAAATAACATTCCAACAAACTTAGTAAGTGCTTCTTTGGCAATATATATATATATATTTTTTTTGAGTCTCGCTCTGTCGCCCAGGCTGGAGTGCAGTGGTGTGATCTCGGCTCACTGCAAGCTCCGCCTCCCAGGTTCACACCATTCTCCTGCCTCAGCCTCCTGAGTAACTGGGACTACAGGCACCCGCCACCATGCCCGGCTAATTTTTTGTATTTTTTTTAGTAGAAATGGGGTTTCCCTATGTTAGCCAGGATGGTCTCAATCTCCTGACCTCGTGATCCACCTACCTCGGCCTCCCAAAGTGTTGGGATTACAGCCGTGAGCCACCGTACCCGGCCTGGCAATATTTTTGAAGTATAATATTGGTCTTACCCTTGAATGAGTATTTGAGCTACTATTATGTAGTACAGTTTTTCTGTGATTAAAGATTATATATTCCCTGAGGGTTGATACTGTGTCTGATCCAGATTTGTTTGTATCATGTACAATATCTTACCCCTAAGAGACACTCAAGATGTATTTGTTGAATGAATAAATGAAGGCCCTGAATCAACTTTACTCCAAATAAATACATTGCTCCTTTAGTCCTATGACTCCCTGCCCTGATTCTGTAGAAGGAAGCTTTGGCATCCATGCAGGACTAGAAGAACAACATGAAATTCTCATTCATTGTAATACCAAATGTTATTTGTATTTAGCCAGAATGTAGCTAATCGTGGTATGTGAATAAATGCCTGAAGAGAGTTTGTTTCTGGACAAAGGAAGTGCACTTAGAATAAGGTGAGTTATTTTAGGAAATTATGAACCACCAACAATGACAACAAAAACAAAAACATACAAAATAAACATGATCTTAGAAAAAAGCAGTGGAAAGATAATAATTCTAAATTCTGGAATGAGTATGTGCACTCTGCCAAACCAAAGAGTAGATATTTCCAAGTGTATTCATCCATTCTCACGCTGCTAATAGACATACCCGAGACTGAATAATTTTTAAAGGAAAGAGGTTTAATTGATTCACAGTTCAGCATGGCTGGGGAGGCCTCAGGAAACTTACAATCATGGCAGAAAGGAAAGTAAATACGTCCTTCTTCACATGGCAGCAGCAAGGAGAAGTGCCAAGCAAAAGGGGGAAAAGTGGGCAGGCACGGTGGCTCACTCCTGTAATCCCAGCAATTTGGGAGGCTGAGGTGGGCAGATCACTTGAGGTCAGGAGTTTGAGACCAGCCTGGCCAACATGTTGAAACCCTGTGTCTATTAAAAATACAAAACTTAGCTAGGTGTGGTGGCGGGTGCCTGTAATCCCAGCTACTGGGGAGGCTGAGGCAGGAGAATGGCTTGGTCCCAGGAGGCGGAGGTTGCAGTGAGACAAGATCATGCCACTGCATAGCAGCCTGGGTGACAGAGTGAGACTGTGTCTCAAAAAAACAAAACAAAACAAAACAAAAGCCCCTTATGAAACCATCAGATCCCATGAGAACTCACTATCACAAGAATAGCAGAGGGTAACTGCCCCCAGGATTAAATTACCTCCCACTGGGTCCCTCCCATGACACATGGGGATTATGGGAACTACAATTCAGGTTGAGATTTGGGTGGGGACACAGCCAGATCATAGCACCAAGTGTAGATTCTAATAAACCTGGAATTCCTTGGCAGGGCCCATGAGGGTCTTGAGACCTGAAGGTCTTTCCAGAAGAAGGAAGCATTCTGGACTAGTTGCTAAAAGGGATACTATTAGGAGGAAAGAAGGGAAATATAGTAAATATTTTTGTAAGGAAGCAAAGGAAAAGACAGGTGCTTAGATATACTGCATTGAAGGTAAAAAAGATTTTGTAGTAAAAGAAGGAAAATGTCCCCAAGTAACAAAATGATTACCAAAAAAGTAGGGTTTCCTCCCATTATATTGAAGGATCCCTGTGATCTTGAACTAGTGTGGACTCTTCCAAATACAAACTCTGCCATTGTTGGTGTCTCCTCCAAAAGCCCAAATGGCTCATGAATTACGGAAGCTTTTTTTTTTTCTAGGAAGAACAGTAAACAAGTTCTATATTTCAATTATTTTATTTTCTGTCAAAGAGGAAAGTCTCCTTAAGGGAGAATAAAGCCAACAGTTTTTTGAATGAAGCTGAGACTTCAACTTCAAACTATCTGTTTTATTTCTTTGTACATTTTAAACCATTTTAGATGTTCAAACTTGGTAAAATTTATTCAATTTGTATAGAGTGTCTTATCACATATACTGTGCTGGGTGCTAGGGATACAGCAGTAAACACATAAACAAAACCTCGTGCCTTCATGGAGCGTTCAATTCACTGAGGGAAGATGGACAATATAAAAAAAAGCAACATGTTTGGCTACATGTGATAAGTATGCAGGAAGGAGGATAGGGATTTCTAGGAGTGGGGGTGGGTTATAAAGTAGCAGGTCAGGGAAGTCTTGGATGCAAGAAGATATTTCAGCAAAGACCTGAGAGAAATGAGGGACTGAGCTGTCATGCAAACACAAGCAAATGCCCCAAGAGCACACCCACCAGCCCCGCTGAAGCAGGCTAGACTAGGTTGAGGACCAAGGACTGACCACTGCATGAGGAATGTGGAGCAAAATCTGATTGGAGTGTGTTCAAGAGAGAAAGAGGAGAGATATTGTAAACAGCAAGTATAAATAATTAAAGTCAAAGTGTTTTTGCTATAATGGAGAACACAGAAATGGAAAAATGGCTAGAAGATAGATTAGTGGCAATGGATTATTTTTCTTTTTCTCTCTGTATTGTTTTTTACCATTGGAAAAACAACAGCATTTTTTGGGCTAATGTGCAATAGGAATAATACAGTAGAGAAAAAAAACTTGATGCAGGAAAGAAAGGCAACTTTGGGGGGTGATCATCTTTGTGTAGGTCAGGAAAGTCTGGTACCAAAGTGCAAGGCATTAGCCTTAGAAATACGGACAGCTTCTGTAGAAACAGAAGGAATAGCAGAGGATGTGGATCCAGATGTGGATAGGCAGTAGTAGATGTGGTGAAAACTATGAAGTCTAGTATGAGTGAACAGGGAGATCTACAATGGTATGAGTTAAGAAAAAGTAAAATTGATTTTAATATTCTCAGGATGCTTAACCCAACAAAGAATTCCAGAACATGAAGTGATAAATCAGTCAAATTAGCAAAAAGCAAACTAAAAATTGCTTTTTAGGACAAAGATAAAGCATTATGTCTATATGTGATTATAAAAGTGATTATGTGTTTAATCCTTCAAGACTGACTGAAATTTCCTCCCCAAAATATGTTATACAGTTATTATTACTTACACACAAAAGATCAGAGGGAAGTATATGATTGAATAATGATCCAGGCATTGAATCTGGGTCACCACATACCAAGCCAAATTTCCATAAAATATTTTAGCAAACTGCATTTTGTGTCCTTATTAAATTATTAATGATTAATTTGTAGTCTGAATTTGAAAAGGAGTACCTCTAATGATTTAGGTGCTAAATGCATACAAAATAAAGGGGAGAAACATGCTATTATTGATAAGTAGCAAAGCAAGTGTATTCAATCTCAGATGAGAAGGCAGTATTTCTAACATGATTAGGCTGCCATAACAAAATACCACAGACTAGGTGGCTAAACAGCAGAAATTATTTCTCACAGTTCTGAAGGCTGGAAGTCCAAGATCAAGGTGTCTGCAGGTTTGATTTCAGGTGAAGCCTCTCTCCTTGGCTCACAGATGGCTGCCTTCTTGCCATGTTCTCGTATGGCTGTTCCTCTTTGCATGCACACTTCTGGTATCTCTTCCTCTCCTTATAAGGACACCAATCCTGTTGGATTGGGACCCCACCCTTGTGACCTCATTTAACCTTTATTGCCTTCTTAAAGATTCTATCTCCAAATATAGTCACATTGGGGGTTAGGGCTTCAACATAGGAATTTGGGGGTGAGGGGACATAATTCAGTCCATAATATTATGTTAAAAGTTTACCAGAGGTACTAGTTACTAGAATCTCTTAGGCATTCCCACTATTTGGTATAGTGGGCATCCAGCCTGATAGGAACTGCTGATTCAAGTTCTCAATGCAACTTTCTCCAAGTACACCAGCCAGTAGGAGCTATACCAGCATATTTGGACTAATCCATTAGGCGACTATCTTGTCATGACAGAAAAAGAGAGATAGAGGAAGATTAAGGCCATCACAGAAATGACAATAGCTTCCACTGGCACTTCATTGTGGCCAAGATGGTGTACAAATTTCACCTGACAAGGTCAGACCCATTATATCAGTTTTGGCTCCAGTGCTACTTCTGTCAAGCCTTTGCTCCCTACCCTAAACCCCCACCTTCAAACAATAAATTATTTTTATTTCTCATCCTTCCCTACAATAATTTCACTTGTACACTTGTCGTTATCTGTTGGCATGGCTCTCCCTTCTACCACACTGCAGTGCCTCAGGAGAAGTAACTAAGTTTTCTTCTTCCTTGTTCCCACACTTCTTAGTACAGTTCTTGAGACATGAGAAGGTCTCAGTAAACATATGAGTAATAAATGGATGAATGCAGCCAGGTGTGGTGGCTTATGCCTGTAATCCCAGCATTTTGGGAGGCCGAGGCAGGTGGATCACCTGAGTCCAGGAATTCAAGACCAGCCTGGCCAACATGGTGAGACCCCATCTCTACTAAAAATATAAAAATTAGCTGGGCGTGGCAGCAGGCACCTGTAATCCCAGCTACTTGGGAGACTGAGGTAGGAGATTTCGCTTAAACCTAGGAGGTGGAGGTTGCAGTGAGCCAAGATCATGCCACTGCACTCCAACTTGGACAATAGAGTGAGACACCATCTCAAAATAATAATAATAATAATAATAAATGAATGGTTGAATGCAAAAATGTACAACTCATCCATTGAACAATTATTTACTGAGCCCCTGTCATGTTCCAGATATTGCCAGGGTACTGGGAATGCAAAATGGCAAAGGAGACAGAAACAATCCTTTATGGAGTTTGGAGTCTAGAAAAAGGGACAGAAAAAAATGTAAACCAGCAAATGCAAGAATTTTAAATTTTGATATGTGTTATGAAGGAAATTAATCTGTATCTGAAATAGAGGAAAAATAGAATGGATCTAGTTTTGATAAGTTAGGCAAAGCCTTTTGTAGAGGTAGTGTGTCAGCTGAGAGCTGGAAAGATGAGAAGACATTAGCAAGATAATGTTCCAGTGAAATGGAACAATATGTGCAAAGGCCCTGAGGCAAGAACAGGCTGTTTAAAGAAATAGAATATTTAAAGTGTTGAAACAAGGCAAGGATGACAGGGGCATGATGATCAAGAGGGAGACTGGTAGAAAACGTGGTCTAAGGTCAGCAGGAACCAAATATCCTAGGCCATGGGGAGAAATTTGTTTTTTGGGTCTGAATGCAGTCTAAAACCAGCTCATGTTTTATAAAGACTACTTTGGCCACTGTAAGAGAAGAGATTAGGGGTCTAGGAATGAGTGCAGGGAGATACATGTTAGAATATATTTGCTGTACTGCAGGTGAAAGATTATGAAAGCTTGGACTAGGCTGGCAGCAGTGCAGATTGGAGAAACAGACTGGAGAGACATTTTAGAAGAGGACTCAACAACTTAGGGAATAACCTGCTAAAGCAAATGAAGAAGAGGAAGAGTCAACAGTGACTCTCAGGTTTCTGACTTGAGCAATACACAGTGCCATTTATTTGAAAGGAAAGGTTTTATTTTATTTAAAGGCTTAAGTACAGAAAGGTTTGGGGGATGTGGTAAAGATGAGGATGAAGAGTTCTGTTTTAAGTAGTAAAGTCTAAAGAAACCTGAGTAGCGATGTCAGGTGATTGGTTGGGTATGTAAGTATGCAGCTTAGAGAAGAGGATTGGAAGGCATTACTATTTAGTTGACATTTAAAGCCATGGAAGAGAGTATATAGATAGAGAAAAGTGGCCCAGAATCGAGCCCACAAACAACACACCAGTGATCTCAACTGTGATTCAAAAAGATCATTGAACAATAAATAAAATGAATTTTGGGAGGGAGAATGACTGAGAATCCATTACATTGGGTAAGCCAATGATAATGAAGGCCTAGAACAGAGTAAGTGAAAACTGATCTTTTTTCTCTTCTCATTGTCTACTCTCTCCCATGGCATTCTCACTTCACCTCCTAATGGCAGCCATTGCCTATAGGTTTGTATTTCAGTCCTAATATTTCCACCTGCTTGCTGAACATCTCATTCTGAGCATCCCACCAGTACCTTAAACTGACAGACTCAAATCCAGATGATATCTCCCATCCACTTGAATTGCTCTTCCTATCTCCTACTCCTGTTGATGGTATCATGGGTCTTTTAGTGACCTAGAAGGGAAGAGGAGATTCCATCACCGAGTCTTCTTCCCCAACCCCCTATTTAATGAGTAAGTTGCCAAATTATTTTCATTGTGCATCTTAAATATTATTTAATCGTGCTAAGTTTCCATTTGTAAAATATAGTCACTTCTTAAAGTATCTACTGTTATAGATGCTAATAATTTTTTTTTAACCAGAGATTGCGTTACTGTTTTTAAAGGACTAAATTTTCTTCAACTCTTTCTATCTTTGGACTAAGATAGAATATGAGAAAAAGGTTAAGACAGTCTGCAGAGAGATTTAGACTGGCAAAGCCATTCAACCTTAGCAGGAGGAACTACTTTGGTTCTATTTTTATCATCTCATTTAGGAATGAATCACTGAAAACAGAAATAGAAATAGAGATGGATAAGAAAGACCTGTGCCATCTAATTCATCTCCTTGTTAGTGCAGGGAAATATCCTTTGCCAAATGCTTGTGAGGTATTATGCAATAAAAGTCATAAATTATAACATTTCAATCATTTTGTAAGGTGACTATTTTTGGAGTTACTCTCAGCTTTGTTCTCTGAATTTCTTTTCATATATCCCTGTCATATGTGAAGTATATCTCTTTGTACACAGAAATGGCTGAGGATCACAGAGATGAATGCAGATTATTTTTCTGTACTGGTGTTGAGTCTATAGGAAGTTGACTTCTCTTGTTATGATCCTTTTTGTGACCAGTGGCACACATTTGTGAGGTCACTACCCAGAATGAACCATGGTCCAACTTGTGACTTAGGATGGTTAAAAACTAACAGGAACCTTTAGATATCAAACCTGTCCCTTGGCGCCTAATGGCACAAATGCATTACTCTAATTGGGTCAGTGGAATACTTAGTGTGGGTATAATACTCGTTAAACTTTGTGGCTTTGCATTGGAAGTAAAGGGGTGGCATTTTGGAAGAGTATTGTTCTTAAGTTCTTTGACTATTGCTCAATATCTCTGTAATCTCATTTATCTCATAAAAATTTGTATGTTCTTCTAAAAGATTTATTCTGTTGTGTTTCTGATTATTGACTTTTTACATTTAGTTTTATCCTTTTAAAAATAAAACATTATTTCATCTTTCATCTAACTGAAAGTAGTTATCATTCTTTCAGGTTCCATGATGTTTGCAAACCTCTTAGTTGACAGTCTTCTATATGTGCTGTTAACATTCTGCATACCTCCTTTTCCACATCATCAATAAAGATACTAACATCACTAGATCTGGCATTTTCTTTGTGCCTTCCCACCAGCCATACCCCCTACTCCCAACTGAATGTACTCCATATAACATTATCCTTTGTTTATAGTGTTTGACATAGTTCTTAATCCAATTGAGTGTCTTCTTATTTAAGTCAATTATTTTGGGCAAGAGCAGTTCACATGAACCAACAAATACATTGCAGTTTTGATCTGATTTCTGAAACTTCAATTATATAACTATAGTTATTTTAACAGTGTTTCTTTAAATTCTTTCTCAGCAACCCAGAGCATTCATAATTAAGTACTTACAAAAAGCAACAACATAGAAATTCTAGAATGGTTTGAGACCTCATTTTTCTTTTTTTCTTTTCTTTTTTTAAATTGAGACAATGTCTCACTTTGTTGCCCAGGCTAAAGTGTAGTCAAGCAATCTTGGCTCACTGCAACCTCTGTCTCCCAGGTACAAGTGATTCTCCTGCCTCAGCCTGCCAAGTAGCTGGGACTACAGACATGCGCGCGGGTAATTTTTGAATTTTCAGTAGAGATGGTGTTTTGCCAGGTTGGTCAGGCTGGTCTCGAACTCCTGACCTCAAGTGATCCACCCACCTCAGCCTCCCAAAGTGCTGAGATTACAGGCATACGTCACTGTGCCCAGCCTGCGAGACCTCATTTTTTCATAGGCTACCCATTTCCTTTATAGAGTACTAATTTGGAATTTAAGCAGCTGCCACTTTATAATATTCACTTTTTCTCCATAGTCGAGGCTGTAAAACTAGAGATCAGGCAAAAGGCCTTGGTCAGCTGTGGATACTAAGAGTAGAAGGTCATGTCCGACCCGACTTTTCTTCTTACATGTTACAGAATTCTGGCAATTACTCAACAGCTGACCCAGAAATGTTTTTCCTAGAATATATAATAAAATTGTAAAGTAGCGATTTTAAGGTTTATGAGAAGTATTAATGGACATGCTTGGATTTAGTGAAGCACACTAAAAGAAGAGTCCTTTGGTCTACAGTGTACATGAACTCAGCATTGCTCCCTTCCCTTTACCATGGCCAAGCATGCCCCTGAGAAGATATCATTCTCAGTCTCATCTGGTGTTCTAGGGAACCTGAAAGCCACAGGGATCAGAACAGCTGCAATAAATAAAGCATCTATTCAATACAGTTTCATGCCAAATATTATTCAGCATTCTTTTGGCCTTGGTTTGATAGAAAACAGCATGGTGAACTTACTACCTCTCCTTTACTACAGTGAGCCCTAAGTATGAAAGATTTAACAATTCATACCTGCATGTAAGCAAAATCACTATTTGCATTACTTTAAAATTATTAAGACAGTAACACAGACAACCAAAAAATGTAATAAAGTCTATTGTGGTTATTGAAGAGGTACTGGAATTAACACTAGGCTTTTTTATTCTCCATAGGGAAAATAATAGAGAAGCATTTAGAATATGTGTCCATGCAAATGTGTGAGTTGGAGAGGGATTTTAAAAAAAATAAGTGTTACATATGTGACAATATAAGGAAGAATATTATTAAGGAATTTCACAGAATTTTTATGTAAAGTCTTATCATACAGTATTATGATCTCAGGGATATTTTGTGATATTTACAGAGTCTTCTGAGGGTTCATTTATTCAGGTCATATTTTAAGGAAGAACTTGTAAGATTCAGATCTAAAATATAATTCTGTAATATGCCCAACTGATCCCATTAAATCCAACTCGAAAAGGAGCAGTATAATGATGTGAAGAATTCCCATTCTTTGAGCTGTTACACCTCACTTGAAATGCATTCCTTCTGGATTAAAACAGCAATTTCTCTTTGTTTCTCTTTCCAGGCTGAGGTTCAACTATGCTACCTGGAAGCACAAAGAGATGCTGTTGAGCAGATGTCCCTCAAGCTGTACAGCGAGCAGTATACCAGCAGCAGCAAGCGAAAAGAAGAGTTTGCTGATATGTCAAAAGTTCATTCAGTGGGAAGCAATGGGTAGGGAACTATTCTTTTTGTTGTTTTATTCTCACTAATCTACTTTTTCAATGATTTTCCACTGGTAGGTGTTAGGAAGGTATTTCCTCTCTAGCTAACAGACAAGGAGAAGCTCAGTAGACTAGGCATTTATGTTCTTTTCCATTTGTGCCAGAATTGAAGACTGGATTTCATCAGCCTCTGCCATCTAATCCAGAACTTTCTGACTCATTATTAATTTTTAAAATACAGTGTTGTGATTTTATAAGTGTTTTTGTGATTACAATGTGCCTTTAGTATTGATCTGTCTTCTTTATAAATTATTTTTTCCTTGTGTTTGCTCTTTTTCAGATTTCACAATTTATTTTAAAGCCTATTTGAGGACTTTTAAACACCAGAACCACACTGGAAACTTGGTAGAACATAATTTTCCTGAATAATGTAGAAATGTAATAATTGTTTAGAGACCATGGGTTAGCCACTTAGCTTCACATGAAGTCAGTTGGAATAGGCTAGCTCTTGAATTATCTATGGTATGTGAGAGGACCCAACACCTTCACTGACCCATCAACAATTTCATTCAGCCTGGGACATACGGCTGTATTTATATTATACTAACTATTCATACTATTGAACAGTTAAGTCACATATTTAGATAATTCCAAATGACTTTTAAAATGATGTGAACATTGTCTAAATATATATGTATATATATATATACACGTATTTTTTCTTTTTTTCCAGCCCAATTGTAATATTTAATAGGTGATTTTAGAGAGTAAAAGAGTAGTGATGAAATTGGATTATTTCATAGTATTAATAATTTGATAATAGTTATGCTCATGAAAATGGAAACAGTAACCTATTTTACTTTTAGACTTGTACCAGACAACACAAAGGAGAAACTATTCCCCAAAGTTACATTACATGTTAATAGCATTATATAAACCTATGGGATGTAACTCTAGCCAAAATATTTCTTAAAGTGACAAGAGGAAAGAAGCCTTTTCAAGCACTTGTTTGGATTTATTTTTTTTAAGTGCTTATAGTTCTGACTGGAACTACAATCCTCATATAAAGTTTTGGGATAAATTAAGTACACTGATGAAAAATTCTTTCTTATTATAAAAACCCAGTGTCTAGGAATACAGGAAATAACTCCTGTATTCTTAGTCATTCAGAGTCATAATTCTGTTTAGGAAATGAAAAGGGAATTTTCAAGTTTTCACATTTACCTATTTCTATAACTTGTTGCTCTATCAGTATATTTTAATACGTGAGACATGTTATATATGTAGTCAATTCATCTTACTTGATTCAGTAGTCATTTATTCACCAGAGGAAAAACATAGCAGCAAATAAGAAAGAAAAAGTTAAATCTCGAAGCATGAACAATAAACTGCTTTGAGGCCTTAATGTGCTTTAATTTCTCTAAATGCCTAAATAGCCTCTGGTGTACATGCAAGCACAAACTTAGGTCACATTTTCATGTTTTGTAAAAGCCCTGGGGATTGAACAGCACCACGTGCTTCTGACCCCGGATTCCAGGGACCCAACCTGAGCACTCACTCTGGGCTCCACAAATCATAAATCTGCCCTGAGAATTGCTTAGTTAACAACAAGCATTGTTCTGTGAAGTGGGAGTAGGTGAACTTGCCTGATATCCTTTGTTTATGCTCCTTGGGGTGCTGAAGGCTGTGCATTGTGCAGAAATTTAAGAGTGTCCTGAAAGAAAGCCAGCTATTTAATACTAAGGACAAAAACCATATACTCCTTTCTATTTTCTGTTTACATACAGAAAAGCATTGTTTGAGAAATGTATGTGGGTGAGGTTATCTGGGGTGTCCTGCCCTTAAAACTCTCTGTTCCCACAGTCAAATCCTTAATTCTAAAGCCTTAAGAAAGTAGCTTTGTAAAATTATCTGCTCCAATGATACATAAACTTCATTAATCATTCTTTTTGTTACATAGAATGAACATTGTTTCCAATAAGTAATTGTGGGAATGGTGTGGGCTTTCAAGGATCTTCATTCCACATGCAGATATCCAATACACTAAAGAGAAAATTAAGTTGGTGATACAATTCATGTCATTTTATTTCCTTCTCATGCCTACAAGCATGCTAAAAAGCTTATATGTACTAATGTAGTTGAAAAATGAATAAGACTACTCCAGGGAAGACTGAGCTGCTACACTGAGTGGTGATCTTAAGTTTCTGAGAATTTTATGTAGCCAAAATAACTTTTAGAAATGAATTTATAACCTCTTTAGCCTGACAAAAAGTTATATATCAAGGTGATATATCACAGCTTATATATTGTACAACTCTGAATTGTGTGGTTAGCAGTTATGAATATATGTGGTAGGAGGATTTCCCTGAACATATGTGAGACTGTATGAGTTCTAGTAACAGAGCTTGTTCACCTGTGGGAAACACTTGGCACGGGCTCCAGCATCCCAAAGTGGAACCATAGCTCCTGGAGGAAGCTGTGTGAGTCTCTGGTGATAAACAACAGTAGCAAAAGTCAGTGCTTTTCAATGTAGTTGAAAGCACTTACCAGTTGCCTTTTTTCACCCAATAAATATTCATTGAGGGCCTACTATGTGCATGGCATGATGCTCTGAGCATAGTTTATCAAGAACATTTACTTTCTGTATATTTTGTAAAGTGTAATCATCTCTTTTTCAGATACCTTTTCCTATTGAGAGGTTATCTGATTTTATTTTTCTAATGAATTTCAAAGAGTCAGTTTAATTTGCTAAGTAGTATCATTCTTGATGTCAAAACTAAATGTAGATTAAAAACCATGTCTTTTGTTCAGTCTGTATAAAGGAGAGAACTGAGGGGCACGGATAGAATGTTTAAAGTGGAGCTAAGATCTCGAGTCAGCACTCTGAGTCAAGAATGCAGGAGATAATCTATAAAGTCACTATTTGCCCTCTCTGTAAGGATTTATCTGGATTCTTAATAAGCTTTTCCCCCAAATCTGGTGTTGTGCATATTCCATACTGTATGAAATTTGAATTAAGGTATCTTCCTACTGTGGAGAAATGGAAGTCTTAAGTAGAGTTCATTAAACCTGCAAAGGAGGTTTGGGCAAAACTTTGCAGAGCAGTTTGAAATCAAAACAAAATTAACTCATTCATTAATTTGACAAACTTTTTTTTTTTTTTTTTTTTTGAGATAGGGTCTCATTCCCATTGTCCAGGTTGGATTGCAGTGGTGTGATCTTGGCTCACTGCAGCCACAACTTCCTTGGCTTAGGTGATTCTCCCACCTCAGCTTCCTGAGTCGATGGGACTCTGGGGTGGGGCACCATGGCCAGCTAATTTTTGTATTTTTAGTGGAGACAATGTTTCACCATGTTGCCCAGGCTGAATTTGACAAACGTTTTAAAGTACTTTCTATATGTCAGGCTCTATGAAGTACAGATATTAAAATGGTGGAAATGAAATGGTTCCTTTTTCAGAAGCTCACAGTTTGGTAGAAGGAACCAGATCTCTGTAAACAGCGTGGAATAAAGCATTTTAAGTGTCAAGTTAGAAATCTGTGTAGGGAAAAGGGGAGGGCTCATTGAAGGCAGAGCTCAATTCTGACTGTGTCAAGTAGAATTAGAGCAGGTCAGGAAACAGCAGAGAGAGAAGGCTCTGGAGATGGTTTTTGAAAGAGGGCTAGGTCAGCAGAAGTGCTTTTCAATTTAACCAGAAAAACACATATGGAGCACCTGCAAAGACATACCACAGTCCTTGCCTTCACTGAATTTGCAGTCTAGCAAGAGACTGTGGCATGAAGCCGATACTGATCTGTGCAGTGAGAGAGAAGGGGAAACAGAGAATGCTGGGGAGCTTAGAGCAAACAGAATGAGTTCTACAAAGCAGGGCTGCATCTCTCATATTCACTGCACTCTCTCCTGCATCTGGTGCAGTGCCTGGCAAGTGCTAGGTACGCAATGAATGAATGGATGCATGAATGAATAAGTAAAACTGATCCAGGGCTAAAAGGGAGGAAAGGTCTGGAATCATCAGACTGCTTACTGTTTCATAGGACTGAAGAGGAGGATTGAAGTTAAAGGAGGTGTGAAAAATAAGGCTTTGGAAGAAGGTGAAGTCCAGATCCAGCAGTTAGTCATTGAATTCATGGTTCTTAACCAAGATAGTGCATCAGGATGACCTGTGGAGCTTTTAAGCAGGAAAAAAGCCAGTCTGCCCCACCCTACTGAAAATTTTGATTCAGTAGGCAGAAGTAGATGATAGTGATTAGGTTCTAATGCTCACCAGCAGTTGAGAACCATTGCCTCAGTGGTTTTCAAAGTATGGTCTCTGGACCACCAGCAGCAGTGTCTCCTAGGAATGTGTTAGAAGTGTCATTCCTAGGTCCCACTTCAGACCTATTAAACTAGAAAGTCTAGGGGTGGATACCAGCAATCTTTGTTTAACAAGCATCCCAGGTGATTCTGGTTTTTTTCTTTTGTTTTTTGTTTTTGTTTTTGAGACAAAGTCTTGCTCCGTTGCCTAGGCTGGAGTGTAGTGGCATGATCTTGGCTCACTGCAGCCTCTGCCTCCTGGGTTCAAGCGATTCTTGTCCCTCAGTCTCTCAAGTGTCTGGGATTACAGGTGCACACCACAATGCCCGGCGAATTTTTATATTTTTACTAGAGACAGAGTTTCATCATGTTGCCCAAGCTAGTCTCGTACTCCTAACCTCAAGTGATTCACCCACCTCAGCTTTCTAAAGTGCTGAGGTTACAGGAGTGAGCCACCACACCCAGACCCTCCCAGGTGAATCTAGTGCTGAAGTTTGAGAAGCACCACTTTAGATATTAAAGACTTTTAGGTTGACAGTTAACGGAACCAGTCTGATGCCCCAGTTGTTGGCTCAAAGAGAAAGAAAACAAGAATACTTGGATTCAAGTGATTTTGGTGTCATTCAACATGTAATATTTAGCCCCTATTAAGTGCAGGCTGTGTTAGGCACTGGGGACATAGAGGCAGTGGGACACAAAAGGTGATAGGTATATGGAAATCAGGAAAACCTTCCTGAAGAAGTGTCATGGAGGATGGCCCAGGGTCAGAAATGACAAGGGTGTTTCTCACAGAGAAGGCAGTGTGCGCAAACAGCCGGAATGACTAAAGGATGCCCAGTATGACTAGATTAGTAGTTTGCAACAATTATCTACTAACTGTGTGGAGAATAGATTGGTTAGGCCTAGGCTAGACAATGCTCAGTTAAGAGGCTATTCCAGTCATTCAAATAAGAAATAGGCCCTGAGCTAAGACAACAACAATAGAAACTGAAAGAAGCTGCATTGACAAGCCTTGGTCACCTGGCAGATGGGGTTGTTGAGGGAGGGGTTATTTGAGAATGGACCTCCATATTTCAGACTCGTGCACTCTAGGAGACAGATGTGGCATTCACTGAGGAGGGGAGTGCAGAGGAAGAGGAAGAGGGAGGAAGAGCGCAGTATTTGAGACATAGTTCTTTTTATGGTCTCTGAAACATCTAAGTAGAAAAGCCCAGGAAGCAGATCTGGAGGTCAGAAATGTTTTGGGCTCCTCAGCCAACATGAAGGACAGTGTGGTAACTATGGGGTAGCAGAGGCTGAGAGAGCCAAGAATTTACCTTGTGGTAAACTATGCCCTCCCTGCCAGGTGAACATAACATTGTCTTTAAGGAATGCTTATTTTTAAAACTATAGGTAAGCAGAACATTTTTATTTCAGTCAGAGTATTTCCTGCTGTAATATGCAAGAATTACAAAATAAAGACTACGCCATTGAGAATTCCAGGTAATATCTTGATTGACAGGAATTTAGGACTACAGTTGACTATTATTTTCTCTCTTGAAGCTATAGGTAAAAGCTCCTGATCCTAGATATTAGATTGCATTGAGTCTGCTCAGATTGCTTCCAACTACACAAATAATGTTTATTTTTAGGGATAAGTCATGCATTCACTATAGTCTAATTTCCTAAGAGGAGAGAGAGCAACTAGATTAAAAATTAAGAATAGAATTCAAGTTAGCTCTCTGCTACTTTTTAGCTATGGAACCTTGATTGGTACATTTAATCTCACCAAGATATATCTCAGTCTACAAAATGGGAATAATTATCCTAGTGTACTTCATGTTTTTTTTTTTTTTTTTTTGAGAAAGGAAATGCAATAATTGATAGGAAAATATCTAAAATACCTAGAATGCAATAGATAATATGAAAAATCAGTTAATGAAATATTTATTTTCCAACTACTGTGTTGCAGGCAGTAGTATGAGATGCTAGCAATGAAAAAGATACATAAGACTTAATCTCCATGGTCTTCAGTGTAGTGAGAGAGAGAGAGACGTTTAGATACATCCTTATAAAACAATGGGCAGGGCTGGGCACAGTGGCTCACGCCTATCATCCCAGCACTTTGGGAGGCCAAGGCAAGAGGATCATTTGAGCCTGGGAGTTCAAGACCAGCCCGGGACCCTGCAACCTACCAACAATTTTTTAAAATAGCTGGGCATGGTGATTTGCACCTATGGTCCCAGTTACCTAGGAGGTTGAGGCAGGAGGATTGCTTGAGCCCAGGAGGTTGAGGCTGCAGTGAGCTGTGATCACGCCACTGCACTCCAACCTGGGAGACAGAGTGAAACCATGTCTCGAAAAATAAATTACCTAATTAAGAAGGGGGAAATTTTAAGATATAGAGTATTATGGGAGTCCTTAGAAGGGCTACCTAATCCAGCCTAGCTGAAAGGGGTCAAGAAGGCTTGGGGGAGGAGGGAACATCTGAGCTATCTTAAAAGATGCATAGATTTTAGCCATTAGAAGAGGTCTGTGCAGTTCAAATGGCATTTATTCAAGTCAGGCAATAACAAATGCTGACGAGGATGTGAAGAACAGGGAACCCTCATACACTGTTGGTGGGAATCTAAATTCGTACAACCACTATGGAGAACAGTTTGGAGGTTCCTCAAAAAGCTAAAAATAGGGCTACCATACAATCTAGCAATCCCACTGCTGGGCATATACTCCAAAGAGAGGAAATCAGTATATTGAAGAAATATCTTTACTCTCATATTTGTTGCAGCATTGTTCACAATAGCCAAGCTTTGGAAGCAACTTAAGTGTCTCATCAACAGATGAATGTATAAAGAAAATGTAGCACTTATACACAATGGAGTACTATTCAGCCATAAAAAAGAGTGAGCTTCTGTCATTTGCAACAACATGATGGAACGGGAGGTCATTATGTTAAGTGAAATTAGCCAGGCACAAAAAGTGAAAGATTGCATGGTCTCACTTTATTTTTGGAATCTAAAATTCAGAACGGTTGAAATCATGGAGACAGAGATGGATGGTTACTAGAGACTAGGAAGGGTACTAGGGCATCAGAGTGGGGGAGGTGTAGATGGTTAATGGGTTAAAATAAAATACAAAGAATGAATAAGACATAGTACTTGATAGCACAACAGGGGCGCTATAGTCAATAATAACTTTATTGTACATTTGAAAATAAAGAAAAGAGTATAATTGGATTGTTTGTAACACAAAGACTAAATATTGAGAGGATGGATGCCCAGTTTTCCATGATGTGATTATTACTCATTGCACTCCTGTACCAAAATAGCTCATGTACTCCATAAATATATATACTATGTACCCACAAAAATTAAAAATAAAAAATTTGAAATAAATAAAACAAAAAGTAGAAGAGGGATATGTAGAGGGAGGATGAGGATTTCAGCCATAAGACAGAAACTAGGTAGGGGGAGTATCTGAATGTGTTGAGGTTTACTACAAATAGTTTGATGCTGTTGAAGCAGAAGATCATGGAGGTGATTTCTGACTCTGCTTCCTGGAATTAGAAGGATTCCAAGAGAGTTTTTAGGGACTTCCACTTCTGTGGGAGAAGTTCCAGTCTCGTCAGTTGTATGCCTGACTTCCTCTGGCTGTGGATGAAATTGGGCAATGTCTACAGCTAGAGATACAGTTGAGGTTTATGCCTTGCATCTGAGAATTCAGGAATAGTTCACCCCTCATCACACAAGGGTTTAGTATAAATTTTCTTCCCAAATGGAAACAGTATATATAGGTTAATCCCAAGCACAACAGGCTGAATAAAATGAACTTTAAATTAAAATAGGATTATAGGCTAAAAGTTCGGCAGGAAAGATAAGTTCATTTTCTTTTAGGAAAAGAAGTGCCTCTAGATGAGTGTGAAAGTATATATAAATATAACATCCCCAAAGAGAAGCGATATTGACAAGTGAAAACAAATGAATCACGATTTAAAATATCACTTGATTAAAGACCAAATTTGTTTATCTAAATTAATTAAACAATAAGATATGCCAAATGACTTTAACCAAATGAGAAGGGATATAATCACCCTGGATTTCCTGCCATGGGTTAATCTTTCTGGTTTTCTGTTGAGCAGCATGCAAAATATTCATGCTCTCTCATACTATCTCTCTCTGTGTGTCTTTCTCTCTCTCTGTCTTTCTCTTGTTTTTTTTCTCTCTCTCTTACAAACACACATACTCTGACCATTTTGAATTTCTGCCCAGTGGGTATTTTTAGAACACTGCTACATAAAGTGTTTTCTTTTTGGTGCACACCAGCCATAAAATGATGTGCTATTCTTATGTGTGCCAATGTTGATAACAGTCTCACATATAGATTAAATCACTAGACAACCCAAAGAAATCTTATTTCCATCCTGCATTTCTACTTCCTTCCCTTCACTCTTGCCTTACCTCAATCTAATAGAAGATCAGTGTTCAATTCAGGCCCTTTTTGTGCTCTGGAACTGTTAAATAGTAAGGTAACAATGTAGGCTACAGTCAAAAGGAGCAAAATGTGCCTGTCTACTTCCTGGATAAATGATATTCTGACCACTATGTAATTATTGAAATAGGTCTTTCTGGCCGGGCGTGGTGGCTCAAGCCTGTAATCCCAGCACTTTGGGAGGCCGAGGCGGGCGGATCACAAGGTCAGGAGGTCGAGACCATCCTGGCTAACACAGTGAAACCCCGTCTCCACTTAAAAAATACAAAAAAAAAATTAGCCGGGCGAGATGGCGGCGCCTGTAGTCCCAGCTACTCGGGAGGCTGAGGCAGGAGAATGGCGTGGACCCGGGAGGCGGAGCTTGCAGTGAGCTGAGATCCGGCCACTGCACTCCAGCCTGGGCGACAGAGCGAGACTCCGTCTCACAAAAAAAAAAAAAAAAAAAAAAAAAAAAAAAAAAAAAAAAGGTCTTTCTGAACTAAAACAAACAAAAAAATCTTACCAGTAGAAATGTGTTCACTTGGGTCATGATATTATACCCCTTTAATGTGAAATATGTTAAATCGATTGTAGACCTAGATAGTCTTCCACTTCACTGATCTCATGCCATCCATGCCAAGAGCCAACAAAAGGCAAACCAGAGAGGTAGAAGCATGCTTTTGGGAGAAGTATGACTTCAAAGTTAACAGTGTACTCAACTAATGAAGATATATATATATATATATATACACACACACACACACACGCTATATTATATATATAAATATATATATATTATAGTGTATACACACACACACACCACATCTTTCATGATAACAATGATCAATTTTGTACTGTTTTGGGGAGTTGATGGGGCCCGTTGGAAAAGGGGAAAGTTGCCAACAGGGACAATGAGAAGGCGCCTAAAACAAATCTCACTTACTTCATTTTAGTATACTGAGGTTAGCTCTTTTCTTTCAAATGTATTCCTTTATTCATTTTCCTATCCCCTTCAACAAAGGATCTGAGTCCACTTACAAAAATATTGACAGTAAAATAGAATAAATGTTTGACTGAAATAATTTAGGCAAAAGTAAAGTAAGAAAATAAACAAATGTATATCCTATGTGTGTCCTCAAGAAGGGCTATGATTTGGCTCTGGGCTATCCACACCCAAAGAATAAAATGAAATTGTATCTATCAGAGAATTCATAGTGTCCTATGATTAAAAATAATCTGTATCAGGTGATGCACAACTTCTTATGCTGTTGAGACCTGAGAGGAATTTCTCCTGCAGCGCTTTAAGGCAGAGACAGGTGTCTGTGATACTACATCTATGCAAGAGAAGTCAAATCCCCAAAGCAGTTTTTTGATGTAGGCTGCAGAAGTGATGTCAAAGCACAATTTCAGTAAGAACAGTTCTATAAGTAACTAAAATCTTGTAGTCCAAGCATAGCACTCTCTGGGTAGGGTCAGCCTCAATAAAGGATAACTTTTCATATTAATTGTGCTACCAGACTTTTGTTAGGATTTGGTAACAAACAATTATTTCCAGGTTGTTGATATATTGCCTATTATATCTTGGAAAACTAGTGAGGCCTAGAGTAGGGTAATCTTTTAATGAAAGGGTGAACTGCCTAACCCACACCAGTGTGCCATTAGGTTTGGATCCATTCCCCTGTTAACACACAAATGATAACACAGGACGGTTTATCTTTTAAAAAAAAAATCTCTTTGTCTTTTGAAGTACTTTTATCCATTTGTTATTCCAACTACTGATTTTAAAATTCTTCAGAATGTTTTCTGTTTCCCTAGGTAGAACTTAGTCCAGCATATTATCTAAAAACTTGGACAAGCCTTTGACTTCCTGATAGTGTAACAGAATCCTCTAAATACACCCAGAAATCTACACTGATGTTTCTAATGTTATAGATTATCTCATCGGTTAGAATTTTTAATGGATTGTCGTGGCGCTTTATGCTTTTTATTTCAATAATAGGTGTTGGTGGACAGATGGTCCACGAGAAAGCAGGGCCAGTTATTAATAAGTTTGTAGGCTTGATTTTATTTTTCTTAGACATGTTCACATGTATGTGGGTATATATAAAAATTGAGGAAATTACTGCTAGAAAGAACTCCATATTCCTTTTTATTTATTAATGGCAAAGGCAGGCTGCTTTTCTCATGAGGAAGTCACTCATGAATTTTCATTCAAAATAGTAAATTAGTGTCCACACTTTAATATGTTTAGAGTGGAAAGGGATTCTACATGCAACTGTGCATATCAGATTCCATGTCTGGGAAGCTACATTTTATTCTTTAATGATATTATGATTGGAGACATAACAGGCACCACTGTTATATCTCCCTTCTGTGCTTAGATGACACATGGAGTAGAGGATGATGGGAAATTCTGATCTATTATTAGTATTTTACTTCAGTAAAATACTTAAACTATATTATTGCAAGATTTTGTTACACTCTTTTACATGTCTTTTTTGAAAGCCAGAGGCAAACTTTCCTAGGCAAATAATGTGGACAGCGAACACTTAGTGAATATTTGGGGAAGGAATCAATATGCTAAAGAAGTTAGGAAAATTGGATCATTTAATAGAACTCCCAATATAGACAGGTGGTATTTCAGGAACCAGTCTGGTGTTTTTAGATGTCTTAGTGTGAATTAACATTAAGCATACAAAAGATGTATTCTTAAGTGCCCCAAAACACACACACACACACACACACACACACACACACACACACGATTACTCAGCCTTAGGTAGAAAACCTGTGAGGACTTTTAGTGTTACATATTTTTTTTCAACCAATAATTGCTCTATTTTGATGATTTCTTAATTTGGTTGTCTGTTTTCATCAAAATTCCTTAGTGAGTCCAGTTGAAACCTCATATATTCACACACACCTCCCATTGATTTCACTTGGGTGAAACTTTATCGTTTAAGCAAAGTTTAAGTTGAAATGTTGAGTTAATGATGCTCACTTTAAATACCAAAGGCTGAATGCATTTATGTATTCAAACACTTAGCTAGTCAAATATAACTCCCATCAGGGTTTAGAGGAAGGATTATTTCTTAAACTATGCTGGCCTCACAAGTAATATATTACCATCAAATCTGCAGAAAAAATGATACTAAATAAGGTTGTTAGTATTTGATTTATTTATAAAAGCCCTAGAATCTTTTTTAACCTTAAAAAGGCAAAGTAAAATGGTGGGCAAGATGCTGTGAAATACTTAGAGCCCATAGTACTTAAACCCAAACTTAAAACTAAACACTAAAGAAACATTTTGCACATCTGTTTCTCTATAGTCTTGCCTGTTTAGATCTTTAAACTATAAAACAAATACATTTATACTTCTATATTTGTCTAAGAAAAACTGACTTCAAGTTAGAGGACTTTTTCTCCCCATAACATGATTAAGCTACCTACATCAGAATGTCCAACTCTTTTACTGTGAACCCATTTAAGATCAAGTATATGGCAATTTAAATAAAAAGTATCAAAAAGAATACATTTTGGTCAAATGTTTGCTTTATAACACTTTCATAGAGTATATATGAATCTGCTTTATAACACTTTCATAGAAATTGTAACATATACATAGAGTATTAAAATGGTATGCTAACAGGCCTTTTAACATCTAGGAGATTACAAATGAGAGTGACTGCCTTGACATAAACCCAAGCATAATTACAAAGAAAATTTTATGAGGAAAGTCCCTCCAAAAGGGACTCATAGTTCTTATATTTGTATTCCTATAAGATTATAAGCTACTTGCCACAATTTTAATCACCTCTCTCCTTTCAAAACAGAGAGATGAGAGCAGTTGTCACTAGAAATTCAAGAGAAGATCCTGGTTCTGAATTGAGCTGATAAAATCAGCGTATTCTCCATGGGAATACAGACCTGTTAACTAGTTCTGCCCTACCCTTGATACATTCACTTGTTCATGATCTTTTCTATTTTCCTGTAGAGTAGCTGGAACTTTTCCTGGAGCACATTGTTTTATAAAATCACTCAAAATACATGCCTTTGCAGGTAACATAAACGTAAGAAAGTGAACTCTTTCCTTACTTAAGAAGTTTCCTGTAATAATGGGGACATTACATTGTGGTAATTTCAGAATCTTTAGAAAGGACCTGCAAAGAAATTCAGTAATTTATTTCTGATTTGCCACTGTTTTTTTGAGACAGAGTCTTGCTCTGTCGCCCAGGCTGGAGTACAGTGGCATGATCTCAGCTCATTGCAACCTCTGCTGCCTGGGTTCAAGCAATTCGCCTGCCTCAGCCTCCCAAGTAGCTGGGTCTACAAGCATGTGCCACCACGCCTGGCTAATTTTTGTATTTTTAGTAGAGGTGGGGTTTCGCCATGTGGGCCAGGCTAGTCTCAAACTCCTGACCTCAGGTGATCTATCTGCCTGGGCCTCCCAATGTGCTGGGATTACAGGTGTGAGCCACTGCGCCTGGCTTTGATTTGCCGTTGTTATATGTTTGATTTCAGTAAATGTGAAAAAATTTCAGGTCTTTTCCAACTTGTGGATTAACACATGGCCAAGAATCTGAAATCAGGCACAAATGCTTTTAAGAAAAAGGTTTTTGTCTTCTGTTTTGAGAGTTTGTGAGAATTTGTTGTTTAGGACATTGGTGCTCATTGTGTACCAATGAAACAAAATGTGGTACCAAGGCATTTACTGTATCTAACAAATCAAATATCAAATCTAAATATTCTCTGCTAGGATGAAAACAAACTAGAGTGGATAAAGGGTGAGTATCTGTATTAGGTTCATTTGCTACTTGCAGGTCTCCAGTGTAGACTGTTTGAGAAAAAGTCTTAAGTGACTTTTGTTCCAAGGCCCATGATAAGGAGAATAATAGAAGGAAACAGTTCAATAGATATAAATGTATGCTAAAAAGCCAGTGAAAAAATTTCCATGCTTCAGAGTGTTTTATTATTTTATGTATTTTTACATTTATTTGAAAACTATTCATTAATAATTCTCATGTTCATAAACCTCCTTTATCTTTCACTATAGAAAAGAGGAGGAGGTGAAAGAAAGGGGAAGGCGATTAACATTGATTTAACATCTACTACATATAATCATTTTAAGTAAGTGAATTTACCATTTTAATATAGTAAAAACAAAATCTCACGTGAAGAATGAGTAAAGTAGCCTGTTCATGGCACTAGTTGTATTGGTATTGGCCTTTGGCGATGAGATGCTATTATATCTGCTGATACATGCTGCTTTTCTGAAGTCATTCTTGCCCCACTGAAGGTTTTTGGTTTCTTTATCTAGATTCATTTATCGTCAATCACCAGGGACTATGCTGGACACTGAGGATGCAAAGATAATAAATTCATCTCTTCCCCTTGAATTTCTTAGTCATAATCAAAATTTCTTTTTCTGTGGTACACATGAATGAAAAAGAAACAAGCTTCTTTCTTTTCTCTTGCTGACTGATCATTTTTATGAGGCACCCTACACTCACACTTTCCTAGAAAAGCAAGAAGAAAACTTGCTTTAAGATCAGAGTTTAGGCTCTCAGACACATTATAGCCTCTCTAATAAATTAACATTCGCTTTAGGAAATACTCTCTTGGGATCAATGCTCTGTTTTTCAGATTTTTTAATTGTCTCCATTATTTTCTCCAAGAAGACATCTGAGCATATAGGAATTTACATGATCTTGTAATTCTGGGGTGCAGTGGAGTCCCCTGGCTTAACACAGTGCTTAGGTACAGGCTGGCTGGGCTTATTGAAATGGGTTTTTTCAAGGATATTATGAGGCTTCTTCCCACAGAGGGCTGTAGCTGGTCTAGCTTATATTGTTACCTCTTGACTTGGTCAGGGCTCGGTGGTATTTCTTGCTGACTAAGCCTCAACTCAGCCCTCACTGACCCTGCCAATTCCCTGTGGTCTGGATTCAGAGACCCACCTGGCTCTCCTTTTGTTGGAGAGAGGCCATCGTTGTGCCTTTGTTGTCATGGCAATGCCTCTTTCAAGTTCACCAGCTGAACTCTCAAGAACCTTGGAGTCTCTTCTTGGGAGAATGAGAGAACAACAGAGCAAAGAGAATTCTAACCACAGATCTCTCTCTTTCTACAACATCCCCACTCCAGGTTATTGTGGGGACAATGTATGAGGCAATTTCCTCCCAGAGTTCTGACCAGGAAATGGAGTTGACATCCTTGTGCTTTGGGCTTTTTTCCCAGCCTGTTTCACATGCCTCCTTTCTAGGTCTTAGGCCAAGAGAGAGAAGCACACACATCTGAGCACCTGCTCCTCCTGCCTTATTCTTTTTTATTCTCCAAATCCTCTGACATGGAAAGGGTGGGCTTTCTCCTTTCCTTTCTCTACCCTTTGCTTTAATAATCCCTTGAATCATATACTCTTCTAATTTTGTGGGTGGCATTCCACCTTTTCTGTCTTTATGGTTGAAATATAGGAGGGTGCAAGGAGAGAGAAATAGCGACCATAATTCAGGAAGTATTTCCATATGGTTATAACTATCACATAAGGAAATGTTTATTAGTTATTCCTTATTAGTCACAGAGTCAATAAAGAAAATCAGATGATTTATTTTTTGTTTGGTCCTTTTATAGTGGTTGGGTTTTGTTTTGTTTTAGTATTTTGAAATGGGATACTAGTTCAGATTTCACATATATGCTGGAGGTCCTTGCTACTCAGTGTTCTCCATGGGCCCAGCACAGTGGCTCATGCCTATAATCCCAGCACGTTGGGAGGCCGTGGTGGGTGGATCACGAGATCAGGAGATCGAGACCATCCTGGCTAACACGGTGAAACTCCATCTCTAGTAAAAATACAAAAAATTAGCTGGGCGTGGTGGCGGGTGCCTGTAGTCCGAGCTTCTCAGGAGGCTGAGGCAGGAGAATGGCATGAACCCGGGAGGCGGAGCTTACAGTGAGCCGAGATCAAGCCACTGCACTCCAGCCTGGGCAACAAGCGAGACTCCATCTCAAAAAAAAAAAGTGTGGTCCATGGACCATCAGTGTTGCCAACACTTGTTAGAAATGAAGAATCTCAAGCCCCACCCTAGAACAGTTACTGAATCAATATCTTCTTTTTAACAAGATGATCAGTTGCACTGTATGCACGTTTTAGTTTCAGAAACACTGCTCTAGGCCACCATAGCCTTACTAAAGGTTTTAAGTATATCAACTATACCCATCATTGGCATTCAGTAAACATTGATTAATAAACTCCACATGTTAGCCTGTGTTGATCCTTGCCCTTGGATGCTTATAGTTCTAATCAGGGATCTTTATAATTATGATAAAGTAATTAAAATAAAATAGACAATCCTAGATCTATTCCCCCTCACCCCCATCACCAGGCACACCTTAAATTTTTTGACAGATCTATTAAGATTAAATTATAAGTTATTAAAAGTGGATTTATATTTTCATGGAAAGCAGTCATTTAATGTACAGAGACAGGAACAGGTAGTAATAAAATGCTCAACTGAAAAATTCAGATTCGTACCTGAGGCTGCTGCCTCATTAGTACTGATAGGGTTTTGCTCAGTTACAATTTGACAAGACTGTAGGATTTCTTTTAGTGGGATGATTTTGGGGGTAAAGGACAAAGTCATAGTTTTTCATTCTGTACTTTCATTTTCAGATCACCGTGTTTTAGAAGAATCTGGGCTTTACTTATTCACCAGGCTTTCAATAGAGAATCACATTAATCCTTTTAAGCTCCTTATTCTAATGATTTATTTTGTTGAAAACCATAGTGATCCTCCTTTGAATTTTAATGATTGCTGGCTATTCAAAGATTCATTGTTTTGACTTCCTGTCCTTACCTTTGTTTCCTACATGTCTGTGGGGAACACCTGTCTAATACTGGATCTGCCACTGGTTCTCACTGGCTTACCAGAGTCACTCAAGCCTATCTCTGAGTGTTAAGCTGAAATGCTGACTACTCATCCATAACAATAAATGTAGGATATATGTTTGCAGAGATAGGCAGATAGATAGCAGAGGGACAGATAAATGATTGAGAGATTTCCCAGTGAAAATAGTATTATGGATCTGATAGTATATATCAATATATTTGGATCTGATAGTGATCATTATAGAGAAATTAGTTAAATTGTTATTCTTAATCATAAATCTGTTAGATGTAATACCATAGAAAATCTAGTAGAGGGGAAAGGAGTTCAAATTTTGAGGGTGCTGTTCTTACCCAAAATTTGGGACCATGTAACCTTCTACAAGTCACTGACTCTCTATTTCTCAGTCTATTAAATGGCAGTGCTCTTTTTTAAGAATGCGGTGGCGATCATTTTGTTCAAGTGCTGCAAATCCTCAGAAAGGGTTAGAAAATGGAAATAGCCATAACATGTCTCAGGTATGAGCATTGGAATTGCATATTATGTTTTCACAATCTAAGAGGTGGCTGTGTCGCAGGTTTGAGTTTCTATTTTGCCCACTGTGTAACAACATAGAAATTTTCTCTTCTCTTTTTGTAGATATCACTAGGAACATCATGGGTTTTCAAGAATATATTATTCTAATATGCGATTTTAACAACTACACTGTATTTATGCGTACTACATTTTGTGTCTTATCTTCAGGCTTCTGGACTTTGATTCAGAATATCAGGAGCTCTGGGATTGGTTGATTGACATGGAGTCCCTTGTGATGGACAGCCACGACCTGATGATGTCAGAGGAGCAGCAGCAGCATCTTTACAAGGTTAGAGCTACCCTTCCTGCCTTTACCTTGCTGTGGAAGATCTGATTAGCCTGACAAGTCTCTCTGTCTCTCAGGATATCTTTTCGTTCATTGTATGTATCATGGTGTCTATTAGAATTCCCTTCCCTGTCCCCAAACTCATTTCCATCCCTTGTGTGCTGACAGGCTGCACCGACATCATAATTGCAAGAAAGTTCCCTTTATCACATTCTATTTGCTGTAATTCTATAGAAGGACAAAGATTTATCTTCAAGATGAATAGCAATAAATGAAACTGCATTCATAAATAGACTGAAACAAAATGAAGGATAAATGGACTAGTAACATTTAACAAAACGTGGTACGATTGGAGCACTCAGGTGGATTCTATCTACCCCTCAGATCTTCCCAGGGAAAAAAGAAATTTGCCTTTGGTTTGGGTTGCTGCTGCCAAATTACAGGGCTCATCCAATTTAATGTTTATTAGTGATACATAGAGCAGACGTTGTCATATTACGTCAATACATTTCCATGTGATTTAAGAAAACTGGCTTGAAACTCATGTATTGATTGCAGGCAATTCATCTAATAACTATCTATATTGTTTTCCATGTCTGCTAATTCACCCTTAACCTACTGTATTTTACCAATTCTACTTAAATAGTCTTAGCAGTTATAAAGCAATCATGTGATTTTGCCTTTAAAAAATGGTTGCAGGATTCACAGTGTCTGAAAAAGCTGTCAGGGGAGGGAAGAGGGACTTTCCACTGAAATATCAGACTGCAGTAAATCTTCCTCATTTAGGCAATTTTTATTGGAGTAATTCTGACAGTTGTCATCCTTGAATTGCTTTGAGCATATGGCATATTTCAAAGAGCAGATTGTGAATCATAAAAAATAAAATTAATAACTAACCACAGAATCAGCAACAGTATAATGACAAGAAACAACTACCCTCTAGTTTTTAAAATTTCTTATAGAATAAGAAGTACATTCAAGGTCAAATAAAAGTTGCCTTCTTTCTTCTTCAATGTTATCATTTTAAATTACCGTTCTTTAATAAATTATTTTAACTTTTAGCTCCCCTAAAGAGAGATATTTGTACTTTTCAAGAGTCTGGTTGACTTTAATTAGTGTCCCCTAGGAATCATCTCAGTTAAGAGAAGATATAAGCTCCCCAGGGACCCAGCAAATGGGGACATTTTATTCTCTAAAGAGTTCAGTCCAACATTAATTGAGTTTGTTGACTATTAGCTGTTTCCTGTATGGATAGCTGTCCACACTAACAACACAGCTATCTAATATATCTTCTGGCATAACATATTGTTACGGTAACAGTCTCAACCGAATTTGGCTAAAACTAGATGACTTCACATTTCACATCAGGATCAGGAATTACATATGAAAACGTGTATAAATCTATATTAATTTAGTGATAGAAAAATATTTTATCCCTAAGACTTAAGTATTAAAAATTGAGCCAAACGGGAAAAATATAAAAGGTTACCTAACCATAAGCCATTATCTCGGACTTTATTGCACTCATGGTGCCAAATAACATTTCTTTTCTTCTTGATGCATTTTTTATTTTGCACATAAGCCACCATTTTTTCCGAAACAGTGCTATTCTTTGTCAAAATCACATTCATATAATTTACATCACAATTAATAGGAAATCATTGAACAAAAATGCAGTCTTCTTTTTCTTGCGGTTTCCTTATAAGTGCTTTGCCTGAAAATTCCCATTCTGGCATATCGAAGGCCATTATTCCACCCACTCAGAACTTTTGGATTATAGTATTTTTCCAAACATTTTCTGTACTGTGATTTTTCATTTGTGACTCATGTCCTGTCACCGTTCTTCTGCTTTTAGGTGCTTAACATAGCTCTGCTCATTAGACCAGCACTAACTTTGCATTTGGCTTATAAGCAAAATTAAAGATTGAGTTAGAAACCAGTAGAAAATACTGCAAGTCTGTAGGGTCTTTCTGTATGTGCGCTCCCAAATTATTCCAGAGGCTTGGAAGCCTCCAGAATAATCCTGAGGATGTTGACTGAGGAGTCGTGTAGAACTTCAGGTGGCTCCTAAACTAGAAAAACTCATGAGAAGAATTAATTTCATGTCTTCCCAAGAATCCTCAGGGATTTCCAGGTTAGGTCAATATTTTCAATATCCTATTCCTCTATTCTAATCTGCTTTTCCAGGAATCAACTGAACTGAACTGAGAAAGGGGTATTTATGGTCTGTTGATCATAGAGATCCCTGAAGGAATAAAGCTTTTCAATTGGTGCCCAGGCCTTGCTAGGTTTTAAATACAATTTGAGACTACCTTATTTATCTCTAATCTTTTTATTTGTTGACCCCAAAATATACCAGTGCTTTATCAACATTTTTTATTACGGGCACTATTGACATTTAGGGCAAAACATTTTTTTTTTTTTTTTTTTTCAGTTTGTGGGCCTGTCTTTAACACTACAGAACATTTACTCTTAATGTTCCCCAGTCATTGTGACAACTCAAGACCTCCCAACCCATTTTACAGCATTTCCCAGTCAATCTCAACATAGCTATACCATCTTCGGTTTTTAAAATACTTATATAACACCAAGGAAAATACCTTAAACTTGTACTGTATACATTATTGAACAAACACCTTATATAGCTGATATTGAACCAACAGTTGTGAGTTTAAAAATCAAGGATGAAAATGAAGCTCATCATCCCTGGTATTAATGAAAAGGATGAGGTGAAACTTTTAAGGGAGATCTTCAGCCGACTGATGGCAAAAATCCTAGGAAACTACAGAGCAGGACTGAATCTTTATTCCTTCTATTAGAGCATTTAAAACCTTTGTTCTTCTCTCCGTCGGTGGCTCTCTGTATTTCATCACTCAACTCCTTTCCTGGAGTATTTATACCCAAACCCTGACTCATGCACTTACAAAGTCCTAGGTTGATCCCCAAGGTATGCATTTAAAAATGTCAGGTTAGATAAAATCTAGTAAGATGCTAGTCAGTGAGAGTGAAGCTTATTTAGCTTTTTCAACATTAGGCATTACCTTCCTGACTTTACCTATATATTTTTATATCCTGGTCTCCACTAGAAAATCAGCTAGCTTTACCTCCTAAATATGAAACTACAGATTATATGAAATACAGAAACCCTAGATTATCCACTCAGCAGATATCCTGAGTAGAGCATCTATTGTGATATTTAGGCTATTCAAAGCCAGCAAAACACACAAGGAATTTATAAAGACAAATAATTGGATTTAATGGTCAAAGACTACATTAGTACAACTTGACATAATTCAGAAACCTTAATACTGCAATGGGCTATAAAGTGGACTTTCTATTTAAACTATTGTTATTTTTGTATTGTTAGAAACTTAAGACCATTTTTTGAGTTAATTTTAAACTTCAGTCTCAAGCAACCTAATTCCTATTAAAAACTAAGCATTCCCTTAAACATACTTCTTTGTTTTGAGACAGTGAGTTATACTGCCAATGACTTCCCTTCCCCCTTATCTGTCTTGCTTTACCTCTGAATAGGAGCCTTCTATATCTATTTTCTAACAAACATTGGCAATATCGTCAGCCTAGAAAACACCAATGTAGTCTTTTCTCATTTTTTCTTCCTCAACCTGAGAATTACCTCGAAGGAAAATTTGCACCCACTCTTTCGCTTTCTTTCTCTTCATTCCTCCTTTCTTCCTAAGTAGGACAATTTAATTTGTCAAAAGTAACCACTATGATTTTGAAAGTTCAGCTCCTATTTGGACTAGAGTTACGACGCCAGAATTCATAATCACAGGGAGCTGTCACTCTGCTGGTCTGCATGTGCATTAACTATTAATGGAGAAATATTTAAAACCCACTTGTGAAGGAAAAGCTCCATTTTTTCATTTCTACAGATCAAAGGTGGCATTATTCTTGGGCTTGGGGAAGCTCACGACACCTCCTCCCCCATCCTCTAAGTGTTATAGAGTGAGTGACCTAGAAGCATTTCAACGATTGGAGAGTTATAGCTCAGACTGCTGCTGTTGCTGCTGCACTGTCCTCCCCAGAAGCTACAGCTGACTTTGTAGTATGGCGAGGGTGTGCCCTGTCAGGGACTCCTTACCTATGCACAAAGGACTGCCAGTTTGCTGCTACCTACAGAGCACAGATGACAGACCTCCTAGTGATCCTATGTTGGTATGGCGTTCCAGACTCCAAGGGTTAATTTGAAGGGCCAAATTCAGAAGTTGCAGCCCGGTGATTATTGTTATAATTGAACACGAGTTTTCAGATAGTATGAAGCTCACTGAAACACCCCACTTATAGATTTGTTCCTTGAATGATAGCTTACCTGCTTCTCATCAATAAAATATTAGATTACAGTCATGGGCTGTGTAACAAGATTTTTGGCCTATGATGGACTACATATGCAATGGTTGTCCCACAAGGTTATAATACTATATTCTTACTGTACTTTTTCTATGTTTAGGTACACAAATACTTACCATTGTGTTACAGTTGCCTACAGTATTCAGTATAGTAACATGCTGTCCAGGTTTGTAGCCTAGGAACAATAGGTTCTACTGGATAGCCAAGATGTGTAGTAGTCTCTACCATCTACTCTATCATCTAGGTTTATCTAAGTACACTCTAGGATGTTCATACAGTGACAAAATCATGAAACACTGATTGGATGGAGAGCAGAAAGTGAGGTGGGGAGAAAAGGAGAGATTATAGCAGGGATATACATTTCTCAGAACGTATCCCCATTGTCAAGCAACATGATTTGTACATGATTTATAAAGGGTTAAAAATAACTCTCCCAGCTTAAAATACTACTAAATAAGTATCCAATTCAACTAAGACCCTTGTACTTTCATATAATTTATACTAAAGATTTTGTACTTAATTTTGAAGGTTAGTTACTCATATGGCTTGATTCATAGAAGTCCAAACATGCCCTCTGTTTAAAAGGAAAAGGGCCATTCATTTATATAATACCATGGCTACTAAACAGATCAAGTACATTTTTACCCTGCAATGAATTTAAGGTTATTTCTAAGAATCAACAAGAAAATAATACAAATATTTTAAAAATATAAATACAAATCAGACTGGAGAAAATATACATAGACTAGAAGTTGCATCTGTAAGAAGAGTTAATATGCCTGTATATAAACTGTAAAGCCCTATAAAGTTACTAAAACGTGATCCCAGTGTTATATTTTGAGTTTCCTGGTCGTGAAAGCAAAGAGGGAAATGTGTCCAACTGCAAAATGTATACTCTCTATATGAAAAAGAGATATAACTTCCTTTGAAGAAATTTCGTTTTGATACTTAGATGTGAAAACATTTTCTTTTAGGATTCTTTTTAAAATATAAGGGCTTAGAATGGTATGGTAAATAAATTTCTAACCATAATAATTATTAAATACAAATATGTATGGAATAGAAATAGAAATCTGAGAAATAGGAAATATAGAGTACAAGAAGAAAAATGGAACATAGTTGACTTGCTATTTTATAACTATTGATATCAAAATGATGTTGTCATAGATATGAACTGATCACAGAAAACAGATTAATCACACTATTCCTATATTTTATAAATTCACACATTTCAACCTTCTGAAATAGCTCTCTTTTATTTTGTTCTGGACCAAATTGATCTACCTAATTTCATATGTGATTTGATATTCTTATGACTAAACTTGAACTCCTGAAAGTGTAATGTTAGGTTGGTTCATGGTCCAGGTCACAGTAGCTAGACTTGAAATAGAAGAAAATTCATTAACTTAAAAAAAAAATTCACATGGTGGTATATAGAATAGAAGGACTGTGTCAAAAAATTAAATTCTGTTAATTAGGCCTTATATTGGAATTTCAGTGTTGAGTGTTACATCTCTACCCTGATGTTCAAAATGAAACAAATTACAGTTATTGAAGCAGTCAAGGTAAAAACGTACTCGATATATCAGGCACAAGAACTTAATGATAATTTTTTACCTCTTTTCCTTGTAGATTAATTGTATAGCTTAATTGTATGTTAGATTAAAACTCCATTAAGATAAGAAGAATATGCTTAAATTCATTATAATATTTCAAATAGCATTATCTAGTCATTTAAAAAGTGATCAGAATGGAAAGACGTAGATTGTCTCTACTGCTTATCTAGAAATGAATTTGTTGTTTTATTTTTATTAAAATTGAAAACTCCTTAGATTAACTGTCATATTAATTTGAGCTTTGATGAATCAGTGTTTGCTATGAATACTTGAATATGTTTTTTTCCTTTTTTTTTTTTTTTTCTTTTTTTGAGAGAGGGCAAAACTTATCCTGAAAATGTTTAGGGGAAGAAAAAGTAAATGAATGTGGTTTCTCAACAATGTTTGAAACACTGTTCGTGCTGGAGCCTGTAATTCCTATTTGAATCACTTCTTTAAGAAGGAAAAAAAAAGATGTTAAGAGAATAGGATGCCAAGAAATAGTTGGCTCTGTGTGTGGAGGGGCAAGGAAGGGAAGCCCCGCCAGCAGTTTTTGTCTCTAGCGGGTGAGCTACTGTCCGGAAGGTGCGTTGGCTCTCTGGGCTGGCCTCTGAGGCATTGTGCTGCTCTTTCTCTCCCTGGCCTGGCTGGCTCTGGCCTAGAGTGGATCAAACAAGCCGTGGGGAAAGTTCCCCTCATTTGCATCACTTCTAGACAGCCCTGTCGTACTCTTTGCTGACAGGAAATCACTGTCTTTGTCACCTTTTCTCAGGGCCCTCCTTTTGGCAGAGATGGGCCATGTGACCACGCTTAATCACAACAACAGGGCTGGCTCAGGACTCAATGACATGTTTTCCTCAGCACTTCAATAAATGGGGTAGAGGAGTCAGTAGGAAATGAGTACATTAATTTTAGAGTGAAAAGATAATTAACACTTGAAGGACTAATGCTACAACCTATGGAATTATTATTCAAATTAAAGTTAATTTATCAAAAACTTGTGAAAACTATCTGCCCTAATGCAACTGTTTAAAAAAATAAAACTTGAATAGTAAGAGTTGGGCATGTTGGAGGCAGAGTGGGAAGAAGGCGGGGAGAGGGGGGCTTGGATGGAGAGTGGAGAGTGAGGGGAGAGAAAGGGAGAGAGGGAAATCATAGCAGCCATTAGCTATGTTTGAAAAAGCAACTTAAATGGGCTAAAACTTCAACATTTGGGACTGAAGGCTGGAGCACGTAAAACGCTTACTTAGATGATATGAATAGGACACTGGCAAACAAAAGCAGCAGTGTGCTCCTAGAAAACTGTGCTTAAAGGAGTTTCCTTGGCAACAGAAATGCAGTTCCAAAAGTAGACAGAACTTTCCTCAGAAAACATACTATTAATAACAACCTTCCGGAACAACTTGGAACAATTTGACGACTTGGCAATAATAATGCCAAGTGTTCTGCAAATTAATCTAACACATAACAGTTATGTTTCTCTTGCCTGTAATTCTGCTGGACCCTACCTAGAACTCATTGCTTTTAGCTGCACAAATGTGAAAAATATTTCTAAATGCTGTCATGGAAAAAGAAAACCAAAAGAAATGCTAGTGGCCAACAGTGGCCAATGACTGTATTCAGCCTTTTGGAATCTACTTAGAACTCTGAGTTCAATGAGATAAGTTTATTCCAACAAATGCTCCTATATTTACTATCTCATTTCAATAAAGAGGCTTCCACAAACAAAACTTGGTAAAGGGTTAACAATCTGAGACTTGCTGTGATGTGAAGCACATCTGAGGCCGTTGGTTATATAAAGGTAATGCTCACTAAATATGTGCCGAGTGTTATTTTTAAAAGTATCATCATTTCTTGTTAGCCTAGAGAATAAACTAATCTTGGATGTACTTAGCCAATGGGAATCATTTGAATTCTCCTGAAGGCTATCCCTTTGCCAGCCAAGAGAGGTAGAGTATTCCCCTCCTCTGACCTTTCTTGAATCCTTGGATCTAAAGGTTAAAAGTAATCAATATCTCATTGTGCTGCTTGGTTTCAGGGTAATAAGTAATAACCATCATGTTAAAATCCAAATGATTACAGATAGCACTTAAATTAGTTGACCTGTTTGGGATATTTTATGACTTCCAATCAGGGTAATAATCAGAGTTTGCTAATAAAATTTTGGATTAAGTTGCAAAAAATTTCAGCCTTTAATTTTTTTGAAAAATGACTTTTACTTAATTAGATAGGAATGTGTAGTATTCCCTCTTTTGTTAATCTGATAGCTTTTGCTTTAGCCCCAGATATTTGTAGATTTCTTTCTAGTTTCTAGAAAAGAAATTAGAGGAACATTTAAATTTCTAATAAGAAAGAGTTTTTGGATCACTGCCATCTTTGGCTCCTGAACTACTCAATACTATGTATATGTTTCAGGTCAGTGACTTCATAGCAATGGCCCTCACCTGCTTTTTAGCATGCCCTGTTTTTAAATTACTTATCTGTAGTGATTATATTCATATTGGGGCTAATCTGGTTTTAGGCTGGCAAAAAATTATATGATGTGTGATTAAACTTTACAGACAGCTATGGTATGAATGGGGTTATTTATTTTGTTTTAAAAAAGAGTATCAAAGTTTAAAGATGAAAACCAAGTATTATCATTGACAAAGGGGTATTAAAATAAAAAAGACAAATGATAGGCTTAATGTTCCATGTAATTACATCAGGAAGGCATTGGTTATCATAATTATAACCACAAGGAAGTGTATAAGATACATACGCTCTTTAGTCTAAATAATTTGTGTCTATCATCATTCTAGTTTGTATAGTTTATTATAACTTCTTGAATGTATTCCTAAAGCAGGAATGTGGAGCTAAAAGGTACCTAGGTAACGTTTCAGTTATTTCAAAAGAAGTCCTGGTACCTATTCAGAATAGATGGTAAGTCCCAAGGGAAAAGCTTTCCCATAGTGCTTTCATACATAAACTCATTAACTTCCTTTATGTCCTTATCTCATAACATTGTCTAACTTTGGAAGGAAGTAGATTTGTGCTTGTCCAAGGGATATCAATTTGGAGTATTAGGAAATTCTCCAACCCAACTAGCTCCATTACCAACTGACCATACTGCCTTTAATCCCATTCTCAAGATTCATTTCTTTGGCGTAAAGAAGAATGCACTCTACTGAATGCAGATATTCTGTGGGGAAGGGGCAGGATGATGATATTGAATTAAATATCAACTTTAATATCTAGCTAAAATAGAAAGGCATTGGTAAGGGAAGAGAGTGGGTAGAGAGAAGAAATCTAGAAAAGGGAACAAAAACGATGTTATTTTCTTCAACATTTGATAAAAAGAGAAGTGTGTTTATGTGTATGTATATGTGAGCCTGTTTGTGTGGTATTGAGATGGGCATAGGATAGAGGGAGAAAGAAACTTGTCAAATAGTAAGATTTTACTAATAAATTTGATTGTGTCAGTGCCCCATTCACATTATCTTATTTAATGCTCACAGGGATCTTGATTATTTTCAGTAATTCATAGGTCCTGAGCCAAAAACGTAAAGAAGTTAGGAGGCTAGCCTAAAAGGCATAGAACTAGTCCCTTAGTCAGGTTAGGCTAGGGTATGCCGAGATAACAAATACTCCCCAAATCTCAGAGGCTTAAAACTGCAAAGACTTATTTCTCATGCCTACTACATGTCCATCACAGGTTGGCTATTGGCTCTGCTTGGCATTGTCCTCACTCTAAGACTTAGGCTAATGGAGCAGCCTCCCTCTTAAATATTCCCTTACTATGGTAGAGAGAAAAGGGAGCTCTGGTGGGTCTCACTCTGGCCATTAAGCCTTCTGCCTGAAAGAAACACGTCAGTTCCACTCAAAATTTTTGGCCAGAACTAATTGCATGGCCACAACCAACTTCAAAGTAGATGGGGGAAATGCAGCCCTACCATGTGCCTGAAATGTGGAAAGCTAGAAATATTTGTTGACCTGTACTAATAACTACCACAGGAACTAAGTAAGTTGGGGTTTGAACCCAGTCTGGGTGGCTGCAATGCTCATGGTCTTTTGCTTGCCTGCTCATTGTTGCCCCAACATCTTCTCTACAACAGGTAGATTCTTGCAAGAACATTATTTCCTCCCTCTATATAAGCTTTTTGTGCTAAGATAGAAGAAAGAAATGTTAGATGGTATATCTGCAAAGAAAAGGTGATAGACTTGGGTTGGCTCTTTAGCTAATCATCAGGCTGTTCTGTGAAAGCCCCCAAACTTTCTGAAGCATCTCAATACCCTGGGGAAGTATTGCCATGCTGAGCCTCACTGGGGCCTCCTGCATTTTGTTAGATTCAGGAAAGCTAAGGATGAAAATATTTATGCTTTTTGGAAGATGCACTAAAGGCAGCATTGCCCTCAGAGGATTCAACCTCCTGGATCCTGTTATGCCAAAGGAAGTTACTGAAGGAGGGTCCCCATGGAGAGATGCTCTATAGGAATATCATTTGCAGAAAAACCATTTTCTAGTCCTGTTGAGGAAGCAATTTCAGTTCTCAGAAACAAGAGCCTTCCTAAGCATATTTTTAATAATGTGGGCATTTGTGAAACTCATACATTGTTAAACTAAGCACTTCTGTGACACTCTATCCCTAATGAGGCACACTGGGGTAAGCAAAGAAGGAAGGAGTGGTCTTCCTGCTGAAGCTTGATTCATTTACATAAGACACAAAACACACAGACACACATACACACACATGCAAGCTAGGAAAGAAACAACGAGGCTAACGCTCTTATGGCCTTTGGGTTTATTTCAATTTCGCTTCTAAAGTTTCTCAAACCACAGAGCTCTAGCCTTTCTCCAGAAGGATAGCTATACCCTACTGAAACTCATCTAAACTTACTATTTCAGCTGCTTTCCTAAGTAGTTGATTCCATATGCTTATAGACATTTATATAAAGAAAATGTGTGAATTTTAATACTCCCCTTGTCATCTCATTTTAGCCTTAAAAGCTGGGAAGTTTGTGGAGGAAGTACACATACATAAAATGTGTTTATTCACATACATTTATGTGTGTATATATATATACATGTATACAAAGTATTAACTTATTTAATTAAAAAAAAAAGTCTTTCACCAAGATTGAATTTGAATGAAGCTAGATTCCTTGAATCAGATATGCTATAGTCCCAAGACATTTAAATAATGCATATATAAATAACTGTACAAAATTCCTTCATATATGCCAAGTTTCAGTCTGGAGCACATTTCTATGTTATAAATCTTGGCATATTGGATTTTACAACCTTCATTATAACAGTATTATCCCTTTTAGTACTCAAAAGTGCCTCCCTGAGAAAGTTCTTCTTGGGGATTATTTAGCTGTGAATACTTGTTTATTAATTAAATGCATATTTTAAAATAATGATCATAAATATGGACTTTATAGACCAAATTTAAGAATGATTGATTATATTTTTTGTTAGACTTCACACTACAGGTGGAGGGTTCTTATCTCTTTATTGATTGTTTACTAATATATCTCCAGTGCCAAGCACAGTGCCTGGCACATAATAGAAACTCAATAAATATATGTTGAAACATATATTTTCAACAAGGCTTATTCGATAGTTAATTAAACTCTATTAATCAGAACTATGCTATCAATTCATTAATTTTTCAACAAAACTATTTTATGCTATGATAATTGAATGTAAAACTTTATGTTCTTTTATGTTATATATAAAACAAAAGTTTCTCTCCTTGCAAAACCAAAGTGCAGTAAAGACAGTTCCTAATACCAAGAGTACTCAGGCTTGGCCAGGTTGATATTAGGGAGAAAGAGAAAGTGGTAGGGAAAGAAAACGGCTGAGAGGAAGGGAAGGACAACGACACCCATATCTGAGACATAATGGTACAAAAATCTACAACTAACCACCATAACTCTATGGCTAGTCTCCAGCCTCTCAAACCATAGTATTCTCTGGTGTATTCTTGAATATTTAGATACATACGGGTATGATTATTTATACATGTGAAGGTAACATGTGCTGTGCAAATGTGAAACCTAAAAATCAGGTAATGGATGTAGGTGAATATGAACAGTAATTAGAAATGGTAGGTATAGAAGCACAATTTGTACTTGTACCATAGTTGACAGGAGAGTTTATTGACACATTCATTGCAGAAAATTAGATATGACTTCAGACGAGTGTGTGCTTCTGAAAATGTAGTCAGAAGGGGGTGAGGAAAACAAGAAGGGACTTGGACTTGGGCTGGCTCTTTAGTCCATGTTTATGATGAGAGGGAGAGACACGTGCACATGAGAGAGAAAGAGAGAGAGAGACAGAGAGAGTGAGCAAGAGAGAGAAAGAGAGAGTAAAAAAGTGACTTATCTTCCCAAAGCTGTAGCTAGCTAATTCAGAATATGGAAATTTAAAAATTAAATGTCACTACTCTAATACCAGGAGAGGGCTGAAACACTTTTGAAACTTTCTCCCACATTTTTTTTTAAAAGTTTTATGCTATTCATAATTTTAAGAAATAATCATATATGGCCATTTGTAATTTTTTTACTTAGTGATTATTTGTGAGCTTTAATGATTTTAAACAATTAAGAAAATGTTACAAAATACATCATTTCAAATTAGCATCTGACAGATATGTGTAGTCGCTTCACTTCGTGGTCCTCTTTGTGTACGCCTTGACATCCTTTTGGGTTTACTGTTTTTCCACCGAACTTTGTCCTTCCTCCTTAGCTTCCCTCAGCTGACGTGCTGCAATTTGAAAATATGCATGATAAACATTCCTGTCTGTGTGATTTTTCTCTCCTCTTCCTCACTCTCATCTGCTTGGTGGTGCTAAAGACCCATTCTGTGAAGTAATGTCTTATAAACCAGGAGCCAAAATCCTCATGTTAACTTAAGTATAAATGAGTCTCTAGGGTTGAGCTAATTGAAATCTTTTCTGTAACATGGAAATATCGCAAAAGAATTCAAATTTGGCTAGCATCTTATAATCCAAGTTTTGATGATAGTTTCACTAGGCTCCATCCGTCCAAGTTTGGGTTAGAAAAAGAAATAAAGTATGGAAACACTGTCAGAAGCCTTTTCTGTTTACAAAAAGATCCAGGGATACCATGAGTAATCCCAGAAATCTCATGTGACAGCCAGCTCTTGTGGGAGTTTTGAGCTCACCAAGTTCAGGAAATAGTTCCAGAAAGCTGATTGGAGCATTGGAGCACAACGATTTTTTTTTTTTAATCCGAAGTGAATAATTGTGTTCCCTGTCTGCTGTTGTCCACACTGCTGCTCAGAACTGTACCCTGCTGGGGTGAACATCTCCCCAGCGCTAGGTAATATTTGGCACTCAGTAAATACTTTCTAATTTGAATCACCTGCTTAATGATTTTTCTCCTGAATATTCCAAAGTTGATCTCTAAGAGATTTTGTACAGTTATTTAGTTCCATGTAAAGTGGGAATTTCAGTGGTGTTCCAGGACTGCAAGTACCTTGAAAGGACCTTCATTTCATTCCTTCTTTTTCAAGGATTGTTTTTATCCATTCCATATAGAAGAGCATTTGTCCTCCATTGAAGATCTTTCCAGAGGGAATTCCACAGCCTGCCATTCAAACGTTTGACTCTCCCTTTCCTGAAAGTCTTCATATATCTAGTGTAAATCCTCTCTGTTGGTGGAATTCATTGTCAGATCAGCCAAAATCCATGCTCTGTAACGAGCTCTTCTGTTTTCTGTATAGTCACATTTCTCAAGCTTTTGCAGTTTCAAGTTAGAAAATTTTTTGGTGCTCAAAGCTGGTTGGTGAAAAAAAATTTTTTTAAGTCATTTATTTCAGTTTTGTCTACACTCCATCTAACTGAAATCACTTCCATCCTCTTTTGTAGCAGAAAATATGCTAATATTGAAAGACTGCTGGTAAATCCATATATTTGAGAGGCTTTAGTAAGCTCCATGGATTTCTCCATCAGGTTTTTCAACTGTCTCTTATTAACAGTTAATGAAATAGTTCATGGATGGTTTGGAAGAGGAATGTAGCCTGTCGGAGATGGTATGACTTACAGTATATGCCTTTAAAAATTTTAAAAAGAAAAAGAACGTGACATAAAAAATGGACCAAGAAAAAAACCTCTTCCATTTAGGGACAGAGCTACTTCTTCTCCCAGTGGATGCGTAATATATTATTTATGTAAGAGTGAGCATTATGTTTTTGGCTCACATTCCATTTGGAGCATACACAATATGACAGTTTCTCTGGCTTATTGTTGTATATGTGGCTATCTATTTTTAATACATTGCTTTTGTCTCTTTTTCATGCTTGCTTACATCTGTTGTTATGAAAACTGACATAAAGTTTTTAAACATAAAAGAAGTGATGGAGAAAAAGATGTTAAGAGACAAACAACATTTCAAGGGAACATGAGGTAGAGAAACAGGAGCAGAGTCACCACTGAGGGAAACTGAAAGCAGCCTCTGCAAGATAAATGGGAGGGAGGGTCAGCGCAAGGGTGTGCAATCACAGAGGAAAAAAATGGCCATAGTGCTACACAAAGCATTTCTAATGAATGAGGCTTAGTGCCTTTTCCTCCAAATTACTGAAACATTTTAGGCTTCCGTTTTTAAACGTGGGAAGTAGGGATAATAACACCTACCTTGAAAGGTTGTTGTTAGGATTCCATGAAGTAATGTATATAGGCGCTTCACCTGGTCCTTGGTAAATAGTATGTGCTCAATAGATAAAACAGAATCAGGGGCTGACAAACTATGACCTGCAGGTCACATGCAACCTACCACTCATTTTTAAAATAAAGTTTTATTGGAACACTTCCAGGCACATTCATTTATGAAATATCTATATCTTCTTTTACACAATGGTGGAGTTGAGTAGCATGAACAGTGACCATGTGGCCAGCCTGCCTAAACTATTCAGTATCTGCCTTCTTACAGAAAATGTTTGCTAATCCCTGGTATAAATAATAACTATTATGGCAACACTTTAGGAATATCTATTATTTTACAGACTTGAATAGTTTCCCAATTCAATTTTCTATCTGCTGTATTGCAGTAATATCTGTTGATTATTATCCTCTTGCCCCAGGTTCTAGTTTTCCTTTTGTAACAACCCAAACGCTGTTTTCCGTGCTTTTCAGTTTAATATTAAATGGTTAATTGGTTCATTTCACCACCAGGTGGCCTCCTCTACTCTATTGTGCTTGTGGTAACCAAAGAAAATCAGAAAGTGGATCCTATACATTTCTTTCAACTTTGGCTCTCACTGTGCTCATATGGCACTTCTCTGGTGGCTTGACTGCTCTGAAATTGTTCATTGAACCCTATACTTCATGTTTGGCCTTGAAACATAAATAGATTCACACTGACCTTTTTATAAAATGAATTATTGCTTTTAAATGCATACACACACACATACACCAAAATGGATTTTTAATAAAGAAGCTTGGTTGTCACTAATAGCTTTGCCATGATTCAGTCCCACTCTCATAGGTATACGGAGTTAACTGTTCTTGAAGCTTCCTCAGGAAAAGACAAAGGCCAAAGAGGCTCAGATCTCTATATGTTAATTTCTCTTGAAGGGAATGGATGGACCTCATCTCAGTGCCCCAGTTTATATTATTTTATTCTATATATCCCCTTTTGAGCTTTCTTTGATCTTATTTTTAAGCTTCACTAAAGACCAGTGTTAGCACAGGAAGATTGAGAAGCCATGTGATAAAGCCCTGGAGAAGGAGGCCAGATTCCCCTTGGGCAATTATTCTTATCCTCTCAGGCCTCATTTTCTTCATCTGTAAAGTGAGGGGGGTGGACTCAGTATCTCTCAGGTCCATTCCAACTTCAATATTTTCTCTTTGGTGAAAGAAAACAAAGATTACTTCAATTAGTAACTGACTTTGCCTATAAGCAATCGGGCAAAATCAGAATTTTAAGACTTAATTTCACAGGTTAAAAGACCAAACTCATGGGTAAATATAATACAGGCATACCTCAGAGATATTGCAAGTTCAGGTCCATACCACCATAATAAGGAGAATATCACAATAAAGCAAGTCACATGAATCTTTTGGTTTCCCAGTGCATATAAAAGTTGTGTTTACACTATACTAAGTCTGTTAAGTGTGCAATAATATTATCTCTAAAAAAATGTACTTAATTTAAAAAATATTTTAATGCATAAAGATACTAAGGATCATCTGAGCCTTCAGCAAGTCATAATCTTTTTGCTGGTGAAGGTCTTGCCTCGGTGTTGATGGCTACTGACTGACTGATCTGGTTGGTGGTTGCTGAAAGTTGGGGTGGCTGCGGCAATTTCTTAAAATAAGACAATGAAGTTTGCCACACTGACTCTTTCACAAGAGATTTCTCTGTACCATACAATGCTGTTTGATAGCGTTTTACCCACAGTAGAACTTCTTTTGAAATTGGAGTCAATCCTCTCAAAACCTGCTTCTGCTTTATCAACTAAGTTTATGTAACATTCTAAATTCTTTGTTGTAATTTCAACAGTGTTCACAGCATTTTCAACAGCAGTAAATTCCATCTCAAGAAACTACTTTCTTTGCTTATTCTTAAGAAGGAACACCTCATTTGTTCAAGTTTTATCTTTAGATTGCAGCAACTCTGTCACATCTTCAGGCTCTACCTCCAATCTAGTTTTCTTGCTATTTCCACCACTGCTGTTACTTCCTCCACTGAAGTGTTGAACCCCTTAGTCATTCATAAGGATTGGAATCAACTTTTTCCAAACTCCTGTTAATGTTGATATTTTGATCTCCTCCTATGAATTTCAGATGTTGTTAATGGCATCTAGAATGGTGAATCCTTTTCAGAAGGTTTTCAATGGACTTTGTCCAGATCCATCAGAGGAATCACTATCTGTGGCAGCTATAGCCTTACGAAATGTATTTCTTAAATAAGACAACTTGAAAGTCAAAATTACACCTTGCTACATGGGCCACAGAATGGATATTGTGTTAGCAGGCATGAAAACTGCATTAATCTCCTTGTACATCTCCATCAGCGCCTTGTGGGTGACCCATTGCATTGCCAATGAGCGGTAAAATTTTGAAAGGAATCTTTTATTCTGAGCCGTAGGTCCCCACAATGAGCTTAAAATACACAGTAAACTGTGCTGTAAACAGATAAACTGTCATCCAGGCTTTGTTGTTCCATTGATAGAGCATAGGCTGAGTAGAGTTGGCATAATTCTTAAGGCCCTAGCATTTGGAAATGAGCACTGGCTTCAACTTAATGTCGTCAACTGCTTTAGCCTCTCACAAGAGGGTCAGATGTTCCTTTGAAGCTTTGAAGCTAGGCATTGACTTCTCCTCTCTAGCCATGAAAGTCCTAGATGGCATTTTTTTCCAATAGAGGACTGTTTTGTCTACATTGAAAATCTTGTCTACATGAAATCATTTGTCTACGTGAAAAGTTATTTCATGTGGCCACCTTTATCAATGATCTTAGCTAGATTTTCTGGAGAACTTGCTGCAGCTTCTCCATCAGCACTTGCTGCTTCACCTTGCACTTTTATGTTATGGAGATGGTGTCTTTCCTTAAACCTCATGAACCAACCTCTGTTAGTGTCCAACATTTCTTCTGCAGCTTCCTCACCTCTCTTAGCCTTCATAGAATTAAAATGAGTTAGGGCCTTCCTCTGAATTAGGTTTGGCTTGAGGGAATGTTGTGGCTGGCTTGATCTTCTATCTAGACCACTAAAACTTTTTCCCTATCAGCAATAAGACTGTTTCACTTTCTTTTCATTTATGTGCTCACTGGAGTAGCACTTTTAATCTCCTTCAAGAACTTTCCCTTTGCATTCACAACTTGGCTAACTGGCACAAGAGGCCTCGTTTTCAGAATATCTCAGCTTTTTACCTGCATTGCTCACAAAGCTTAGCTACTTCTAGCTTTTCATTTAAAGTGACTCTTTCTTTCACTTGAATAAATAGAGGCCATTGTAGGATTATTACTTAGCTGAATTTCAATATTGTTGTGTCTCAAGGAATAGGGAGGTCTGAGAAACAGAGGGTACTGCTGGTGGGTGGAGCAATGAGAATGTACACAACACTTTCGGATTAAGTTCACAGTCTTATATGGGTGTGGTTTGTGGTGCCTCAAAACAATTACAATAGTAACATCAAAGATCACTGGTCACAGATCATCATAACAGATAAAAATAATAATGAAAAATTTGAAATATTGACCGAATTACTAAAATGTAATGCAGAGATACAAAATGAGTACATGCTATTGGAAAAATTGTGCCAATAGCCTTGCTTGACACAGGGTTGTCAGAAACCGTCCATTTGTAAACATTGTAATACCTGTAAGGCATAATAAAACCAAGTGTGCCTGTATTTTTCAAAAGTACCATAAAACGTGTATAATTTCTAAATACCACACTACTTTTGGTTCATTTCAGACAATAAAAATATAAATATATATTTTATGAAACTTCTTAGACACTTTCCTTTCCATTTTACTTTTTTCCAGTGGCAGATAACTTCCATTGGATTCTCTACAGTGTCTTTTGCTGTCTGTAATGGAAATTCAGCTTTCTCTTTGACGTCGTACTTTCTACACATATTAATTTTTCTACCTTCTTCTTTAGGCAGAATTACCAAGTGCCCCTTAGTTGTTTTCACAGCATGGAACAGATACATTCGCTTATACTTCCATTGAAACTAAGTCATTTCATAACATATGAGTAACGTTTGCTTACCTTCTGCTTGTATTGTGGTACACACATTGGTAGTTTATACACTATTTGAATTGTCACATTTGATGTCATGGCAAATATGACTAAAGGCATTTAGCTGTCTATGAGGAAAGGACCTGAATAGTCCCTAAGGCATTTTGGTAAAGAACAGACTCACGTTTGAATTCAAAGTCTACACCTTGGGAGACCTAGTGACAGGCAATCACTCTAATTTCAAATTCCCTACTGGGGATGCTTCTCTGGAGAGCTATATGGTTGAAGGCAGATTCATATTTGCTTGAGGAAAAACTGATTACAAGTTTTTCTGCCTTGCAAACTGCACTAATTGGTATCAAATTCAACTAAGAATTTATGAAGTTTGCATCACTTTCTGTGTGTCTGAGCACAAAGACATTTTTCACCTGAATTCTCTTATCACATATATTTTGAAAATTACATATGTCCATATGTCCTAATACATATATCAGGAATTAATGGTCTAATTACTTTACTTTTACTTAAAAAGAAAAAGGAATGATGTTTTCTCATTTTAGTGACTGAGGGAATGAGACAATAAGTATTCGTTAGGGTTCTATGGTGTGCTATGGAGAACCAAATAAAGGGAGGTTATCCTTTTCCTTAAGTACTTTATAATCTACTTAGAAAAGCAAAATGAAAAAACATGAAATAATAGCAAAGATAGCAAATTTATGTGGTATGAAAAATAAGTGCCAGTCTTCTTAGAAAGTCCTCATGGAAGAAATGATATTTGAACTGAACCTTACTGGATATAATTTACATAATTGGAATAGAGATAGATGCACTGCAAAATAATGCAATTTAGGGGGAAAAAACCTCAGATCTAGGAATTAGCTTGACGTGCTCCTAGGGCTTTACCAAAAACAGGAAGACGAACTGGAGAAGAGGAAAACCAGTGACAAACCATATAGCTTTTATCCCATGTGTTCAGTGAAAGTCAATAAAATGAAAGATTTTTTTTTAATTCTAGTGAATATTGATTCCTAGATTCAATGTTTCATACAGTGAAGAGAAGTTATATATACAAAGAAAGGAATTCGTGGCATAAAAGAGAGAGAAAAGTTATGCCAGAGGTCATATTTTCTTAGCATGCAATTCTGCATGCTAAGAAAAGTTTGAACAAACATTTGTATATAGTGTTTATTATGTAACAGAAATTGTTCTAGGATCTTTGCAGATACTGGCTCATCCAATCCTCACAACAACTTAATGAAGTATTAACAGTATCCTCAAATGAGCAACTAAGGCACAGGGAAGTACACAGCTAGTAAGCAATGCAAGCAAAGTTTCCAGGCATTTAATTTATTTTTCAGGATTTAATTTAATTTTTGTTAATTTTCTTAACCAATATCCTTTTATCTCATTGAGTTACAAATTAAAATGTTTGGCATGGTTTTTGTCACCATGTTTATGTTTAATCACTCATGAGTGATTAAATGGTCACGTATGTATAGATTTTAAGAAGTAGTATTAATAGGTAATATCAACAAGCTCCCTCCTCCCTTCATTAAGAGTCAAGAAAAATAGTAAAACTTTGTCACAGTATATATATATATGCACTATATGTATTGTGTACTACATACTGTTAGGCTGGTGCAAAAGTAATTGGGATTTTGCCTTGCTTTTAATGGCAAAAACCACAATTACATTTAGTATATAGTATAGTATAGTATACACTATATATTTGGTATATACTACATATATGTACTATATACTATGTACTCTCTCTAAATATGTATATATTCCTGTCTTTTAGAAAATACATAATATATATAATTATATATAATCTACATTATATAATGTATATTAATTATGTATTATATGGTATACATTATCTATCTATCTGTCCAGCTAGCTGTATTTACCTTTCTAATGACTTCACCCTGATGTGTGATTTCTTTTACTCTCTAATATGGCCCAACATTAGTTATAATACATTATTTCTAAGACAGAAAATAAAAACTATGGGAAATTTGCAGTCTTGCTTTCTCACATGGGTAGCAAACCAAAAAATCTTGTTACAAATCTCGTGTGTGTTAAAATCAAAGACTTCTTATTAATGTTGTATTTTATATCAAGATCTAAAATTTCTTACAAATATGATCTATTTACCTCTTAAAATGTCTGTGTTAGACAAGCAGCAAAGACAGCTTTATCCCTGTTTTACGGATGGGATGACCATGGAAATATGAAATGACTTTCCCTGGATCAGGTGGATCAGGTGCCAAGCCACCAAGAAAGAGAACAAAGGCAGAAGTAACAGTTGCAGGATTGATGGTGCCCAGCGAAAGGTGCTTAGGGAAAATTCTCAAAACTCACATGTTTTAGTACTCACATCTTCTTGAAAATTTATCCATTGTTGTGGTTATAGCTGTGCTAAATGGCCACATCCTTGTACTTCTGCTTCTTTTGGTTCTAATATCCTCTTAATGAATTTTTTTCAGCCTTTATGCAAAATGTTTGAGTCATCAACATCATATTCTCTCATCTGTTTATTTCAGAGAAGTCATTCACTAAGACCTTTTCTCTAGGTGTAATTTCCTTCCTTTTCTGCAATGCTGTTTATTTTTTGTAGTTTTTAGGATTTATTCCCTGTAGACTAGGAATTGTTTTTCCTGTCTAGCTAAACCTCTGTAACTTCCCCTATGTACTTATTGCTTTCTCTCCGTGCATCTATGCATCTCCATCATTACATTCTCCAGATCTTCAGTTCTTCCTCCTCTTTACTTTGATTACTCTTGTCTCTTATCACAAACACACACACACACACACACACACACACTCACTCACACACACATATTCTGTTTCTCTTTGATGGAACTATTCTAAGAAACTTCCTTGAATATTTATAGCAGACTTCTTTACATAGCTGAAAAAGTGCTCAAAAGCAGTTACAACCAAGGTTTGTTCTTTATGGTCTTAGTTTATACCAATAAATTTCCACTTGTACCCTAGAGCTTCTTTAAACTGTGAACTGTCATTCTTCTGAGTGACAGGCATGACTATCAGTGAGAACTCTCCTATCTGCCTTGTTAGTCTCAACCTCAGGCTATTAAAAATCTGTTGGGTTTCTGAGGAAGAGCCTATGCCAAATAAATCTGGCTATAGAGGCTACAAGAGTAGGGTTCTCAAGTATGTGTTGGCCACTCCAATGTCACTTTGAATGGCATTCTTGACTTTATTTACATTATACTCGTAGGGCCCACCAATTTCTTCAGACTTCTGGACTGAGATCTAAAGATGTATTTTCAAGAGCAGTAGTATGGCTTACCAAGCTAAGCTGAAATTCCTTCTGAAATTCTATTTGTGGATTTTAGTACGATCTTACTGACCTTGGGCAAGTCACTTGGCTTCTATGTATCAATTTTTAATCTGTAAGACAGAAGTAATAACTAACTTTTCCTCATGGGCTTGCCATAGGAGATCAACAAAAAAAGAACAATCCATTGAAATGACAGTCAAGCTTTCTGAGGCTGCAGCAGCAGTGTTTAAGCCTTAAAGCCTAAAATCTCTAAAATTTATTTTGTTAAAATATTTTTCTGACAAATATGGGTAGGTACCCAAAAGAAACAAAAAGACCCAAGGGGTCAGGGGATGGGTAGAACAGAAAGATATTTAAGTCTGTAGTATACTGATATCGGAACTAGAAATTCGATTTAGCCTTTCGCATTCTGATCAAATGTTCTTGCTTCGAGAAAACACTGCCTCATAAAAGGTGCCCTTAAAATATTCAAAGAACTACTGCCACCTTCCTCTTTTTTTGATAGATTTTCACAGAAGCTTTTCTTGTGTTAACCATTCATGGCCATGATAAACAATTAACTTTGTTCATGGTTTCTGTCTGAAAATTGAGAATAATATTTCTGTATTGGATGTTTTACCAAATAAGTTTTTTCACAGAAAATGAAGTTCAAAGATAAAGCAATCACACTCTACTCATTTCTGTGTACTAACACTATATCTGGCATATATTTCAACAGCTCTCTATATCTGCCTCGACTTTCTTTTGGGAGAAATTCAAATGAATAAATATTTTCCAACAACCTCCTACATTTAAACCATAAGGCTAAGAATTACGGTGGGTAAAGAGTGAAACACATGTGGTCTCTGACCTCATATATGCCCTTGTAGAAGCTTATAATCTAATTCTGAAACCATACTTATCCTCATCTGAAGTGAAGGCACCAGAGATATTCTTAAAAAGTAGCATTAAAAATCAGATATTTTCCCTATACAGGGATTTGAGCAGTCATCAAGAAAAACTCCATAGCATTATGGATCTGTTAAGATTATAGATGTGAAAACCCTTTGAAAGTTAAAAATACTCTGCAAAAAAAAAAAAAAAAAAAAAAAAAAGTCACAATGTGAATACATAAAGGTATAATGGCACTTTCATTGTGTTTTGGGAACAGGCAACCCTGGAAAAGCTTTGATCAGCTCTGTCTTAACACCTATCATCACATGGTAAATCCTGGGTGCAGCTTCTCAGTGCTGGAGTCCTTAGTCCCTGGGGAATGCCCATTTGCACGAAACTTGAAAAGATAGTTTTTTGATGATGACAATAAGGGCGATAGTGCATTCAGCCTTTATTTAGGAAACTGATTCTCATAGATTTCAAAAGCCACCACGTTCTGTAGCAACACCTTTTTGATAAACTACGATGGCTACAGTGTTCTTCTCATTTTTCTTCTTACCCTCAAAGAGAAAGCAAGATATATCAACAGAGTTAACATAAGAAATATATAGTTTCTTCCTTATGAAATTAATTTGGCACTATTTTGGAGGTGTGGAGCATCTTGGCAACTGCTTTGGTTTAAAACTCTATGTGATTTGGGAAAAGCACGTTTCAGAATGTTTAATTCAGCGATACAAAAGGCACTAATGAAATATGCATGTATGAATTTTATATCATATTAGATCCCTCTTTCTTGAAATCTGAATAAAAGCCAAACATCTGGATTATGTTTGAAAAGCCTGAATTTCCAATTTTCAGAGAGATCCAGTCTATTTTGACATTGCACACTTAGCCTTCACATTTAGTGTGCTATTAACATTACTTGCAATTGTAGAAAAAAAAAAGTCCAGATTTAAACAAACTTGGTGCCTCCTAATGCTAAAAATAAATCTATATTTGAAATGGCTGCTGCTGCTGCACAACCATACACATCCATAGTTCAGGCTTCTTCAGCATTTTCATTATAAATACTTGCACTGAACAGGCCTGTAATTCAGCTATAAAGATATGTGGTAAGCTATGATATATAAATTCTCCTTTGATTGTATATTAAAACAACAAACAGCAATTCATACATCACTTAGTTTGAGAAACTATTCATTGACTCAAGGCTTTCTGAAGGTCTCAGATATTCAAAATATTCTGTGGTCAACTAAAGAAGACATAGCCACCATCTTTTAAAGTTTATTCTTCAAATTTACAAGACAAATAACATTTCTGTTTTTATAGATATTTGGGTATATTTTAGCAGTGAATATTTGTGGTCTTAGTAGTTTAGGGATGTAAATATGCATTTCATTGCTTTATCTCATTTCATTATCATAGTTTATTTAGGAGATAGATGGTCAATCAGGTTTTAGGGGGTAAGGCAAATAGTGGTGTGTCCACACAAGAGGTCATGGAAGATAGAAGAATGTGACTGTTGTATTTGAAGTTTGCATAATGGTAATTCTTCAATGGACTTTAATTTACTACACTTAACTTGTTATTGGATTTCGTATAGCACGTATTAGGTAAATGTTTTCTTTTGTTACGTTTGGAGAACAGCTATAGAATCAAAAATTTTTCTATTCCTATTCTTCTTATTTTGTGTTATTAGAAAATTCTAAATTAAGTAGTTGTGCTGACTGCGGTGGCATGCACCTGTACTCCCAGCTAAGTTGGAGGCTAAGGCAAGTGGATTACTTAGCCCAGGAGTTCAAGGCTATAGTGTGTGCTCATCATGCCTGTGAATAGCCAACTGCACTCCAACCTGGGCAACATAGCAATAACCTGTCTCAAAAAAAACTTTAAAAAATTATGTAGTAGTGCCAAATTCAACAGAAATAGCTGTGTTTAGAGGTGTTTAGGTTGGGAAATGGAAAACAAAATAAATGAAACTTTTACATTGGAAACCGTTTTTAAAGGAGAAAACTGAGTTTCATTACATTAATTGCTGCGCCTCAAGTCTTTTTTCCTTCCTACATTGCATACTCTAACAGATATTACATAATTGCATAACTATTTTTACTATGTGCTGACATGACATTACAACAGCCCTGATATGGTGCATCATAATGAAACCATAATTAGAGTAGTCATGATGTATTATGGCAGTGATCCACATCGTCACTAAAGTGCATTGGAATGCACAGAAAACCCTTTGAGATGTGTAGATTTTCAATATAATATAGCACAACCATGAAGTTTCATAGCATGGAGGAGAAATTACAATTATGCCTATGCTGCTGGTAGCAAGGGTTATAATGCACATCTTTGATATCTACTGAAGAAAGTCTGTATTGATGAAGGAGATTTTTGAGGGAGGTATTTATCTTGAAGTTTATGTCTTTTAAAAAAATTTACAGGAAGGACGTTGTTGAAATATGAACCTAACCACATAAATTCTATAGTAGAAGTCTCCTATATTTATCAGATAAAAGGACTTGAAGGTTTCATTCTGTACCTCACATTCAATGAAATGCCTCTCTAAAATAGGATGGATTGAAGACAGTTTTGGAATTTTCAGTTAACCCTGCCCTTTCTTTTGGTTCTCTATAGCCCATCTTAGCTTAGATTCTACAGCTTACATTTTATGTGGTTGTGTATTTGCTCTATTGTTATTCTCTCAGGTTTTTCTGTATGAGAATCTTGTTTCTGAATCTTGTTCCAGCGAGTGACAGCTTCTTCTTAACTTGGTGATTTTCAATCTTGGCATTTCTTTTACCTGAAATAATGTAATTGTTATGGCTGATCTTGTGAATGTGGATCCAAAGAAGCCCAACTTTCTAAAACAGAGAGGAACTTTAGGCTCTGTCTTCTAGGCCAATCCTCATTCAATGCTTCATTTGCCCATAATGTATCCCAGCCAGGTAGACTTCTCATCTCTGCCTGAACACCCCTAATGAATGGAAACTCACTATCTTTCATGCTGTGTTCCTACTCAAGCTTCAGCCTTTGACCCCCAGCCTGACCTCTGAGGTCATATGGAACAAATTAATATTTTTTATGCAAAGGTCCTCTAAATATTCAAAGTCTGCTAACATGTCCTTCCTCTCTTCTCTCACCTCTAACTCTTATTTGCCCTCTTAGCTGAATACCTTTAGCTCATTCAACAGCTTGGCCCTTGGGGAAGTATTGAATCTTCTCCCTTACTGAAATGCTTTGTTTTGGAAACTTTGATACATTGTCTAGGTCCCTTTTGGAAAATGGAATGCAAGCAGTATCAGGTTGGGGCCTAGCAAATCACAGTCAAACTAATATATCCATTACCTTTCTTTTTTTAACCCTGTGTTTGTCTTAACTCAACCCAAAATCATGTTTCCTTTTGATATGGACAGGAAGCAGGGAAATATTGGGTAGAAGAGGGTGGGGGTCCCGGGCAAGGGCTCCACCCTCAAGCCTGGAACCACAGCCCTAAATGAGAACATGCATTCCTGTTTTCCTGCCTGAATGTTACCTTTTCCAAAACCACCCTGGCCCACCACACCCCCAATCCTGTACCCATAAAAATCCCAGGCTCCACTGGCAGAGAAGAGCAGTGCAGCAGAGAAGGAGAGAAGAGAAGAAGCGTCTGAATGTCAAGAGGAGTTCGGCCAGCTGGGGACAGTCAGAGAGGAGTTCAGCCAGGGATGGCCAAACTCTAGGGAAAGACTATCTTCCCACTCCGTCCCCTTCCTAGCTCCCCATCCCACTGAGAGCCATTTGCATCAGTAAAATCTTCCACATACATCACCTTTCAATCCATTTGTGTGGCCTGATTCTTCCTGGATGCCGGACAAGAATTCATGATGCGCCAGGTGCGGGAACCCAAAAAGGCTGTCACGCTGACTCTTCGCTAAGCTGTTAAACACTTAAGCCATCCACAGATGGCAAATGCTAAAAGAGCATTGTTTGTAACACATGCCCTCTGAGGCTCCAGAGGTTGTGGGCAACCCATAGACGCTGCCGCGGGCCAGTGCAGGTTTTTTTCCTGCTGGCACCCAAAGTCACTTGCCCTGGCTCCTGCACCCGCTCATCTGCATGCTACCCCTCCTGCAAGGAGTTGGAGTGCAGGTGGCCAAGTAAATGAGCCACACCTCTCTTAACACGTCTTGTGAAGGGCTCAGGGGAACTCTCCTGTCTCACTTTTTTTTTAAATTTACATCTACCTTCCATTGTCTGTTGACTCACATTGAACCTAAAGGCAAGTGAAGCCTTGTCACCTCCATTCTTTATGCAATTTAAAACTTTTTATAGTTTTGGAGTGGGGGTAGTGGGGTGAAATGGGGTGGTTATTAACTATCTGACTTTACATTTGTCATTTCTCCTTCTTAGATTTGACTCATTATGGCAGCATGTTTTGTTCCTTTTAGAGTCTATTATCATCTGAAATAGACATTGTAAAGTAGTTGCCTGCAGATTCATATCCAGAGACATAGTTTGGTCTGTGTAGTGTCAAAAAGTTTTAATGCAACATATAATAATTTTGAGACTTCATATAAAATATATGTGTGCATGTGTGTGTATGTGTGTATATAGGCTTTAAAATATATATGTCTGGCCATACTGAACCCAGGTTGAAGCCATATTTCCACGTGGTAACAGTTGGCAGAGCTGAGTTAAGGGTTGCCCCTTTTAGATGAGGCATATGCTTTCCCATCCTCCACGGTTCACCCTCTTATCTCTTACTGATGTTGGTTATTAGTAGTAATCACATTTATGCGTTCTTTATTTTAGTAAAAAAAATAATTTCCTTTTTATAACAGTAGCAATAGTTAGAATATGAAAGAGAGAAGAAGATTTATCCTTGCCCTACTCAATTCCTTGATATCATCTGCCTGGTAGTGAGGTGTTGGAGCTGGCTAATTCTGACTTATGAGAGCATATTGTTAAATATTCAGGAATTTTACCAGCAGCAACCACCATTGGTAGATTGGAATCAGTTACAGTGGGAGTATTTATACCAGGGAAATCAAGGAACACTACAAATCAGGTCTTTTTTTCTTCTTTTTTCTTTCTTCCTTTTTTTTTTTGCTTAGAGAACCGGTTTACTAGCATACCACTACACTTAGGTATTTGAGTTTATGATCTCTGAGCTAAAATATATATTATACTTTATTGATCAGTGAGATTAGTAAAATATCCCAATCTGATCAATATGCCATATTCATATTTTTCTTATCTATGTCATTAATAAAATATTTAATAAGAATGGACCAAAGAAGAGACCTATGGCATAACATCCATTAAACAATGATCTTTACATATAGTTGTTCAACAGGTCCTCAGTAAACCTTTGTGCTTCTAAATGATTGCATCCATCTGCTCACTTTATGCTTATGAAAATCTAATGGAAGCACATACACCTAATCCAGGAATTCACATTCTTGGTATAGGGATTTAAGTCATTAGATTTTGGGTGTATGTTCTTAGCAATTTAATTATGTTTAAAATCTGGTTAGTAGTGTAGTAAATAACTGGTATTGCTACAAAATTGCATTGAGAAGGTAATAAGTTTGAATTTCTACACAAGTTGACACTCAATTAAAATTTCCATATATCCAGTGAGTTAGCCAGTTCTTGGCTAGGGAGTTAGAGCAAATGCCTTCCTACTAAGCCGATCACTTCAAAACAGGCAAAATTTGTAATAGTGTCAAATCAGGACTGAATGCATCAACTAAAACTGGAGTTCAGCTTATCAAATACAGATCAAAAGCAAGAAATAGACTAGAGAGCACATGGGATATTTCTTCCTTAAATTTCTCTATTTTTTATTGACACTGGAGGAAGAAATAGCACATTAAAACCTCCTTACTGAATTACTGTCCTAAACCAATAGATCCATAGGGCTTGTTCAGCTAAAAGCCACAACAGACTTTGTAATGCAATGATGTAATCTTGGCTTTGTGTCATTTATATTCAACCTAAAAAAAAAAAACAAAAAAAAACAAAAAAAAAAAACAATTTTCCTGAATAGACAGGCTGACAACAATGTTGTTCGGTGTGGGTTTTTATTTGGATTCTTTCCAAATGGTTCACATGCCTTCACAGTAACACATCATGCCTGCTTACGTTTTTTGCTTGTATTCTAAACTTTTCCCCTTTTACTAGCTTTCTGTTTTTCTTTTAAAGTCTCAGTTATGTTTGTAAAACTAACCAGCTCTACCACAAAATTAGGATGTATCTTGCAGAGAGCATTCATTTTACTTTTTGCATATTTTTCCCGAGGTCATGTCAAGGTTAGTTTGAATTCCATCCTACATTAAGACTTCTTTCACAGCTATTTAGCTCGGCAGCCTACTCCCCGCTGGGGTCTGCCCCTTGGGCACGTCAAAGCTTCAGACCTGACAAATCACACACAGATGAAGCTGTACAGTTTTTTAAACAGTTTCATCAGTAACTTTTTTTTCTTTTTCACTATCCTCTTCATGTTGAGATTTTTTTTTTCTCTGAATTACCATTTCAGGAATGTTGATTTCCGTTTGAGACAATTTGTTTTTACATCAGAGTTGCAGACTAGCAGTATCATTTATTTTATAGTAAAGGGTATTAATAGCCTTCTGTCACCAAGACTGCAGACCTACAGACCATTCCTGACTATTATAACTGTAATTGCTTTATTAAAATCTATTTGTAACAGGAAGTGTAGTGTTGGAAATGTAGCTGTATCATAGAGTCTACCAGAATCTGAAAAAAAAATCAACCATAAAAATGCAGTTTATAAGGTATTATGAGTTGAGCCTGGAAATGTTTCTCAAATGGTTAATGATATGCTCTTATCAGTATTTTAGCAAATTATGAAACTGATGCAACTCCATTTCCTGTTTAATTGATGAAGTTAAAGTGCTTGGTTGCTAATGAGTGTATTAGCAAACAATGTCCCCTTTACAGGCTTAAGTAGATCAGGATTTTTAAAAAGCAGCTTACTATCCTTATTTTTATGGGATGAAAAATATTGACTGCCATAAAATTGCTAGACCAACTGAAGTAATGGTGTAATTATTTCTGTGCAGTGATTTTGGCAATTTCCAATGACCAGATTAAGGTTTTCTAGTTCCCACACTAGAAAATAGTTATTTTCTTTTACAAACTGTAGACTTTTCATTACATTTTCATTCAGGACAAACAACACCTGAAGATCTTTACTGCAGACTAAGCAGAAAACTTGGAAGTGAGGGGAAAAATAATATTTGAATGATTCTCCTCTCTTCAGTCTTCTTTTACAGTTTGCTCAACAGGAAAGTACCCAAAAGAAGGGTTCTGTAAAACGTTGCTTGGTTGAAACTAATTAAAGACAGGTCTAAATAGAAAAAGAAAAGAAAAAGGATCAAAGGAATTACATTAGGTGTCAGGACATCATTTGGGAGCGTTTTATTTATTTTTTGTAATTCGATTCCAGGAAAACGCTAAATTCTAAAAATGTCAATTTTTTGCCATAATTTTATATTTGGGTTATTTTTGCAATAAGATACACGTCAACAGGCAAACATCTTGAAGAAATCATTTCAGTATTGGCGCATTAACACATTATGGTGAAAGGGAGGCTTGTGCTTTTCACGCAGTGCATTTCAGTCTTCAATTAATGTGAAAGCACTACAATGCCTATGCAACTTCTCTTGCCTAGTGGTGCACCATTTATCATTGCAGTTTTACATTGACCTTGACACCCACTTCATTAGAATAAAGATTGTCTACCATTTAGGTTACATTGTTCCTCTGCACAGAGACCCCATGCAAATTTCTGTTCAGATAGAAGAGCTGCGAGGCTGTCAGAGGTCATCTGCATTAAATGATTGCAGCTATTTTCCAACTGCTTCTTTTCATTCTACTCAATTCAGGCTAGGAGGATCAATCAAGTCCTCTGCCTGAAACAGTGGGACTGCTGGGAATATAACTGTTTTTGGTAGTAGTGGATATGCCCTAAACAGTATTAAATATTTAATATAAACTCATTAAAGGCCATACAAAAGCTTCAGAAAGATATCAAATTTATAGAAATATCTAAGGGGATAGAGAACCTTTTTAAAAAGTAAATAAAAAATAATAATCAATATTATGCTTTTACAGGGTATGATTAAAATAGTTCTTAAACTTACTAAATTTTACCTATAGGAGACTTTTTTTCTCACCCTTGACATGGGTAAGAAAGAAAGGAGACAGGTAGACTTGGCGTCCTTATGCCGTATTTTATATGAAATTGACATGAAAGTTTTCAGTTATTGGTGTTTTTATTTTTGTTCTATAACAGTGACTTCTAGTCTAGCTATATTTATTTTTAAAGGCTTAGATATTTGTTATTTAAAAGAAATGATTGGAGAAATAAGTTGCCAGGTCTCCTACTTAAGTTTTCTGAGTGATATAATTGGAATTAAATTATTAATGGGAGATACTTTAAAAAAGATTGTTTTATGATCTTCTATTAGGGAATTTGCAATTCATTTTAATATTTGTAGTTTGATTTATATTAAAGATAATGCAATCTATGTCCAATTAACAGTACATGGCCAGTGTAATGTGATTTCCAGATCATGCAAATGGAATAAGCTAGAAGAGGGGGAAAACTCAATTCTTAACCTCAGGTGTAATTTGCTGTGCGAGTTCTGGCAATTTTAAATGACATTGCACTTTTTAATTTTTCCAAAGGCTCAGCAGCAAATTTATCCCAATCAGGAAAACCTATTATTAATTTACAAGGACAATTGTAGGAGTCTTTATAATTTCTCTATGCAATTACTCACCATAAATTCTAATGATAAAATACAAGGAGTTTGCAAGAAATAACGACTATTATTTGTCTTAGACTTGAACCCTTTTCTTCAATTTTGAACATCTTCTGGATGTGTTGGTGGTACTGACTCCATGTGCAGCATCATATGCATTGTGAGATGCTACACACAAGTCTTCTGAAAAGGGGGGCAGCACAAGAGCTGCTGCAAAGGCAACACTGGCCTCTAGCAGATTCCTGCACTCTGCATGTACAGCTGAGCTTGGACCCTGGACTTTTATATAAAAAGACTCTTTGTTCACCACTGAATGGCATTAGGCATGGACTTGCTGAGGGGCCACCATGAAGCCTCGAATGAAGAGGGCAAACACTAGCCAGAAAACACGTGAGAGTTGTAAATAGACACATCCCTGGATTTTTTTTTTGGCAAAAATGCATATTTTCACACATATTTTGCCAATAGTTTGGTGTTTTGGTGTGTTCCTAGCATTTGCTTTCTTACTGATAGACTAAGTAAGATATATTTTATTTTCTCAGTGTATTCTTCCTATCTATCTATCTATCTATCTATCTATCTATCTATCTATCTACCTACCTATCTATCTATCGTATCTATCAGTCAATCATGTGTATGTGGGAAAGGGAATCTCGCTGGATAAACAGGTGTTTGTGGCATTATTTGTACCAGGAAAGGCATTCAATCCTGTCATTCTAATAACTAGATCATTTCCCTTGTTTTAACTTTTCCTAATATAAAGTCAACTGAAGCTCAGTTAAAAGTAATATGGTATAAGACATAAATGCTCAAACCCTGATGACACAGAATACAACAGCCCTTTTCTAATAATCAAGAAATGTCTTTAGTTTAATTTGTGTGTTTCTCGCAGCCAAAGCTTCACTCTCTGTTCAGCAATGTCTGGTCTCTTTTCAGCATAACCAACAGAAGCACCATACAAAAGTCTTACAATGGATGTCTTAATCTCTCTGTGTGCTTTTAGAGCATTATTTTGAATTCCATCATGCTGCCTTTTTTCTTTCCTCTTCTGAAGTTTTATTACAACAGCAGAATTCCCAGGGAGCTTTGGGGGCAAGGTTCACATAATATAGCCCTGAAGTTTTGCTTAGGTGGAAGCCATCCCCCAATCCTGGCCATCTTTTGATGATCCTTCTGTTTCAAAAAGATTCACTGGGTAGAGTCATACAGCATTAGCTGTATATAGTTTATTTTTTATTTTTTTTATTTACCAGACAGTGAGCATCTACAACTCTTTCATGATGTTTTCTTTCTCTGACCTCACAGTGACAAGGCATCTTGTTCCTTAACATTGAGGGAGGCAGAAAAATGCTTGAGTTGCTCAATGTGTGCCTTCTATACCAGTTTCAAAATGGCTTATTCTTCTGGTTTCCATGGTGACAATTAACACTGTTTCAAGGCATTGTTCCAGTCTCCATTTGGGCAGAATTTTCGGTGTGATTTCTAACAAAAAAAAAGGAGGGGGACTTCGGTGTGGCGGGGAAGCCTTTAGCATAACTGTCAAAAAAGTTATCTCAATCAAGTCTTCATGCATTTCTAAGTATGTTTATTTCAGAAATTCCTGTTTTTGCTGACTTTGTTTTATAATTCAGTTTTAGCATTTGTGCTAAGTAAAGCACTCAATAGGAATTTTCTACAACTTCTTTAGTTCTTAGTTAAAATGGTGGGCTAGAGTTTGTAGTTATTTTTAACTTTTTTTTAAAAAGTTTTATTTATATTTTATACACAGGGATGACATTTAGAATAGTACTGTCCTGTGTCTTTAATTTAGATCATTCACATATCTATTAGGAGGCTTCATTAGTCAAAATTGAATTGGCCAAGCAAATACACTTAATAATGTAAATATGGCCTTTCAAGAGAGTATATTTTATTTTTGACTAGACAGAGAGGCCCACAGCAGGTGCTGTGGGGAAATTAAATACTGGATACTTATTTACCTTAGCACTCAAGAAAAGCTTTCTGACTTTAACTTTGCTAATCTCATTTTTGCCTATTGAAGAGTAGTCTATATCATAACATCCCCAGACTACAGGACACAATGGGGCAGCCTCTGCTCACTTACTGCTGTGGGTGGAATGAATATGAAGATTAAATTATCTTCTCACCACAGGATAAAGTAGCCCCACTTGATAGGATGACCGAAAACTGATAGAGCTGGCAGTTGATTCTCTGAGTCTAATGCTTCTGAAAAGATGTTAAGAGACAGAAGTGCAAAAACATACTAGCATCAACAAAAATAGAAGCTCCTGACATTATTGCACATACAGCTTGAGCCCCTAAATCGTATTAGATTTAACCTTGAATGTGCTTCAAAACTTAAAATAAATACTTTCACCTTAAATTATATAACATTTTAGTACCTTTCATTCATATATCAATACATCGAACAATTAACTAGATCCTCTTAGCTTTTATATTATAGTTTGAAGGCATTGTCCATCAATCACACCTTTCATCAAGCTGTTTAGACAGTAGGCTATATGGTGACAAAGACCGAGAGCATACATAAAGACAAGTTTCTTTTAAATGTAATAACCTTTTATAATAGCTATTGCAGTGACTACTTATATACATTTAACAGAGAAGATTAGTTTATTACATCTAAAATTAAATTAATTGCTTTTTATATTTTTATTTGTGTAAGACTGTCGTTTTTATGGGACACATCTAAGCTGTTTCCTTTCTTGACTGGTCTGCTGTGTGAGAGCTGTTTAAAGTTGGGGTGAAGAGGGGGGACAAGCTTGTCACAAGTTAAAGGATAACTGGTAGAGGCCATTCCCAAGTGGCACAGCCAGAGGACTCTCTCTGTCAATGTGTAATACCATGTGGCATAAGTAAAATATTTGAATAAGATTTTCCTGCCTGCCTGAAATACTGGTTCCCCCAATATTATGTGGAAATCTTACCAAATTAATTATGTAAATATTTGTCAGCTATATCATTTCAGATGGGAACCTAATTGCATAAAGCAGATTGTCATCTCCTCCAATCATCACATCATTCTAGAAACACTATGTAGGTTTCTAGAATACTTCTGAATATTGAATCCAGAAAATTCAAGTGGACAGTGTGTTTCCTAAGTGCTGGAGTAACATGGCCTTGGTAATTGCCTTCCATTAGAAAACGCAATCAGAATTTCTCCTGTATCACAGGCCAAATTCTAAAAGCGCTCTAAAGCAACCCTTGATTTTCTCCACTATGCATATTCATGTAATTTTGGATACTCTGACACCCTGATCAACATTCATTAATAATATGAAATGCTTTAAATCACCTCATTTAAAACATTTTGTTCTGTGATCCACAAATGACTAACATTTGGAGAAGTTTACATAATACAAATGATGTACATGTTTAGTGTAAATGAAAGATTAAAATATGAAACTAAAAGTATGCAAACATATGCATGCAAATGCGGAAGATCTACTAACCGAAACAGTGATTTCACACCTTCTTTTCCTTTAATCTGCTTCCAATTGTATTTTTGTTTGGGATCTTATATAATATCATGTTTTCAAGGTGAATGAAATCACCCAAGTGCTTGGGCACATTTGAACTTACTGATTTACTTATTTCCAGAGAAAAGTTTTTCTTATTAACTCTGATAAAGGTGTTTATCTTAGGGCACCCTTGGTCATTTAGGGCAAAGGAACAAATACTACCATGGAACTCAGTGACCTAAATATGGTGCCTGAAAGAAAAAAGTTTTAAAATTGCTATTATATTTTGGAAATGTGCTAAAAATGTAAAATATGTTTAATATTTTAACCAGAATCTAGATTTTCTACTCAGAGGTGTTTTTACATGTACATTTATAAAGTACAGTCATAGTCATTTATGGCTATCCATAATATAGGACTAACTATAGAGTTATCCAAATAGAGTTATTTGAAGAGAATTACCATAGTAACTGTCATATTAAATAGCACTTACATTATCTCCAGCAAAACATCTTTTAGGAGAGACTCTCTTGGCAGTTTGTTAGAATATAATACATACTCGGGGGAGAGGGTTCTGTAGTCAACTATGATTTGGGGGATATTTTACAGTAATCAATAAGCAAGCATAGATTTGTAACTATTCCTAAAATGGTAGCTTTCCTTTTTCTCTCTATATGTACCTTTTCTCCAAGCCCACACAGAATTTTTAAGGAAAAGAAAATGAAAACAAAATGTTAACTGAGAATTCAGAGAACTTACATAATCTTCATGAATAATTTTATTTCTTCCACTTTGAGACTGGTCCTTTAGGGGCAGAGATGAGAGGCGGACAGCACTCTGGAGCCAAATAATGACCAAAATTAAATGTAATATTAAACCCCCGTAGACCAGTTATTGTCCTATTTGGAATATTTTAAAGATCAATTATGTGTATAAACTTGAGTTTAAGAAAGAAATCTTAGTCAACTAAATGTAATAACTGTGTGTGTGTGTGTGTGTGTGTGTGTGTGTGTGTGTGTGTGTGTGTATAATATATTCAGCAATATTCTTCATCTACTCAAAGTACTTAGGTTTAGCCTCCCCATAAATTTTATTGGGAACAAAAACTTTTAATGCTCATAAGCATCACAAATTCTGTGTTCAATGATTTTCTAAGAACACCTCTCTCCCTAATGATATCTCTTTTTCTCTTTTCATTTTAGCGATACAGTGTGGAAATGTCCATCAGACACCTGAAAAAGACAGAGCTGCTTAGTAAGGTTGAAGCTTTGAAGAAAGGTGGCGTTTTACTACCAAATGATCTCCTTGAAAAAGTGGATTCAATTAATGAAAAATGGGAACTGCTTGGGGTATTTGCATTTTTATTACTGTTTGTAGGTTATGTGTACATTTTTTGCGTAGTGAAGTACTCTATCTGTCTGATTTCTAATTTGAGGCACAAATATCTCTCTCTTTCAATTCACTACCTACATTTCAAACAACCTATTCATGCTATTATGGGAAAGACACTGCTTTTCCTCTTCTGTTGATTTTTTTTTTTCTGAGCTTGTCTCTTCTCAGATTTTAATAATTTTGGTTCTTTAATACATGAAAAAGTAAGTAAAATATGCCATGTATTATGGGTATGCACCACGTCAACTATAATACAGTATATCTGATATATACTGACTGTCATGCTTGAATGAATATTAATAGAATTTATTCTGAAGGTACATGTAAGAGACATCTACTGTTTAACTATTTACTGTACCCTTAAGATGAAAAGTAGAGTTGTCACTACAGCTTTCAAGTCACACTAAAGCCACCAAAACAAAGATGCAAATTTGACCCAAATCTGAATTGCAGAATTGAATCAGCCTGTGTTTTGTGCCTCAATTTCCAGCTCACTTTTAACAAAAGCCAAAAAAAAAAAAAAGTTTCATGTAATTCATTTCACGCAATGATGGGCTGGGTCTCAGCCAAAGACTGAGATGCAAGAATCTAGCAAAAAGGCAATATAGAGATTCTGTTACCCAGAGACCAGGATGGCACTGTGCAGGAGACAGTGCTGTCCTTTTGTTGGAAGACAGCTGAGAGAAAAGTTAAACTGTATTTTTTCATCAGCTTCTCTCCTAAATTGCCTTCACTTCAAATCAAGGGTAAGCTATATTTGTCAATTACCTAAATAATTAATTATAACAGCCAAGTATGGGCGATGTCAGTTATGGAGCATAATTTTGCATGACTTCCATTTTTCTACCTTAAAAAAATTTTTTTAGATAAATAATGCTCCAAAAATATTTTGAATAGAAAGCTCTTCATGTACCTTGTTGATTTGGAGGAATGCCAGTATTCTGTTTATGCCATGCCTAATCTGGGAGATTAAAAAACTGCAAGTTTAAGTCCTTGTTTCTCATTTAAATTCACTACACTCTGCAGTTGTGCAAAGTAACTTAAAATGTTAAAAGTTTTTCATCTAACATATTGTTGCTTTTTAATAATAATTAATGGCTTTCAATTTATAATACAGTGACTTAAATCAAAATCTGCCAAATTCTACAGCATTCATTGATCTCAGACAGGAGAAATGTGGTTAGTGTATGACATTTTAAAAGGTTGTTTAGTACATAGATAAGAATGGCAACCTTATGTGCTTGATAAAGTAGTGATAAGTCTGTTTACATTGCATTTTAATATATCCATTGCTAATTTGATAAATAACAACAATATTTTTAGAAAACTGTTTAAGTTGTGTCACGTGTATTGCTTCCTCACAGAATTTTAAGCCAACATTATATTGAAAAAAGAAATAATATTTAGCTCTCCTTTATAAATCAGAGACTTTAAAAATAGTTGCCATTTTGGCAAAAATATCATTCAAATACAACATGCAGGTTTGCAGTGGGAGAGTAGGGTGAGGGAAGATTTTTTATAAATCCTGTACCATGCTAATACCACCAGGCATACTGTTTTAATTGGCATGATTACATTTTAATTGGCATGAAAAAAATTAAAGACAAGGATTTTAACTTCTAACAATAGTAAAATAGAGGGATATGGTTTTTAATATTACTTTCATCTAAGGTGAACAGTGTGGAATGGAAATACATTAGAATGAAATGTCAGTGGTGCGTACAGTTTAATCTGTGAAATTTTGTCCCCTGTGCTGCATATTACTCTGTCTCAATTGCATATTAAACAACCCTATCAAGGCAGGCATTGGCATCTGCTGTGCTGACACAAATTGTGAATTAAATGAAATTGATGTCCTCTGTCGTATATTTATGAAGACGGACCATTCTCTGAAGTATTCTGTTTATGAAGAATTTATGATTGCAAACTGTTCCAGAACAAAAAAGTGGCAATAAATTCTTTTTTGTGACCCTACCCTCCAAGGGCATTGATTTCACCTCCTGCTGCTACTTTTGTTACAGCATAAAAACAATAGCTAAATCTGGATTCCACTGAGGGTCTTCAAATTATCAATATTTTCACCATGAAAACACAAGGGTGTCACCATGAAAATACAAGGGTGTTGCCAAGAAAGGCTATTTTTCTGCTACAATCTCCTAAAGATACTATTTACAGAACACTACACACCAGATGAATGTTTGTTGACTTAATTTTATTTGTGTTTTAAAGCTTATTTTTGTAGGTTTAATTCATCATTATAGATTTAAATCCTATTGATTGGGAGTGCTTTCCACTAGAAAGAAAAAAAGAAAAGAGCCCTCCCTGACAACACTCTCCTGCCATAGTGATTAATTTAAGTAGGCTTCTAGCATAGTGAATTGGGGATTATTTTAACACATATTCGGTATTAGAAAGTCCAGCATCCAGAAATGCAAAATGGAAAGAATTGTGGAATCGAACAATTTCCAAGTCAGGTAAAATCAACAAAATCACCAAGGAGGCTTCCTTTTCTTAAAACCCTTTAGTTATACGGTTTCAGGAATACTTCACAAAACAAAAAATGGAAGTTAATTCTCCATGCTTCATCTACTCTTGGCCTCTTTAGTATATTTATTAAACTTATATCTCCTGAACGTTTTATGTGGAGACTTTTTTACTATAAAGTCCTATCATGAGAATTCAAATGAATTTTTCTCTGTGACCAAAAAAATTCAAATGAATTTTTATCTGGTGAACTGTGGGCCAAATCTCCTTTCTGTTAAAGGAAAGTAAGTGAATGAGGAATGAGGTCTTCTTAAGTATCCGCTGGTACTCAGAACAACTTGCACTGAGAATTCAAATACTAAATGGAACAACGACCTAATCTGAACTGAAAGTCAGTAGTGAGGTGGCAGGTATAGATGGATGCTTCCAGATGGCTCTTGTTACCAACAAAACTGTAATCTGTTTCTGGTACCTAAGCTAATCTATGTTTTTGTTTTTTTGTTGTTCGTGGTGGGTTTTTTTGTTTGTTTTATTTTTTTGTTTTTTAATCTGATGCATTAGAAAACCCTAGGAGAGAAGATCCAGGACACAATGGCAGGGCACAGTGGGTCCAGTCCACGTGACCTGCTCTCTCCTGAAAGTGGAAGCCTGGTAAGGCAGCTGGAGGTCAGGATCAAAGAACTGAAAGGGTGGCTAAGAGATACAGAGCTTTTCATCTTCAATTCCTGTCTGAGACAAGAAAAGGAAGGAACAATGAATACTGAGAAACAACTGCAATACTTTAAGGTAATAAAAAAACAATCAAAGTTGATAAAAAGCTCTTTTTATGGTAGGGATGAAATATTTATCAAGTACATAAAGTATTATACCCATGTATCTATGTATCACTGTGCACCTAAATGTTTCCTTGAATTTATAGACAACCTCCACATTTCTTATATGCCTCTGTGTGTATAAAGATGAACATTAAGCATATCAAACATACATTGTAGAGGGAAAATCTCTGCTGCATGTGTGTTTTTTGCAATGCTTGTTGAGGGAGGACTTTGATGAATTAAAAGCAGACCAGCAAACATTAAAGATTACTAAGGCCTTTGAAGGACAGACCTAAATGTTCTATAAATAACTTGGATAAAAATACTTACACAAATTGATATGATAAAAACACATGATTTAATCGAAGTCCATTACTGCTAACAAAAGGAAACATAATTTTTACATATGAAAGAGTCAACTACTTATGGAGGGAAGAAATAAAGCAAAACAAGTTCCTACATTACAGGCATATTCCATTATAGAATCTACCAACCTCAGCAACACAACTATTCATATTCACTGTATGTCCATGGAGAGGCATTTCACCTGGTTTGTTTCTATTGTTTACACAATATCTATTTAAAAGCAATTTAACATTAGAATGTTTTCCCCTATTGCCCAACCTAGCCCATACTGCTTGAATCCTTCCATAAAAGCAGTCATTATTTGGGTTCTGGCTAGTGTCAGCCTGAGGCTTTGGGGTTGCAGAATTTGAATTTCGTGGCAATAAATCTTCATCACGAGAAATCTTAGAGAGGAGTAAAAGGAAAAACAAGAAGAAAAAAACTTTTTGGAACCAAGCAACCATTTCTTCTCAAAGCATTGTAGGTCCAGGTTTTATTCGTCCCACCCTGCCTGCAGTCATCCAGTAATCTGTCAGAAAATTTAGTCACATGTGATTCACGTTCTGTCTGCCAAACAGGCAGAGTCATCTTGCTCACCTCTATAACCCAAGAGGAGGCACCCTCAAAGACAAGACCACAATACTTCCCAATAAACTATCTGCATTGCACACCTATAAATTAGCTTTCATTGAAAACCTCCTCTTCTGCCACTTAATGGACAGACCAAACTGGAAGTTAAAGTGTCTTGCCAAAACAAATGGGTTTATGGTCTGAAATCTAATACCCAGATGATTTGCTGTTTTATCTCCATTTGACTCATTCTAACCTCTACTGCAGGGAGATGGAATCTTCAGCTCTTTTAATGAAACTTTTCAAACTTTTTGAGATTATGGAGCCCTGATGATTTTTCTTTATGACTTGAAACTAGTTCCTTTCTAAAGTTGACCTTGAGGAGTTTGATCACATAAGTTAGGGGGATCTAGCATAATGGCACTTTTTTATTGTTTTTAAAGAAAATTGTCGGCCGGGCGCGGTGGCTCAAGCCTGTAATCCCAGCACTTTGGGAGGCCGAGACGGGCGGATCACGAGGTCAGGAGATCGAGACCATCCTGGCTAACACTGTGAAACCCCGTCTCTACTAAAAAAATACAAAAAACTAGCCGGGCGAGGTGGCGGGCGCCTGTAGTCCCAGCTACTCGGAGGCTGAGGCAGGAGAATGGCGGTAAACCCGGGAGGCGGAGCTTGCAGTGAGCTGAGATCCGGCCACTGCACTCCAGCCCGGGCGACAGAGCGAGACTCCGTCTCAAAAAAAAAAAAAAAAGAAAAAAAAAGAAAATTGTATTCATGACTGTTGGAATAAATCTCTTTCCTAGCCAGAATTTTAAATAATTCTGAGCTATTTACTCTTAGTGTTTAGTGTGTGATTAATCCAGTGTTCTGTGTGTTACCACATTCACTGGAAGAATGGAAGCAAATGTTTGTAATATAATAATAATATAATGTAATGTTTGTAACCTGTCAAAATTATAATTGGTAATAAGCATGTACAGAGTAAAAAATTTTTACTTACCACAAACCCAAAGAACAGGTACACTCTGCCTTTCTAAGTGATGAAACAGCTCAGACAGGAGAGTGACTGAAGAACCTTTTTACATATGAGAAACCCTCTGCCATGCTCTGCCTCTTGTGGGTTCCCAAAGGTCTCCTGCCATGACTCATCACACAGAAGAGGACAGGCTTTATCCACAGGGTTTAGCTTTATGATTCTTTATCCTACAAATCCTCAGCCTTTTAACAGAACTGAAGTCCTTTATATGACACTGAGTAATGATAGATAAACTACAATGTACTCTCCAGGAGAATGGAAGGGAAGGTGCTGCATATGAAAAGGAAAACCCATAGCTTTGTAGACAGAACTGTGTTTCCTTCTGATAGATTGGTCTGGGATGAGACAAGGGATCAGGATCTTCAGTTTTCAGAAAAAAGCACAAACCAATTGTGGAACATTTTCCTTTTCTTTAAGCAATAAGTATGAGAAATATGGGATTAGACACAGGAGAAAATTCTACCCAACAAAGAAAGAGTCCAAACTCAGCAAGAGGGAAGAAACATGAAGGTGTGGACCTAAGAGCCCTGGGACAGGAATGCAGAATTATCGAGGAATGAACACACTCTGACAACAAAATGCAGGAGAGCATGTCAGGGATTTAATGAGGCCAGCTGGCAAAGGGCCCCTTCGAGCTGCGTGTGTGCAGCTTCCATGCCATTGGCTGGAAAGCACTACTTTTTAATGATGACCCTTCAGAGAGAAAAGAAAATAATTGCTTAATCATGTGTTCCTTGGATCCCATAACCAAATACATTATTCTAAAGATTCAAAATGGGAAGATATTATTCCTTAGCAGCTAAACAAGGCCACAGCACTGGCCTGGTCCCAAAACCAGTTGAGGAAGAGCCAGTTTAGACCTGTTACAAGACTTTGTCATCAAGAAGGTGAATGAAGGCCGGGCGCGGTCGCTCAAGCCTGTAATCCCAGCACTTTGGGAGGCCGAGACGGGCGGATCACGGAGGTCAGGAGATCGAGACCATCCTGGCTAACATGGTGAAACCCCGTCTCTACTAAAAAATACAAAAATCTAGCCAGGCGAGGTGGCGGGCGCCTGTAGTCCCAGCTACTCCGGAGGCTGAGGCAGGAGAATGGCGGGAACCCGGGAGGCGGAGCTTACAGTGAGCTGAGATCCGGCCACTGCACTCCAGCCTGGGCGACAGAGCGAGACTCTGTCTCAAAAAAAAAGGTGAATGAGTGGATTCGATTTAATAATCTTGTTGATGATTAATGAACCAAATCTGCTTTCATAATTTAAATTTGACAAAGCACTTTTATGCATATTGTTATACTTAAAATATGCACTAATTATATAAGTCAGAAAATTATGATTACCTTCTTATATGTGTGGGTATTTATTTTTATGAATGAAGAATTTGTGTTGTGGGAAGGTAATGTGACTCGTTTGAATCCCCATAGCAACCAGCAGTAGAGACAGAGGAGAAACGATTGTCTTTGAGTACAGATTCCCATCCTATCATTCACTGACTTCAAATAAACTTTGAAACTTTGTTTTACTCTAAATCAGGGGTTGACCAACATTTTCTGTTAAAGCCAGATAGTAATATAATCTCTGTACGAATTATTCAGCTCTGCCATCATAGTGCAAAAGCAGCCACAGACAATATGTAAATGAATAAGTATGGCTGTGTTCAATAAAACTAATTTACAAAGCTATTTACAAATGCAGGGCAGTGGGCTTGATTTGACCTAGAGGCCATAGTTTCCTGACCCTGCTCTAGATTACAAAAATTATTACAAGCATGAGAATGGATACAGACTGTGTCGTCTTTAAAGAAAGGAGACCATGCTACAATTGCATTAGGGGGACAAAAAGTTATTTTAATAATTGTAACAACCACAACTAATATGTATGAGGCATACTTTCTAAATGTTTTACCTGCATTCACTTATTACTCATCACCATCCTGAGACTTACTATATTTTATTTTTATAATATATATTTTATTTATATATATTTTATATAATCTTTTATATTTTATTTTTATTTTTTATTTTTATTTTTTATTTATATTTATTTTTATTTTTTAAATTTTTAAAATTTGTGGGTACATAGTAGGTGTATATATTTATGGAGCACATGAGATTTTTTTGTTACAGACATGCAATGAGTACTAATCACATTGTGGAGAATGGTGACTAAATCCCCTCAAGTATTTACCTTTTATGTTACAAACAATACTATTAAACCTTTTTAGTTATTTAAAAATATACAATTAAGTTGCTATTGACTATAGTCCCCCTGTGGTGCTATCAAATACTAGGTATTATTCATTCATCCTATTTTTTTCTTTGTACCCATTAACCATCCCGTTTGCCCCTACTACCCTTTCCAGCCTCTGGTAACCATCCCCCCAACTCTCTATGTCTGTGAGTTCAATTGTTTTAATTTTTAGAGGCCACAAATAAGTGAGAACATACAATGTTTGTCTTTCTGTTCCTGGCTTATTTCACTTAACAAAATGATCTCTGGTTTGATCTACATTGTTGTAAATGATACGATCTCGTTCTTTTTTATAGCTGAATAGTATTCCATTATGTATATGTACCACATTTTCTTTATCCATTCATCTGTTGGTGTGTACTTAGGTTGGGCTTCCAAATCTTGGCTATTGTGAATAGTGCTGCAACAAATATGAGAGTGCAGAAATTTCTTCAATATACTGATTTCCTTTCTTTTAGATATATATACCTAGCAGTGGGATTGTTGGATCATATGGTAGCTCTATTTTCAGTTTTTTGGGGAACCTCCAAACTATTCCCCATAGTGGTTGTCCTAATTTACATTCCCACCAACAATGAACAAACGTTCCCTTTTCTCCACATCTTCGCCAGCATTTGTTATTGCCTGTCTTTTGGATAAAAGCCATTTTAACTGGAGTAAGATGGTATCTCATTGTAGATTTAATTTTAATTTCTGTGATGCTCAGTCATGTTGAGTCCCTTTTCATGTGCCTGTTTGCCATTTCTGTGTCTTCTTTTGAGAAATGGCTATTCAAACCTTTTGCCCATTTTTTGATCATATTATTAGATTTTTTCCCTATAGAGTTGTTTGAGCTTCTTGTATATTCTGGTTATTAATCCCTTGTCAGATGGGTAGTTTGCAAATATTTTCTCCCATTCTGTGGGTTGTGTCTTCATCTTGTTGATTATTTCCTTTGCTGTGCAGTAGCTTTTTATCTTGATGTGATCTCATTTGTCCATTTTTGCTGAGGTTGCTTGTGCTTATGAGATATTACTCAAGAAATGTTTGCCCAGATCAATGCCCTAGAGACTTCCCCCAATGTTTTCTTGTATTAGTTTCATAGTTTGAGGTCTTAGATTTAAGTCTTTAATCCATTTTTATTTGATTTTTGTATATGGTGAGAGGTAGGGATCTAGTTTCATCTTCTGCATATAGAGATCCAGTTTTCCCAGCACCGTTTATTGAAGAGACTGTCTCTTCCACAGTGTATGTTCTTGGCAATTTTGTTGAAAATTAGTTCACCGTAGGTGTGTGCGTTCGTTTTTGGGTTCTCTATTCTGTTCCATTCACCTATGTGTCTATTTGTAGGCTGGTACCATGCTATTTGGTTAACTACTAACTCTGTAGTGTAATTTGAAGTCAGGTATACAGTTTTATTCTTTTTGCTCAGGATAACTTTACCTATTCTGTGGTTCCATATACATTTTAGCATTGCTTTTTCAATTTCTGTGAAGAATGTCATTGGTATTTTGATAGAGATCATATTGAATTTGTAGATTGCTTTGGATAGTATGGATGTTTTAACAATATTGATTCTTCCAATCCATGAAAATGGAGTATCTTTCCTTTTTTTCTTTTTTCTTTTTTTTCTTTGTGTGTATGTGTTCTCTTCAATTTCTTTCATCAGTGTTTTGTTATTTTAATTATAGAGATTTTTCAGTTCTTTGGTTGATTCCTAGTATTTTTATTTGAGGCTATTATAAATGGTATCACTTTTATTAATCTCTTTTTCAGATTGTTCACTGTTGACATATAGAAATGCTACTGATTTTGGTGTGTTGATTTTGTATCCTGCAACTTTACTGAATTTATTAATTCGAATAGGTTTTTTAGGAGTCTAGGTTTTTTCAGATATAAGATATTATCTGCAAATGCAGATAATTTGACCTCTTTTTTTCTAATTTGGATTCCTTTATTTCTTTCTCTTGTCTGATTGCTTTAGCTAGGACTTCCAGAACTATGTTGGTGACAGTGAAAGTGGATATTCTTGTCATGTTGCAAATCTTAGAGGAAAGGTTTTCAGTTTTCTCCCATTCAGTGTGATACTATCTGTGGCTCTGTCGTATATAGCTTTGATTATGTTGAGATATGTTCCGTCTATCCCCATTGTTTTTTTTTAAGGTTTTTACCATGTAAGGATGTTGAATTCTATCCAGTGCTTTTTCAGCATCAATTTAAAGGATCACATGGTTTTTATCTTTCATTCTGTCAATATGATGGATCACATTGATTGATTTGCATATGTTGAACCATTCTTGCATCCTTCAGATAAATTCCCCTTGGTCGTGATGAATGATCTTTCTAATGTATTATTGAATTTGGTTTGCTAGTATTTTGTTGAGGGTTTTTGCATCAATATTCATCAGAGATATTAGCCTGTAGGTGTTTTTTTTTTTTTTTTCTTTTTTTAAATGTGTCTCTGTCTGGTTTTGGTATCTGGGTAATACTGGTCTCATAGAATGAGTTTGGAAGTATGCCCTCCTCCTCTATTTTTTGGAATAATTTGAGTATGATTGGTATTAGTTCTTTAAATGTTTGGTCGCATTCGGTGGTGAAGCCATCGGGTCCTTGGCTTTTCTTTACTGGGGGACTCTTTATTATGGCTTCAATCTCATTACTTGTTATTGGTCTCCAGGTTTTGGATTTCTTCCTGGTTCAATCTTGGTAGGTTGTATGTATCTAGGAATTTGTTCATTTCTTCCAGGTTCTCCAATTTATTGGCATATAGTTGCTCATAGTAGCCACTAATGATCCCCTGAATTTCTGAAGTATCACTTGTAATGTTTCCTTTTTCATTTCTGATTTTATTTATTTGGATCTTCTCTCTTTTTCTGTTAGTCTGCCTAAAGGTTTTTCAATTTTGTTAAACTTAAAAAAAATGACTTTTGATTTCCTTAATCTTTTGTATTTTTTTCTTCATTTCAATTTCTTTTGTTTCTGCTCTGATTTTCGTTATTTCTTTCCTTCTAATTTTGGGTTTGGTTTGCTCATGCTTTTCTAGTTCTTTAAGATGCTTTATTATATTGTTTGTTTGAAGTTTTTCCTCTTTTTTGATGTAGGCACTTATAACTACAAAATTCCCTGTTAGTACTGCTTTTACTGTATCCCATAGGTTTTGGCATGTTGTATTTCCATTATCATTTGTTTCAAGAAACTTTTCAATTTCCTTCTCAATTTCTTTATTGACCCATTGGTCATTCAGGAGCATATTGTTTAATTTCCTTGTGTTTGTATAGTTTCCAAAATTCTTCTCGTTATTGATTTCTAGTTTTATTCCATTATGGTCAGAGAAGATGCTTGATATTATTTCCTTTTTTTGGAATGTTTTAAGACTCATTTTGTGATCTAACATACGGTCTATCCTTGCAAATGATCCATGTGTTGAGGAAAAGAATGTGTATTTTGCAGCTTTTGGATGAAATGTTCTGAAAATATTTATTAGATCCATGTAGTCTGTAGTGCAGGCTAAATCTGATTTTTTTTCTTGATTTTATGTCTAGAAGATCTGTCTGATGCTGAACGTGGGTGTGTTGAAGTCTCCAGCTATTACTGTATCGGGCCCTATGTCTCTCTTTAGCTCTAATAATATTTGCTTTATTGATCTTGGTACTCTAGTATTGAGTACATACGTCTTTTAAATTGTATCATCTTGCTGAATTGACCCCTTTATCATTATATAGTGACCTTCTTGGTCTCTTATAGTTTTTGCATTGAAATCTATTTTGTCTGATATACATATAGCTACTACTCCTCTTTTATGGTTTCCATTGGCATGGAATATCTTTTTCTATCCCTATACTTTCAGTCTATGTGAACCTTTACAGTTGAAGTGTATTTCTTGTAGGCAACAGATCGATGGGTTTTATTTTTCATCCCTTCAGCCACTCTGTGTCTTTTTATTGGAGAATTTAGTCCATTACATTCAGCATTATGATTGATAAGTTGGGACTTACTCCTGCCATTTTCTTACTTGTTTCCTCATTGTTTTGCAGTCTTCTCTTTCTCTTTCTTTCCTTCCTGTCTTCCTTTAGTGAAGGTGTTTTTCTCTGGTGATATGATTTAGTTTCTTGCTTTTCATTGTTTGTGTATCCATTTGTATGTTTTTTGGTTTGAGGTTACCATGAGGCTTGGAAATACTGTGTTAGAACCCATTATTTTAAGCTGATAACAACAATACTGTTTGCATAAACCAACAAACAAGCAAAAAGAAAACTAATAAAAACTCTACACCTTAACTTCATCCCCCTGCTTTTTAGTTTTTTGTTGCTTCTACTTATATTTTATTGTACTGTCTGTGTCTTGAAAAGTTGTTGTAGTTATTATTTTTTATTGGTTCATCATTTAGTCTTTCTATTAGGATAAGAGTAGTTTACACACCGCAGTTGCATTGTTAAAATATTCTGTTTTTCTGTGTAATTACTGAGTAACCAGTGAGTTTTATATCTTCAGGTGATTACTTGTTGCTCACTAATGTCCTTTTCTTTCTAATTGAAGTATTCCCCTTAGGATTTCTTGTAGGACAGGTCTGGTGTTGATGAAATCCCTCAGCTTTTGTTTGTTTGGGAAAGTCTCTATTTCTACCTCATGTTTGAAAGATATTTTTGCCAGTTATACTATTCTAGGGTAAAAAGTTTTTTTCCTTCAGCATTGTACATATGTCATGTCACTTTCTGCTGGCCTGTAAGGTTTCCACCGAAAAGTCTGCTGCCTGCCATATTGGAGCTCCATTTTATGTTATTTGCTTCTTTTCTCTTGCCACTTTTAGGATCCTTTCTTTATCCTTGACCTTTGGGAGTTTATTAAATGCCTTGAGGTAGCCTTCTTTGTGTTAAATCTGCTTGGTGTTATATTCTGCTTTTTTTTTTTTTTTTTTTTTTTGAGATGGAGTCTCGCTTTGTTGCTCAGGCTGGAGTGCAGTGGCACAATCTCGACTCACTGCAAATTCTGCCTCCTGGCTTCATGCCGTTCTCCTGCCTCAGCCTCATGAGTAGCTGGGACTACAGGCACCCACCACCATGCCCAGCCAATTCTTTGTATCTTTAGTAGAGAGAGGGTTTCATCCTGGCACTAGCCAGTATGGTCTCGATCTCCTGACCTCGTGATCCGCCCACCTTGGCCTCCCAAAGTGTTGGGATTACAGGCATGAGCCACCGCGCCCGATCCTTGGTGTAATATTCTTGTACTTACTGATATCTTTCACTGGGTTTGGGAAGTTCTCTGTTTTTATTATCCTTTTGAATGAACTTTGTATTCCTATCTCTCTACCTCCTCTTTAAGGCCAGTAAGTCTTAGATTGGCCCTTTTGAGGCAATTTTCTGGATCTTGTAGGCCTACTTCATTGTTTTTATTCTTTTTTCTGTTGTCTCCTCTGACTACATATAAGTCTGCTATTTTTTTTTTCTTTTTTTTGAAACAGAGTCTCACTTTGTAGCCCAGGCTGGAGTGCAGTGGCATGATCTCAGCTCACTGCAAGCGCCGCCTCCCGGGTTCACGCCATTCACCTGCCTTAGCCTCCCAAGTAGCTGGGACTACAGGCCCCTGCAACCACACCCAGCTAGTTTTTTGTATTTTTAGTAGAGACGGGGTTTCACCCTGTTAGCCTGGATGGTCTCGATCTCCTGACCTCGTGATCCTCCCAAGATAAATTCTGCTATGAAAAGACTGATGCATTCTTCAGTATGCCAATTGCATTTTTTCAGCTCCAGAATTTCTGCTTGATTCTTTTTAATTATTTTAATCTTTATCTGGTAGAATTCTGAATTCCTTCTCTGTGTTATCTTGAATTCTTTGAGTTTTTGCAACACAACTTTTTCGAATTATTTGTCTGAAAGGTCACATATCTCTGTTTCTCCTGGACTAGTCCCTTGTGCCTTATTTAGTTCCTTTGGTGAGGTCATGTTTTCCTGGATGGTATTGATTCTAGTAGATGTTCTTCGGTATCTGGGCATTGAAGAGTTAGGTATTTATTGTAATCTTTACTGTCTGGCTTGTTTGTACCTGTTCTTCTTGGGAAGGCTTTCCAGATGTTTGAAAGGACTAGGGTGTTGTGATCTCTGCTGTATTTGCTTTAGGGAGCACCCTAAACCTAGTAATGCTGTAGTTCTTGCAGACTCAAAGAGGTACTGGCTTGATGGTCTTAGACAACATCTAGGAGAATTCTCTGGATTACCAGGCAGAGACTCTTGTTCTTTTCCCTTTCTGCCAAACAAATGTTCATTCATTCTTTCTCTCTCTCTCTCTCTCTCTCTCTCTCTCTCTTTCTCTGTTATGAGCCACCTAAAGCTGGGGGTGGAGTGACACAGGCATCCCTGTGGCCACTACCACTAGGACTGTGCTGGTTCAGACCTGAAGCCAGCACAGCACTGGGTCCCACCCAAGGCCTGCTGCAAACACTCCCTGGCTACTGCCTGTATTTGCTCAAGGCCCTGGGGCTCTACAGTCAGCAGGTGGCAAAGCCAGCTCTACCTGTGTGCTTCCCTTCAGGGCGGCAAGTTCTCTCAGGCCCCAGCTGAGTCCAAGAGGTGCCCTCCAGGAGTCAGGGACTAGAGTCGAAAACCTTAGAATTCTACCAGGTGTTCTGTTTTACTGTGGCTGCACTGGCACTCAAATCACAAGATGCAGTTCTTCCCACTCTTCCATCTCCTTTCCAAAACCAGGGGAGCCTCACCCTATAGCCACCACCACAGACCATGGAGAGTACTGCCAGACTGCCACCGGTGTTCCCTTGAGATTCAAGGGCTCTTGTGTCGGCTTATGGTGAATGCTGCCTGGCCTGGGACTCACCTTTCAGGGAAGTGGGCTCCCCTCTAGCCCAGAGCAAGTCCAGAAATGCCATCTAAGAGTCAAGTCCTGGAATTGGGAACCCCAAGAGCCCACTTGGCACTCTACACCTACAAAGGCCAAGCTGGTATCTAAGATGTGAGACTAAGTCTTCTTTACTTTTGCCTCTGCTTTCCTCAAGCAGAAGGAGTTTTACCCTTTAGCCACCACACCTGGAAATCTGCTAAGTCTCACCTAAAGCCAGCAAGTCTCAGAGACTCATCCAAGGCCCTCTACATAGTACCTGGGTATTACTGCTGGTTTTTCAGGGCTCAAAGGGTCTTCAGTTAGCAGGTGATTGATGCTGCCAAGACTGGGACCTTCCTTTCAAGGTAGTGGGTTTCCTTCTGGCCTAGGGTTATGTCTAGAGATGTCATCTGGGAGCTAGGGCCTGGAACGGGGGCCTTAAAATGTTGACTGCTGCCCTATCCTGCTGTGGTTGAGCTAGTATCTAAGATGCAAGACATTCAGAGTGGATCATCATTAAATTGGTGTACTTGTCGAGGGTTGCAAGGGGAACGATTAGGGAGCCTTCTATTCTGGTATCTTACTCTGCCCCATCCACTATCACTATCATGGATGAGAAAACTGAGGTGGGGAAAATTGAAGTAACTTACTCAAGGTCATAAAGTTAGTAAGTGATAAAGCCAATAGTCACACCTAGAAACTGTTTCAGAATCTGCCCCTATGTAGACTCAAAAGTCCCTAGGTCAAAGATATGTTACTTGAAAGAGAAAAGCACATAGTTTACTCTTTTGTTCCTTATTCCATTCTGAATACTTGACAGCCAGCTGGAGGAAGTCAGGGAGTCAATATTTTAAATCTTGGAAATGAAAATTTATAGAATAAGGCCTTTAAAAGGATTTCAAATTAATAATAAAATGTGCACCATTGCCAAGTAATTACTCTGAAAAGGAATATCACTAATGTACTTTTACAGAATAAAGGAAGAAAAGAGCTAAGCAGTTCATATGCTTTCAGAAATGTTTCCTGAAACCTCAGTGCATAATTTTCAGAAATAAAAATAAGACCAATTTCATCCAGTCTTTTAGGGGGAATATCTCGTGTCCACTATAACCAATTTCAAATGGTACCGTAAGTTCTCATTTCCTCTGACCCCAAACCCACATTTAAAGGAGACGAGGTGGAAAGACAGGATAGAATGTTTTAGCAGTTTTTATGTGTAAGAAAAGTAGCCATGATTCCTACAGGTGCCTGGATCATCCCTGCTGCTCTATCTTGGAGCCATTACAAACTTTGTAATGATGCTGTTGGCAAAGATGCAAACAAAGAAGTACAGTAACTCAGTCTAACCGTAACAAAAGCATACAAAACACTTTCAAATTCAACAGACATCAAACAGGACTTAATCCTTTCTATGTATCATAGATACATTTTTTAAAAAACATATTAACCATGTATATCCATCAAAAGAAAGCCAGGTATATTCATCAAAAGTCTTTTATTAGATTTTTTTTCGTACCACATATTAAAAAACCCATCACCTAACACTTCTTTGGAAATAATTTTAAATAATTGGATACAGTTCAGGACTGCCTTATAAGAAAAATTGGCTGGGTTAAGGTTGAAATTCAAAGATAGATTTATTATAAATAAATGTTATTCACACTACTGTCTGAGGGTGGTGGAAAGACCCACAGAAAATTTTTACAGGTAGTCCCAGTACAGTTTTCTAAAGTAAAAGAAAATGGAATAGCAGCCCAATTCTTTCTGACTGCATATTTTGCTAGAAGAAGATGCTGAATGATTCCTATGAAGTAAAGAGTTCTGCCCTTGGTTTGAGAAGGCAGAGATACAGCCATGCACTCATTTTATATGTGGTGTTTGTACTGCTGCTATCAGACCAGATTCATGGAAATCAAGAATGTCATGCTAATCTAGAAAGAGGAAAGAGAGATCTCACCCATCTTTACTTATTGTCTTGAAAGTCAGACAGAACAGCATTTAGCCTCTGAAACCAGAGAATGAATGTTTCTGCACTTAACTGATCTCTTAAATTACTTAAATGTAACTTTCTTTGTTAGTAAATTAAAATAAGGAAAAAACTGGAAGAACATAATTGCAAAGGTATCTCAATGCTCTCCGTTCAAGTAAGTATAGGATGGGAACAGTGAATCTGAGCCATCATAGTTGAGAGGCTTAAGTGTAGATTCAAGTTGCTTGTGTTTGTCCTGGCTCTACCTCTTTCTGATGGATGATCTTCCTGAAAGCTCCAGGTTTCTTATCTTACAAATAGAGATAATGGTATTACTTACCTTAAGAAGTGGTTGCGAGTGTTAAATGAGATAATATATACATGAAGACTGCTTAAAATAGGGTCTGCCTACTAAGAGCTCAATATATTTTAGCAGTCAGCATTAGAATTCTAAAGCATGAAACTGTACTTTCAAAAAAGCATTTATATTTAATAAAGCAGGGCTATAGTAAATAGATGAAGCAAATTCCTTGGGGTTTCACCTACTCTGGTGAGTTGTATGATCTCTAGGAACTGAATTATCTATTAATTGGATCATTGACCTACTTACTATCGAGGTAAAACCATAAGAGAAGTTTTTTCCCTCCCAAGACTAGGAAAAAAGGAGATAGTCAGTATACCTCCCAAGTTTGCCCTTTGACCTGGGAAGGAAGAGCTCTTTTGGGGTGGTAAAAACCAAGTCCCAGATTATTAAGGATGGGTCTCCACATTTGGGCTACTTTTCCTCTTTTGAGCAAGGCAGCAAACCAGTTACTTACAGTCCATTTTCTACTCCAACTTCTGTCTCCATGACCTTCTTTTGTAAACCCTCCTTTTACCTCTTGTTTCTCCAAAATTATTGCATTATGTGTGCACACATGAGTGCACACACACACACACATATACACACACAATTAGACCTTCACTTAAGGAGAGAAACAAAATTTATATTTTAATGTCCATATTGAATTGCCAGTCATCTTCTGTAACTTTTACTATAACATGATTCTTTTATAATTGACCAATTAATAGTATTTATTGAGTATCATCACTAGTTTCTGTTAGTTGGCAACACTATGACCTAGGACTTTCAGCTGTGTGATCTCAGGTAAGTAATTTTTCTGTGCCTGAGATTATTTATAAATTTAGGTTTTTTTGATTGAAAAGCTTCCCTTCAACTCTAGCATTCTTGTGATTCTGTAAGAGCTATCTTTTTCCATTGGTAAATTTTTCACTTATAGATGTCATTCAATTTCTTTAAACAACAACTTTCAGCTTGGCACAAAATTTTAGGTAGATCAGCCAATGGCCAATTCTGTATACCAGGATTTATATTTCCCTCATTGAAAATGATACTGCAAAAGGCAAGAAGCATCTTTTGAACAAAAATTGCAATGTTATTGCCTTTAGCACCACAGTAGCAATCTTTCTCTTTGTACCCATTTCCTTTCTAGCATTATAATGTTCAGTACAGACACTGGCCTAAAAGAGGAAAGTAAAAAGTCTTCCCAGTTATGAATTTCAGTCTGGATAGCCGTACTTATAAAGTGAGTATGTTTTTACTGGCTTCTAAGTTAACAGAGACTTGTTTGATTGAGTCATTTTTAAAGTGAAAAGAAATACACTAATAAACTGCTAGTGCGGTGATGGCAAGCAAATGTACAGATCTATAAGATGTAAGGCAGAAAATTCTCAGTTAAAATTCATGACCAAGTTGAAGAGATGGAGGATTTGATTCTGGAAGGACTAACCAGAAACCCTACCATCATAGGCCTAGCGTCTTCTTTTCTCATCTCTTAGGTAACTTGAAGTCCTTCACAATATATGTAGAGGCTTAGTATATCCTTGCCTGTCCTTTTGTTATCAGTTTTCCACATTATATTCTTTTAGGCAAGTTTCTTACAAATTGCATTCTAACCAAATCTGACAGTCTCTATCTTCTAATAAGAATATTAAGCCCATTCATATGTATTTCCTTGATTAAGATTACTGATCCTTTTTCATCTTATCATATTCTTTCATTTAGGCACTGGACTGGGTTTTAGCAATACCATGAAGTTTATATTATGGGCAGTTTAAATATTTTGCTACATGGAATGCTGTTTTCTTTATTTCTACTGCAGTGAATTGGAAGGATTTTTTTAACTTCGTATTTTCTTTATTTACAGTATCAAGATTGATTCCGATGCCACTTTTAAATTTTAAAAATGAGCTTGTTTTTCTTTCTGTGTCCTCCACCCTATTTCCCTATTTTTGTTGATAGTATATAATCTTAGATTTAATTTTTAGATATTATTATTATTTTACTAATATAATTATGTCCTTTTTTCATACCTTCAAGTATTTCTTTTGACATTTGCATTATATTAAAAGTAATTCAGGCCTAGCTTAGAGGCCCATTCTTGTAATCACATAGCACTTTCGGAGACCAAAACAGGAGGATCACTTGATGTCAGGAGTTTGAGACCAGCCTGGGCAACATAGTAAGACCCCATCTCTACACACAAAAAAAATTGTGTTCAATTACCTGAGTGTGGTGGTGGGTGCCTGTAGTCCTAGATGCTTAGGAGGCTGAGATGAGAAGATTGCTTCACCCCAGGAGTTCAAGGGTACAGTGAGCTTCAATTGTGCACTCTAGCCTGGACAAGAGAGCAGGACTGGGTCACTAAATTAATTTTTGTTAATTCTTTTTTGTTGTTGTTTTTTGAGACAGAGTCTTGCTCTGTCGCCCAGGCTGGAGGTACAGTGGCCCGATCTCGGCTCACTGCAAGCTCCACCTCCTGGGTTCATGTCATTCTCCTGCCTCAGCCTCCCAAGTAGCTGGGACTACAGGTGCCAGCCACTGCACCCGGCTAATGTTTTTGTATTTTTAGTAGAGACAGGGCTTCACCGTGTTAGCCAGGATGGTCTCGATCTCCTGACCTCGTGATCCACCTGCCTCGGCCTCCCAAAGTGCTGGGATTACAGGCGTGAGCCACCACGCCCGACCTGCTAATTCTTTATACCGCACTCTAGCCTGGTTAAGACAGTGGGACTGGGTGGCTAGATAATTTTTTTAATAAATAAAAATGAGAGTAATTCAGAATTAATTCTTTATACTATTTTCATTGCTGAACTTCAGTTTTTTTCATATAACAACTTTCCATTAAAAATGTATTTTTAGTACTCGCTATTGGATCATCTTCTAATAATTTTCACAGGAAAAGCCCATTTCTAGTATTTTTTCCAAACCCTGTGTGTCACAAAATGTATTTTACTTTTACCTCACATATAAACAATAGCTTGGCTGAATATAAAATTTTTCTAAAGGCTGTGTAATCTTTTGTCATCAAAATTTCTGATTCTTTTGAAATTTGCAGTCATAAAAGAGAAGATATGTTTATCTTTTACGTGTGAGTTGTAGCTTTTGTTTTAATTTCATTTATATAGGACTAGGACTAGGTATCTGTCTCTTTTCACTTTTTTTTTTTTTTTTTTTTTTTTTGCTGGGAACGTGGTGAGTCCTAATTGATTTTGAAAATCCCGCTTTAGATCAGGAAAGTTTTACCCGCTATTTGATTATCGTAATTTCTCCATATGTTTAATTCTGTCTTTTTGAAAGGCCTGCTCTGTGCATATTGAATCTCCTAGGTCTTGCCTTCACTTAAAAAAATCTATTTTTATTTTTATTTCTTCATCTAGGGATTTCTGGTAGAATTCACAAGCTTGTTTTCTGTTTCTGCAGTACCTAATTTTGTAATTCATTGTTTTCATTGCAATTTTTAATTCAATAGAAGTTCTTTTCATTTTTATACAATCTTTACTGATCTTAAATTGTTCTGTCATCAAAAGTGCCTACTTACCTCAGTGCCATGAATGCAATATCCTTGTTCCTATTTTCAAGACATGAATTATTTTCTCTTTTTCGGTATTTATGTATTTCAGTATTGTTCTGAGTCTTCAAATTGGGCCCTCATTTGAACTACAGTGTCTGTTGATGTGTGTATTAATTTTTCTGTCCATTTCTGAGGAGTTTTTGTTTTCTAACACTGGGTGTTGAAATAGATCCTCTTTGAAATATTATATAAATGGCTCCCTGTACAGATGTTTCAGTCTAAGACAAAAACCAAAGGGAAATTTTAGATTTTCTTCGATTTTATTAAAATTCAGGGATGAGAAAGACCATATGTATGGAATAGCAAATTGTTTATTGATATTGAAGCATAGGGTAAACTGTCTAACGTCAAGTGGAGCTGCAAGCAGAGCAAGTATCCTACTCTTTGCTAATTTACCAGGGATATCCTCAGTGTTCCAGAGCAGGAGGGTGGTCTTGCAGAGCATGTTTCAACCAGCCTGGAAGGAGAAAGTCCTATTAGGAGGTTGCTATTCTGTAACTTAGGTGATATGACCTGAGGGATTGATATGGGACAATTACAGTGAGAGGGAAGAGATTGGATTTCCACCCCCCACCTCCCAGCTTTATTAAGGTATAACAGGCAAATAAGAATTGAACATATTTACAGCGTACATTGTGATGTTTTGATATATGTATATGTTGTGACATGATTAAATCAAGCTAATTGGCATATCCAACACCTCAGATACTTGCCATTTTTCTTGCTTTCTAACTGAAACTTTGTGATCCTTTGACAAAAATCTCTTCACCCCTTCCACCCCCATCCCCTACCCCAGTCTCTGCTAACTGACATTCTAATCTCTTCTCTGAGTTCAATTTATTGAAATTTTACATATAAATGAAATCATGCAGTATTTGTCCTTCTGTGCCTGGCTTATTTCACTTAATATAGTGTCTTCCAGGTTCATCTATGTTGTTACAAGCGACAGGATTTCTTTCTTTTTTAAGAAAGAACAGCATTTCAGGCCGGGCGCGGTGGCTCAGGCCTGTAATCCTAGCACTTTGGGAGGCCGAGGTGGGCGGATCACGCGGTCAGGAGATCGAGACCATCCTGGCTAACACAGTGAAACTCCGTCTCTACTAAAAAATACAAAAAAAAAACTAGCCGGGCGAGGTGGCGGGCGCCTATAGTCCCAGCTACTCTGGAGGCTGAGGCAGGAGAATGGCGTAAACCCGGGAGGCGGAGCTTACAGTGAGCTGAGATCCGGCCACTGCACTCTAGCCTGGGCCACAGAGTGAGACTCCGTCTCAAAAAAAAGGAAAAAAAAAGAAAGAACAGCATTTCATTGTGTATGTGTGTGTGTGTGTAAGTGTATGAATGTGTTTATCCCACATTTTTATAGCCATACATCAGTTTGGTTTTCTCCATGTCTTGATTATTATGAATAATGCAATGAAAATGGGAGTGCAGACATCTTTTTGACATACTGATTTTACTTCCTTAGGATATATAGCCAGAAGTAGTATTGCTGGATCATGTGGTAGTTCTCCTTTTAATTTTTTTTTAGGAAACTTCATATTGTTTTCCGTAATAGTTATATTAATTTACATTCCCAACAACAGTGGGAACAAAAGGGTTCCCTTTTCTCCACATTCTTGCTAACACTTGCTATCTTTTGTCTTTTTGATAGTAACCATTCTAACAGGTGTGAGGTGATATCTCCTTGTGGCTTTAATTTGTATTTCTCTGATGATTACTGATGTTGAGCATTTTTTTATAAGCCTGTCGTCTTTTGAGAAATATCTGTTCAGGGACTTTGCCTATTTGGGTTATTTGTTTTCTTGCTGTTTGGTTAAGTTCCTTGTCTATTTGGGATATTATCAGATGTATGGCTTGTAAATATTTTCTTCCATTCTGTAGGTTGTCTTTTCACTCTGTTGATTGTTTCTTTTCTGTGCAGAGCTTTTTAGTTTGATGTAATTCTATCAATCTGTTTTTGTTTCTTGTGTTTTTGAGGTCATATCCCAAAACTCTTTCAGATCAATGTCAAGAAAGTTTTCCCCTATGTTTTCTAGGGGAAACGTTTCTAGTAATTTTGGTTTTATGTTTTACTTTTAAGTCTTTAATCCATTTTGAGTTGATTATTGTATATGGTGTGAGATAAAGGTCCAGTTTCATTCTTCCACATGTGGATATTCAATTTTCCCAGCAATTTTTTTGAAGAGACTGTTATTTTCCCATGGTGTGTTCTTGCTACCTTTGTTGAAAATAAGTTGATCAGATTGTGTGGATTTATTTTGGAGGTCTCTCTTCTGTTTAGTTGGACTACGTGTGTGTGTTTTTAATGTCAGTACCATGCTGTTTTGATTACTATAGCTCTCTGGTTTATTTTGATATCAGGGAGTGTGATCTCTCCAGCTTTTTTCTTTTTGCTTAATATTATTTTGGCTATATAGGGTCTTTTGTGGTTCTACATACATTTTAGAATTATTTTTTCTATTTCCATAAAAAAGTCATTGGAATTTTTATCTGTCCATTATCAAAATCAGGATATTGAAGTCCCCTACTATAATTGTATTGCTATTTCTCCCTTCATTTCTGCTAACATTTGCTTTAGATATAAAGGTGCTCTGGTGTTGGGTGCATATATATTTATAATTGTTATATCCTTTAGATAAATTTACCCCTTTATCATTATAAAATGACCATTTTTGTCTCTTGTGAAAGTTTTTGTCTGATAAATATTACCATTTGCATGGAGTATGCAACTGACGTTAACAACTTAGCTGTGACCACATACAAAACTACGGTTTAACTTCTTCTCCCCCTACATTTTATTGATCTCACAATTCACGTATCTTACATATGTAATATAAAATGTATTCATTACCAAACTATTTTAGCTATAATTATCTTTATTACTTTTCTCTTTTACCTTATATAATAGGCTTACAAGGGACTTATTATGCACCACCACTTTATTGGAATATTCTGAATTCGACTACATCTTTACCTTTACACTAAGTTTTATACTTTCATGTGTTTTCATGATTTTAGCATCCTTTTGTTTCAACGTGAACTTCCTTTAGCATTTCTTATAAGGTAGGTTTAGTGGTGATGAACTTCCACAACTTTTGTTTCTCTAAGAAAATCCTTATCTCTCCATTATATCTGAAGGACATCATATGCCAAATACTTTCTTTTCCTTTAGCACTTTGAATATATGTTCCTACTCTTTCCTGCCCTGCAAAGTTTCTGCTGAAAAATCTGCTGATAGTATTAAAGCTACCCTTGTATATGATGAGTTGTTTTTCTCATGCTGCTTTCAATATTCTCTCTTTGTCTTTGATTTTTGAGAATTTGATTATAATTTGTCCTGGTGAAGATATATTTTAATTGATTTGGGGTTCTTTGAGATTCTTGGATCTGAATGTTCATGTCCCTCTTCAGATTTTGGAAATTTTCTCTCATTGTTTCTTTAAATACGCTTTCTGTTCCCTTCTCTTGCTTTGCTTACTCTGAGATTCTCATATGCATACATTGGTTCACTTGGTGGGGCTCAGTAAGTACTGTTGACTTTCTTCACTCATTTTCATTATTTTTTCTTTTTGTTCCACTTACTGGGTAATCTCAAACAATGTTTTCAATCTCTCTTTTTTTTCTTCTTCTTCTTGAGTCTGCTGTTGAAGCTTTTTATGGAATTTTTTGATTCAGTCATTGTGTTATTTAGCTCCAGAATTTCTCTTTGGTTCATTTTTGTTTCTCTTTGTTGAACTATAGTTTCGTTTGTGTATTGCTTATCAGATTTTGTTTAGTTGTCTGTGTTCTCTTGTAGCCCACTGAGCTTCTTTAAGACAATTATTATTAATATTATTAATTTTTGAGACAGGATCTCACTCTCTCTCCCAGGCTATAGTGTAGCAGCATGATCTTGGGTCACTGTAGCCTCAGCCTCTTGGGCTCAAGGGTTCCCTCCACCTTAGCTTCCTGAGTAACTGGAACTACAGGTGAATACCATCACACCCAGGAACTTCTTGAATTTTTTGTAGAGATAAAGTTTCACTATGTTGCCCAGTTGGTTTCAAACTCCTGGGCTCAAGTGATCCTCCCAAAGTGCTGGGATTACAGGCATAAGTCCAGCCAAGACAATTATTTTTATTGTTTGCCAAGAAGACACTTAGGGCCACTAACTCCTGCTTTATTTTGTTTCTTTAGTGCTGTCATATTTCTCTGATTATTTGTGATCCTTATGGCTAGGCATTTGTGCCTGCGCATTTCAGGAAATAGCCACCTATTCTAGTCTTTACAGACTCACTTCATCAGGGAAAATTCTTCACCAATCAACTGGTCTAGAGATTCTGAGTGTGACATCTGGTGGGGTCCATGGCCAGGCAGGCCTGCTACCTGGGTCAGCAGGTGGGTGGGCTTGGTGCCTGGATTCATAGGGACTGGCATTGAGCCTGGGTCTATAGGATCATGCCTGGAGCTAGGTCCACTGGGATGAGCCTGGAGCTAGAATATACCAGGACAGGCCTGAAGCTTGTGTCTGTGGGGGCTGGGTGCTGCCTGGGTTCTCTAGTGTCAACCTGGTACTCTGTGGGCCTTAAGCCTATGTCTGTGGGGGCTGGCCTAACACTGGGATAGGCCAGTGCTTGGGTCTTTGGGGATAGGCCTGGAGTCTGAGTCATAGAGGTGGACCTGGCTTCTGGAACTGTACTAGGGTCAGCCTGGAGCCTGGGTTCACAGGGGTAATCCTGGAGCCTGAGTATGTGGGTGTCAGCCCAGTGCTGGAGTATATTAGGGCAGACTGGAGCCTAAGGCAACAGTGCCTGGCCTGGAGCCTGGGTCCATAAAGGGTTGGTCTGGAACCTCTATCATGGGCTCTAGTCCATGGGTTCTAACCTGGTACCTGGGACTATGGATGCTGACCTAGCCTTGCTCTGCAGGGGAGGGCCTGGAGTCTGGGTTTATGCATACTGGCTTGGAGGCTATCTCTGCAGGAGCTGGCTTAGAGCCTAAGGCCACAGAGGCCAGCCCGATGCTGGAGTGGGCCTCCAAGCCTGGTTCCCCAGGAGCTGCCCTGGTACTAGGGTCTCTTGAGATGGGTTTTGACCCTGAGTCCATTGCAGTGTGATGCTGCAGGGGCTGGCTTGGAGACTGGGGCCATGGATACCAGCCTGCTGCCTAGAATCACGGTGCCAGACTGGTGTCTGAGGTTGCATGTGCTGACCTGGACCTGGGGTGTGCATGTGTCAGCCTGACAGTGGGGAAGGCTTAGAGGCTGGGTCCATGAGTGCCAAGCTGTAGTCTGGGGCTGCAGAGGCCAGAGTAGTACCTGGGGTTGTAGGGGCTAGCCTGGTGCTAGAGTCCCAGATAAAGTCAGGTACTCAATTAATTCTCCTTGCCTCAAGTGGTAGGTGTCTTTCCATGTTGTGCTGCCCAGACTTGGGGAAGGAGAGACAACTGTAATGTAAAAGTGTCCTTCCTACCCTTTTCAATACATCTTTTCTTGTTTCTGTGCTACCCCCAAGTGCTGTAATCTGTCATCTAGTTTCCTTAGCTCTTATGAAGGTATATTTGTATATGAATAGTTGTTCAAGCTGATGTCTCTGTTTAGGGAATGAGCACTGGAAAGTCCTATTTTGCCATCTTGCTGACATCCTCCTAGGAGGCCAGGTTAGAGATGATAGGATTTCTGAACTGGTTTGTTGGTAGGGATGGGGAAGAGGGAGGAGGCCTTCTGAGAAAGCCTCACTCCCATGAAGAGTCCATCTGTCCCTGGAATGCTAACTTGCATCAGCCCAGGCTCCCCTTTAAATAAGGAAGAGAATGTTTAATGAAAGGCATTGTAAGTGATAGAATGTATGTAAGAATGGAGGGGTTCTAGTCATTAGAAATAAGAAGCAGTTCGAGATGATTTGGGGAGTATAGGTAGAGATATTTTTAATTTATTCAACACCTTTCTCCTAAGCAAACATCTTTGTCAAGTGCTGGGCACTGTGAATACTGTGGTGAGCCATATATAGTCCTCTTCCAAGGAACACACAGGCTAAAGGGAGATACAGACAGTGAAACATGCAAGTAAGGTAGGATGTGGCATGTGGTTGGATGGGGGTTAACATAGTTTGCTATGGAAGTGCGCAAGACATTCCTGGGGAGGCTTGGGTGTTTGCACATGAAGAGAAGTGAGGAAATTCCTGGAATAAGTGACTCTAAAATGAGATCTGAAGTGGAGAGGAGGAAACGGAACAATATATGCATGCGTGGAGGCCTGGAGATAAGTGATTGAAGAAATTCCTGTTGTTTTGTGTGCTTATTTGAATATTACTCAGGTATGTGTACTTAAGAGTCTGTGTATCTTGTCAACAGACTAAAGTGTAAACTTTAAGAATAGAAACTATCTTGAAGTTTTATTTGTTTTGCATGCCCTTTATAGTATTATATACAATGCCTTGGAGTCACTAGATACTCAAGAAGTGCTTAGAAGATGGTAGAATATCCTCATCAATTGATACCTGACCTCATCTAGCTAACTTAGCCTCCTTATTCCTAAGAGAAGAAAACTAAATCTCTGATAAATTAAATGACTCACCCAGGATCACACAATCAGAGCCAGATGGCAGCCTATATCAGAATACCAATCCAGGCCACAGTCCAATAATGTTGAACCATTGGTTTCTTGTGGGTTATCATTGATGGCTTTGTAACTTTCATATTCCAATTTTTACTCCGTAAAATATAGGTAATAAGCCTATCTCATTTGATGCATAGAAACAAAAAAATGAGGCCGGGCATGATGGCTGATGCCTGTAATGCCAGCACTTTGGAAGGCCAAGGCTAGTGGATCACCTGAGGTCAGGAGTTTGAGATCAGCCTGATCAACATGGAGAAACCCCATCTCTACTAAAAATACAAAATTAGCCAGGGTGGTGGCACATGCCTGTAATCCCAGCTGCTTGGGAGACTGAGGCAGGAGAATCACTTGAACCCGGGAGGCGGAGGTTGCCGTGAGCCGAGATCGTGCCATTGCACTCCAGCCTGGACAACGAGAGCAAAATTCCGTCTCAAACAAACAAACAAACAAAAAAGATGATCACAGGGGCTACTATGATTAATAGGAAATGTAGAAATGCCTATTAATACTACTAAGTACTACTTTAAACAGAATTAAAAACACATATGACAACAAACCAAGGCTTCTCTGGCATTGGAACTCAGAGATTTACCATCTCAACTTGCAACAGTTTCTCATTCCCAGGGGCTTTACTTTTGGGAGCTCAACTCAGCATAGAGTTTGCTATCATTTTTCACTTTGTGTTTATGTTGCACCTCCATACAAGGAGCTTAAGGAGCTTTACAGACATTAGCTCATTAATCCTCCCAAAACCTCTCAGAGAGGGTGGAGACATAAATCATTATTCCCATCTGGGAAAAAAAAAATAGCCTAACTTATCTCTTTTAATTTTACTGATGCTTTAAATGGTTGATTAAATCCCAAGTTATACCCTCTACATTTAGAATATCACATTCTTTTTCCCAAGGAGATTTTTCTTTCTTTTTTGAATTTAATATCGTAAGGATAAGTGTAATAATAGATTGAAAGATCTGATGTTGAATGTTCTTTTGAGAAGCACAGACTAAGCAGTAACCTCGGTTCCTCTTTTCCCTCATATCCTCTGCCTTTTCTCAAAATATCCTTCTTTATTTTTCTTTAGTCATGATCAGGAGAAATGACTTTTAGGAAATGGAGGGATGTTTCAAGACCCATTTACTCCTTATCTATTAGCCAAGACCACCAGCAAGAGAGCCAATGAGTGTATGTTCAGTCATGCTGTATTAAGCCATTCTTGTATTGCTATAAAGAAATACCTGAGACTGGGTAACTTATAAAAGGAAAAAAGAGGTTTTATTGGCTCACAGTTCTGCAGGCTTCACAGGAAGCATGGTGCTGTCATCTGCTCAGTATCTAGGGAGGCCTCAGGAAGTTGTAATCATAGTGGAGGGTGAAGTGGGAGCAGGCACAACACAAGGCAAAAGGAAGAGCAAGTCGGGGGAGGGGGAGGTGCCAAACACTTTTAAATGACCATATCTTGCAGTAATTCACTATCATGAAGATAGCACCAAATCGTGAGGGACCTTCCCCCATGACCCAAATACCTCCTACCAGGCCCCACCTCCAGCATTGGGGATTACACTTCAATATGAGATTTGGGCAGGGACAGCGATCCAAACTGTATCACATGCCATTGTAACTCTTAATAAAATACTGGTGCAACAAATTTCAAAACTATCAAAGCATCAATGGAAGTTACATTTTCAATCTTGTTTGCTTTTCTTACACATGTGGTTCTCACTATAATGTTATTTGGAGTTAGACTTTGAAGGTGTTAGAACATGACCAAGATATGAACAGAATCTGAGACCAAGCAAGGTTGTTTCATGCAAATTATTGCAACAACACACTTACCCAGTTAAAGCAGCTGTCCACAGTTAAAGCCAGCAATAAAGGCATATTGAAATTAATATTCTGTCACCCCTAGAAGTTAATCAGAGAAGATGAGAACCAACTTATGTCTTGTTTGAGAGATATTCAAAGGTGTATTTTATAATTATATTTTAAAAGTCCATCTTAGATCACCATAGAACGTTTTTCCTGTCTCAGAATAAGGTTATATAATCTTTGATCCCAGAAGATGTTAAAGCCTAAAGGATCAATGCATTTTAGAGAAAGAGTATTGAGGGCACATAGAAATTACATGATTTACATGAGATTGCACAACTAGTTATTACCAAAGTAGGAGAAAACTCTAAGTTGTGGTTTGTTTTCAATCCACATTGCTTCTCAGATGTTCAACTAAAACACCTTTATGATTAGTGACTTGTGTTCTGTCTTGCTGCCAAAAGGTTAGATGGCATAAATGAGAGTCCTACCTTCCCATGTACTCAATCTTCTTTGGGACAGCAGGCAGGAGAGAGGTGTGGTGCCTTTTCCCAGAAGAGAATAAAATTTATTCATCTAAAGGAAAATTAGCTTTGTTCAAGAAAATGGTCTTGAACAATTCTCCTGGATCTTCACTTTGTTTTAGCTATGAGAGTGTTTGATCAATGAAGTTCTGATATTTCCTTTTCACAGGGTTCCGAATATTGCTTTAAGCTAAAAGATCATTATAACAATTTACCAGTTGACTAATATTTAGTCAGTATCTCTCTACTACCTAATACAATATTTGAAGAGTATTTTGCTGTTATGTATTGGTTAAACTTCTAAATGACCCTGAGAGTATGGTATTACCACACATCTGTGAATACTGAAAACTGGTGAAAAGGAGTCAAGTTGCCTTGAACTTCCACCACAAATGCAAAGGAAAGAGCTAAGAAGCAAATTCCCAGTGGACCAAACTCATAGGAAAATGTACTATTTATTGTAGATGCTATGAAAATAAAAACAGAAATATGAAGTTTATAAAGCCATCTATACCTTTGCCTCTTCCGAGTCAGAGAGGCGTAAGTGAATAAACAGTATGTCTTTTCTAATGTTAACTTTTTCTCTCTAGTATCATTTTCCTTCTTTTTAGAGGTGTTATTCCCCATGCTTGACTCTCTTCGTGTATTCTTGTTATATCCCTAGAGTTCTTGAATCCATTTATTTCCCTTCTGTAGCATTCTGGAATAATAGGAACACTTTCCTAAAATACATTTTCCTAGCTTTTATACTTCAAGTAACACTCTGAACTTTGTGATGAGTTCTAGGAGTGGCTGCTTAGACAATAAAGAATATATTAGCCAAAGATAAGTCTGGAAAAACAGGGCTTGATAGAGAAGAGGGGTGGAGAATAGCCAACTATGTATGGATGAGAGAGCAAGAAAAATACCATGCAGCAGGGTTGAGCAAGTCATGAAACTAATAATAAATAATCTGTCCTCTCCCATGAGTCAGGTTGCCTGTGTGTTTTACATTATCCCTAAGAATTTCTCTTGGGTCATCATCCTAGCTCCTGTGTTCCCTTGCTTTCTTTCTTAATGCTATTTCATACCCTGTCGTGGCCTTTTATTATGATTCTTTTTTCATAGATTTTACTGACTGGGTGTATGGCACCATACCCTGTCATACTGAATTATTTCCTTCCTTTCTTCAAGACTGTCCTGGATATCCTTTGACCTGGCCAGTGAATACCCAAGATTTATTAAAAGCAAAGATGATTTCAGGTAGCTAGAATTAACAAATAATCTAGAGAAGAAAAACGCCTTCATCCATTCCCCAGAATTACTTTGAAATAATTCCTATGGAATCAATAAAAGATAAAAAGCACAGTGGGTGTTGTAAATAGATTTCAAAATATAACAATATAAAAATAAATGACAATTAATGCTTATCTGCTTAGGAGAAGTGTGATTGTGGGGTTTTAAGAAAAAGTATTTTGTAGTACAATGGCTAAGTTGCATTTATATCCAGCACCCTTTTCCCCTTACTACTAAAAGTTACCTATCTATAATTGCAGTCTAGTTTAGCATTTTAGCAATAATGGACAGGTTTTTACCAGATTATTGCTAAAAGTGCATACTTTATTCCAGGGAGACTCTGTAATAGGTACCATCATTTTAGTAATGATACAAGCAATCTGTAAGCTATAACAGTTTTCTTTAGAGTAACTTAATCTTTATATTGTTTTATATGTCTGGAATTTTAACACTGTTTTTAATTTAGAAAAGAACTATATAACATATTATTAATTACATGTGAATATGAACTAAACACATGGCCACTGAGCTTGACTGTTAAAAACAAACATGTTTAAAAGTACATAACTTAGTTTAGGAAAAGTAACAAAGAAACTAAAGAATGCCACACAGAGATAACCACAGCATTCGTGGGATAACTCACTGAGGGTCTACATTTTTAGAATGGTTATTATATTTTGGCCCACAGCTAAACAAAAGCCAAGAGGAATAGAAATGCTCCTTTCCAAGTAAAATTAGTACACTTTTTTTTTTCCAACAGAAAAACATACGAACTATTAAAACATAATTGTGAATGTTTGTAAAAGAATGATTCTTTTCCCTTGATGCCTGTATTCATCCAAGGATCTTCAAGAATTTACAGTATTAATTAATTAGTAATCTTGGTTGCCCTTAATGATTCAACTTGATTGGTGAGTATACCAGATGGCAAGAAAAATTAAGATCTTTAGGTTAAAAGGTCAGGCCAATAAGGCCATGGAGGTAAAGGTGATTGCGGTAACTTTAGATCTCACTTATCTGCGGACTAGGTAAACAAACAGAGGGGAGATAATTTTTCTTAAAAATGGAAAGATTTACTGAAAATATTTTTATTTTAAATGGTTATAAGAAATAATTTCGTGTTTGAATCTAGACTTACAATATCATGTACACTATCAAAACTATTTTGGCACACTACCCAGCTCTTCTTCAAGAGCCAATAGAAATATGCTTGGTGAACCAACTCAGGAAGCTTTAATGCTATTTTTAAAATCTAGCTTTTACATTAAATAAACCAGTTTGCTGTTTTGAAAGAAGTTATGATCTACTTAAAACTGTCATTCTCTGTTTCTGACTTGCAATTAAATGATATTTCCAAAATGTCAGACTTAGATTCTGCTTTTACCATCACCATAATAAAATGTGACAGCCAAGATATTATATCAATACCTTTTCCATAATTAGCAATAAGGATCCTGCCAAGGGTTAACTAGAAAAGTTTCATAAACGTTTTTCTACAAATGGTCCTGAAGACAGGGCTATGCTTTTAAAATCTGCTAATGTGGCAAAGACTCATGACAACCAGGAGACAAATCTATGAGCAAAACTGTTTGGAGAGAATAGTTTTGTAGTATATGATGTATGTTATGTAAATGAGCTTATTAGGACTCTCATCTATTTTATTACTGGTGACCAATTTAATAGAGGCATTTAAAAAACAATATTTCTGCCTGACTCCTAGAAATGAAGAAGATACATTGATATAATTGAGAGCAAATGATTGCATGTCGTGCCATTTAATCATGTCATTTTTCAATTGCTATTTTTTGCACTTCACTGCATGCTTATAGAATACTTAGCTTCAATATAGATTAAGTTCCAGGGTTTGCAACTGAGCTGAATGTCTATATTGGCTGACGTTGTCTTTTAAGTTTGTAATCAGTTAAAATACCCAGATGTCATTTGCCTATATTTTCTTTAAAATATGCAAGTCATTATTCATACTTCATTTGAGGTATTTTAATGTTTTGCTATTTTGAAGAATTACTTCTTACAATTCCAAGACACAAATTCTTATTTGCAACATTTATATACAAGGTATAGTTAAACACATAATTGGCTAGAGAATAGAGCTATCAGGACCAAAAGAGCTTCTGACCCCTTGCTGGAAATGTTGATAATCACTTGCCTAAATGAATGTTTCCTACCTTTTTAATGTCTTCTTTATTACTTATATAATTTACATCTTTCTCAGAAAAGAGATTACTCCCACTATCCCCAAGAATATGAGGTCTTTGAGAAAAGTTTTTGTCTGTTTTGTTCACTGAAATATCTGAAGTACTTACAACACTGTCCATTATAAAAAGTGTTCCATAAATGTTTGTTCAATGAATGAATCAGTATTTTTTCCATCTCTGTTATTATAACCACCCCAAGCTTAAATTTTGTATAGATTACTAACTGTTACGTATTTGCAGGCCTATGAAGATTGGACCTCTGGAAAGGTTCAATCTCCTTCCCTTTGCAGAAAGAGGTTGTTGGCTGTCTTAACAATAACTTTATGGCTATGGCCACTTCTGGTTAGAAGTCAGGGACAGGATTGTCTGAAAATGTAGAAATCTTACAAGCTTCTTCAGCTTTCTTATGAAAAGCGATGTGGCATATTGTTTTTGTGAATCAGCTTTGGATTCAGGCTGCCTGGGTTAAAATCCTGCATTTGCTGCTTATTAGCTATGTACTTATGGTCAGTTACTTAACCTCTCTGTGTCTCCATTTCCTCATTTGTCAGATAGGTAGATGACAATAATACACACACACACACACACACACACACACACACACACACACACATATCACAGTGTTGCTGTGAGGATTAAATGATTCAATACATATCAAATACCTTTTAAAATGTGTGGCACACATAAATATACAAAAAATGTTCATCATTACTACTGGAGATTAGTGAAAATAACTAAGAAAATCTTACTAAAAATAGTGCTCCAGCAATTGATAAATCCCAATGGTTATAGGTTATTTTGTATTCAAGTGAATCTTTTTTTTTTTTTTTGAGACAGAGTCTCTCTCTGTCACCCAGGCTGGAATGCAGTAGTACGATCTCGGCCCACTGCAACCCCCGCTTCCCAGGTTCAAGCAATTCTCCTGCCCCAGCCTCCTGAGTAGCTGGGATTACAGGTGCACGCCACCACGCCCAGCTGATTTTTGTATTTATAGTAGAGATGGGGTTTCACCATGTTGGCCAGGCTGGTCTCGAACTCCTGACCTCGTGATCCGCCTGCCTCAGCCTCCCAAAGTACTGGGATTACAGGTGTGAGCCACCGTGCCCAGCTTCAAGTGAATCTTGATGAAATATTTGAAGACAACATAACATTATTTTTATTTTGTATTGGTTCAGATGCATATAGTCAACTCAGAATGATCTTTGGTAAAGTATATGAAGTACATCTGATATGTCAAGTCTCTCATTTTTGTACTGATACTATTACGGTTTCATAAGATGTATATGACTATATATGAAATTCATCACTGCAATCATTAGATTTAGTTAACATTCTTCATTTCCCACATTTACTTTAACTCCTCTTTCAGATTCATAGTCTTCTATGTTTACTTTTCTGTTTATGTTTTATGCTATTTCTAGGATTAGAACAGCTATATTAAAAATTACACTGCATTATTTTTATCATACAGCAGAATGTCTGATCTGTTGGCAGAGATGTATAGATGTATATGGCAGAATGTGTGTATAATGTAGTAGTGACTCTATCTGAGGACATTTTATAGCCATAACTTTAAAAAGAAAAAAGCCCTCCAAGTTTGCATTGATAAATTAATCCTTGTATCCACCCATGGTTGCAGAACCATAGTGATTGGATGGTATTAGTTATATCATTAGCATCTGTTGTATGACACACCCTAGCAGAACGGTAAATTCTCTGATTGTATAATTGTTTATGGGATTGATAATATATTTCTGGCCTTACCAAGAGGTTTTTTTAAAATAATATTTTTATTGAGATAAAATTTACATACCAGAAAATCTTATTTCAGAATGTTTTCCCAACTCTCAAAAGAAACCCCTTAAAAAGCTCCGTTTTTCCCCCTCACTGGAGGCGATGGCAATCACTATTCCACTTTCTGTTTCTATGCATTTGCCTGTTCTGGACATTTCATATAAAAGGAATCATAAAATATGCAACTTTTTGTATCTGTCTTTCACTTAATATGATGTTCTTAAGGTTCATCCATGTTATGATATGTATAAGTACTTCATTTTTAAATGACAAATAATATTACATTATATGTATATACTGCATTTTGTTCATCCACTCACAGTTGATGGGTGTTTGACATGTTTCCACTTTTTGGCTTTATGAATAATGCCATTATGAATATTTGTATGTAAGTTTTTATGTGGTCATATTGTGTCTGGAATTGGTGGCTTCTTGGTCTTGCTGACTTCAAGCATGAAGCCGTGTACCCTCACAGTAAGTGTTACAGTTCTTAAAGATGGTGTGTCTGGAGTTTGTTCCTTCTGATGTTTGGATGTGTCTGGAGTTTCTTCCTTCTGGTGAGTTCATGGTCTCGCAGGCTTCAGGAGTAAAGCTGCAGACCTTCACAGTGAGTGTTACAGCTCTTAAAGGCGGCGCGTCTGCAGTTGTTCATTCCTCCCGTCCGGAGTTGTTCATCCCTCCCAGTGGGTTCATGGTCTCGCTGGCTTCAGGAGTGAAGCTGCAGACCTTCACGGTGAGTGTTATAATTCATAAAGGCAGTGCAGACCCAGAGAGTTAGTAGCAGCAAGATGTATTGCAAAGAGCAAAAGAACAAAGCTTCCACAGCATGGAAGGGGACTCAAGTGGGTTGCCACTGCTGGTTCCGGGCAGCCTGCTTTTATTCCGTTACTGACCCCACCCACATCCTGCTGATTGGTCCATTTTACAGAGGGCTGATTGGTCCATTTTACAGCGAGCTGATTGGTCCATTTTAGAGAGCTGATTGGTCCATTTTGACAGAGTGCTGATTGTTGTGTTTACAGTCCTCTAGCTAGACATAAAAGTTCTCCAAGTCCCCACTAGATTAGCTAGATACACAGTGCTGATTGGTGCATCCACAAAGCCCTGAGCCAGACACACAGTGCTGAATTGGTGCATATACAATCCTCCAGCTAGACGTAAAGGTTCTCCAAGTCCCCCACCCGACTCAGGAGGCCAGCTGGCTTCGCCTAGTGGATGCCATGCCAGGGCCGCGGGTGGAGCTGTCAGACCCGCGCCACGTACCCGCACTCCTCAGCCCTTGGGCGGTCGATGGTACCGGGCACTGTGGAGCAGGGGGCAGTGCCCGTCGAGGAGGCTTGGGCTGCGTGGGAGTCCACTGGGGTGGAGGGAATCGGGCATGGCAGACAGCAGGTCCCGAGCCCTGCCCTTCAGGGAGGCACCTGAGGCCTGGTGAGAATTCGAGTGTGGCACAGGTGGGCTGGCAGTGCTGGGGGACCTGGTGCACCCTCTGCAGCTACTGGCCCGGGTGCTAAGCCCCTCACACCAGGTGCTAAGCCTCTCTGAGTGTGGGGCCTGCCGAGCCCACGCCCACCTAGAACTCATGCTGGCCCGTGTTCCCTGGTTCCCGCTCACACCTCTCCACCTCTCCCTCCACACCTCCCCGCAAGCAGAGGGAGCCAGCTCGGGCCTTGGCCAGCCCAGATAGGGGCTCCCACAGTGCAGCGGCTGCCTGAAGGGCTCTCCAAGTGTGGCCAGAGTGGGCGCTGAGGCCGAAGAGGTACTGAGAGCGAGCGAGCACTGCCAGCATGCTGTCACCTCTCAATCCCCCCGCTAAACAGGACACCCCAACTGCTGTTGGGAATTTGGCTAATGACCACTCTAGCTACTTCCTGCTGGATGGGGCGATGAGGGGACCCTGCAGTTGTAGTATCCTCCAGAGGGGAGCTCTCTAGGCCAGTGAAAGTGCCAGTGGGTCGATCCAGGGGTCTTGGGTAGAAGTTGTTAGTTGAAATCATTTGGGGTTCAATTTGTAAGACCATCTGTAGCTTGATGGCCTCAATTCTAGAGGAAACAAATTTAACAAGGAGGTTAAAAATACAGGGTCCAAAGGTGAGTAACAGCAAGATGGCTGCCACAGGACCTAGAAAGGGGAGAAGCCACGTTGCCCAAGTCCAGAGGTTGGTATAAGAGTTTGAAAGGCATTGTCTGATTTCGGAAGCCTTTTCCTGTAAATGCCAAGTGGGATCTCGTACTACCCCTGACTGGTTAGCGTAAAAACAACACTCTTTCCCTAAGAAGGTGCAGAGTCCTCCTTTCTCAGCAGTGAGGAGGTCCATGCCTCGCCAGTTTTGGAGAATCACTGCTGCCAAAGAGTCTATTTGGGATTGTAGAGTAAGGATAGATTTTGTTATTTCTTGCAAACTGTCTGAGAAATCCTTTGAGAGTGTGTGGTAGTAGGATAATGAAGTAGATAAACCAGCTATTCTGGTTCCTGTAGCAATAGCCATTCCTAACCTAGAAGTAGCGGTATTAGTTGTATGGCTCTGTGCTGACGGACTTGAACTTTGAGGGGTACTGATAAGGTCTGATTTCCTGGGGCAATATTAATGTTGGGACTTAGAAAGACTAAGGTGCAGGCTCCTGTCCAGTTAGTTGGGAGGCAGATACAGATCAATGTTCCACATAAGAAGAATATGCCTTGGCTGGGTAGATGTTTAGAAATTTACCCTGGGGGCTTTTAAAGGAATAGAGTACACTGTTTTTTCTTTATTACTTCTGTTTTTCTTTCTCTTTGACTTCTCCTTTGTCTCTGTCTCTTTCTGACTCCCTCTTTGTCTCTCTGTCTCTCTGACTTCCTGTGTCTTTCTCTCTTTCCTTTCTGCTGGTCTTTCCCTGCCTCTGCCAGCCATTTATGCTGCTCTTCTCCCCTCTCCTTCCCCTTTTTGATGGCTTTGGCAGTGTAAGACTGCCACCTCCTTGTGTTTTTGCAATGCGTGCAATAACTCTATAATTTCCTTGTGGTATTTAATGGGGATTCCCCCAGAAGTTAGGAACTCCATTTCTTTCCATATTGCAGCATGGACATGTAGAATTAGATAAGCATACTTGCTATCTGTATACACATTTATTCTTTTTCCCTTTCCCAGTTCTAAGGCTTGGGTAAGTGCCACTAGTTCTGCTAACTGGGCACTGGTCCCTGGGGGAAGAGGCTTACTTTCAAGTATGGTTACATCACTGACTATGGCATAACCTGCCCTTCGTATCCTAATTTGCTAGATGAGTATTTGCTCTGGGTCTTCTTGATTAGAGCATAGAGGGGTCTGGCTGTCTCACTGTATCCGGGGATCCATAGTTGGCAAAAGTCGGTGATTCCAAGGAACCCCTACAACTGTTTTTAATGTCTTAGGGGGAAGATAAACCAGTATAGGCGGTATTCATTCCTTCCTGAGGGCCCGGGTCCCTCTGGCTAAGATTAGGCCTAGATATTTGACCTGCTGTAGGCAAAGCTGGACATTCGACCTAGACACCTTATACCCTTGATTAGCTAGAAAGTTGATGAGATCTAGCGTTGCCTGCTTGCACAAGGCTTCCGAACTGGTAACCAAAAGTAAATCATCCACATACTGAAGGGCCAGAGTGCCTGGACTTGAGAAGTGGCCTAGATCTTGGTCCAGTGCCTGACCAAACAGGTGAGGGCTATCCCTAAACCCTTGGGGCAAGACCGTCCACGTTAAGTTGGGACGTGTGGTCTGTGTGATCCTCAAAGGCAAAGAGAAGCTGGGAGTCAGAGTGCAGGGGAATACAGAAGGTGGCATCCTTGAGGTCCAGAACAGTGAACCATTCTGAGCAGGGTATATGGGTTGGGTACAACAGGATATAAAGGAATTACTGCCTCATTGATGAGTCTAAGATCTTGCACTAGTCTCCACTGACCGTTTGGTTTTTATACTCCTAGAATTGGGGTATTGCAGGGACTGCTGCATTTCCTTACTAAGCCTTGAGTTTTTAAATGTTTAACAATATCCTGTAATCTTTTATGAGCTTCAGAGCTTAAGGGGTATTGCCTTTGATAAGGAAAAGTGGTGGGATCTTTTAACCTGATTTGAACTGGGCAGGCATTTGTTGCCCTTCCAAATTGTCCTTCCAATGCCCAGACTTCAGGGTTGATTCCCTCCTCAAGTAGGGGACAACAAATGGGTAACTTGTTTCCCATATTCATGTAGATAATGGCTCCAGCCTTGGCTATATATCCCGCCCTAATAAGGGTGTGGGACTTTCAGGCATAACAAGAAAGGCATGTGAAAAGAGCAAAGTCTCCCAATTACAACTGAGGAGGTGGGAGAAATACCTGGTTACAGGCTGTCCCAGGATTCCTCAGATGGTAACGGACCTTGAGGACAGTCGTCCATGACAGGAGATTAACACTGAGAAAACCACACCAGTATCAGGAGGAAGTCAATTTCCTGGCCCTCAATGGTTAAATGTACCCAGGGCTCAGTGAGGGTGATGACAAGAGCTGGTGCTTGCCCCAGGCACCCTCAGTCCTGTTGTTGGATCATCTGGTTGGGGGCTTCTGACCCAGAGAACCTTCATCCTCTGGGACAGTGCACCTTCCAGTGATTGCCTCGGCATAGTGGACGTGGACGAGGGGGCAGCTTGTTTCTCATTGGACAGTCTTTTTTAAAAGTGTCCTTGTAAACCACATTGATGATAAGCCCTACAGGCTGATTGGCCTGCTCCATTTTCTGTCCTCTCTGAACCACCAAGGTTTGTTTGTCTGAGGGCCATGACTAAGGCTGCGGCCTTTCTTTGATCTCACTTTTCCTTTTGGGCCATTCTTCTTGGTCCTTATTATAGGACACCGAGGTTGCCAGGTTTAGTAATGCCTCCAGATTTTGTTCAGGGCCCAGGGCTAGCTTTTGGAGCTTTCTTCTGATATCTGCGGCTGATTGGGTAATAAGCTTATCTTTTAGAACCAGTTGACCCTCGAGTGATTCAGGTGACAGGGGAGTATATTTTCTGAAGGCCTCCCGTAGCTGCTCGAGGAAGGCAGAAGGCTTTTCTTCCTTTCCCTGAGTTATGGTGGACATCATTGAATAATTCATGGACATTTTCCTAATTCTCCCTAGTCCTTCTAGAACACAGGTCAACAGATGCTTACGACTCCAGTCCCCACGATCTGAGTCAGGGTCCCAGTGGGAATCCATACTGGGGACGGCTTGCTGACCAATAGAGAATTTGTCCCTTTCTTCGGCTGTCGTTCTGTCATTTACTTGACTAAGATACCAGGTATCTCCAAACTCTTGGGCTGCAGCTAAAGCCACATTATTTTCATTAAAGGTCAGGGTTTGGTCTAACAATAGCATGACATCTCTCTAAGTGAGATCAAAGGTTTGCCCTAGTCCCTGTAGGACATCTATGTACCTATCAGGATCATCTGAAAATTTCCCCAGGTCTGCCTTGATCTGCTTTAAATGAGAGAGGGAGAAAGGGACATGTACCTGGGTTGGGCCAAATTATCCCCAGCTACAGCTTGAAGGGGACATAACCGATAGCATAGGGGGTTTTGTGGTCCTTTGGAGATGTCTTTGCTTATGTCCTTCTGGGCAGCGGAGATTAGAGGAGGATTATCATTAATAGGAAGGGGAGCTATAGGGAGGCTAGGATATGGGAGTAAGCTGAAAGGTCCTCCTATGGGATGCAAATTGCAAGCTTTGCATAGTTGTGTACTCTCCTTCAATGAAAAGGAAGCTTGGACATAAGGTATTTCACTCCATTTGCCTTCCCTCCTACAGAAAAGGTCAACTTGCAGGATAGTATCGTAATTTTTACTTCCCTCAGGTGGCCATTTTTCCCCATCAGAGAGAAAATATTGGGGCCAGGCCATAGTGCAGAAAAAAGAGCTGTCTCTTTTTCAGGGTTTGTAGGTCAAATTGGTCCCAATGGCTTAGGATACATTTCAAGGGTGAGCCTGTTGATGCCTGAGTGTTTACCATCTGAAAGACAAAACCACCCGCAGTTTTGGTTTGTTTGTTTCTCCCCCTGCCCAAGAACATGCAACAGTCCCTGGACCCTGCTGATTGGAATAGTTGTGCTTACCAACACAGCAGCAGAAACAACCCCTGCCTAAGAACCCGCAACAGTCCCTGGACCCTGCTGATAGGAATAGTTGTGCTCACCAACACAGCAGCAGAAACACTAGATTTCCTCCTAGGCCACAAGGAGGACTGAGGAAGGTTGTATTTAGCGGCCCTTACGGACACATTCTCAAAACCTGCACCCTTGCCTGTCCTCCTAGACCACAAAGAGGACCGAGAAAAATTAGATTTAGTGGCTCTTACCACCGCATTCTCAAAACCCTGTTAGAGTCCTAAGCATTCTCCTGTTAGTATTGGGACCTTACCTCTGTCCTATAAAGATGTTATGTCCCAAAAATGAAGTGGAGGGCCATACTCTGAGGGAGGGAAGGGATCTCCAGGGTTGGAAGAGTGATACCTTTTTTCCTCACTTATATGAACAGGAAGGATACAATTTCTGAGGCTCCCCATATCCTAGCTTCAGGAATAGCTTTTGTTGGGCCTGCTAGTCTGAGGAGGGATCCTAAAATTCCCGATAGTACCCCCTACAATGGGGTACAATGGGGCTTTGGGCAAAACTTATGTCTTTCTGATTGGTGAGCCTGGGTGCCTAAAAAAGGTAACAGAGTCCTGGAGTTTATACTAGAAATCATTCTTATAAGAGAAAGTAGAAAAGCACCAGAAACAGGGAGTGGTTTTTAGAAGCAGGGCTAGCCTTGGAGAAGAGGTGAGAGGAAGTTTGTGTGGCAGGCATTAGGACCCAGGAGGCAAGGGTCAGGATAGATAGGATAGAGGGGCGAGTCTCGCTTGGGTGACATGCCTTTGAGAGTTCCGCTCATGGCTGCAGGGTCAACCAACTTGTTGTCGGGACTCCGGAGCTCAATGGCTTTCCTCTCTGTCGACCCTTGGCTCAGCCCAGAAGTATAGGAAAAGTGGAAGCTGGTTCCAGGCAAACAAACTCTCCCAATTCTGAAGAGTTGGGGCTTGTTAGAGAGCCCTTTCCCAGAAAGCCTGACACTCATGTCTTTAGTCTGGCAGCCACGCTAGTTGCTTTTAACTAGTCGACAGGTGCCCAGTATTTAGCCCCCGAATTCTAAGGAAAAATAGGACAGAATAGCAACGAAAGGGGTCCGATGGTACTGACTGCTTCGTGATAGGCAATAATCTTACCGCTTGGCGATAGGCAGTAGTCTCACCGCTTGGCGATAGGCAGTAGTCCCTTCGTGGTTACCAAAATGTGTCCAGAATTGGTAGGTTCTTGGTCTTGCTGACTTCAAGAATGAAGCCGTGTACCCTCGCGGTGAGTGTTACAGTTCTTAAAGATGATGTGTCTGGAGTTTGTTCCTTCTGATGTTCAGATGTGTCTAGAGTTTTTTCCTTCTGGTCGGTTTATGGTCTCGCAGGCTTCAGGAGTGAAGCTGCAGACCTTCCCAGTGAGTGTTACAGCTCTTAAAGGCGGCATGTCTGAAGTTGTTCATTCCTCCCGTCCAGAGTTGTTCATTCCCCCTGGTGGGTTCATGGTCTCGCTGGCTTCAGGAGTGAAGCTGCAGACCTTCACGGTGAGTGTTAGCTCATAAAGCAGTGCGGACCCAAAGAGTGAGCAGCAGCAAGATTTATTGCAAAGAGCAAAAGAACACAGCTTCCACAGCATGGAAGGGGACAGCGGGGTGCCACTGCTGGCTCAGGCAAGCCTGCTTTTATTCCCTTATCTGACCCCACCCACATCCTGCTGATTGGTCCATTTTACAGAGAGCTGATTTGTCCATTTTACAGCGAGCTGATTGGTCCATTTTAGAGAGCTGATTGGTCCATTTTGACAGAGTGCTGACTGGTGTGTTTACAATCCTCTAGCTAGACATAAAAGTTCTCCAAGTCCCCACTAGATTAGCTAGATACAGAGTGCTGATTGGTGCATCCCCAAAACTTGAGCTAGACACAGAGTGCTGATTGGCGTGTTTACAAACCTTGAGCTAGACACAGAGCACCGATTGGTGCTTTTACAATCCTTTAGCTAGACATAAAAGTTCTCCAAGTCCCCACCAGATTAGCTAGATACAGAATGCTGATTGGTGCATCCACAAACCCCCAAGATAGACACAGAGTACTGATTGGTGCATATGCAATCCTCCAGCTAGACATAAAAGTTATCCAAGTCCCCACCCAACTCAAGAGCCCAACTGGCTTCGCCTAGTGGATTCCGCACCAGGGCCGCAGGTGGAGCTGCCCGTCAGACCCACGCCACGTGCCCGCACTCCTCAACCCTTGGAGGGGTCAGTGAGACCGGGCACTGTGGAGCAGGGGGTGATGCCTGTCAGGGAGGCTTGGGCCACAGGGGAGCCCACCGGGGTGGAGGGGATTGGGCATTGCAGGCTGCAGATCCCGAGCCCTGACCTGGGGGGAGACAGCTGAGGCCTGGTGAGAATTCGAGTGTAGCATGGGTGGGCTGGCAGTGCTGGGGGACCTGGCACACCCTCTGCAGCTGCTGGCCCGGGTGCTAAGCCCCTCACTGCCCGGGGCCAGCGGTGCTGACTGGCCACTCCAAGTGCAGGGCCCGCCAAGCCCACGCCCACCCAGCACTTGCCCTGGCCCCTGAGCACCACACACAGCCTGCCTGTGCCTCTCCCTCCACACCTCCCCCTCCACACCTCCCTGCAAGCAGAGGGAGCCAGTTCCGGCCTTGGCCAGCCCAGATAGGGGTTCCTACAGTGCAGCAGCGGGCTGAAGGGCTCCTCAAGTGCGGTCAGAGTGGGCGCTGAGGCCTAGGGGGCGCCAAGAGCAAGCGAGGGCTGCCATCATGCTGTTACCTCTCAATATGTTTTCATTTCTCTTGGGTATGTATTCAAGAGGAAATTGCTGGATCATACAGAAATTCTATGTTTAACTTTTTGAGGAAATGTCATACGGTTTTCTCATGTGGCTGCACTATTTTGCAGTCCCACTGATGGATGAGGGTTCCATTCTCCACATCCTTGTTAACACTTGTTATTTCCTTTTTAGCCGTTCTACTAGGGGGTGAAGTAATATCTAATTATGCCTTACATTGGCATTTTTCTGATGACTGATTATGTTGAGCCTTTTTAAATTTTTTTGCCATTTGTATGTGTTTGGAGAAATGTCTATTCAAATACTTTGTCCATTTAAAAAATTGAGTTACTGGTCTTGATGTTTTCTCCCATTCTGTGGCTTTTCTTTTCACTTTTTTATGGTATAATTTGAAGTACAAAAGCTTTAAATTTTGATGAAGCCCAAAAGTTGCTTATACTTTTGTGTCATAAATAAGAAGCCATTGCCTACAAAGTCAAAAGCTGTTTCTATTTTTGATGGCATATCTACAAAACCATTGTCCCCAACATGATGAATATTTACCTCTATATTGTCTTCTAAGATTTTTATAGTTTTAGCTTTTACATTTAAGAGTATGATCCATTTTGTGTTAGTTTTGTAGATGGTGTGGAATAGGGGTTCAATTCATTCTTTTGCATGTGGATATCCAGTTGTCTCAGCACCATTTGTTGAAAAGACTATTCTTTCCTGACTTAATTATACCAGAGCTTTTTAATTTTATGTATTTTATTGAAAGGTATCCTATATTTAATCTTTATTATGCCATAATTAACTGTAAAATAAGTCTTTTATGGCATAAATTAGTCTTGATTGTATGAACATTATCTTGTCTACACTATTACACCATCAGAACACTAGGTGATATTTTGTTTCTACATTGAACTTGTTATTATGTGAAGTCACCTTCCCAGAGAAGCTTTATTGAAAACCCAAACTAAAATAACTCCCCAGCCACTTTTTGTCATATTACCCTATTTTATTTTATAGCTTTTATCACTGTCTGATATTTTCTTGTATATTTCATGTTTTGTTTCCAGCCTCTCATCACTCACATGCATACAAATGTGAATGTAAGTTCTATGAAAGTAGACATTTTATGTATCTTGCTCACTGCTATATCCCCACCACTGAGAGCACTGCTTGGCAAATAAAAGGCACTCAATAAGTACATTTGGATGGACAGGTCAATACTCAAATAATGATTATTACCACACCCCACTTGAACTTCCATCTTGTTTTAAAATGTTACAAAAATTATACCTTCTTGGTCTTTTAAAATGTGTGCTCCCCAACCTGTAATGCCTATCCTCTCTTCTCTCCACCTTTCTTACCTTCAGCAACTTTCACAGCCTGATTCTAGTCCCACGAATCCTAATCTGTCTGCTCCAGTTAATAATGATCTTTTTTATTCTCAAACTCAGTGCCTATAGTTTAGCATATATATCAATCACACCTTACATTTGGGTCATGGCCTCACTATTCTCAAAGCACGTTGACCTCCCTTACCTTATTTGGAATCTACTACAACCTGATGGGTTAGGTCTTACCTAAAACCTTTGCCTTGTATTTATTTCTCTCACTTTGAGGAATCAGTGTCTTCTCTTTGCCACCAGCTCTTAAGAACAGGTACATTTTATTACATGCCTCTTATCTACCAAGCTAATTCTGTGATGAAAAGTATGAAGTTTGGCACATAAATGATGCCCAATAAATGCTTATTGCTGTGAAAATTATCATTTCCAACCTTCCCTCACAAAACAATGATCCCAAAGCAGCCAGACAAATGCATCTTCTAAAGAAGCATAGAGGTACCAGTATAGCCTCTCATTTTTTCCACTTACTCTATTTCTTATTAGACTATAGCTTCAGGCATTAACATTATCTGTACCTGAATACCTTGTACCATCCAACTAATCATCACTGTTTTGCTTTATTATGTGTGCTTTCTGGAAGCAGAGTTTCTTTTTAGCTTAGCACAATGCCATATGTATTAGAGTCATTAATTAGCAAATGACCTATTTAATAAAAATGACAAAAAAAGAGTAAAATCACCAAATACTGGATCCAAATGACCTCATACATAATTGCACTGGAAATTCTGGAGGTCATCAAGAAAATACTAGTAACATAAAGATATCACTGGATGAAAAGATCTATTCATTGATTCACTCATTTCTTTTCAGTCATTTGATAAAAATAAGAAGTAATTGATCATCAACAATTGTGATCCCTAGTCTCTTGGCTACCAATTTCACTCCAGAATTACAACGTAAAATTTCTATTAATATTTTTATATTTTAAAAAGTCTACTCAGCTAGATTAATCCTCTTATCTAAAAACTAAGTTTCTTTATTTCCTGTGGACTAGTGTTCTCAAACTTTAGCATATATTGGAATCACTTATAGGGCTCGCTTCTTAAACCTTGGTTCATTGGGCATCACCCCAGAATTCCTGATTCAGAAGATTTATAGTAGCATCAGAGAATTTGCAGTTCTAAAGTTTCTGGTTGATGTGAATACTGCTTGGCCTGAGCACTGTACTCTGAGGACCCTTGTTGTAGAAAATCTGGTCATAGGTAGCAGACAAAGAGCAGACAGCAAAACACATGGAAAATTTTAGGAAACTCTTACAACTATGGGATGGAGCTGCTCTCTTGACTTTATTTTATTTTATTTTATTTTATTTTATTTTTGAGACAGTGTCTGTCTTGAAGCCCAGGCTGGAGTGCAATGGCACGATCTCAGTCCACTGCAACCTCCGCCTCCTGGACTCATGTGACTCTCCTGCCTCAGCTTCCTGAGTAGCTGGGATTACAGGCACCCACCACCACACCCAACTAATGTTTGTATTTTTAATAGAGACGGGGTTTCACCGTGTTGGACAGGCTGGTCTTGAACTCCTGACCTCAGGTGATCCACCTGCCTCCTCCTCCCACAGTGCTGGGATTACAGATGTGAGCCACTGTGCCTGGCCCCTCCTGATAATGTTTAAACTGGAAGTCGCCTGTGTTCGTTCATGCTTCCCTTCTCTCTGTATGTTTCCTCACTCCAACTAGATTGAAGGCAGGTACATAATCGTATAGGCAGATTGTACCTTCTTTGTTGTGCTTGCCACATAGAAGCCATGCTCAACTGATGTTAAACTGTTCATCAGTTTAGAAGGCGAAGTCTAAAAGTGGGAATTGCTACATAGGCTGTTTTTCTTTTTCTTTTTTTTTTTTTCAAATGTAACAGATCAGCTAAAGTCCCACCACTTTGTTCATATTGGCCTGCCTCATGTTGTTTAATCAACCTACAAAGTTAAATTATGTAATAAATATTGGAGACAAATTACTTTGGAGTTTCTCAGTTAAATTTGTTTCTGTTTTTAATATATACTTCGTTTTGGTGTTTTCAAAGTATTATTTTCCTTCTCATCTCTCTTTTTTCCTAATCTGATTTTTTTTTTTTTTTTTTTTTTTTTTTTTGAGACAGAGTCTTGCTCTGTCACCCAGGCTGGAGTGCAGTGGCATGATCTCGGCTTGCTGCAAGCTCCGCCTCCCAGGTTCACGCCATTCTCCTGCCTCAGCCTCCCGAGTAGCTGGGACTACAGGTGCCCCCCACCTCACCCGGCTAATTTTTGTCTTTTTATTTTTTAGTAGAGATGGGGTTTCACCTGTTAGCCAGGATGGTCTCGATCTCCTGACCTCGTGATCTGCCCGCCTCGGCCTCCCAAAGTGCTGGGATTACAGGCGTGAGCCACCGCACCCGGCCTCTGATCTGATTCTTACATCTCATTTGCTGTAACAGTTCTTGGTGTAAATGAAGTTGTTCTTTTATTATAAGCTTATTTATATCCTTTTATAAACTGTATGACATTAAATGTCAAGTTTTTGTATACAAGTAAATATAAGTAAATATCTATGTAATATGTTTGCATATATGCACATATTTGATATATAATGAAGACTAAATACCAGTATTGAAAGTCTTAACTTCAATGGTGTTAAACTGAAGCCAATGTGAAGAATGATATTGCACATTTGTTCAATAATATGATTGGTTTAAACAGTTTAAAAAAGTGACAGAGGAAGTCAGTAGAGGAATAAAACCCAGGTAAACCAAAAAACACCCCTGTGCATTGCCACTGGTAAATTGAAAATCAAATTGACAGTTTGCAAATGTGAAACAAAAGTCTTCAGCCTATTGGTAACTACCTTATAATGTGGATCAGAGATCATTATAAGGGGGGGAAAAGACAGATAATGACCTCCATACTAACAGATTTAACCTTGCAAGATGAAATTGCCTAAAGATTATCAAATTATAGGTAAATATGAAAGCATTTGGAATCCCTTTCTTAGGCATATTGATAGTTGTGTTTTTCTTTCTTTTTAAATTTTGTTTCCCTCTTCTTTATAGTTTTCTGGGAAGGCAATATGACTTGCGTGGGAACCAACATGATCTCATTAGATGTCAAGGAAAATGCTAAAATGGCAATAATGAAAAGCATTTCAAACTTTTCTGTTTCCAACTTCCTTAACTGCTTCACTCTCTCTCCCCAACACACCAGGCATTCCTACTGCCAGAGGCTACTTACTTGTTTTCCATTTTAACATACCTCTCAGCCTTCTACCCATATAACCACCACTACCCATCTTGGTCCATCTGGTTCACACCATTCCCCTGAAGATTTCATTGACTCTTTTAATAGCAACTTGCACATACTTCTGTTAGCACCTTCCTCTCTGAAGTATACTTGATATTACACTTATTTGTATAGTTTACTTCCAGTAGACTCTCAACTCCTTGAGGGAAAAAGGGAACTTGCTCCTTTTTGAAGCCTTCGTTCCTGAAACAGTGCCTAGCATATGGAAAGTGCAGTACACGTTTGAGGAGATCAGGGAGGTAGGGATGTGTTTGTCTTATTTCTAAGGTAAGAACTAACTTAGGTTACTTACCTTGAGTTTCTGTTTCAAAGCACATTTTCTCTGAAATGAAGCCAAAAATAGTTATAATAATTGTTTGTTAATATCTATACATATTTATGGAAATAATATAAACTACTGATTCTAAGAAACATTGCCAGCAAATCTACTGACTTTATTTATTAAATATTTGTGATTATAAATGCATATGTATATTTTAATGGCTGTCATGGAAGCCCATTTATGTAGAAGAATGTTATTTTATTAATTATATCTTCTAGGTATAAAAAAGTACTGAAAAATATGCTGACCATGTAAAATTTCCAATTTTCCCCTCCTTTTTAAAAGTAGCATTATTTCCCAAGTGCACATGTCGGATAAATTTTTAATTCAGAATGTAGACTAAGCCCTTTGTTCATTTAAATTAAAAAAAAAAAAACAAAAAAAAAAAAACCCTGCAGAATTGTGAATATCCAAAAGTCAGATATTGAATATCAACAGTAACTGCCTTCTCAGTTTTTAAACCACTGTATTCATCTTGATTGATTCAAATTAAGATAGGAGTGGGGATCACCTAGATACTTAAATACTGGTACATTCTAGATACTTATGAAAAAATTTATGGCCAGTGATCTTTATGAAAAATTTCTCCCAGCAACCTCACGTGTCCTGTTTCAGAACTTTGAAAATGCCTATAAGGTGAATGAAGTCTATTTGTGGTACTTTGCAAATGTTACCTGATGTGGCCTGTGCTAACTCTGTACATATCTTTAGTGCCATCCATTGCAAATTTTCATTCAGCTAAGAACTCTGGGACTTTTTGTTGGCTTAAGAAATACAGTTATTACGCTAGTTAACTTTAAAGAGAGTTTTGCAGGATTCAGTTCTGTGGCACAGAAACATCTCTTTCGATTTTTCTAGGCCTTGACTCTTAACAAGTTAACAAAACAGAAACAAAACCCCAAATCCTTAATATTAATATTTATAGTACTCGGGCCAATTTCATTTAGCCATAATGTTATCTTGAAGTGTTTAATATTGGGCCCCAAATTGGCAGGTATTAGGTGGCCTTCATAGTATGACTTGCCTAAGAGTTGTTCTAGAGCAAGAGATAAATTGAAGGGTGTGTGTGGATGTGTGTGTGTGTTTGTGTGTGTGAGAGAGAAGAGACAGAGAGGGAGGGAGAGAAAGAGAACAGGCGTATGGGGTTGAGGGGAGACATTTGACAGGGTTGTAGAAGAGATGGAAACAATGCCTGTTGTCTTAGTAGGCTTAGGTTTTATCTTTGAATGTCTTAGGCATTTCTCCTCATTCAGCACTGAACCAATTAGTAGCAGCAGTAAAGAAATTTGTCAGACAAAATGGTGGTTATATCAGGACTTATATAGGAAAATAGTAATGAACTCTGGGAAAATAAATAAGGATAAGTTCAAGAAACATAACTGAAACTGCTGCACTGGTATAAATTGAATAATAAAATTTCTAGTCATATTTTGCCGTAAATAGAGGTTTGGGAATTTGTCATTCTCCTTATTTAAAATTCAGAAATCTTAAAGGTACAGAGTTCTCTCATTACAGAAATAATAGAATTCCAGCCATTACTGAGTTAGGGTCATTTAAATGGCTATAGCATGCATTGTATCAATAAATGGAACATCTGTATGAAATGTCCACCTGCTGATCTAATACCCCCACTCCATGCACATTTCAGCGCACCACACTTAATCATTTTAAGATTTCTTCTAATGAAGCCTTATCTAGATTAACATTTTAAGCACAAATACTTTCAGGCATTAAAACTCTCACACTAAATGAAATTGCATTGTCTTGTTTACCCTTGTTGATTAATAAGCAATCTGTTAACTGTTAGAACAGTCCAATTGTGGCAGTAGAAGGAGATTAGTAATTCAGTGATGTTTGTGGATAAAATCATCATTTCTTCTGAAGGCTCTGAATTAGAATATCACTTACATACTATCCGTAGGCAAAGAAAGGATATAATATTTTTAGACATGTGTACCCACTATTTTGCTTGAATCATTCAGTTTAGGGTCACTGCAGCAATACAAATGCTTCTGGGGGCAAAATGCTATTTTGATGCATGCATGTCCTTCTTAAATAGTGTGAATGTCTATTAAAAGAAACACAGCAACCAACAAATAGTGCAGTAATAATCCAGTATCTTAATTTTCGCTTTCAGAACATTATTGCTCTGTTAATTGAGCTTCAGAAGAATATTTCTTATCTTTTTTTTCAGATAATAGATTTTATATATAAAAATTCTTTGCAATCTTATTTAACTTGTTCTCAGCCAGTAGAAAACTGAACTTTTTGCCTACAAAGAATGTAGGAGTAAATTTGGAAAAATTCTATTTCTTTTCAGAGGATTTTTGTATCTTTTGTGTTTCCTTTGACCTTATGTCAAAGCACTTCAATCTGTTTGGCATTCATCTGACCTAAGTGATTTATTTCATTAGGCTAGAAATTGGTAATTACTCAGGTGTCAAGGGGGACCCTGCATTTCAGAGGGATAAATCAGTGAAAAAGTGTGGAGGAATGGGATGCAGCTAAATTCTTTAGCATATTGGGCATCTGTAGAAGGCCTCCATTCTAAAAGAGACATCAGAGCTCTTCTTGTTGTCCTGTTGTTGGTAGCTGAGTGTATCACTACAATTTGAAATTATGATGGAAGAAAGTATTTCATGTTTTAGGGAACTTTGCCCTATAAACACTTATAGATTGGTTTCTCTCTATGTTGCAGTCCCTCTGTCGTGAAATCAAGCAACGACGTCGAGGAGTTGCCTCCATTCTGCGACTATGCCAGCATCTTTTGGATGACCGGGAGACTTGCAATCTGAATGCAGACCACCAGCCCATGCAGCTGATCATTGTAAATCTTGAAAGAAGGTGGGAAGCCATTGTCATGCAAGCCGTCCAGTGGCAAACACGTCTACAAAAGAAGATGGGAAAAGAATCTGTGAGTGATGTTTTTTTTAAGCATCATGGTCTCTCATTTTCTCAGACAAAAAATAATTCTTTCAGGCTTGGAAACTGTGTTCATCTTATAAATGGTTTTACTAACAAAGTGGTTTTGCCATCTTACAAGTGGTTTTAAGTAACTAAAGCTAGTAGTTTTACTACTAACTAGCTGTCCACTAAATGAAACTCCATTTGTTGTAACACTGACTTTTATTTGCCTTACTAAAATGCTTTTAGTGTATCTCATTGTCTTTTTGAAAAAAATCACATGGAGGTTTTGCTTAACCTTACCAACCTAAGCCATTAATTCTTTCAATCATTCCTTCACTAACAATATTCATTAATCATACAATAACCCATGAATATTTTGCTAGAAAGTAGCTTAGTACTGTCAGAGCATATGGAGCAATGTGTATGCTCTGCAGATAATACAATGAAATAAAGTATATTGTTTACCTTTCCCTGACATGACATAACATCATCTATTTGTACACTAATCTCCTAGTGTTCCTGCTTAGAGCTTCTTCTGATAGTTACATTGCTGAGAATTGGCAAGTTTCCTCTTAGAGTTTTAATGCAGTGCTCAAAGTGGTGAGTAGAGATTCCTTTTAAGGATTTTCCAAATTGAGTACAGGTTTAAGCTGTTGCTAGATGAAGGAAATAGATATAACTAGAAGTTGTATCATTGTAATATACAATGCATATTTGTCCAGAGAGCCTTCATATCCTTTAGGAAAGGATTTATCGATAAAAAGATTGCATACTCCAAATGACCTTGAGGTCAGTGTCTGTTAGTTGAAGGCCCAACTCCCATGTTTGACTTATATAAATGGAATACATACATATATACATATATACATAGAATGGGAAGTTTTCCTTATATGTTTATATTTTTCAGTTCTGTAACTTTGGAATGTTCAGGATCCAAAATTGAAAAATCAAATGTAAAAATCATGCTGCTGAAAAATTCTTTCCTCCTATGAATTCTGATTTTAACGAAGCCTTAATATCTGCTCTCTGATGTGTTTGGCACTTGGGACTGGGAACAGAAGGGACAGTGAATCAGCAAGCCATCTAATTCTTTTTGTATCTGTAGATATATTGAGTCTAGGGGGTGATTTTATCCTCAATAGTTCTGTTTAATTGTTTTAAGCTGAACTGTTAAATTTCTTAAGACTTCCAAGTTATTACTAGTAATCAGAGTCAACATAATTAGATGTCTTTTCTTGAAATGACCTGTTTATTGTAAAGCTATTTAGCTGGCATGTTTTTTGTTTGTTTTGAGAGTGTTTGGAAGAGCAGATGAGATTATTGTTATTACTTTCTATACTTTTAAGCCTGTAATTGTGGTAATGGCCATAAGATATATGCAAAAATCAACTGCAGCAGGAAAAGTTGTGAAATTTTGGAAGCATTCAGGAGTCATGCTTTGGAGGAGTCAAAGTTGCGTTTCTTTGAGGATTTATTTGAAATCGTATGATCAGGGGTTCTAGAGCAGTTCTCTGCAGACTACATGTAGACATTTTTATCCTATTTCTTTTTTTTATTTTAAGGATTGGATCTTGCTCTATTTCCCAGACTGGGGTACACTGGCCTGATCATAGCTCACTGCAGCCTCAAACTCCTGGGCTCAAGTATCCCCCCACCTCAGCCTCTCAAGTAGCTAGGACTACAGGCATGTACCACCATACCTGCCTAATTTTTATTTTACTTTTTGTAGAGACATGGTCTCATGGTCTCATTATGTTGCCCAGGCTGGTCTCAAATTCTTGGCGATCCTCCCACCTTGGCCTCCCAATGTGCTGGGATTGTAGGTATAAGTCACTACACTCAGCCTTTTATCCTACTTCTATGGTAAAGGCTAGCTTTAGCTTTGAGGAAACCCTGGTTGCTTCTTAAAGGTTCAAACTACTACATACAGGCAGATTCAAATTGCAAACAGAGAAAGGTGTTTCCTTTTGTTTACATTGACTGCTGAATGTGTAGACTGGAAAAATGAAGGTAGCAAATAAGGTCCTTTGTGCTGAAAAAAGTTGAAAATCACTGTTGGAAAAGGAATGAAGAGAGTGGACTAATGCCAGCAAATACTGTGAGCACAGGGTACATCATTCAGTGGGAGATATTTCTCTGCTTCTTATCTCTGTTGGTTGAGTGAAGAGTCCAAGTTGCTTTGAAGTTGCCAATGTGGGAGGCTGCCTTTGCAGATAATCAGAAACCTCTAAGTTGGCTCTTCAGTTATCATATGTCCCCATTCCCATTTCATCCTTGCTTGTGCATTAGGACTTTCACTTCTTGATATGGTTTGTCTGTGTCTCCAACCAAATCTCATCTTGAATTGTAGCTCCCATAATTCCCAGGTGTTATGGGAGGGACCCAGTGGGAGATAATTGAATCATGGAGGTGGTTTCCCCCATACTGTTCTTGTGATAGTGAATAAGTCTCATGAGATCTGATGGTTCTATAAGGGGAAACCCCTTTCACTTGGTTGTCATTCTCTCTTGTCTGCTGCCATGTAAGATGTGCCTTTTGCCTTCCACCATGATTGTGAGGCCTCCCCAGCCACATGGAACTGTGAGTTCATTAAACCTCTTTTTCTCTATAAATTACTCAGTCTTGGATATGTCTTTATCAGCAGTGTGAAAACAGACTAATACACTGCTGTATTCCCCCAGGGCCTGGGAAATACTTGGACATAGTAGGTCTACAAATAAGTATTTGCTGGATGAATTGAGTACATGTGTTCATTTAATAAATTTTGTTTCATTCTGGCATTTGATTTGGAGTTACTGTATATTCTAAATTTTTACATTTTTTCACAAAGTAGCTGAGTGTTATGTTTCTATAAGAACACCAAGAAGATGATCTTTAATCTGTCTTGTTTAATAAGGCCTCCCCAGACTCCCAGACCTGTTTCCTAAACTCAAGGAGACTGTCAGTCTCTAAGTGGAGTCTAAGGAGGCTAAAGTGGCTAACATTGCTACAGGGCAGAATGCCAAAGAGGAAAGGACTACACAGACTAGGCACACCGGAGATATACAGAGGGATGTTCTCAAGTACTCAGCAGAAGGAACCACCTAAAGGGATTAGAGGGAACAGTCCCTGGAGCTTGCACAGAGCTAGAAATGGTTCCCTTTTCCCTCACTCATAGTAGAAACCCTCATCATTCACAAGGCATGTGATAGGGTACCAAGAAAGGTTTTTGCCTTAGTAACGGGGCAAACTTAGACTAAATGCTGCTCTGGTCTTACCCAAAAAAACTTAAAAGCAAGACCTGAAAGGACCAAACTGTTTCAAAGTAATTTTACTATACTCCCAGGACAAAGCTAAAGAATATTTATAGGAATACAAATACCCAGCATACAACAAGATAAAATTTATAAAATTTATAGTGTCTGACATCCAGTCTAAACCTACCAGGAATGGAAAGAAGCAGGAATAGTCAGCTGATGAGGAGAAGAATATTAATCAACATAAACTGATCCAGAAATGTCACAGAGTATAGAATTGGTAGACAAAAACATTAAAAGTTATTATACCCACATTCCATATGTTCAAGCAGCTGGAAAAAATATTGATCATATTAAGTAAGACATTAAAAATCTCTACCTGAAATCACATTATAAAGAGGAAAGTTATCATTACTGAGATGAAAAATACACTGGATGAGATTAACAGCCAATTAGACATCACAGAAGAAATAATTTGTAAACCTGAAAACATAGCAATAAAAATTGTGCAAAATGAAGCAGAAAGAAAAAAAGACAAAACAAAATAAAAACAGAGCATCAGTGATTTCTGAGGTATCTTCAAACAGCCTAATTGAAGATTAGAATTAGAATCCCATAATAAAAGGAAGGTGGAAGCTGGGTGCTGTTGCTCACAGACGTAATTCCAGCACTTTGGTAGGCTGAAGTGGGAGGATTGCTTGAGGCCAGGAGTTCAACGACAACCTGGGCAACATAGTGAGACCTCGTTTCTACAAAACAATACAAAAAGTAGGCAGGCATGAAGACACATGCTTGCAGTCCCAGCTACTTGGGAAGCTGAGGCAGGAGGATCACTTGAGCCTGAGAGGTTGTGGCTGCAGTGACCTGTGTTTGTGCCAGTGCACTCCAGCCTGGATGACAGAGTCAGACCCTGTCTCAGAAAAATAAAAATAGAAAAATAGTGGAACAAAACAACCTAGAATTATATATACAGAGAAAATATCATTCAAAAAGGAAGATAAAATAGTTTTCATTCATTAAAACCTGAAAATATTCATTACCCATAGACCCGTACCACAAGAAATGTTAAAGAGAGTCCTTCAACCAAATGGAAAATTCTGTGGGATGGAAACCTGGAGAGGCACAAGGGAATGAAGAAGACTGAGAGTAACTGTGTGGGTTACTGTGAAATATCTTTTGTATTATTTAAATCTCTAAGTGGTAATAGGCTGCTTAAATCAAGTTAATAACAGCTTATTGTCTATTTATAACATATATGTAGAAGTCAAATGTATGACAACAATATCACAACGGCCAGGAAGCAACAAATGGAACTATGTGGTTTTTATTCTACGGGAGGTAGTATAATATCATTTAAAGTTTTTTTTGAAAAGGGGATTAAAGAAAAAAATAGACATGTGATAAGATAAAATATATGCTTTTGGGTTTTTGTTTGTTTGTATTTTTAGATATGGGGTCTTACTCTGTTGCTCAGGCTGCAGTGCAATGGCACGATCATGGCTCACTGTAGCCTTAACCTCCTGGGCTCAAGCAGGTCCCCTGCCTGAGCCTCCAAGTAGCTGAGAATACAGGAGCATGCCAGTATACCCAGTTAATTTTTCTTTTTCTGTAGAGATGGGATCTTGCTATGTTGCCCAGGCTGATCTCAAACTCCTGGCCTCAAGCAGTCCTCCCACCTTGGCCTCCCAAAGTGCTGAGATTATAGGCATGAGTCACCATGCCTAGCTTATAACTCTTTAAAAACATAACAAAAAGCTATAATTAGTAGGCCAACAGAGGAAATGAATAGAATCATTTTAAAAAAATAATAAAAGAAAAAGAGAATAAAAAATAGATACAATAAATAGAAGAATAGCAAGATGGAAGACTTAAAACAACTGCATAAATAATCCTGTTAAATGGGAATGGACTAAAAGCCCCAATTAAAAGGCAACAATTATCAGATTGGGTTTATAGTGCTCTACTAAGTTACATGTTGCCTATGAGAAACCCAATTTAGGCCAGATGTGGTGACTCACACCTGTAATTTCAGCACTTTGGGAGGCTGAGGCAGCAGGATCACTTAACCCCAGGAGTTTGAGACCAGCCTGGGCAACACGGTGAAACCCCGTCGCTACAAAAAAATAAAAATAAAATATTAGCCGGGCATAGTGGCAGTGCACCTGTGGTCACAGCTACCCACTGCTCAGGAGGCTGAGGTGAGAGGATCACTTGTGCCCAGGAGGTTGAGGCTACCATGAACAGTGTTTGTGCCCCTGTACCCCAGCCTGGGCAACAGAGTGAGACTCTGTCTCAGCGCCAAAAAAAAAAAAAAAAAACCCACTTTAAACATAAAGATATAATAAAGCAAAGAATGGAAAAATATATAGTAAACAATGTAGATTTCAGAGCAAAGAACATTACAAATTATAAAGAAGTGCATTCTTAATGATAAAGATGCCAATTAATCAAGAGGACATAACATTACTAAATGTTTATGCTCTAAAACAGAGCTTTAAAATACATAAAGCAGAAATTGATACAACTGTGAGGAGACAAAAAAAAGAGACCATTTTGGGCAGAGATTCTAATACTTTTTCTTAATAGCTGATAGAGCAGAAAAATCAGTAAAGATGTAAAAGACTTGGAATGATGGAATTATACTATAAAGCAATATAATTGGCACTTAAAACACTGTATCCAAGGCTTTTATCAAAAGGACAGTTAATAACAATTGTTGGTGAGGTGAGGGTGTAGAAGAAAGGGAACTCTTGTCCGCTGTTGGTAGGAATGTAGATTGGTGTAGCCTCTGTGGGAAACAGTATGGAGGTTCCTAAAGAAAGTGAAAATAGAACTACTATATGACCCAGAAATCTGTCTTGTGGGTCTATACCCAAGAGAAATGAAATCGCTGCCTCATAAGGATGTCTTTACTCACATGCTCATTGCATCATTATTTATCATAGCCAAGATACGGAGCAACTGAAGTGTCCATTAGATGAATGGAAAAATAAATTGAAAAAAAAATGTGTATATACATATATATACACATGCTTATACACATACATACACACAATGTAATATTTGGCCTTGAAAAGAAAAAGGAGATCCTGCTATTGGTGAAAACATGGATGAAACTGGAGAACATTACACGAAGTGAGATAAACCGGACACAGAAAGAAAAACATTACATGATCTCGCTTATATATGGAATCCAAAAAGAAAAAGTGAAAGAAGCAGAGAATCTAAAGGTACCAGAAATCAGGTACAAGGGAAATGGGATGATGTAGGTCAAAAGGTATGAAGTTGGAGTTATGGTCCGATTAAAAAATCTAGAGATCTAATGTACAATCTGAGATGATGGATATGTAAATTTGCTTGAATATAGAAGTCACTTCACTACATATATCAAAACATCATGTTGTACACAATATATACATGTAAAAATCAGTCATGCCATCCAGCAGCAGCAGAATATACATTCAAGTGCACACCTAACATCTACTAAAACTCTCTTCTGAGCCACAAAACAAGTCTTAAATTTAAAAGAATTCAGCCAGGTGTGGTGGCTTATGCCTGTAAGCCCAGCACTTTGGGAGGCTAAAGCAGGAGGATGGCTTGAGCATGAGACTAGCCTGAGCAATATATCAAGACTCCATATCTTTTTTTTTAATTAAAATAAGTCATATCATACAAAGTATGTTATTTGACTATAATAGAATTAGCTTAGAAATAAGTAATAGCAATATATTTGCAAAACCCTCAAATACATGGAAGCTGAATAACACACTTATATACAACTCATGGGCCAAAGAAGAAATGAAAAGGAAATTAGAAAGTATTTTTAACTGAATAGTAACAAAATATTAAAATCTGTGGGATGCCACCAAAACAATGATCTTAGTTTTCACCTTTTGAAACTGGAAAAAGAAGACCAAGTTAAATCCAAAGTAAATAGGAGAAAGAAAATAATAAAATTAGAGCAGAAATCAGTGAAATAGAAGACAAAAAAAAATAAAGAAAAAAATCAATGAACTGAAAAGCTGGGGTTATTTTTGAGAAGACTAATAAAATTGATAAACCTCTAGCCAGACTGATGGGAGAAAAAAGAGAAGAAATAAATTATCAGTATCAGGAATAAGAGACAGACATCACTACAGCGTCTACTAATAGTAAAAGAAGACTATCAGCCAAGATCACACCATTGCACTCCAGCCTGAGCAACAAGAGTGAAACTTAGTCTCAAAAAAAAACCAGGAGAGGTATGAAGATAATTTTATGAATAATCTTTTATCTACTAAATACATTGAGTCATTAGTTTAAAACCTCCAGAAAATTTTCAGACCTAGTTGGTTTTATAGGTTATTCTACCAAACGTTTAAAGAATAAATAATATTAATTTTATGCAAAGTTGTCCAGAAATTGAAAAGGAAAGAATATTTTTCATTCTCATTCCTTGGGCAAGCATTACCCAGATGTCAAAAAGGCAATACAAGAAAACTGCTGGATGATATCCCTTATGAATGTCAATAAAAAGATTCTTAACAAAATTTTATCAAATCAAAAAGTATATAAAATAGAAACTACATCATGATATTGTGAGGTTTAGCCTAGAAATACAGAGTAGTTTAATACTTGAATAAAATCGATGTAATTCATCGTATTTGTACACTAAGAGGAAAACCATTTGATTATCTCAATGCTGAAAAAGCATTTGCCAAAATCCAATATCCTTCTCAATAAAAACTCTCAGAAACCTAAGGAAACAATGTCCAGGTGTGGTGGCTCAAGCCTGTAATCCCAACACTTTGGGAGGCCAAGGTGGTTGGATCACTTGCGGCCAGGAGTTTGAGACCAGCCTGGCCAACATGATGAAACCCCATCTCTACTAAAAATAGAAAAACTTAGCTGAGCATGGTGGTGCACGCCTGTAATCCCAGCTACTCGGGAGACTGAGGCAGGAGAATTGCTTCAACCTGGGAGGTGGAGGTTGCAGTGAGCCGAGATCATGCCACTGTATTCCAGCCTGGGTGACAGAGAGCAACTCTGTATCAATAAAAGGAAGGGAGGGAGGAAGGGAGAGAGGAAGGGAAAGAAAAAGAAAGGAAGAAAGGGAGAAAAGACCTAAGGAAAAACTTAATAAAGGCGATCCACAGCTAATCAACAGTTAACATCATACTCAATAGTGAAAAACAGAATACTTCTCCTCTAATATCAGGAATAAGGCAAGGATGTACAATTTCACTGTTTCTATTCAAAATTGTATTGGAAGTTTTAGCCAGATCAATAAAACAAGAAAAAGAATTTAAGACATACCATTTGGAAATTAAGAAGCAAAATTATTTTTACTCAGAGATTCCATCACCATCTATGTAGAAACTGCTACAGAATCTACAAAAAGATACTAAAACGAATAAGGGAATTTAACAAGGTTATAGGATACAAGATCAATATATAAATGTCAATTATATTCTAGATACTGTTGATAAATAATCATAAATTGAAATTTTTAAACATTCAATTTATAATATTAATAGTACATTAAATGCTTAGGGATGTATCTAATGATAGATATGGAAGAACTATATGCAAACAGCTACAAAATACTGCTGAGAGAAATTATTAACAAATTATAACTAAATTAATAATAGACTATACTGAATTCATGGATCAGAGGACACAATATTAAGATATCAAATCTCCCCAAATTTATCTATAGAATTAATGTAATCCCAATGAAAATCTCAGTGGTTTTTTTTTTTTTTTTTTTTTTTTGGTAAAAATTTGTAAGCTGATTCTAAAAGTCATTTGGAAATGCAAAGGACATAGAATACCCAAAGCAACTTTGAGAAAGATGAGTTAAATTGGAGGATTTATACCTCCTGATATCAAGAGTTACAATAAAGCTACAGTAGTCAAGAAAGTATGGCATTGCTCTCAAGGTCAACAAATACATCAATGGAACAGAATAAATATTTCAGAAATAGAGCTACACATAAATGGGCAATTGATTTTTAACAAAAGTACAAAGGCAATTCAGTGGAGAAAGGGTAATCTTTCAACAAATGATCCTGGAACAATTGAATTTCCATATTCACAGACATAGATTCATCTATATAATGTACCATATAAAAATTAGCCAAAGTAAATAATTGACCTAAATGTAAAATGTAGAAAATTTTAGAAAAAATTATCATAGGGTGAAATCTTTGTGATCACTGGCGCAATTACAAAGGGTAATGAGAAATCTTTTGAGAGTGATAGAAATATTCATGATCTTGTTTGTAGTGATCATTTTATATGTGTATTCTTATATCAAAACATTAAATTGTACATTATAATATGTATAATTTACTTTATTTAAATTATACCTCAATAAAACTGTTAAAATAAAAACATACACATATTCAGAATTTTAATTACAAAGGAGTTGATAGATTACCCTGAAGCCTGGCAGTGAGTAGCATTGTCTTGGAATAAGTAAATGAAAATGGGCATTCCTTTTCTGAAGAACCAAACAATACTAATAACAGCTAACACATCGCACTTGATATATATCAGGCAATGTTAAGTCCTTTAAGACTCTTAATAACCATATAATTTACGTGCCATTATCCTCTATTTTACAGAAGAAAAAAATTAAGGCAAAGAAAATTTCAGCAACTTTTCCCGAGTTACCACCTGGTTTGTAACTCATTTGAGATTTGAACCTGGGTGCTCTGGCTTCAGAGTCAGTGTCCTGAATCAACATCCTAAACCGCCTCTCTAGGACAAAGCCTTCTTTAATGATAAGAATGGTACATATGCAGTCACTTTTAAATCAAGTAAATGAACAAGACTTTTATAAATACAAATTAAGTGACTTAGATTTGGAAATTAGGTGATTCTATTTTCAATATATTTTGGGAAGTTATGGATCAAATTTTCTTATCACATGTGACATATGGAGAAGTTTTAATTGTCAAAAATTATATCTAAATGGGCTATGAAAAGCAATAATTTCTTATGAGAACTTTAAGAAAAAGGAGTAAGCAAGCACTTTCCCTTTTAAAGTGCTAGAGAAAATAGAGAAGAGGATTTGGGCTGCTGTGTGAATTGGCTGACCACTGATAGTTCATTGATACTTATTTAAGCATTTCCTCTAAGTACATGGGACTTTCTTATTAAATTCACACATGCCTTACAGAAACTCATGACATTTATGGAATTTGTAGTAAGAAGAACAGTTTTCCAGCAGTGATTTGTATATACCACAAATCAAATTTCTCTTCTCAAATGCCATCTTAACAAACTTCTCTACTGAACAGGTTCAGTCTAGTATACACAATTTCCTCAGGGGAATCTGCATAATTGCTATCACAAGAGGGTGTTAGACATTGTGAGGAGACATGTTTCTCAGTTTTTAATTTTTTTCCATATTAGTTTTGTTTGTCTAATTTACTGCTGAAGATCCCTCTAAAAAGCCATGTGGCATATCTTAAGTGTCACTCACCAAGAGAGTCGGGCTGTTGTATTACTTGCTAACAACATTGAACATATACTGTTTCTCAGTTGCTGTGTTACCACTTTTAATACATTGTGTTATTTAATCTTCATAACAACTGAAGATGAAGAAACTAAATTTTTGATAGATTAAATAAATTATACAAAGTTATGTATCCAGCAGGTAGAGAAAGATGTGGATGCAGGCATATCAGACTCCAGGATGTAAAGTTCTTTTAGCTCTTAAAGGGTTTATTGAAAACGATTTCTTGCCTTTCTTCCCCCTAAGACTACTTTGGTTGTTTAGCATATCTGTGTTAATGATTTATATTGTTATTCTTTTTATTGGAGACTGCCTGAAATTCCTTTTTGAATTGAATACAAGAAGAATCATATAAATGATTGATAGCACAGTAATTTTCATTAATATGCTATTTTTATTAGTCAGTTCTGAGGACTTTTGCATGACATATTAAAGATCTGCAGACTCCAGTTAGACTGGATTGAATTAGAGAACACCATTTGGAAATAAACCCAATGCTTCCCTCCATACTTTTTCATTGGCTCTTTTTTCTCTATTGCATGTCCTTCCAATGAAAATTGGCTCTTACATAAAGAGTTGGATTCATAAGAAGAAATACATGAATAGAGTTAACTATTGGTATTATTTGGAAAAATTTCAAACCCAAGAATGAGAAATAACTAAATAAAGAAAGTAAATCTTGAGAGGGAAAACATTTCTTGTAAATAATTGAAGTAAAAATTAAATTTTGAATTGAGAAAGTTTGAATAATTAAATAATAAGTTACAGTTTAGATTTTTTTATTTTTTATTATTTTTTGTTGTTGTTGAGACGGAGTCTCGCTCTGTCGCCCACGCTGGAGTGCAGTGGCACAATCTCGCTCACTGCAAGCTCCGCCTCCCGGGTTCACGCCATTCTCCTGCCTCAGCCTCCCGAGTAGCTGGGACTACAGGTGCCTGCCAACACGCCCGGCTAATTTTTTGTATTTTTTAGTAGAGACAGAGTTTCACCATGCTAGCCAGGATGGTCTCAATCTCCTGACCTTGTGATCCGCTTGCCTCGGCCTCCCAAAGTGCTGGGATTACAGGTGGGAACCACAGGGCCCAGCCTACAGTTTAGATTTTTAATATGTATTTTTATGAATGAAATACTTTGGAGTAATAGAATGAGTCCTATGTAAAACTCTCTTGAGTTTCCTGTTGGCAGTTTTCTTGAATCCAAAGACAAAATTGAAGGGAAATATGATCTGACAGTTAATATATGTGTGAAGCTTAATTGGGCAAGTACTTGCAAAGTGTTGTAAATATAAGGCTCTTTGAGTGTTGGTTGGAAATAGTATGGGATTTTGCCATAAATATCCTTGCTCTGTCAGTCTTTGAAAGATCTTTGTACAGGACAACTTCTTTCTCTCACAACTTTCCCAGTTCAGATTCTTACATCATCTGCACCATATAAACGAATGCTATACTTATTTGGAGACAGTCAAACCAACCAAGACTAAACTAATAAGTAAAAGGACACAAATTTCTCTTTAGTTTTCAGAAATATGAGAATGTGCTTTAAAAAAATAACTGGTGAAGACACAGGTATCATTCTCAGAAAATGAAAATGGTTTGACAAAGTGTTGTATTACATTTATTAATGATGTCCCCAAGTAATGTCCAATTCACTCCTCGATTTTTTAAGAAAATATTCTGGGGTCATTTCTAACAACTGAGGACACCACTGCCATTGAGTGGGTGCATCTGGGGAGACAGTAACAATGCATGAAACAACCCTGTATGCAGACAGATTTTTCCACAAATGTCAGCAGCGTCCCCACTGGAAAACACTTTGCTCTGTAACCATTTTGGTGCGTTCTTACTTTCATGTTCATGCTGAGGACAGATCTCTGATAATATACATCTGTAAAGTACTCAGTACAGCTCTACTTAGCCCTCTCAGGGACCCAAACCTTTATCTTAAGAGCAAGAAAAATGTACCTTTCCTATCTGTTTCCTTACCTCTCTAACTCTCATAAAAGGCCTCTGAATGGTCCTATCACTGTTTTCTGATTTCAGACAAGTAGTTATCAGTAGCAAGTAAATTATTCTTGCTTTTCAAATAAATGTTTTAAACAGACATAATTTAGATTCCTTTGAAATATTTTTATTTCAATGAGTGTGCTTTTGAATCCTTTGTGAATTTAGGGTTTTAAGTTTTTATTCTTTGTACAAATGTATTTTTTTTTTTTTTTTTTGCCCTGGCACTCCAGAACTCCAGCATTGAAAACAGAACGTTGTGTCCAGAGAAACCTTACACATTTATTGGCCCCAAAAGTACATAACACATCTAGCCACATAATTGAAAATAATAAGGCCACGATAAATGGGATGGCCCCAGGGTAAAACACCCAAAGGATTCAATTGGTGTCACTTCGCATCAATGTCCATGCATCATGGTAATTGAGGTAACATAACCAATTACCACATTTTAATTAGAGTTCTAAGAACTCGAGGAAATTTGCAATGATCAGACAGCTCACTTTACAAAAGAAAAGAAAGAAACAATGAAAGGAAGGGGAGGAACCCCACACTTTTTCTGCCTCTCAATCTTATTATTTGGTGATGCATATATTAAGATAAACAGCATTCTTATCCTAATCTGACTAATGATTTCAGAAATTTATGACCAAAGAAATTCTCTAGATTGTGACCTTGGCTTATAATTTCATTTCCCATCTAGGTGTACCTCACTATTGTAAGTTGGGGATTCATTCTAAGTTTTTAAGTCAGTGTCTGAACACAGTGACACATTATTAAATACATATTTATCTGGGTTTGGTTGCTGAACAAAAATAGATCTAGATTTCACCCCCCAAAAAATTAAAAGCAAACAGAATTACTACATTTAGAAAATAATTTTGACTTGTGGCAATTATTTTTATAAGGCTAGAGTTTAAGTGAAAAACCTCCTGTAAAATTTTAGTGCTGCTACATAATCAAGTAATTATGTAATTACTTGTACTTAATTACTTACAAGAGAGATCGCTGTTAAAAAAAAAGTCTTTATACATGTCAAAAACAGCTCTCTTCTTTAGAGTATTTCTAGATAAGCTTCAAATACCAAAAAGCTCTTTTAAAGTAATCTCCAATAAATTTATTTTTCTTTCATAAATCCTCTTACCATTTTTCTCAAATATATGAAAGTACATTACATGGAGATCTACATGCCCTACCTCCTGTTTCCACTTATTACAGCCAAAAACAAACCTGTCATTCCAAATCCTTGGGAGGCTGAAACAGGAGGACTGCTTGAGCCTAGGAGTTCATTCAAGGATGCAATGAGCTGAGATTATACCACTTCATTCTAGCCTGGGCAACAGAGTGAGACCCCCATCTCAAAAAAGAAGGTGGGAAGGAAGAAACAATTTTTGAATTACACATGAAGGGCTTGATATTAAATATAAGAATATAAGACATGTATCCTTAATGTGACAGTTTCCAGTAGACAGAGTAGATTTTCAAGAAAGCTGGGAATTTTCTTGAGTATTAGAATATGGTGATTAAGAGCTGGGGCCAGATTCTCTCTCACTTAGTAGCTGTGTGATCATGGCAAATTATTTAACTTCTGTGTGCCTCAGTTTCTTCATCTGTAAGATAGAGATAACAATGATAAACTATAAAAACCCTAGAAGGGAAAGTCAAGATGGCCAATTAGAAGCATTTGTGGTCTGTGGCCTGCGAAACTCACGGAAAGGAATGAAAAGGGGCAAGGGAATTCAGCACCTTCAACTTACATATCCAGGATCTCACATTGGAACTAACTAAGCAAACAACTCAACCCATGCAGAATGAAGAAAAGCAGGGGGTGGGGGCAACAGCCCACCTGGGAGTGGCACAGAGCCGAAGGAACCCCCACCCTCAGCCAAGGGAAGCAGTGAGTGAGTGTGCAACCCCACCCAGGAAACCATGCTTCTCCCATGAATCTTTGCAACTGGCAAATCAGGAGATCCCCTTGTGAGCCCACACTACCAGGTCTTTGGGTCCAAGACACAGAGCTGTGTGGAGTCTCAGCAGAGCAGCCACTCAGGCACAAATAGAGACTCAGGAGTTTTGCAATTCTGGCCCTGGCATCCCTGGCAAGGCAGGAAATCCATCCATACATATCCCTAGGAAGGATGCTGAATTCAGGGAGCCAAGCAGTGTCATTCTTCGGACCCCACTTCCACAGCACCTCACAAGTTAAGACCTACTAACTTGGAATTTCAGTCAGCCAACAACAACAGGCTGGAGTCTGACTAAGACAGGACCAAGTTCCTATGGGGAGGGGCAGCCACCATCTATGTGGTTCAGTAGACTCAGCCATTCCAGCCTGCTGCCTGTGGAGAAAACAAACCATATGAACAAGGAAGGGTCCTCTACAGTGCAGCACAGCTGCCTTGGCAGATCATGGCCAGACTGCTTCTTTAAGCGGAACCTCGATCCATTCCTCCTCACTGGGTGAGATCTCCCTGTAGAGGCTTTAGCCACACCAGCAAGGGTTCTACAGACAGAGCTCTGATCTCTCGCTGGGATGGAGCTCCTGTGCGTAGGGGCAGCTGCCATCTCTGCAGTTCAGTTGACTCAGCCATTCCAGCCTGCCAGCTTTGGAGAATACAGGCTGTCTGGATGAGGAAGGGTCTCTCCGAGTGCAACACACCTGCTGTACCAAACAGCAGCCAGATTGCTTCTTTAAGTAGATCCCTGATCCCATTCCTCCTGACTAGGTGAGACCCCAACAGGGGTTAAAAGAAAACAGACCGTTAAAAGAAAAATGAACCGTTAAAAGAAAAACGAACAGAAAACAACGATATCAACAATAAGACCTCACAAAAACCCCATTCAAAGGTTAGTATCCTCAAAGATCGAAGGTAGATAAACCCACAAAATGAGAAAGAATTGATGCAAAAATACTGAAAACTCAAAAAGCAAGAGTGCCTCTTCTCCATATGACTGCAGCACCTCTCCAGCAAGGGCACAGAACTGGGCTGAGGCTGAGATGGTTGAATAGACAGAAGTAGGCTTCAGGAGGTGGGTAATAATGAACTGAGCTGCAGGAGCATGTTGTAACCCAATGCAAAGAAGCTAAGAATCGTGACAAAACAGTATAGGAGCTGAAAGCCAGAAAAGCCGGTTTAGAGAGGAACATAACTGACCTAATGGAGCTGAAAAACACAACATGATAACTTCACAATGCAGTCACAAGTATCAATAGCAGAATAGACCAAGTGGAGGAAAGAATCTCAGAGCTTGAAGACTATCTTTCTGAAATAATACAGGCAGACAAGAATAGAGAGAAAAGGAATGAACAAAACCTCTGAGAAATATGAGATTATGTAAAGAGACTGAATCTACAACTGATTGGGGTACCTGAAAGAGACAGGGAGAATGGAACCAAGTTGGAGAACATGCTACAGGCTATCATCCAGCAGAACTTCCCCAACCTAGCAAGGCAGGTCAACATTCAAATTCAGGAAATGCAGAGAACCCCAGTGAGATATTCTGTGAGAAGATCAACCCCAAGACACATAATCATCAGATTCTCCAAGGTCAAAATGAAGGAAAAAATGTTAAGGGCAGCCAGAGAGAAAAGCCAGGTCACTTACAAAGGAAACCCATCAGAATAACAGTGGACCTCTCAGCAGAAACCCTACAAGTCAAAAGAGATTGGGGGCTAATATTCAACATTCTTAAAGGAAATATCTTTTCTTAATTAATTTATTTATTATACTTTAAGTTCTGGGATACATGTGCAGAACATGCAGGTTTATTACATAGGTATACATTTGCCGTGGTGGTTTGCTGCACCCATCAACCTGTCATCTAGGTTTTAAGCCCCTCATACATTAGGTATTTGTCCTAATGCTCTCCATCCCCTTGCCCCCGACTCCCTGACAGACCCTGTTGTGTGATGTTCCCCTCCCTGTGTCCATGTGTTCTCATTGTTCGGCTTCCACTTGTGAGTGAGAACATGTGGTTTTTGGTTTCCTGTTCTTGTGTTAGTCTGCTGAGAATGATGGTTTCCACCTTCATCCATGTCCCTGCAAAGGACATGAACTCATTCTTTTTTATGGCTGCATAGTTCCATGGTGTACATGTGCCACATTTTCTTTATCCAGTCTATCATTGATGGGCATTTGAGTTGGTTCCAAGTCTTTGCCATTGTGAATAGTGCTGCAATAAACATTAAACATATGTGTGCTTGTGTGCTTGTGTCTTTATAGCAGCATGATTTATAATCCGTTGGGTATACACCCAGTAATGGGATTGCTGGGTCAAATGGTATTTCTGGTTCTAGATACTTGAAGAATCACCACATGTCTTCCACAATGGTTGAACTAATTTACACTCCCTCACCAACAGTGTAAAAGCGTTCCTATTTCTCCAGAGCCTCTCCAGCATCTATTGTTTCCTGACTTTTTAATGATCACCATTATAACAGGCATGAGATGGTATCTCACTGTGGTTTTGATTTGCATTTCTCTAATGACCAGTGATGATGAGCTTTTTTTCATGTTTGTTGGCTGCATAAATGTCTTCTTTTGAGAAGTGTCTGTTCATATCTTTCATCCACTTTTTGATGGGGTTGTTTGGTTTTTTCTTGTAAATTTGTTGAAGTTCCTTGTAGATTCCGGATATTAGCCCTATTAGTCAGATACATAGATTGCAAAATTTTTCTGCCATTCTGTAGGTTGCCTGTTCATGCTGATGATAATATCTTTTGCTGTGCAGAAGCTCTTTAGTTTAATTAGACTCCATTTGTCAATTTTGGTTTTTGTTGTAATTGCTTTTGGTGTTTTAGTTATGAAGTCTTTGCTCATGCCTATGTCCTGCATGGTATTCCCTAGGTTTTCTTCTAGGGTTTTTATGGTTTTTGGTTTTATGTTTAAATCTTTAGTCCATCTTGAGTTAATTTTTGTATAAGATGTAAGGAATGGGTCCAATTTCAGTTTTCTGCACATGGCTAGCCAGATTTCCCAGCACCATTTGTTAAATAGGGGATCCTTTCCCCATTGCTTCTTTTTGTCAGGTTTGTCCAAGATCAGATGGTTTTAGACGTGTGGTGTTATTTGTGAGGCCTCTGTTCTGTTCTATTGGTCTATATATCTGTTTTGGTACCAGTACCATGCTGTTTTGGTTACTGTAGCCTTGCAGTATAGTTTGAAGTCAGGTAGCATGATGCCTCTAGCTTTGTTCTTTTTGCTTAGGATTGTCTGAACTGTATGGACTCTTTTTTGTTTCCATATGAAATTTAAAGTAGTTTTTTTCTAGTTCTGTGAAGAAATTCAATGGTATCTTCACGGGAATAACATTGAATCTGTATATTACTTTGGGCAGTATGGCCATTTTCATGATACTGATTCTTCCTATCCATGAGCATGGAATGCTTTTCCATTTGTTTGTGTCCTCTCTTATTTCCTTGAGCAGTGGTTTGTAGTTCACTTTGAAGAGGTCCTTCACGTCCCTTATTAGTTATATTCCTAGATATTTTATTTTCTTTGTAGCAATTGTGAATGGGAGTTCACTCATGATTTGACTCTCTCTTTGTCTATTATTGGTGTATAGGAATGCTTGTGATTTTTGCACACTGATTTTATATCCTGAGACTGCTGAAGTTGCTTATCAGCTTAAGCAGTTTTTGGGCTGAGGTGATGGGGTTTTCTAAATGTGCAATCATGTCATCTGCAAACAGAGGTAATTTGACTTCCTCTCTTCTATTTGAATATCCTTTATTTCTTTCTCTTGCCTGATTGCCCTGGCCATAATTTCCAACATTTTGTTGAATAGGAGTGGTGAGAGAAGGTATCCTTGTCTTGTGCTGGTTTTCAAAGGGAATGCTTCTAACTTTTGCCCATTCAATATGATTTTGGCTATGGGTTTGTCATAAATAGTTTTTATTTTGAGATATGTTTCATCAATACCTAGTTTATTGAGTGTTTTTAGCATGAAGTAGTGTTGAATTTTATCAGAGGCCTTTTCTGCACCTACTGAGATAATCATGTGGCTTAATAAAAGAATTTTCAACCCAGAATTTAATATCTGGCCAAACTAAGCTTCATAAGCAAAGAAGAAATAAGATATTTTCAGACGAGCAAATGCTGAGGGAATTCATCACCACCACGCCTGGCTTACAAAAGATCTTGAAGGAAGCACTAAATATGGAAAGGAAAAAATGTTACTAGCCATTAGCAAAACACACTGAAGTACACAGACCAGTGACACTATGAAGCAGCCACATAAACAAGTCCACAAAATAACCAGATAACATCATGATGAAAGGATCAAATTCACACATAATAATACTAACCTTAAATGTAAATGGACTAAATGCCCCAATTAAAAGACAGAACGCAAGCTGGATAAAGAGTTAAGACCCATCAGTATGCTGTCTTCAAGAGACCCATCTCACATGCAGAGACACACATAGGCTCAAAATAAAGGGATAGAGGAAAATTTACCAAGCAAATGGAAAACAGAAAAAAGCAGGGGTTGCAATCCCAGTTTCTGACAAAACAGAGTTTAAACCAACAAAGATTTAAAAAGACAAAGAAGTGCATTATATAATGGTAAAGGGCCCAATTCAATTTAAAAAAGCTAACTATCCTAAATATATATGCACCCAATACAGAAACACCACAGTCATAAAGCAAATTCTGGGGGACCTACAAAGAGACTCAAACTCCCACACAATAATAGTGGGAGACTGTAACACCCCACTGACAGTACTTGAGAGGTCATTGAGACAGAAAATTAGCAAAGATAATCAGGACCCGAACTCAGCTCTGGATCAAGCAGACCTGATAGGTACCTACAGAACTTTCCACCCCAAAACAACAGAATATACATTCTTTAAACCAACAAAGATTAAAAAAGACAAAGAAGGGCATTATATAATGGTAAAGGGTTCATTTCAATAAAAAAAGCTAACTATCCTGAATATATATGCACCCAATACCGAAGCACCCAAATTCATAAAGCAAGTTCTTGGAGATCTACAAAGAGACTCAAATTCCCACACAGTAATAGTGGGAGACTGTAACACCCCACTGACAGTACTAGACAGATCATTGAGACAGAAAATTAGCAAAGATATTCGGGGCCTGAACTCAGCTCTGGATCAAGTGGACCTGATAGATGTCTACAGAACTCTCCACCCCAAAACAACAGAACATACATTCTTCTCATTGCTACATGGCACTTACTTACTCAAAAATTGATCATATAATCAGAGGTAAAATACTCCTCAGCAAATGCAAAAAACTGAAACCATAACAAACAGTCTATCAGACCACAGCACAGTCAAATTAAGAAATTCACTCAAAATCACACGACTACATGGAAATTGAACAACATGCTCCTGAATGACTCTTGGGTAAATAATTAAGACACAAATCAAGAAGTTATTTGCTAGCCAGGTGCAGTGGCTCATACCTGTAATCCCAGCATTTTGGGAGGCCGAGGTGGAAGGATCACTTGAGGCCAGGAGTTCAGACCAGCCTGGCCAACATGGTGAAACCTCATCTCTACTAAAGATATAAAAATTAGCGATCTATGGTTGTGCCCATCTGTAATCTCAACTACTTGAGGGGCTGAGGCACGAGAATCTCTTGAACCCAAGAGGCAGAGGTTACTGTGAGCTGAGATTGCATCACTGCATTCCAGCCTGGGCAAAAGACTGAGACTGTATTTCAAACAAACAAACAAATAGTTCTTCAAAACTAATGAGAAACAAAGTGACAACTTACCAGAATCTCTGGGATGCTAAAGCAGTGTTAAGAGGGAGATTTCTAGCACTAAATGCCCACATCAAAAAGCTAGAAAGATCTCAGGTTAAAAACCTAGCAGCTCAGCTAAAAGAACTAGAGAACAAAGAAGAAGCAAACCCCAAAGCTAGCAGAAGACAAGAAATAACAAAATTCAGAGCTGAACTGAAGGAGATAGAGGCATGAAAACCTCTTCAAAAAATCAGTGAATCCAGGAGCTATTTTTTGAAAAAATTAATAAAATAGACCACTAGCTAAACTAATAAAGAAGAAAAGAGAAAAGAATCAAATACACACAATCAGAAATGATAAAGGACATATTACCACTGACCCCACAGAAATACAACCATTAGAAAATACTATAAACACCTCTATGCACATAAACTAGAAGTCTAGAAGAAATGGATAAATTCCTGGACACATGCACGCTCACAAGACTGAACTAGGAAGAAATTGAATCCCTGAATAGACCAATAATGAGTTCTGAAATTGAGGCAGTAATAAATAGCCCACCAACCAAAACAAGCCCAGGACCATTTGGATTCACAGCTGAATTCTACCAGAGGTACAAAGAAGAGATGGTACCATTTCTACTGAAACTATTCCAAAAAATTGAAAAGGAAGGACTTCTCCCTAACTCATTATATGAGGCCAGCATCATCCTGACACCAAAACCTGGCAGAGATGCAACAAAAAAAGAAAACTTCAGGCTAATGTCCTTGATGAATGTAGATGAAAAAATCCTCAATAAACTACTGGCAAACTGAATCCAGCCAGCAGCACATCAAAAAGCTTATCCACCACAATCAAATCAGCTTTATCCCCAAGATACAAGGCTGGTTCAACATATGCAAATCAATAAATGTGATTCATCACATAAACAGAACTAAAGACAAAATTTCACATGATTATCTCAATAGATACAGAAAAAGCCTTTGATAAAATCCAGCATCCCTTCATGTTAAAAACTGTCAATAAAGTAGGTATTAAAGGAACATACCTTAAAATAGTAAGAGCCATTTATGACAAATCAATATCATGCTGAATGGGCAAAAGCTGGAAGCATTCTCATTGAAAACTGGCACAAGACAAGGACTCCCTGTGTCACCACTCCTATTCAACATGGTACTGGAAGTTCTGCACAGCACAGTCAGGCAAGAGAAAAAAATAAAGGGCATTCAAATAGGAAGAGAGGAAGTCAAATCATCTTTGTTTGCAGATGACATGATTCTATCTAGAAAACCCCATTGTCTCAGCTCAAAAGCTCCATAAACTGATAAGTAACTTCAGCCAAGTCTCAGGATACAAAATCAATCTGCAAAAACTGCTAGCATTTCTATACACCTAAAACAGGTAAGCAGATAGACAAATCATAGATGAACTTCCAATCACAATTGCTACAAAAAGAATAAAATATCTAGGAATATAGCTAACCAATGGAAGTGAAAGACCTCCTCAAGGAGATCTACAAACCACTGCTCAAATCAGAGAGGACACAAACAATTGGAGAAACATTCCATGCTCATGGATAGGAAGAATCAGTATGATGAAAATGGCCATACTGCCCAAAGTAATTTATAGATTCAATGCTATTCTCATTAAACTACTATTTACATTCTTCACAGAATTAGAAAAAACTTTAAAAATTCATATGGAACCAAAAAAGGCACTGAATAACCAAGACAATCGTAAGCAAAGGGAACAAAGCTGGGGGCATCATGCTACCTGACTTCAAACTATATTACAAGGCTACAGTAACCAAAACAGCGTGCGTGGTACTGGTACAAGAACAGACACATAGATCAATGGAACAGAATAGAGAACTCAGGATTAAGACCTCACACCTACAACCATCTGATCTTGGACAAATCTGACAAAAAGCAGGAATGGGGAAAGGACTCCCTATTTAATAAATGGTGCTGGGACAACTGGCTAGCCATATGTAGAAAACTGAAACTGGACCCCTTTTATACACCATCAACAAAAGTTAACTCAAGATGGATTAAGACTTAAATATAAAACCCAAAACTGTAAAATCCCTAGAAGAAAATCTAGGCAGTACCATTCAGGACATAACCTTGGGTAATGATTTCATGATGAAAACAATGAAAGCAATTGCAACTACAGCAAAAATTCACACATGGGATCTAATTAAGTCAAGAGAGCTTCTGCATAGCACAAGAAACTACCATCAGAGTGAACAGACAACCTACAGAATGGGAGAAAGTTTTTGCAATCTATCCATCTGACAAAGGTCTAATACCCAGAGTCTACAAGGAACTTAAAGTTACAAGAAAAATCAAACAACCCCATTAAAAAGTGAGCAAAGGACTCTTCTTAAAAGAAGACATACATACGGTGAACTAATATGAAAAAAGCTCAATGTCACTGATCATTAGAGAAATGCAAATCAAAACCACAATGAGATACCATCTCACTCCAGTCAGAATGACTATTGTTAAAAATCAAAAAACAACAGATGCTGGCAAGGTTGCAGAGTAAAAGGAACACTTTTACACTGTTGGTGGGAGTGTAAATTATCTCAAATATTGTGGAAGACAGTGTGGCAATTCCTCAAAGACCTAAAGGCAGAAATACCATTTGACACAGCAATCCCATTACTGAGTATATACCCAAAGGAATATATAAAGATACATGCATGCATATATTCATTGCAGCACTATTCACAGTAGCAAAGACATGGAATCAATCTAAATCCATATCAGTGATAGACTAGATAAAGAATATGTGGTAGATATATACCATGGAATACTATGCGGCCATAAAAAGGAATGAGACCATGTCCTTTGCAGGGACATGGATGGAGTTGAAAGCTGTTATCCTCAGCAAACTAACGCAGGAACAGAAAGCCAAACATTACATGTTCTTACTTATAAGTGGGAGCTGAAAGGCTGAATGATGAGAACACATGGACATATGTGAGTGAAACAACACACACTAGGGCCTTTCAGAGGGTGGTGAGAGGAGAGGGAGAGCATCAGGATGAATAGCTAATGATGCTGGGCTTAATACCTAGGTGATGGGATGATCTGTGCAGCAAACCACAATGGCACATGTTTACCTTTGTAGCAAACCTGCTCACGTAGCAAACCATGAACTTAAAAGTTGAAGGGAAAAAAAACAACCCTAGAAGAAAGCACAGTAAATGCCATTCTGGGCATAGGCCCTTGCAAAAATATCATAACTAAGATGCTAAAAGCAAAAATTGACAAATGGAACCTAATTAAATAAAAATGCTTCTGCGTGGCAAAGAAAAAACAAAAAACAAAACTATTAACAGAGCAAACAACCTACAGAATTGGAGAAAAGATTTGCAAACTTTGCATGTGACAAAGGTCTAATATCCAGAATCTAGAAGGAACATAAACAAATCAACAAGAAAATGACAAATAATCCCCTTTTAAAAAATGAGGAAAGGACATGAATAGACACTTCTCAAAAGAAAACATGTATGCAGCCAACAGGCATATGAAAAAATGTTCAGTATCATTAATCATTAGAGAAATCCGAATCAAAACCACAATGAGATGCTGTCTGACACCAGTTAGAATGACTAGTATTAAAAAGTCAAAAAGTAGCAGATGCTGGCAAGGTTGCAGAGAAAAGGGAAAGCTTATACACTGCTGGTGGGAATGTAAGTTGGTTCAGCCACTGTGGAAAGCAGTTTGGAGAGGTCTCAAAGAACTTAAAACCATTTGACCCAGCAATCCCATTACTGGGTGTATTCCCAAATCATACTACTGTAAAAATGCATACATATGTTCACCACAGAAGTATTCACAATAGCAAAGACATGGAATCAACCTGAATGCCCATCAACAATAGACTGGATAAAGAAAAGGTGGTACATATATACTATGGAATACTATGCAGCCATAAAAAAGAACGAGATATGTCTTTTGCAGCAACGTGAATGGAGCTGGAGACCATTACCCTAAGTGGATTAACACAGGAACAGAAAACCACATACCACAATGTTATTACTCATAAGTGGGAGCTAAACATTGAATACACATGGACACAAAAAGGAAACAATGGACATTGGGGCCTACCTGAGGATGGAGGATGGGAAGAGGGTAGAATAAAATAACTACCTATCAGGTACTATACTTATTACCTGGGTGATGAAATAATCTGTACACCAAAATCCTGCAACATGCAATTTACCCACATAACAAAACACATGTACTTTCTGAACCTAAAATAAAAGTTGGGGAAAAAACGTAATACCTACTTCATAGGTAATGGGAAATTTAAATGAATTAATATATGAAAAGTGTTTTGAACAGCTGCTGCCACATAGTCAATGAATGTTAATTGCTATTATTAGTTTAGTTATGCTATTGTAGGAACTAAGTCTTATTTATATTTGTAATTGTCTAGAAATAATACATTGTCTGGCATAGTAGGCAATGAATATATTTTTGCTCAGTAAACATATGAACAAATGACAGAGAAGTGAATAGAGGAGGAAATCCTGTCTTAAGTGATGGATTTCATGGTAGACTTCATCATTTATCCTTGCTCTCCTCCTTTTCCGCAAGAGTGGGCCAAAGCTAAAACAGTTGAACTGATTCTGGGCGTATCCCTTTCAGTACTAGCTGATATAGTTGATTTTCTCTGCTGTTTTCTTGTTTTCCATGTCATTGACTTTTATGCTCTTATTTTTAATATTTTTTCTTCTACTTCATTTAGGCTTAAATTGTTTTTTCTTTCTCAGTTTCCTAAGGTAGGAGATGAGGTTATTGATTTTAAATTTTTCTTCTTTTCAAATATATGCACTTAATACTGTAAGTTTCCCTCTAAGCCCTACTTTTGTTGCATCCCATCAATCTTGATAAGTTGTATTTTCATTTTTATTTAGTTCAAAATATTTTAAAATTTTTATTGAGACTTCTTTAACGCGTGTTATTTAGTAATGTGTTGTTTATTTCTCAATATTTGGGAAACTTTCAGCTACTTTTCTGTTAATGATTTCTAGTTTAATTTCATTGTGGTCTGAGAACATTCATTGTATGATTTCTATTCTTTTAAATTTGTTAAGGTGTGTTTTGTGGCCCAGATTGTAGTATATCTTGGTGAATGGGCAATATGAGCTTGAGAAAAATGTTTGTATTCTGCTATTGTTGGATGAAGTATTCTATAAATGTCAATTAGATCAAGTCGAGTGATAATGCTGTTCAGTTCAACTATGTACCTACGGATTTTCTGCATGCTGGATCTATCACTTACCAAAAGAGAGGTGTAGAAATATTGAACAATAGGCTGGGTGTGGTGGCTCATACCTGTAATCCAAGCACTTTAGGAGGCCAAGGTGGGCAGACGGCTTGAGCCCAGGACTTCAAGACCAGCCTGGGCAACATGGCAAAACCCTATCTCTACCAAAAATATATATATACAAAAACTAGCCAGGCATGGTGGTACACACCTGTAGTCCTAGTCTCAGAAGGCTGAGGTGGGAGGATTGCTCAAGGCTGGGAGGCAGAGGTTGCAATTGAGCTGAGATCCCACCACTGCATTCCAGCCTGGGCAGCAGAGTGAGAGACCCTTACTCAAAAAAAAGAAAAAAGAAATATTGAGCAATAATAATAGATGTTCTGTTTCTCCTTGCAGTTCTTTCAATTTTTGCTTCACATATTTTAATATGTTCCATTGTTAGGTGCATACATGTTTAGAATTGTACGTCTTCTTAGAAAATTGACTCATATATTATTGTGTAATACCCTTCACTATCCCTGATAATTTTCCTTGCTTTGAATCTGCTTTTTCTGAAATTTATCTGAATACTCTAGCTTTCTTTTGATTAGTATTAGCATGGTACCTTTTTTTCATCTCTTTACTTTTAACATAGCAGAGTCTTTGTATTTAACAGGGTTTGTGGGCCGGGTGCTATGACTCATGCCTGTGATCCCAGCATTTTGGGAGGCCACAGTGGCCAGATTGCTTGAGCTCAGAAGTTCAAGACTAACCTGGGCAACACAGCAAAAACCCATCTATGCAAAAAAAATACAAAAATTAGCTGGGCATGGTGGTACATACCGGTGGTCTCAGCTACTCAAGAGGCAGTGGTGAGAGGATCACTTGAGCCCAGGAAGTCAAGGCTGCAGTGAGACATGATTGTACCACTACATGCCAGCCTGGCAACAGAGTGACACTGTGTCTCAAAAATAAATAAATAAATAAATAAATAAATAAATGGATAAAAAGTGAGTTTGTGTAGACAGCATATAGTTGGGTCTTGTTCTTTTGTCTATTCTGACAATCTCTATATTTTAATTGCATTATTTAGACCCTTCATATTTAAAGTTATTATTAATGTAGTTAGATTAATATCTATCATATTAGTAACTGTGTTTATTCATTGCATTTGTTCTTTCTTTTTTCCCTCTCTTTCTGCTTTTTTTATTTTAAATTAATGCTTTGTATCATTTCATTTTGTTTCCTCTTTTAATGTATCAATTATACTTCTTTTTAAAAAAAAATTAGAGGTTATCCTAGAGCTTGCCATAAACACTTTAAACAAATCCAAGTTTACCTTCAAACAATACTATACAGATTCACATGTATAGTGCGGGTAACTTATAACAGAGTATACTCAATTCCTCCCTCCCATTTCTTACAGCATTACTGTCATTCATTTTATTTATATATATGGCCTAATCACCCAGTACATTGGTAATACTGTTAATTTAAACAGTTTTCTTTTAGATCAATTAAAAATAAGAAAATTGAAAGATTTGATTTTATCGTCATTTATTCCTTCTCTGAGGATTCTTTCTTTATGTTGATCCAGGTTTCTTACCTATGTTATTTCCTTCTCCCTGAATAACTATTTTTAATATTTTTTGTAGGGCAGTTCTATTGGCAATGAAACCACCCAGGTTTTGTTTGTCTGAGAAAGTCTTTATTTATCCTTCACCTTTGAAGGAGAATTTCTGGATTTGGAATTATAGGTTGGTGGTCTTTTTCTTATAACACTTTAAATATATCACGTCACTCTCTTCTTGCTTGAATGATTTCTGATGAGAAGTCCACTGTGGTTCTTATCCTTATTCCTCTATGGATACAGCTTTTTGCCCTCTGGCATCTTTTAAGATTTTCTGTTTGTCTTTCATTTTCTACAATTTGTATATGATTTGCCTAAGCATAGATTTTTTGGTATTTATCCTGCTTCCTGGCTCTATGATTTGTCTGTCATTAGTTTTGAAATACTCTCAACCATTTCACTTCAAATATTCTACTCCATTCTTTCTTTGCTTTCTGGTATCCCAATTATACATATATTATACCTTTAGAAAATTTCCCACTGTTCTTGGGATGTTTTATTCTTTTTACTTTTTTCTCTGCATTTCAGTTTGGGAACTTTTTATTTATTGTAATTATGTTATCCCACTCAGCAAGCATATGTTTTGGTTTCATTTTGCTTGTGAATCAAAGTTCATAAGCTTCCAAGCCTCTGTAGTCTGGTCCCACTGTGACTATATAAATATTTTGCCCCAAGAATAGCCTACCTATCCAGTTGGCTCTAAGTATCCCAGAAATGGGCAGAAGATATGACCAAGTGATTCACAAAGCAGTAAGTACAAATGGTTACTAAACCTATGAATAAATATCCAATCCAAATAGCAGTGAAAGAAATACAAAGTTACAGTTTGTCATTTGCTATTTATTTACTCATCAAAAAGAGGGAAAATTAAAGACAAATTTAAGTGTTAGAGAGGTAGAATTGGTTGCAAATTCACATAATCTTTAGCTATTTATTAATATACTGAAAAGTGTTCACACCCTTTGGCCTAGTATTTATCTTTATCAAATTTACTCTCAGAAAATAACCTGAACTACACATATAAAGACATTCATCATGCTTTATTTACAAAACCAGAAAAAATTGGAAATATGAATTTCTAACAATATGGGTTTTAAGTAAGCCTTTAAGAGTATTTAACATCCTTAAAAATTATGTTTCTTAGAAATATTTTATGAAGTCTGGGCACAGTGGCTCACACCTGTAATTCCAGCACTTTGGGAGGCCAAGATGGGCAGATCACTTGAGGTCAGGAGTTTGAAACCAGCCTGGGCAACATGGTGAAACCCTGTCTCTATAAAGAAAAAAATAAATAAATAAAAAACAAAACAGAAATATTTGTGATTCACAAAGAATGAAAAATGGGTATGCATGTAATGCTGTTCATGTCATGTATGCATAATGAGCCATCAAATATTTACAGATGTTATCTCTGAGTTATTAAGAATGATTTTTATTTTCTTCATATTTTGCTAAGTTAAAAAAACATTCCTACAGAATTGTAAGATGCATCACTTTATAGAAGAAAAGTTCTTCTGAAAATCCTACCTGACTCCCAGAATCCAGCTCAAATACCTCCTCTTCCCAAATTTCTCTCTAACTATTCTTACTTTTTTTTTTGTAGATACTTCTTAGAAGTCTGATTACTTTTGCTTACATTGATCTTTCCATTTTCTCTGTTCATCTTTCTCTACCCAGCTTTTGAGTCTAGATGCTCTTTTCATTCTCTTCTTTCTCTCTAGGCAATCTCACTCAATGCATAACTTCAAGAACTACTCATCTGAGTTCTAAACGCATACATACAGCTCCACAGCTCTACTGAGATTTCCTAAAGGCATTTCAAACTCAGTTTGTCAAAAATAAAACTGCCGATCTTCCTTGGCAAACTGATTTTTCTCCATTATTCTGTCTCTCAAGGAGAGAGAGCACAATCTCTTCAGTCTTTCCCACAATCATGGGTCATCTTTGACACTTCACTCATTATCAGTCCATCTAGTCCATTAATGGGTCTGATTGGTTTTACTTTCTAAAGAGCTCATAAATCCATCTACTTTTCTCTAACTGCAGTATCACCACCTTAGCCCAACTTACCAGAATCTCTCATAAATGAGTTAATACCTATAAAGTGCTTAGGATATTGCTTGGCACAAAGAAAGTATCCAATAAATGTTAGTTGTTATTCTTCCTATTCTTATCAGTACCACTTATCTGTGCCACTTACCTATAGCCTATAATACTGCCTTTCCCACATCAACTTTTACCCACTTCCAGCTGTTCTTTACACTGAAGCCTATGTAATCTTTTAAAAACACAATCTGATTATCCTATCTTGCCTGCTTCTTCAGGCACATAACCTTTCTCATTGCAGGCCAGACCCTCTGCCTGCTGTCAGGCCCTCAAATGCAACATGCTCCCTCCTGCCTAGAGCCTTCTTCCTCCTGCCTTCATCACCCACCCATACCCTGAATTCCTTCCCAGAAAATTCTTATTATCCCAACTCAAAACCATTTCCTCATGCAAACTTTTCCTGGCCTCCTCTTGTATTTTATCACAAATTATAATCTGACCTACTGAGTTCATATCTATTTTACTCAGTACCTGGTATTCAATAAATATGTTGAATATTTATTGAATGAATGAAGTTGTCTGAAAAGTTTATAATAAATTTCTTTTGTCTACTTATTTATTTTTTTCTTCCTATCTCAGTCTGTCATTAATTTAGCCTTCATTGAACTACTCCTTCATCTTCTCATATATTCATGGTTTTGCCAACCAAAGAAACCTCTAGTTATACTAGAGGTTGCCCAGCCATGTAGCATGAATCATTTAGATGTGGGCTAAGATATTGAAATCATCATCCTGCATGTAGGAGGAGAGATGGGTGGGGAAGGGGAGACTGGGGAGAACCATAGGCTACTTGCCTTCTGCAGTGAGCAACTTCCTTCCCAGTATACAAATCTATGATAGCATTTTCTATGTGTTATGACTTGAAAAGGGTTGAGAAGCATTAGTCTAGAAATAATAGATATTAAGCCTCAGTGTCAACCCCCTGATCATGAAGTAGCAGTCACATTTACATTTTGACTGAAGAGAAGACATTTAAGTGGAAGTGCCACTGGTGTCAAATAATTTTCTTACCCCACTATAGAAGATCAGATTTACTCTAATTTTCTTTTTCATTTAGGTCTAATATTTTAAGTCTGTTGTTTCCCTCGAATTGTGTGTATGAATTTTTAACATATAAATGGGTAAGTCTGCAGAATATCAAAGAAAAGGTGCTATGTTTAGTCATCCAGGGGGTTAATATTGAAATACCAGTATTGAAAAAGCTAATTATTGCATAGAGGAGAGTATCAGTGCAAAATAGTACAAGCAAACCCATAGGACCATGGTCTGAAGACTATTTTAGTATTGATTAACTGTTCTTCCTATAGCCTTAGTACTATTAATATATCACTGCTGATTATGCAAATATTGGATTCTGAATATTTAATCTATTTGCAAGGATGGTTCATGGTATGTTTCCATGGATTGAAAGGAACTGAACCTTCAGGCAGATAATCAAGAAGTACCATCCTGAGTACCTGCCGTATGCTCAGCATTGTTCTGGGATTTGCCTACCCAGAAATAGAACAGGACGTGAGCTTTACACTCAAGGAATCTGCAAGATAATATTGACATAGTTGAGACAGTAGTTATTCCAAACTATGTGTGGGATGAAAATGACAGCACCAGTTACAAAACTAAATACTAAACTGTAAGACACTTGAGAGGTGGGTCTCCTTGATTCACCTTTATATCTGCTCAGTGCTTGGGCAGTACCGTGTAACAAATATTCAGTGAGCCCTGGGCCAGTGGCTCATGCCTCTAATTCCAACACTTTGGGAGGCTGAGGCAGTTGGATTGCTTGAGGCCAGGAATTACAGACCAGCCTGAGCAACATGGCAAAACCCCTTCTCTACTAAAAATACAAAAATTAACCAGGGCGCTGGTGTGTTTCTGTGGTCCCAGCTACATGGAAGGCTGAGATGGGAGGATTGCTTGAGCCCGGGAGGCAGAGGTTGCAGTGAGCCAAGATTGAGCCACTACACTCCAGCCCCGGTGACAGAGCAAAACCCTGTTCCCCTACACACAGAAAAAAACTCAGTGAACATTTGTTGAATGCATAAATGAATGCAAGTGCTAAATTATGTGATTCTATCTCTAGTGTAAGAATCAAATAAGCTGGAAATCACTGAGGTCTGGGTTACCAGAGAAATGTTTAAAGGAATTTAAGATCGAATATAGAGAGATTGGGGTAAGGGTAGTATAAACCATATTTATATATTCATTCATTATTCAAAAAATATTTATTGGCTGGGCGTGGTGGCTCACACTTGTAGTCCCAGCTACTTGGGAGGCTGAGGTGGGAGACTCGTTTGAACCTAGGAGGCAGAGGTCGCAGTGAGCCCGTGATGGCCCCACTGCACTCCAGCCTGGGCGACAGAGCGAGACTCCATCTCAAAGTAGGGGGCTTTGGAAGGCCAAAGGCAGGAGGATCACTTGAGTCTAGGAGTTCCAGACCAACCTGGGCAACATAGTGAGACCCCACCTCTACATACAAATTTAAAAAATTAGCCAGGTGTGGTAGCGCAAGAGGCTGACAGGGGAAGATTGCTTGAGTGCAGGAGCTCAAGGCTTCAGTGAACTGTGACTGCACCACTGCACTCCATTCTGGGTGACAGAGCAAGACCATGTCTCCAAAAAAAAAAAAAGACTTAAATTTCACTCATTTTATGTGACAAAATTATGGAATGCCTTAAAAGTCAGAGTAATTTAGAAGAGAAAATATCCACTAAAAGTTCTGGATTTGGGTTCTGTTTTTGTTCTCTAGTGAGGATAGAAAACCAAAGGATTTGTTTTAAAAAGCTTGGTTTGGGCCGGGTGCGGTGGCTCAAGCCTGTAATCCCAGCACTTTGGGAGGCCGAGACGGGCAGATCACAAGATCAGGAGATCGAGACCATCCTGGGTAACACGGTGAAACCCCGTCTCTACTAAAAAAAAATACAAAAAACTAGCCGGGCAAGGTGGCAGGCGCCTGTAGTCCCAGCTACTCTGGAGGCTGAGGCAGGAGAAAGGCGTGAACCTGGGAGGCGGAGCTTGCAGTGAGCTGAGATCTGGCCACTGCACTCCAGCCTGGGCGACAGAGTGAGACTCCATCTCAAAAAAAAAAAAAAAAAAAAAAAAAAAAGCTTGGTTTGAAAGTGGTTCATGTGATTATCCTAAATACATTGTTATCTCTTCTGTTTTGAAAAAAGTCTAGTGATAAATTTTTCACAAATTTCATGAGACTCTGTGAGAATATTAAATTGCCTTTTTAATAATGGTTACTTCTTGTGTATATCACCTATTTTTTCTTGTGGCAATATCATTCCATTTCTTGAGTTTAAAGTTGTGGAAATAAAGAACTTTTCCTGTCCAATAACTTTTCAAATACTATAGAAAATAAGTAGCCTTTTACCCACCTGGTGAAATAACACCAACTCCCTTGAACCTTCTCACATTGTTTGTTCCCTAAATTGTAAAGATCATTCCTTAACTATTAAACTTTAATGATACATAACTAGATTCACCTATGTGGGCCTGACTTGTCCCTTTGTTTTTACACTTGAGAAAGAGTGGTCATAATAATACTGTTCCTGTAAAGATTAAAGGACTAGAAGCTCCCAAAATAACCACATTTCAAGAGCAGTTTTGCATGTATAGAAAAGTCAACTTTGTCCAATGCAGGTTAAAGAATTTTTAATTTGGTGTGTACTAAAACATCTCACATTCTCTTTGTTCTTCACCCTATCACTATCATTATTATTTGTGTTACTTTCTTAACTCTTGTCATCCCCAATAATTAGAAAAGGAGTTACAGCAATAATTATCCAGAGAGATGTCCCTTCTTTCCAAGAATACCTATACATCTAGCTGAGGTCAGAAAGGGTCAATTGATTTGCATAAATCTGCACATGCAGGGATGAAGAGAGAAGACACATTAGCTGAGCACTCTAAGACAACTCCTATCCATGGGATAGTATTTCCTGAAGGAACTTTTATGGGCCCATATTGCCTACTCCACCTCCCTAACCAAGGACCTCATTCTCAGTTAAAGAGCTCAGTGGTCAGCTGAAATTATCAAGGGTGGAGAAAGGGCTGGGCAAGAATTCAGGTGTTTTTGTATTTTAAAGGTTATTCCTGTAAGATTACTAACTCACCTCGTCTAAATTGATGCACATTAAAATTGTTTAAACTCACAAAGCAAAAGTAGAGAATATTAAGAGATCCAAAATAATCCATGCTTTTTGCTCCTTTCTTTTCTTGTTTTACAGTCTGAAAGAACTCACTTCAAATATGGAAGGGAGTCCAATTTTCAAAAAGCAATTCCTCCATTTTTTTTCTTTCTGAGCAGCACTCATACAGTAGCAGTGGTAAAATAACGATGTGTTGAATTTTGTTTCTCTTTATCTATATGACATTTGTGTCATCACCGTAGCTCTAATCCATATTCAGGTCTTCATGTTTGGTGTGCAGTAATATGTAAATTATCTCGCCAGCTGCATGGAGCAGTGTTTGTTTATTCTATTTCTTTTGGCACTGCACAGAACTGAATTTCTGCCAAAATGGGGCTGCTTCAGGGAGCACTAATGCTCTAGGAGGAAGTTTTGAAAGGAAACGCACATCATAAGTCTTCACTCTGTGAAGCAGCAAAATCAAAACAAACTTTTTGTTTACTAAAATATCAGTATTATGAATGTAAAATAATGTGTTTATTAAAATATAATGAGCATGCTGCCCATCTCTAACATGCTCAGTGTACGTGGGCTTTGGAAATGAGGACATAAAGCTGAGAAAGCTGGCGCATTTTTATTCTTAGAAAGAAAGTAGGTGAAATAAAACAGACAGAGACAACAGCTAGAAGTTTAAGGGGAAGAAATATTTTAACATGCATATTAATCTCTGGAAACACATGGCATTTACATGCATTTAAATGTGGACAGCTGTGGCGTTTAAGTGTTAAAAAATTTCATTAATGATGCATAGAGCTATCTACTTCTGTTGGCAGGCCTTTCAGTCTTCAATCTGACACTTCCTTTTTTATCCAGCAAGCTAATTTCCCCTCTTTTGTGAGGAGTAACTGTTTTCACACTACTGCTTACCCAGCAAGCCTCCTTATTGTTTCATGGTTAATTATCTTCTCCAGCTTCACCTTCCCCAGCAAAAGGAGCAGGGCTGTTCCTCCCCAGCACTAATGAAAGCTGGGTTTTATGGGTACACTGTGTAAATAAATGCAAGGTCTGATCAGGCAACATAATAAGTGAGTTCCTAAAGTTTATGGAGTCACACACAGCTCATCCAGTGGCTTTACTAAATAACGAAGGAAAATGATTAATTTGGTGGGGTTGGGAGCAGGGGGCTTCAATTTTAGAGAAAAAAATAAAGCCTTTGTCAGCTTAGGATGGAAACTATCTGCAGGTAAGCATAAGGGATCTCCGTTTATCCAAGTATTCCTTATGCTCAGTAATCGCAGCCATGACATTTGCCAGGAGAATGTCTTGAAGAATAGGCCTTTGAGAAATATTGTTGATTTGGTAAAAGGTGAAGGTCACCTGGTATTTTATTTCCCTGATTGCTTGCTATTTGTTAAGAGAAAAAAGCAACCAAGCTTTATGTAGTGCAAAGTATCCTACACTCTGCGCTGAATGCAAGCAAAGCAGAGATATTCACAAATGCTACCATTGTCCAGTGCCTGGAGAAATAAATTCAGCAGGTATGGCCCAGGTAATTAACTCCACTAGCCGGTCAATGTCTTACATCTATGTGCTATAAACTCAGTCATAGTCACTTAGTTGCTAGCTGAAGGCCCCATATCCTAGAGTTTGGGACTTGCAGTTATTTTGGTTATTTTTTGCAAAGAATTTTAGGGGATTAAACTGATCCCAACCCCCTAATGCTCCCTTTTCTTTTAATTTACAAAATGAATTCACATTTCGAAATCCTTTCTCTGTAGATTGAAACGTACATTTCTTTGATTTGGGAATCTTTGATTTGGGCTACAGTTTGAATTAAGGTCCTGACATTTAAAACTCTCAAGAGCCTGTGTAAGAGCCCAGGACAAGAACTTCTATTTCAGTCAAGATTTAGTTCTTAAATTTAATTGGATCTCAGGATCCTGAGTGTGTTTCCCTTGAGATCGCAAAAAGAAAATCCCCCAAGGGAGTCTATGTTTTTAACGTGTCTAGGGACTGTAGCATAGGAATCAGAGTATAAAATCTCTTGGAAACTTACTTCAAAAATGTGTATTGCCTTCTAGGAAAATTCATCCTGAAATTTCAAGCAACCTTTCTAGCATCAGTGTAACTTGTGAACTTCCCAGCCATTTTTATGGAGGGGACTCAACAGAGGTTTTCTAGCAATTCTGAGACTTTTTAATCTCCGCTAAGTCTAAAAGCAGTTATCTTTATGAGAAGCTATTAAAGCAAAGATATGTTCAATGAAATAAAATCAGATGTAGAACAAGGGTTAAACCATCTTAAGAAAATGATTCATAGCTGACCCGCCTATTAATTAGCTTAAACCCTGGGCCAATCAGATGATAAGCATGAGGAAAGCAAGAGAAGTTTCCTTGACTGGCTTAGTTAAGAGGAAAAAGAGACTAAGATAATGTGTGCCATTTTTGGTCATTCTTAATTTGCTAATCCAAACTGATCAACATTTTATTATTTTTTTTTCTCTGAATAAGTTGTAATCATAGTCTCATTATTAAAAAACAACAAAAATCATATTATATTTATCTGAGAGGAGCAAACAAGAACAGTAATGATATAATGCTGGCTCCCAATGTGTCCTTATTGAGAATGAAGACACAAGAGGCTCTCAATAAAAAAAAAATATGTTCCCATGGTTAGGTTACAACTGTAACTGTGGGTCAGAAGGATGGGGACTTGTGTGATTGGCATCTGAAGTGAAGGCAGTCTTGTAGGACTGAGCCCTCTCACATATGGGATCTGATACTAACTCCAGATAGATAGTGTCAACGTTGGATTAAATAGTAAGACACCCAGCTCATGTCTAGAGAGTGGACAGTTGCTTTTTTATTTGAAAAGCCTTATATCAGAACTGTAAAGGGCACAGTTCCTAAACATGAGTGAACTCTATTATCTGATATAAGGCTTTTCAGGTAAACCCCCATTTTGGCAAAGCACTCCTTGTACATTCGACTACCTCAGGATCATGCCAAGAATCTTGTGTTCTTGAAACTGAGTTTGAAAGTTGGAACCTTAAGTCTATCTCACAGGAAAATTCGTATGTTAGAAAACTTCAGGCCGGGCGCGGTGGCTCAAGCCTATAATCCCAGCACTTTGGGAGGCCGAGACGGGCGGATCACGAGGTCAGGAGATCGAGACCATCCTGGCTAACACTGTGAAACCCCGTCTCTACTAAGAAATACAAAAAACTAGCCAGGCGAGGTGGCGGGCACCTGTGGTCCCAGCTGCTGGGGAGGCTGAGGCAGGAGAATGGTGTGAACCCGGGAGGCGGAGCTTGCAGTGAGCTGAGATCCGGCCACTGCACTCTAGCCCCGGCGACAGAGTGAGACTCCTTCTCAAAAAAAAAAAAAAAAGAAAGAAAAAAAGAAAACTTAACTTGTTTACATGATGATTCACCTCTTTTCTACCAATACGCATTGTAGGTTTTAAAAAATGTAAGTTTTTATTAATGTAAAATCATTATCATAAAGGAGGGAGAAGGGTATACTTTTCCCTAAGGCAAGGCGAGGCAAAAATTACATCCAGGAGTACAAAACTCACATGATATGTCAATTCCTGAGCAATGTCAGGAAAAAAAGTGGGGCCAGATGTTATCACTGGGGGAAAAGAATGTACGCAACTTTGCATGTGGTTCTGTCATTGCCCTTCAAACAGATTTACCACATGGTAGAGTGAAGAAAATGCCACCATTTCATTGCAGTTGGGATTTTTACAAATTCATTGATGTTATTTTTCCCTTGAACTTTCTTTTATTTGTTTCAGTTCTATGTAATACTAAAGAGGTAAGAAAGAGAAATTCTTTTTATTTGAAAAACTTTTCCTAAATTTTTTAAAAATTCATCTTTAAACAGTCCTAAATTTAGGTACTTTCTTGAAACTCTGTGGGGAAATTCCAGGGAAACACAGAATATAGAGACTGAGAAGAAAAAAAATAAACCAGTTTTCCTATTCAGGCTCTTCTGAGTGTAATAAAAATTACAGTGTGTTGACATATAAAGCAACAGTCAAGGTAATTTATTTGCCAGTGAAAAGTAGATTATTTTTCAAGTTACTTCTAGTGAAACATTCAGAGTTGGGTGGGAAAGTAACTTTTTTGTACAGTAGATGCCTAACAACTATGAATAATGATTTGCACAAGAATTAACTTGTTTAAGAAAAACATAGCTTGATGCAAGGGATTTATCTGTTGCCACCTACCTATAATACTATCAACACTGAAGTTACTGCACCTGAGAATTCTTTAGAAATTATGACAGTATCTAGTTCTTTGATTTATTGGCACAAATATATTGCTTCTCTATAAAAAGTTTCTCTGCCCACACTTAAAAGTTTCTTTACACACACTCTGGCAGCAAATTTGTGGGGTTTTTTTACACCAAGCCACTGTCTGCTCTCCAGACATGAGCTGGGTGTCCTACTATTTAATCCAACTTTGACACTATCTATCTGGAGTTAAGCATCAGATCCCATACATGAAAGTGCTCAGTCCCACAAGACTGCCTTCACTTCAGATGCCAATCGCGCAAGTTCCTATCCTTCTGGCCCACAGGCTGTAAATCCCCACTTTCACTCATGTCCCTGTGAAGAGACCACCAGACAGGCTTTGTGTGAGCAACAAGGCTGTTTATTTCACCTGGGTGCAGGCGTGCTGAGTCCAAAAAGAGAGTCAGCTAAGGGAGATGAGGTGGGGCCGTTTTATAGGATTTGGGTAGGTAAAGGAAAATTACAGTCCAAGGGGGTGTTCTCTGGCAGACAGGGGCTGGGTGGAGGGGAGGGGTCACAAAGTGCTCAGCAGGGAAGCTTTTGAGCCAGGATGAGCCAGGAGAAGGAGTTTCACAAGGTAGTGTCATCAGTTAAGGCAGGAACAGGCCATTTTCACTTCTTTTGTGATGGAATGTCATCAGTTAAGGCAGGAAGCAGCCATCTGGATGTGTAAGTGCAGGTCACTGGGGATATGATGGCTTAGCTTGGGCTCAGAGGCCTGACATTCCTGTCTTCTTATATTAATGAGAAAAGTAAAATGAAATAGTGGTAAAGTGTTGGGGTGGTGAAAATTTTTTGGGGGTGGTGTGGAGAGAGAATGGGCGATGTTTCTCAGGACTGCTTTAAGCGGGATTAGGGGCAGCATGGGAACCTGGAATGGGAGAGATTAAGCTGAAGGAAGATTTTGTGGTAAGGGGTGATATTGTGGGGTTGTTAGAAGAAACATTTGTCGTATAAAATTATTGGTGATGGCCTTGATAAGGTTTTGTATGAATTGAAAAACCAAACGGAATAAGAGAAGGAGAAAAACAGGTATTAAAGGACTAAGAATTGGGAGGATCTAGGACATCCAATTAGAGAGTGCCTAAGGAGATTCAGCATAGCCCTGCCAGCAAAGATTATTTATTTACTTTAAGAGTTAAGAGTGGCAGTTTGGGGATACCACCAGGAGATATCAGCTGTGATGACTTGGAAAAACAGTGTAAACCGTCAGTGTAAACAAGAGCAGGGCATTTATGAGTAGTTGAGAACGGTGAATAGGAGTATGACTAGATAGAAGATAGTAGGGATGACAAGTTTTTGGGGCACCGTCCAAGTTGGGCTGGTGTCTGGAATGAGACTGGGGCTTAATAAAAAGGAGTGTCCATATAGGAGCTCAAATGGTCTGTACCCTGTAGCATTCTGAGGACAGGCCCAAATTCTGAGAAGGCGAAGTGGTAAAAGTATTGTCCAGTCCTTTTTAAGTTGGTGGCTGAGCTTGGTGAGGCGTGTTTTTAAAAGACCATTAGTTCACTGAATACCAAGAGCCTGAGAAACTGCTTGGGTGATTTGACTAATAAAGGCCGGTCCGTTATTGGACTGTATAGAGGTGGGAAGGGCAAACCGAGGAATTATGTCTGACAGAAGGGAAGAAATGACCACAGTGGCCTTCTCAGAACCTGTGGGAAAGGCCTCTACACATCCAGTGAAAGTGTCTACCTAGACCAAGAGGTATTTTAGTTTCCTGACTTGGGTCATGTGAGTAAAGTCAATTGGCCAGTCCTGGGCGGGGGCAAATCCCCGAGCTTGAGTGTAGGGAAGGGTGGGGGGCCTGAACAGTCCCCGAGGAGTAGTAGAATAGCAGATGGAACACTGAGAAGTGATTTCCTTGAGGATAGATTTCGATGATGGAAAGGAAATGAGAGGTTCTAAGAGGTGGGCTAGCGGCTTGTAACCTACATGGAAGAGGTTATGAAATGACAACAGAATAGAATGGGCCTGTGAGGCTGAAAGGAGATATTTTCCTTGGTCCAAGAATCATTTGCCTTGTGTGGGAAGAGATTGATAGATGGAAGTTTCCGTGGAGGAGTACGTGGGAGTGGTCAGATGAGAAAGAGAATAACTGCTGTGAGGGATAGAAGTTGGAACACTAGCTGCTTTTTAGCTACCTTATCAGCATAAGCATTGTCCTGAGTGATGGGATCTGATGCCTTTTGATGGCCCTTGCAGTGAATGACTCCAGCTTCCTTTGGAAGTAGAGCTGCTTTGAGAAGCATTTTTATTAAAGAGGCATTAATGATGGAGGATCCTTGTGTAGTGAGGATCCTCTTTCAGCCCATATAACAGCATGGTGGTGCAGGATATGGAAGGCATATTTAGAGTCAGTATAAATATTGACGTGTAGTATCTTTGCAAGAGTGATGGCCCAAGTTAAGGCAATGAGTTCAGCTTGCTGAGAGGTAGTGGAGTGGGGCAGAGTGGTAGCCTCAATGATAGATGTGGAAGATAACTATAGCATAGCCTACCTTTGCTGGTGAGTGGCGATTAGGCCTGGTGGAACTGCCATCAATAAACCAAGTGTGATCAGGGTGAGGAATAGGAAAGAAGGAAATATGGGGAATTGGAGTGAATGTCAAGTGGATCAGTGAGATACAGTCATGGGAGTCAGGTGTGGTATCAGGAATAATGTGGGAGGCCAGATTGAAGTCTGGGCCAGGAACAATGGTAATTGTGGGAGACTCAACAAAAAGTGAGTATAGCTGAAGGAGCCAGGGAGCAGAAAATATATGCATCAGGTGGGAGGAAGAAAATAGATTTTGGAATTTATGAGAACTGTAGAGAGTGAGTTGAGTGTAGTTTGTGATTTTGAGGGTCTCTAAAAGTATTAAGGCAGTGGCAGCCGCCGCATGCAGACATGAGGGCTAGGCTAAAACAGTAAGGTCAAGTTGTTTGGCTAAAAAGGCTACAGGGCACGGTCCTGGCTCTTTTGTAAGAACTCTGGCTTGACTGAAGTAATGGAGGCTGTCTGTGAAGCCTTGCGGCAGTACAGCCCAGGTAATTTGCTGAGCCTGATGGGTGTCAGGGTCAGTCCAAGTGAAAGCGAAGAGAGCCTGGGATGAAGGGTGCAAAGGAATAGTAAAGAAAGCATGTTTGAGATCCAGAACAGAATAAAGGGCTGTGGAGGGAGGTATTGAGGATAGGAGAGTATATGGGTTTGGCACCATGGGGTGGATAGGCAAAAACAATTTGGTTGATAAGGCACACAACCTTAACTAACCTGTAAGACTTGTCTGGTTTTTGGACAGGTAAAATGGGGGAATTGTAAGAAGAGTTTATAGGCTTTCAAAGGCCATGCTGTAACAGGTGAGTGATAAAAGACTTTAATCCTTTTAAAGCGTGCTGTGGAATGGGATATTGGTGTTGAGCAGGGTAAGGGTGATTAGGTTTTAATGAGATGGTAAGGGGTGCATGATCGGCAGCATCAGTCTTCAGCTGCTAAGCCAAGCAGATCTGGGAAGGAGTCAGTCAGAAAGTCTTGGGCTAGAGCTTTAGGGGCTCTAGGAGTGGCTGCTGGGTGAGCTGGGCAGTATGATTTCCATTGGGTCCCTGCACAGATGGGACATGGCTTGGGAGGAATCCCGGGCTGTGAGCAGTCCTTTGCCCAGTGGCCAGATTTCCGGCACTTGAAGCAAGTTCCTGGGGGAGGAGGTCCTGGAGGAACCCCTGGCAGCTGCGGTTCAGGTATTTGGAAGTTCTTGCGCACTGCAGATGTGGCTGGGGTTTGTCTCACAGTGGAGGCAAGGAATTGCAACTCAGAAACACATTGCTACTTGGCTGCCTTTCCTCTTATTATTATACACATTGAAGGCAAGTTTAATTAAGTCCTGTTTTGGGGTTTGAGGGCCGGAATTTAATTTTTGGAGTTTTATTTAATGTCAGGAGTGGATTGGGTAATAAAATGTATGTTGAGAATAAGACGGCCTTCTGGCCCTTCTGGGTCTAGGGCGGTAAAGCATCTAAGGGTTGTTGCCAGATGGGCCGTGGACTGGGCTGGATTTTTATATTTGATGAAAAAGAGTCTAAATGCTAACTGATTTGGGAGAGGATAAAGGAAAAAGGAGCATTAACCTTGATTATGCCTTTAGCTCCAGCCACCTTTTATTTAAGAGGGAATTGCTGGGCAGGTCGGGGAGGGCTAGTCGTGGAATGAAACTGTAAACCAAACCAGACCCGGTGTGAGGAGGGGAGGTGACAAAAGGATTATAGGGTTGGGGAGCGGAGGCTGAGGACAAATTGGGACTTAGCTCGGCCTGGCCAGGAGCAGCCTGGGGAGGAGGGGATAGGTCAGAGGGGTCCGTAGAAAAGAAAGATTCAAAAGACTCAGAGATGCTTGGGATTGGGACTGAAGGGACAGGTGGGAGGGAAAGAAGGAAGATTTGGGATGAGTTGCAATGGGAACAGAGACTAGGGAGAGACCAATGTGTAAAAGTGCCTGGACGTCAGGGACCTCAGACCATTTGGCCATTTGCCCATTTTATGACAAGAATTATCTAGGTCTTGTAGGATGGAGAAATTGAAAGTGCCATTTTCTGGCCATTTAGAGTCATTATCAAGTTTGTATTGGGGCCAGGCAAAATTGCACAAGAAAATGAGGCTTTTAGGTTTTAGGTCAAGCGAGAGTGGAAAGGTTTTGAGTTCTTGAGAACACAGGCTAAGGGAGAAGAAGGAGGAATGGAGGGTGGAAGGTTGCCCATAGTGAAGGAGGCAAGTTTAAAGAGAAGGGTAGAGACACGGAGAGAAGGGGTGGGGGGTGCTTGCCCCCCAGGAAAGTGGAGAAGGGGCAGAGACATGGAGAAAAGGGATGAGGGGTGCTTGCCCCCCAGAAAAGCGGTGCTTGCCGCTAAGGGTGAAGGACCAAGGCAGGCGTCCCCACGTGGTCAGACACCTCTGAAACGTGGGTGAATAATCAGGCAGGCGTCCCCGCGTGGTCAGACACCTCTGAAACGTGGGTGAATAATCAGGCAGGCGTCCCCACGTGGTCAGACACCTCTGAAACGTGGGTGAATAATCAGGCAGGCGTCCCCGCGTGATTAAACACCAAGGAAAGACTGTCTTCCTGAGTCCGTGACCGGTGCCAGAGTTTTGGGTTCATGGAAAAAACGCGTCTCCTTTGTCTCTACCAGAAAAGGAAAGGAATGGAAATTCAGAGGCCTGACACCCACAACGCTTCCTTAGGTTATTCTAACCATAACTTGTTAGAATTGCTGTGAGAGCTCAAGGAAACACTTTACTTACATTTACCAGTTTATTTAAAGATACAACTCAGGAAAAGCCAGATGTAAAAGAAATGCACAGAGTAAGGGGGTGGGCAAAGCTTCCACATTTCTCCAGGTACACTACCCACCTAGCATCTCCAGGTGTTCTGCAACCTAGAAGCTCATCAAATCTCTTTGTTCAAGAGTAGTTACAGTTTTCATCTCTAGCCCTACCCCTCCCTTTTCCAGAGGTCCTTAGGTGGAGCAGAAAGTTCCAGCCCTCTAATCACTTGGTCTTTCTGGTGACCACCCCCAACCTGAGGCTATCTCAGGACCCTGCCCTAAATTTTCTCATTAGCATAAACTCAGTTGTGATCAAAAGGGGCCATTATGAATAACAAAAGGTATTCTATCACTTAGGAAATTCCAAGGGCTTTAGGGGCTCTATGCCAGAGAACTGGGACAAAGGCCAAATATATTTCCTATTATACCATAGCTTCTTAATCAAAATAGCACTTAGATGGGCAGCCCCTCCAGGGAAACTGAAGTTACAGTAAGAAAAGGAAGAAAAGAAACCTTTATTTTTTTTTGTATTGCTCTTTCTTCTTGGCAGTCCTTCCTACAACTTCACAATCACCATGTTTATAGAACATTCAAGGTCTTTGCAACTTATTCTTCACACATAAAATCAAATTCAAAAGTGATAGGTTTTTTGTTTTTTGTTTTTTTTGTTTTTGCCTGGGGTGGTTGTTACAAGAACTGAGATGGGCTACTGTGCTTTGAGGTAGAGGTATTAGAACAATTGAAGAGTTTCCTGTACATTCTGTGGTTTCTCCGCTTCTGTTCTCCTTCCAAGACTGCTGCTAGGACAAACAAGGTGTTGAATGGTACCTGATAGGGCCACACTCCTAATTTCAACTCAAATTTTACCAGAGAACCTGGACTTTTTCAGGCTACTTTCTAGCACATCCTGTACTTGTTTCCTCATGCACTGGCCCCTAGCACCTGCCATCTCTAAGGTTACAAATGATTTTCTTTTTGTTTATTCAGTGGCTTTTCCTTAATTCACATAAATTTAAGCATTTTAAAGTGAGCAGTTCTGTGGTGTTTAGAACATTCACCATGTTGTGCAATCACCACTTCTACTTCCAAACGTTATCATCACTCCAAAAGGAAACCCCAGGCCTGTAAAACAGTTGCATCCCATTCCTCCCTCCGCACCCCCAGGCCCTGGCAACTACCAGTCTCATTCATCTCTGCAGATTTACCTATTCTGGATATTTTATATAAATGGAATCATATAATATATGACTTTATTATGTCTGGCTTCTCTCATGAAACATGTTTTTGAGGATGTTAGCTTTTATAACTGAGAGTTTGCACCAGTTTGAAAGTCAGGGATTTTCCAGCTGATTTTGCCACAGCATAGTTTACCCTCAGAACCTTTCTTCAGATCCCCAGATCCCTTCAACAGTTCATGAGACAACAGGCAAGTCTTTTTACTTTTTTCCTTCAGATCACTCAGTAAATTTATCCTTTCTTACTTTTTTATTTTTTAGAGATAGGGTCTCACTGTGTCATCCAGGCTGGAATGCAGTGGTGCAATCATAGCTCACTGCAGCTTTGAGCTCCTGCGCTCAAGCAGTCCTCCCGCCTCAGCCTTACAAGTAGATGGGACTACAGGCATGTGCCACCATGCCTGGGCAATCAGTAATCATTTTTTAAGAATCTGCTTTATGCCAGGCACTATTTTAAGTACTGAGGCTCTAGTGGAGACAGGACAGTCAGAGCCCCTGTCCTCATGAAGTTTATTTATAGGAAGAAAACCCCTGCTTCCCATTGTTGGACTCCCTTTTGTCCCTGATCCCTTTTGAGAACAAAGGCAATTTTTACTGTTATAAAACTTACTTTAAAACAACATCTAATGGATTTTTCATTTTCAACTCTTTCAGAATTATCTGTGTAGTCAAGACTAGGAAATGTGTCCATGTCAGTACTCATTTTAGTGAGATTTGTGAGATGACTTTGGATTTGATTTGTCTGTTTTGAGTTTCTGATCAGCTTTGTTATTGAAAAAGAGCATTCACTAGAACAGTTTTTGATCATTAGTGTGAGATAGACTTTCAAAGCGTTTTCTGAGCTGAGACAAGTTACTTTAACTTTATTGTCAATCTGATAGATAGTGAGCAGGATTTGATTGCTCTAATGTGTCACTTGTGATAGAATTTCACAGACAATGCACTTGCCTTTTTTAAAAAAAAGGTTATTTTCAGGAAATAGAAAGTCCTTGAGCTATGCCTTGCTGAGGACTGGGCAAATGTCTTTTCTCATTTGGTTATCTTTATGGGATAAGTCCAGCTAGGATATGAAAAAACAAATGTATCACCTCATTTATAGTGCAGTAGAGGTGAGTAAGGGGCCTAATCAGTGTTTCTTTTTTTTTTTTTTTTTTTTTTGAGACAGAATCTCGCTCTGTCGCCCAGTCTGGAGTGCAGTGGCACAATCTTGACTCACTGCAAGCTCCACCTCCCAGGTTCACACCATTCTCCTGTCTCAGCCTCCTGAGTAGCTGGGACTACAGGCACCCGCCACCACGCCTGGCTAATTTTTTGTATTTTAGTAGAGATGGGGTTTCACGGTGTTAACCAGGATGGTCTCGATCTCCTGACCTCGTGATCCACTCGCCTTGGCCTCCCAAAGTATCAATGTTTCTTTCATTGACTCTTTGGTCATACCAAAGACATTAGTAAACCAACCTCCAGTCTTAAACACTGTTACGGTTATTTAGGATTCAGCCTTACTATCCTCTCCTCACTTCAGCAGAGGGAATATATGCTGATAGCTGCCAGTCATTGCACCCCTACTATGTACCAGGCTCTCCCCATAGGACTTTACATACATTTTAGTAATTTAAAGCTCCCAACAATCTATAAGGTAGATACAATGTACTGTAATTGTCCCAGATAAACAAACGATGGAACTGAGGCATATAGAAGTTAAATAACTTGTCCAGGATCACACAGCTAACATATGGGAGAGCTGATCCAGGATTCAAACCCAAACCTGTATGAGTACCTCCTCCAGTTGCAAAATGGCTGATAAACATGGAACATTATTCTTTTTATCCTCATTTTTATTTTCTTCTGTATTTTTTTCTTGCTAACTCTAAATCCATTCTCTGCTCAATAAGAGGCAGAGTATTACAAACTCAGAGTTCCCTTAAAAGTTATCTTTCCATTTTCAGAGATGGAAGCACCTGTATGGCATTGTTCTTATATGGTTTGTTTGTTTGTTTGTTTGTTTGTTTGTTTGGAGACAGGGTATTGCTCTATTGCCCAGGCTGGTGTGCAGTGGCATGATCATGGCTCACTGCAGCATTCAACTCCTGGCCTCAAGTAATCCTCTGCCTCAGCCTCCAGAGCAGCTATGACAACAGGCACATGCCACCATGCCTGGCTAATTTTTAAAAATTTTTACATTGAGACAGTGTCTCACTATGTTTCCCAGACTGGTCTCAAACTCCTGGGCTCAAGCGATCCTCCTGCCTCAGCCTCTCAAAGTGCTAGAATTATAAGCAGGAGCCACTGTACCTGCCCTGCTTTTGTTTTTGTTTTTATAAAATTTCTACCTAAGTCTAATTTAGGAAGATAATTATGTAACTAATGCTCAGACACATTGGTTGTAGGTTCAGGGTTGAGGGGTACCAAAAAAAGCAGAGTAAATATATGAACGTTGGCATTTCCCCTAGTTTAAATTGATTTATCTATCTGGAGCTATATGTTATCTTCTTCCACCTTTCCATCACCCCCTCAAACCTGTGTGTTCTGCTTTTTCACCCTGGGGTAAATGTATACATCTTTATTCAATTACAGTTACTGCTGTTTATGTTGTTGTCACTTTTATGTGTTTGTATGTTATTGTTGTGTCCTACTTTCCTCCAGATAAATCTCTCCTTTCTGATTTTTGCATGTGGTGCTGCCCCATAAATTCCTGGATCTAGAATAAACAGGGAGACACATATTACAAGACCTCCTTAATGGTTCTGCGCATTCTGAGTACCAGAAGTTTAACTGTAACATTCAGTTCATCCTAGTCTTTTTGAGATCTTTTGAAAAAAATCTTTCAAAAGACGCAACTTTTTAAAGGAAATTAAAGGTATCCAGAGGCAGCTATATCAGTTCTTTATTAGGTTATTGTTTTGTAGACTGTCAAGTTCCTTTATCTTTACTCTTTAGCTAAATACCACCATTTAAGCTAAAATTTTAAGAAAATCCTGGAAATGCAATCATGGGAGACTTAACTCAATTAAAGCCATATACATGCAGAGGGTGTTAATTGAGATGTGTATTACCTGCCACAATTGGAATCTTGGTTCTTTCTTCTTTTTTGTCGTCATCATCATCATTTCTCCAGCTACTTTTATTACTTTCTCTGTATATGTTGTGCTAATGTAAATAAAATGCTTCTAAGTACAAAAATAATGAAATAAACTAGCATTATTTAATTCCATTTGTTTCTTGAGCAGATCTGTATAGGTAGGAGTGTGTGTGTGTGTGTGTGTGTGTGTGTAATTATTTATATAATGCCTTGGTTTGGGCCAAAATTCTGTACCCATGCAGCAACTTTATGAATAGAAGACCCTTGCATGAATTAATTCATAATTATTTCTGGAATTGCAGGCTCTCTTTTGGAACCTCATTTACTACTTCCTATCCATTTGGTCTCATTCAAATACTCTTAGATTTTGTCTAAATTCACTTAGATTTATCACTATAGCAAAGACAGAAACATTGTGCCTTTGAAAAAAAAGTACCAAATAGTTCCTCTGGGAAAACAGCAACAACAAAAACAAACGTTTGATTAGCTTGAGGATTATTGGTTATGTTGGGCTATCATCAAAGAGAGCATTCAACCAAATAATTTTCCCATCAGTTACATCTTTGTATATGCAAATCTTTTTTTCCGAAAGAGAACTTTTTTAGTTATATAAATATTCTAATGTCTCTCTTGGAAACTTTTCCCACTTTCTTGCCCCAGGGGTATATTTTATGGTTGAAGTTAAATCCTGAGGAAATGGAGATTTTATTGAAAATATTGACAGAATTTAATCCACAACAGGAAGGGAGTGAGTGAGGGCAGAGTGAGTAGAACTTCTTTAATATGAAAAAAATTTAAAGTCTAAAGAGAATGATTTTCTAATGAATCCTGTCAGATATTTCCTGGAATTGACATACAAAAAAATTTCAGAAATCACAATAAATATAAGAGGTTTATAAGAGGAGAGAGTTGAGAAAAGAACAATATTACATCCAAAAGTTTAATCTTTTCCTATGGAAACTTTCCACTCCAACTACAGCTATTTGTCAGTGTTCCTTCCCCACCACACACACACAGATACCAAAATCCTCAGATGCCCATGTCCCTGATATAAAATGGTTTATTATTTGCATATAATCTATGGTCATCCTCTTTACTTTAAATCATCTCTAGATTACTTATAGTAGTTCATACAATGCCTGTATATCACTTGACACAGGGAAAATTTAAGTTTTTCTTTCTGTAACTGAAATTTTTTTTACAAATATATTTGATCTGCAGTTGGTTGAATTCGTGAATTTGGAACCCATGGATATGGAGGGCCAACTATACTTTATTGAGCAGAGGAATTTTTTCCTTTAGGTGCTGCTATAAGCTTTATAGTTTCTTAGGCTTGAATTCGTAAAGCCATAAAGGCAGCATTTGGTCAGAAAACGACTGTGTCATGGAAGATGAGTCTGAGTTGCAGACGTCACTTGGGCTTAGCTCCCAGCCCATCCAGATGGCACAATTCCCACTTCTCCATGTGAGCCCCTAGGTTTGGGATCCTTGTGGAAAATCTGTGCTGCTAAATGTTAAAGTCAACCACCAAGTTACAAAAAGACCTCCTTTGAAAGACTGATTCAATTATTTATCAGCACTCTCAGAGTACAGTGTCAGGCACGATAATATTTGAAATTAATATACTATTTGATCAGACTGATTGATTGTTCCTACAGCTGAAGATTTTAACATTCATTAGCCATACTAACCGGTCATTAGTACTTCCTTTATCAGCAAGCAAAGAGTAAACAGAAACTCTAATAAAAATTCATCACAGTGAATGTACTCCATACCTAAGCCACTATGATGATTACTGGGTACTAGATTAACCGCTGTAACATTGGCAGTGGGAAAGATTTCTCTTAGAAAATTTAAAAATATCCCTTAATTAATGTTTACCTTGTAACTGGACTCTTAAACTTAAGTAGGCTATACAGATAATCTCTTACATACCCAGTATAGTAAAGTGCGAATGGGTATTTTATACTTAATGTATTTGTGTGGTACCCTTTAACTATTAGTTTCAGGAAGGATTGAGGGCTTCTTTGGAAAGTTTTGCTAATGTGCTGCAGGTGAAGCTTTTTCCCCACTACTGAGGAATAAAAGCATCATGGGCTGTTTTTCAACCAGTTAAAATAATTCTGACATTAATACAAATATGCTAGCCTGTTATGCTGTGTGATACCTCTCTCTTTCTACCATGTCGTGAATCCCTTGTGGTTTTAATAGCAAATTGGAAGGTATGATGTGAAGAAGAGAATGAAGCAGACAGAGCAAACCCTTTATGAATTGACTCAAGACCACACTAGAGCGATTCTGCATGTATTAAGAATTACAGCTACTGGCTGGATGTGGTGGCTCACACGTATAATCTCAGCACTTTGGAAGGCCGAGGTGGGAGGATCACTTGAATCCAGGAGTTCAAGACCAGCCTGGGCAACATAGTCACACCCTATCTCTACAAAAAATAAAAATTAGCCAGGTGTGGTGGCACACACCTGTAGTCTCAGCTACTTGGGAGGCTAAGGTGGTTTGAGCCTGGGAGGTTGAGACTGCAGTGAGCCATGATTACACTACTGCACTCCAGCCTGAGCTACAGAGCAAGACTGTGTCAAAAAAAAAAAAAATATATATATATATATATATATATATATATATATATATATACATATATATATATATATATATATATATACATATATATATCTCCACCTAATACTGCCTGCCTCCTCAGCACTTCGCAAGTACTAGCTTATTTAATACTCAGAGTGATCTCAAAAAATTGATAATGCTATCCCCATTTTAAGGGGAATGAGACTGTTGCTCAGAAACGTTAAGCAACTTGCCCAAGGTCATGCATATGGTAAGCAGCAAAGTCAGCCCTTCAACCAGTCTGCAAGTTCTAGTGCCATACTCATCTGCTTGGCTACCCTGCATAAGCATAAGCTGAACTTAGAAGTTCTGTTTGTGTTTCTGTCTGTAGGTGAGCCCATCAAGGCCTGCATTTTATATATATATATATAAAACATCTTATCTTTCTTGGCTCTAGCATGAATTCAGACAGCTGGAGAGCAAGTAAGGACAGTGAAGGAATTTGAACAGAGTCCAGGAGTCCAGTCAGCTACTCTGTCCCAGAATATGTCAGGCTCTATCTAAACAGAGGCAGAGCCAAGAAGTCCAAGGAAACATCAAGGGTCCCAAGTGGGCAGGCAGAGGGCAGCATAAGGGAATCTGGGCTACTTCATCCTGGGGTGGTCAGGAAAGTCTTCACATAATTATTCTGGGGCTGGTGTGGGCTGGAGTGAGAGGTTCCTGTCTATAAGAAATGGGGGCAGGACTAACAGTAGTGAGCCAAGTTAACAAGGACCAAAGTGAAATCTCTGTCACAGAGAGAGACTGGAAAAGAAAGGAGCTGAGAGAACTTTGACTAAGAAATTGCCCTGGAGCATTCAGGGTCTAGGAAGATACAGGTAAGGGAAACAGTCAAGTGTTGCTAATCTTATGTCTGCTTGGGAGCAGCGCCACGATCTGAAAAGACAGATCCCTGAACAGGAACACAGAGGAAGGGGTACACAGTCATGTGCCTCTGGCCCATGAAATGCTGTACATGGTAGCTACAACTCTAAGTCCCCAGGCAAAAGCTGCTTAAAATGGAGAACCCATGAATAGAGGCAAGAAGGAGTTTGCCATGTATGGCTGCAGATAGTATTCTACTGTGGACTCCAGAACTAAAATAGGATCAGTGTGAATGTACCTTAGGAGATGTCATAGGCTGTACTCTTTTTACCTTCATTCACCTGATAGTTTTCACTCTATCCAAGATTAAAAATGTAGATAAATCAATAGGAAATGGCTAATTCCATAAATTACAATTTGACAATAATAATCATACATTTTAGTCTATGTTGTTGCCTTCAGTAACAAATTACTATTGATCAAAAAGCCTATGTCAGTAAATTTTGGGTGTTATTTCAGAGAGGATTAGAGTTGATAATTAGGCTATCTTTCAAGTCCATGCTTGGGGCAGTTTTCTTTCCTGAGTCTTCCAAGAGATTTTCAGTGGATAAAATTTTCATGCTTGTGTTCCCTAATTCTTTTCCTTTCTTTTTTTCTTTCTCTCACACAGGAGACTTTGAATGTGATTGATCCTGGCTTGATGGACCTAAACGGGATGAGTGAGGATGCCCTGGAATGGGATGAAATGGACATAAGTAACAAGTTAATTAGTCTGAATGAGGAATCAAATGACCTTGATCAAGAACCCCAACCTGTCATCCCTTCCTTGAAGCTTGGAGAGACAAGTAATGAGGACCCTGGTTATGACGAGGAGGCTGATAACCATGGGGGATCTCAGTATGCCTCAAATATTACTGCCCCCTCCAGTCCACACATTTACCAAGTGTACAGCCTACACAATGTTGAACTCTATGAAGACAACCACATGCCATTTCTGAAAAACAATCCAAAGGTCACTGGCATGACACAGCCTAATGTTTTAACTAAGAGTCTCAGTAAAGACTCTTCATTTTCATCTACCAAATCTTTGCCAGATCTTCTAGGCGGTTCCAATTTGGTAAAGCCCTGCGCATGTCACGGAGGAGACATGAGCCAGAATTCAGGCAGTGAGAGTGGAATTGTCAGTGAAGGAGACACAGAAACCACTACCAACTCTGAAATGTGCTTGCTCAATGCAGTGGATGGGTCCCCAAGTAACCTTGAAACTGAACATCTGGACCCACAAATGGGAGACACAGTTAATGTGTTAAAGCAAAAATTTAAAGACGAGGGGGAATGCATTAAGCTTCCAAATAGCTCTCAGTTGTCCATTTCACCAGTGGGTTGTGTAAATGGAAAAGTTGGAGATTTAAACAGTGTTACCAAACATACCCCTGATTGTTTGGGAGAAGAATTACAAGGAAAACATGATGTGTTTACATTTTATGATTACTCATACCTCCAAGGCTCAAAACTCAAATTACCAATGATAATGAAACAGTCACAAAGCGAAAAAGCACATGTGGAGGATCCCCTGCTTCGTGGTTTTTATTTTGATAAAAAATCATGCAAATCTAAACATCAGACTACAGAGTTACAACCAGATGTACCTCCCCATGAAAGGATTTTGGCAAGTGCATCTCATGAAATGGATCGCATTTCATATAAAAGTGGCAATATAGAAAAGACATTCACTGGCATGCAGAATGCCAAACAGCTCTCCCTTTTATCTCGTAGTTCATCTATTGAGTCCCTTTCTCCAGGGGGTGATTTATTTGGATTGGGCATCTTTAAAAATGGCAGTGACAGCCTCCAGCGAAGTACTTCTTTAGAAAGTTGGTTGACATCCTATAAAAGCAATGAAGATCTTTTTAGCTGTCACAGCTCTGGGGATATAAGCGTGAGCAGTGGCTCAGTTGGTGAACTAAGTAAAAGAACATTAGATCTCCTGAATCGTTTGGAGAATATCCAGAGCCCCTCAGAGCAAAAGATAAAGCGAAGTGTTTCTGATATCACTCTTCAAAGCACTTCCCAAAAGATGTCTTTTACTGGGCAAATGTCATTGGACATAGCATCTTCTATCAATGAAGACTCAGCGGCATCTCTAACAGAACTTAGCAGCAGTGACGAGCTCTCTCTTTGCTCAGAGGATATTGTGTTACACAAAAACAAGATCCCGGAATCGAATGCATCATTCAGGAAGCGTCTGACTCGTTCAGTGGCTGATGAAAGCGATGTCAATGTCAGCATGATTGTTAATGTCTCTTGCACCTCTGCTTGCACTGATGATGAAGATGACAGTGACCTGCTCTCCAGCTCTACCCTTACCTTGACTGAAGAAGAGCTGTGCATCAAAGATGAGGATGACGACTCCAGTATTGCAACAGATGATGAAATTTATGAAGACTGCAACTTGATGTCAGGGCTAGACTATATAAAGAATGAATTACAGACATGGATTAGGCCAAAATTGTCTTTGACAAGAGAGAAGAAAAGGTGCAATGTCAGTGATGAGATGAAGGGCAGTAAAGATGTGAGTAGCAGTGAGATGACCAATCCCTCTGATACTCTGAATATTGAGGCCCTTCTAAATGGCTCTGTAAAACATGTCTCTGAAAATAATGGAAACAGTAAGAATTCATCTCATACCCATGAGTTAGGGACAAAGGGTGAAAATAAGAAAACTATTTTCAAAGTTAATAAAGATCCATATGTGGCTGACATGGAAAATGGCAATATTGAAGGTATTCCAGAAAGGCAAAAGGACAAATTGAATGGGACTTCAAAGGTGTCAGAAAATCTTGCTTCAAATGGGAAGGAGATTTCAGAGAGTGAGCATTGTAAGTGTAAAGCACTTATGGATAGTTTAGGTGATTCAAATACTGCTGGCAAGAAATTTGTTTCCCAAGATGTTAGACATCTTCCGAAGAAATGTCCAAGTCACCACCATTTTGAAAATCAAAGCACTGCTTCTACCCCCACTGAGAAGTCATTCTCAGAACTGGCTTTAGAAACCAGGGTTAACAACAGACAAGACTCTGATGCGCCGAAATCATCTGATGATGCACCGAGTATGGCTGGAAAATCTGCTGGCTGTTGCCTAGCACTTGAACAAAACGGAACAGAGGAAAATGCTTCTATCAGCGACATTTCCTGTTGCAACTGTGAGCCAGATGTTTTCCATCAAAAAGATGCCGAAGATTGTTCCGTACACAACTTTGTTAAGGAAATCATTGACATGGCTTCAACAGCCCTAAAAAGTAAATCTCAACCTGAAAACGAAGTGGCTGCTCCTACTTCATTAACTCAAATCAAGGAGAAAGTGTTGGAGCATTCTCACCGGCCCATCCAGCTGAGAAAAGGGGACTTTTATTCATACTTATCTCTCTCATCTCATGACAGTGATTGTGGGGAGGTCACCAATTACATAGAAGAGAAAAGCAGCACTCCATTGCCACTAGACACTACCGACTCGGGCTTAGATGACAAGGAAGACATTGAATGCTTCTTTGAGGCCTGTGTTGAGGGTGACTCTGATGGAGAGGAGCCTTGTTTCTCTAGTGCTCCTCCAAATGAATCTGCAGTTCCCAGCGAAGCTGCAATGCCACTACAAGTAACAGCATGTTCTTCTGAGTTTGGTGATAGTTCTCTTTTAGCTGATGATGCAGATACAGTGGCTCTTTCAAGTCCTTCCTCTCAGGAAAAAGCTGAGGCTGGAAAGGAAGTGAATGGTTTGCCCCAAACTTCCAATGGCTGTGCAGAAAACTTAGAGTTTACTCCTTTAAAGCTTGACAGTGAAAAGGAAAGTTCAGAAAAAACAGGTGAATCTGGAATGCCAGAAGAACAAAACGCTGCTTCAGCCAAATCTAAAGTTCAAGACTTCTCCTTGAAGGCGAATCAGCCAACAGACAAGGCTGCATTGCATCCCAGCCCCAAAACTTTAACCTGTGAAGAAAATCTTCTAAACCTTCATGAAGAACGACATAGAAATATGCATAGGTAGAATGTACCCCCTCCCCAAGCATGAAAATCATCTCACTGAAAGGTACGTATAGTCCTCGTGCCATATATGTATTTAAAATATTGAGTTCAGGTCAGCAAAACCATGGTAAGAGAAAAGGCTAGTCAGAATGACCAATTATGGCAGACAGTTATCTAAATAAGACATTTAGATAGAAGAAATGCTCCCAACAATGAAAGTAACTGTGAAGCAAAAGAAAAAACAAAACAAAACAAAAAAACAGGGAAAATTGACATTCTTAGTGACATTATCTTTATTACATCATTCTGGCAAGAATACAAAATTTGAGGAAGTAGTTGAACAATTTAAGGCCTCAAATTCTTCCATTGAGGGAGAATGAAAAGGTTATCCAAATCGCAATTATACTCCATGATCAAAATTCACGCACAGTAACAATACCCTCCACTTCAGCTTCTTGCACAGAGAGCTGTCCCTTCTCTTCAGTGCTTGGAGATGAACAATGATTAGGCTAAAGGCTGCATCTCCTGATTTGGCCCTTGCTTTTATGCTTCTGTCTAATGTAACTATCATCACATTTGCTTCCCCAGTGGAAGACTGTGCTGTCACAACTCCTAATCATGGCCATGTCTAAGGATTCAAACAGGAGGGGAAAGTTGGTTTTAAAGAAGAGGCTCTTATTTATCCACACACAGATTGAGAACAGGCGCAGAAAGCAAATGCAGAAAGAATACATGACAAGTTAATGGCATTTTCATAAAAACAGAATTTTTGAATTTTGCCTGAAGGTGACAGGCTGATTTCCATCACATTTTTTAAGAAAGTCATTCCGCTCTTCGTATTTAATAAGACAGCTATTGATCAATAATTCCAGGGTGATGATGTGTCTCTAAAAGTGACACAAAGATTCTGTTATTTCCCATTTCTAAGCCCCAGTGATGAATATGCTTTCTCAATCAAGTTTAAAGAAGAAAATTTGAGCTTTCAAATGTGAGAGTCATATTTCACCCAAGTATGAGGTACCTAATGCCACCTCCACCCCCCACTCCAGAAGCTTAATGCCGTCACCTAAACTTGTGCTATAGGAAATGAATTACAGAAGCAATCTACCCTAATTTGTTAACTTATTCAAATAACAGTTATTATACTTAACTATGCTAAAGATTATCTTTTTTGTGGCAGATTGTTTATTTTTTGATGAGCCTAATTACTGATTTTCTAAAAGTAATTTACATTTATTACAAATACATCTTTTAAAATGTGACAGATAAATGTTGTTCCCATAATGTATTATGAAAAAAGTTACTATTTAAAAACACATTATTTAATTTGAAAGATGAATGGCAAACATCATTATTTTTTTCCTGCAACACCTGTGCCCTAAGCTTATTAAAATGTGTGATTCTGTGTAGAGCTGCTAGAAATGGGGACTAAGGGGGGCATCTATACCATATATACCCTAAAAATAAACTCAGTATGCAAAATTGAAGAAAGGCCTCCCACTTACTAATATAGCTCAACTAATTTTCTGAGTTTCAGACTCTATTTACAATTGGCTGCAAGTGAGAACAAAAGTAGGAGAGAGAGAAATGTATTTTCTGTGAAACATGTCCACCCTATAATCACATTCTCCATCAGTATGCAGTAAAACTGACCATTAAGGGAGAGTAACTGCAGTTCCATAAGCTGCTTCAAAACAAGTTCTATTAGAACCGATTGTACTGCTGGCCCTGCCAACCTCCGCAGAAGGGCTGGTAGAGCCTGGCTGATTTTGTTTTCTGAAAGGGGATAAAGGCTTGAAAGCAACACCACTCTGAGCATGACATCATGTGACTGTGACCCTCAAGTCACCAGTCATGCTGAGATCTGGAGCTCCAGAAGCTCTGGCACTGGAGAAGCCTTTGCGATGCACTCTCCCTTTTTTGATCCTCTGGGAATTTCTTCTCTCTCTTACATAGAATTGAAATGAAATGTAAATGATGAGCAGCTCCATCTTTAGACTTGGAGGAAGTGAATGTGCTGATGGATCTCTGTAACCCTCACATTTTACAAGCAGGGACAGTGTAAAACTAGCAGCCAGCCCGCCTGCCAGTCAGCAATATTTTTTGTTAAGCCCCGTTGATGCCTGGCCTTATCTCGGGCAAAGGGAGAAACAGCCAGATTTTACTTCTGCAGAACTCACATCGCCCCCAAGTGACTTGTTATAGGCCTAGAGCTATTTAAATAGCCATATTTACTGGTCCTATTCAGGATTTTTTTTTTTTTTTCAGTATCATGTGGACAAAACATCCGGATGCCTGAATTTTTTACCAGACATTAGTATTGGATAACTGAATATAAATAGTCACATGTTGTTAAAATACTATCAGCCAGAACAAGTTATTTAATCTCAAAATGTTGACATGCCTTCAGTATTTAATGTCAACAATACATAGTAAAATTGTTTGACAAATATGAGGTTTCCTGTCTGCAAGAGTCTAATTGTTGTCATTGTTCTTTCTACAAGTTCAGAAAAAGCAAAGGAAAAAGCTGTGCTTTTTAAAGTCATTTGAAAACCATCCGTTGTGAGGCTCTTTTTATCAGGACAGTAAAATTCACCAAATTCCATTTGCTGTTTTTTTTTTTTTTTCCAGAACTAAGTTTTCAGATGATGAAAAGATTATAATGCCATCCAGAAGAGATATAACTTAGAATAGCAGATAGAGTTTGCATCAGTAACAAAAAATGTTTTTCAAAGGTTTTTTATTTACTGTGTTCCAATTAAAAACGCACTGCAACTGCTTGAGAAGTTTTAACATGATCTAGCAGTATGCATTTGCACTGATTTCCAGGCATACTGCTGTGCTTTTCACTATTTTCATTTATGTGTCATGTTTCTATAAAAATACAGAGGTCAGTTACAGCAGATCACATCAAAGAAAAGGTAACTGGAAAGATCCAGATCTTTCTGCCTAATTTGGAGGAAGCACATAATGTATGTCTGTAGTGCCTCCTAGGACCTGCCTAAGAGATGTACTTTGCACTAATCTTTTTGCTGTATTCTGACAGTTATTTCTTCATAATCCTCATCATAAGCCTCTGATCTTTGATGAATGGTTTAACCCTAAACTTCAGGCTGGATAAATCCCATGGTATAAAAATTTAACTCATCATATGCGGCCAGTGTGTGCCTTTTCTTTTCCTTTTGGTCTGCTCTAGTGATTTGGAGTTTTGTTTTACTATGTGTGTGTAAGAGTGTGGTGTTTTGGGGGGTGGGGTGAGGAGGTGTATTTACTTACAGTGCAGATATTTCCTTTAGAACTTTTTAGCTTTATTGCCTTTCCTACTTTATTGGTCTGTAAATGTGATAGTTGGTGGTCAGTAGATTTTAGATTTTAGGCAATTACTTGTATTTGTACATGCTCAAGTACACACATAAAGAGTTTTAAATCCTGCTGCTCAGATTTTACAAGCTGAGAAAGCTGTAAGAACATTTGTTTCTCATGTACACAGCACAATTCCCATTCTGTTCATTGGATTGACATTAAGTGCTTAATATTTTCCAAAGCTGGTCAACCAGGTTTAAGAAACTACCTTTGGTGATTGTGTGTGAATTTTTCACTAGACAATACAGGTATAATCTTATCAAACTTACCTTTAAAATAACTTTAATAAACCAAGGTTTTGCTGAATGTGAAGTGTCTTTAAATTATCTGGCACTTCTGAATAACTAGCCCTGCTATGCTAAATAACAAAGATGTTATTGTGCATCACCTGTCACCTATCTAACACACACACACACACACACACACACACACACACACACACACACAAAACCCCAGATCTGTGCCTCAGCCAATTTGGCCTGCCCATTTCCAAGTGGGCCAAGTTGAAAGAATTGATTATCCAGAGAGAATTTAAATGCCAGCATTTAGTAAGACCAGATTTGCCTCACCTAAGGATTCCCTACTCTGTGGCCAGATTTCAAATGAGTCATGTCCTCAGCATTTGAACAATGCACCAGGCTTTCTTATATTACTGCATTATTTTACTATACCAAATTTCATCCCATCTGTTTCTGTCTACCCCTGTTCTTTATCTAATTTTTCGTCTTTCCCCAACTCCCCATGGCTCCAGTCAAACGACTTTTTGTTAAGGTTTTTCTGGCTCTTAACACAAGTTGAAAGATTGTAGAAAAACAGAGAGCAAGACAAAGACAATATTTCGTTCTTGAGGGACAGTAAAACAACCTGATATGAGACATCAGAACTCAGTTTAAGCCCATACAAGCAGAAGCCTGCTTTCTTTGAGAGCTGGTCAGGGGACTTACAATAATTGCATCCTGCATTGCCTAAACTTGATATTTAGGTGTTCCTCACATTTGACCAGTTGCTTTTAGCCATTTAGAAATAGGCAGAACGGATCGAGTTTGGAACAAATTTATATCATAGCCATGAGATGTACAAATATAATTGAATCCATCTCGTTTCCACAATGCTGTATGTACCTTAAATGAAATGCATTACTATTTGAGGTAGAAGCCCCAGTTATATCTTTTTTTAGGCTGAAACACTTCGGATAATCACAATGTTATGAATCTTTCACCACTATACATTAGTGGAATTGTTTGATATCATACATAAAATCACTGCAGGAAGGGTTAAGCCTGAGAGCCTATCAGTTCCCAGTCTGTGGAATCATTGTACATTGTAAATACTTTGCTGCATCACTTGGCATCAGCGGCCTCACATTTTCATATTGGTTTGAAGCTATTTTGATGTTCCAAACTGAGTTCACAGGCAAAAGAGTGGATGAGATCCACAGAAAAGGTCAAACTTGATGATTTTTCTTGTTTTCTTTGAAACCGTATCTTTTAAAAAAAAAATCAGTGTGTTTTTCACATCTACACTGAGACTTTTTTTGTCAGTAATGTGAAGCTTGGGCTATTAAAATTATTTATATTTTATGTATCTTTTTATTTCAGAACATTAGCAAGTAGTCCCACAATTGCAGCCTTCAATGGTTCCTCAAAGGGCTTGGTTTTGCTGATGAAAAATACATTTCTGAAACCTTTTCTTGTCACTTTTTTGTTTCTTGTAGATACGCCTGGCTGCAACTCAGGGGTGGCCTCATCCTCCCGCCCTGGGCTGGTCTCTGGTTCCATCACGTTTGTCACTGCCGTTTATTACATTGACTTCTCCCAAGATGAATCTTCCTTCCAAATGTGTTTTCTCCACACGAGCCTTGTGATCTGAATGTGTGCGCTGGTTCTCTTTAGGTGATCGTCTTTGAAGTTCAGCAAAGCTGCTTGTTCTCCCATGGATTCCTGTCCCAAGCTACCTCTACCAACCCTCTCTCTCCAGCTAGACTTTTCTGTTTGCCTCCTCCCCTCCCTTCTGCTCTTTAAAGTTCTGCAGTTCACCAACTGGTGGTCCATTAAATTCTCCTGTCTAGAATGACCCCCCACCAGTACTTGACCAATTTCATGTTTCAATCTGGATTTTTTAAAATGGTATGATGACTGTGTTTATTGAAAGAGTTTTACCTAAAAAGCTAACATTTGAATTGATTGCAGCATAGAGAAGAAACACTGGTCCTTCTTTCAAAATTAAGCAACTATTAAAAGCGCCATTTTATTTATTTCATTTAAAAAATAATCTATGCAGCATTTCAAGAAACAACCATATGATGTTGTATATTATAAACTGGTGACATTCTACTATTGAATTATGTACAACATTTTCATTTTTTATGCTTCTTGAGGTGGTAATGAGAAAAAAGTTTTTTAAAAAAGTGTGCCTTGCTGTATTTCTTATACCATTTATTAAAAAGCTGCTTTCACGGTAAAATTATGTTGGTTTGAAAGGAGGAAATAGCAAGGTTAAGATGTGTGAATAATTTATGTATATATGTATAACCAAGTGCAAACACTGATGTGTAACGACAGTATAAAATGCTTTCATGTTTGTGATGTCTAGTGATGTGGAAAATATAAGCCTTAAATCCATTAGATTGCATGGTAATTAAAATTGGCATAATAAACACAGATTATTGGGGGAAAAGGAAAATTAGTGATCTCTTCTACTATGTTCTTTACCAAATTGTTGCATCTGGTTCTGAAAAAGCATAGCATGTAGCAGCTTCCAAACATATTCATATCGCTTAAGAGGCTTAACATTACCTAAACTAGAGACTAGACATAAAGCCTTCAGTTTTCAAAATCTTTCTGGTCACTATAAGGATCTTGGAACAGCAAATGATTACATGTCAGTTCCCCTAAACCAATAAAAATTTATACTAGATTTTTTATTTCTACTTATCATTAATGATTTGGTGTTGGATTTCAGGATACCTTGTATGTCTTAATTTATTTTAAATATTTATTTTGAATGAGTTTGATAGAAAACTGGTAGAAAAGTATAGAAAATTTGACTATTATTTATAGATTTCAGGTATATTTATATGTGTAAAAGAAATTGACAAAGATATAGTCCATCTGGCCTTTACTGACTCCTGTTAAATGCAGTTTTAAATTTATATCATAACACCTACTTAAGTGCCTGACACAGTAGGTATTCAATAAAAATTTACTGAATTAAAGAATTAAATTAGGTGACATGGTGACATCTGTCCCTTTATTTTGACACTAAAACATGGACACAACTAGAAAAGGGTACAATGCAATATAAAATCACAATAGATAATATGTATCAAATTTCAAAAACGTAAAGCATGTTGTGGGTTCACGTAGTCACAGGAATGACAATCGTTTATTTAACAGATAGTTCAGAAACACTTTTTGTCTGCAAGGCACTATTCTAGATCCAGAAGATGCAATGTGGAACAAACAGACAAAGCCCTGCCCGCAGAAGGCTCTCCTACATTAGGGACAAGTGAACATACAAATGACATGAAGTATTTGTTGCAGAGCTGAGGAAAAGAGCAAAGGTAGTGATAGAGGCACAATGAGAGAAGCAGCAGTGGGGACAAGGAGGAAAAAAAGGGCTTGGAGAGAGGGGAAAGTTAGTGGAATATGCATGAAACTTTATTGCAGGGGTAATAGGAGAAAAATTAAATTAGGAGGACTTAATGAAAGGTCTTTTAAAACGGTAACTTGGAGCTTTTGTATGTAAAATGCTAGGTAATAAGGACACTTTGTAGAGGCTGTTTTGCACCTGATTTTATTTATCATTAGTGCCACACCAAGAATATTTAAACGATGCTTATCTGTAATTCTACCACTTTAATAACTATTTGTATTTTTATGCCCCTTCTAATCTTTTTCGTACATATTTCTAAATGGATACATTATTTTAGGCTTTTTAATAGGTAGTAATTTGTTCAAAAGGGGTTTTAGCCAGATATCTAGTTGCAGTGTTCAAGAAGATTTAGGGGAAAGACATTAGAGATAACTGTCTAGTTAGGGGGCAGCTGGAGAATATAAGCTAAGTTTTCCATAACAGAGTACACAAAGTATAGCGGCCCAGGATGTAAAGAAAGAACAAATCCTAGAGTCTTTGAAATTCCTAGGGGTATTCTAGACCTCTGTTGGGATATGGTATTATTTTACATATTGAGACAACGTAAATTTTCTTTGGGTAGTAACTAATGTCAAGTCTACATCTACTGGTAAAATATTCAAAGAACAAACTGACAGTGATGTTCTACCTACTTGTTACATGCTCATGGAAGACTGTGCAGTATTGAAAGTATTTGTTAATTATCTGCTTAGTATTAACACTAAATTTGTAGAATGACTTTCAGGTTTGTTGAACAATGCCTTTTCAGGTTGGAAGAGGAAAAATAGCCTCAATCTCCCACCCCATGTAGGCACTCCCCAATTACCCTTAGAAAATGATCACACCAACTCTGCCTACACACTTCCAGCGATAGTGGTTCATTGTCTGTTAAGGCAAACTGTTCCACTGTCGGACATATCTCTTTGTTAGAAAGTTATTTCTTAGGTTGCTAAAATCTGCCTAGTACCCCACTACCCTACATTTAATTTTGCTCACTGGTCCCAGTTCTGTCTTATGGAGCAGCCCAGAGTATCTTTTCTCCCTCTTTCTCATGGCAACCTTGGAGATAATCGAGGCCAGCTACTCATCATCTCCCAACCACTGTTCCCTTAGCTGCCCTTCATATGTCATGGTTTTCAGATCCATTCCAACCTGACTGAATGTTAACAGACAGAATTCTTGAAATTAAGGAACTGTCTTCATCATCATACATGTAGAAAAGAATCTGAATATTTAAGTGCTAAGTTTTCTCTAGAAATATATTTAAGATATGTTTATTCTATTATTGTAAATTTCAACCAATAAATAAATAAGAATCCATGACTTCCTTCAGTGGCCCAGTCCAGTGCCTAAGTCATCTTGAATCTTTTCCTTATATCAAATACAAACCAAACCTGTTTCCTTATAAAGTAGGGCACTCCCTCCGTTTATTCATTTATTCAACCATTCAGTGAACATTTATTAAATGGCTACCTATGTGAGGCACTATGTTTGGCATTAGGTCTATAAAGGCAACTAACACATGATATCTGTCTCCAAAGATTTACAGTTTTTCTTCTGAAAGTGCCTTTTGCGTCCTTGAATAGAGTGATTATGACTTTTCTCTAAATTAAATGATGACCTCATTTACTTTGTTTCTGATGAAGTTTCTCTACATTTAAGAAAATCTAGTGAGCAAAACAGTATATAAAATCATCTGGATCTGACTACCAGAAAAAGTAAGGTGGTTTAAATTACAGAAGGAAAAATATTTTTTAGATTTCTGGTCACTGAATAAATATGCATTTTATACAACAACAGAACAGTCTAAATTTAGGGCTTCTGGAAACCTGAGTTTGATGATTTTGTTGTGTTTGGTTCATCCGGACTAGGTTTTACCCATTCTATAATTCCTAGGAACAAACCAGATGAAAATATCAAACAATGAAATGATCCAGGTTTTTCTTATAAGTCAATTTGCTTTAGCTTCTAAAAGAAGTTGAAAATTTTTAGAATTTTAAAGAAAAAATAACTTTTCAAATGTCATATAATTCTTATATTTTAAATATAAATTGAACCAACTAAATTGACTGCTATATTTTTTCTACATTTTCTTTTTTCAATTTTCATTTTGAAAAACTTCAGACCTATGTAAAAGTCGAGAGTAGAACAAAGATACTTGGTACTCATCACTCAGGTTCATTTATTGTTAATATTTCACCATATTTACATCATCTCTCTGTATACACACACTTTTTTTGTATGATTAAATCATTTGAAATTAAATTGTAGAGTATGATACTTCATCTGCAAATACTTCACTATGTGTTAACTGAGAACATGGGCATTCTTCTACAAGTCTACAATACCATCTTCCCACTCAAGAAATGTAACATTGACTGGGCGTGGTGGCTCACGCCTGTAATCCCAGCACTTTGGGAGGCCGAGGCGTATGGATCACCTGAGGTCAGGAGTTGGAGATCAGCCTGGTCAACATGGTGAAACCCCATCTCTATTAAAAATACAAAAATTAGCCAGGCATGGTAGCTGTAATCCCAGCTACTTGGGAGGCTGAGGCAGGAGAATCGCTTGAAGCCGAGAGGCAGAGGTTGCAGTGAGCTGAGATTGCACCACTGCACTCCAGCCTGGCCAAGAAGAGTGAAACTTTGTCTCAAAAAAATGTAATATTAATACAGTAATATCTGATAGTTTATATTCATATTTCTCTAAAAACCCAAATTATGTCCTCTTCTAGTTGTTTTTGTTTTAATCCAGGATTCAGACAAAGATCACATACTGCTTTTAGTTTCCAAGTCTTTTTTGGTTTTTAAATCTTGAATAGTTTCCCTGTGCTTTTATTCTGTTTTCCTTTGGGCTTTTGTAACATTGACAGTTCTGAAGAGTCCAGGCCAGTTTTGCAGAATGATCGACAATCTTGATGGGTCTAGTTGTTTTCTCATTATTAAACTCAGGGTAAACTTTTTTTGTCAAGTAAATACATAGGTTGGCTTTCTTTAATGAAGATTGATTGAATAACTGACATTCCTGATATGTTTTAAAGTTCACAACTTACTCTTTCAGTCCATGCTTCATCCATCTAAGGCGAGGGTCAACAAACTGTGGCACATGGGCCAAATTCAGCCCACTGCCTGTTCTGGTTTGACCTGTTAGCTTCGAACAATTTTTACATTTTTAAGTAGTTAAAAAAACAAAAGAATACTTCATGACATGTGAAAATCCTATGAAATTTAAATGCTGGTGTCCATGTATAAAGTTTTATTAGAACACATCCACGCACATTTGTTTCCATATTGTCCATGGATGCTTTGACACTATACAAAGTTATGTAGTTGCAACAAAAGCCATATGGCCTGCAAAACCTAGAACATTTACTATCTGGATTATTACAGAAAGTTGTGTGATCCCTGGTCTATGATATTCTAAATTATGACACATTTTCTTAGGATAGATTTCCATTTGCAAATTCAATGTAATACATAAACACCTGCAATAGTTGTGTTTTTTTTTCTTTTTACTGCCTAGATTTTATTGCATTCTTAACTTGTTTCATATTACCTTAAAAAATAAAGTGCACTTAAAGATTATTTCACATCCACAGTTTGTTTAAGGATTTAAATTTACTTCACTATTACTGCCTGGCTTTGATTGGTTTAGAGGGTTAGTCAATTACAGACTAAATAATTAGTTCAATAAAAACTATCAGAAAAATTGACACAACTTAAACTCACTTCCATGCACCAATAAACTGGAATTCTTTCTTTAAATGTTTTTCTAAAGCAGTCCAAGGAATTAAATTCAGGCCATTTCACAGTCAGTTTTTTTCAGATTCATTTTTCAACTCGAAGGCAAAACCATGATCAAAATATTGTATACAGTACACCTTCACTTCCGAACTGCTGAATTTACCAAGGAATTAAGTATTCACCACAAACCCTGGTGTGGCCATAGGTGGACACTCTAATTAAAAAGAAGATGTTCAAAAAGAATAGTCCTTTTCTTTCTTAAATTCACCTTTGATAGCACTGCCACCTTCTAATGCCACACGTCTGGGAAGGGAACATTCAAGGAAACCTTTTAGCCACTTCTTTTTAAAAGCAACCACATACCTTCTATACAACAATGGCCCTTTAGTTTGAGAGTTGCCACATACTTTCATTTCCAGAGTAAAATAATAGAATGATGTGCGTGGGTCAGGCCCACACAGTATGGTTTCTTTGGCAAAGGCATTTTGGTCAATGCCATAAGACCATTCTGGCCCTTGATTAATGGGTTCTCGCCAAAGCAGAAATGCAGAGCTTATTTGTCCTTGCATTTTGAGGTAAATCATCGACTGCATAAAGCAACTTTTTTGTCTCTTTTCCGTTGCAGCATGCAGGACTTGGAATGTGTTCATATGTGTAAGACTGTCTTAGTCTGCCCAGACTGCTTGGACTGTGTTGTTTATAAACAACAGAATTTATTGCTCAAAGTTCTGGAGACTTGGAAGTTCAAGATCAAGGTGCCAGCAGATTCAGTGTCTGAGGAGGGCTCACTCTTTGTTTCATTGATGCACCTTACTGCATCCTCATCTGGTGGAAGGGGCAATGAACAAGCTCCCTTGGGCCCCTTTTATAAAAACACTAATCCCATTCAGGAAGACTTCACAAGTTAATCACCTCCCAAAGACTCTATTTCTTAATACGATCACATTGGGGATTAGGTTTCAACATATCAATTTTGGGGGTACACAAATATTGAGATAATGGTGAGACACTTCCAAGCTTTTGCCAAGCATGAGTAAATAATTTCCAGTGGACTACTCTGCCCCCTTCTCTCCTACTCAAGCAGAGTATCTTAATGCAGCAGATTGGAGTGACATTACTCTAAGGGTAACTTCGAAGCCAATCTTAATTCATACTCAAAAAAGTATTCCAAAATTTTGGTATTCTATTATTGGTTACGAACCCCTTGTGACATCATATTTAAGAACCACTGCTGTTGAGGCGTGCATTCTCTTGCTTGAAATGAGGTGCCCCTAAATCTGGGAGAGGGCTCCCAAAGAACAAGAGAATCAACCACATTGTGCGTTTATGTGCCGCCCCAGATAATCCACAGGCACAAAGGACTTGAGCTTCCCAGTGTGTTCTTCAGAAAAAAAGGAATTCAAAAAGCAAATGTAAAATGCAACAGAATTTGGTCTCAAAGTGATGTTGGAAAAATAGCCAGTCCTGATGACGTGGTCGAGGTAACTTGTTTACTACAGAGTCATATGATAATGGAACATCAAGGTTTTCCAGATATACCCAAAGCCTTTTGTGTCTATATCTTGTAAACTGTCATGTTCATCAACGTTTTAGACTGTACCATTGCCCTTTCTCCCTTCTTTAGTCATTTTATATGGGGAAGTTTGACTAGGATCACCAGATGTAGATTTGGTAATTTTTCCATACCATGAAGATATATGATAATGGATCTTATTAATTTAACACAAATGCATAAAAATATGATGTAATGAGAAACAATCCTGAAATTATTAAAACATTTCTTTGTCCTTACTTAAACGTAACCTGCCATTTTAAAAGACACCTAACTCTATAAACAATGGGCCATTACAAATATTATTCCGTGAAATGTATTCAAGGACTTAAAATGATTGAAGGAATTAGGAACATAAAAATGCATAAGATCCTCTTTTAAATCCCAATATTCCCTAACCACTGGTTTATAAAAAATACTCTAAGGTTTATAGAATTAGTTTGGTTCTATTAGTTGATCAAGTTACTTACACTAAGTCAGCAATTCAAAACAAATAATTCCCTCTGTGTGTGTGTGTTTGTTTGCTTGCAAATATGTTTCATTTATTTTAAAGTGTCTTTTTATATAGAAAGCCAAGTTGGTGAAATTTATCTTGTCATTAAAATCATGTGAAAATCAAATCATTCTTCATATTTGTGCTCTTATCCCTGCCGATCTCAAATAACTAATGATGCTTATGGCAAGGTTTTTTTTTTTTTGTTTTTGTTTTTTTTTTTTTGAGACGGAGTCTTACTCTGTCGCCCAGGCTGGAGTGCAGTGGCCAGATCTCAGCTCACTGCAAGCTCCGCCTCCCGGGTTCACGCCATTCTCCTGCCTCAGCCTCCCGAGTAGCTGGGACTACAGGCGCCCGCCACCACGCCCAGCTAGTTTTTTGTATTTTTTAGTAGAGACGGGGTTTCACAGTGTTAGCCAGGATGGTCTCGATCTCCTGACCTCATGATCCGCCCGTCTCGGCCTCCCAAAGTGCTGGGATTACAGGCTTGAGCCACCGCGCCCGGCCTCATGGCAAGGTTTTATAAAGTGAAAACTCCTTAACTTTTCAGGAAACAATTCTATTTTTACATATATACCATTTGCCTCTTTCCTGAACACTTCTATCAGTGTTCTAAGTTCCAAATATTCTTTTCTAATTTACCAATGATGTCTTCCCATGCAAAGTATATTTTAAAATATTTTTTAGTAAGTTAAATTACTAATCATTTACAGGTTGAGGCATTTTCTAAAGGAATGAAATAATGTTCTAGTGAGTAAAGAGTTTTTTTTAAAAAGACAAAAGAGATTCTGTTTGATTCAGAATGATTGAACAACAGACAATTCTTACCAACCTTAGGGTGTGATTATTTAACTCATTTGTGACTTACTGGCAACTCAAACATTTTTAAACAAAATTTAATCCTTGATGGTTCAGCTTCACCATATGATTACCAATTATTGTTTAGTGCTGTAGATGAGTAAATTATAGGAAATTAGGCTAAATAAGTAAACACACTCTGGATATTATTTTTTAAATCAATCTAATAAATCATGATCGCTTGAGGGCTTGCTATACGCCAAGCACTGTACTAAGCGCTTTACATACTCAATTTAATTTTCACAATACTCTATGATTGGTGCTGTCCATTCTATATAATACGGAAATTATCTCATTTGCAACAGTGATAAATAAGGATTTACAGTAGTCCTCCCTTATCCACAGTGTCTTTTTGCATGCCGTTTCGGTTACCTGCAGTCCCAAAATATTAAATGGGAAATTCCAGAAATAAATAATTTATAAATTTTAAATTGCATACAGTTCTGAGTTGCTTAATGACATCTCCTGCAGTCCCTCCCTGTCCTGTCTGAAGATGAATCCTCTCTCTGTCCAGTGTCTTCACACTATAGGTGCTGCCCATCATTAGTTACCCAGTAGCATCTTGGTTATCAGAGCGACTGTCTCGATATCACAGTGCTTGAGTTCAAGTAACCTTTGAACCTAAAATGCAAGAGTAGTGATGCTGGCAATTCAGATATGCCATGGAGAAGCTGTAAAGCGCTTCCTTTAAACGAAAAGATGGAAGTTCTCTTTTTTTTTTTTTTTTTTTTTGAGGCAGAGTCTCACTCTGTCGCCGGGGCTGGAGTGCAGTGGCCGGATCTCAGCTCACTGCAAGCTCCGCCTCCCGGGTTTACGCCATTCTCCTGCTTCAGCCTCCTGAGTAGCTGGGACTACAGGCGCCCGCCACTTCGCCCGGCTAGTTTTTGTATTTTTAGTAGAGACGGGGTTTCACCGTATTAGCCAGGATGGTCTACGATCTCCTGACCTCGTGATCCGCCCGTCTCGGCCTCCCAAAGTGCTGGGATTACAGGCTTGAGCCACCGCGCCCGGCCGGAAGTTCTCAATAAGGAAAGAAAACAAATAGTGTGTCTAGGTTGCTGCTATCTATGGTAAGAGCAAATCTTCTATCCATGAAATTGTGAAGGAAGAAAAAGAAATCCATGCTAGTTTTGCTGTTACAAACTGTGAAAGTTACAGCCACACTGTATAATAACTTTTATTACAGTATAGTGTTGTAATTGTTCTATTTTATTGTTGTTGTTAATCTCTGTGCCTAATTTACAAATTAAACCTTATCATAGGTACGTATGTGTAGGGAAAAACATGGTTTAGATATAGGATTTCATATTATCCCAGATTTCAGGCATCCATTGGGAGTCTTGGAATGTATCCTTCGAAAATAAGAGAGGACTTACTATAGTGAGCGGTGTTCATTTAATATCCATATATACTTTGCTAAATTTCCTGCCTATATTAAATGCTTATTAAATATATAATTCATGCCAAAATGAAGAAAGGACTTTCATTTTAAAAAGTATTTCTTATACAAATTCTATAGGAAGAAGTGATAGCTAAATGAGCACTTGAAAAAGGCCAAAGAAAATTGTATACTGTATATAATTATGCCTCATTATGACCTGTGCACATTTTCCAGAAAAGTGAGGCATTAAAAACACACACAACAGGAACACCTTAAAGGTTAGAGGCTGAAGAAAGAAAAATGCAATAGTTAATTATGAAGAATGAGATTAATATTCTAGTATGAACATACATTTTTATCATTACATTTTGCTCAAGAAATACTTTAAAACATGCAACTTCTCATTGTGTATTTTGTTTAATATCTGAGGTGGTAGAGAGAGAGAATTCTATTTCAATTTAGTGAAATAAAAATGTGGGTTTTGCTATATTCCTAGCACCCTTTATGCGACTCTTCTTTACACGAGCCTTCACCACTCTCCTCCCAAAGATATTCTGGCTTTAAGAGTAAATACTAAAGTCTCAGTGCGCAAAAAGTTTAATTCAAAATTTCTCATTATTTTCAAGAGCTGCTTTCCTAAGATACCACAGTTTGTGCATCATATTTGCTAGATGCACCACTGGCAAGACACCTGCTATAAACATTTAAAATAACAAATGACAATTGTTTTTTATAGTTTAAAAATTATTTTAGATTTATAAAATATTGCAAAACCAAAAATAGTACACTTTAACCACATTCACCTTTTGTTAATATTTCACCCCATTTGCTTTATCATTTATGAACTCTATCTATCTACCTGTCTGTCTATGTATCTGTCTCTCTATCAATCAATCTATGTATTTATCTGGTTTTTACTTTTCTGAGCCATTGGATGGTAAGTTGCATACATCATGGCTTTTTATCCCTGAATGTTTCATTGTATATATCCTAATGCATATATAGTTATATTCTCTTATATAACCATAGTACAGTTATCAACTTTATACATTTCCATTGATGCATTATTTCTATTGAATCCTTTCACATTTCAATTTTGTGAGTTTTGCCAATGATATCTTTTGTAGCATCCCCCCCTTCAGTACATGATTTGGTTATTAAATTTAGATGTCACATCACTTTAGCCTCCTTTAATCTGGAACAATTTTTCCAGCTTTTCTTTGTCTTATTATGACATTGACAATTTTGAAGAATAGACTCCCCCCGGCCCCGCCACTTTTTGACTAGATTTTTCTTCAGTTTTTGTTTACCCTTTCCTTAGGATGAGATTGAATTTATGGATTCTCAGCAGAAGTGTTGCATGGGTGGTGGTCTCTCCTCAGAGTATCATATCTGAAGAAATGCAATGTCCATCTGTCCCCCATACATTATGTTAATTTTGATCATTTTGTGGAGAGAAGCTCTAAAACCATGCAAGTATCCTGCCCTCTTCAAGTTTTCTCCTATATTTAGCATCAATGGGTAATTCTTGTCTAATTAATTTTTATCAAGATGGTTGTGAAATTGTTTTTCCAACTCTAGTACTCTGTTCACATTTATCACTTGGCCCTTTGTATTCCCCAGTGAAATCCCTCCCTTCATTCCTAAATATTTACCTCTTTATCATAGACAGAAATTTATGAATTCCTTTTCTCCAATTATTTATAATTTATTACTTAAATTATTTTGGGCTCAAGTTGTCCCAGGTTTGGCCAGTGGGAGCCTCTTCAATCTGGGTCTTGTATCCTTGTGATCTCTTTTAAACAATTTCTTAATGTCTTACAAAGTGCTCTGGTTTTGTACCTAAGTGTCCCAACTCTTGAATCAGCCATGCCTCTGAGGATCCCTGGTTCTTTTTAATAGGGATTGGTGTTAGAGGCCAAGATTTTAGTGTTAGATATGTTTACTGCTACTAGGGTATCTTTGCTTCTTGATGCTTTCAGCCAACAAGGTTAGGAAATATGTGAACGTCTATACACATTAATGTAAACATATATACAATTTTATATGCACAAAGGCATATTCATACACACATATAAATGTGTATACACACATATACTTACTTTAGATATCAAAAACTCACATCAATGTCTCCAATTTTAGTCCATTTTCACAGGAATCTTTCTTTACTTCCCTGATTCCATATTTGTATTTCCCTTCTTTAAGAACCCTTGATAACAACATCAACATATATACCCATTTGCTAAATAGCATGATACATTTAAATTGTGTCAGAATTGCTTAAAAACCATTATAATCAACCTATTTAAAATAGTTCAGGATTCATTTACAATTATCCCATCTCCCACCCTCCCTTTCCCAAATACTCAGTGCTATTCAATACTAGGGGTGTGTGGTTAAATACTGTGTTCCAAATTTCATAAGCTACTTAGATTGGTTTCTTTCTTCCCTTCCCTCCCCTCCCCTCCCCTTCCCTTCCCTTCCTTCCCCTCCCCTCCCCTCCCCTCCCCTCCCCTCCCCTCCCCTCCCCTCCCCTTCCCTTCCCTTCCCTTCCCTTCCCTTCCCTTCCCTTCCCTTCCTCCTTCCTTCCTTCCTTCCTTCCTTCCTTCCTTCCTTCCTTCCTTCCTTCCTTCCTTCCTTCCTTCCTTCCTTCCTTTCTTCCTTCTTTCTCTCTTCCTTTCTTCTGTCATTTCTTTACTCGCTTCAATATAATTATGGCATTCATCTAAAATAATTAAAGTTGAGTCCATTTGTTTCAGTTTCCTTTCAGTTTAGGTTATTTTTTTCTTCCCTCCCATTCTTATTGACCTAATTTTATTTTCTGAACTTGTAGAATGCTGATATGAATTGAATATATGTCCCCTCCAAATCTTATGTTGAAATGTGACCTCCAATGTTGGAGGTGGGCTGGGGTGGATCCCTCATGAATGGCTTGGTGCTCTCCCAGCAGTAATCTCACTCTGATAGTTCACATGATATCTGGTTGTTAAAAAGAGCAGTGGCTCATGCTTGTAATCTTGGCACTTTCGGAAGCCAAGGTGGGAGGATTGCTGGAGCCCAGGAGTTCAAGACCAGCATAGGTAATGCTGTAAGACCTTGTCTCTACAAAAAATTAAAAAATAAAAAATTAGACACTGGGTGTGGTGGCACATGCCTGTGGTCCTAGCGATTTGGGAGGCTGAAGGGGGAGGATTGCTTCAGCCTAGGAAGTTAAGGCTGCAGTGATCACACTACTGTACTCCAGCCTGGGCAACAGAGTGAGATCCTGTTGAAAGAAAGAAAAAAAAAGAAGAAAAAAAGAAAGAAAGAAAGAAAGAAAGAAAGAAAGAAAGAAAGAAAGAAAGAAAGAAAGAAAGAAAGAAGGAAGGAAGGAAGGAAGGAAGGAAGGAAGGAAGGAAGGAAGGAAGGAAGGAAGGAAGGAAGGAAGGAAGGAGAGAGAGAGAAAGGAAGGAAGGAAGAGAAGAAAGAAAGAGAAAGAAGAAAGAAAGAAAGAAAAGGAAGAAAGGAAGGAAGGAGAAAGAAAGAGAAACAAAAAAAGGAAAAAAGAAAGAGAGGAAGAAGAAGAAGAGGAGGAGGAGGAGGAGGAAGAAGAAGAACAAGAGGGGGAAGAAGGGGAAGAAGAAGGGGAGGAAATGGAAGGAAGGAAGGAAGGAAGGAAGGAAGGAAGGAAGGAAGGAAGGAAGGAAGGAAGGAAAGAAGACAGGCAGCATCTCCCTTGCCCCCTCTTTCGCCATGGGACACACCTGCTCCCGCCTTGCCTACTGCCATGAGTGAAAGCTTCCTGAAGCCTCCCCGGAAGTGGATGCTGGAGCCATGCTTCTTGTGCAGCCAGCAGAACGGTGAGTCAAATCTCTTTTATTTATAAATTACCTAGCCTCAGGGTAATTCCTTCATAGCAACACAAGTGGACTAACACACGTGCTTTCCAACTTAAAACTATACAAAAAACTGTACTCAAACAACCAACACCGCCTTCACTATCTCTTCCATCCCATTTCCCCCCAGCCCTTGTAAATACACAAATTAATTGTCTTCTGGCTGATTCTTCTTCTGTTTCTTTCGGTAATAATAAGGATATATATGTGTTTTTGTATTTTTCCTTCTTTCTAGCCTCAAAAGTATCATACTAAATGCATTTTTTGTCTTTGAGTTTAAAATGTAATACCCTCTGGAAATCACTCCACATTAGTTCATAGATGTCTTTCTTTTTCTTTTTCTTTTTTTTTTTTTGAGACGGAGTCTCGCTCTGTCCCCCAGGCTGGAGTGCAGTGGCCGGATCTCAGCTCACTGCAAGCTCCGCCTCCCGGGTTTGCGCCATTCTCCTGCCTCAGCCTCCCGAGTAGCTGGGACTACAGGCGCCCGCCACCTCGCCAGGCTAATTTTTTTTTTTTTTTTTTTTTTTTTTTAGTAGAGACGGCGTTTCACCGGGTTAGCCAGGATGGTCTCGATCTCCTGACCTCGTGATCTGCCCGTCTCGGCCTCCCAAAGTGCTGGGATTACAGGCTTGAGCCACCGCGCCCGGCCAGATGTCTTTCTTTTATAAACATATGACACACACTGATATCATAACCTTTTTGAGGTTCTTAAAAAAATACGAAAGGAGACTGCATTTCATTCCATGCCTGTATTATATGAAAGGATTAATGACATGAGAAAAACTTTTCAAGAAAGGTGTTGGCATAAATGACCATATCTGCTGTGTTCATTGTCTAAGAGCAACTGTGCTTTAAGTACATCTTTTCATGCTTCTCTTTGAATTTCCTCTGGCAGTTACCCCTATTCTCCTGTCCCTTAACTACATTTGATGCCCCCTGACCTCTACCAACAACTGGCAACTTTCGCCAGACCAGTACAGTGTGCATGCACTGTTGAGAGAAAGTTTTGGATGGCAGCAGATATTTAAGCATGGGCTTGCACACTGCATAAAGACTCCTAGCTGTAGAGGCCAGTCAGGATGAAATCCATCCAATATTCTTCTGGCCAAGTCATGCCAGCTCACATATGGAAAAATGTCTACCTAAAGAAGAAGGGATGCATTTCTTAATTTTCAAAAAGACACTGTAAAGTCTACTAGCAGCCCTGTCCTCAACCCTCCTTCCCTAGAGAGTTACCGTCACATCTCTCCACCCTACACAATCAGACTTCTCAGAGTTTCATCTTAGTCATATCCCTCCCATTCATTCTTCCTCTGCAGTCTTATTTCTGTCCCCTTCCCTCTACTGTAACTGCTCAACCACAATGCCTCAGGAAATCTTAATCCTACCCAACACAAAGAAGCTTCTGGTGCTTGAAACCTTTCTTGAGAGTCATTTTTCTCTTGTTTTCCGAATCCTAAAATTCTGTTTTCCCTCCTTCATTTTGACACATGTCTCCTTCCTTATCTACTAGATGTCTTCCTCCCAGTTTCCTTCTTAGCCTTCCTCTCTTTCCACTCTGTAGTTCCTATCTGAGTTATTTCTGTATTCCTATAATATCAGCTCACCTCGAGGTGTAAAATTCTAGCATTTCATCTCTAAACTTGACTTTTCTCAGGTCTAGGTCCATCTTTCCACTTGGTGGTTTCCTTAGGACTTCGTATTTTAAAATCAAACATGATTTTCTACTCTTATATATAACATTTCCTATCTCAGATAATGGCATTCACATTTTCCTAATTGTTCAAGATTCAAACTCTGGGATATCTCTGATCTTTGAAGAAGATCAGAGACCCACAAATAATTCTTCTTCTTCTTCTTCTTCTTCTTCTTCTTCTTCTTCTTCTTCTTCTTCTTCTTCTTCTTCTTCTTCTTCTTCTTCTTCCTCTCTCTCTCTCTCTCTCTCTCTCTCTCTCTCTCTCACTTTAAATCCCCTAATGTGACTAGAAAGGTCCTGGTTGAAGCTCTTCCCCACATTTTGAAACTCTTTTAAATACTTTTCATTTCCATTCCCACTCTGATGACAAGACTCCCATGATTTTTACATGGTGGCTATAACTTCCTGATTCTGGCTGGATGTGGTGGCTCATGACTGTAATCCTAGCACTTTGGGAGGCCAAGGTGGAAGGATCACTTGAGCCCAGGAGTTTGAGACCTGCTTGAGTGACACAGTGAGAACCTGTCTCTGAGAGAGAGAGAGAAATAAATAAATATATATTTCCTATATATATATAATTAGGAAATATAGACAGATGATAGATAGATAGATAGATAGATAGATAGATAGATAGATAGATAGATAGATATCCCAATTCCCTTTTCATTTGTGGGTCACTGACAGTGAATATCTAAATTTGTCCCCTGCTAGAGCTGTGAACAATGCTGGTGAAACATAAGTCTTAAAGGCAAATTTCCAGCTTGGGGAGACACAATTAAGTCGTGGATCAACTGGAGAATGATTCTAGGCCAGTGGTTCTCAGTCTTTAGTGTGTAGAAGACTCAAGTGAGTTGCTTGCAAAAGGGCAGATTCCCAGTCTACCTTGATTCTAATTCAGTAGACCTAGCATAGAGCCTAGGAATCTACAGAACAAATATCCCAAGTTATTCTTTTCTAGGTATAACACTGACTACACTTTCAGATAGTCCTCCAGGGAGTGCCTGCTCTAGTATCCAATCTATGTTGAAGAAATATTTTTTCATATGCATCTAGACACTGCCTGCTTCCAAAGGTGATGTGTGATGTGAGGCAGCTTACAATAAAAATCTTGGTTAAGTGGGAAACCATTAATAATGAAAGACACAAGCCAATAAATAAAAGTAGTGAAGGAATAATTATATGAAAATTCAGACAGAGGACAAATACTGAAACTGAGCATAAAATTTTACTCTGAGCTTCCTACCCATTAAAGTAAAGAAAAAGAATGACCAATGGGAGTACTCTTTGTCTAATAAAAGGAATAACTTTCTCTTGCACCTGAACTTTGTGAGGAATGCACCATATATGTCTTGCTTTCTTTAAGGGTCATTGAATGACATGATGATACTATAATTTAAATCCTTTTTCCAAAAAGTCCACATAGAGCTACTTGGTAGAATAAGCTTATGTGAGAACTTAAGGCATAATATGGTTGCATTTTGGAGAATCTTAAAGATGAGTGATTGGTGGCCCCCTTAGCTTCAGCTACACTTTTGACAGGAGATTAATAATAGACAATTCAAAATTGAGATTACTATCCATTTCTACTCACAGATAGCCCACATTGCTGACTGAAAAAAGATCTGCAGTGAAGATGACAAGGGTGTTTCCTTGTGAAAATAAATGGACTTATCTGATATTTTTATTGTAATGGAAGGTCACCTCACCTCTGTACAATAGTGAGCCAAACGAGCACTTTCAAAGGGATGAAGTGCAGTGCTCACAAAACACTTTGGGGTCTGCACAAATTGTTGATGCAAATGCCATAACTCTGTACCATAAGGCACAAAAGAGTTGGCCTGTCTTGAAAGCTTTTGAGGATAAGCAGTACCAAAGGTCTGTCTTGACTAGAGAAGATCCTTAACATGACTCCTGTAAAATGCAACTGCATCGCAAGGGTTAACCAAGTAAATCACCAACTGGGGTTCTTAGGAACTAACTATGGCTATCAGTTGAGCAGAATAATTTGATATTATCCATCTGGACATCAAAGTGTGTCTGCCAAAATTAATTATTTCAGTTTTAGAAAAATTAATATTTAGCAGCTTTTCCTGATATATTTTGGCCAATGGGTTGAATTGCTTGTCAGAGCCACTTCTCTGATCATGTAGGAAGGCATGTCATCAACACATGAGAGGTACTTGTCATACTGTGGCTAGGTCATCTAAAGACAAACAACTTATTCAGTTATAAAATTGAAAGGAGGGCACTTGGGATCCAGCCCTGTTTTATGCCATTTAAGACAGACATTTCATCTCTCAAAAAGAAGGTCTTTCCTATCCGTGTTAATTTGTGCCATATTGCCAACAGTAATGGCTCTGAGAGAGAATTATAAGGCTGGAATCTATGTTGAGATCATACACTTAGGCCTCTTTATAGATTCAATGACCAATGATGGATCAATAATTCCATGAAAAGTCTGAAAATGCTCCTAACTGATTGAAAGACTGCATTTTATCCTCAGACATGTATGCTGCATGCTGATTTCTTACCTCTCTCCCAACTGTCCACAACCTGTTTCCTAATCTGTCCTCAGGCCTCTTCTTTATACTCTCTTATATTATACTTAGGTTTGCATACATCTTATGGCTTGAATTAGCTTTCTATTTTATTAGATTCTCCAACGCTTTCACAGTCATTCTATAAATGTAAGCCTTCTCTAAATGTTTGCTTGATGAAAGAATGAATGACTGGTAGATGGATGAATACATGGATAAATATTTCCTTCTTTTAGTCATGATTAAATATAAAGTTTCTAACCAAACAATTTGGAAGCACAGAAGAGAGAGACAAAAATTCAAAGAACGTGATGAATGTGATCTGTGTCCTTCAGCTCAAGAAGTTGTTCTGGCTTTCTGTCAAGGAAATTTGGAATCATATCACTTGAGACTTTCAAGGTATGGATTGTTGAAAATGGTTCAGCTCTATCGGCACTTGCCATGGAAATACAGGCCTTGTCACTTTGGCCAAGCCATTGCAATGTCCCAGTTGGGTTCCTCTAATGTCCTTTTCCTGAGAAAAATACAAAGAACACCTAGATGGTCTGAATAATGAAATCTATAAATTCATTAATTTTCTCGTTTCTGTTCTGGCTCCCATATGTATACCAAGGGGTTGTATCTGGCCTCCAAAAAGCTTTCAGTTGATTGATAATATATTTGAATTTAGATACCAGCTATTTTTCAGTGCATTATGCATCCAAGTCTATGATTCCTTATGTTTTTTGCCTCATGGCATACATAAGAGATGGTATACTCTGGGGTAAATGGAGGAAGCTGCTTGTGGTGACTGGCCCTTGTGGTCCCTTCTGGGGGCTCAACATGGGCCTAAGAAGGTCCAACCTCAGCACAACAGTAACACTGCATTCTGGTGTCCCACTTAACTAAGTTTGGGAGGCTTTGGTCTGTGATATACAAAATCAAAATTTTGGTAGAAAGTGGTTATCAGTTCCAGTTTTTCATGTCCAAAAATTAGATTTAATTACTAAACATTCAGAACAGAGATTGTTAATGTTTGAAGATTTCTAGAGGCTGTTGTTATACTATCTCTGTTGAGAGACTGTCCTGCTGTGGGAACATCATTTGTGTATAAAAGTCCTTATGTTGCCCAACTTGCTCTCCACTATCTCTAGTCAGCACTTTTATCTTCTCATAAATTAAAGTCAACATTCTCAGAAAAACTATCCTTCAAAGCTTTGAGCCGGTCACTTGTCAGTCTCTTTTCAGGTAAATGAGGCCGATTCTTTCTATCATTTATTTCAGGGCTTGTTTCTTATTTGCTAAACATTTCATTTTATTTTATCTACCCTTCTTTTAGTTTTGGTTCTATAAATTCACTGTGATTTATTCACATATTTTAAAAAATACAGAAATCAAAGTTTGACAAATTATAAAACTCTATCACTGTGTATGTATATATGGGCTTCTTCAAGTCTTACTGTGGTCCACAGTAAGTCTTGTGTATTTTCCCATTATAAGCCGAGTCAATTGATACTAGTTACAATTATTAACAGACAGATGAGAAAAGCCTGTGAAAAAGGGCCTGAAATAATAAAACTATCAATACTAATATTGATCACAGCTGTTATTAAATTAATAGTGCTTAACAAATATTATTTCATTTGATTCTCATAGCAACCTAACAGGTAGATGCATTACATTTCCATTTTATAGATGAGGAAGCTGGGGCTCAGGAACATTTAGGAACTTGTCTAAGGTCAGTCTTGGATTTAAGCAGATTAATTCTCTGACCACTGCCCCTTACTGTTTTCAAGAACTGTAGTTCAGAATAACAATAGTCATACTGACTTGCGTTGTATACCTTACTCTGGTTCTTTCTGTAGTTACCCTACTGTGGATGTCAGTTCACTTTATTTTACTTTTATTTATTCTTTATTTGTATGGGTAACATAGTAGGTGTATATATTTATGGGGTATATGAAATATTTTGATACAGGCATGTAATACGTAATAATAACATCAGGGTAAATGGGGTATCCATCACTTCAAGCATTTATCTTGTGTTTGTGTTACAAACAATACAATTATATTCGTTTTGTAATTTTTAAATGTACGATAAATTATTGATGCCGGTAGTCACCCTGTTGTGCTATCAAATACTAGACCACATTCATTCTAACTATATTTTTACCTATTATATATTATATATAATATAAACAATATGTAATATACAATATATACATTGTATATATAATATATACAAACAGGTATATATTTGTACATATTAGCCATCACCCCTTACCTGCCCCCCACTACGCTTCCCAGCCTCTGATAACGATTGTTCTACTCTCTATCTCCATGAGTTCAATTGTTTTAATTTTTAGCTCCCACCCATGAGTGAGAACTTGCAAAGTTTGTCTTTCTGTGCCTGGCTTATTTCACTTAATGTAATAACCTCCAATTTTATCCATATTGTTGCAAATGACAAGATCTGATTCTTTTTTATGGCCAAATAGTACTCCATTGTGTATATGTACCACATTTTCTTTATCCGTTTGTCTGTTGATGGACTCTTAGGTTGCTTCCAAATCTTGGCTATTGTAAATAGTGTTTCAATAAACATAGGAGTGCAGACATCTCTCTGATATACTGATTTCCTTTTAGGGGCCGTTATATACCTAGCAGTGGGATTGCTGGGTCATATGGCAGATCTAATTTTGGTTCTTTGAGGAACCTCCAAATTATTCTCCATAGTAGTTGTGCTGATTTACATTCCAGCCTACAGTGGACAAGAGCTCCCTTTTCTCCCCAGCCTCACCAGCATTTCTTATTGCCTGTCTTTGGGATAAAAACCACTTTAACTGGGGTGAGATGATATCTCATTGTAGTTTCAATTTGCATTTCTCTGACGATCAATGATGTTTATCACCTTTTCATAAACTTGTTTGCCACTTGTATGTCTTCTTTTGATAAATATCTATTCAGATCTTTTGCCCATTTTTAAATCAGAGTATATATTTTTTTCCTATGCAGTTGTTTGAGCTCCTTATATACTCCGGTTGTTAACCCCTTGTCAGATGGGTAGTTTGCACATATTTTCTCCCATTCTGTGGGTTGTCTCTTTGCTTTGTTGCTTGTTTCCTTTGCTGTGCCAAAGTCTTTTAACTTGATGTGATCCCATTTGTCCATTTTTGCTTTGGTCGCTAGTCTTTGCCCAGTCCAATGCCCTGGAGAGTTTCCCCAGTGTTTTCCTGTAGTAGTTTCACAGTTTGAGGTCTCAGATTTAAGTCTTTAACCCATTTTGATTTTATTTTTGTATATGGCGAGAGAGAGAGAGGTCTAGTTTTATTCTTCTACATATAGATATCCAGTTTTCCAAGCATCATTGATTAAAGAGGTTGTCCTTTTCCCGGTGTATGTCTTGGTAACTTTGTCAAAAATGAGTTTACTGTAGATGTATGGATGGTTTCTTCATTCTCTATTCTGTTCCATAATGCCCGTACCATGATGTTTGGGTTTACTACTAATTCTATAGTATATTTTGAGGTCAGGTAATGCGATTTCTCCAGTTCTGTTATTTTTCATCAGGATAGCTTTGGCTATTCTGGGTCTTTTGTGATTCCATATAAATTTCAGAATTGTTTTTCTGATTTCTGTAAAGAATATCATTGGTGTTTTGATAGAGATTGCATTGACTGTGTAGATTGTTTTGGGTAGCATGAACATTTAAACAATATTGATTTTTTCAATCCATGAACATGGAATGTATTGCCATCTTTTGATGTCCTCTTCCATTTCTTTCATCCATCTTTTATAGGTTTCATTTTAGAGATATTTCACTTCTTTAGTAAGTTAACTCCTAGGTATTTTATTCTATGTGTAGCTATTGTAAATGAGATTACCTTCTTGATTTCTTTTGTTCACTGTTGGCACATAGAAATGCTACTGATCTGGGTATGTTGATTTTGTGTCCTGCAACTTTCCTGAATTTGTTTACCAGTTCTAATAGTTTTTTGCTGGAGTCTTTAGGTTTTTACAAATATAAGATCATATCACCTGCAAACAAGGGTTGTTTGACTTCTTCTTTTCCAAGTTGAAGGCCTTTATGTCTTTTTCGCGTCTAATTTCTCTAGCCAGGACTTCCAGTACTATGTTAAGTAACAGTGGTGAAAGTGGGCATCATTGTCGTGTTCTGGATGTCAGCTCCCTTTTAAAGGTGATGTGTATCTTCACATTTGATCAATTATCTCGCCAAGAGAACCAAGCAAAACTTCAAAAAAGTTAATGCTTCTCAAAATATGCTTTTAAACATATTATCCTAATCCATTATACTTATATTGCTTCTAACAAAACTTCATTTATTGAGCACCTACTTACACAGCACTACTATATGTCCAAATATTCTTCAAGGTACTCAGTTTAAATATAACAGAGTTTAAATATAAACTCAGGGTGGGGCGTGGTGGCTCACGCCTGTAATCCCAGCACTTTGGGAGGCTGAGGTGGGTGGATGTCCTGAGGTCGGGAGTTTGAGACCAACCTGGCCAACGTGGTAAAACCCCATCTCTACTAAAAATACAAAAATTATTTGGGCGTGGTGGCGGGCACCTGTAGTCCCAGCTACTCAGGAGGCTGAGGCAGGAGAATAGCGTGAACCCAGGAAGTGGAGGTTGCGGTGAGCCAAGATTGTGCCACTCTATCTCAAAAAACAAGACAATGAAATTCTGTCTCAAAACAAAACAAAACAAAACAAAATATATAAATTCATATAGGCCTATGAATTAGATACCATTTTAAAAATGGAGCAATTGATGTACAGAGAAGTTGGGAACTTGCCCAAGATCCCAGAAATACTGTGGCGTGAGAGCTGGGATCTGAGCCTGCACCAGAAACCAAGTATGTAACCACAATCAATCTCCTACTGCTTGCTGAGCAAAGCATTATGTAAAGAAGGTATGATGACCATTTTAATTCTATGAGGACTTTAAAACCATAAAGTGTACATTTGTTGATATGTAGGGGTAGATAGATAGATGCATACAGATACGCATTTTAAAATTTTAAATAAAACACAAACAATCCCTGTTATTAAGAGATGGCTTTATAGAAATGTAAGCCAAGAAACCCGTGATCAAACACACATACAAACCTCAAATTTCAAAGCTTCCAGAGCAGTAACATAAATAGGAAATGTCACCAAAACCCTTCCCTTAGTGTGGTATACATGTTTTCAAATGGATCTGAAATTTGGTGTCTTGACCTTAACTCCAAGCAGCAGAGCTACGTCAGGACAGAGCATCCTGCAAATATCCTGGACTTTCTACAGTCAAGGAAAACCGAGGGGCCTTGAAAATATTTCAGCCTTGAGACCATGGACGTATCAATGCTGCCTCTTTTTCATCATTGAAGAGGATATTATTCAGCTATGATGTATCTGTCATTTTTAATGGCAACTGCATAAATACATCACTATTATTTTATATTCTCAAATGTTGGTCATTGCATCTCTCATAAAAAGGCTGTTCAATTCAATTTAAACAAGAAATTTTTATCACATGACATCCTCCACCTTGTTCATTTTAAATAATGTAATTTGGAAGATATTTGGGAGTTCTTTTACATGTAATTTTCCTTTAAAGAAGCCTGGGAGACTTTGACCTTTGTTGAAATCAGCATAGATTTCAATGGGGGAAAGGAAAGAAAGTATGTTCCTTCTTACAGTTTACATTTATTGTGTGCTGTTGCACCTAAAATAAGACACTAACAGTCAGGTATCAAGAGGAATTTTTTTTTTTTTTTTTTTTTTTTTTTTTTTTTTTTTTTTTTTTTTTTGAGACAGAGTCTCGCTCTGTCGCCCAGGCTGGAGTGCAGTGGCCGGATCTCAGCTCACTGCAAGCTCCGCCTCCTGGGTTTACGCCATTCTCCTGCCTCAGCCTCCCGAGTAGCTGGGACTACAGGCACCAGCCACCTCGCCCGGCTAGCTTTTTGTATTTTTTAGTAGAGACGGGGTTTCACCGTGTTAGCCAGGATGGTCTCGATCTCCTGACCTCGTGATCCGCCCGTCTCGGCCTCCCAAAGTGCTGGGATTACAGGCTTGAGCCACCGCGCCCGGCCAAGAGGAATTTTAAAAGATACCACATATACATATAGGCATTGCTTAGGCAAACAGTAAAACCTATGGGCCACACTGCTAAAAGGAGGGTAAACTTGGTGCATTTTGGACACACACAGCAACCACAATGAAGGGAAGAGCTCTGGGCATTGGAGTCACAGGGGCTCGGTTGGAATCTCAGCTCTGCCACTTGCTGTCTGTATGTCTTTAGGCAAATTACTTACTCCTTCAGAGTCTCAGATCCCTCAGTCATATAATGAAGATGCAAATAATTTACAAGATCACTTTGTATAAGAGAGGTAAGGCCTCAAGTAGCCCAGTTCCTGGCATTTCGTAGGTATAGATATAAAAATGGCGTTCCTTATTACGAAGATCTATGTTCTTATTTACAATTTTGATATGGGACATTAACAAAGAGAAAAAGGAAATGCTGTGGCATCATCACAATGGCAAAAAGAAGGCCCTGGCTCCCTTCTAGTGATCAAAACCTGAATGCTTTGTTGTGAAGTGTCTTATATTAGGCGACCAACACATGGTAGCCCAATACACTCTATGCAATAATGTGGGGCCAAATAGTTTACTCTATCACTCTGGTTCGCTGTGAGATACTTTATTTAAAACAAACAAACAAACAAAAAAAAACCACAGCTGCAATTACGAGATAGGTTTCCATGATAGAGACAAACTTACCCAAGATAGGATTATCTTGCCCAGGCTTAGAGCCATACAAAGTATTATACTATAGTCAGCATGTAGAGTCTATGTACACTTTCCCAGATGTAGCAAACTGTGATAAATTATATCTCGACAAATAAACCACTCTTATTCAAAGCAAGTTTGGAAACAATATTTCAGGAGTCTAACAATTCTTTAATCATATACTTTGATGGAAGAATGTTCTTATGCACATCGCTCAGCTCAATTCCTTCCAGAAGGACTGACATCTTAAACTGCACTAAACAATGAATCACCTTGTCAAATAAAGTGCAAAATGGAAAACCTGTTACCAAACTCATCTGATATAATGACATTTACAACAACATGTTTGAGGTGATAAACCGACAATAATAATTATATTTCCTTTAGACGTTGATTGTACTTTGAAAGTTTGATGCAATCATACTTTCTTCCTTCAAGAGAATTTTACACCCCGACATTTAATTTCTGAAACTTCAAACCTTCTATGAACATGCAAATCATAGTTGGCATTAAAAGAAGCACTCTCTGCTCCCTTTCAGGAGCCTGCAATAATGATGACGATGATGATGCAAACAATAGCTAAGTATAGGAGACTTTTCCTGTAATTCAAGGTTGATGGAAGCATTTCAGTTCAGAAATGACAAATAGAGCACTTTTCTCCCCCTAACAAGAAGATTTTGCTGGTAGTCTCTCCAGGAGAATAAAAGTAGACTCAAGGTCACATGCAATGCTAGATTATAGGTACAGGCTAGAGCTTTTGCACATAGTAGGCACTTAATTATTGCTAAATGAATAGGCATTTCCAGGAATTTTCTGTATAATATTGTGAGCATTCAGAAGATTGGGTCCCTCCTCCTATAGGGGTTTTAATTATTTTCACAGAGCATGCTGGAAATTCTCCCTCAGGTTATAAAGCTGAGTTACTGGACCTCACAGACATTCCCGGCTCCCTCTATGGCTCTGTCATCCTGCTTAAAAACCAGGCCCCCCTACAGGGTCCTGGGCAAATACCTTGCTTCCCTCTGGGGTGGCCAGCCTTGGATCCTCTCTGTGGTGGTTAATATTAGGTGTCAACTTGATTGGACTGAAGGATCCCTAGATGGCTGGCTGTTTCTGGGTGTGTCTGTAAACGTGTTGCCAGAAGAGAGTAACATTTGAGTTAGTGGACAGGGAGAGGAAGACCTATCCTCAATCTGGGTGGGCACCATCCAGTCGGCTGCCAGCGTGGCTAGAACAAAGCAGGCAGAAGAAGTTGGAATAAGCTGGCTTGCTGAGTCTTCTGGCTTTCATTTTTCTCCTGTGCTGGATGCTTCCTGCCTTTGAACATTAGATTCCAGGTTCTTTGGCCTTTGGGTTCTTGGACTTATGCCAGTGGTTTGCCAGGGGCTCTTGGGCCTCGGCCACAGACTGAAGGCTGCATTGTCAGCTTCCACTTTTGAGACTTCTGAACTCGGACTGAGACACTACTGGCTTTCTTGCTCCTCAGGTTGCAGATGGCATATCACGGGACTTTACCTCGTGATTGTGAGTCAACTCTCCTTAATAAACTCCCTTTCATATATATATATATATATCTCCTATTAGTTCTTTCCTTCTGGAGAACCCTGACTAATACACTCTCCTACAGTCCTAAACTCTCACTGCTACAGCAGCTGTGTTCAAACACTTGTGGGTTCCGAATCACTAGCATTCTCCATCTAGTTTGCTATTTGTCAGTAGCTCTGGCAGAAAGTTCACTAAGGGTAAACATGAAAACTTTCAATTAAAATGGGCTTGCAGATACTATTTGCAGGTACCAATTATCTATGCTTTATCTGTCCCAGAACTACCCAGAGAATCAAGCATGGGGCTACAATCTCTTCCCAGAATATTTATAATTACAAAAATCTATTTATGATCCAAAAGTTCAGAGATTAAGGCACAACAGAAAAACTGAGTAACATGTAGAAATAGGACTTTTGTTTCTAGATATAACTGAAGATCAACTGTTTCAGGTGCTCTACTGAACATAAAAAATTGTATATTTTGTATTGTTTATGAAATTGTAATCTTACATAAAGTGGAGGACATGCTGTATACACATTTCTTTTTTAATTCACTTTTAAGATTTTAGGTTCAGGGGTACATGTCCAGGTTGTTATATAGGTAAATTGCATGTCATGGGAGTTCGGTGTACAGATTATTTTGTCACTCAGGTAATAAGCATAGTACCTGATAGGTGGTTTTTCGGTTCTCAGGCTCCTCTCACCCTCCACCCTCAAGTAGGCTCTGGTGTCTGTTGTTCTCTTGTTTGTGTTCTTGTACTCATTGTTCAGCTCCCACTTATAGTGAAAGCATGCAGTATTTGGTTTTCTGTTCCTGTGTTAGTCTGCTTAGGATAATGGCCTCCAGCTTCATCCATGTTGCTGCAAAGGACATGATCTTGGCCGGGGCACTCATCCCTGTAATCCCAGCACTTTGGGAGGCCGAGGCAGGTGGATCATGAGGTCAGGAGTTCATAACCAGCCTGGCCAACATGGTGAAACCCTATCTCTACCAAAAATACAAAAATTAGCTGGGCGTGATGGCGGGCACCTGTAATCCCAGCCACTTAGGAAGCTGAGGCCGGAGAATCACTTTAATCCAGAGGGCAGAGGTTGCAGTGAACTGAGATCACGCCAACTGCACTTCCAGGCTGGGCAACAGAGCGAGAGACTCCAGCTCAAAAAAAAAAAAAAAATTGTTGTTTTTTATGGCTATGTAGTATTCTGTGGTGTATATGTACCACATTTTAAAAATCCAATCTACTGTCAAAGGGCATTTAGGTTGATTCCATGTCTTTGCTATTGTGAATAGTGCTGCAGTGAACATAAACATACATGCGTCTTTATGGTAGAACCATTTATATTCCTCTGTGCATATACTCAATAATGGGATTGCTGAGTTGAATGGTAATTCTAAGTTTTTTGAGAAATGTCCAAACTGCTTTCCACAATGGCTGAACTAATTTACATTCACACCAGCAGTGTATTAGCATTCCCTTTTCTCTACAACTTCACCAGCATCTGTTATTTTTTTTGACTATCTATTTATTTGTTTGAGACAGAGTCTCGCTCTGTTGCCCAGGCTGGAGTGCAGTGGAGTGATCTCGGCTCACGGCAACCCCCCGCATCCCAGGTTCAAGCTATTCTCCTGCCTCAGCCTCCTGAGTAGCTGAGATTACAGGTGCCCGCCACTACGCTCAGCTAATTTTTTGTATTTTTAGTAGAGACAGGGTTTCACCATGTCGTTCAGGCTGGTCTCGAACTCCTGACCTTGTGATTCGTCTGCCTTGGCCTCCCAAAGTGCTGGGATTACAGGTGTGAGCCACCGCACCCAGCTTCTTGACTTTCCAATAATAGTCATTCTGACTGGTGTGTGATGGCATCTCTTTGTGGTTTTGAGTTGTGTTTCTCTAATGATTAGTGATATTGAGCATTTTTTCATATGCTTGTTGGCCATGTGTATTACTTTTATTTTTCTGAAAAGTGTCTGTTCATGTCCTTTGCCTACTTTTTAATGGGGTTGTTTGGGATTTGTTTGCAAATTTAAGTTCCTTCTAGATTTGGGATATTAGACCTTTGTCGAATGCATAGTTTGCAAATATTTTCTCCCATACTTTAGGTTGTCTGTTTACTTTGTTGATAGTTTCTTTCGCTGTATAGGAGCTTCTTAGTTTAATTAGGTCTCATTGGCCAATTTTAAGTTTTGTTGCAATTGTTTTTGGTGTTTTCATAATGAAATCTTTGACAAGTTCTATGTCTAGAATGGCATTTCTTAGATCATCTTCCAGGGTTTTTAGTTTTAGGTTTTACATGTAAGTCTTCAGTTCATCTTGAATTGATTTTTGTATACGGTGAAAGGAAGGGGTCCACTTTCAAACTGCTGTATATGGCTAGCCAGTTATCCCAACACCATTTATTGAATAGGAAATCCTTTCTCCATTGCTTGTTTTTGTCAATTTTGTTGAAGATCAGATGGTTGGCGGTGTGAGGTATTATTTCTGGGCTCTCTATTACGTTCCCTTGTTTCATATGTCTGTTTGTGTACCAGTACCATACTGTTTTGGTTACTGCAACCTTGTAGTATAGTTTGAAGTCAGATAATGTGATGTCTCCAGCATTGTTCTTTTTTCTTAGGATTGTCTTAGCTGTTCAGGCTCTATTTTTTATTCCATATGAATTTTAAAATAGTTATTTTCTACTTCTGTGAAGAATGTCATTTGTAGTTTGATAGGAATAGCATTGAATCTGTAAACTTCTTTAAGCAGTATGGCCATTTTAACAATATTGATTCTTCCTATGCATGAGCATGGAATGTTTTTCTATTTCTGTCATCTCTGATTTCTTTGAGCAGTGTTTTGTAATTCTCATTGTAGAGTTCTTTCACCTCCTTTGTTAGCTGTATTCCTAGGATTTTGTATTCTGAAACCTTGCTGAATTTGTTTACCAGATCAAGGAGCTTTTGGCCAGAGACTGTGGGGTTTTCTAGGTATAGAATCACATCAACTGCAAACAGGGATAGTTGGACTTCCTCTCTTCCTATTTAGATGTGTTTCATTTCTTTTTCTTATCTGAGTTCTCTGGCTAGGAATTCCAGTACTATGTTGAATAGGACTGGTGAGAGAGGGCATCCTTGTCTTGTTCTGATTTTCAAGGGGATGCTTCCAGCTTTTGCCTATTCAGTATGATGTTGGCTGTGGGATTTTCATAGATAGCTTTTATTATTTTGAGATATGTTTCTTCGTGCCTAGTTTGTTGAGGGTTTTTAACAAGTAGATTGAATAGATGTTTAATTTTATTGTAAACCTTTTCTGCATCTATTGAGACAATCATGTGTTTTTTGTTTTTAGTTCTGTTTATTTGGTGAATTACATTTATTGATTTGTGAATGTTGAACCAAACTTGCATATTAGGAATAAAGCCTACCAGATTGTGGTGGATTAAGTTTTTGATGTGCTGCTGGATTTGGTTTGCTAGTATTTTGTCAAGTATTTTTGCATCTGTGTCCATTAAGGATATTGGCCTAACATTTTCTTTTTCTTTTGTTGTGTCTCTGGGAGGTTTTGGTATTAGGATGTTGATGGCCTCATAGAATGACTTAGGAAAGAATCCCCCACTCCTCCATTTTTTGGTATAGTTTCAGTAGAAATGGTACCATTTCTTCTTTAAATATCTGGTAGAATTCAGCTGTGAATCCATCTGATCCTGGGCTTTTTCCGGTTTTTATTACTGATTCAGTTTTGGAACTTGTTAATGGTCTGTTCAGGGATTCAGTCTCTTCCTGGTTCAATCATAGGAGCTTGTATGTCTTTAATCCATTTCTTCTAGGTTTTCTAGCTTGTATGGATAGAGGTGTTCATAATAGGCTCTGAGAGTTTTTTGTATTTCTGTGGGGTCTGTGTTAATGGCCCCTTCGTCATTTCTGATTGTGTTTATTTGAATCTTACTCTCTTTTTTCTTTAGTAGTCTAGCTAGTGGTCGACCTATCTTATTAATTCTTTCAAAGAACCAGCTTCTGGACTCATTGGTCTTCTGTATGGTTTTTCACATCTTAATTTCCTTCAGTTCAGCTCTGATTTGGGTCATTTCTTGCCTTCTGCTAGCCTTGGGGTTGATTTGCTCTTGTTTCTCTAGTTCCTCTATTTGTAATGTTTGGCTGTTAATTTGAGATCTTTCTAATTTTTTGATGTGGGCATTTAGTGCTGTAAACTTCCTGCTTAACACTGCTTTGGCTGTGTCCCAGAGATTCTGGTATGTTGTATCTTTTTTCTCATTAGTATCAAATAATTTCTTGATTTCTGACTTAATATCATTATTTACCCAGAAGTTATTCAGGGACAGGTTGTTTAATTTCCGTTAAATTGTATGGTTTTGAGTGATTTTCTTAGCCTTGATTTCTATTTTTATTGCACTGTGATGTGAGAGGATGGTTTGTACGATTTTGTTTGTTTTTTAATTTGCTGAGAATTGTTTTAGGCCTCAAAGTTATTGAGCTGGTTCTTTCTCATTTATGTGGGTATGATCTTCCTTCAGTCTTTTAGGTTGCTATCTTGGAAGAGACTCCTCCAATTACTGTCTCTGTGCCCATGTTTCTTTTGTTGGGTATTCCAGTCCACAGAGCTCCCTTAGGCAAGGGCCACCATTGGCAGAAAAGTTGTATCCTTGCCAGGTTGGCCCTAATCTGCCGTCCCTGTGCTTCCTGGAAAAACACAAGGTTGTGCCTGCCCCCAGAATTCAAGCAGCAGTGGAACTGCTGGGTTGGAAGCTCTAGTGGGTGTGGCTTATCTGACTACAAGAAGCAGGGGTGGGTGAAGTTGTCCGCCCTGCTCTCTGGGTGTTTCTAGGGCAAGAGGAGGCTGTCCCCCTCAGTAAATTCAGGCAGAAGTAGGACTGCTGGGACAAAAGCTCTAACAGGCATGGTTCACCTGGCTACCAGCAGAGAGGGTGGGTGGGGACACCTGCTCTGTCATCTGGGTGTTTCCTGGGACAACAGGAGGCTGTACCCTCCAGCTGAGTTCCCATAGAAGCAGGGCCACTGGGCCAGAAGCTCTAGCAGGCATTGCTCACCTGCTATCAGGAGTGGGGATGGGTGGGGCCATCTGCCCTGGCATGCTCATGCTTTCTGGGACAACAGAAAGTTGTATTCACTGTCCACTGCCTGAATTAACCAGAAGTGGGACTGCTGGGCCGGAAGCTCTAGCAGGTGTTATCCACCAGGTTCCCTGTGGCAGGGTTGGATGGAGGGTCATGCACCCTGCCATCCAGGTATTTTCTGGGACAACAGGAGGCTGTGCCCTCTAGCCAAGTTCACACAAAAGTGGGGCCACTAGGCCAGAAGCTCTAGCAGGCATGGACTTCCTGGCTACGAGTAGCAGGGGTGGGTGGAGTAGCTGGCCATGTTCAGGTGACATGGGACTGCTGGGCCAGAATCTCACACCAAGCCACATCCAGCAAGGGGCAGGGTGGAGAAATCTTACTGCTTCCAGGCACCAGAACTGTGGCCTCTATTGGTACTATGGAACAGGCATTGGTCTACTCTGGAGCCCAAGGCTAGTAGAGGTCCTCTTAGTTGACCCTGCAAAACAGCTGGGTGACTCTCTGCCTCAGTCTAGAAGTGCAGTGGGTGGTGGAGGGTGTTCAGAGGGATTCTCCCATTCCCAGTGCTGCACATGTCCCATGGGGAGCATGAATTCCCCTGAGGGCTCTCACTCACTGACTCTTTCCTGTGTTGGAGAGGTTTTCCTGGCTCTGCACTGAGCCCAGACAAGCTGGTGCCCAGCTTTGTTTCTCTCTGCTCTCTGTTTCTCCTTGCTGCCTTGATGGATCCCCAGGTGTTTCTCAGATGATCCACCTGCAGGGTCAGTGTTCACTAGGCTTTCCTTTCCTCTCCGTGAGAGCTGCGCACAGGAGCTGCTTCTAGTCTGCCATCTTGGCTCCGCCCCTCCACATTTTGTTCTCTGATTCCTTAGGTCTTACATGGCCTCCCGCAATAGAGATAATAAACTATAATATTCCAGACCTAACTTATGAACGTGTTTTCTAAGTTACTTGTTTGAAATACTTTGCCCACAGCTGCATCAACTGTTAGAATACAAATTCCCAGTGGTCTGTATCTCGGCCTTCTGATGCCTTCCAAAGTAGCAGCATCCAATAAATAAATTGGTGCTAACTTTGATATGCATGTAAATATTTAAATAAAAATACCGTGGATTTTTTTAAATGCAAAAATGTGGTTTGACACAGTTTTTCAAAAGGCAGGGAGATTTCCAGAGCAGTTTGACTGATGTCATACTTAGACATCATAATTTCACACTTTGTATTTGTTAAACAAATAAATGAGGAAAGATAGGGAGACGTTCAATGTATGGAAGGGAAGAGACAGTTTCACAATACAGGACTGAAGGGAAGATGGTGGTATTGACAAACAAGCAAATCAGTGTGCAATGAGAATTTAGGCCATGGTACAGACAGCAACAATGACAGCTATGATCACTTAGTATATCGCAGGAGCTTCATATATACTATCTCTAATACATGTACAATTGCTAATGCTTACCTTACAAGATGTTTATTTAATACATGTATAATCTCTAACACTCACCTTACAAGACGTTTATTAAACTCACTCCACAGATTAGGACAAGCAACTTTCCTGAGGTCAAACAGCAATGATGGGGATAAGTCAATATTTGAAGTCAGGCCCATCTCTTCTAAACCCTCTTATTTTCCATCTACCCTGCACTGCCCTGCTTGCCACCTGAAGTGCATAGAAGCAATGCGAGTAGGAAGCATGGAGGAGTGGGAAAAGGATATCAGGTTTACAGCTTTTCAGGATCATGACAGGCAATGGAGATTTGATGTAGTGAGGCCATTTGGGAGAAGATACTGTGATTTTGTTGATTAGAAGAATGAAACTTTTCTACTTATGCGTGCATATGACTCTAGCAAATTTTTTGAAATTTCTTTTGACCCAAAGTGTAGAATAACACTTGCCCATTCTTTGTAAACAATAAGAGATGATTGGTGGCTACATGCTGGAATGGTTATCTTCCCTCTGCTCTACACAATGTTATTTGTAAAATCATTGAAAGGGGAAAAATGATAAAGACTCCATATTGAGTAAGATACTGCTGCATTCAAATAGCTTTGTCCCTTTCTTCAGAAATCAGGCAAGAAAACATGGCTAACTGGAGGGCCAGCAGGCCCATGAAGCCCACATAATGAATTTCAGGGGCAAGGACACACCAGGTTTCACATTCTAGTAAAAGGCTTGAGTAGCAGTGAGCCCAGGAGGTTGTCTCCCTGTGTGTGGTGTCCACAGGAACAAGAGCTGTGTGGAGCCTGCCAACATCACACACATGGAGTCTGGGCTAACGTCTGTATTAATTTAACATTTTGCTAGAATTGCTGTTTAATTTTTTTCCTTTAAATGAGTCACTGCTTTACAAAATGGAGAATCCATAAAATGTAACAAGAACTCTATGACAATTAGTGCCATATGCTCTTTTTTAATCCTTCTCTGGAAACGGAAGTTTTCATGGTTCAGACACTGTTCCAATAATTAATTTGAAAATGGGCTGTATTTTTCCGAATTGGTGTTCTTCATTTTTCTCCAGGGAACAAGGTGAGGAACTGCAAACCACTTACCTTTATAGCAACCTGGTGAAAACCTCAAGTTAGGAGAGCAACGGCAATGTGCTACCTCTGTCTCTCTCTCTAGGCCAGTGAGACTCAACAAGCTGCCACTCAGCAGCCTCTGCCTTCACAGTTCTGTCACCAAGAAGAAAACATGGGCCTCAGATGTCAGCAGTGTGGGCAGATCTGGGAAAATCATATCCAGAGTTCTCGCAGGTACTTCTCAATTTCATAGTTACTAATTTAATCTATCAAAGTTGAAGCTCAGCTCAATTCACTAATTTGACAAGAATTTGGGGGGCACCTATGTGTAAGGCTGGATGCTATTTAATACTATTGTATCTCACTGAAGATACAGAAGTTTCTCAAGCCAGAACCCTGGAAGTCACCCTGATTAATAACATTCCCTCATCTTCCAATAGGACTTCCTTTAGCTAGTCCTATTGATTCTATAGGCAAACAAAATCTGTTACTTTCCCCACTTCTTTTGCAAAAGTCCAAATCACCATCATTTCTTGCCTGTACTACAGTTGTATTTATCTGTTGATCCATCTGCCCATCTGCTCAGCAAACATCAATAGGACATCCACGGTGTGCCAGGTACTTTTCTGGGCTTGAGAGTCATGTTATTGAATCAGACAGACAGAGTCCTTATTCCCATGAAACAACATTGTAAACAAAGAAAACAGAACATTTTAAAAACATGGAAAACCTAGTTAGTGATGAGTATAGTAATGATAATAAAGCAGCAGTAGGTAGAGAGGCATCACATTTTTGTCTGGGTCTTCACATTGTGTTGTCTTTGATCTCAGCCTTTGGAAAGGCCAAATAGCTGAAGATGTACTTCAAGGTCATTTTTGGCATCCCCAAACTTGTCAGTAGTTACTGATTGGGTGATCACGCAGATTTTCAGTGTTACTAACCTGAGTAACAGCATCTGTGATAGAATAAGGTCTATCATTAGAACATTGTCAGTATTTGAATAGTCATTTTATTTTTATTTGTTTATTTTTATTTGTACAAATGTATGGGGTACATGGGCAATGTTGTTACATGTCTACAATGGGCAGTGACCAAGCCAGGGTATTTTGGGTGCCCAACACCCAACTACAATACATTTTTGTTAAGTATAGTCACCTTACTCTGCTAACAAATGCTGAATTTATTCTTCCTATCATACTGTATGTTTGTACACTTTAACCCACTTATCTTTATCCTCCTATCTGACCCCCACTCACTCTTCCCAGTTTCTGTTATCTATCTTTCCACTCTCCATCTCCATGTGATCAAATTTGATAGCTCCTATATATAAGTGAGGACATGAGATATTTGTCTTTTTGTGCCTGGCATATATACCACATTTTCTTTCTCTATTCTTCTGTTAGTGACCACTTAGGTTGAATCCATATCTTTGCTGTTGTGGATAGAGCTGCAATAAATATGCAGGTTCAGGTATCCCTTTGATAAATTTACTTTCCTTTGTGTAAATACCCAGTAGTGGGACTCCTGGACTGAATGGTAATTATATTTTTACTTTTTATCTTTTTAGAGACAGGGTCTTGCTCTGTTACCAGGCTGGAATACAATGGTGTAATCATAACTCACTGTAACCTCAACCTCCTGGACTCAAGCTATCCTCCTGCCTCTCATGTAGTTAGGACTACAGGCATGAGCCACCATCCTTGGCTAAATTTTTAATTTTTTATAGAATTGGGGTATTGCCATGTTGCCCAGGCTGGTCTTCAATTCCTGGGCTCATGTGATCCTCCCGCCTTGGCTTCCCAAAGCACTGGGATTGCAGGTGTGAGCTACTGCACCTGGCCTATTTTTAGTTTTGTGGTGGAATCTGTTGCAGTTTTTGTAGATGTAAGATCATAGCATCAGCAGAGAGGGACAATTTGATTTCCTCTCTTCCAATTTGGATGCTTTTTATTTTTTCTTTTGCCCAATTGCTCTGGCTAGGACTCCTGGTACTATGTTGAATAGGAGTGGTGTAAGTAGTCATCCTTGTTTTGTTTCAGTCCTTAGAGGAAAGGCTTTCAAGTATTCCACATTCAGTGTTACATTAGCTGTGGGTTCGTTGTATATGGCCTTTATTATTCTGAGATATGTTCCTTCTATGCCTACTTTTTTGAGAGTTTTTATGTTGAAGGAATGTTGAATTTTGTCAAATACTTTTTCTGCCTCCATTGAGGTTTTTTTCCTTCATTCTGTTGATGTGGTGTGTCCTGTTTATTGATTTCTGTATGTTGAACCATCCTTGCATCTCTGGAATAAAACTCACTTGATTGTGTTGTATTATGTTCCTGATGTGCTGTTGGATTTGATTTGCTAGTATTTTGTTAAAGATTTTTGTGTCTGTGTTCATCAAGTATACTGGCCTGTAGTTTTCTTTTGTTGTTGGTGTTGTTGTTTTGTCCTTGTCTGACTTTGGTATCAGGGTGATGCTGGCTTCATTTGTTATTAGTTATTCTTTGTACCTTTGGTAGAATTTAGCTGTGAATCCATCTGGTCCTGGGCTTTTCTTTGTTGGAAAACTTTCTATTACTGGTTCAATCTTGCTACTTGTTATAGGTCTGTTTGGGTTTTCTGTTCCTTCCTGATTCAACCTTAGTAGGCTGTACAAACATAGTAGTCTGTATGTTTCCAGGAATTTATCCGTTTCCTCTAGGTTTTTCCACTTTCTCAGCATATACTTGCTCATAATAGTCTGTGATGATCTTTTGTATTTAAAATTTATTTTATTTTATTTTTATTTCAATAGGTTTTTGGGGAACAGGTGGTGTTTGGTTACATGAATAAGTTCTTTAGTGGTGATTTCTGAGATTTTGGTGCACCCATCACCCAAGCAGTGTACACTGTACCCAATGTGTAGTTTTTTAATCCCTCACCACCCCTCACCCTTTCCTGAGTGCCCAAAGTCCAAAGTTTCATTCTTGTGCCTTTGCATCCTCATAACTTAGCTCCTACATATGAGTGAGAACACACGATGTTTGGTTTTCCATTCCTGAGTTACTTCACTTAGAATGATCATCTCCAATTCCATCCAGGTTGTTGTGAATGCCATTATTTTGTTCCTTTTTATGACTGAATAGTATTCCATCATATATATATATACACACACCATACACACACACACACACCACATTTTGGTTATCCACTCATTGATTGATGGGCATTTGGGCTGGTTCCATATTTTTGCAATTGAAAATTGTCCTGCTATAAACGTGTGTGTGAGTATCTTTTTCCTATAATGACTTATCTGCCTCAGGGTAGATACCTAGTAGTGAGATTGCTGGATCAAATGGTAGATCTACTTTTAGTTCTTTAAGGAATCTCCACACTGTTTTCCATAGTGATTGTACTAGTTTACATTCCCACTAACAATGTAAAAGTGTTCCCTTTTCACGAAATCCATGCCAGCATCTATGATTTTTTTGATTATGACCATTCTTGCAAGAGTGAAGTGGTATTGCATTGTGGCCTTAATTTGCACTTCCCTGATAATTAGTGCTGTTGAGCATTTTTGCATATACTTGTTGGCTATTTGTGTATCTTCTTTTGAGAATTGCCTATTCATGTTTTCACCCCACTTTTTGATGAGATTGGTTTTTTTCCTTGTTGATTTTTTTAGTTCTTTGTAGATTCTGGATGTCAGTCCTTTGTCTGATGTATAGATTGTGAAGATTTTCTCCCACTCTGTGCATTGTCTGTTAACTCTGCTGATTATTTCTTTTGCTGTGCAGAAGCTTTTTAGTTTAATTAAGTCCCATCTATTTATCTTTGTTTTCGTGGCACTTGCTTTTGGGTTCCTGGTCATGAAGCCTTTGCCTAAGCCAATGTCTAGAAGGGTTTTTCTGATGGTATCTTCTAGAATCTTTATGGTTTCAGGTCTTAGATTTAAGTCATTAATCCATCTTGAATTGATTTTTGTATATGGTGAGAGATGAGGATCCAGTTTCATTCCTCTACACGTGGCTTGCCAATTATCCCAGCACCATTTGTTGAATAAGGCATCCTTTCCCCACTTTATGTTTTTGTTTACTTTGTTGAAGATCAGTTGACTGTAAGTATTTGGCTTTATTTCTGGGTTCTCTAGTCCATTCCATTGGTCTGTGTGCCTATTTTTATATCAGTACCATGCTGTTTTGATGACTATGGCCTTATAGTATAGTTTGAAGTTGGGTAATATGATGCCTCCAAATTTGTTCTTTTTGCTTAGTCTTACTTTGGGTATGTGGGCTCTTTTTTGGTTCCATATGATTTTTTTTCATAAAAACATTGATTTTTTTTTTTTTTTTAGTTCTGTGATTAATGATGGTAGTATTTTGATGGGAATTGCATTGAATTTGTAGACTGCTTTTGGCAGCATGGTCATTTTTACAATATTGATTCTACCCATCCATGAGCATGGGATGTGCTTCCATTTGTTTGTTGTCTATGATTTCTTTCAGCTGTGTTTTGTAGTTTTCCTTGTACAGATCTTTCACATCCTTGGTTAAATATATTCCTAAGTCTTTTATTTTATTTTTTGCAACTATTTTGAAAGGGACTGAATTCTTGATTTGATTCTCAGCATGGTCGCTAGCAAGCTGATTCTCAGCTTGGTGTGTAGCAGAGCTACAGATTTGTGTACATTAATTTTGTATCCTGAAACTTTGCTAAATTCATTTACCAGTTCTAGAAGCTTTTTAGATGAGTCTTTAGGGTTTTCTAGGTATAAAATCATATCATGAGCACAGTGACAGTTTGACTTTCAGGTGTTCATAGTAGCTTTGAATGATCTTTTGTATTTCTGTGGTATCAGTTCTAATATCTCCCATTTTGTTTCTAATTGAGCTTATTTGGACCTTCTGTGTGCTTTTCTTGGTTAATTGCACTAATAGCCTATCAATTTTATTTATCTTTTCAAAGAACCAGCTTTTTGTTTCATTTACATTTTGTATTTTTTTGTTTGTTTAAATTTCATTTAGTTCTGCACTGATCTTCATTATTTCTTTTCTTCTGCTGGGTTTGGGTTTAGATTGCTCTTGTTTCTCCAGTTTCATGAGGTGTGACCTTAGATTGTCTATTTGTGCTCTTTCACACTTTTTGATGTAGATATTTCATGCTATGAAATTTCCTCTTAACCCCACTTTTGCTGTATTTCAGAGGTTTTGATACATTGGGTCACCATTATAGTTCAGTTCAAAGAATTTTTAAATTTCCATCTTGATTTCATTGTTGACCCAGCAATCATTCAGAAGCAAGTTCTTTTTTTTTTTTTTTTTTTTTTTTGAGACAGAGTCTTGCTCTGTCACCCAGGCTGGAGTGCAGTGGCTGGATCTCAGCTCACTGCAAGCTCCGCCTCCCGGGTTTATGCCATTCTCCTGCCTCAGCCTCCGGAGTAGCTGGGACTACAGGCGCCCGCCACCTCGCCCGGCTAGTTTTTTGTATTTTTAGTAGAGATGGGGTTTCACCATGTTAGCCAGGATGGTCTCCATCTCCTGACCTCGTGATCTGCCCGTCTCGGCCTCCCAAAGTGCTGGGATTACAGGCTTGAGCCACCGCGCCCGGCCCAGAAGCAAGTTCTTTAACTTCCATGCATTTGCATGGTTTTTGAGGGTTCCTTTTGGAGTTGATTTCCGATTTTGTTCCACTGTGGTCTGAAAGAGTATTTGATATACTTGATACAATTTCAATTTTCTTAAATTTACTGAGACTTGTTTTGTGGCTGATTATATGGTCTATGTTGGAGAATGTTCTATGTGCTTGTAGCAGGACAAGCCATGGACAAAACCCAGCAGACACCAAGATAGTGAAGAAAGTAGCTTTTAATCAGCTGGAAGCATCGGCAGACTAGCATCTCAAAATCTGAGCTTCTTGAGTGCACAATTTCTGTCCCTTTTAAGGGCTCACAACACTAAAGATTTTACATGACAGGGCCGTAATTGATGGAGCAATCTAGGGGATATATGACAGGGGCTGCATGCACCAGTAATCAGAGTGAAACAGAACAGAATGAGAAGTTTCACAATGTCCTTCCATACAATGTCTGGAATCTATGGATAACATTGGTTGCTAGGTCATGGATTGAATTTTAACTATTAGGCTAAGGTCAGGCAGACCCAGGCCTGGTTTGGGGTCTGGTTTTGGGTCTGGTTTTGGTTCTGGTGCCTGGCGCCATGCTGCCTGCCTTTGGTTTCACTTCCTTGTCTCTTCTTAAAACTGGCACTGAGCATAAAACAATATAGAACAATATGGGGCGGGTCTCTTTTTCTCTTCTCTCATGCTGATGTATAGAATGTATATTCTGCATTGGGTAGAATGTTCTGTAAATTTTTGTTAAGTCCATTTGTTCTAGGGTAGAGTTTCAGTCCAGTGTTTCTTTGTTGACTTTCTGTCTTGATGACGTGTCTAGTACTGTCAGTGGAGTATTAAAGTCCCCCACTATTATTGTGTTGCCATCGATCTCACTTCTTAGGTGTACTAGTAGTTGTTTTATAAAATTGGGAGCACCAGTGTTAGGTGCATATATATTTAGAATTGTGATATTTTCCTGGTGGACTAGTCCTTTTATCATTTTATGTCCTTCTTTGTCTTTTTAAACTGCTGTTGCTCTAAAGTTTATTTTGTCTTATATGAGAATAGTACTCCTGCTCACTTTTGGTGTCCATTTGCATGCAATATCTTTTTCTACCCCTTTACCTTAAGTTTATGTGAGTCCTTATGTGTTAAGTAAGTCTCCTGAAGACAGCAGAAACTTGGTTGGTGAATTCTTATACATTCGGCCATTCTGTATCTTTTAAGTAGAGCATTTAGGTCATTTACATTCAATGTTAGTAGTGAGATGTGAGGTACTATTCTACTCATTGTGTTATTTGTTGCCTGAATATGTTTTCTTTTCTTTGCGTTATTCTATATAGGTCCTGTAAGATGTACGCTTTAAGGAGGTCCTATTTTTGTGTATTTTGTGGCTGTGTTCAAGATTTAGAGCTCCTTTTAGCAGTTCTTGTAGTGCTGGCGTGGTAGTGGTGAATTCTCTCAGCATTTGTTTGGAAATAACTGTTTTCTTCCTTCATTTATAAAGCTTAGTTTCACTGGATACAAAATTCTTGGCTGATAATTGTTTTGTTTAAGGAGGCTAAAAATAGAACCCCAATCCCTTCTAGCTTGTAGAGTTTCTGCCAAGTAATCTGCTGTTAATCTGATAGGCTTTCCTTTAACGGTTACCTGATGCTTTTGCCTCACAGCTCTCAAGATTCTTTCCTTTGTCTTGACTTTAGATAACCTGATGACTATGTGCCTAGGGGATGATCGTTTTGCAATGAATTTCCCAGAGGTTCTATGAGCTTCTTGTATTTGGATGTCTAGATCTCTAGCAAGGCTGGGGAAGTTGTCCTTGATTATTCCCTCAAATACATTTTCTAAACTTTTAGATTTCTCTTCTTCCTTGGGGACACCAATTATTCTTAAGTTTGGATGTTTAACATCATCTCAAACTTCTTGGAGGCTTTGTTCATTTTTTAAAATTCTTTTTTCTTTGTGTTTGATGGATTGGGTTAATTCAAAAGACTGTCTTCAAGTTCTGAAGTTCTTTCGTCTGCTTGTTAAATTCTGTTGCTGAGACTTTTCAGTGCATTTTGCGTTTCTCTAAGTGTGTGCTTGATTTCCAGCAGTTGTGATTGTTTTTTATTTATGCTGTCTATTTCACTGAAGAATTTTCCTTTCGTATCCTCTATCATGTTTTTGATTTCTTTAAGCTGGACTTCACCTTTCTCTGGTGCCTCCTTGATTAGCTTAATAATCAGTCTTCTGAATTCTTTTTCTGGCAGTTCAGAGATTTTGTCTTGGTTTGCATCCATTGCTGATGAGCTGTTATGATATTTCAGGGGTGTTAAAGAATCTTGTTTTGTCATATTACCAGCATTGTTTTTCTGGTTCCTTCTCATTTTGGTGGACTATGTCAGAGGGAAGATCTGGGACTCAAGGGCTGCTGTTCAGCGTTTTTTGTCCCAAAGGATGCTCCCTTGGTGTCATATTCTCTCATTTCCCCTAGGAATGGGCTTCCTGAGAGCTGAACTGTAGTGATTATTTTTGCTTTTCTGGGTCTAGCTACCCATTGGAGCTACCAGTTCCAGGCTGGTACTGGGGAGTGTCTACAAAGAGTCCTATGTGTCTACAAAGAGTCCTACAAAGAGTATCTATGATGTGATCTGTCTTCAGGTCTTGAAACCATGGACACCAGCACTTGCTCCAGTGGAGGTAGCAGGGGAATGAAGTGGACTCTGTGAGGGTCCTTGGTTGTGTTTTCGTTTAGTGCACTGGTTTTGTGTTGGTTGGCCTCCAGCCAGGAGGTGGTGCTTTCAAGAGCGCATCAGCTGTGGTCCTATAGGAAGATGCAAACTTGACCTTGGGACACCTGGTTAAGTATTCATGTTTCTCAGGCAGTAGGCAGGGCCATAGAGCTCCCAAGCAATTATGACCTTTGTCTTCTACTACCAGGGCAGGTAGAGAAAGACCACTAGGAGGGGACAGGGATATGGATGTCTGAGCTCAGCCTCTCCTTGGGCAGGGCTTGCTGTGGCTGCTGTGGGGGATGGGGGGTATGGTTCCCAGTCCAATGGAGTTCTATTTCTAGGGGGATCATGGCTGCCTTTGCTGAGTCATACAAGTCACCAGGGAAGTGGGGGAAAGCTGGCAGTCACAGGCCTCACCCTGCTTCCACACAGCCCACAGTCCTAAAGGCTGGTCTCAGTCCCATCATGCCCCCTCCAACAGCACCAAGTCTATTTCCAGGCAGCTGGTGACCAGGGCTGAGAACTTGGCCCAGATCACAAGCCTCCCCATTGAGAAAGCAAGCAGACTCACTTTCAGCATCTCAGGGAGTAGGCAGTGGTGATCCATTTCCTTTAAAGGGTCTGTGGATTCTCTTGGCTTTCCTGGTATATTCCTGCAGTAGTTCTGGGAACAAAAGTTTACGATATGAGTCTCCACCTGGTGCTCTATCTGTCCAAGCAGGAGCTGCAAGCTAATCCTGCCTCCTATCCACCATCTTCCTCAGTCACATGATCTTTTGTATTTCTGTGGTATCAGTTGTAACGTCTCCTTTTTCATTTCTGATTTTGCTTATTTGGGTCTTCTCTCTTCTTGATTAGTCTAGCTAGCAGATTATCAATTTTCTTTATCTTTTCAAAAAAACAACTTTTCATTTAGTTGATCTTTTGTATTATTTATTATTCATTTAGTCTCTATTTCATTCAGTTCTACTCTGATCTTTATTATTTATTTTCATCTGCTAATTTGGGGTTTGGTTTGTTCTTAGTTTTCTAGTTCCTTGAGGTACATTGTAAATCATTAATTTGTAATTCTTTTATTAGTTCATAATTCTTTTTTTTTCTGAGACGGAGTCTCGCTCTGTCGCCCAGGCTGGAGTGCAGTGGCCGGATCTCAGCTCACTGCAAGCTCCGCCTCCCGGGTTTATGCCATTCTCCTGCCCCAGCCTCCCGAGTAGCTGGGACTACAGGCACCGCCACCTCGCCCGGCTAGTTTTTTTGTATTTTTTTAGTACAGACGGGGTTTCACCGTGTTAGCTAGGATGGTCTTGATCTCCTAACTTCGTGATCCGCCCGCCTTGGCCTCCCAAAGTGCTGGGATTACAGGCTTCAGCCACCGCGCCCGGCCTCGTAATTCTTTTTTTTCTTCTTCTTCTTGAGACGGAGTCTCACTCTGTTGCCCAGGCTGGAGTGAAGTGGCGCTATCTTGGCTCACTGCAAACTCTGCCTCCCGGGTTCAAGCAATTCTCCTGCCTCAGATTCCCAAGTAACTGGGATTACAGGTGCCCACCGCCACGCACGGCTAATTTTTGTATTTTTAGTAGAGACGGGACTTCACCATGTTGACCAGGTTGGTCTTGAATTCCTGACCACAGGTGACCCACCTAGCCTCGGCCTCCCAAAGTGCTGGGATTACAGGCATGACCCCTTGTGCCCGGCCGTGTAATCTTTCTTTTTGATGTAGGCATTTATTGCTATAAACTTTCCTCTTAACATGGCTTTTGCTGTATCCCACAGGTTTTGGTATGTTTTGTTTCTATTTTTATTTGTTTTTCAAGGAATTTAAAAATTTCTTTCTTAATTTTTTTGTTGACCCAATGGTCAATTGGGATTATGTTGTTCAATTTCCATGTATTTACATAGTTTTCAGAGTTTTTCTTTATATTAATTTCTAGTTTTATTCCACTGTGGTCTGAGATGGTACTTGATATAATTTCAATTTTTAAAAATTTGTTGAGAATTGTTTTGTGGCCTAACATATGGTGTATCCTGAATAATGTTCTATGTGTTAATAGAAATAATGTATATTCTGCAGTTATTGGATAGAATGTTCTGTAAATGTTTCTTGGGTTCATTTGGTCTAAAGTCCAATTTAAATCTAATGTTTCTTTGTTGATTTTCTGTCTAGATAATCTGTCTAATGTTGCAAGTAGTATGTTGAATATGTGCTTCCTCACTATTACTGTATTGCAAACTAGCTCTCTCTTTAGATCTAGTAATATTTGCTTTATGAATCTGAGTGCTCCAGAGTTGGCCCTACCCAACATACTCTCACCTCCCAGAGAGGCAGATGAAAAGATTCCTCTTCCACTCTTGTCCTCCCGCACCACCTTCCTGACTCCCAGGCCCCATTCATTTGGTGTTCAGAGTTCTGCAGAATGTTCTTTTCCCTTGTCAATTGCATGCTGCCACTCCTCTGCTTAGCATCCTTCCAGGGTTTCCCACAGCATTCAGAATAGTGCCCAAACTCGTAGCCAAGCTTCCAAGACAATGAAGACCTGGTCCCTGCAGATTTCTCTAGGCAAATCTCAGGACTCTCTCCCCTTTGCTCATTAATTTCCAGCCCCTCCTCTCTGCACATTCACATGTCATGCTCTTAGTCCAATCTGCCCTATGGCCCATAGCATTCCTTTTACTGGGCTGCACTTCCCTTCTGCCCTTTGCATGCTGTCCAAATCCTCATTTCTCAGACCTCAGCCTTACCTTTTAGAGTCCTTCTCTAACAACAACTACAAAATGCTGTTTCTATCCCTTAACCTTATGCTAATATCCCCTTCAGCTATTTTGCCCTTTGAATTTCTTTTCTTGTTTGTTGACTGTCTTCCCTACTGGACTGAAAGCTACTTAAAGGCTGGAGCCATGTTGGTTTTCTTTACTGTTGTGACCTCAGCACCCAGAATGATGCCTGGCAATGGCAGGCATTCAATAAATATCCATTGAATAGACAAGAGAAAAAGAAAAAAAAACAACAGCAGTCCTTTAAGCTATAACCCAGTAGGGAAAATAATAAATAAATAAATAAATAAATAAATAAACCCAGTAACATATTAAATGAATTGTTTCCATGTACTGAGTAGTTAGTATATACCACACATATAGTGTGCTCAACATTTTATTTTATTGCCCACAATTCTATAAGCAAGATATTATTCTCCCTGTATATTTTTCTTTCCCTTTCTAAGAAAGAAGGGTGAGGGGGAGGGAATGAAGTAGGGGAGGTTCCGGGTGGGTGGGAGGAAGAAGGAGGACTTCCCTCGGAAGGAAGGAGGTAAGGAGCGGACCTTTCCTGCTACTTGCGTGCTACTTACCTTCTCTCTCTCGATCTTTTCTTGCTTCCTTCCTTATTTTCTCTCTTCTCTATCTTGTCTTTCTTCTTCCTTTTCTTTCTTTCTTTCTTCTTTTGTTTCTTTCTTTCTTTCTTTCTTTCTTTCTTTCTTTCTTTCTTTCTTTCTTTCTTTCTTTCTTTCTTTCTTTCTTTCTTTCTTTCTTCTTTTTTCTTTCTTTCTACTTTCCTCTCTCTCTCTCTCTCTCTCTCTTTTCTTTTCACAAGATTTCACTCTGTCACCCAGGCTGGAGTGCAGTGACACAACCATGATCATGGCTCACTGTAGCCATGACTTCCCAAGTTCAAGCAATCCCCTGACCCCCTGACCTCAGCCTCCAGAGTAGCTGGGACTATAGGCATACGCAACCATGCCCAGCTAAAAAAAAAGAACAACAACAACAACAAAAAAAACAGTTTCCCAAAGTGCTAGGATTACAGGCATGAGCCACAGTGTCTGGCCAATATTTTTAAAACCAACTAAGATAAAGAAAACATGGTACTTGACCGGGCGCAGTGGCTCACGCCTGTAATCCCAGCACTTTGGGAGGCCAAGGCAGGCGGATCACAAGGTCAGGAGATCGAGACCATGGTGAAACTCTGTCTCTACTAAAAATACAAAAAATTAGCTGGGCGCAGTGGCAGGTGCCTGTAGTCCCAGCTACTCAGGAGGTTGAGGCAGGAGAATGGCGTGAACCCAGGAGGTGGAGCTTGCAGTGAGCCGAGATCGTGCCACTGCACTCCAGCCTAGAGGACAGAGCCAGACTCCATCTCAAAAAAAAAAAAAAAAAAAAAACATGGTACTTATATATAATGGAGTACTATTCAGCCATAAAAAAGAATGAGATTCTGTCCTTTGCAACATGGATGGAACTAGTGATCATTACATTAAGTGAACTACACCAGGCACAGAAGGAAAAACATCACATTTTCTCACTTACTTGTGGGTTCTAAAAATCAAAAACATTGAACTCATGGAGATAGAAAATAGAAGGATGGTTACCAGAGGCTGGGAAAGATAGTGGGGGAGTGGAGGGCAAGTAGGAATGATTAATGGGTACAAAAAGTACATAGTTAGAAGAATGAATAAGAGCTAGTATTTGCTAGCACAACAGAGGGACTATAATCAATGATAATTTAATTGTACTTTTTCAATAACTGCAAGAGTATAACTAGATTGTTTGAAACACAAAGGATAAATGATCGAGGGGATAGATACACAATTTTCCATGCTGATTATTACACATTACATGCCTGTATCCAAATATCTCAGGTACCCCATAAATATATATACCTACTATGTACCCACAAAAACTTAAACAACTGAGAAACCAGAAGCTCAGACAAAAAAAGTACCTTGGCCAAAGTCATAGTTGGTAAGTGGTAGAAACAGGTATTGGTTGTAGAAGGCTTTGAATTCCATACTGAGAATGAAGACTTAATTTAATTGACATCTAGGAGGCACTGAGGATGTTTTGAGCAAAGTAAAATAATTCTTAAAATATTTTATTAGTAGGAGTATTCATGCTCTGAATTATAATAGCCAGTTGGTAGTTTCACCTCTGAAACCTAAATGGAGCTGATATTCAATTTCTCTGCCAGGCTTTGCCCAAGGACTCAATTTCTGATTCTACTCCCCAATTAAAGAGAATTGGGTTAACTTTTTGAATGTAAAATTCTCCTCTGACACACAAATACTCACAAGGACAATTAAAATGATAAAATGTCAGGTTAAATGGGAAAGAAAGTCAAACATAATTTCTTCTGAGTGTTTATAATTATTTTGTGGCATAAAATTGTGTTCTGTGCAAAAATTCAGAAATTTTAATTTTCAAGAGAGAAAAATAGCATCATCACTATACTCCCTTCCAAAATGTGTTTTTAACATAACACATTATAATTTATGCCACGTTTTTAATATGAAATAATTTTAATGTGTCTGGCCTGGTTCAGTCATGTTAAACAACAAAAAAGACTGCAAAATGTATTTCCCCATGTGGCTAGATACATTCTAAGGTTGTGAAGAAACACATTATGTATACATGTTTTTCTGTATTCTCAATTATAGATAGAAATCCAGGCACAAAAAGGTGTATCTTTGGGCAACACAGTAATTTGTGAAAAGGCTACACAGTTAAACAAGCATTTTACTACGATTTGAAAAACTAATGAGGAAGCATGAAAGCACAAAGAAATTAAATTTTAAGCTGTAAGGACTGACTTGAGAATATTAAAGAGAGGTATAATTCACATACACATAATTCACATATAAGTCACACACATAGTTGTGTGACTCTTTTTCCTTAAAAATCCATTTTGATCATTTTCTTATGTCATTAAATATTATTCATGCTGTACAATAAATGTATAATATTTCAAGATGGGGCCATGCCATTATTGCTTTAACAAAGCTTTCTTTTGTGTAGCAAAACTTCTTTTCAACTTTTATTTTTTGCTTTTTCAGTTTCAATAACGTAAAAAAAATTCCACTGGGATAAAAAAATATTTTTATTAATCAGCTTTATTTAGCTATAACTTGCTTATGATGTAATACAAACACTCTTTTTAAGTTATATTTCAAGGAGTTTGAAATATATATACCCATGCAACCATGATTATAGTTAGAACTCAGAGTATTCCAATCAGACAAATGTCCCTTAGTGTCCCCCACTTCCCTGGCCTAGGGAACCATTGATCTGTCACTAAATAACCTATGCCTATTCTAGAATTTCCTGTCAGTGAAATCACACAGTGTATATGCTTTTGGGTTTGGCTTTTCTCATTCAGCATAATGACTTTGCTATCCGTCCGTGTTGTTAGTTGAGACAAGTTCATTGTTGCTGAGTGGCAGATTCACAATTTGTTTATTCTTTCTCCCTTTGGAATATTTGTGTTGCTTTAGGTTTGGGCTGTTTTGAATAAAGAAGCTATGAACATTCACTTACAGGTTTTCTTGTGAGACTTTCATTTCTCCAGGGCAATCACCTAGGAGTAGGATTTCATAGTGATATGGTAAGTGGGTGCTTGATATTATCAGAAACTACCACACTGTTTTCCAAAGTGGTAACCCACTGAACGTGCCTACCAACGGTGTATGAGAGTTCCACTTGCTTCAAATCCTTGACAACACTTGGTATGCCCAATCTTTGTGTTTTTTGTTTGTTTGTTTGTTTGTTTGTTTTTCAAGATAGAGTCTTGGTCTGTTGCCCAGGTTGGAGTGCAGTGGCATGATCTCACTGCAACCTCCACCTCCCAGGTTCAAGCAATCCTCCTGCCTCAGCCTCCTGAGTAGCTGGGATTACAGGCAGGTGCCACCACACCTGGCTAATTTTTCCATTTTTGGTAGAGGAGGGGTTTCACCAAGTTGGCCAAGTTGGTCTCAAACTCCTGACCTGAGATGATCCACCCACCTCAGTCTCCCAAAGTGCTGGGATTACAGGCATGAGCCACCGCACCCAGCCTGGTGTGGCCAATCTTTTTAATATTAGCCATATTAATTGGTTCACAGTGGCATCTCACTGTGGTTTTAATTTGCATTTCCCCATGGATGGCAGCTGATGCAGACCCTCTCAGATGCTTTCTTGCCATTTCCACATCTTTGGGGGAAGTGTCTCCTCCAATCTTTTGCCTGTTTTTTAAATGGGTTGTTTGTCTTCCTGAGTTTTGGGACTTCTTTATATATTCTGGATATACGTACTTTTGTTAGATATATGCAATGCAAATATTTTTTCCCATTTTGTGACTTGTCCTTTTGTCTTGTGCTTTTTGTGTTCCACCCAAGAAATTGTCTTACCACCAGAATTTCAATAAACTTTGCTAATTTACCAAGTGAAAATGAATAATATATATAGCGAGTATTAATATATATCCAGCCTCTGTTACTTTCTGGAGCTGCTATGAGAATTGAATGAGATCCATGTAAAGCAGTTAGTCTGGTTACTGGGGCATATGAACTATTCAACACGTGTTAGCTTTTAATATGTTTATCAGTAAGTTGTATTTTCTCTTTTGTAAATTTCTTTCTCTCCCCAACTTTATTAAAGTATAATTCACAAATAAAAATGGAATATATTTACAGCATACAGCATGACGTTTTGACATAGGTGTGCAGTAGTCCCTTCTTATCCATAGTTTTGCTTTCCATGATTTCAGTTATCTGTGGTCAACTGGGTCAAAAAATGTTATGTAGAAAATTCCAGAAATAATTCATAACATTTAAATTGCATTGTTCTGATTAGTGTGAAGAATCTCAAGTTGTCCTGACCCATACTGTCCAGGACATGAATCATTTTCTTGTCAAGTGTCTCCGCACTGTATACCTAGGTCAGAACACCCATTAGTCAACTGCATCATCTGCTCCTGACATACAGCCTCGGCATCCTCATGGCTTGATGGTCCAGGATCGCCTGAAGCAGGTGATTCTCCTGGCATATTATCAGAGGTCTGTAGTAGCCTAACACTACATCCCAGGCCTATGTCATTCACCTCACTTCATCTCATCACGTAGGCATTTTATCGTCTCACATCATCACAAGAGAGGTGAGTACAGTACAATAAAATATTTTGAGAGAGACCACATTCATATCACTTTAATTACAGTATTTTGCGATTTAAAAAATTGTTCTTGGTGGTGCATACCTATAGTTCTAGCTACTTGGGAGGCTGATGTGGGAGAATCACTTAAGCCAAGGGGTTCAAGGTTACAGTGATCACACCACTGTACTTCAGCCTGGTGCCACACAGCAAGACCCTATCTAAAAAAGCAAACAAAAAAAATTGTTCTTTGGGAAGACTGCTGTACACTGTGAAATGATTAAATCAAGCTAATTCATATGTTAATGACCTCACATACTTATCATTTTTTTTGTGCTGAGAACATGTAAGATCTATTCTCTTAGCAATTTTCAAGTATACAATCCATTATTATTAACTATAGCCACCACACACTGTATAACACATCTCCAGAACCTATTCAAGCTGTCTAACTGAAATTTTGTATCCTTTGATCAACATTTCTCCAGTCCTCTTTCCCTCACTCTTCTCACTTGCAACTTCCATTCTAATCTCTGCTTCTGTGGATTCAATGCTTCTATATATAAGTGACATAATGCAGTAGTTGTCTTTCTGTGGCTGACTCATTTCATTTAGCATAACGTCCTCTAGGTTCATCTATGTTGTTGCATGACAGGACTTTCTTCTTTTTAAAGGCTGAATAGTTTTCCATCGTATGCATATATATCACATTTTCTTTCTTCATTCGTCCCTCAGTGTGCACTTGGGTTTAATCTATATCTTGGCTATTATGAATAAAACTGCACTGAGCATTGGTGTGCAGATATCTCTTTGATGTACTGATTTTGTTTTCTTTGGATATATACTCAATAGTGAAATTGTTGGATCATATAGTAGTTTTATTTTTAACTTTTCAAGGAATTTCCATATTGTTTTCCATAATGGCTGTACTGGTTTACAGTCACATTAATGGTGTGCAAGAGTTCCCTTTTCTCCACGTCTTTGCCAACACTTGTTAGCTTTTGTCTTTTTTATAATATCTATTCTAATAGGTATGAGGTAATATCTTTCTGTGCCCTTACGAGACGTATGGTTTGCAAATATTTTCTCTCATTCCATAGGTTGTCTCTTCATTCTGTTGTTTCTTTTGCTGTGCAAGAGCTTTTTAGTTTGATGTAATCTTATTTGCCTGTTATTGCTTTTGTTGTCTGTGCTTTTTGGAACATCCAAAAAATCATTCACCGGACCAATGTCAAGAAGCTTTTTCCCTATGTTTTCTTCTTGTAGTTTTACAGTTTCAGATCTTATGTTTAAATCTTTAATATATTTTGCCTTGATTTTTGTACATGGATTAAGAGTGTAGTTTTATTCTTCTGCATGTGGCTATCCAGTTTTCCCAGCAACATTTATTGAAGAGACTGTTCTATCCTGATTGTGTGTTCTTGGCACCCTTATTGGAGATCAATTACCCTAAATGTGTAGAGATTTATTTGTGAGCTCTCAGTTCTGTTCCACTGGTCTATATGTGTGTTTTTATGCTAGCACCATGTTGTTTTGATTACTAGAGTTTTGTAGTATATTTTGAAATATGGTAGTGTGATGCTTCCAACTTTGTTCTTTTTTTGCTCAAGATTGCTTTGGCTATTCAGGTCTTTTGTGATTTCATATGCATGTTATTATTGTTTTTCCTATTACCATAAAAAATGCCATTGGAATTTTGGTAGGGATTGCATTGAATCTGTAGATTGATTTGGGTAGTACGGGCAATACTACTCCCCAAATTAACATTAACATTTAACAGTTTAATTATTCCAACTCATGAACACAGGATATGTTTCCATTTATTTGTGTCTTTTTCAATTTCATTTTTGTAAATATCTTTATACAGAATATTTTAAGAACATTATAATCAGAAAACAAACCTTTATTTTCCGATTTTTATTGCCTAATTGTTGCCCCACTAATTGCTTTTTTTTTTTCACTCCTGTCACCTAGACTGAAGTGCAATGACACAATCTTGGCTGACTGCAACCTCTGCCTCTGTGGCTCAAGTAATTGCTTTTTATCTTTTCATTTTTTCATTATATTTTCTCTATGATTCCAGCCCCCACCCTAAAACTGGTTTTCATGTTTAAACGTCCTGCCTCCTCCAGAATCTTGTCTAAATATAAGCATTTAATATACTATAAAACAGACACTACAGAATGATGAGGAAATGAAATCAATAAATTATTTTGGGACCACTTATTAACTATTTTAAAATTCAGAATGTCATTTCACATCCTAATTCCAAACAAATTTTAGGTGAATTGAAAATCCAAATCTAACAGTGAGGAAAAATAAAATAAATAGGAGCATGGTGTCCCTTATTTGCCACATTCTGTTGGTTAAAAGCAAGTCATGGGTCCCACCCATGCTCAAGGGGAAGGGTTTGTAAAAGGATGTGACTCATGAGAGTCACCTTAGTGTATGTCCAGCAGGTTCATTGATGCCTGCAACAACACAGATGACCCTCAAAATCATTATACTGCAGAAAAAAAAAAAAAACCATAAAAGAGAGCACTTACTTTTATTCAATTTACATATACACACAACTGTAAATAGTTTGTCTCTAAGAAACTCACTTTAAATTTTGAAAAAAAGATGGACCAAAACTAAAAAGATGGAAAAAAACAAATACTATGAAAAGGCAAAACAAAAGAAATCTATAATTTATTAGTATTGAATAAGTGGATTTCAGAATAAGAAATATTATCAGGAATAAGTGGGGGTATTTTATAATGATAAATATTTGAGTTGCTAATAAATGAGTTTCAAGCACATGAAGCAAAAAAACAAAAAAAATTATGGACTGAAAAGTAAAATAGAAAAGTCCACAATTAGAGTTGGAGATTTTAAACGTTCTCTTACAGTATTCAATAAAATAAGCAGACAAAAATCAAAAGGATACAGAAGATTTGAACAACACTATTACCAATGTGATGTAATAAATTGATAGAACATTTTGTCCAATAATAGCAGAATGCACAATCTTTTCAAGTACATATGAAACATTCACCAAAATAGAATATATTCTGGGCCATAAACCAGTTTTAATAATTTAAGATATTTTAAATAATAAAAAGTATGCTTTATGATGGCAATAGAATTAAAGTTAACAAAAAGGCATATAGAGAATTCCCAAATATTTGTAATTGAACAAGTCTGCATAGCCCATGAGTTGAATTATAAAGTCAAAGAGAAATTAGAAAATACTTTTAATTGAATGAAAAGGAAAAGACAACATATCAAAAGTTGTCAGATGCCATCAAATCAATGAGGGGAGAAACACTTACAAATTTAAACACTAATATTAGGAAAGAAGAAGGGATTCACAAAGAATCTAAATTTCTACCTTAAGAAACTAAGAAAGGAAGAACAAATTAACCTAAAGTAACCAGAAGAAAAGATATAATAGAAAATAATACTCAATATAAGAGAAAACAAAATAATAAAAATATTAATTGAACCATAAGTTGGTCCTTTGGAAAAAAATTAAAGCTATAAACTGCTAGTAAAAATATCAAGAAAAAACAAACATAAATTACCCACAAAAAAAATGAAAATGGAAATACCAGCTGGGCATGGTGGCTCAGGCTTGTAATCCCAGCACTTCAGGAGGCTCATGTAGTTGGAATGCTTGAGCCTGAGTTTGAGACCAGCCTGGACAACATAGCAAGACACCGTCTCTACAAGAAAACACAAAAAATAGCTGGGCCTACCTGTAGTCCCAGCTACTGAGGAGGCTGAGGTTGGAGAATCACCTCAGCCTGGGTCAAGGCTATAGTGAGCTGAGATCATGCTACTGTGCTCCAGCCTAGGTGACAGAGTGTGACCTTCTGAGGAAGGAAGGAAGGAAGGAAGGAAGGAAGGAAGGAAGGAAGGAAGGAAGGAAGGAAGGAAGGAAGGAAGGAGAGAAGGAAGGAAGGAAGGAAGAAAGAAAGAAGAAAAGAAAAAATATCACTACGCATACTAGTTTAAAATGTAATAAAGGAATAGTGTAAATAGCTTTATGCCAATAAAGCTTAGATGAAAACATGGATGATACAGATAAATATCTTGAAAGACACAAATGCTCAAAACTCACTGAAGAAGAAATAGATAACCTGTATATAAGAAAGAAATAATACCGATATACACCTATTCTTTCAGAAGATATAAGAGTAAGAAAACTTTCCCACACATCTTATGAGGTCACAATTTTCCCACACATCTTATGAGGGTAACCTCATATCAAAACCACACAAAGATATTATAATAAAGTTCTTGGGCAATATCCCTCATGAATATAAACAAAAAAATTCTTAACAAAATTGTAGCAGTCAAATTTAGCAATATATATAAAGGATAATATAAAATGACTAAGTGAAGTATCTCAGGAATTCAAGGTTAGTTTAATATTTGAAAATAAATTAAGACAATTCAACAAATTAATAGAATAAAGCAGAAAAATTGTATGACCATTCTAATAGACACAGAAAAAAGCATCTGACAACATTCAACTTCCATTCGTGTTAAAAACTCTTGGCAAGCTATGAATAGAAGGGAACTTCCTTAATCTGTCAAAGGACATCTATAAAGTCCTACAATTCTTGTCACTTCTTTTCACTATTGTACTGGAGGTCTTGGTCAATGCAATAAGGTGAGAAATAAAATGGCATACGGATTAGAAAAGAAAAATAAAACTGTCAACGAATCTGCAAAAAAGCTACTTGAACAAATTTAGCAAGGCTGTAGGATAAATATATAAAAATCAATTGCATTTCTACATACTAGCAACAAATGATTAGAAATTAAAACTGAAAAATATCACTTACAATAGCATCATACAATAAAATATTTAGGTATAAATTTGACAAATGTGAGTACAAGACTTGTACATTTAAAACATTTAAAAATTGCTGAATTTTTAAAACAACCTAAGTAAACAGAGATATTTACTATGTTAATGGATCAGAAGATTCAACATTAGCAAGGCATTCGTTCCCCACAAGTTTACTTTATAATATAATCCCAATAAAACATAATTTTAATAAAAACACCAGGGAATTTTCTTTCAGAAATTGGCAAGCTGATTCTACATAGATGTGATAAAAACCTAGAACGAGTAAAACAATATTGATAAAGAACAAAGCTGAATTTTTACTGACTTCAAGACTTATTATTAAGCTACAGTAATCAAGATAGGGTCACACCGTTGTAAAGAAAGAAAAACAGATCAGTGGAACAGAGTTCCATAGACTCACTTGCACATTTTAACATCCCTGCAAATTTCCTTCCTGGTATTTTCCTTTACAGAAAAATTATTTTATTTCAAGTCTGTCTTTCTCACTGTGCTATAAAAGCTGTAACCAGGGTCTATCTTGCACACTGGTCTGTTCCTAGCCTCTAGCATGATGACCGTCATGTAGTTGGTGCTTACTGTATATGGTTCAATGTAATATAAAGATTGTGAATCTGCAACCATAACTTTAGTATATAAGGCATGTCACATATCTTCATTTTCTTTAAATCAAGTTAGACTGAACCTTAAATCCACACCCTCACTATCTCACTATTACTGTATTTCTCACATGGATAGTGAGAAATACAATATTAATCAACATTGGTTGTTCATGGTGGGTGAGGGGGTGGATTCTGGGAAGGTATCCTTACCAACTCTTAACCATCCCTTAAATTCTTCAGCTATGGGACCCCCAAAACACCACTGTAACACCGTTGTACTCTCCCATGAGGTCTTCCACCTGCTCTGACCCCAGCTGACCTTAATCTTTGCAGGCACTGCCGTCTCCTTTCCACTCTAGGATAAAATAATTCAATAAAATAATTTATTTTAAAAAAAAACATAAGGAGCAGTTTTTTGTTTGTTATCTTGAGAAAAGGGAGACAGGGTCCCGCTCTGTCACCCAGGCTGGAGTGCAGTGGCATGATCATGGCTCACTGCAGCCTTGAGCCCCTGGGCTCAAGAAATCCTTCCGCCTCAGCCTCCCAAGTAGCTGGGACCACAGGTGCCCGCCACTACAACCAGTTCACTATTTTTTTTTTTTTTTTTTGTAGAAAAAAGGTTTTAATATGTTGCCCAGGCTGGTCTTGAACTCCTGGGCTCAAGAGATTCTCCTGCCTCAGCCTCCCAAAGTGTTGGGATTACAGGCGTGAGCCACTGAGCCTGGCCAGAAGAGCATTTACTTCAAGCGACTTTGATACAAGAGGTTACCTGCTAGTAGAGGTTAGAGATTTAAAAATACAGGAGGAAAAGGCCAGGCGCGGTGGCTCATGCCTGTAATCCCAGCACTTTGGGAGGCCGAGGTGGGAGGACCACCTGAAGCTAGGAGTTCTATTAAAAATACAAAAAAAAAATTAGCTGGGCGTGGTGGCGGGCGCCTATAATCCCAGCTACTCAAGAGGCTGAGGCAGGAGAATTCACTTGAACCCGGGAGGTGGAGGTTACAGTGAATCAAAATCTCACCATTGCACTCCAGCCTGGGCAGCAAGAGTGAAACTCCATCTCAAAAGAAAAAAAATACAGGAGGAAAAAACACAAAATCATATCTCAATAAACTGTTCTTCCACAGGGAAAAAAGAAATGACCACATGATTGACTGAGTGTATCCAGGTCACTAAAGCTAGTGATTTTCTCATTATTATAGCCATTTGCTGTCTCAGCCACCATCATAATTGCATATTCATTTTTTACATGCTCTTTCAAAGGCTTCTCCTTGCTCTTAGCATAAAGACCAAAAACTTGGACGAGGCACTCAAGATTTTACACGGTCTAACCCCAAGCTTTTTCTTTGTCACAGTCCCTCTAACTCTAAGGCAGCAGTTCTGAATTTTGGCTATGCATTGGATTCAGCTGGGAACGTTTAAAACAATACCAGAGTCCTGCCTCATCCCCTAATGATTGTTATCTAAATCTCAGGGGATGGGGCCCAGGTGTCTGCATTTTTTTTAAAGCTCCCAACTGCAGCCAGGGTTGGGAATTATTGCTTCAAAGTCTCTAGCTACACTGGTCTTGTTTCTACTTACTTCAAAGTAGAATGATTCTTCCCAAATTTTGAAACTAGGTCAGCCAACTGCATTCTCTTCCAGCCTTTTCCATCACTAATGACTGATCAGTAATCTTCATACCTCAACCCAACTCTCCTTCTCATGGAAGTCTTCCCGTAACCACCAAACCAGGTCAGATCCCCTGTTCTTTGCTCTCATCACACCTAACGCATTTTCCTCAGAGCATGTACCATGGTGTGTAATTATTTATCTTCTATGATTTTTTTTATTAACATCTCTCTCCCATATTAGATCATCAACTCCACGAAGGCAGTGGGTATTGGGGCATTTGTTCATAATTATATCCAGAGCTTAGGGCATAATAGAACAACAAAAGTTTGCACAATGAACACAAATGAAAAAAATCAAGGTGTGAATATGAATTCATACATTCAGAGGAATGTATGAGCATACTGGGAGTATGTGATCAAGTATATAATACATAATAAAGATGAGAAATTATACTCTTTTTTTGGATGAAGTTTGAAAGACCTTGAAAATACTTTCACAGATGGTAAATTGACAAGCCTAGTTGTCAAATATTTTCTGCTTCTAACATCTATACCCGACAACTTTAGTGAATAATTTCAGAATTTATGAGAAATATTTAATATTTTAATTATTTTGGTTTAATTTTCCAACTTGAATGAAGAAAACTTAGTCTTGTGAAAAGAAAGAAAACCTTGGCATGCGACTGAAGAAACAAATAACTTTTAAAGCCTTACAAACTACAGTATTTGTACCTAGGTGCAAAAGTCATCTCCACAAGCACCAAAAACACATCAAAATGAAATTAGAGTTTCCTCTTCAGGAATTTCTTAGGGAATAGAAACAGAAATTCTGGCATGTATAACATGGCGTTTTGATCATTTATTTACTGAAAAAAAAATATCAGTTCAGATGTACTGTGGGTTTTCAGTGGGGTCCTACTTAATTTGAAGTATTTATTTTAGAATTTAATAGACTTGTCAAAAAATCCTTTATTAAGAAATATAGAATTTTCCTTCAATATGTTTTCTTCTTTCTTTAAGATGTGTTGGTATTAAAGAACTATAGTTTATAATTCAAACTCTAAGTATGAAAAATATTTAGCACTATTTCTCAACAACCTGCAGTTTAAGAAACTGTCCAGATGATAAAATTATGATTTAGAGATTGAGTCATTATTTAGTTCTTAGGGTGTTTTTCAATAATTAATTATTTAATTGCCTTCATATGTGACTTTCCTAATTGCAATACCTGTGGTAGTTATAGTAGAATATGTAAGATACCATTTGGTTTCTTTTAAAGATCATGGCTGGGTGTCTCTGCTCTGTTCTTTGCAGGGACTAGTATATACCTATTTCACCATGGCACATTCAAGGCTAAGCGATATTTATGAAAACCTTAAACAGCTGTTTCTAATGTTCTGCCCTGTGCATTGTGTTGATTAGTGGCACGTGGCATGGCGATCACACAAGGTTCAGAAGAGAGGCCTTCAGAGGCCCTCACCAAGTTCCCCAACACTCGCCTCCATCACAGATGCTCACCGACAACATTTCTTCAGCTGTTCTGATAGCTTCTTTCCCCCTCAGTTGACCATTGAAATGGCTGATCTGTTTGCATTGATAGGGGTAATTTAAAGCAACTATGAGACAAGCATTATCGACTAGCCATTGTGTATCTGACACTGCATGGAGCCCTGGCAAAGCAAAGGTAATGCATTTAATGTTTTCAGCAATGAAAAATAATTATTCGATCACTTAATCGTTGGGGTTTTTGTGTCAAGGAGTTCATCTTTATCCACATGGCACCTTTGTAGTAGAAGAAAGATAACATTTGTTGGCCATTTATTAAGTGCCAGGTTTTTTTTCCTTAACGAATCCAATTCTATGCCTCAAAGCACCACTGTGGGATGAGAATTTTTTTAGCTTCATTTTGCAGATGGGAAAACTGGGGCTCTGAAAGGTTAAGTCACTTGCCTGTGAGTGAGTGGCAGAACTTCGCCAAGCTACCTAGGAAAAAGTCCCTGGATACTAAGAACTCAGAAAGAATGGCAGAAAATGAGTCTACATATCCCTTGCTGAAGAATTGCCCCCTTAGAGGGTCAAAGCAAAATATCACAAATATTAGAGGAAGCAAATTTTGTGACATCAGAGCATAGGGAGAAATAGATGCTTGTGCAAATAGGAGAGGGGTAAAAAAAGTCCTTTATTAAAAACCTTGAAAATGCAATCACCCTTTCCAAGTGCCAGGCATTAGTAATTTGCTTACCACCCTTCCCTGCAAGCCTGTGTGTTTTAACACAACCAGTTCTTTTGTATTACAGGCATGACACCCATTTTTCTGCTACTCGGACAGAGTCACTTAACAATGATACGATGCAAATATTTGTCCCCGGGTGCTAGGCACACTATTTCAATCTGAGATCCGTGAGGAGCAGCTTATGAGCCACTTCTAATGGCACAGAGCATCTTCCTCCAATCTACATTCACATCAGTTCCATTTTCAAATGAGTCAAATGGGAAGCTGAAGTTAGCCAGTCAGAGCTTAACACCTCTGATTTATGGTCAGAAGTATCTTAATAGGATCATTCATTTTCCTTTGCTCGTTCAGAACATCTGATGTTACAAGTTTCTAGAAATGTTCGTGTATCCTCTGGTTCTGCAAAAATATAATCTTTATCTCCAAAAGTGACCTTCAAATGAGCAGGAAATGAAAGCCGGCCGCTCTTTCTCAGTCACCTTGCCTTGCTTTATTGATGTGTCGTAATGGAAATCTTGAGAGCCAGGAATCTCAGAATTATTATGATATTTTAATCTTTTTAGGTTAAGTGTAAATGTGAAGGTATAGGGCAAAAAGCATTAGTTTAGGCTTGGCTTTATGAAGTATTTCTTTCTTGCCCTTTTTCTCCTTGCTCAGTTGTGTTAGAGAGTATGTCTTGCACGCAAATCCTCAATTTCTGGGCTTTCATGAACTTGGTCCTCATTTCTTATACCTTCCTCAGTGGCTTGATTTATGAAATTGGTTGGAACAACTCTAAGCACTCCCTTGCCTCTTACCCTTCATTCCCCCTCTCCTTTCCTCACCTCAGCACCTCAGCACTAGATCCTTTGTTTCTACTACATATTTAAAGAATATTGGCAAACAAACAAATCTAACTGCACTCCGGTTATTTGTCTCCATTCTCACAGGAAATTTGTGTATTTAAACACCTGCTTTGTTCAGTGTGAGACTGCACATGTCAGAATACAGAGGGCTCCAGGCCCCAAATACTCCAGCTTTCTAAGTAGCTTAGAGTTGATCATGATGTTGCACAAAAGCTATGGTCTTGCTGTTATTCTACCTCTTGATCATGAGCTTCCAATCCCAAACCATCAGAGTGTATCTTTTTATAACATGCATCTCTAGAATTCGTACTCTAAAATGTTCTTTGGTTGAGATGAAACCTTAGTAATGGTTCTGACTTGCTTTACCTAGGGTAATGATTTATCCTCCCAAGGCAGAAATAATTGCTAACTGCTCAAATCTAAATGAATCTCAAAGGCAATAAAAATTAGGACAAATTAGTGAATTTATAGAGATGTCCTAGTAAATAAAAAAAAATCTTTCTCACATCGTAATTTCTTAGCCATAAGATCACCCCAAAATAATTAGTTTTAACTGTGCACTGAACTTTGTCTGAGCCAACCAGATTTTTTTTTTTTTTTTGGTCTCCAATTACCTAATATGTTCTTTAGGAAAAAAAAAAAACTGTCTTGACTTTATTTTTAATTGCTAAATTAATAAATTCTCACTGTAAAAAATCAATAAAGTAATGTACAAAATAAAAAGTAAAGACTGCTTACCAATCTCATACTCCATAGATAATCTCTTAAAAATTTAATTTCTATCTTTCCAGGTCCTATATAGAGAAGTAGATGTATAGGTATAATATTCAGGTACATTTAATAAATATATAATGAAAGTATATGTCTATCCTAATATTTGTACTATTTCATTGACTTTATAGTTTGCATCCTTTTTCTGAAGGCTGTATTCTGTGGCAATAACACCAGAAGGACTACCCTGGAAGGGAGGGGACTGATATCTTAGCTGTCCAACTGGCCCATACTGAATGGATTGAGCATCCGACATGTTACATTTGAAGGCCTCAAGGATATATTTTATGATCAGATTTAACAGACCACATACTCTTTCCTTTAGGGAGGTCATAATATTCCCAGATTATGGGAGCAGATCTTGTGCTTAATTTTCAGTTCTCTGTCTTAAGCTTGAATTCTTTTTTACTGTGCTAAGATCTGTCAATGGAACTTTGGTTAAGTTCCCTCCTGTGGCCAAAGACTTCTTTCCTATATATTTGTTTTTATAATAATGTGGTTGTGTTTAAGAAGATGGACTTCCCACCTAAAATAATGCAATAAGGGTCATCTTTTTGTTGCTGAAAATATCTATCTGAGTTAATGAGATAGTCAATATAAACTGATGAAGCCAAAATGTTTGTGATATTCAATAATAATCATAAACCCAATGGGAAGTTTCCTTGGGGTAGAAAAGTACCTCTTATAATAGATAATGAACTGCAAAGAGGAGAAGAGCTTGGTTCAGTCTCCTTTTTATTGACGAAAAAGGGACGGAGATGGCATCCTTGTATGTTAATTGGCATAAAAGTCAAGTTCAGGTAGTGAAGGCAAATCCTAGGTCTTCTGTTTCAAAAACATTTTACAAACTGAAAGACAAGTCAGCATGAAAGACTGTTTGGGGTTTTGTTTTCTACTGGTAGCCACTTTTGGTTAGGTGTTCTGTTCCACAAAGTAGGATTTCAAAATCTCTGTTCCTCTGGGCATACAATTGTCCTAGTCCAGCTACTTTTGGTCAGCTCCTTTCTGTGGTTAGAAACTTTCAGTTCAAAGCAGTCACACCACAGCTTTTTTTTATTGTCCTCTTTTTCCATTTTATTTCTACCGACTATAATCTTAAGGCATTAGACTCCATTGCTTGCCTTCCCATTGTTAATGTCCACTAGAATCGGTCGAGTTTCTCACTTTCCCATAAATAGGGAGAAAACAGGAATCTGGTTTAGTTTCGCTTTCTCTTTTCTCCTCTCTTCAAAATCAGAGTCAATAGTCAGCAGTTTGCACTAACATAAATCTTGTTATTGTTTATACCAACTCACCCTTTCTAATGCTATTAGAACCACGGTGGACATAGACCCCAGAGATTTGCTCATCTTAAAGCTCTAAAACTGCACCACTTTTATGACAACAGTAAAACCTTGAGCTGTCACTTTACCCCTACGACTGTTATTCACCGTGATTACTGGCATTTCTTTCTTGCTCATTCCCTCCTGGTCCCATCCCCCATTTGATTGTCTGAAAAAAAATGTTTGGAACAAATAAGGTAACAGAGGAATGATGAGCAATTTTTAGTCGAGCTATGTAAAACTCCAGGCCTTGCTGTATGGAATCCTATTCTGTTTGTGATATATCCATGTACACTTCCCCCTTCCCGAAAACTCATCCCATTATTCTGGTGGGTTTTAATGTGGCTCTGGAAGTGAGAGGGATAAAGAAAAACATGGCCGCCTTCTCCCTAATGAGGAACTGGCTGTGTCTGGTGGGGAGACTGCACAAACTGCATGACAATTTGACCTCACAGACCTAGGTTCAAGGCTGACCGCCACTGCCGCCAGACTATAAGTTTCAGTCAAGATAGTAGCTTCTCTGTCCTTCAGTTCCTCACTGAAAAAAAATCAGGTCTACCTCAGAGAGCTCCGCTGAGGAGCAAATGAAATAATGTATATAGAAGTACATCATAGACTTGTGAGAACAGAGTAAATTTCCAAAATTAATAAGCTTATTGATTAAAAGAAAGGAGGGATATTCAAAAGAACTAGAACTCACCTGCTCAGGCATTTAAAAGTTACAGTCAAATGGTCCTGTGGTCTTTGAATTTAAAGACTGACATTTTAGAGCATACCACTAAAAAATCAGCACTACTTATTATTTATTTTTAATTTTCAGTTTCCACTGTGTCGTAGAGTATGAAGGTGGTGTTATCCTCATTTTAGAAATGAGAAAAATGGTATAAAAACATGGAATTTGCCTCAGGACCTATATCAAAAGCTTTCTGATTTTGACAGCCAAGATATTTGTCGCACAGCCTCCGGAGGAAGGGGAGGATTTATGTGAAAAGTCCATCCTGAGAAAGGTTACATTTTCTCTAATGTATGTTCATTTTGCATTAACACTTTGCTCTATCCTGGAAGTGTATTAGTGGTGTCTTAAATTTTGTTCTGTTGTTTCTCTATTAAAATAAATCTGTTTTTAAAATGTTCAATGTAAAAATACATTGAGAAGCAGCATTTATAAATAGAGAAAATAGAGCAGAGAAAGTTCCTAAGTGCCAAAGTCAGCCACACATCTTTAGATTGAAGCTCCCTCTTCCATTTCCTTTTTCTTCTCTACAAGTACAAAATGTGCAAAACATGAAGTTTAAAAATGTTTATTTGAACACTGGGATGGTGACAGTAGTGTTAGAACTGATTCTTTCCATTGAGTCATAGAAGAACTCAGTTAAAATCTACTCTCCTGCCTACCCAAAAGGATTTTTTTAAATGTTCACATTTAAAATTTCACTTGGAACAATGCTTTGGCTCATTTTTTTAAACAAGTAAGTCTATATATAAACAAAATAACAATATGCAGGATGAAATAGGTGAATAATCTGTAGACTAGACATGTCTGAGAATTTCTCCTCATTTTGGTCTCTGAAAGTTTTGCAGAAATTACTCAGCCTAACTTCAGTTTCTCAGCCAAACTGAAAAATGATTGACCTCAGAAGAATAATCCTGGATACTTCTGATTTACGAGTGGGCCACTTCTGAGAGTCAGTATATATGTAAAGTGTCTGAAATGTAGTATTTACTCTTTCCCTGACAGTGTTTTTAGGAATGTGGCTCAGTTCCCCAACTAGTCTGCAAAAACCTCACTGACAGTGAATCAGGAGGTCTAATTTTTTTTTTTATTTAAAAGTTTTTGTGGGTACATAGTTGATGTACACCTTTAGGAGCTCTAATAATATTCCAAGAGCCACAAGCATTCCAGTGTCTCAGACATCTCTCTGCCTCGGTGGCATCAGCTTTGAAGGGAACAGACTCAGAGGACAACAACTCCTTCACAGAGCAGGTGGATCAATATTTTCGAGATCCAGTGACTCTGCTATTATGTTTGTTAGATAAAGTATTCCTCTGAATGGGTCACTTTCCATTATGACTAAGAAATGAAGAAATGGTGCCCATAGGAACTAGGGGTTTGGGGTTTGCTTCCTCTGATAACTTTTTCTGCATGTAAATTGTTAAGTATTTCTTGGAGAATCACTGTTGGGATGCCTAATTACCAGGATCACAGGGCACGGGGATGCACGTGAATATGTTGGAAGATGGATTTGCACAAAAGAAGAGTTTTTGAGGTTTAGTCTCTCGTGAGCAGTTCTGATTTTCACAACAGAAATAATGTCATAGGACTGTAAAATGGCCATTAATGAGCTGTTTGTAAGCCAGATCACCTAAAAATCCCTCAAGTTTGACTTAGGAAACAAACTTTAATCTTTTATTTTGAATTGAGAAAAAAATATATCATTTAGTGTCTTATAGAAACTTCTTTGCATTTAAATAAAGGAAAACATATTCACAGTTTAACTTAGATGTTACGAAGATTTACTTTCAGCAGATGGTTCCTAAAAGAGGATGAATTAAAATTTACTGGTCTCTAAATGGATATGTAAAGTTAAACACTGGTTTTACATAACCTTTTAGTTAAAAAGTAAAACTTGAAGGTTTAGTCCAAATATCTGAATGGAAATAAAGCCTTACACTCAAACCCAATACGCTCTCTTTATCTAGGACCATGGATATGGTGTAAAGTCCTTAAACCAAAAAGGAAATTGATTTCTATGGCAATAACAGCAGAATAAGTGAATCCTATTATTAGATGATTATCCTATGCAAGATTTGGAATATATGCCATTATATTTACATTATCGTTCCTTTTAGCCTGCCAGCATGCCTGGGCTGGCTTCTTGTCAGCCTCTGGGATGACTTCCTTGGGGCTGGGGGAGGTGGGGCACATGACCATGTATGAAGTAGTCTTATCCCAACATTTGGATCTTTGTGTTTCAGAGTATTAACCAGATTACAGGTCATAATCTGTAAAAGCTCCCCTGCTAGTGCCCTGCTTGACTTCTTTCCAGATGAAATCTCTTCAAACAAATCCTGGATCACAATGATACCCTGTTTTGTGTTTGAAGCCAAAGAGAAAAAAAATATATGCATATAGAAAGACAAGTATCCGCCAAGGGTAAAGAGCTAGATTGATGAGGTTCTGCATCACCTCTGGGAAAAAAAAATTGTTCCTGTAAAAGAAGCCAATTGTAACATTTAGGATGAAGTAATTCATCTGGTGATTCTTCTTCCATTTGAACTTTTCATATCCTTGGGCTTTTTTAATGGATGCCCAGTTTGAATGTGTCTAGATAAGGACATGACTTATTTATTGGCACTAAGAGCTTTTTATAAATTTAATATGATTTATGGATTTTTAATAATCCCTCTAATTGTTTCTTTACATGAGTTACCACTTTTTTTAAGAGCCAAATTTCATTTGCTTTACGACAGCACATGAGTGAATAAGAAAATTAGGGTTTAAATAAAAAATTATCCCACTTGGCAACCCAAATCTGTTGTCTAACTCATAAAACACCACCGCTGGGGACACCCCATTATTTTTAAGGGGTTTATGAAATGGACAGACTTCAACTGTTCTCCTTTGTTCTCTGCATGCAGACAGGATATTTATGGGAAAGTATCTAAAAAAAAAATAGCTTCCATTCTTATTGGAAAAGTCTGGGGTAAAGCTGCTGTAATCAAACTCGCTTGTTAAATGCCCTCAATTTTTCAGAAGCAATTTTCTGTATCTTTTGCAAAGTTTTTTTTTTTTTTTTTTCCCAGAGATATACTTTCTAACTCAATTAATGTTTACTAGCATTCTTTCGTGGCTTGGAACTTGCTTCCAGCATCATTTAGTAGCTTGGAACTTGCTTCTAGATTGAATAATCTGTTGACATCATTAGAATAATTCCAAGGAGACTAGCCTGCAAAAGAGGCTATTGGTCTCTAGATGAATGTCCTTCAGACTGGAAAGTATTCTCTTCCTTCCCAGTACGTCCCTTAGCTGAACACCACACATGCCCACACCAGGATGCCACTCTGTATGTTATTGTCGTCTACTTCAGCCCTTCCTGGTCGATACCTCCTATGTTACCATGTTCCTATCAGTAAGCAAATTCCAAAGATCTTAATCACCTTCAGGGAGAGCTCTGGGCTTTCTCTAGCTCTGATCAGTGTGGCACTGAAGCCAATAAGCAACTTAAGACAAAGCAAACTGAAGAAGCTGCCACCCCAGGAGAAGAGTTTCCCCTTCTTCTCCATTAAGTTGCCAAGGTGTTTCCTTTGCCTGGGACCTGCCCAAATCTCCAGACCCCAGACCATTTCCCCAAACTGCAGCCCAGGCCTCTGCAGACTGTTCCTTGTGTCCTACTCTGTTCTCTGGTTGGGCATGGTGGGAGGCCAAAGTGGGTCAGGAGTTTAAGACCAGCCTGGCCAACATGATGAAACCCCATCTCTACTAAAAACTACAGAAGTTCGCCGGGCCTGGTGGCAGGCTCCTGTAATCCCAACTACTCCGGAGGCTAAGGCGGGAGAATTGCTTGAACTCAGGCAGCAGAGGCTGCAGTGAGCCAGGAGAATCGCTTGAACCAGGGTGGTGGAGGTTGCAGGGAGCTGAGATCGCACCACTGCACTTCAGCCTGGGCGACGGGGTGAGACTCTGTCTCAAAAAAAAAAAAAAAAAGTCTGTTCTCATTCCATCTAAATTTCACTTTTTAATAATACTTTTCATGAAGTATAATTTACACATAGAATACAATTCACTCTTTCGAGGTATATAATTTAATACATTTCCATAATTATACACATTGATGAAACCACTTCCCCAATCAAGAGATGGAATAATCCCATTCTTTAAAAATGTTCCCTTGTGCCTCTTTATGGCGGATGCCTTCTCCTAACTCCCAGATCCAAGTAACCAGTGACCTGCTTTCTCTCATTGTACTTTTGACCTTCCCAGAATTTCATATAGGACTCATTCTTTATGTACTGTTTGTGTTTGGATTATTTCACTTAGTCTGATTTTTTTAGATTCATCAGTATAGTTGTTTCTCTTGTTTTTTTGCTCAGTACATATCACAATATATTTATTGACTCGCTGACAAGAGTCATGTTGATTTTGCTCCACATATTCCATTTCCTTCCACACTGGTTTGAAAGTGAATTCCTTGAGTTTCAAAATGTCTGGTCCCAAAACTGAGCTAATTAAACACATCTGTATTGAAACATAACAGAAAAGATCCAGAGAAGAAGAAGGATCCATGGGGTCCTCAAAAAGGAAGGGTATTTTCTTGTACTGATGCTCTTTGGGAAATGAAGAATTATTCATGTATGGGGAATTCATGCCATATTGGAGAGATATAGTTTATTCAACATTGGAAAGAACAAAGGCACAGCATGGTCATTTGTCTCCACTGTGGTCTCCCTTGATTCTGATGTTTTTTAAAGGTAAACTTAATTTTTCCCTCCTACCTTATCTGCCAGTGTTCCTGAGCCTTGTATCTAGTAGAAGTGTGTTTCTCCTAATGACCACTTAGATTACAGGTAAAATGTAGTCAGGAACTTCTGCAGTTATTTAAATATGTAAGTCCCACTACAGTTCCTTCACATACGCCCTTGAGTATTTAGCTTGTTTTCTATCTACATCAATGGTGACATTTAAAAATCTGATGATCAATTATTTGAAAAGAATTGTTGTTTGAACTTACAGGTCACTTTGTTTAAAAAAAAGAACTACTTGGTCTGAGTTGCTATAGTCATGACTTCTGCAGTGGTTTTCAAATTGTAGTATGCATAAAATCACCAGAGTTAGCTTGTCAAATGTGAAGGCCCTGAGCCTCACCTTTATAGATTCTGATGAGATATGTGGGTTATAGCATAAGAATCTGCATTTTGTAAGCACCACAGGTAATTCGAAGTGACCAATATAGTTTTCACATTAAGAAGCCCTGAAGTGCAAAAGATTTGATACAAAATGCTAGTAAAACGTATTATTTGGCCAGCTACATACATTAGTAAGGACTTTTTCACTTGTAAGTGACAGGTATCCAAATCAAACTGGTTTAAACAAAAATGGTTATATATTGACTCATATAACTGGAAAGTATGGGGGTAGAACTGGCTTCAGTAAAATATAACCGTCTGCTAGCTTTTGGAGGATATCATCGGGTCTTGATTTCTCTGTCCATCTTCTGGATTTGTTTTCCTCTATGTTGCTCCTTTCAGGCAGACTCCAAGAGGTGACAAGACAGCCACGAGTGATTCTATGTTTTTATGACATCTTCTCAGGACTTCTTTGGAAAGACAATACTCCCACAATGAGTCCCCATTGGACTAAATTGTATCACATCCCAATCCCAAAGACAATTTCCACAGCCAGTGGGTAGAATGCTCTGAATGGCCAGGCCAGAGTCGAATTCCTCCTCCTCCAGCCCCCAGATGAGTGAGTATGTATGTAAGTGTGTGTGAGCATGTGTTTGTGTGGTTTGGGAGGTGTGGGGAATGGACGGTTCCAATGACATCCCATGAATTGACTATGGAGTAGGGGTGATTCCACCCTCGTAACAAAAAGTCAATATGTTGGCCTTGGAAAACAGCCCAAGTCTACCGCATTACACATTTCATGTAAATAAATGTTAGCAAAATACCGTTTCCCTCCAACTAGCTATTCATGGACAATCTTAGATTTCCACGTCCTAGTGAGCACTAAACTAACTTGTTCTATATATGGCTTAGGCATACATGTTTAATAAATACATTTTAATCTCGATAATTAGCATTGCTATGACCGAGTAGCTTTTGGAGAGCTTAGCTATTCAAGGAAGGATGGAGGACCCCTAACAAAACTGTTTCTGAGGATTAGAGCCTGTTGGATGGTTAGGATTACATTTTGTTGACTTGTGCTTTGAAATTCATGACTTAAACTGACACCCCTAACTGTGATGATGGAATGATGAATTATCTTTAAGAAAAAAATGCCTGCTAAAACCTCATCAGTGAAAGGTGAGAGATAAAGGAGGAGGAATTAAAAAATGAATAGCAGAAATAATTGATAGAACCCAGGTAAAGGAGATGACTGCTCAAAGCTGTGTGCACTAATTAAGCCATGACTATGAAAGTGAGATAATTCTGTGTACATAAATGTGGGCGGTAAGAGGAGGGGGTGATGGACATGAGAAATCAAAACCTTGCTTTCCATTAGAAAGACCAGACCTAGTATTACTATGGGCACAAGACCTACAAATGTAAATCAGTTTTTTCAGTAATATTATCATGTGGAATAATTTCATAAAGTCTCATCTAGGAAGAGGTTTAACCCATTTATGCTGCAGGTTGTGAAATTTTGTGTGAAAAATCAGACCTTGGCTATGACCTTGAGGAGTAGGATATAAGTAACTCCCACAAGCTTAGCATTCCAATAATGGAACTTTAAACATAAATGGCTTAAGGCTAGGGTGAGTGGTACAGGAGAAAAAAACCTAAATAATTATGTGAAAGACTGGCAGGAGATAGAGAGCTAATGACTCTTGATCTTAGTTTTCTATTTTTCCAAACCCAATGTGTCTCCTTTGTGAATTATTTCTAAGCAGTAACAATTCAAGGTTCAGTTGAATATTAAACAGGTGGGGCCCTCTTCCAGGCCTGCAGGCTGATATAGGTTTGACAGGACCAGTGTATACATATGGCTTGTGACTCAGCAGATTCAGGAAGTAGCAACAGACAGCTTTTTCCCTTTAACTCGTTACCGATGCCTCTGATGACCTAAAATTTTAAACCAAAATGTCTGAAAGTGACCATCTTCAGCTCAGAATAAATAGGACTCAAAATAACTTGATTTCTTAGTTCAAAATTTGAAAGTTCAAAAAATATGGTAAAATTTGGTGGTGATAATCAAAAATATTTTCCCAGAGGAATGTATCATTGTGTCAGGATTGCATGTCTTTAAAAAATACACAGTGTTTTTAAAAATTATATAATTATATATAAATGTATATTTAAAAATTTTCCCCAGTGGATACTACATGGTATTATTGTGGATACTTATGTTTCGTTTCTTGACACTTTTTCTTAGATGAATTGACCATGTATCTCATTTAGAGAAAAGCAAGTTCAGTAAAACTATAGTAAATTAGACACCAAGAAAAAGACAAAAGACATGAATGTGACTCTAAGTGATGGTAAGGTCTAGATACAGGATGACATCAGCATGTTGGCAAGAAAGGGAGATATGCAACAAGGCGAGACTGTCTGATGTCCTGCCTGGAGTGGAACAAATGAAGGCAAATACAAAGCTACAGCAATAAATACAACTGTCTAAAACGTGCCCATCATGGTTATTAGTACATTTATTTTCTGATGCAGAGGGGCTTATTTAATGTATGCAATTCATATTTAACCTTTCTCTTTTTCCTCTTATGCTTTCATCTCTGTCAGCCCTGCTCTTGCTCTGACCTTCCACCCGTTCCAGGAGGATTTGTCTGACACTTGTGTTCTGTAAAAACCTCCTCTCTTTCAGGGCTCCTTTCTCCTCTGCTTAACTGAAAGTTGGATTTTACTTGACCATGAAACCTTCCTTATTACTCGCTCAACGGTTTCATTTACAGATAAGGGTTCTTGGGTTTCTCCAAGATAGCAGGTCTGCAACAAGGGCTTGCATTCTGGTAGGATATTTTAGGAAGCGATCCAGAGCACAGGGTGGGGAAATGGAAGAGTGACTCAGGAAGGAGGGAAAGCCAATACAAAGATGGGTTATCTACTTGATCACTGCAATGGACAGCTGCAGTGCAATCCATCTGGGATGCTCTGAGGAACCTTAAAGAAAGCATCTCCATTGTTTGCCTAAGGGATGGGAGAGGGGAGTGCTTATCCGCAGGCTAAGTATTGGTCAAGTGTTGTTCCAATCAGTCTTAATTCCCGGTTTTTAGGTCACGCATAAGTGAGTGCCACATCAGTGCATCATCAGAAAAGCTCTGGAACAAAAGACAAGAGCTGAGTGGTGTAGTTGAGCTGAGATGCTGTCTGCTTACATTTATTTGAAGCTGGTTGCTGCAGCAATTCTTGCAGTAAGCAGTTGCTCAAGAGGATATGAAGAGAGGCACATGAAGTGTCCTATACAAGAGGCAACCAATCCCCTGTAACAATTGTTACCCAGCCAACAATCATTTTCTGGAATCCATGACATCTCCCTAAACCACTCTCTCCCTCACCTCGGCTTCCAAGATGCTGTTCCAACTTCCTCAATGATTGTGGCACTAAAGCCTCCACCTTCTCTATAACCTGGGCTCTGTCACTGTTTTCCGTGGCTTCAGTACACACAGTGATGACCATGTAACTCCCTGGCATCACAATTTCTCATCTTCTTAGTCATCTCCCAACTTCAGTGATTTTCGGCACAGCCTTACCTGTGGTAACAGAATCACCCAGGGCTTCCGTACTTATAAAGCTTGAACACAGGAATTTATAATGATTATTTTGGTACACAACATTTTCCTTCCTTGTCCCCTCTGCTATTCTCCTTGTTCTGTGCCCTCTGACGCTTCCCTTCTTCCCGGTCCACGTCCTAGCGACTCTGATTTGATTTGCTTTCATACCTAGCTTGGACTTCTTGAAATGAACAACCATGTGAATAATATATACATATTACCTTAAAATCCTATACCACTTTTTCCTACTGTCTGTACTCTTGGTTCTGTGTCCTTGGTTATTCTCAAGGTGCTGGGGAAAATTCTCAAAACCGTGATACCACACTCAGCTACAAATTCACACTCTTTCCTCTCTGCTTAAACAATCATCTTATTTATGTGTTTTTGAATCCCTGTACTAGTGGGTTCCTTGCTTGCCTTTTCTGCATTCCCTAAACTTCAACCCTTAATCTTATGTACTCATTCTCAGTAGAAGCCCTTTATGTCTACTTCATCGAAAAAAAAAAAAAAAAAATAGCGACATTATCACATAAGCCACCTCAACTTCTCTTATTTTCATCTCAAACTTTGTAGCCTTACCCAAACTCTCTTTGCATCTATCTCTGAGGGAAAATGAGCCCATTTCTCATGGAGCAAATTTTACCCTTTAAGGCTATGATATCAAATGAAATGCAACAGATCTACTATGAGCTCGTTATTCAACTATCTCTGTCAGCACATTCACAGTCCTCTACACTTTAAATGGCATTTCTCTTGGATGTGTCACCATCATACTACACCAATCCATGGCCCTCCACAACACATCCACGTATGGAAACAAATCATATTTTCCCTTCTGTGCCCTCCTGGAGGAGTCCTCTCATGCCCACCTGAATCAGAGCTCTGGCCTCCATGCTGGTCTTCGAGATGCCGTCACATTTATTACCTCATATCATCTCTTTCATCAATCACTAAGGCAGTGCTCAAGGATGCAACCTTGTATAGTGTTCAGGACCTCTGTAATCCAGCTCCCCACACACCCACATGCGCCTTGCACGTCTCCATCAAGTAGGAGGAGTATGTTTCTTAGCACATGCTGTATCCATTACTTGGAACATTTCTCCCCTTCCTTTGAATCATCCACATTCTACTCATTCTCTACAAATTACATCAGTTTGTGTTCATCCTTCCCTTCTCCAAACGTCGATCATATGTGTAGTCTGGAGTATATTAGACTATGCACTATTTTTATTATTCATTAATTCTTTGTTTTTGTGGCTTCTTTTTAATGAGGGAGTCTGCTCCTTAGGAGCAGAGACTTATCTTATGTATCTTGTATAGTCCCTACCATGGTGGCCACTTATTAAGCACCTACTATGAATATCCTTTGGCTTCATTTCAATGAGTAAGAGCTTTCCGTTTGAAAGAGAAACCTACACATGCGCAGCTGAATCTCAAATAGTATAAACCAGCACTTTGGAATTCATAATTGGAATGAATTGGCATGATGAAGATTATCGTATTTTTCGCTGAATGTTGGTTGTGAATGACCGAGCTTCATTTGAGTCTTGGACTGTGGGGTTCATCCCTAAATTTACAGTCCTAACTAAGCACAGTGCCTAAGTGTTCATTCAAAACTATGTCGATGATAAAATCACAAATATAACCTTTGTCTACACATCAGAAATGCTTGAATTAAAACATGACAATATAAGTATCTAAAAACATAAGATCTGACTTTTTAAAAAGTTCATAGAACTGTTTGACAGCAATAATTTTGAAATTTGATTTAAATATTGGAATTTATATTAAAAAGCTAAAACAAGAATGTTACGGGTTGTATGTTTATGGATGTTTAAGAGTCATTAAAGCAGAAATAATTTAAGCAAACAATATTGCAAGTCTCTTTTCTTTTAAAAAGAAATTTGAGAGCCAGGTATAGTGGCTTGCACCTATAATCCTATCTACCCCAGAGGATGAGGTAGGAGGGCTGCCTGGGTCCAGATTTTAAGGCTGCAGTGAGCCATGATCGGCCACTGAACTCCAGCCTCAGTGACAGAGAAAGACCCACCTCAAAAAATAAAATGAAACAAATGTAATGGAATTTGATAAACATTGATCTAGTCTAACCTCTAGCCCCATGCAGGACTCTTCTCTAACATCCACATCATATTCCTCAACAATACTGCCCTCCATGACAGGAAGCTCAGCTCCTCTCCAGGGCACCAACTGTATTTGGAGTCCAATTCCGTTTTTTCAGGAAAATTGAATTTTACAGGAATCACAAATTTAATTGCCTAGAGACCAGGCACATAGAGAAATGATGAAAGCAGGCCAGGTGTAATACAGTAGGGAGTGGTAGGGGCTGTGGGGACCTGATGGGTGCAGGCCTGGCCACAGGAGAGTGAGTGCTATGCTACCCCAGTGGCATGCTCCCAGGGGAATCAGGGGCCCGTGTCACCAGCACTTCTGTGACTCAAGAAAAGCTGAAAATCCAATGTTTATGTGAAATCATGGGATTTTTCAATTGAGCAACTAATTAAAAAGGTTAAATAAGATACTACGTGGAGGGTGGTAAATGAAACCTATTTATCGACTAAATCTGGCATGTGGCCCTTTAGTTTTTATAACTAGGGATTTAAAATCCTGCCTTACAATCTCACCTCTGGAAAAAGGTGTATTAAACTCAATAAAAAATGTTAAATATCTAGGGCTATTTTTCTCTATACTTACCCTAGTCTCTTAATATTCCTTGAGTCTTTTGAAGCCTAAATACAGTTAGGTTAAAACATCAGTTACACATATCAATATTGAGAAAGCCATGATTTAACAGGTTCCCTGATGCAAACGATCAATTTCTTTTATGAGGCCAGCCGCGGTGGCTCATGCCTCTAATTCTAGCACTTGGGAGACCAAGGCGGGCAGATTGCTTGAGGTCAGGAGTTGGAGACCAGCCTGGCCAATATGGGGAAATCCCGTCTCTACTAAAAATACAGAAAATTAGCCAGGCATGTGGTGTGCGCCTGTAGTCACAGCTACTCGGGAGGCTGAGGCAGGAGAATTGCTTGAACCTGGGAGGTGGAGGTTGCAGTGAACTGAGATAGCACCACTGCACGCACTCCAACGTGGGAGACAGAGCAAGACTCTGTCTCAAAAAAAAAATTCTGTTATGATTGTTTGCTTACTTTTGGTCCTTTGTTAAAATTTTCATGTGGCAACCATGCCTAGTATTCTCTAGTCCTCCCAGTTTTACGTCATAAGCAAATTTGATAATCATGGTGTCTATGTGCTCATTTAGATCATGGATTAAAACTTAGCTAAACTTTCCTAGACCAAGATAATAATTTTATGGTAAGCCACTTGTCCTACCATCCTGACCCCCAACCAGTTGGCATCCATCCCTGGGTCCATGATCTTTAAATCTTCAGAAAAAATCATTCAATCTGCTGAAATCATGATATTAACATTCAATCTATATTTCTCTTTCTTGATAAGAAGGTATCAAGGCTGAATTTGTTAGTCTGCTAAAATAAAAACACATTGTCTAAATTATTGTCCTCATATACCAAGTTGTTTCCATTGAAAATGGAGCTGAGGCCAGTGCTACTGGGTTGCACAATTCAGGGGTTTGGTTCATCTTGTCTATTGCTTAGAAGTCTACCACTAAGCATAACTCATATACATGGAATACAACATGGCTGGTTCCCCTGGAGCTGTGCAGCCCTGCAGCCCGAATGAGGTTAATTTGACAATAATGTTCTCGAAGCTTCTTTGCATCTCTGCTAGCTCCTGGTGATTATGTTCATAGGCCAGACTTCAACACAAAACAAAAAATCCCTGACTAACAATTTGTTGGCATCAGATGTCAGACATACCTCAGAATGATTTCCTTTGATAAATACTTTGGTAACATTTGAAGTTATGGAAGAAACTGTAATCTGGTTATAGAATCAATTTTTAATCTTAGTAAATGCTATGTAACCCCAGAGAAAATCTAAATATTGATGGTTTTCCATATATATTATTCACTTACACTTAATCAACATATCTATTGTGGTCAAGATGATCTTTTGGAGCAGGGGTTAGTAAACACTCTTGTAAAGGGCCAGATAGTAAATAGTTTAGGCTTTGCAGGCCTCCTATGGCCTGTCACACCTTCTTTTTAGTTTTTCTAGCAGTTATAAATGTTTTGATAGCTTGTAGTCTTATAAACAGTAAGTATCATCTCACTGTCTTATGTTTTTTTCTCTTTATATTTGACACTATGGGCATACACTGTCCTAAGTAGTTTTTAGGTATCAACTCATCAAATCCTCATAGTAACTCAAGGAATAGGTACCCCTATTATCTCCATTTTTTAGATTGGAAAACTAAAGCATAGTGTGGTTTTGGAGGGAGGGGTTAAGTAACTTGCCCAAGTTTGGGTGATGATTTTGCTCTTGCAAAGAATTTCTTCACATTGTATCTTGCATATATTACAGGGTGCAAATAAATGCAAAATAGATACAAAGAATTGTTATTTATCTCTATAAAAGGTAAAGTGGCCTCTGCCTTTGACTTTTTTTCTTCATACCACAGAATACAACTGCAGAAGTGTGTTTTCACCATATTTTGGAATGACAAACTGATAGGAAAATATTTTAAATAGCATGCCAAAGATGTCTTCACTGTGCACAAAATGGACAAAGTCCAAATGTTAGTTTAAATTTCATATTATCTACCAATCTTCCCAGAAGAATGTGAAAGATGTTATTGTTTAGGTCACGTAGTCTTTCTGAATAATCTTTTCTTTGTAAACAGTTGGCAATCCCAACCCTGGATTTTTCCATTTAATGTTCAAGGGAAGCTCATTTCTGAGATCATTTTTGATCAGCATATCTGTCATCTTCTTTTTTAACCTTTATTTTGCCATTATTTTCTGGTATTGGTGGTTATTTGCCTTGAAACTTTAAACTGTTGATCACTTTCCTTTTTAGCACTGCAGTTTCCTATTTAGTAAGACTTGCATTTCCTCCACATTTTCTCTAACACTGAAAATGAATGGTTGCTTCTAAAAGTTGTAATTTTTACATTAACATTTTTTCTTCTCTGAATTAGTGTTCTTCTGTCAGACAATGGTAGGGAGCTGGTGAAGGGTGTTATTTATTTGGGGAAATCCAAAAATTAAAAAAAGAGAAAATAACATAATAAGTTTTGTTGTGAAACAAAGGCTTGAAACAAAAATATCTCATAAGGACTCTAACCATGGGGTGAATAAAGAGAAGGAGAAGGGGAAGAAGAAATGGTGTGGGAAGAGGCAGGGGTAACACTAGAGATGTCCTCACCAAGTCAGAAGTTAGAGGACAGTCAGATGCAGGCGACCAAAGGGTTTCTTCAAATTTAAGTAGAAAGCCATATCCAGGTACCCGTAAATCCAAGCCTCCAGGCCAGTCCACTGACCCTGAACATGAGGACAGCTTGATAACAGAATGTTTCATATAGAATGTGTGTATAACATGCATTCGAGAGGAAGACTCACAGCCAGCAGGAAGCGACCATATTAAAACTTCTTTTAAGTAAACAGGTATTCACATTTCTTATCTCTCTTGTGTTAGTTTTCCTCTCTGTGGAATTATTTATTTATCTCCTACAAGAAACTTGAAATTATGCTTTTTTAGGAGGGTTCCCCTTACCTAGAGATGATTTTTAAATATAAAGTAGCATAACGAAAGAAATCATGTGGGATTTCAAACCTAAAATCCTTTTTTACTTTAATTTGGACAAAGAAAATGGGCTCACGAATTAGAAGATTTAGGTACTATTATATTCAATCCATGAATCTTAATTGACCTAACAAATGTTAAGCGTTCTTTCAAGTTTGACAAATAAGTTTCCAATCTTGGTTTGTTAATTTTACACAAACTAAAATTAAAATAAAACATATTAAATACCTCAAGAAAATTCAGTTAAAAACCTGGATTTTTTTTATATCATCACAAAAATGCAATATATTTTAAAATTTTAAAAAAACTTCTTTCCCTAGTTTTCATGGATTTAAACCTCCGACAGTGTTAAACTTTTAAAAACTATCTAATTTTAAGTATTGGTTTTCCTGACTCTATATTTTAATTTGTAAAACTGCATGTTATTTTTAGCATGGCAATCTAATCAATAGGACAACTTCTGTCAGGTTACAATGATTAGAAAGCACCATTTACAGTAGAATCAACATTAATTTTCTGTAATGTAAATTATGATGAAAATAAAATACAGTGTACAAGGAGGATCAGAGCATGGGGTGTATTTGTTTATAAGGTGCTTTCAAATCAACTCTTAAGGATGATTTAATTGCCAGTTCATTCAAAAGCCTAGTTGGTTACGGTCTTAATGTTTTGATGTTCAGGGACAGATTTTTCCTAGCCCCTGAGCTGGTATATATTAAGCAAGTTTCACATGCAAAGGCCCTAACCAGAGCGTTTTCACATAGCTCACTGCAAACACTGTACGGTGTCCCAGTTCAGCACTTGTCCACTAGGAAGCATTGCCAGTCACAACCAGTGAGAAAAAACCTGCATGCTTTTCCACATTGCAACAAACCACTGATTGTACAGAAAGGACTGTCCTAATCAGAAAGGCATGCTAACCTAACCTGAAAGGTAGATGGGTGCCTGGAAGGTAAACACATAGATATGTCTAAAAACATTGACTCATACGGAATGTTACTCATCTGTTAGACACTAGGAAGATTTTTTAAAACCTTTTATTAAAGTATCATGTACACGCAAAAAAACCTAGGTATAGAGCTCCATGAATTTTTACAAATTACACTTGTAAAATCAGCACCCAAATCAAGAAGCAGAATATTGTCAGCACCCCTGAAGCTATTCATTCTTCCACCTTGAAAGTAACCCCTTCCTGTCCCCTAACAGCATAGTGTAATCTTGTCCGTTTTGAAACGATTTCTGTAAATTGAAACGTTATATATGTACTATTTTGTGTGACTTCTTTCGTCGTTGAGATTTAGCCATATTGTATGGAGTTGTGTTCCTTTTTTTTCTCATTCTATCATGAATATACTCTGATTGATTTATCCATTCTACTGTTGATGGGCTTTTGGGAAATTTCCAGTTTGCGGCTTGCATAGTGTGGCCATGAACATTCTTGTGCATTACTTTCAGTTAACAGATGTATGTGAGATAAAATCCACATTCCATGATCTGGCATTCAAGTCTTTAAAATATGCCTCCTGCTAAGCTCGCAAACCCGAGTCTGATTTCTTGTTGCCCATTTTGCTCTGTTGCTTCACCTCTGCTGCCCACCACAACCCCGACTGCTCTGATTGTGCTCCATTCCCTGCATGAGGCAGACACGCGTGCTCCCACTCACCTACTAGAAACGACTGATCTAGAATGCCCTTTGCTTCCACGCCTGTGAAACTGCAACTGATTTTCTCCTCCGTGAAGGCTGCTTCTGTTCTCCCTTCCATTTGCCCAAGTCACATTCAGCTTCTCATCTGTTTTCACATCAATCACCACTAAGTTCTGGGGCCTCCTGACTGCCTGGTCCCCTAGATGTTAGTTTATGTGTCTAGCCTCCCTGCTTCTTCAAGGTCCTCAGGGGTGAGTAAGGATTGAGTCCGTTCATATCTTCAGTGTTTAACATAGATGCCCAATGGATATTTATTGAATGTATAAAAGAATTTATTGTAGCCAAGGAGGCAAAAACAGGCTTTCTTAATAGTGGAATATGAATATACTACTTTTCTCATTTCTTATTAATATGATCAAGTTTTGTTTCTTTGCTTATCAGTATTTTTTAACTAGGTGTTTGCAATGATAGTACTTCTGTATATACTTTAAAGTGCCATCTCTTTGCAATTATGATGTCCATGAATATGAAGATTTGCTGGGATACAGTGAGACTGAATAATAGGCTTTGAATAAAAAATTATAGACAAAATTCCTGAAATCAAATTTATTTTAAAACGTAGAAGCACAGAGAGTTCCAAATGGAGTGTGCATCAGGGTATGCACTCTCTTCATTGCCACTCTTCAGCCTTTGCCTGCTCCTATTTCCATTTCACAGTGTGTAAAATTGATGTGCTAAGCTGATTATGCAGGAGTGAGGTGTGATTGATCATAATGTTGCTTTTAGAGAAGTCTGAAAAATGCCCCCCAAATCTGGTATATTAAAAAAATTTCATGTACATTTTAAAATTAGAAATAATGTTAAAAATATAATGCCTGGGCCAGGCACAGTGGCTCACACCTGTAATCCCAGCACTTGGGGAGGCTGAGGCAGGCGGATCACAAGGTCAGGAATTCGAGACCAGCCTGACCAACATGGTGAAACCCTGTCTCTACTGAAAATACAAAAATTTGCCAGGTGTGGTGGCAGCCGCCTGTAATCCCAGCTCATTGGGAGGCTGAGGCAGGAGAATCGCTTGAACCTGGGAGGCGGAGGTTGCAGTGAGCCAAGATCTCACCACCACACTCCAGCCTGGGCAACAAAGGGACCGTCCATCTCAAAAAATTAAAAAAAAAAAAAAAAAAAAAAAATATATATATATATATGTACACACACACACACATATATATAAAGCCTGGGTAAAACACATGAAAACCTACAAATAAATCTTCTCTGAAATGTAAAGCCCCAAATGATTCATAAGCCCTTTTATAGAAAATTGAAAAATTGTAAAGGTATCAATTACTCATGAATGTATAAATTCTTCACCTTTTCCTTAAGGTATTTTCTGTGGACACAGTCATCATTCAAAAATTTAGCTTTTAATTTAACCTTTAAAATCTAGGAAGGCTGATTTTTTAAAATGCTGTTATATGAATACTTTATAAAAAACAAGATAGTGGCACTACTAAGACAGAAAAGCCTCCCTGAAGTGCTTTGCAATAATTAAGAAAAATAACAATGCACTGGAAAAAGTTAATTTTAATTTTCCAAACGGTTTTACTCTTCCAACATTCCAGATTTTATCAATAAGTTCTAAAGAATAGAAATATGCTGAACAAAGGGAAGAAACACTTTCAGACAAGTTGCAAAAAGAAAATAAGGATTAAATATTTTTCATACTTTGTTCAAAAGTGTGTATTTTGATTTTGTTCTTACTTAAATAATGCTAAATTACAGTACGAAGCCTGCATTAGTAACTATTCTTCAATAGTCACATTATCCAGGATTACTGGCATTAATACTAAAATAGCATTAGCTGGCTGCTATTGTTTGTAATTTTTTTTTCCACTTTGTGTGAGTTCCGTGAATCTAAACATTGTGTAATCTCCCTCTTTCTCTCAAGGGACATAATGTTTTACAGTGAAAATAACTGTGGCCCAGAAACCTGCAGACTTAAAATTAAAATGTGACTTGCTACCAAGTGGTTTTGTGACCTTAGACAAGTCACTTAGCTTTCACTGACTCTTGTTTAAAGGGATTGGGCTGGACCTAGGGCTGTGTAAGGTCTTTTCCAACTCTAATATGAAATGACTCTTCTCTGGACCCGTATTAAAGAGGATTATGCCTTATAACATACCACTGTTCCAGACTCAGCCCTTTCTCTACCAGTTTTGACTTAAGAATCTTCTAGTTAAAAGTAAACCCATCTCAAACAGACTTAGCCAAATAAAGACTTTATTGGCTCACATAACTGAAAAGTCTTGGAGTAGATCTAGATTTCTGAAGTCTGGAGGGATCAAAGGACTCCAAATGTATCCTCAAAATCCAGATCCTCAAGTTCTTCTCCTCCATGCTGCTTTCCTTTCACTTGGTTTCATTCTCAGGCAGGTCCTCTCCATGTGCTGGTCTCTTGTAACTCTAGGCCTGCCTCATCTTTTTTTTTTTTTTTGAGATGGAGTCTTCCTCTGTCACCCAGGCTGGAGTGCAATGGTCCAGTCTCGGCTCACTGCTACATCTACCTCCCAGCTTCAGGCAATTCTCCTGCCTCAGCCTCCCTAGTAACTGGGACTACAGGCACCTGACATCACGCTGGGATAATTTTTAGTAGAGATGGCGTTTCACCATGTTGGCCAGGCTGGCCCACAACTCCTGACCTCTAGTGATCCACCCACCTCAGCCTCCCAAAGCGCTGGGATTACAGGCGTGAGCCACCAAGCCTGACCCCATCACTGTTTTCTGAAGTGAAAAATAAACATTTGTTCATTAAATAACTGTGGCAGCTGTGGAAGTGTGACACTCAGATTGCAAACTGCTGATCTCCATCTGCGGTGACTTCAGGTTCTACCAGAGCACCCTAGCTCAGATCATACTCTTCCCGCACAGCCACGTCCTCATGACTGAGCATGGTGGGGTTCTAGGGCCTGATATTTCTGCCCAATGCTGTGCTCCTCTATGGGCAGTCTTTGACTGGAAGCTTCCCATTGGGTTGGCCAAGAATTGGTTAGGTCTGCATGGCAGCCTGAGGCTCTCCAATTTGCTTCCTCCCATTTTCTCACACACTTTCGAGTGTGTCTGAAAGCTTTCCCTGTCTAATCCCACTTTCTTGCCCTGTATCTTCCACAGGTGTTACCTCCTGGAAAACCTTGTGCATTCCTGGCTCTGTCTCAGCATTTACCTCCTGGGTGACCTACACTGGTGGTAAAATGGGCTGTCAGGCTGGGTCATTCAGCATCTAGCAATGAGGACCCCATTGTGGGTGGTAAACAGAACACACAGAGTTCCTAGCACGAGGTGCTGACCCCACTGCTTCAACCTTCACAAGCAGTGACCTAGGACAACGTTGCAGTGGAAGGGAACATCATACTTGCTATAATGATTCAGGACTTTGAACAAGGCTGAGTAGGAGATGACAGGAGAATAATGCATACAAGGACAATCAAGTTGGTTTGCTGTTATTAGATTGAATTGAAACCCTGCAGAAGAATAATGAAAAGCTAAGGGCAGTTAACAAACTGAAAACTCAGTGAGAGGTCCAGGGAGCCTCTTTGACAGCTTAAAAAGCAGGCTTTACCTTGAGAAAAACCTGAAAAACAACCTCAGGGCTTGGAATCACTGAGCTTCAGAGATGATGAGATGCTTAGTAGAGGCAGGACTAATAATCGAGCACGAGTTGGGAATATGAGGAAGCTTGAATATTGGATAGGGACATCTGAGTTGATATCCTTAAAGAGTTTGGTTTCCCAGATTCCTCAGAGCCTGTGTGGGGAACCCATTCATCCCTGTTAAGAGCTACAGCTCTCTGCATGTGAGGAGACACTGGAAGGGCTTCTTCCCAGCAAGGCATCAGGGGTGCCCACTCAGGGTTTATCTGTGCTTCTGGCTGCATGTTGATACCTAGGATTAAGTTGCAGCATAACCCACATGTGCGCTGGCCTGATCACAGAGACAGCAATTGTGTCCAAAAGTTGCTACAAAAATTAGTCAGCATCTACCAGCAGAAGCTGAGAAAGTACTCCTGGGATTGGATTTTGAGGGTGCTTGACAAAGGAGACCAGAACATAAGATTGGATGAAGGAGAGTTTATGGACTTAGGGGCACTCTCTTGGAATATAGGATTTCACCCTGGCAAGGACCTCGGGTACATGATATGTAGGCTTTGATTTAGCAAATATGCTACTTTTGATTCTCATCAAGAAAGGGGAACAGAAAAAGTCCACATCTATATAGTATGGAGAGCAGAATGCATTCACAGTTATGCCCCAGGGCTATGTTAACTCTGTCATAACAGAGTCCTAAGTGATATGAACCATCTGAAGAGCCCTCAGAATATCATGTTTATCCATTGCATTGATGATATTATGCTGATCAGACAGACAGATTGATTAAGGCACATGTACTACAGAGGAAAGGAAATAAACCCTTTGAGGATTCAGGGGACTGTCACCTGGGTAAAGTTTTTAGGGGCCCAGCAGTCAGAGACATGCTGAGGCATCCCCTCTAAAATAAAAACAAATAAACAAACAAAAAACAAATTGTGGCATCTTGTATACCCTACAGGAAAGAAAGGAGCACAGTGCCTGGTAAGCTGCTTTGGGTTCTGTAGACAACACATTCCATACCTAGCAATACTCCCTCAGCTGAAATATCAGGTGACAGGTATCAGGTACACACTTCATGTTCAAGCAGCCCCGCTGCTCAGACCACATGATCAGACAGACCCTATGATTTTGTTTAGTGGTGGTAAAGGATACATTGGCATTTAGGAAAAAGCCCAGTTGGAGAATCTCAATGCAATTTGAAACAAATCCAAGTCATCTGCAAAAGAGAAATACACACCTTTTCAAAAACCATCAAAACCAATAGAGATGATAAGGGACGCCGAGGAGAATGGAGAGGCGAAGGGAAGTGAATATCAGTTGCAAGAAGGACTGCCTTCTGGAAGAACATCCCTTGAGAAGCCTGCAGGGCTGCCCCTGAGTGTTTACGGAGAAGCAGATTCAAATGGCACAGGAATGGCCTGTGGCCGCCAGGGAGATGTGCTGGATGTATCTCTCCTTAAGAAAGAACCTGCTACTCAGCTGTGAGGAGTACAGAGGGTTGACAGCTTTCTGAAGCAGTGTCTTTGGAGTATGTTACAACTTTGAACCAAGGCCACACCCTTTCCTGATGGTCCTCAAACAATGACTGAACATGATGGGGGTGCCAGGACCAGCCACTTCTGCCACACATGGGGGTATTCCTTTAATACACTATATAACTCCCGACTTTTCCAGTGTCTCAAAATCTCTTTGCTTAATTCTGTATCCTCCCCATTTGCCTTTCATAAATCTCAGCTTTATGTCTGGTCTAAAAAACCTTCTCCCCAGATCCTCTTGCACTCCTGTCTCCTGAACAGACTGGGGTGATAAGTTAACCTCCAGGAGCCCTTTCTTTACTATTTTTCACATTTGTAAGAAAATAAAATGTAATCATTTTTGCTGTCTTCCAGTTACATCATGCAACAGGTCTATTTCAGGACAGTTTCCGATTACATGGTGAGAAGGGCATCCGCACCATGGAAGGGCAAGTGTTCATGTGAGAATTATGGCCTCTTTTAATGGTAAGCATATTTTTGCATCCTTAGCTCCTGTTTCCTACATCATTCTGGAGTTAAAGTCTCAAAATACTACTCGAATTATTTGTTAGTCTCTTCTTCTGTCTCAACAGTACCTTTGTAAGAACTTTAAAGTCGTTTTCTTTCACTGGTATTTAACGAATGCTGATTTTAAGGGGGATCTAGTTTCTTTTTTTCTCATCCTCTTATTTTTTCTTCCTCTGGTATTAGTCTTTTCCGTTGCTTTTATTAAGCTATCTTTGAGTTCAGAAGGCTGAGAGAATTTTTTTTTTTAAAGCAAGCTTGCCTACCAGCCAGTTTTATATTTTTCCCCAAGCACTCAACAGTCTAATCTTTTTCCCATTTAAAATGAGAATGAGTTTAGCAAGAAATTGACTTGATGTTAGGACAGGAGCTCCGGGAAGCTCTAATCTCAGTGACAGCCTTAACAAACCAATCCCGCTCTCTGGCCTCGTACATATTGAACAGGACCTGTTCTTTCTGGCCCTCCAGGTAGGAAAGTAAGCCTCTAAAGTACACTGGTGAGGGCTCTCTGTTCACTCTTTTGGTTTGTTCTTCTGTACTTTAAGGATTTGGGGTCTTTGCAATATATTTCCTACCCTTTTAGAAGCAGAAGACTATAAAACAGGAAGCGGACTTTGGTTGCTTTTGAAATGTTTGCTCTAGTTTTACTATCAGGGCAGCTCTCAAAACAGTGATATTTAGAAATTTCTTGAAATTTGAGTCTTTAAAGAAATATTTTGTTTTTTGTTTTCTCTTTCCACAGGAAAAAAACTAATGACATACATTTTGTAGGCTAGGGAGAGGGAGTCTTGCCTCAGAGAAAATAGTATTATAATGATCTGTAACATTGCCTATTGCTTATATCAGTAAGTATCCATGCCAGTGACCCTCAAACTTTGGAGTACATCATAATCACCTGGAGAACATTTTAAAATACAGATTTCTGACCCCACTCTTGGCATGTTTTATTCAATAGGGGAAGGCCGAGGATTTGCATTTCTAACAAGTTCCCAGGTGATGATAATAATGCTGGTCCCGGGACCATTCTTTGAGAACCACTGATCTATGCCATTGCTGTCAGTACCCATTAGGAAAAAAAAGAAAAAAAAAAAAAAGCTCAAGTTTCTATGAGCATTGTTCATTGAACTAGGGGGTTATGACTGTTTTATATCATAACTGAATTAACTTAATAGGGAAAGTTACAAACCCTGATTTATTTTAGAATAAATAATTATTGAGATAAAACTGTCATTTCTGTTCTCAGCCTGGTGGGTGATACTGCATTCCTTTGTTTCTTACAAAAATGTATATGTGGTCAATTATTTGTAAAACAAAAACTGGAAACTAAAAAGTATAAGCTATGTTGAATACTCTTTAAATGTCTCAAATACTTATTGGAATCAATAGTAGATTATGAAGTTTTTTCTGTAAAAGTAAGGCTTAATAAGATGCACTTTATAGGATTGTTATGAAGTTTAAACCAGAGTATGTACAGAATGCTTAACAGTGTCTGACAGTAGCAGATAATCAAGAAATATTGTTTCATTTTCATTTCTTTAACCATTTCAACACCATTAATTATTATTATTATTATTATTTGACACAGTCTCACTCTGTTGCCCAGACTGGGGTGCAGTGGCCCAAGCTCAGCTCACTGCAACCTCTGCCTTCTGGGTTAAAGCCAGTCTCCTCCCTCGGCCTCCCTGGTAGCTGGAATTATAGGCACGTGCCACCACGCCTAGCTAATTTTGTGTTTTTTTAAATTTTATTTATTTATTTTCTTGAGACAGAGTTTCATTCTTCTTGCCCGTGCTGGAGTGCAATGGCGCCATCTCGGATCACTGCAACCTCTGCCTCCCGGTTCAAGCAATTCTCCTGCCTCAGCCTCCCAACCAGCTGGGATTGCAGGCATGTGCAACCATGCCCAGTTAATTTTTGCATTTTTAGTAGAGATGGGGTTTCATCCTGTTGGCTAGGCTGGTCTTGAACTCCTGACCTCAGGTGATCCATCCTCCTTGGCCTCCTAAAGTGCTGGGATTACAGGTGTGAGCCACCGTGCCCGGACCCATTAAATTCTTTATGATGATATTTTTACAAATATATTTGGAAAAGTGAGAGAAATAGGAGAGGGGAAGTTAAAAATTTTATTAAATGTTAGATTATGTTTCATTATGCATTGCAATAATTGGAATTGGGGATTTTTTTAAAAAATTTATTTTTTGCAACAACAGATTAGATAATAGGAACAATGCCTTCAATACAGACTAGGCATGCTAGTTTAGACTATTATTAAAAATTAAAATTTTTTTGTTGATGCTATAGTCAAATCCATGTAATACTGCCAATAATAACTTTTCCATGGAAGTACGTTTGCATGTCAGAGACTGTGCTAAACACTTTATATTGCTTACCTTGTTTCATCCTTATAATAACCCTGTTAGGTATCTTTTCTGACTTTTATGCATATTTGTTCATTGGTATCTCCTCTTACTTCTAATGAAAGCTTTGATGAACAGGGGCTTTGTTTTATACCCTGCTGTAGCCCTGCTGCTTAAAAGAATATTTGGCAGCCAGGTGTGGTGGCTCATGCCTATAATCCCAACACTTTGGGAGGCTGAGGCAGGTGGATCATGAGGTCAAAAGATCAAGATGACCATCCTGGCCAACATGGTGAAACCCTGTCTCTACTAAAAATACAAAGATTAGCCGGGCATGGGGGTGCGCACCTGTAATCCCAGCTACTCTGGAGGCTGAGGCAGGAGAATCACCTGAACCAGGGAGGCAGAGGTTGCAGTGAGCTGAAATCATGACACTGCACTCCAGCCTGGGCAACACAGCGAGACTCCATCTCCAAAAAATAAAAATAAATAAATACTTGGCAAATAGTAGGTGCTTAAGGAGAGTTTGTCAAAATAAATTCATGCATCAATGAAAGGCAGTCTTGAAGTTAAGCAATTTGCCCCAAGATCCTGGCCAGTATTAAAATCCAGGAGCTCTCACTCAAGTTTTCCCTGTCCTGGCCCTTCACATGCCCTGTAGAAGATGAACTTTTCTCAACTATTGAAAAAATATCTGAGGCATTTGTATTACTTTCTTTGCAGCTTTCAAATGCTAAGAATAGTGTATGTAATATCAAAATGTTCTTTGAAAGAAACCTGTAGTTTAGGTAAAAATTCAGAATAAACTCAGGGTGAAGGTAAGAGCATCTTTTATAGAGAAGACTGCAGGAAATGAGTTACTCTGAGGCCTGTCTTTGTGTAAAACTGGACTGAAGATGGTAAGACATCTGGTATCACCAACAGGGGGTTCTCTCTTTCCCAAACTGTTAAGTGCTTGCAGTCTCTCCTTCAATGAAGGGTGTGGTTGAGGCTTGATTGAAGCCATTTCTCTAAATCCCACAAAATATAAACATGATGATGGGATCAACTTGATCCTTGTTATCCCTCCCTCGCTATGAATATAGGCTAAAGGAACAATAGACGACCACAGTATTATTGATGTGCACATTTGCCTGAATTTAAGTTCTAAATCATAAATCAAATGAAAATCATACCTCATAATACAAAATTTCTTATTATACTAGAATTCTTAGAAATTTGTCATCTTCTTCCTTTTAACAAAAGGAAAAATGTTGCCACATTTTACTCCTATATCCCTTCCACTTTGTCTTCATTGAAAATCAGAAGCATCTTTATCTGCTTACTGGTGAATACTTTCAAATTTGGTTATTTCAAATAAACACTGTTGAACTTAATCCTCATAAGCTTCAGTGAAGAGTTACTTCTAATATTTTCATTTCAGATTAAGTGGATTTCTATTTGTCTCTTAATTTTCAGTGGATTTTTGAATTGAACTGTCTTGTTCTACAATAATAGAACTCTTGGTTTTTATCTGGCCATATCACTCTGTAATATGTACTTCATTTCCCAGCTCATTTCAGCCATTTGTGGCCATGTGACTAGATTTTGCCCAATCAGATGTGAGAGCAGTACACGTCATGCCCAAAACATGTTCTGAAGGGCAGTGTCCACGCCCTTCTCTCCCTCTCTCCTGGTAACTCTGTCCTGCGATGTGGATGTGGTAGGTGATCATCTTCAACTGTGTGGATTAGCCCAACACCCCTGACATGGTGGAACAACAAGAGAGAAGAAACCCAGGCTCCTGAACCATCTACTTTTAAATGTTAACATGAGAGAGAAACAAACTCTGTCTTATATAAGCAACTATTAATTTGGGTTTGTGTTACACAAAGCTGAGGTAGCTTCATGTACAGTATATTTTCCTTCTACATTGTTTAATATACCTTTTTAGAAAAAAGTAAAAAATAAGGAAATCATAATAAACCAAGATCTTTAGCAACAAGGAAACCTCCAAGTGCAAATACTTTATATCACTTTTCAAAATCAAACAAAATAAGATTGCTGGGCATGGTGGCTCATGCCTGTAATCCCAGCACTTTGGGAGGCTGAGGTGGGTGGATCACCTGAGGTCGGGAGTTCGAGACCAGCTTGGCCAACATGGTGAAACCCCGTCTCTACTAAAAATGCAAAAAATTAGCTGGGAGTGTTTGCATGTGCCTGCAATCCCGGCTACTTGGGAGGCTGAGGCAGGAAAATCGCTTGAACCTGGGAGGTGGAGGCTGCAGTGAAGCCAAGATCACGCCACTGCACTGTGGCCTGGGTGATAGAGCGAGACTCCAACAACAACAACAAAAGGATTGACAAAACTTTGGTTTAGATGTTTTCCCTCATATATAATAAGTTGTGATTCTCAGTGAATCCTCTTCAAGTTTATAGTTTTTATTGGCCATAACCACACAAGTGACTTTTTTTGGAGGGATCATTTATCAGTCAAAATAAGTAGAATTAAAAGTTTTGTTAGTGTATTAGCTTTGTGCAAAGGTACACAGATAAAATTTCTATACACATCCTTTCTTGATCCCTCCAGACACAGAGACTGAAAAGTTGTCCCTATAAATAAAGAAGCATATTTTTCTAAAACTTTCCATTATGTATATATCTGACAGGGTATAATTTTGGGGCAAGATTATATTCATTTCTATGTTACCTGATTAATTCTTCAGTGGTTTATCACCTGTTTGAAATATATCCTTGATTTGGTTTTGAGTCACTGGTGATAGATAGTGACCTAACTTCAAAAGGTTGCCTCACCCTATTTGCTCTGTACCCTGAGCAGCTGTCCAGGGTACTTAAATAAAATTAATTGTTGGAAATACTTAAGTTACAGATCTTTTTCCTTATACTTTTGAGCAAGTGAAGATGCTTTGCACAATAATTCAGTTTGTTTTCCTATTTTGAACAAGAACTTGAAATTTTCCTGCCTTAGAATAGCGATAAACAAAGAAATTATTTGTAGTTGTCTGTGGAAACCATGTTAGAAAGATCACGTTTTGAAAACAGTGTTGTGATGTGTTGTTTATGATATAGAGATGATATGGTTAAAGATTATGTATATATGTTATAAATTTAGAGGACATTGACTCCCTCTGACCCCCAGTGCAAAATTTTCTCTTCTGAATACCTAGAAGATAGTCTTCTTGTCTGCTAAAATATGTGCCAGGTAAGGGAGGATCTACTTTTTCAGAGGTGGCCCTCTTCACATTCTGAATGATGGAAAATTTACTTCTGAAATGAAACTTAATCTAGCTCCTTATATATTTCATCTTTCCAGCCTTCTGGAATATCATTCTCACTTATACATTCTCATAGCTTTCTCAGAGAATAGAGAAAAAATGAAGTTCCAGACCTGAGATCTTCAACATTAAGTAACTGAGTTCCTTTGATCAAAACAGTACTCACTTCCTGGATGATAATAATAGTATAAGGAAATAAAGTACCTATTTCAATCTACATAAAATAGAAATCCTAATAAAGAAAATGTGGTACATATACACAATGGAGTGTTATTCATCCATAAAAAGGAATGAGAGCCTGTCATTTGCAATAACATGGATGGAACTGGTGGTCATTATGTTAAGAGAAGGCACAGAAAGACAAAGTTGGCATATTCTCATTTATTTGTGGGAGCTGAAAAAAATAAAACAAGTGAACTCATGGAGATAGAGAGTAGAATGATACTTACCAGAGGCTGGGAAGGGCAGTGGGGTGAGGGGGAAGTGGGGATGGTTAGTGGGTACAAAGATATAGTTAGATAGAACGAATAAGACCTAGTTTTTGATAGCACAACAGAGTGACTATAGTCAACAATAATTTATTTTACATTTAAAAATAACTAAAAGAGTATAACTGGATTGTTTGTAACACAAAGAAAGGATAAATGCTTGAGGTGATGGATACCCCATTTACCCTGATTTGATTATTATGCATTGTATGCCTGAATCAAAATATCTCATGTACCCCATAAATAGATACACCTACTATACCCACGGAAATAAAAACTAGAAGAAAAGAAATTCTAAGTACAACATTGGTAATAACCTGTTCATAATTTGATAGTAGAGCAATATAGAATTGTAAAGTACATTTTCACTCTTTTAAAAAATAAAAAAAAGAGAATTTTAATTTTTAAATTTATTAATAAAAACTTGAGAATTGCATAGTATTAAGGCATCAATTTTTGGAGTGTGGGCTGAAGACCCTTTTGGGGTGCCTATGAGGGCAACACTATTTTATAATAAAACTAAGACATTATTTTCCCTCTTCACTATAGACAAAAATTTAGCCAGCCATAGTGGTGTATACCTGTAGTCCTAGCTAATCAGGAGGCTGAGACGAGAGGATTGCTTGAGCCCAGGAGTTCCAGGCTACAGTGAGCTATGATTTTGCCACTGCACTCCAGCCTAGGTGGCAGAGTAAGACCCTGTCTCAAAAAAAAAAATCATGCATGAACAAAAAAATCTATAGATCAATGGATTTTAATGGCCACAGTTATAAATATCTTATTACTATGATTTCAGATTTCACATTTTAACTAACTTTCAAGAAGCTACTACTTGTTGAGTTTTGGTGTAATAGCAAAGAATACCCATAATTATATGAAAAAGTGATTATATTTGAACTTAACTCTTTTCTAAGTCCATATCTATGTGAGGCTGGATTTTCTTCATGCACAATCAAAACAACATAGCATTATAAGAGATTGAATACAGAAGAGATATCTGTCTTCTACTAAGCCAGATATTAAAGAGAACCAATAATATAAAACAGTATCACAGTTCTATTTTTTGTTTGGGGATAAAAAAATTTAAAAAATGTTATGCTGTGTAATGAGTTTATCGTTGTTATTTTTAAATGAAATAATAAGTTTATAGGTTTTACATTTGAATACAGTAAATATTCATAGATGTGATATATATAATCCGAATCTCTTTCAGTGGCTCAAAAATATTAAAGGGGACTTGAGACAAAAATGTTTGTGAATCATTGCACTATGTAATACTTTAGTGAAATATTTCAATTATCCTTACCCTCATTGATTCAAAAAGATTTGGAATAAAATCCAAATATTCTTAATTCCAATAATAACCAATATAGAATCTGATATTCAAATTGTATTCACACTTTGTGAAGCTATTTTATTTTATGCCTCTGCACTTCTTGTATATGATTGATGCCAGAAGATTACCAACTTTTGTAAAAAGCAAAACTTCAAGCCTCTAGAAAAGTGCTCCTGACTTCATGGAACACGTGCAATCCTTTTACATGGCATCCTTCTTCACTTTGATGAAAAAGTTAGTCACTCATAATTTCAGGTATATTGTTGTAAGTTTAGAAGAAATAATTGTTTAGACTTGTCAACCTTCATAAACAGAACATGTAAATATTTTATAACTTGTCTGAGTAATCACTAAGACCTTTTCCATCACCATGAAAAAAACTTGGAAGAGAACTTAGACGCTGGTCTTCTGGGAATGATTACCTTACATTGAGTAATGAACATGCGTTAGGCACGCACTAAGTACTTTATGTACTTTACATCAGTTAATGCCTACAATAATCCTTTAAGATCTATATTATTAGTTTTTTTCTTTCTTTCTTTTCTTCTTCTTCTTTTTTTTTTTTTTTTTTTGTTGAGAAGGAGCCTCACTCTCTTACCCAGCCCGGGGTGCAGTGGTGCGATCTTGGCTCACTGCAACCTCCGCCTCCCGGGTTCTAGCGATTCTCCTGCCTCAACCTCCTGAGTAGTGGGATTACAGGCACCCGCCACCACACCCAGCTAATTTTTTTTAGTAAAGATGGGGTTTCACCATGTTGGCGAGGCTGGTCTTGAACTCGTGACCTCAGGTGATCCACGTGCCTCAGCCTCCCAAAGTGCTGGGATTACAGGTGTGAGCCACCGTGCCCGGCCTATACTAGTTTTACAAAGTAAGGAACTGAGGCTTGGAGAAAGTAAACAAATTGCTTGAAGTCACTTAGCTTGTAAATGGTAGACTCACCTTCAACTCAGAGAACATAATTCATACCCTGTGCTCTTGACCATATTTGATTACTCTTCTCATCTGGCTTGGCTCCCAATCCCCATGCCAGTTTTGTGCATTTTACATAAATCTATTGTTGCCCTTATGATATTTTGCTGCAATTTATTTATTTACTATCTACCTCTTCTAATAAACTATTGACTCACTAAAGGAGGAAACTGTGTCTGAATTCCCACCATACAGGACACATCTTTTTTTGCTGGATTGAATTAATACCCGGTTGCAGACGCAAAGAGAGCTTAAATAATATGCCTTTGACTACTCAGTCAGTGTGTGTAGCAAAGTTGGGATCTTCTGTCATAAACACTCTAGGTCAGTGGTTCTCAAATGTGGCGCCTGGGCCAACTGCATCAGCATCACCTAGGAACTTGTTAGAAATGCAAATTATTGGTCTCACTCCAGATTTACAGAATAAGATTTTGTAGAGGTAAGGCCCAGAAGTTTGTGTTTTATTTTTTTATTTTTATTTATTTATTTTTTTTGTTGAGACGGAGTCTTGCTCTGTCGCCCGGGCTGGAGTGCAGTGGCCGGATCTCAGCTCACTGCAAGCTCCGCCTCCCAGGTTTACGCCATTCTCCTGCCTCAGCCTCTGGAGTAGCTGGGACTACAGGCGCCCGCCACCTGGCCCGGCTAGTTTTTTGTATTTTTAGTAGAGACGGGGTTTCACCGTGTTAGCCAGGATGGTCTCGATCTCCTGACCTCGTGATCCGCCCGTCTCAGCCTCCCAAAGTGCTGGGATTACAGGCTTGAGCCACCGCGCCCGGCTAAGTTTGTGTTTTAAAAAACCCTTCTTATAATTCTGATGCACCCTAAAGTCTGAGAATCATCTCTCGAGGGTAAAGGAATATAACAGTTTAATAAAAACAGAAAGGTTTACTGAGCATGCAGCTTAATAAATCCATTTGTTTGATTTGCTGTATCATTAAGCTTATGCAATATTATATCTTATTGAAAATGAAAAATTCATCTCAGAACTCTAATGTTTTTATTTTGAAAAAAATTCAATCCAAAGCAATTAGCTATTCCATTAGTCAATCAGGGATTGAATTAATAATTTTATAATCAATAAGAAAACTCAGTGAAGAAAAGAGTCCAGTGTCTACATGGGTATGCGTACCTGGAAGAACCAAGTCAAGTAGAAACTCAAGTTCCAGTTAGCACTGTGTATAATTTCCAGTGAAACAAAAACTAGCCACGACCTGCAGATCTGTGGTACGGGTACCAAGTTATGTTTTAGTAGTTCCATCGAAGTTCCAATTACGCTGACAGTAATAGAAGCAGCAAACGACTAGAACCAACATTTAGGACTCTTATATTCACAGGAAAACAGCAAATCAGTTCTCTAGAAATTAGAAATATTTCAATCCCAACATCACATCCACTATCATGAGAAAATAAGCAAAAGAAACTTAAAAGATTGTTGTTTAAAGACAAATTTGCCTTTTAAATATGTTAAGAGTAGTTATTTTGCATTTAAATCAAAGTTCATTTACAGTTATATTGATTTGCACATGCTTTGGAATTATGTGTGCCACAATGTGTAAATATTTTAACTAAAATCCTCATTGGATTTCTGAAACCCTTCTCCACTAACACCAATTTTTCTAAACAGTGTTTCCTCCCCTACTGCCTGCTACTGAGTTTAAAAGCTAAAAGACTCTTCTAACTATACCTCTTCTTTTTCCAGGTATGTATTTATAAAGTCCTCTGAGAATTAGTTTAGCATAATAGCCCGAGATATTTCAGTTTGATATATGTAGTACTAATATGAAAAAATCATCAGAACTCTTTTTATATATTATATATGGATATACATATATAATAAAAATTTATTAGCCATTATCTCTTAATTCCTTAGTTTCTCTTCTGGAATACCAACAATGATTATATTACTAAGTTTATGGTTGTTTTCCTCCCCTGACATTATTGTTTTGCTTTTGAATGTACTAAGGACATATTAATAGAATGGCAAATTTAGCAGTAAGAGCTAGAATTCCATTTGGATTGAGGAGCAAATATGGAAAATTGGTTAAATCAAAGATTTAAGCCCTCTACAGAATGTAAAAATCTTCTTTGCAAGATATGATGGAGGCACTGTGTAATACTAGTTCATGGCTTTTCCTGTAATAAAGACTCAACTCTCAGGTTGTTGGAAATTATAAGGTTTCTTTATTAAAAAAAAAAAACCAAAAAATCCTTTTTGCAGCATAATCACTTCAGTAAAAACATCTAACATTTCCAAGGAAAGCATTTTTTACTTTATACACTACCTACAGTATTTTTATTCTACTTAGGTTGTTTTGCTTTACCTTATCCTGATCTCTGTATACATTTTTTTCTTGTTAAATATCTGGCCAAATTGAAGCAAAAATTAGATACATTCAGGCTTTGTAGGCTTCTCTCTCCTACCTGCCATTGGCACCTTCTGACAGGAAATAGTGAAAATTCAAAGTCAAACAATTTAAGTACATGGAAATGAAATTTCAGAGAATAGATATTTGTATTGTATGAGTAAAAGGCACAGTTGTACACTGACAAGGATAAAGATGTAAATATGTAACTGTGTATCTATATGTCATATGCATGTATTTGGGGTTAAAACATCATATAATCATTATTCCAAGTCTCTACTCATGCACTGAAATTTAGATGTGGCAGGGGTATAAAATGAGAGAGTATACAGGTTAGTGCTAACTGGAGTCCTTTTGGTTGGGTGAATGCCAAAGCAACTTTCAAAATATTTCAAAACAGCTGCTAGCATGTAAAGATTTTAACTGAAGGAGCAGAGTAATGAAATCTGAATTACTAAAGAGAGAATAAACTTATATTTTGCTTAAGGTCCTTAATGAACATGGAGATAAGCAGATCCAATAAGGAATTTGTCTCTCATGCATGCAAACCGACCTTCTGAAACTATACATGTAAGGATAAAATACTGAAACAGACTTAACAAGTGCATTGTAAGGGAACCTACTGTGCAAATCTTCTTTGAGTATTTTGTGTATTCCTGTTTTAGAAAACAAAGTTTCTGGAGGGCAGGAGCCATATTAATTCTCGTAAAGATGGGTAATTGAAAGCTTGGAACTTTAAAGTTGAATGTGCTCATTAAACTATTTTGATAACAAAGCATAATTGAAAAGGCTTCAGTTTATGTAGTTTTAAATGTCCACCAACAAACCTCACATTTTCTTTCCATTGGGGCAATTTTGCCCTTTGGGCTTCCAAGAAAAAATTGCCCTCCAAAAGTGACAGGAAACAGGGTGATACATTTTCAAGCCAACGATTTTGTAAAATAAGTAGTGAATAAAATGTAATTGCTGGCCTCTTCTAGTCATAGAATTGGTATTGAAACAAAGAAGAGTAGTAATATTCTTTGTAAATATAACTTGTTGACTGTGCAGAAAGACTTTAAAAGGGAAACTAATCTTCTAAAAGTTTTGCACTTCTGGCCACAGAGGGCTTTTCCCTCCTTTGACTCACTTGGCACATTGAAGCTGCCTCTAGATGCACAGGATCGAGGTGGAATACTGCATTACATTCCTGGAGTACACATGGATCCAGGAGCCACTTGCTGGAAGCCTCCATCAACTGGTTGGCCTAGACATCTGTGGCAGGCACAGCACCACCCCACAATGGGCCAACAATTAAAAGCTATTTTATAGAAAGGCACCGCCTGCACCGGGGTTCATTTTTAGCCTCATTCACGAGTCATTTACACACTAGACTTCCTTTGGCCTACAATACCGCCGGCCTTGACCAATGCAGTCAGAGAAAGAAACTTTCCCCAATCCCTAAAACATTCCTGACCGCTCTCGAATTGGCATAAACTCCCATTTCTCGCTCTGAGAAAGCCTGCGTAGAGCCAAGGAGTGGTATTTGTGATATTTTCATAGCCCGAGAGGTAGGGAGGAGAGCGCGCTGAGATCCAAGTCAACCTGCGACGCCCAGCGCTGTGCGCTCCGCGTGGGATGAGGACCCACTTCTGTGATCAAATCTTTTCCACCAGCCCGGCCTCCGCCCCCATGCCCACAGTCCCGGCCCAAAGACCTTGCGTTTGGCCTCTGCACAATAAGTATCCCCGAAATGAATGCCGATAAGCTAGAAAATGATTTCTTCTCGGGAAGGAGGGAGTCAGGACCTCGGTTAGGTCTTCAACAAATTCGTGGGATCCCTCACACAAGGCACAGATGCTCATTACGATTCTTTTTACGTGCAACACGTGGGGGACGAAGCAGTTTCATATCTCCTGGTATTATCTGCCGTCCAAAGCATTTTCTTTGAAAGGAAAATGGAAACGCAGCTGCGCCGTGGGCCCGGCCAGCGAGAGCTGGGGCTCCCTCCCTCTGTTTCCCAGCGGCTGCCCGGCGCAGGAGGCGCCTCCGGAAACTGACTTGGGTTAGGGGAGTTCAGAGGTTGCCCCGGCAGGCGCGGGACGCCGCCAGGGCAAAGGCTCGCCTTTGTGCGGGTTGGCTGTTTCCCGAGAGCCATCAGGGTGGGAGGGGACGCCCGGGTCTGCGGCAAGGGCAGGCGTCTGGTCCCTACACCGTGTGCGGGGACGCTGGGCTGGGCGGCCTGTGTCACTCTCGGCCTTGGCAACTTCTGGCCAATCCTCCCTGCCCCTCTGTGTCCCGGCGTGCCGGCTGCGCCCTAGGCTCAAAGGGTTAAGCAGGTGCCTCTCCGGGCGAGGCGCTATTGGCCGAGGGCTGGGGCGGCGCGGCCGCGGTCACCACGCTAAGCCGATCCCAACTTGGGTTCCTGCGGAAGGCAAGGCGGCCACTCGTCCCCTGGCTGCGGCTGTGGGGCCCGGGCCTTGGCGTGCAGGGAGTGGGAAGGAGAAAGGACAAGAAGGGGCAAGCACCAGCCGCACCAGCAAAGGGGGCGAGGGTGGCGCGCGCAAAATGAAGGGAGCCGGAGCCCTTCATCCCGAAGGAGACTGCGCCCACCGCCCGCAACTCCACTCCCGGCTCGCGAGCCGGAAGAAAGAGGAGGAAGTGGGACAACGGGGGTCCTGGGCAGGGGGTGGGGGAAACGATCAACTCCTACCGCCCCCACCCACTAGCCGAGTGAAAAGGAATGCAAGTCGTCACTTAGAAAGGCTCGCCCAAACCGCAGGCATGCCTCCTCACCCCTTAAAGAAACATTGATGTAATAGTGTGGAGAAGTAACTGAGAGACGCGAGGAAATAAATGCACGTGTTTTCTCTTTTTGTTTCCCTGGTGGTTGGAATTTGCAGAGTTCGTCTCAGTGGTGGCTGCTAATTTATTCGTTTCATCGGTCGAAAGGGGCGTATAGAGGTGGGTCATCGGGGCACAACCGGATCCCTCTAGCCGGACCTACAGTCCTCACCTCACAAGTTTGTCCAGGACCCACCCGCCCGCCCACCAGCAGCGGGAAGAGCCCATTCTTACAAGGAGAACAAACTCTCCAGTGCACAAAAGCGGCTTCTTTTTTTCTCTCCGTCTTTGCACACCATCCCTCCTCGATAAGTAGCAAGTTCTTGAGGAGCCCAACTTGCGCTTGGCAGCCCTCGCGCTGCCTGATGTGCATGAGACGGGTAGAGTGGGGTTCCGGACAGGAAGGGAGGCTCTACGCCCCCATTCCTGCACACGCGGGCTGGCTTCCAGGTTGCTGGAAGCCGCGGGAGGCGCGAGCTTGCCTGGATGGTGGTTATTTCTCTAGAGAAAGGAGGGGAGAGAGAGCGCGCCTGAGTCTTGCACTTTGGGTCGGAAGTGCGCGGCGTGTGTGTGTGTGTGGGTGGGTGTGTGTGTAGAGGGGGGCGGGAAAGAAACGCACCCTCCGCTGCCGGTCATTCCCTTGCACCGGCCAAGTCCTCGCCAAGCCTCCCGGTGCATCCTTCCTCCGCCACCCCCTCCCCTTCTTCCCTCAGCTGGGCTCGCGCGGCGCAGCCGGAGCAGCCAGTGAGAGCAACATCCTGGAAAGAGGGGGGAGCACCGCCGCCCCCCAAAAGGGAAAGAAGGCCCCACCCTGACACGTTTTGCTGTTTGCAAGTCCCTCGCACGCCCCCCGCACCTCCTCCTCGCGCTCGCGGCACCCCCCCCACCCCAGCCCGCTGCGCGCACATCAAAGCGTCTCTCCGCCGCGCACAGTGGCCGCGGCTCACTAATGGGATTGCAGGCTGGTGCCTGGCTCCGCTGCTGCCGCCGCCGCTGCTCGCGCTGCTGCTGCTGCCGCCGCCCGAGCCCGAGCCCGAACCCCCGCCAGCCCGTGCCCAGAGCCGCTGCGCCCGGGTGCCGAAGCCGCGGCGATGATCCGAATCTTTCCGGATTTCAGCGTGCAGGTGACGGCCGCGGCGGCCGGCGGGGCGGCCGCGGGGGTGCCGGCCGGCGCGGGCATGGGGAGGGCCGGCGCCGCGGCCAACGGCACCCCGCAGAACGTCCAGGGCATCACCTCCTACCAGCAGCGGTGAGTAGTCCCGCCTGGACTGGGATAGTGCCCCCGCCCCGGGGTGCTTGGGTGGGACTCACTTTGCCTCCTGTTTTGTGTCTTACAACACACATGCACATTGCCAGGGCTCACTTTGCCTGCCCCTCGTTCTACAGATGAGGAAGAAAAACACACTTCACTTTGGTGGATTGAAAAGCACTCCAGTGCGCTGGCGAAGTGAAATCATCCTTTGCCCTTTGCCTGGCCCCCAAATCCAGAGCCTCAGCCCCGAGTAGCGGAGGAGTTGCAGCGAAGTCTGAGACGCCGCACAAGGTGCTTTAGCAAAGTTTAGGATCCTCATCCCTTTCCAGTGGAATTTTCTCAATGCCCCAGCCGGATGCGGACCCGCGCAGACAGCTAGGGGGGCAATTGATCACTGGAGGCTGATTGATCATTTGTTTCCAAACAGAATAGGAACGATTTTCACGTGTAGCTGTAGACTTGGAATTCTACATAACAGTGTTATCATGTCACCTGTTACTACAGGGAAATACAGCATGAAATCCGAGTCTCCTCGGCGCTGTTAAGTATTCATCTTAAACGCATTATAATGCAAATGCCTAAGATTCAGGAATACAAGTTAGGAAGCAAATTTTACAAAGTCAGGGTAGGTGGTGAGAAGGAAGTTTTAAAGTATTGTTTGTATTTCTCTTAAAAGTATTTATAGATTTTCTTAAAAATTATGTATTTGACATTGAAATAGTAATTTGATTCAATTAGGAAAGAAAGGGAAAGCAATTTACCACCACCAACAGCTTTAGAACCCTGAAGTTTTTCCTGAGGACAACTTTTGATGTTCCAAGATTTTACTGAAAATGTAATCCACGAAAATGCGCTGAGAAAAACTAACAATGTACTATGAAAGGTAAACTCCCCATTTGTGGGGCTTGGTTTTATAAAAGATGGAAGAAAAAAGAGCACATGAAAGTGTGAAATTAAATATTTGTGTTTCCCAGATTGCACACGATTAAACATCTGAGAGATTTGCCAATGGCATTTAACTTAAAATATACACAATGCATAATTCAAATAACAGTTCCTATTTTTACCTTGTATTTCAAACTTCATTGATTTGAGAACCTTTGATTTGAACCAACAGTATTTAAACTGAAAAGGTTAAGATAATCTATCACTGCCATATTTTGTGCCTTCCAACCAATGGCCCAGTGACCAGAGCAGATTTTGCATAACACATTGAGTGTTTTCCAAGTTGATGCCCAGTATTCCAAATATTCTGTAGAAGACTTCATTATATGCTCTGTGTACTGGCTGAAGTTTCTTTCTTTCTTTTTTTTTTTTTTTTTTTTTAAGAGTTTGGAAAATAACTCAAAAAGGGGTTATTCCTTGTCAAAGAGATTTTTGATTTAAATTATTTTAGTCTTGTTTTACTTCAGTGATTACAGGAACCTTTAATACAAAAGATCTGGGTCTTTTTCAAACATAAAAGACTAGAAAAGAATGAGATTTTTCCTTTTCATGGTTCAGGTATGTTTTTTTTTTGGTCACTTATACAACATTTAAATGACAATAGAATCTGGCGGTCACTTTAACTAGGAAGTGCAGGCAATGGTCACAGTAGTGTGGTCTGTGAAGTAGGGAGTCAAGGGTCAGAAGTGTCAGATGGCCTTTGGAAGATTTCAGGGACCTCCGGGAACTTGAGCTAACCTATACCATATAAATTGAGCGTAAAGGGGTGGGGGTTTAGGAATTTTCTGCCATCAGGTTTGCTCTGAGTGTTGCTGTTATCCTTTACCATAAAGATCACCTCAGAGACAATTTTCCCTCAAAGCAGGAGCACCAGGGACAGTCCCCTACAGTCTGCCACCTCAACACTGAGAGCTGCATTGGTGCTTTCCACTTTCAACTCTGAATTTGGGTCCCTTATGAAGTCTCTAAATTCCACTGCAGTTCTAAAGACTAAGGCTTTTTTTTTTTTTTTTTTTTTTTCTAGCATCTCTAAACTTTAGCTTTTGGGGTGTATTATTCCCTCCTTCGATTTTTATGTTATATTGACAGAAGAGAAGATGATAGCTGTGAAAAATGTAGACTTCTTTGATTTTGTTACTAAGACATGATGACACCTGTTACTTTTAGTTAAAATAGGGGGAGGGGGGCAGAGAGTGAGCTCTGTAGGGCAAGGTCATTGGTAGGTGTTGGAGGTAGGGTCTGAGTCAGGAGTCCCCTGTCCTCTGGCACCTCAACAGGATTGTGGGGTTCTGAGGGACAGACTTAGTTTCCGTTTGGATTTGTTTCCATCTGGATTTGTTTGTTAAGTGAATGGTGACATATCATTTTACCAAAAAATTATTTTTAAGTACTTTTGAGGAGTCCGCCGCGGGAGTGACAGGAGTGGGGGTTTTTCAAGCAAAGAGTGGCCTGTTGGGAGACTACAAGCTTCTCTCATTTGTCATCTTGGGGCAGAAACCCCCTAGACTGGGTGTCCTGGAGCCAACACTTTGAACTGGCAACTTTTTCCCTTCTCTGCCAGCCCATGTATATCTTGTCCATAACACTCTCCACTCCAGTTCATTTCTCATTCTCTCCTACCTGTAGAGTGTACTCCAAAGAGAACTTAAAACACCATCATGCAGATTAAACACCTCTACCACGAAAAACATTTATGTGTTCGTTGGAAGTTTCCAACTCCCAGCCCTACTTTACTGGAGTCGTAGAGACCGAATGGAGGACCCCTTTTCAGGTCTTTATTTTTTTTCGTAAGTTTAAAGTCAAATGCAGAACCTCACACAGGACTGATGTTTTCCATCAGGCGCTTTCATTCATTCAAAGTGGAAATGCTTTGGGAGTCCTTTCTACTTGCCTGGTTGACACATGACTGACCCAAGTCTCTGCGTAAAAAGCTGTCCACACGCTTCTGATTGGTTTAGTGGAGAAAACGCACTGACCAGGGTCTACCCAGGTAACAGGATTCTAGCGCGGGCCCTGGACTGAGTAGCCAGCCTTTCTCTAGGCCTTGCTGAGCTGTCAAACCGGGGTGCGGCTGGGCTAGATCCCAGAGGGCGCAGTCCGGTCCCAGGTCCCAGGACCCGAGTCAGGAGGGGCTTCCGTATGTGAGTTTAAACGCGCGGGGATTCACCTGTGAACCCTGGGGTCTGCACTCCTGTACTGACTGATGCAGATGCTCCGGCTTTGGGAATGCTGCTGAGAGCCCCGGAGCCACAAGGTGCTTGTGCTGTTGCTGCGCCGCCCACGGGGCTCTTGGGCCCGATTGCTTGGGCCAGCGCACCCCCCACCCGCATTGATTTCCGCAGCCCCAAGGAGCTCCCGGGACTGTGTCCTGCCCCAGCTCGCTCCCGTGGCCTCCCAGTTCCTTTTGCTGTTTCTTTCTTTCTTCCTGGCTGCAATACTCCAGAGAAGGGAAGTGTTTGAAACTGCAACTGAGTGGCGTTGTTGCGCCGGCAGCCGAGCCTTCCAGTCCCCCAACGAGAGAGAGAGAGATTGAGAGAGAGAGAGAGAGAGAGAGAGAGAGAGAGAGAGAGAGAGAGAGAGAGAGAGAGAGAGAGAGAAAGGAAGAGAGGAGAAGGGAGGGTGTGTGTGTTTGCGTGCGAGAGAGCGCTCTGGAGCAAAGCAGCTGGAAAATGCCCAGAAATACTTTCACAGCGGTCAAGCTGGAACCCCCTGCGTGTCCTCCCCTTCCCTGCTCCTCCCGGCCTAGACCCCGCGCCCCCCGCCGGGAGGGTGTGCGCCCCACCTGCCACCGGGTGGCTCCGGGTGGTAGAAAGGGGTGACGAGGGGGGCGCGAGTGGTGGCGCGGGGGTGAGAACCTGGAGGCGGCGGGGCCCTGGGCCGGGCAGCCCGCGGGACCGCGCGGCCGCCTCCCCCCGCCGCCGCCGCCTCCCCCTCCTCCTCCTCCTCTGCCGCCGCCGCCGGTCGCCTGTCTCCGCGCCGGGCATGCCTCGGGAGCCGGGGCGGCCCGGGCCGCGGGCGCTCTGCGGCGCATGGACGGCGGCGGCGCCCGGCGAGCAGCAGGAGGAGAAGGCGCAGGCGGCGGAGGAGGCGGCGACCCACAGCTGGGAGCACCGGCGGCGCGAGGGGACGACCGGCCGCCGGCGAGGCTCTGGCCCCACTACTTTTCCGTAGCCTCCCCGCCTCAGCAGCACGGCCGCCGCCGCCGCCGCCGCCGCCACGGCCACGGCCACGGCCACGGCCCCAGCCCCAGCCCCGGCCGCCGCCCGCCGGGCAGCCCAGAGCGCCGCGCACCGCCGCACTCTCCCGCCACCCCACGCACACGCACACCCCCGCCCGCCCACGCCCCCCACCCGGGAGGGGGGAGAAAGGCAAAAAGTAAGAGAGGAAAAAAAATAGCAGGAAGATGGCGCCCACCAAGCCCAGCTTTCAGCAGGATCCTTCCAGGCGAGAACGGTAACACTTTTCTGTTTATTGAACCTGCCGCCGGGCCGCTGCTCCCGCCGCCGCCGCCGCCGCCGCCTCCGCCGCCGAGGGCCCAGCTCCGCCGCCCGCCCGCCTCCTGGGCCGCGAGCCCGCGGGGACCTCGTCTGGGCGCAGCGCTCGCCCGGGGCCCCGCGCATTGTCCCCGCGGCGGCTGCGGCAGCGAGCGGCTCTGGCGGCGGCCGGGCTCTCTGAGCAGTCGCACCTCCTCGGCTCGGCGAATAGAGTGACTCGCTGACAAAAAAAAAAAAAAAAAAAAAAAAAAAAAAAAAAAGAAAAAAGAAGAAAGAAACAGAAAAGAGAAAAAGAAAAAGAGAAACAAACAGAGATGCGAAGGCGCTGCCGTGTGACGGGAGCAGTAGCGAGGGTGGGGGGCCGGGGATCCCCGGGGCCGCCGCAGGTCCCCTGGCAGCTGCTCTCGAGGAAGGGAATAAGGCTGGGGAGGGGGAGGGAAGGCGGCGAGCAGGGGGAGGAGGCGAGGAGCAGGAGGAGGAGGCCGGGGGCGGGGAGCGCGGAGCTCGCGCCAGGCCCGGAATGTGTCGCGGAGGGGCCGGCTCCGGCTCCGTCTCCGTCTCCGCGCGAGTAGCTAGGCCGGGCCGAGCCCAGAGGAGCGCGGCCGCCGCCTCCCCGCCTCCCCGCCTCCCGGGCTGCGCCCTCCGCTCGGCAACTTGTGGGTCTCCCGCTCTGCCCTCCGCTCTCATCTTTCCCTCCTCTCCATACCCCTCCCAAAGGAAAAAGAAAAATAAAGAAGAAAACCCTCAAATCCAAATAAGCGAACAAACAGCGAGATTCAAAATGTGTCAGCAGTTGGAGCATCTATGCCCCGTTAGTTACTGTTTGGGGGTCTGTGTTTTAAAAAGTTCCTGGTGAGAATTGCATATCCAGGCAAGGGGCTTAGTGGAGCATGTCTGTTTGAAGTTAGTTAAACTAGTACAGCCACAGGAAAAGGGAGTTTGTGTTCAAAATACCCGTAACTGTCCTACGTGAGTAGCATTGATAGATTTTCAGAGTAACTTAGCACCCCCTCCCCATCACCACCAACGTGGTTTTCCCTCCTGCTGTCCACCCAGCCTACTTTCTTTGGAATCCTATTTACTATTAATTGGCAGCGTTAATGACATTAATTGTATATAGCATATTGGTTTGAGCAAAGTGGATATCTCTTTCTGTCTCCGAAGAGGAAAGGCGCAGTAGGAAGCATGAAATGTTACCCATTGATTCATGAGAAAAACAAATACAGTCAGATATATGCACCCCCACCCGCAGCAGGCGCGTTGATTTTCCTCACAGGCTTAAGTGAACTTGAAGACAAGGGGTGTGCTTAGTTGCAAGATTTAACTATTATACCATAGTTTTATTTTTGATGCAACATAATATTTAACCTATAGCTTACATCAGAAGACGATAAGGAGATATTCAGGCATCCATTCGTTTAAAAAGCTTATATTGTACTGTTGCTTATTTCTTTCATACAATAGGGAAGGCAGAATTGTCAGGATTAAGGAATACTTTTGTTAAGTAGATACATAATTGACTAATTCTAAACTCGAGATGATTCTGTAAACATCATATATCAGAGAGTAAATCATACAAAATCCAGTTTTTAAAGATGTTAAATGTGTATAGCATTAACTATTGCTCCCAAACTGTAGAAAATCTGATAACTCATATAGCTAAAATGAGCATTTACTTCTTAAGAAGTATCAGTGTTCCATGAAGAATTCACATATTACTTTACTCTTGTAGTAAAAAAAATAATTTCTCAGAGCGTTGTGCAAGGATTTTAAAAATTATTTTTTATCTAACATGAATACTTTTTGAAATCAGAAGTTTATAATTGGTTTTCCCTCCCGCTTTCCCTCCCTCCCTCCCTCCCTCCCTCCCTCCCTTCCTTCCTTCCTTCCATCCTCCCTCCCTCCCTCCTTCCTTCCTTCCCTCCCTCCCTCCCTCCCTCCTTCCTTCCTTCTTTCCTTTCTACCCTCCCAGTTCTGTTGTTAATAAATGTATTTACTGGGATGGCCCCAGTAATCTCTCTAGCAGAGGCCTATTTGTGTGCCATTTTGGGAATTTCTCTGAGATAAGAATCTCAGAGATAGAATTAATTTCTAGGGGAAACTTCATAGCCTGTGCATGAGTGCTTTCTTTATCACCTGTCTCCATTTGGCATTCGAAGAAGGTAAATCAAAGTGTGCGATTTGTTATTCTGCTCCACTTGAGAGCTGAACTAAATAACACTTGGTCTGAAATTCTGATTGAAGTTGTAGGAGGATATACTGTATTTAATTTAATGCCCTTTAATAGCATCTTCTTGTTCAGCTTGGATGCTGTCATTTTAAAGGTTGGATCTGAGAAGGTTTAACCTGTATGGAGAAGGAGGAGTAATAACAGCGGGGTGCGGGGCAGAAGGAGCACTGTAGAAGATAGGAAGGAAGGAGTTATAAACTAAGCCTTTCAAAAGGCAGTAACCACCAACTTGGCCCCTTATCCAAACAGTTGTTTTATGCCCCAAGGGTTCACTCTGTTATCAGGGTTTTAAATGCTCTTAACACTTTAAGTGTAAACATTACACATGTAAGTTGATTTGGTTTTGTAATGAGAAATGGGAAATCAGATGGTTTGTTCAGGAGGGGGCTGTTTTTCATACTTACTTGCTTCAAGTAAGTGAATAATTCCACCTTTATTTGCACATTGTGCCTAGAACTTGTTGGTTAATAGTAGTATTTCCCTGTAGCAGTTGAACACAAATATGTTTATAAAAGATGACTTTTTCTGTGGATATGTTTTAAATAGTATCCTCCTATTTATTTAAAAAAATGTTTTCCAAATCATTGATTTCACGGAGGCATTTATGGACAGTTTATTCTTTACTGCTTTTCAAATATATTAGTAAGCAGAAACAGAGAAAAATATATCTTTTGAATTGTCTTATTTATTTATGAAATATCTAACCTGTGTATAATAATACAGTACCAAAGTCATTTCCTTATAGTAATGTTTATAATGTAAATTTCAGAAAAATAAGCTCATTCTTGATAATGTCTTTGGTTACTATTTAGTGCTTCTTAAATTTCTCTGAATTATATATACAGAAAGTGCCTCTTTAGAGCCTGAAAGAACAAGTTGAAAGCCTTGTGTACATAAACTTGTTTGATTTTCTTTAAACTCCAATAGACTGCAAATTATATAGCACTACCACAAAGTTTTTCTACTATGTGGATGTATAACCGAGAAAATTAGACAGAGAGAAGTGTCAAGCATGTGATATGCCCATGCTGATTTGTAAAGCATATCCCAGTAGCACAAGGCTTTTGGTTGAAAAAGGAAAGGTGGTGGAGACTGTTTTGGAGGTATTTCTAGCTACAGTATAAGCTTAAATAGGGGTGATAAATGATTATATGCATTGTCTAACACTTGCTTATATATATAAATAGCTCCAAAAGATTGCTTAAATGATAATCGAAAATATGAAATAGGCTGGCCTTCATATCACAAGGCCAAGGGTCTACAAATGGAAAAACTGAAATAATGAAATATTTCCAAGGCAACAGACTGTCAACAAGAACTGTAATGCATGGGCATATCATGATCCACCAGAGAGGATATTAGATCGTATAGCTCCAGAGCCAGGAGTTATAATGACCTTTATTATGTAAGACCCTCCCACATTACAACATCTTTTCAGATGTCCAATTTCTGATTTATGAATTGAAAGACATATAACTACTCCACATGCACAATATGCTAATCACTGGATTTGATTCCTTACAGTGAGCAAATGAGCAAACCTGAATTCAACATTATTTGATACCTTTGTTTTTTTTTTTTTAAGTTACATGAGGTATTTTCAGCACCTAGTAGTAGTATTAGTAAGGTTTTGGTTTCTGTGTCTTTATATAGTCTTAAAAATATGGCTAAAAGTGATGTGTAATTAATATCTCAGCAATGAACTGGTAAGGCTTATACTGTACTTCAAATATAATCCACAAATTGGAGTAGTTTGATAATTTTAGTCATATGAATTTTGATATTCGACTGTAATTCTTGTACCCAATGGCCGCCTCTATACTGTAATATAGCTATTTTATGAGAATGCCAGAATACCTGTGAACCACCTTACTCCTTTTCCCTGCCCCAGGTCCTGGTCTGGGATTCAGTGGTATGTTCAAATTGTGTCTGTTTGAAGTGGGACCTGCTGCTAGGATCCCCTGCTCTGTGGTGAGGTTTTCTATGGCTCCTGTGAAGCAACACTTTTGGGGAAGCATTATTTATTTTCTTAAGTTGTAGGTCTTCATATTTGGGGATTTCTTCTTTCTTTTCTCTCTCTCTCTCCGTCTGTCTGTCTGTCTGTCTGTCTGTCTGTCTTTTCAGAGTCTTGCTCTGTTGCCCAGGCATGCTGGAGTGCACTGGCACAATCTCAGCTCACTGCAACCTCTGCCTTCAAGTGATTCTCCTGTCTCAGCCTCCCAAATAGCTGGGATTACAGGTGCATGCCAATACACCCAGCTAATTTTTGTATGTTTAGTAGAGATGGGGGTTTCACCATGTTGGCCAGGCTGGTCTCAAACTCCTGATCTCAGGTGATCCGCCTGCCTCAAACTCCCAAAGTGCTGGGATTACAGGCATGAGCCACTGTGCCTGGCCTTTATTTGGGGATATTTATGGAGAATATATTACAAAAATTTCAAAATCCTTTTAATGCTTTCCTTTACTAACTTCCTTAAGTGCTTTACTATTAATAATGACCCTAATGTAACCTTAATCTGTTTTTGTTTTTCTACAATTCTAGTAAACCTGTATCTTATGCAGAATGTCACTAAATTTAAAGAAAATTAACCCACATGAAAGCAGACCTAGCCCCCACCACCTGCATGCTATGTTTACACAATCACTTTTTCTGCTTATAACATTTAATCACTCTAATTGATTTTTAAAAGTTCTGCATTGTATTGGGGCTACGGTCTAACTTCAGGTGTTTTATAGACATGTCTTTAACTGCTTAGGATGAATAAAGCTGAAACTTAGTAACTAAGTTAGTATGTTAAATTTTAGTTGATTAAATATTATTCTTTAAATTTTAAATGCTATCAAAATTGCACATAATGGAATATGTGAAGCTTTAAATATATAAATCTATGATTAGTAAGAACTAGAATTTATGGGAAAATCCAATTGTTTGCATTCGATGATGTTGGTATTTTCCTAGTAAATAGTAGCCTTTTTCACCCCCTCATTGGTCAGTGTAATAAACCAACTGTAACTGAATGGTATTTTTACTGCGCTGGGCCTCATTAGTGTGAATAGGATGTTTGCACTATTAAGTTTGATAGAATAGTTAGAAGAATGTGTAGTGATATTAGTAATACTACAATGCAGAAACAGGACATGGCTTAGTAAGAATAAAGTAACTGCGACTGTATCTGAAATGACTAGGGCAGTGACAACATTAAGCAATAGTTGAAGTTTTCTGTATGCGTTTGTAAAACATAGTGTCTTGGTGAATTCATTGAAATGCTGTGGTCTTGTATATGAAACCAGGAGAAGCAAGATGAAGATCTTACGTTACTATGGCCCACAGTTCTCCTGGCCCTAGACTGTAATGATTGACTGGTTTTTTCATTCAGCTTCATTTATTGAACCTCTACTGTGGACCATGGTGATGCGTGCCAGGTACAGTACTAAATATATACCTTGTAAGAGCAGTTGCTTTGGTTATAGGCTTGCCCTTCTATTGGATATACAGAATATTATAGAGAGCCAGAAGACACCCTTTTCTAAAAGAGTAAGAAGTAATGAATTCATAGAAATATAAGGCTTTCTTTTTTCACTTCTGTTAGCTCAGTGTTCTGGGAGGATAGTTATTCAATTTGGAAACTATTGTAATTAGTGACTATAAAGTGATTAGAGGCTCCTGGAGGAAGGATTGAGAAAAGATACTGTATAAATTGAAATGAAATTATAGCAAATTTTATAAAAGTTATTTTGATGGGATTTAAAAATAAAAATAGTATATGATGATGATAATTATATAATATAAACATTGGACACTGCCATGTTTCAGACACTATATTACATGCTTCACAATAATTTTCTCTTTAGTTTCCCCACAGACCTATGAGGGAAGTGCTGATATCCCCATTTATGCATGAGAAAATAGAGGTTTAGCATTCTCAAGGAAGGTGATAGAGTTAGAGACTGAATTCAGGTTTGTCTCTGAGGTGAACTTAGGCAATACAGTCTTTGTAGAAACGTACCTGAACACCAGTGTGGAAGGGCCTGTGTTTTCAGACTTTCCAAACTCAGAGATTTCCGAGCCAATATCAGAGAGTTCCAATGGCAGAAAGACCAATTCACTGTGGGTAGTGAACGATAGCCCTGTGTTTTGGTCCTTCATCAGATGTTTGGAGAAATACAGTGTTTATGAAATTAGAGAAAGAATCAATATTGAAAGCATCGTTACCTCACCCTTTACTGTCCCAGTAGTTTTGTGGGCAAGCTCCATAGCTCTACATACTTTAGGGCAGATTTGTAGCTGAGTGGTGTCAGAAGAATCAGTTTTCCATGTACATCTGCCTCTTTGGTCACAGCATATGAAGTTCTCAAGGCCCTCTGCTCATGTAATTCATGGCTCAGAGTGTGCCACAAGTTTGTCTAAAGATTATAGTTGAAGCATTTTTATTTTATAATACTTTTGCCACTGGTTGTGTAGAAACAGTCTCATAAGGCTTTCTGAATAACTCATTTTAGTACCTAACTGTATTTCTGGACATTGTCTTTTGAAATCTGTAAGGATTTGTACAAGTTGGCCTCCTGCCAAATTATCTGGCATTGTAACAGTGGCAGCAAGCATTTATATAGCATTGTGTGCTAATAAACAGGTACTTTTCTAAGAGCTTTACATGCATTCACTCATTTAATTAAAAATATGACATGTTAAAATGGACCACAATAAATACATAAATGATAAGTTATTATTTACTCCCCCATCCCTGCAACGCACGCACACACACACACACACACACACACACACACACACACACACGCAGAGTCATCTTCAAGAAGGGAAAGTTAGCCTTTGGTAACATTTTTTTCCTCTATGCCAGAAACCCTAGGGGTTGGTCCGATACATAACAGTTCTTTAACAAAAACTGTACTTTAGAAAACTTTGTAGCATGTGACGTGGGTGTTCATCGCAGAATATATGCAAGATTGCAGTAGTAGACAAACCTGCCACATTTATCTTTACATTTTTGGATGTAATATTGTCAACTAAATAGCTTCTTTAAAAATAACATGTATAATAGAAATTTCAGGCTTTAAAGGACTGAATAAGAATTGCTTGAGTATTTGTGGTTGCAAGGTAATTTGCTTGTGTATCAGATTCATTTTTTATATTCAGGAAGTATCTTGTTTATGAAAGGATAAGTTGCCTTATAAGATGTGGCAAAGAACTTAAAATTTAGAGGGTTGTTTTACTGAAATATTGAACATAAAAAACAAAAGTCAATAGGAAGCATTAAGTAAAAAATAGACTACAAAATTTTAAACAGCCGTCAGATCATCTTAAAAGAGATTACATCTGATTACAGTATTATATTATCATCAGTATTCTAATGCAGAATTAAAGGGCTGTGAGTTGGGTACCTAGTATAAAACATTAAACTTACAAATCTTAATTGCATATTTTGGAAAGTAGTGTCCCACGGCATTTTAAGACCACTTTATAAACTTATAGGGCATTTCAATAATATTTCATTATATGTGATGAACTAGGGCGTTTTCATTTGTAAGATTTATAAAAATAATTTTATTATAAAGAAAAATTTAATATTGAATTAAGGGTCATCTGTGTGTGAATATAGCTGTAATTAACACTCTCTTCCCTAAATCTCTGAATTTTCCTTTCTGCTAAAGTAACACTGTGGAAAAGGATGCTAGCTCTAAACTTCATTCAGAAGCACTTTAACTCAGAAAGATGGCAGTATTTTGATGGTGGCAAGTGGAATGATTGAAACTGTTTGCAGAACTTCTCTCTCTGGTCCTAGAAAATGGAGACATGAATGAATAAGGATATTTTATTAACTAGTATGTATTGTGCTGATGGAGGGGGCATTTTCCCTTTACAAATGTAATTTATTCATCAGAATCCACTTCTAAAAACATGTATATTCTATTCATGTGTATGATTTTTTAATTATACAAGATTTTTGTATATAGTGTGCACAGCTTATATGTAAGTCACATAATACATATATATACACTGTTTACAACATAAATTATATATAAAATATATGTGAGATATACCATGTTTGTGTATGTCTATCTAAAATGGAAAAATGTTACATAGATATCTTGAACATTATAAATGTCTTACTTTAGATTGAGTTACATTTAAATGTATGCAGCGGATTGGTGACTTTTTGTTTTCCTAATGCTGTAAGGAAAAGTAGGCTCATCATTTTTTTTTTGCACATTTTTATTGTTCTGTGTAAATGTAATTTGTTAATCCTGTGAAATTTGTCATAGATAAATTTGCTTGGATTATCTTGTCACCACCGTATCTGCATTCTTTTGTTCATTGCTTATTCATAATTTAACAGTCTGGCAGTGAGCCTTTTTGGGATGCTCACAAAAGATATATGACCTCTACCAGCTGCTACTATAACCTGCAGAATGCACAGCAAGACATTAGAAACGTGAGGATTCCGCTACTGATTAAAGTGCTCTTCATTTAAACAGTCTGTTCATAAGAATCTCAGGAATCTCTTGCTACCAGCAGTTTTGATTTTTTTCTTCCTAACAAAATTAGTTCTAACAATTGAATCTTCATTTGCTATGAATTTTTCACATTATCCAAAGGAAGTTAATTTCTTGAATGCTGTTTCTTCTTTGTAAATAAATACTTAAAACATTTATATTTGGGGGATGTTAAAGTTGTCCAAACATGGTTTTATTGGGCAAAGAAGAATGTAGAGTATATATATTGCATCCTAATCTTAGAAGAAATGGTTGGTTTAATCCTGTCTGAATCTAAGAACTTTACAGTTTATATTCGAAACACTCCATATTATGTAGTATGTAGCAGACATTAAACATAGAATGTTACTTGAAATATAACCACATCTTTAGGTTTTCATTATTCTGAATTAGTTTATCATATGAATTTATTCTTTTCTCTCTCTTTGCCTCTCTCTGTCTCTGGAAATCAGCAGATCAGTTTATGAGCAATGGTTAGTTTTTGCCTCTCTCCTGTGCAGGTATATGATTACGGTTCAAAATAATTCATCGCTAATCCATGCAGTATTGGTTCATCTCCATCACTCTGTTCTGTGATTAGAGCCTCAGGCCTGCTGCCTTGCTTTCTGCCCTGATTTTCTTTAACTGCAACCCTTGTTTTAATATAGTTCTGTAGTCACCACTCTCCTACCAGCCCCTCTCCATTCCTCATATATATCGATTGCAGTAGATTAATATTTATTTGAAGCCATTTTTCCAGACTTTGTGAAAAATGTATTCATTTCTTACTGTGACTCTTCATCTAAAGGGAGAGGGGAGAGGGAAAATGTAGGGCTCAGGTATGCAACTCTTAGACAATAAAACTATTGCATTTCCAGTCTTAATTCTTCGCTATGGTCAGTGTATTTTACTTTTTACAGAAATCAGGAACTTTAGTTTCTTTGAAAAAATTTTATACAGAGTAAGGCACAGTGTTAACAGTTTAACTCTATGTGTTTCTAACAGTTCTAGAATGGCTTTCTGTATTTTCTAAGGACATACTACAGCCAATGCAATCACCATAATATACATTGATCAGCTTGCATTGAATATTTCCAGACAGGGACACTAAGCTATCATTTTCCTTAGCATCAGAATTTGCCAGTTTTACCAGAAGGTCGTCTAACAGATTTTAAAAAGACTTTGTTTCAGATCTCAGTAGTCCTGTGTTCCTTTTAATAATTACTTTAGTCTCATTGTAGCTGTGTGTTTGAAAGTGTAGGTCAATGAGGATGATTGCATTCAGAATTTCATGATCTGTGTAGTGGAACAAATTGAAAGCAAAGCCTGTATCAATCACTGTGAAGGGAGGGTTAATTGTTACCGCTTCTCAAGCCTCTGGACAGATAAACTAGTAATGAAATACTTATTGCTCTGATATGTGAATGCTAAAGGATGAAACAATGGAAACAGAAGCAGTCTTCAGAGATAACCAAACAGGCAAAGAGAAAAGAATAAACTAGATGAAAGTATGGAACTATGTACTGCATTAACTCTCTTAAAGTAATATTGTTTTTAGTCTCCTACCCATATTTTACTGGCAGGTTAGGGCAGTATATATCAGGTTGATAAAGCCAAATAAGAATATAAATGGAAACCATTCTTTCTGTTAAAAATACAAAGGAAAAAAGTAAAAAGTCCAGTCCTATGCTTTATATGAACTCTGTATATTTTATAAAAATAATTATTTTATATTATTAATTATATCACTGTTTAAGGTATTCTTTTTTAAAAAGTTAGTTATGCTACATATATTAAATTTATATATGCATAGATGTCTTAATTCTAGAATTTTTTGAAGGATTGTCTTTGAAGGAATTTTGGAATTTTTTGTTTATTATACACCAAAGTATAGAGGAAATAGTGTAACACATAAAGAAATAGTAAAATAAGAATTAGTGTGGCAAAGAAATCATGAGATTAAATACATTTAACCATTTCTTCCATATGAACTTAACATTTAAACATCTGTTAGTTACTTATATGTTGAAATATATGCAAAAATATTTAGCCAAATTGAAGTCTTAGGTCCATGACAATCATCTCAACACAGTGGGTAGTTCTGAAAATTAATGAGAATGATAATACTGTAAAGACTGTTCCAGAGTTTGCCCAAATTCATTATCTAAGACTCTTGTTAAGAACATCTCAAAGAATTTTAACCAGGAAAATATATTAATGGTTCAAAAGCATTTTCAAAGCCCTGAATTATAAAAGTATAATGGAATTATATATGCAAGAGTTATAGTTAGCAGCACAGATAACAGAAGCATTATAAAGGCATATTTTTCCATAACCTTTACTGCTCTTGCCTGTGGTTTCATCCATAGGGTTTAATTTCATACAGCACATATATTATTGGTTTTAGAATAAGAAAAATCAGGATCATTTAAAAAATAAAACATAGGGAAGCTTATAACTATAAAAAGTTAGGTATAGCTACGTTTCAGCATCCATTTCAGATGTGATACAACTACTACCTAGGTAAAACAGTCTTAACAAAAAGAAATAATCTTCCCACATCTTTGTATTTACCTCAGAATGTTAAGAATTTCCTGAGGCCTCACTCTGTGCTGTATTGATGTGGCTGCATAGCAACTGAAACAAATGATTGGCCCATAGCCCTTTTTATGATAGTGACACCACCCTCTAGCTAATGTGGTTTTGTATATTTTAAAAGATAACTGTAATAGTATTGCCATAACATTGCTGAATCAGGATTTTTAAACTGCCAGTAAAATACACCAGGACAGAAGTTAGTAGAGAGCTCTCAAAGTCAAGATGCACCAAAGGGTGTCAATCTTTGTGTACAGCAATGGGCCGGCAAAAAGCAAGAGTTCCATTACTCAGTAATAAATGTGTACTTAAGATAGAAGCCCATGGATATCGAGATTGTCAGGGCAATACATTATGAATTACCACTGGTTACTTGCTGCTTGGGAACTAGTGCGGCAGCATGGAGTGGCATAAATCCTGGTCACCAGTGTCAGTCTTCCATTATCTTTGTAGGAAGTTGTATTCTATGTAGGTGCTTTAACCTTTGAGAGCCTCAGTTTCTTTATTTGCATATTGAGTTGCTAATACCTACTTCCAGCTGCAAAAATCTATGATTATGTGATTTGAATTATGTGGACATATAAAATAATGAGATGAGGTACTATAAATGGCATTAATATTTACAAATATTCCATATTTATAAAATGATTAAATAAATTTTTATGTCAAATATGATGCTTGTCATACAGATTTCAGTCCATAAAATATAGGATGTTTAAATATTCTTCTTCATGAAAGCATCTTTGAAAGGAAGCATCTTATTTCAAGAGTGTCCAGAAGACTTTGCAATGGAAGCAATGGGATGCCTTAAGTTAAATTTTAAAGTGACTTATGGTGCCATGACTCAATGTAGCACTAAAGAAAAATACTAAAAATGTTTGGAGATAAGTACATTTGTTTGTTAAATTCAATTGAGACAGTAGAAGAACTCTGGAAATATTGCAAAACTAGATGATATACCATGAAGAAGGAAGTTAACAATGTAATATTTGATGGACAGGCAGCTGCTTAAGGGAATAACTAATCTCTGAAGATTTTGTGTGTTCCTAAAACATTTATAGAGGAATAAATTCTGTAGTGAGATATTTACCCAAACTACAACAGTTATTTATTTCTTTTTAACCTTGTTTTTAAAAAGTACTTTCTCCTAATTCTTCTCCTTTACTCGTAAAGGTGAACTGATTTGGGGTTTGTAGTGCAGACAGATTTAAAGATTTATGAGTAGATAAGATTTCTTGCATCTAGTAGATTAATGACTTTTAAAATAGAGGTATCACTTATTTATGTTTTCTTGAAAATTCCCAATTAATGATACTTAATAGGCATTGCATGTGTATTTTCGTAAGACCTTTTGCTTAATTTCGATATATATGTGTAGATTATACATATGTCCTGTGTATCACATGTAGATTAAGAGTATTTCATCCCTGTAACTATGTAGTTATAGCTCTTATCAGCAATAATTGAATATACCACTGATAAAATATTGTTCCCCAAAGAAATACTCAGTTCTGCAAAAGGTAGTTTTCTATTTTTCCATTATGAAGACACTTAGGAAAATGTTTTAAAATGTTATAATGTGTACTAGACTTCTGTAACTCCTTTTCCCCCTTGTCACTCATCAAAACTCTATTTTCCTGAAGCTAATTTTGGCTAGGTACTAGAAGATGATCTGATTAGAACAATTCAGAGTTAGGGGTGAAGTTTGTTTGAATTTTTAAAAGGAGCCTATCATAACAAACATGTTTTCAATTAATAGAACATGAAAAACCTTTAGTGTGTCCTTCCTTGTCTCCCATACCACACATATAGATACATTAGTCAACACTTTGAAGTACCTCCCCTGGAAACAATGTCTCATAGTGACATTGTTTTAGAAAAAAAAATTTTTATCACAACATTGAGTATAAAAATGGGTAAATGTCATGAATTGGGTTAAATACATGTGTTGTACATGTTTTCATTGGTAACCATATTTGTCTATCTAGTTACAAGTCACTAACTGTGGTAAAAATCTACCACCAATGAAGAAATTTAGAATTGAGTGATGTGTAGTGTCAACCAAAATTGGAAATACCTGTGGCTCATCCCAGCACTTTAATCACAGCCTAGGCTTTAATCACAGCCTAGGCAGGAGAATGGCTTGAGCCCAGGAGTTCGGGACTAGCCTGGGCAACATGATGAGACCACGTTTCTACAAAAAAATAAAATTAGCCAGGCTTAATGGTGCACACCTGTGGTCCCAGCTACTTGGGAGGCTGAGGGGGGAGGATTGCTTGAGCCCAGGAATTTGAGGCTGAAGTGAGCTATGTTAATGCCACTGTACTCTAGCCTGGGCAACCGAATGAGACCCGTCTCAAAACAAAACATCAAACAAAAAGCAACCAAACAACAACAACAACAACAAACCCCAAAACAACAACCAAAAAAAAAAACAAAAAAACAAAAAAAGGAAAGAAAAAAACAGGGTTGGAAATATCTACTCAGTGCTGAAATAGAATTTAAACTTGAGATTTATAGATGACTATAGTATTTTTTTGTAGAAGGGCATCCACAGCAAGTGTTTAGACTTGGGTTGAACCAAACCACATTAGACTTCTCAAGATCTGGCCCCTTTCTGCCTCCTGCAGCTATTTTCATTTACTAAGTGTTGTTCCAAGGATAAACACCACACTGTATTTCTGCTGCTATTCACTTGTAAGCAGCATCTATTTCATACATGATCACAAAGACTTTCAGTAGGCCCTGACTGAGTGGGGCGTCTTCTGTCCTGTGGTCTATCAGTGTTGCAGTAGTCAGTGAAAGGGTTTCAGGAAATCCAATAATCTACTGAAACAGCATCTTCATACCATTTTAACAGTGATTCTAGGGGGTCTGTTTTCCCTAAAGATCTATGTCAAGAATTGTGAAGGATCTTAGATTTTACTCTACTTGCAAGCCAACAAGTTGGCCTGCTACACTTTAATGAATGCCAGGTCGGCGATGAAGGACAGTTTATTACTGACAGCATTAACAATAGTCAGAATATTAGTGTGTAAGTTAATTATCTGAGCCCCAGTTTCCACAGGGTGATAAAAAAGAGGGTCAAATAATACCTGCACACGCAGTATTGCAGTAGGTTGTGCTCCAAGTGGACACTTGAGTTTAGGGAACCTGAATCTTTTAAAACAGGCAGTAAACGTGTCTTCCTTACTCTGGAGGAGGACACTGTGTTTTCCAAGACTGTTCTCTGTACAGCCTTAATTAATCCTTAACAAAGGACAGTTAATAGTACTTTATCTGCAAGATGTGCAGAGATGTGAGAGACATAGAGACTTGTCTCTCAACAATCTGAACCACTAAAATGAGGATTATTTTAGAGGGATGAGAGGACCTAGTGGTGGTGTAGTCCTGTAGTTGAGAGCTGCCTTGAGCTTAATGCAACACAAAGTCAACAATTCGGAGAGAAAATGATGAAGGTTCCAAATATGTAATCTTCCCCAAATTTCTTAAGCATGAATCATGTGGTGGAGTATGCCAGGCTTGTTTCGGTTTAGCTGATTCAGCAGTGGATGGGTCCTAATGATGTTAATGTATTCCTGTTCTCATGTCTTCCGTTTTATCACAGTAGGTGTTTGTCCTCTTTTGTAAGCATGCTTGGTTACAAAAGGCTTGGTCAAAAGAACCTGTGGCTTCTGGTCAACTCAGATTCAATTTTAAAATTAACCATTCACCTGCAGTCAGTGTTGGTCCTCTTTTGTAGGCATGCTCGCTTCCTGGTTTGTTCTGTTTACCCATAAACTTTAACTTGTTTAAAGTTCACTTTTTCATCTTTACATTAGATCACTTAAATTTCTCCATAACCCAATAAGATAGGTTCTGTAATATTTCTCCTTTGTAGATGAGGTCATAGCTAGTAAAGTTTTGAAACCGGATTTAAGCCTCGGTCTGGATTGATGAGATGACATTCTTTTACCATGTTAACTACCTTCTGATTCTTGTAAAGTGGTTTTCTAGTTCATTCTTTCTTCTGGGGCCCCTCCATTTCCCCACATAACCTTTCTGCATCATACTGTTTTTCTCTTCCCCATACCCTTCTCCTAATCCAGTAAGAGGCTAGTTGACCCTGTAACTCTCCTCTTCTATCTTGCGTTTTAATACCTCCCATAGACATTGTTGGTATTAAGCATTTTTGCACTCTCAAATTGTACTAAATCATCACTTTCCTTATCTTCTGATTCCATAGTAACTGTCCTGTAAAGCTAATGATTGCAATTATAACATAAATAGGTTGGCCAAAAGTTTGATCATGCCTAGCATAATGGTGAGGTATTACATTAAAAGATGGTTATGAGGATATTACAGTCTTGCTTAGCAAGTTGTAATCTGTAGTTCTATTTCCTGCATAGTTTATACAATCTTTTCAGTTGTGAATAGACATGCATTTTGTGAATTATGGTGGTACGGGCGTTCTTATGGTCATAATATATTCCTACCTTTTGCATGGAGTCACGCTTTTGTGTATACCATAATTTGTTATTTTAGCTCACTTAAAAGACTTGATCAAAAGAACCTGTGGCTTCCGGTCAACTCAGATTCAATTTTAAAATTAAGCATTCACCTGCAATCAATGTCCAATGATTTGGCATTTTGCTTTTTCCCCTTCTAGTCTTCTAGCTCAATGTCTGTCTCAATAGGATATAACAATGTATATTAATATAATTTAATGCAAATTAATTATCAAAGTATACTCTAATAAGTAGTGAGATCACACAGACCAAAATATACTTTGTTGGATACATTGCACAGTCTTTCTCTGCAATGGGACTACTTACATAAACGTCAGGCCGATATGTTTGGAAATCATGCTAAGACATCAAGCTGTAAGATGCTCTTGAAGAGGTGACAACATAACATGGAAATTACGTGTCTTTTGAGAAGCTGATCAGAGTTCACTGTGAGAATCTATTGCTAAAACTCAAGATATCCATAACCAATATCGAGGACCATTAACCAAAATGATGGATGATGAAGAAATAAAGTATAGTCTTTTTCTGTACTTCTCTTTTTACATAAATTGTGACCTTTCTAGAAGGGAACAAATTGGTCTCCATTTTGCACCCCCAGTGCTGAAACATCTCCCTGGAACAGAGTTAGAAAATGAAGGAATAAATGAATTCCAGTTCTGATTCTGCCTATTGATATTTACATTTCATCCCAGGAATTTCCCATATCTGTCAAAAATCTACAGCTACACATAACATACCCCATGATCTCAGATGTAAAAAAGAAATTAATAGAGAAATATAAGCATTTTTCAATATATATTTTTAATGCTTAGTAATTCCTAGTGTCTTTTGGGTTTCAGAGTTGAATTGTTTATATCCTATGTTGTAGATTCCCTGAAGATTATACCCCTGTAACTCTACAGAGAATAGTTTTAGATTCAAGATGTGTCACAACTCTCTATTAAGCAAGGAATCAAGAAAATCAGTTACAACCAAATATACCATTGATGGTTTTTTTTTTAACTTTCAAATGATACCACCAAATAGATGAATTCTGGAACAATGAATGATTTCAAATTAGAATCATATTAAACCCATTTTATAGTCAATTATAATTCCATAAAATTTGAATTCCATTAATTCTATATTTCACAAAATTGTACCAATAATAATTTAAGTTGATTAGGCCAAAATTGAAAAATTCAATCATGTAAAATAGAACAGGTTACAAAGAGGGCTGACAGTTTTTCTAGGGATTTCTCCTGTAGTGGCACAATTCAGTCATCACATGGCCTTGTGTATATAGTACCTATAACACAAATCTTTGCACTGAAAATATCATGCAAGGATATGTGAAATAACCACAAATTAGCTCCTCACCATGATTGATTGATAGTGGTGAACATTGTTGTTTCATACAAACCAATAGTGAGCTAAACCTTGATAAACTTGCTTGAACTTAATATATTAAAAGAAACGAAATCATTAATAGCTCCAGGGAAGGAGTGGATCAGTAGTTCAAATATACTTATTCCTTTCTCTCTTTACTCTGGACATAGCTTACTTTCTCCAAAGTTTATAATCTGTAGACACTGAATTTTGTCTTTAATGCATATTAGCCTTATTCAGACATATTGACATATGTCTTGAATACATGTTGGAATAAAATTTAAATACCAGTTTATTAATGCACAGGTAAGGAAACACATCCACTTTTCCGAAACCCAGATTACTTTTGATGTGTTTATGTATATACCTAAGTATGTCTGAAAACATCTAAAATATGCCCCCTCTACACACCATGCAAATATAGACAGAGGTCTGCTCTATAACGTAGTTAGAAATTCTGTTCAGTGTTAATATTGAAAACTCTATCTATTGGCCAAAACCTTTCTATTTTTCCAGTGAGAGCACTGAGTTTCAGAAACCAATATAACCATGAATGGCAATTTGGTGTGGTGCCTTAGCATGATAATGATTTTAGTTAATTTATCCAAATTAATTCTGGCTTCCCAGGTTCAGATGAAACTGGTCTTCTGTGTTCAGTGTCTGCGTGGGAAGATTGATCTTTTTTCTGAAAAACATATACCATCTCTATACTATGTTCTTCTTCCCAGAAAAAGCTGGGAACATATATATATATATAAATATATATGTTTTACAGTTTTAAAAGTAAGATTTTAATAATTACTGGTTATTTCACTGTTACTATATATCAAACATAGTGATAAGCTCTTTATTAACTTTCTAAACATTTGAATTTGTTAATTTGTAACTGATCTTTGATATCTTTTAAATGTGGGTTATTATGAATATTCATTTTCTATTCCAGCATTTTATTTTGCATTTGCCTATTCTCTTAATAATTTTGAAAGCTAAGAATTTTCAGTTTTGTTTAACAGTTACTCCCTTATCCTTTGGACTGACTTCTGTCTCTTAGTGTGAGGACTGTGCACTTCTTAATCCTGAATTTGGTGGTAAAATCACAGTAAGCATTATAGGCTTACAGAAGTTCTCATTGTCTCTGAGATTTTTAGGAGAGGACATTTTGTAGTGTAAGTGTAGAAGAACTAGCTTTGGAATTATTGCAGTTACATTCACTGTCCGCCGCTCCAACTTAGTACAGAAAAGCTCCAGTTAAATTAGTTTTTACATCATAACCACTCTTTGCTGTACTCCGTTATCTCAGATTCACCCAGCGTTTCCTTAAATATACTTCATCAGTTCCCCTCAAAGTTGGGCCTTTCCATTTTTAATTGCCACCTAAAGATTTATTTCTCTTTTTAAAAAAGCCTGTGACCCCTATGGTCTACCTTGTTTTTTTCATCTTGTAAATTATTTAAAACGAAAGTTCTCTTTCCCCAAGTAACTGAATGCTTCCAGAAGGGTTAGTAACCCCCACTCCCAACCCCATGAACCTACCATTATTCTCAGTCTTTCCTTTGCCTACTCCCTTCAGCTTCCTTGTATACCTCCAAACTTGAGGTCATCTGCTGCCAATAGACACTTTGAGTCTTTATCTTCCATAATCTCTTGGCAGCATTTTACACTATTGATCACTCCTTTCTTTTTGAGGTACTCTGATCCCTGGACTTCCATGACGCCATGCTTTTCTAGTATTCCTCCCAGTTCTCAGTTTGGTTTCCAGAGTTCTGTCTGGGTTTTCTACTCATCTCATTCTGCATTCCCTCATCTCATTCTGCATTCCCTCATCTCATTCTGCATTCCCTCATCTCATTCTGCATTCCCTCCAGGACCCTGGCATTCATTCTCATGGCTTCATAAAACAGACTGATGATGCTAACACCACCAGATTCTCATTTTCAATCAAGATCTCTCTCCTGGTCTCTAAACCCATATACACAACTGTGTATTGTCCATGGCCATTCCTACTTCCCATGGATACCTGAAACTCAGTGGGACCCAAAACTGAATTATACAATTATACAATGTGCTATATATTTAGCACATAGTACGTGCTCAGTAGATTATACATCAAATGAGTAAGCGGGTAAATACATGGGCAGGAAAACACACTAAACTCTAGAAAATGAAGTAGCCCCAGAACAGGCTCATAACAAAATGGTGATAGTGGTAGTATTACCTTCCTCTGCCAAACTATGACATGTAAGTCAGAGGTGTCCAATCTTTTGGCCTCCCTGGGCCACACTGAAAGAAGAATTGTCTTGGGCCACACATAAAATACGTAACAATAACGATAGCTGATGAACTAAAAAACTTGGCAAAAAAAAAAAAAAATCTCATAATGCTTTAAGAAAGTTTACGAATTTGTGTTGGGCTGTGGGTTGGACAAGCTTGATGTAAGTCTTGTTTGCCTTGACCCCTGAAATTTGTCCTCTTTAATCTCTCTTTGACCTCCTGGTTTTTAGGCACACGATTTGCTTATTTTGACTGATTTTTGAACTTCTTTATTTCTGCCTCAGTGTTCTTGCTTTGCTTCTTATGCCCCAGAAACCACAAAACCTTTAATCCTACACTTGGCCTGATTGTTACTAGGGGCTGCCTGGTATTTAATACATTTGTGAGGGCATGTGTGTGTACATGTGTGCATCTGTGTGTTCACACTTTAACTGTAGTTCAAGTAAAGATTCCAGACATAAGTCATGACCTTCAGTCTAATAATATTAAAGTTAGAAAATTGAAATAAGCTAAGCCTTCAGAAAACTGTGTTTACATTTATGTGAGTAAATATTTCATATACTTTGATTTTATTTTAATTTTGCCAGTTTAAAACTTCTTTTCTTTCATGAAACCTTCTGCAGCCTGCATGAATTGTGCTCAGGTTTCTCACAGACAGAGACTTAATGATGACTATGATGTAAGGGAGTGAACACTTTCATGCAGCCGCATGAATATACACATAATGCTGGTTTTAGAAGCGTCGGGCATACTTCATTTCCTCAATAACAGCATCTCTACTTTGTGTTGAGATTCCTGAGTATTTTTGGGTTTATTGAGGGGAAAACTCTATTTGCTGAATTTGTCAAGTAGCAAGCATTCATGTAGTGATGATATCTATGTTCTTTCTATGCACGCCTATACCCACAAAGAGGGGATATGCTGACTGAAGTCAGGTAGCTTCTGTCAACTGGCATAAACATTCTATGAATGCTACGTAAGAGACACACGATATCTAATGATGTTTTATGTGAGTTTCAATTTTCATATTTTTTTTTTTTGGTGAGTAATGAGTACTTAATCATTGAATTAGGCAGAATCTGTAGTTCTTCCTATCCTTCCAAGTATGTATTAGGGAACTTTGGAAGAGAAAGGTAATATATTGGTTATATGATAGTAATCAAACACGTGGAACAACTTTAAAAGAGAGATCACCCAAGAGAGTTTACTTTTATGTTTTCTTTGTGTTTATATAGATTTTTTTCATTGACTTAAATATTCTTTACATATTCCTTACAGTGATTACCAAACTCATGTAATGAGTTCTGGAGGGAAGCAGGAAAAATAATACTTATTAGAGTAGCCATGGAGAAGCCAAGTCTTATGTTTGTATCCTTGAACATTTCTTGGAACAGCAGGAGAAAAGTAAAAGTAAAATCAGATTTTAATGTAAAAAGAGTCATTTTTGAATACAAATGGAAGCTAAAAAGACGTACCTCTTCCAGTGCCTAATGGTGATTGGCTGAGAGAGCATCTCCGACAAATCACCAAGAACACCACAGTGGAATGCCAAATTGTAGACCATTTTTTAAAGGGAAGGGTGAGCAGCTATTTCTTGCACTATTACAGCTTTCATTAATTCAAAAGTAATAAAAATGGATTTTCTTCATTACTCTACCAATTAGTCAAATGCAGTCATACATTTATTTGTTTTTTAAAACATTATTTGGATCTCTTACTATAGAATGAAATCACTTAATGTCCATGAATTTTATTCATAGTGCATATATACTTATATGCTTGATGTGGAATTAGAAAAAAGGAAAGAATTTACATAAAACCTAGCAGTGATCATTTAAGAAATAGTAGCAGATGAAAACCTGCAATAAGACAGCTTTATTTAATCAGAAGAACCCTGACAGCAGCGTTTTGTGTTTGTGTTTGTTTTGTTTTCATCAGCACATGTGTTTAAACATGTTCACTAACCTCTGGAAGTATTTAGAGAAATGTTTGTGCTGCTTAATTCTCCATGTAAGTGATAATTTCATGGCAGTTCTTGAAATAAACATTTTTGTTTTCGAAAATATTTTATGACTATTTCTATTACAGAAACAAATATTTAAAACTCGAAGTAATATTTGACCAGTAATTTGAAACCTAATAACAATTCTCTGAAAAAAAATGTGGATTCGGCTGGGTGTGGTGGCCCACGCCTGCAATCCCAGCACTTTGGGAGGCCGAGGCAGGCGGATCACAAAGTCAGGAGGTCGAGACCATCCTGGCCAACATGGTGAAACCCTGTCTCCACTAAAATACAGAAAATTAGCCGGGTGTGGTGGCGCGCGTCTGTAGTCCCAGCTGTTTGAAAGGCTGAGGCAGGAGAATCGCTTGAACCTGAGAGGTGGAGGTTGCAGTCATCCGAGATCACGCCACTGCATTCCAGCCTGGTGACAGAGCAAGCAAGACTCCATCTCAAAAAAAAAAAAAAAAAAAAAAAAAAAAAAAAGTGAATTCGTATTGGATTGTAGTGCTGCCACCTTATATTGGTCCAGCTGTTTTCACACTGAATCTCAGTAACATGTTGTGATAAATTGCTCCATATCTGCAATTGAGGATGCCTCTTGGTCATCGATAGTGTGCATATCATGTGATATCCTACAGGGACACACCCTCCATCATCATCATGATCATTGTCATCATCCTCATTCTCATCATCCTTGTCACCATGAACGCAACATTTCTTAAACTTTGTCTCAGTCACTATGCTGAGAGCTTTACATATGTTATCTCATTTAATTCCCCCAGTAACCCTCTGAGGAAGATATCTCCCCATTTTATAGAGGAGGAACTAAGTCTTTTAGAAGCTATGAACTTTGCTATTCAGTCACAGTCTCTTTTATTTTTAGGAAGCTTAGGAAGCTAAATTTTAGGGGTAAATAAAACATAAAAGAGTGAATACAGTGACTTGGAAGTTCAAATACAGAATAGAACACTGATATTCTGTTGCCTAAGTGTAACACAAATTAACACAAGTTAAACACAAATATAAAACTCCTCAAATAATGTTCATTTGTAGCTTTGGGGTCAAAACAGGTGATTAGTAAAAAAGGAAGCTGAATTAACAAATATTTTGGTACAATGTTGTGTTGCTTTTTGTTGTTAGTAGGAAACTGTTTCTGTGTGCGTTTAGGGTCTTACTGTATTAAAGGGAAGGAGAGGACATGTGGGTGATATTTTGAAGGACTTCTGCCTGTAGAGGAGGATGCCAAAAAGTGAGTTGGTTTATTAATATTGGTTTAAATTGAAAAACATAAGACTAGATTTTGTTGTTATTAAAATGAATTTTGAAACTATTAACCACTACTGATTTATTTCAAACTGCAAGTAATAACATTGGCATAAAGCTAGAACAAGACAAACCACTTAATAAGCCATTAATAAGTGATAAAAATGTCTTAATAAGAGATACTGTGTTTATAAATGGCAGCGTATTAATTGCAAGTATTAACAAGAGATAGATTACTAACAACTATGAAATCTAAGGAAATGCTAAAATTTCAGAGTTTATACCACAAACCTTTGGGGGTAGCTTTCCTTTCTTTTGTTCTTTTCTGTTTTGTGTTTTTTTTTTTGTGAGACTGAGTCTCGCTGTGTCACCCAGGCTGGAGTGTGCAGTGGTACGATCTTGGCTCACTGCAACCACCACCTCCCGGGTTCAAGCGATTCTCCTGCCTTAGCCTCTCGAGTAGCTGGGTTTACAGGCATGCACCATCACGCCCGACGAATTTTTGTATTTTTAGTAGAGACAGGGTTTCACTATGTTTTTCAGGCTGGTCTTGAATTCCTGACCTCAAGTGATCCGCCCGCCTTGGCCTCCCAAAGTGCTGAGATTACAGGTGTGAGTCACCACACCTGGCCAGGGGTAGCTTTTCTTTCTCTTTCTTTCTTTCTTTCTTTCTTTCTTTCTTTCTTTCTTTCTTTCTTTCTTTCTTTCTTTCTTTCTTTCTTTTTTTAAAGAGGTGGGGTCTCACTATATTGCCCAGGCTGGCCTTGGGCTCCTAGGTTCAAGTGATCCTTTTGCTTCAGCTGCCTGCCCACAGTTTTAAAGTGCACATTTCCTTCTAATTCAAGATCCCTTCATCGCCTTTCTTTTGGAAATCTATCTGTTGTTTAAATGGGTACTCTCCAGTGGCTTTTCTCATAGTGGTGATAGCTGACGATTCTGAAGAAAGTCTAAAAGAATTTAATGATAAAAACTATACCTTCTGAGGCTAAAGAACTTGCTTCAAAAAGGAAGGCAGTTCTGAATGCAAATAAATAATGGCAAAATAAGGTTTTTTTCTGTGTTTGCTGTAATAGGCCCCATATTAGCTATCTTTCAGATTTTAAATACAGAATAACATTTGATAAGAAGAGCTTTGCCAAGTGGAAAGAAACAGCAGATAAGGACATTAAATTGAAATAATGAGCTGCTAAAAAAGATAATGGATCAGGCTGTTCCAAAGCAAATCATGGGGGAAAAAAGAAGAGAGAAACTTTGAAACTGGGTTCTCCAGCATTTTCAAAGACAGGTTCTTCTTTTACCTCAACAAAGTGCTAGCTGTGAGGGGTGGGAATGGAGTGGGTATCCCTGTATAACTGATGCTGAGGAGGGTAGAACGCAATCCCTGCACATACTTACTGACATGGTGGTCCACAGCTTCCACCCAGTTTGTCCCCTTCTTCCCCTAGATGAATAATCCAAGAGACAGAGGCAGTCATTAGTGCCATGATCGACTTTGAAGTTAGACAGAATTGGACTCGCCATTTTAATGTTTAAATTAATTTTACATTTAAAATTAATTTTTAGTATTCAACTAGAACTTAGTAGATGATTCAATTACATAATGCATTGGAAAATGCTTTATAGATTCTAAAGTTCTCTATAAGTACCAAGTAACATGATAATTGCATGGCATGAAATCACCCCGATCCTCAGTATTAGGACTTTTGTTGTTGTTACAGGATAAAGAAAAATACACCGAGAAGCCATGATTTGGGAGGTCTGAGACACCATTAATTAATGGAAGATTCAGTTTTTCGCTGTCTTTCCTTAGTATACCTTAAAATAATATTCAAACAATAATTATTTTGCTCTTACTAAAATGCAGAATCCAAAGTGATCACATTTACAGAAAATGCTGATCAGAATATAGACAAAATGACTGATAATATCCAAAACAATATTGTCCCCAACTGGGAAAGTTTCTTCAGCTCTTTTGTTCCACATTTTGCTACACTAAAAAAAAAAAAAAAAAAAAAAAAAAGAACATTAATTGATTTAGTGTTTGCTATATGCTATACTCTGTGCTAAGAGTGTTTTTTGTGTTCTTCATTTCTTATTCAACTCTATGGGGTAGGTGTTATAGCCACTTTATAAATGAGGATGTGAGTAACAGAGAGGTTAAGTAAATTACCAAGGTCACATAACTAGCAAATTTGATAGCCAGGATTGCAGTCTATGTCTGCTGAATTCCAGATCCCACATTCCTATCCAGTATACCATATATGTGCAAACTGTGCGGAACTCTCAACCTCCTGACTACTTCCTTAAGTTAAAAAAGTCCAGTGGTTACATATATACATACAGTGTGATATAAATAGAGAATAAAATATATTAATGAAGATGTTTGAAATTCTATATGAGTAGAAGAAATTCTGAAGATTTAATATATACATCTGTTGTAAATAGGCAACCCATGTATTCTGCCAGAGAAAGTTTATGCATTTTAAAATGTGTAATTAGAGAAGCCTGAAACAATAGCAGTTTGAGGCCAGGTGCAATGGCTCACGCCTGTAATCCTAGCACTTTGGGAGGCCAAGACAGGAGGATTGCTTGAAAGTGGGTTCAAGACCAGCTTGGGCAACACAGCAAGACCCCTGTCTCTACAAAAAAATTAAAAAGATTAGTTTGGTGTGGTGGTGCTAAGCAACTAGGGAGGCTGAGGTGGGAGGATCTCTTGAGCCCAGGAGTTAGAGACTGCAGTGAGCTATGATCACACCAGTGCACTCTAGCTTGGGTGACAGAGCAAGACCCTGTCTCTAAAACACAAAAAGAAAGAACTGGTAGCAAACAAAGTATTGAGCTATGAAAAATAGAAAACTTCAGCCAGTAACAAGTAACAAGTAACCAATAACAAGTAACAAGTTTGAATCAGTACTGAAAGTCTCACAGCAAAGAAAAACTCAGGACTTGATGGATTCACTGCTGAATTCTACCAAACATTTAAAGAAGAACTAATACCAATTCTTATGAAACTATTCAAAAAAATTGAAGTAGAGTGAGTTGATCCAAATTCATTCTAAAAGGCTAACATTACCCTGATACCAAAACCAAAGACACAATAAAAAGCAAAAAGGCCGGTATCACAAATTAACATACATGCAAAAATCTTTAACAAAATACCAGCAAACTAAATTCACCAACACATCTAAAAGCTCATTCATAGTGATCGAGTGGGATTCATCCTAGAGATATAAGAATGGTTCCACATATACAAATCAATAAATTTGACACATAACATTGACAGAATGAAGGACAAAAACCATCTGATCATCTCCATAGATGAAGAAAAATCATTTGACAAAATTCAATGTTTCTTTATTATAAAAACCCTAAACAAATTAGGTGTAAAAAGAATGTATCTTAACACAATAAAGACCAGAAATGACAAACCCACAGCTAACATTGTACCGAATGGGGAAAAGTTGAAACCTTTTTCTTTAAAAATTTGGAACAAGACAAGAATGCCCACTTTCACTACTTCTATTCGACATAGTACTGAAGTCCTAGCCAGAGCAATTAGAGAAGAGGAAGAAATACAGGACATCCAAATTGGAAAGAATGAAGTCAAATTGTTCTTGTTTGCAGATGACATGATCTCATATATAGAAAACTCCACAGACTCTGTTTAAAAATAGCTGTTGGAACTAAAAAACAAATTTAGTAAAATTGCAGGATACAAAATCAATATACAAAAATCAGTGGTGGTTCTGTAGACCAAGGGCAAACTATCTGAAAAAGAAAGAAATCAATCACATTTACAATAGATTAAAAAAAAAAAAAAAAAAACCAAAAAAAAAAAAAAAAAAAAAAAACAACCTAGGAATAAATATAAGCAAGGAAGTGAAAGACTTCTACAATGAAAAATATAAAACATTGATGAGGTAAATTGAAGAGGACACTAACAAATGGAAAGATATCTCATATTAATGGATTGGAAGAATTAATATTGTTAAAATGGCCATACTGCTCAAAGCAATCTACAATATCAGTGCAATACCTATAGAAATACCAATGAGATTCTTTATAGAAATATAAAAAAAATCCTAAAATTTGTAAGGCACCACATAAAGTCCCTGAATAACTAAAGAATACTGAGAAAAAAGAACAAAGCTGAAGGCATTATACTACGTAACTTTAAAATATACTACAAAAGAGTGGTAACCAAACACCATGGTAATGGCATGAAAACAGACACACAGACCAATGAAAGAGAATAGAGAAGGTATATGAATAGCTTCTGTAGTCATATAGCTGAAATGAAAGAGAATAGAGAAGTTATATGCTTTTATAACCAACTGATTTTTGACAAAGATGCCAAGAATACACATTAGGAAAAGGACAATCTCTTCAAGAAATGGTACTAGGAAAACTGGATATCTACATGTGGAAGAATAAAACTAGACTGCTGTCTCTTATCACTTACAAAAATTAACTCAAAATGGATTAAAGACTTACACGTAAGAACCCAAACTGTGAAACTGCTATGAGAAAGCATAGGGGAAACACTTTATGACATTGGCCTGAGCAGGGATAAGACCTCAAAAAGCACAGGCAACAAAAGCAAAAAAAGACAGATGGAATTACATCAAACTAAAAAGCTTCTGCACAGTGAAGGAAACAATCAACAGAGTGAAGAGACAACCTACAAAGTGGGGGAAGATATTCACAAACTGTGCATCTGACAAGGGGCTAATATCCAGAAGATACAGTTGAACCTTGAAAAACATGGGTTTGAACTGCACAGGCCCACTTATATGAGGATTTACTGCCACCCCTGAGATAGCAAGACCAACCCCTCCTGTTTCTCTTCCCTCTCAGCCTACTCAATGAAAAGATCATGATGACCTTTATCATGGTCCACTTCCACCTAATGAATAGTAAATATATTTTCTTGTTCTTAGGATATTCTTAATAATGTTTTCTCTCGCTTACTTTATTATAAGAATATATAATACATATCATTTACAAAGTATGTGGAAATCGACTGTTTATGTTATCGGCGAGGCTTCTCATTAACATGGGCTATTAGTAGTTAAGTTTTTGGAGAGTCAGAAGTTATACACAGATTTTCAACTTTGTCGGGGGTTGGTGCCCCCAACCCCAGCTTTGTTCAAGGTTCAACTGTATAAAGAACTCAACTGAATAGAAAAAAAATGTGATTAAAGAATGGGCAAGGGATCTGAATAGATATTTCCTAAAAGAAGACATACAAATGGCTAACAGGTACATGAATAAATGTTCAGTGTCACTAATCATCAGTGAAATGCACATCAAAACCATCATGAGTCATCATCTTAGCCCAGTTTGAATGGCTATTATCAAAAAGACAAAAAAATCACAAATACTGGCAAGGATGTAGAGAAAGGGGAGCTCTTATACACTGTTGGTGGGAACAGTACAGCCATTATGGACAACAGCTTGGGGGGCGTTCTAAAAAAATTAAAAACAGTAGTACCATATGATCCAACAATTCCAGTACTGGATATATATCAAAAGTAAATGAAATTAATACATTGAGGAGATATCATTGTGTATCATTGCAATAGTATTACATTGTGAGTGTGTGTGTGTCATTTGTGACAACATGGATGAACCTAGAGGACATTATATTATGCAAAGTAAGCTAAGCACAGAGAGACAAATACTGCATTTCTCACTAGTGTGGAATCTAAGAAAGTTGACCTAATACAAGTAGAGAGTAGAATAGTGGTTACCAGAGACTGGGAGACTAGAGGGGCAGGGGATGGGGGGAGGTTGGTCAGGGGGTGCAGAGTGAGAGTTAGGAGGAATAAGTTCTGGTGTTCTATTCCGACAGTTCCTTGTGGCTGTCCTGGTAGTCTCAGTCCATCACTTCCTAGGCCACACCAGAGGCTGCCTGAGTATCCTCAGAATGGCAGTTTGCTCACATCAGAGTACAGTTGTGAGAGAGAGAACCCAAAACAGAAGCTGTAGTCTCTTAGAACGTACTCTTAGGCCGGGCGCGGTGGCTCAAGCCTGTAATCCCAGCACTTTGGGAGGCCGAGACGGGCGGATCACGAGGTCAGGAGATCGAGACCATCCTGGCTAACACGGTGAAACCCCGTCTCTACTAAAAAAAATACAAAAACTAGCCGGGCGAGGTGGCGGGCACCTGTAGTCCCAGCTACTCGGGAGGCTGAGGCAGGAGAATGGCGTAAACCCCGGAGGTGGAGCTTGCAGTGAGCTGAGATCGTGCCACTGCACTCCAGCCTGGGCGACAGAGCGAGACACCGTCTCAAAAAAAAAAAAAAAAAAAAAAAAGAACGTACTCTTAAAAATGTCAGACCACATTCTATTGGACTTAGAGACCAACCCTGGTGCAGTATGGGTGGGGAGTGGGGAGTACATGAGGGTGCCAAGTACTAGGAGGTGTGGATTATTGTGAACCGTCCTAGGGACTGATTGTCACAACAAGTATTTCTTTACTTAAAAAATGTACTAATAATGTGCCAAAGTTTTCATGAGGAAATATTGCCTATATTGTGACATAAATACTGCATTTTATATAAAAAGGTCTGGACCAAATCCTCTTTCCGCATTGCACATGGATAGGATTGGTGATTTTTTTAGATTGAGTTTGTAGGTTTAGATGGCCTTTATTATACCAGACTGAAAAACACTTCTTAGAATAGAAGAACTAGAGGTACTAGATTAGAATGTCCACTGTGCCACTTCTGAATCTCAACTTTCTTATCTGTAAAGTAAGACTAACATCAGCCTTGTAGAATTTGTAAAAATCCTGGCCTGCTAATGAAAAGTGAATGGTAGGTCGTGGAATTAGTTGAATAGTAGACAAATAAATGTTTACCTTTCAGAAACACTTTTTTAAAAAGGTGCATTAAAAATAATTTTTAGTACTTTGCTATAATTCAGAAAAGAATGTCACATAGGATTGCCTTTTCTAACTTAATAAGTGAAAAGAAAACCACATTAGTAATTACTGAAAACAATATGAGGCTAATGAGAAGAGCAAAGAGACACTAGCTTCAAGGATGAATATGGAACTAAAATGAAAACTTTTTAAAGGGCATTTGCAACAGTAGGGGCTAAAATTCTAAAACACATTGATATTAAGGATAATGATTTTATAAACCTATGGAGCAAATTTCAAAACATAGGATAAAAGGAGTCAAATGTGTTAATGGAAAAGCAACTGAACTTGATTTTGATTCTTTTCTATCATTTTTTCCTAGACTAGAGATAGATTAAATTCATATCTGAAAATTCTCAATTTTTGAGAAAAGACAAAATGTTTGTCTTTACAGTTTTGTTGTTGCTGCCCTTAGTTGCTTTCATTACCCTCAAATTCAGTATGTTGATTAATTTTCCAACTCAGAGACCTAACATAATATGTCCCTTTTGATTCTTGCACAGTTGCATGGTTTTCTTCTACCTTTCTCAAAGAAGTGGCTTTCCTTCTACTTTTTATTGCTAATTAAAAAATACATTCAGAACAATTCACACAACACGCATAGTTTAAAAGTAATTATTAAAAAATAATTACCCTACTGTATTCATTTCTTGGGGATGTTGTAATGAAGTACTGCAAACTGGGTGGCTTTAACAATGCAGCCTTATGTCTTTTTATTCTGGAGGCTAGAATTCCGAGATCAAGGTGTCGGCAGCATTAGTCCTTTCTGAAGGCTGTAAGGGAGAAACTGTTCCGTGCCTCCCTCTTGCCTTCTTCCGGAGGTTTGCTGGCAATCTCGGGCCCTCCTTGGCTTGTCGATGCCTCATCCCTATCTCTGCCTTCATCTTCACATGGTGTTTTTCCTGTGTGTGTCTGTGTGTGTGTGTGTCTGTAACACAATTTTCATTTGTGTAAGAACACTGGCCATACTGGATTAGAACCCACCTTAATGACCTCCTCTTAACGGCATTTGCAAAACCCCTATTTTAAAGTAGGTACTGAGGGTTAGAACTTCAACGTACCTTTTTTGGGAGAGCACAATCCAACCCATGACACCTACCCAGGGTGTAATTACCATTTCAGAAATGACCACCTGGAAATACTACACTCTCTGTTCTCTGTGGTAATTAAGATTGGACTTTAATGAAAATGATTTCTGTGTCTTTCTTTTTTCTTATTTTTTCTGAGACAGAATCTTGCTCTGTCGCCCATGCTGTAGGGCAGTGGCATAATCTCGGCTCACTGCAACTCTGCCTCCCAGGTTCAGGCAATTCTCCTGCCTCAGCCTCCCGAGTAGCTGGGATTACAGGCATGCGCCACCATGCCCAGCTAATTTTTGTGTTTTTAGTAGAGATAGGGTTTCACCATGTTGACCAGGCTGGTCTCGAATACCTGACCTCAAGTGATCCACCTGCCTCGACCTCCCAAAATGTTGGGATTATAGGCGTGAGCCACTGCGCCCCACCTGTGTTTTTCTTTATAGTCTAACTACCTGCGCATCATCTCTAAAATAAAGATAGTTTTTAAGGCATCTTTTAATGAAATAGATAAGCTTTGAAAAGCAGGACTGTAAATTATAAGTCATTTATAATATTATCTTCAATTCCCTGAGACAATCTTTATTAAAAATGCTTACTTTCATAAGTGAAGATAAATAACTTTAAAACAGTACCGATAGCTTTCAGCAGGCATAATAGTAGAAGTGATATTTTGTGAGCTCCATTTTGGATCACGTTTTAATTTTTTTATGCTTAGATACTACCTCCTCAGTTGAGGACTAATATCCATATACACTTTTCTAGAATGTGTTTTATTTCTGCAGTTTATTCATATTGGAACAAAATCCATGGTCATGGTCTCCAAACGGTTTATTACTAAGGACTCAAATTACCATGTTCATTTTAAATCCATTTTGAAATGTTTTAATCTGGTAAACAGCATTTATTAAGATAGATTCAAGTCTTGTCATTCTTTATGAGTTGACAGATATCTATTTAATCAGTGGGACTCTTGATCAGCACGAGTTATCTTGTGTAGTAAAATACTGCTGGTGCAATACTAGTTAAAAGCAAAGAAACTTGATGTTTTAGTGACCCTGTTAAGCCTTAATAAGGAATGAATGTAAGATTTAGTTTAAAAAATATTGAAAATAATTCATGTCTGTTCTATCTTTGGAGATTCCTAAAATCAAGTTTGCTCAATGTAAAATACACACACATGCACACACACACACAGCTTTTACTAAATTCTGCAGCATAAAAGAACGGTTAAACTAAATTCCTTGAAATCACATTTTTGTTTTAATTAAAGTCTTCAACCCTGTGAGTACAGAGGGTTGCCAAATTTCAAATGACCCATGCTGAATCCAGCAGGTTGCTCCTGCTCACCCATTGCTCTCCCCCTTATTAAAATCTTTTCTTTGTCTGCCGTGGAACCTACTGTAGGAAAAGGGAAAAGAGAAACACTTTGCCACAGAATAGATCCTTCATAAGTCTTTGTGGAACAAAATACATTTTGTTGGAAGAGTCATCAAGAACTGGGAGTTCAGGAATTGGAAATGGGTAGAAGTGATAGAAGGATTGGAATAGGGTAGTTTACCCTCAGATTCCATTTGTTTCAGGATTACTCACAAAAAAGCACCCTCTCTCACACACACAATGGACAACTGCTACTCTACCTGAAATACTCAGCTCATTTTAATGATTAGCACATACTCTGTTTTTACAAGGTAGATACTGCTGGAAGGCATTCTTGCGGATTAGTTTGGTCCTGTTGCCTTCTTTCTTATATCTGAGGTAAAGAGAGTTTTGCATTGACTGTTAGGGTGGGGAAGTGGGGCTTTGTGGTGTAGAGAATGGGAATGGTGATTAAAATTCAAATAAAGGCACTTTCAGCTTAGTATCTAAGAAAGAGAAGACTAAATAAAACAGACCTTCTAAGGACACATTCATCTGTTTGGAGATTTTGCTTTAAGCTAACACCAAGCCCAAACAAGGAGTAGGGTAGAATGGAGTTTTTGTCTCTTATTAACTTTTTAAAAATTTCCTTTTCACTGACTTATCTTTATGATGGGAATATATGGTTCATTATTCTGCCATGTTAAGGTTAAACAGGCATCTGGGGCTGATCAGACACCTAACTACAATCTAAAAAGTTGTTTGTTTGAAAAAAGTGTTACAAGTTTCATCTAAAAATGTACTTTCAGAACTTTGTAAATTTGGAATTGCTTGTAAATGAAATTCTGTTTATAGTTCTATGAGTATATTTTGATTTTTTTTCTAGACAGAGTTTTGCTCTGTTGCCCAGAGTGGAGTGCAGTGATGCTATCTTGGCTCACTGCAACCTCTCCCTCCCGAGTTCAAACAGTTCTCCAGCCTCAGCCTCCTGAGTAGCTGGGATTACAGGTGCATGCCACCATGCCCGGATAATTTTTTGTATTTTTAGTAGAAATGGAGTTTAGCCATGTTGGCCAGGCTGGTCTTGAACTCCTGACCTCAAGTGATCTGCCTGCCATGGCCTCCCAAAGTGCTGGAATTACAGGTGTAAGCCACCATGCCTGGCCATATTTTGAATTTTGAATGTCATTTCTATCACAAGGGAGCCTAGTTTAAGTAACTGTTTCAAGTGCTGACATCTGAAATAGGCCATAAGGCATAACTTTAGTGAATATATTTTCGTTTTCTATATAAAACTATATTTTCTAGAAACTATTTGAAGTCAAGAACTGTATTAAATGGATTTCTGTTCCTTTGATACATAGGGTATTGCCTTGCACACAGTAAGTGGTCAGTTAACATTGAGGAATTAGTACATGAATGGCTCCACAGAGTGTAGGAAGAGAACCTTCCCAGAGGTCATTTAGATGAGGAGAACTGTGAGTTTGAGTATTGTCATCTAGGTGACAAAAGAAGTTATTCTTTATTATCAATTCATTCACAAATATTTAGTTGAACCCTTCAGATTGCTAGTCACTGTGCTGAGGGCTCTGTGGGGAACGAAGATGAATGAAACAAACTCCATCCTCAAGGAGTTTGCTTTCCATTGGAAAAATGGTGATAATAATAACACACAAAAACATGATGATGGCCACAGCTGAGTTACAGATAATGCTTTTGTAGTTCAGCAGAGTGTAAGGACAGTTGAGGTGTTTGGTGATATCGAATTTGAATTTGGAAATGTGATGAAGGAAAAGAAGGTATGTACCAGCAAGGTATGCCTTCCACTGCACTTATCAGAAAAATTAGCCAGTAGTAGCTTAAACAAAGATTAGTTATTTTTTTTTTTTCAAATAATTAGAAGTGTAGAGGTGGGTGAATGTTGGTATTGGTTTAACAACCAAACAAAGGCAGAGCTAATATCTCTCTTGGTTCTCTTAGTCTCTTCAACATGGATACCTCATCTCCATCCTGTCTGCTCTCAAGGCAGGAAGGGTGAGGGTACCTGGAGGTCAAGCCACTTTCATAGTTTTTGTCAGAAAAGCAAAGTCTTTCTCAGAAGCTCCAAGTTAACTTCTCCTTACATCTCGTTGGTCAGAACAGAGCCACATGCCTGCCTTTAATTATCATGGTAGCATCCAGACTATACTAGAAAGGTCTAAAAATGTCAGTCTCAAATAAAAAGCACAAGCGGAAAAGAACAAACTAAAGAAGTTTTCCTTTATTGCTACTACTAAGAATAAATATGGAGTATCTGATTAATAAAATAGTCTGTCAGAATTTAGTGGGTAATCAATCATGATCTTTAGATTTGTCTATTTTAGTGGATGCTATTGGTTGAATAGTTTTACAGAGTACCATACTAGTAAAAGTGTGACATAAAAGTCTACAACAAGCACTTGAATGATTAAAGACTCCTTTAATCATAGAGATGGATATCTGAATAGAGAACCTGTCACCCACAGATCAAGTCTTTTAATACTACCAGCACAGAGAACTTGCATTAACAGTTGGCTGATTTCTTGTCTCCATTTGAGAAAGTATGGTTGTTTTTTTTTCTTTGTCTGCCCTTCCATTCCTTCCCTCTGTCCCTCCGTCCCTCTTTTCTTTCCTTGCTCCCTCCCTGCCTGCCTCCTTCCCTTTTTAGACTGAGTCTCCTTCTATTGCCCAGACTGGAGTGCACTGGCACCATTATAGCTCACTGCAGCCTTGAACTTCTGGGCTCAAGCAGTCCTCCTGCCTCAGCCTCCTGAATAGCATGAGCCACCACAGGGATGTGAACTACTGGGCCTGACTCCTTTCAGTTTCTAGAAGGGACTTGTTTCTGTTATTCCTTTCAAATGGTCATTGTCACCTTTGTTGATGTTGCCAACAAAGGAGATTTATAAGGAAACATCTTTGCTATCTTTAAATCATTAGACCAGTGTGATGGAGGAAAAGTTGCTCACAGTTTTTTTTTATTAATCTCACATCAGTTTTAAAAACATGTTTTAGTAGAGGAATATGAAGTGCTTTATAGTCCAACAGATCAGGAAGGATGGATAGCTCTGGTAGTTAATAAAACAAAACAAAACAACAGCAACAAACAGCTCTGCATGTTTTACAGCATTTCCACCTCTTAAAGGTAATTTTCTTCCTTGGTAATTTGTGGTTGCTTGTGGTGAGGGGCATGTGTGTGTGTGTGTGTGTGTCTGTGTGTGTGTGTGTATGAGAGAGAGAGAGAGAGAGTTTGTGGACATGCGTACGTTTTACCTGAACCACCCTAACCTTAGACTCTTTCTTCCTCTGGACTCCTTGGGGACCACAACTATGAAGGAGCAAAGACAATCAGCTCCTGGTGATTGTTATACATCAGTGGCTTTTAAACATTAGTGTGTGTGAAAATCCTTCAGGGAGCTTGATAAACATGAAGACTTACAGGCCTACTGATTTATTAAGTCGGGCAAGAGTGGAGATTGGGAATCTAAAGGTACTCCAAACAATTCTGTTGCAGGTGGCCCCTGGACTCCGCTTTAAGAAGCACTCCTGCAACCAGTGAGCAAGATGGTAGGGGCAGTTAGGAAGACGACTCTCGCACTGGGCCTCAGTGTGTCTCACCTGCTCTGGTCTTTGAAATCTGAGGTCTCCGAAGTGTGATGTGAGCACTCCAGGTGGTTTGTAGGGAGACTCATTTTGATTCAGAAAGGAAATAATGAAACTTCTATTTATATCTATTTTTGACTTTGCCATTTAAAATTTACTTTTTATTTGTGTTTTGTAACATACATGCTGTATTAGAACAGTTTTATACATTCGTACTTTAGAAATAGAGTGGTACACATGTATTAGAGGCCTGTTCTAGAAACTGTCTTACTGATAGTGGTGCATGATCAAAGAAGTTTGGAGGGCACTGCTTTAAACGATTTACAAGGCCAAAATCCATATCTCTTTCCAACTGTCTGCAAGAGTTTATTGTTCCTTAGTTGTTTTTCATTTAGGTATCAACATTAGTCAGTGCTTCTTTTACTACTATATACATACACACAGAACAGAGCAAAAGATTGGGAGGACAAAAAGGGTTTGCAATAAAAGGCAAGTAGAAGTATCTGTGTGCTAAGGTTAGTTATCTGACTGAACACCTTTACTTGAACAACCTCCTACTGAGAAATCAGAAGAATCAAGGTAACCTCAGTCTCTCAGGTTCTGGCCCTCGCTTCAGCCGTGAATAAAGCTTACCTTCTAGTAATGGTGACTCAGTTGCCCAAAAGTGGATATAAATAAATGTGGATTTTCTAGAGAGTTTACTCATTCTTTGTCTTTAAAACTTGATTTAACCCATTCTGTTCACACAGGACCCTTTCCTATAAAGTATTGTCTGGTCGAGGTAACACACGCACACACACACACACACACACACGCTTTTTTAACTGCATAACGTTACTTTTAAAAGATACTTTTAGATTGCAACAACTAAAAACACTGATTTGTCACTATAATTATGAATGTAGTCCCATAGGTAAACTTTCATTTTCCTTATTTTAGAGCTAGCATCAAGACTTTGCCTACTCATATTTTTTATTCTTTAAAATAATCTATAGGATCCAAAGATGCCATGTCTTTTTATCTAGGTTCTTCTAGTCAGTATTTCTAGACATAAGGCCATTATTACCTTTCTGCGAGTTTTGTCTCTGACACACACACACACACACACACACACACGCCTAATCTATTTATTTAATAGAATTGTAAATAAAGGAGAAAAGGCATATGTACAATTTCTGGTTTAAGGCTGGGCATGGTGGCTCTCCCCTATAATCCCAGCACTTTGAGGGGCTAAGGTGGGTGGATTTCTTGAGCCCAGGAGTTTGAGATCAACCTGGGCAACATAGAAAGACCGTGACTCTACTAAAAAAAAAAAAAAAAAATTAACTGGGCATGGTGTTGTGTATTTGTAGTCCCAGCTATTCAGGAGGCTGAGGCAGGAGGATTGCTTGAGCCCAGGAGGTTGAGGCTGCAGTGAATGAACAGTGATTGCACCACTGTGCTCCAGCCTGGGTGACAGCAAGATGCTGTCTCTAAAGTAAGTAAGTAAGTAAGTAAGTAAGTAAGTAAGTAAGTAAGTAAATAAATAAATATTCTCGTTGAAAAACTTTAGCAGTTTCTCTCAATATTGTTAATATTTTAGTAGCCACATAGCACAGGCAGTGTCTGAAGATCTGAAATCTATTTTGGTTTCTTATTTTAAAAATCATCTTTTATTTTAATGCTATTTATTACTGATATTTATCAGCATTATTGTTGCATGGGTCTGAGTAATTTGAAGACGATTGGCAAAGTTGGACTTAAAACGATAATAAATATAGCTACTACTAATAATATTTATTGAGGCTACATGTGCCTGACACTGTGCAAGGCACTTTATTATCTCATTTAATCCTTGCAATAACCCTGTGAGGCAAGTGCTCTTATTATTATTCCACTTTACAAATGAGGAAGTGAAGATGTGGGGAGGTGAGAAAACGTGCCTTCAGCCACTCAGCTAGTAAGTTGGAGAACAGGCAGGACTCCAAATATAAAGGGTCTATTTTTTAGCTATGTGTATATATTCTGCTTCTTAGTATCTGCCTTTCTACTGTGACTGGAGGATTGGCTCTTTTGTAAGATTGGGAGTTGGAATGGGGACAGACCTCTTTGGGGGAAAACAAACACAGCCTACCCTACCCTAAAGGAGAAGCCCAAACACACAATTGGGATAAGGGCCATCCGTATACAACTCAGAGAGCATCATTTCACTTGTATTTTGTGTGAATAGAGTCCCCCAGAGTTTTGCAAAATGGTAGTACTGCCTGGGAACTTCTGTCTTGAGCACAAGTTGGAAGGGGTTATGGAGTTTGTGTATTTATAAATATTAGCAGCTTTTTATGGATTGGGGAGCTAGGAAGCTAGGTGGAGGGAGGGCCATCTAGACTCTTTGGAGGAAACTGGGTCTGTGTCACTTGTGGGGCTCACTAGGTGTCCAGGTTCCATTCTCTCTGAAACATTTTATTTTCACTGATGAAACTGTTTTCAGTCCTTTGATCCAAGGTTATTAGTATTTCTGCATCTCAGTTTACTCCTTTCTAAAATGGAAATGATCATTGTTTTGTGTATTAGAGAAACATTGGATGGATTGGCAAGAAAGGTCTTCAAGTGGTAGGTTGCTGTCTCCCTTATGACAGTGTCAGGTAATGACTACTTGCAGTTTCAGGCTGATATTTTCCTTCGTCTCTAAGATGACACCCTTTGAAGATTTCTTAGGTGTGATGTTTTTAGAGTCGAGAGGTCAGGAATCCCATCTGTCTGTGTGTGTTTGTATCTCCCATACCTGGGACATCATAAGGGTTCAAAAAAATAACTGTTGAGTAATTTAAAGTTGCTTAGCCATTGTGAGCCTCAGTTTTCCTTGTCTATAAAATGGGGATAATAGTGTGAATCTCATAGTAGTCTTAAGAGGATTAAATTGGATAAAATATTAAAGAGCTTAGTGCAGTACCTGCCACACTGTAGGTATACAAGAAATGCTTTCTTTTAATAGTTATTATTCTGATTATTGTGATTTATCTTTAAAAGATAACTCTTGACTCTGCTGCTTAAAACCTCTGTGCCTTCAAACAAATTGAGCTCTCTGGGTCTTTTTATATAAAATAGGGATACTACTACTACCTACTTCACTGATTGTTGTAAAGTTTAAATAATATTTAGAATTTACAGTTACTTAGTGTGTATTATATGCACCACTGAATTAGACACACTGTCTCATTTAATCCTTGGAAAAAGTCCTTTAAGGTAGGTAGCATTGTAGGTAGGTAGGTAGAATTGTAAAATTCTCATTTTACAATTTCGAACACCAGGTCTCGGGGAATGAGGGTCTCAGTCTAAGGTCACATCGGTAGTAATAGCACGTGTCTGTCTGAAGCCACTGTTCTGTACTTTACAAACTCTAAATCTATTTAAAAGGGCCATACACATATGTGGGCCATTATCATAGCATCTCTTTCTTTGGGCCTGAGGGCTGCAATACAGTAGAGTCCTTATTTGTCCTGTTGAGGGATTTAAATGCATCATAGTGGAATAAATATTTAAAGAAATAACACTTTCCCAAATTTTTCTTTGGTTTTGAAATTTTCACTTTTTTTTTTTCTTGTAATGATCTGTCTAAAAATACTGAATTCTGTATTTCCAAGATCACAAAGGGGTAAAACCACTTGGCCAAAATTTGAAATTAGGTTATTTTTGTGTTACGTTGCCCATTATGTGAGTCTTGAAGTGGTTATTAAGTCAAATCAGCTACTAAACTGGGAGGTCACTTAGTTTTAGGACTATGTCAATTGACTAGTCAAAAACTTTTGTTGTAAAGAAAAGAAATGACCTATTGTTATGAATTTTAAGCAGCTAGATTGACTTTCTATGAGTGTTAACATTTTGCCAGAGAATCATGATTTTGAACATATCACACATCCAGACCTGGGAGCTAAAACTAACTAGTACATTTCCTCTTGTGTGTCTTAATTAAAAACTAATGTAAGAAACGAGAAGAATTGGTTCCTACCTTGAAATATTGTTTCCCGGACAGATCTTTCCTTCCTGGAAGTCATTCCAAAGTTGTTTGAAGTGTCAGGTTCAGAGGTAATTGAATTTTTCTATCTAGTGAAAAGAGGTGGCTCTCTTATTTTGGTCGGTTATTCCCAGGGTTTTGAGCTTTGAAAAGGTTTGACTTAGAAACCATGAGGTACTAATGCGCTACATTTTTGATTTACTGTTGATTGACATGTCTCTGTTCAATGTAAACAGCTTAAATGGAGATTGTAGTTATAGAAATGGAATTTGCATTTGAGTACCTTCTCCTGTATGATATAATGATTGTTTCATATTTATCAAAATAACAAAAGGGGATATTAATGTTTTTGTAATGAGTTGTAAATAAGAATATTGAATTTGGAATAATTAAATTATATGTTGCTTAGGTTTTTCTTCTTGGACGCTACCATTTTAAGAAACATACAGTTCATGTGAAAGTCTGAATAAAATTCACTGAGTAGCATCAAGGACCTCTGAGTCCAGGAAACTGAGTTTGGCAGTACTAATTTGTATTAAAGTTGTTGTTGCATGACAGCCGGAAAAAGATTTAATGCTTGCCACCTGAATCAAGGCATGGAACATTGGTTTCTATAACTGCCATGAATTTGAATCGAGGCCAGTATCTTGAAATTTGAAATAAACTGATACTCTGTCTTGAAAGATGATACAGGCCACTTATGTACTGTAAGGTATTTAGAAAAGAGTATTTCAGTTTAATTTTTTAGCTATACATACACCCACACACGCATACACACACACATGCACACACACACACACACACACACACATATATCTTTCAAATTGTTAGGCTCCTCAGCACTGTGACCTCCAGTGGTTCTTGCTGTTAGAGGCTCACACAGAGGAACTCGGAAATGCCTGCAGCCATTTATTATCCACTTTCAACCAGGAGTTAGCAGTGAGTTTGCACCAGGTTCCAGGTTTGGCATTTCTCCTCATACCACGGAGGAGCTGCTCACTTCATCAGAAAGTCATTATCCCTCTTGCATGTCACTATGGTTCAAAGTATTACAGTATTGCTTTAGGAATTTAGATTTTAACCCAGCCACCAGATGCAAAATCCATTCACATGCCTAGCACAATAAAAATGATGATGATGACAATAATTCATATTTTGCCTTTGCAAAAACATATTTCATCTGAAGGGCTTTTGTAAATGGAACATGCATCTTGAGACTACTTTATAGAAAGTGATCTTTGAGTCCAATATGGAAATGAAATGAATCTACCTCTGGAGTAAAATGTGGTAGCCATTTAATTATTTTTAACAAGCTACATATTAAGCACAGTTGTATCTTTATGCAATAAATGTTTTGCTGAAGAACTTTATCCATTATATTTCACATTAAAATTTTCAGACTTTATTTTTAATCTTACTAAAAAATAACATGTTCTTTTGATTAGAAAAATACTCAGAAAGTTGACTATTTAAAAATAAATCTCTGTTGAGTCTTTTTGTCAAGCCAAAAAAGATTCCTTAATGTATCGCATAGATGTGTCCCGGGTTTTCTTACGGCAGCACAAGTCCTACTTCATCTTGGGGTGGTGTGGAGTGGGGGGTGATAAGAACTGCAACAGCATACTCTCTTGATGGACAGAACCAATGCACACTCAACTCTTAATTGCACAAATGCAAATAATCCAGACCATTTTCTTTTCCCTTTAGGCTTCCTCGCTAGATGATCTCATCCACTCCTAAGGTGTCAAATAGCAGCTCTACTGATGGCCCATTCCTTTTCATCTCTTCTTCCCAACTCTTGCCTTATTTTCTGCTTAATCTTTTAAACTATCTGATGAACTCCTCTTTCAAGATATCTCACCAGGAACTCTGTCTTAGTTTTATGTTGCTATAACAGAATACCACAGACTGGGCAACCTATAAAGAACAGAAATTTAATTCTCATACTCCTGGAGTCTGGAAAGTCCAATATCAAGGTGCTGGCATCTCATGAGGGACTTCTTTACTGCGTCATTTCATGATAGAAGATGGAAGGGCAAGAGAGCTTGAGAGAGGAAGAGATCAAACTTACAGCTTCATACCCTTCAATAATCAGCATTAATCCATTCATGAAGATGGAGCCCTCATGGCCTAAACACCTCCTATTAAGCCCCACCTCCCAACACTGTTGTACTGGGGATTAAGTTTCCAACACATGCATTTTGGGAAACATGTTCAAACCATAGCACTTTCAAATCCCAAAATAAGATATCCCTTGCAATAGTATCTTACCGAACACAGTGGCTCATGCCTATAATCCCAGCACGTAGGGAGGCAGAGGCAGGAGGATTGCTTGAGCCCAGGAGTTTGAGACCAACCTGGGCAACATAGTGAGATCTCATCTCTACCAAAAGAGGAAAAAAGTCTCTATCTGCACGACTTAAATAAATGATCTCTTACGTCCATGCTCTTCTGTTGTAAATGTTCAAGACTTGAGACAGCTTCTTCCTTCTCAAATCCAATTAGTTCCTGAATTCGATACACTTATCTTCAGCATGGTCCCTTGCATCTGCCCACTGCATATATGAACCAGTCAATGGGCATATTATTGCTAACTGTAGGATAAAGGAACAGAAAGAAGGTAAAACTCATATCACTCAGTTTCTCTGGTTGCTAATATCACTTAGATGGTGGAGGCGGAGTTAAAACTATTGGCCAAAATAAAGCTGTAGGTAACTTGCAGCTTTTGCTTATTCTGTAACGATAGGAATAATTTAAAAGTTCGAGGCTACGGCAGAAATGAAGTGTGTCTGATTTGGCCAGTTGTAACAGTTTATAGCCTGGCATGCAATTATAAGTTATCTTAAGTGAAGATGAAAGGAAAAAAAGTTTGTTAGGTATAATTAGAGAAGAAAAACCTATTTCAACACTAAGAACTGTAGCTGTTTGAGTAGCATATTGCCATCATACAAAGGTATCTTGTGGTATTTTCACCACCTTCAACTAGTAACTATAGTGAATATATTCCCCATCAAAGACTATTTTTAAAAAATCTTCAAATTCTGTCTTTTTTAGAGTATTTTGTAGGGTTTATATCCCTGAAAAATATGTCCTTGTGAAATTTTGTATTTTTCTTTAGACTATAAAAATTCTCCCACTTCTTACTTCACCAAATTGTGTGTGTGTGCGTGCATATGTACATGCATGCTTTATATTGATGGAATGATTTAGTATATTAAATAACCTGTTTACATTCCCACTATTCAGGGCAGGACACTCACTTGTATGAAATCATTTGTTTTTGAGATAAACACTTTGATCTGTCATTGTAGGTTTCCATCATTGTTGTTCCTCTAAAAATAATATTAAGTGCAAAATTTCCCTTTATAGATGAAAAAATAATATACACCAGTATTCATTCTAAAAGGTTTTGCCAAACAGTATAAATTTAAATCTTTGGTTGAAACTGTGATATGTGCTGGTTTCCCTTCTGTTTCAATAATGGCTATACATTAGTGATGCTGTGCTATATTCATGCAATTTATAACACATATTGAATGAAATAGAATTATTATTATATATTTTTTAAATGAAGTCTCACTCTTTCACCCAGACTGGAGTGTAGTGGCACGATCTTGGCTCATTGCAACCTCCGCCTCCCGGGTTCAAGCAATTCTCCTGCCTCAACCTCCCGAGTAGCTGGGACTATAGGCACGTGCCACCATGCCTGGCTAATGTTTGTATTTTTAGTAGAGATGGGGTTTTACCATGTTGGCCAGGCTGGTCTCGAACTCCTGACCGCTAGTGATCCGCCCACCTCGGCCTCCCAAAGTGTTGGGATTACAGGTGTGAGCCACTGCACCTGGCCAATAGAATTATTAAGTATTATACAGAAAAATGCATTTAGAAGAGAAGTCATTTAATACAGTGTGGTAAAGTGAAGTTTAACTGACTGGATTCAGTATATGTAACACATTATATGTTTTCCTATGTTGCGAAAGAGAGTTGCCAATCTTTAGATGCAACCCTAACCTGTTATAATGCCTCAATCTTATTTTGTTTGGTTTTAATCCCTGCTATATCTTAGAATTTTGTATGGGGTTAGAAGCAGAGCAAGGGTTTTTTCTCCAGCTGTTCTTCAAGGATCTTCCACTTAGATTGGAGCAATGTGCTTGTATAAATCTTGCCACACTTTTAGTGCTTCTGTAAGGTGAAAATGCTCAAATAGGGTATGTAAATACAAACTTACTTTGGGCAAAAAAAAATTAGAGGGAAAGAGATGAACTATAACAGATCTGGGTTTTCATCAACATTTTGTTTCATGAGTCTTTGGAGATGTGGCTAAGTTGAGTAACTAACTAAATACTTTTGCTTCAGTTCTCTATAAGCCTTTCTTGTGCTGTATTTTGAATGGAAATAATTTTAAAGCAGTTTTTTCTTCGGTATTCACAAAATTCTTTCCAACAACATTATCAGTGAATTGGATGACATTGAGATAGCAGGAATACTATTGTGTTTGCATGTGTTTTTTAGAAATGGAAACTCTTTAAAAAAACACAGTGGAACCAGAATAATGCCTTTATTGTTCATTCTTAACAGAAGCTCCATTTTCTTTTGTAGGGTGGAAATGGTTGACTTTAATTATCCTTAGTCATGTGAATATTCTGTGAATTTTTGCCCTGTCTTCTAAAAGAGTTTGTGGGGGAATGGCCACCAAGTCTGCAGCTCCAGTGTAGTCATTCCTATGTTCTAAAAGCTCAGTATTTGATTTAATTGCTAAGGACAATTGCATCAATGGGGATTTTTTTGACTTGATGTTTACGTTGCAAACTAATTAAGTCCTGGGTATAACGTGCATTAAAATGTACATAATTTGAGAGCCAAATTATATGTATTCTCTCATACTGGGAGTTCTTTAAATTGTGATAATGATTATTTGTTGATATTCATGGGGACCATATGATGTGAGACATCAGAACATTGTCTCAGCTTGATGTGCTTATAGTCAGATAACAAGCAATTCGTATATATTGATACAGAAAATGGTGAACAAAGAAAGTAATCCTACCGATGGGCTTAGTAACTGTGGTCTTTATGTATGCTGGTGTCTCATTTTTAACTTAATTTAGATAGGGCTCGTGTGTGTTGAAGGAGAGAGGTGCAGCTACACAATTTAGAGGCTATGGAACATTTTTGAAAAGTCAGAAATCTATAGTACGCAAACATTTTAATTATCCAGATAACACAAAGAGGGGACCTTTGGTTATTAAAATAGTCAGCCTGGTTGATGTTGGGCTATTCCCTTGCAAATGGGAACTTTCAGTGTTTCAAGAATTATTCTTTATGCTTGTTTTCTGTAAATAATTTATCTAATGCCAAAAATATATGTCTAGTAAAGAAATTTAGCTCCTTTTGGAATTTTCAGTGCAGACTTACTAGGGAAGATTTTTCTTAATATATGCCAGCTAGGGATTATGTTTTAAAAACAAACAGAACAGAACACAAAAATCAACAAACTCATAGGAAAAGATATACCATGGAAGGGAAAAGAAAGCAGAAAAAAAAGATTTCAGGCCTGTAGGAATGCAAAGAGTTGATTTCTGTATTTAACAGGGATGTCTAGGATTCAGATTCTGAACATGGATGGCAGCAGCCTGATTCTCCATAATGCAAGGAAATAGCTTAGAAGAAGCTATAAAGTTCTGTCATGTCATGGCTTGGTGAGCAAGGATGGATTTACACGATCAAGGATATAAATGGCTTTGAGTGAGTCGTTAGTCATAAGGTCCACGATTCTTCATAATTGACATGGCTTCCCCTTGTCATTCAGACAGACAGCAGTAAGGACATGGGGCTGCAGCCATTGTCACTACAGCCCTAAGAGTCCACATGGGCGCTGCTGTGAGGATTCTGAACTCTCCGTGCAGGAGAACACTGTGTGCCTCTCGAACCGTCTGTGTGCAGCTGTGGTTTTGGATGTGTTGCATCATTTTAGAAATCATGGCCAGAGCTCCAGCTTTAAGTTTCTCACTTTCATTTGTATGATTTAGAGGAGAGAAAATGAAAACTGGTTCCCTTTCCCTCCAAGTGTGACCTGTGTTCACACGTTAGCTTATGTTTTGAGAAAAGGGTGGGAGTGTTCTCATGCCATTCATTATGATTCAGCCTTAAAAGGCATAGTCGAATGAGGAGAAAGGAAAGTGTATTCTCTTTAATTTAAAATATTTTGGATAGACTACTGGGTGCCTTCCCTGCAAGGAACCATGGACATTTGACACATTCTGAAAGAGTTGGACACAGCTGATTTCCTTTGACTACCAGGAAAAGTATGGAGAAGGAGAAAGGGAAACCTCTGTGTGCATGGGTTTTTGTGTGTTGATGTCACTGGGGAGGGTAAGGTTTTGATTGCGTTACTATATGTCAAGTATATTTTAAAATGTGACCTAAATCTAAAGGTAATGCTAGCTCCAATCAAAGACTTTTCTATTAAAATTTAAAGTTATTTTCGGTGTCTCATTCTACATTTTTAATAGTGACATAGTTGTAAAAATTATTTGGAAGGTTGGTGGTAGTTAAAAAAGTTAGCAGTTCCACTGCATAACATTTAGTTAACAGCAGCATTGTAGCTTTGGTTGAGCTGGGCTGTGGGAATGCAGGTCTTTAGCTAAGGATGGATATGATTTTACTTTATTTTTTTTAAGGTGGAGAAATGAATGAGGCATGCATTCATGTTTTTCACCTAGGCCAAATGGAAGACTTTTCAGTGATGTAACCCATTAGGCTGGAGAAGCTTTTCTGTGGCGCTGCCCCGCAGTGCTGAGAATAAGTTATGAATGCTGCACTGTTTTCAGTGCAGAGGGCTTTGCCGGGAAGAGAGCGGTGTGCCTGGGCCCCAGCTATTGAGAAGATGCCAGTCAGGGATGAAAACGTCTTTCATGAAACTATAGCTAACTTCCCTGTGACACATTACCATAGAGCAGAGATTATTTTTAAAACCAATAGTATGAAAATAAGCACAATACCTTATAAAAGTCGGAAGGCTTTATTTTAAAGTATGCACATTGAGTGACTAAAAATATACAAGTTTGTGTCAGAATTTTTTTTTTTTAAGTGAATTGGTCTCAGCAATTTGCCTTCTCTCCCTCTCTCTCCCTGTTCACAGCTCTGATTTCTTTTGCCTTTTGGTTACAACTACAAAAGATGTCTTCTGAGACAAATGCTGGTCCATGACATCAGGATGAAGGAATGCTCAGCCCAGTCCTGCATGTTTGAAAGCATCAGCTGCTTGAAAAAAATGTTACATTTTCCAGGATGGATTAAAAAATTAAGGATGATCCCTGAGAGCAGGGAGTTAGTTTCAGACCTTTACACAAGTTTTCTTATTTTTTATTTCCAGAGATTAGAAACATACCAACATTGGAATTGGATTTTGAACATTAGTAATATAGCATTTTCTTGAAACAGGAAATGTGCTGTGGTCTTTATAAAACAAATGATAATAATGGATGACAGTAACAATAATTGGACAGCATACAATTCTATAGTTTGTAAAAATTACAAACTTAAAATTGTAAATTTTAAAGACCAAATCTTTACTTTTATTTTAGACAGTATAATTTTATGAATTTACAAGACGTACATTAAATTACTGTATGTAAAAAATACTTTAAATTTCTTTTTGCTCTTCTTAGCTATTACCATGACTTAATGTGGAGCATTTTCATGAAATTTGTTATACTTGGATAAAGTACATACTAATTAAAATAACAACTAAACGTTCTGTCATGTTTCAACATATGAAAGAAGCAAGCTTCTTTCATTTCCTTTTTAACTATTGGTATCCTTATAGAGTTAATTATTGTTACTAATATCCACTCCTGATTGTACATCAATAGGAGAAAATGGAAGTTCTAGAAAACATTTTAATAGAAACAATTTCAGTAAAATATATCAAAATGCCAATATGGAAAATATTCAAATAAGATTTAAGAAACCATTGATTTGGTGATTTGTTGCCTATATATTTAAGCATCATAATGTCTGAGTATGGCAATTCTCCATTAAATGGTGGCTTGAAGTATTAATCATTAGGTAATAGATGGTAAAGTTGTTTACACTAAGAAGAGTATTAATGAATCAAAGGATTTCTGCCTCCATGGAAAGAACATTAAGAAAAGGAAAAACAGAGAAAACAAATGGCTGGATCATGTGGGCTGAACACAGGCAAGGGCAGGGAGTGCCTCCTCTCTATCCCATGGCCCTTCAAAGAGTGCCTTGTGAGTGGGAAAGAGGAGTTTGTGAGAAGGGCCTTTTCTTGCTTAACTAGACCTTGGAGTCTCAGTCGACAGAGGCTGGCAAAAGGCAACTTCTGTCTACTTTTTATATATGCTTTCTGGAAATTGAGCCATGAGAAACGATAAAAAAATGATGGGACCGCACAGACCTCTCACTTGTGCTGCATATCTTGGGTGCATGCCTACTAATGGCTCTTTCTTTGGGGCGAGCATGTAGCTGCTTTAATATTAGAGCAAAACGAAGGAAGTTTATAGACACAGAAGGCAAAGCAAATAACTTTGTTATACCTCTGAATATGGGTTCCACTTGAACTATGGATTCAAGTCATTTATTCTTCAATAGTTGTTGCCTTTTTGACTTTAACTTTTTAAACACATTTTTCTGGTAATTAATTTCTTCATAAGTATGTGCTTGCAGTTTTTGTAGGTACATTGTAAATAATTTAGGAATTTTATAGTTGTTCATGGCATTTAGGATACTTTGGGAACAACAGATTGAAGCCTTCCTAGTTGAGCAGTTGGCATAGTTGATCTGGTCATCATGTAACTGAAAAAATGATTATTTTTGCCCTCTAAGACTGCCTTTTCTGTGTGTCCACAGCAAACCTATGTCAAAGGAAAAGGACAATTTTCTTTAATCTTTTATCTTCTCAGTAAAACTAAACTAAATTATAAAAAGTAATTCCTTTGACATATGATAGAAGTTTAGAAACAGACACATCCTATACATTAAAATGAAAATTTTTTCTCCATGAAGATGAAAATTTAAAAGAATAAAAATGATTGGTTAAAATATAATAATGAATAAGAAACTGATTAATCCAGAAATATGTTTAGGATTCAAGCTTTCAACTGGTCTGTCTGTTGTTGTATAAGAGAAAAGAGAAAATCTTGTATTTATATGATACCTTTTTTTATGAGGACCCTGGAGGTTGAATCTGGTTTTATAATGCCAATGGGGTATGTCATCTTTGAGTCTCACTAGCCACAGTGGCAACTAAGTAGACTGGACACATGTCCTTTTGTCCTCACAGTCATACACTGATGTCACTTGACTAATGTTCTCCAAAACTTCTCTAGGGCTTACTTAATCTCTCCAATACTTAATTTGTACCCCTCAAGAAGACCTTCCAATTTGTATTTTTCTCTAAATTTATTTATTCTATATCTCCAATTATGTAACCCATGGCACAACTCCTATAGAATCTTCCCTATCATCTAGTCACTCAGCACATATTTATTGAGTACCACTATAGCACAGCCACTAAGCAGGGTGGTGGAGATCACAGATGACCTAGGCATGGTATCTGCCATCTAGGATCTCCCAGTCTGCGTGTGGGGAGGGGCAGGAGTGGAGGCAGAAATATGTGCAAAGCAACAGTTGCAACTAGTGTGATGAATGCTGTGAAAGAGGTAGGTAGAGGATATTCTGGTGGCATAGAACTGGGCTACCAGTTGCATTGTGGAGGCTCAGGAGTGGATGTCAAGAGCAAGGAACCCTTTAAGTATTGAAGAATGAGGAAGAACTAAGCAGGTAGATAAAGTGGAGGACATTCCAGGCACAGAGGCAGAAATACCATAGGGAAATCTATACAGGCTGTTGTGGCTGGACAGATGTAATCATATACAGGAAATGAGGTTGAGAAGCTCTATTTTGAGAAGTTATTAAAACTTTGTATTCTATGCAATGAATTTTGACCATGATTTTCTACTTCCTATCACAATACCTGTGAACTGAATTAAGCTGAAAGAAATACAAAGGATCAGCTTGGGAGTGAGCTAGTTAGATTTGAATTTCAGAAAGATGACTCTGGTAGTGATGTGGAGGAGAGAGGAAGGAGGTGAGATTCATAGAAGGAGATACCAGTGTGAAGCTCTTGCAGTGTTCCAGGCAAGACTTGGTGCCCCTGTTGAAAGCAGTGTGAATAGGGATGGACTTGATAAATTATAGGAGGCAAATCTACACAAACTAATTAGTGAATAGATATGAGGGGTGAGGGTAAAGAAAGGAGTCACAATAAGCCAAGGTTGGGTTCTGACTCAGTACACTGTGTTTCTATTCCCTGAAACAGGGAATGTAGGAAAAGGAGCAAATGTGTGCCAGAAGATCATGAGTCCTATTTTGGGTGCTTTGAGACCAAGGTCTTCCATGAAAATGTGAAATGGCAGAAACGCAGATATTTGCAGACTAATCCAGGATATGAAAATAATGGAATGTATTTGATAAGCAAGTGCTTATTGAATGATTGAATGGATGTGATTAGCCTTCAATTCATTACATTTTAAATGACTATCATTGAGTTGCTATGATTGTTTTAAAATCATACAGCACAACAGGAAGCAGTCTAACTATTATAAAAGTGAAAAGATAAGTGTCACAAACAATTCTTTTTGTTGCTTTAAAGTTTCCAGATAGGTTGATGTGACTATACATAACCCTATACTTAAAGTTGGTTAATCTAGATGCTACCATTATTCCTCCTTCCCTCACTGCCCATTTTTTTGAATATTTTAGTAATAATGGAAGGCTACCAGTGGGCAAATCCAGTAGGCAGAGGAATAACTGGAAGAGAAATGACCAATCAAAAACTTGAAAACTAGGAGTAAGTATAGATTTTAAAAAGTCAGGCAGGTATGGTAGTTCACACCTATAATCCAAGCACTTTGGGAAGCTAAGGCAGGAGCATTGTTTGAGTTCAGGAGTTTGAGACTAACCTGGGCAACAGATGAGATCCCGTGTCTACAAAAAAATTTAAAAAGTAGTCAGGCATGGTAGTGCACGCTGGTAGTCCTAGCTACTTCGGAGGCTGAAGTGGGAGGATCACTTGATCCCAGGAGGTTAAGGCTGCAGTGAGCTATGATCATGCCACTGCACTCCAGCTTGCGTAACAGAGTGAGATGCCATCTCACAACAAAAAGAAAAAGAAAAACAAACAAAAAAAGCCACCGATTGGAGGATTAATCCATTTGTCAAAGTTTGTTCTTGGTGAAGTTTATTCCTGGAGGCTTATCAGGATCAATGAGATAGATACAGGATAGTTATATACAGCCCTGGGCTCAAGTGACCCTCCTGCTTCAGCCTCCCAAGTAGCTGGGACCACAGGCATGTGTTACCATGCCTGATTAATTTTTAAATTTTTTTTGTAGATATGGAGTCTCACTATGTTGCCCAGGCTAGTCTCAAACTCCTGCTTTATGTTCTTGATGCTTCCCCAGAAAGCCTTTCTAGGTATTGGGGCTATAATTTCAGCAAAATCAAATCCCACGTAAAATGTAATCTGGACGTGAAGGGTAATGTCCCCTAAGACTACCTTAGAGGTCTTCGCTCTGGAGAATGAAGATTCTCAAGGGATACCTGGCCCTTTGGTAAAACGCAGCATCGATGTCTTTAGCTTTCTGTCCATCGGCCGTAGTTTGCCCAGTAACACTAGTGGCCTCTGTCACTGAAGCTGTACATGGTAGTGGTGTCCTGGATCTCTCATTTATGCCTTGTAATGGCAGTGGAGATCAAATGTACGTAGAATTCTTCCCCCTGGCTCTCCAAAGCAATACAAATAACACATGTAATTCATTTAATGACTAAATAACAAAGAATATCAATGACAGTCATTTTGCTGTCCATCTCTTAATTTGCATAACTTAAATCATAAGCCATGATTAGTTTAAAGCAATTTGGATTATAAATGCTATCCCATACATTCAACATTTGAAAATATCATTCAGGGTTGGTTAAGAAAAATACGATTGCACCTCCCTTTGGGCCTCACAGTAAGGCATTCGTTGCCTTGGTAATTTGATTGTGTCTGGTGCAGGGTCTGTCACTCAGCTTTGCCAACTCAGAAGTCTGATGTTGTCAGCACTCAGAGGGCAGATCCGTCTCTCTCGGGTGAACTCACATTAACTACATTCATGAGACTAATAAAACCAGAATGCCAAATTATTCGCTTACCATTAGAAATACAATCACACAGATGGAATGCTTGTCTTAGCAAGACTCAAACATTCTTTTTCAAAATGAAGAGCCAGATTATACTTAGAAGGGGCCCAGTGAGCATGGAGTCAGAATGGGGGAATTGGAGGAATCAAACTGTGATGACTGATGCTGCCATCTGCACATGGACTGGTCAGTACACTGGACTCCTAAAAGTCTGTTAACCAAAGCTGCCCCTCTATGGAGAATGGTATGGAGGGGCACAACCCACATTTGTGTCTGTTGCTCTCATTTTCTAGGTAGTACCTGTGGTTAATGAATATGTTTTCTACCATATTCTTTCTTTAGGTCATCAGGTAGTAAATTTTGATGGTTTGGAAGAGATTCTGTTTTCTTAAGATGACTTTGCCTACTTCTGTTCTGATATGTTCTAGTTACGGTAGAAATTTCATAGGTATTTAATTTCCAGATGTTTGGTGTAGGTACTGCCTAGTACCCAGGAACAGGTAGTGTCTAGACCTGAGGTAGTGGGGCATGAACAACCAAGGCTGATTCTCTGCTTGTCCCTGGCCTAGAAACCACACTTGTCCTAGGGCCTGGCATAAGGCTGTCTGACAGGTAAGTTGCTGTAGTTATTGATGTTTTGGAAGTGTAGGAAAAAGTAAGTAATCAGGGAGTATAGTAACCATATTTTCTGAGGTAAAAAGACACAAGCTAGCTTATATCTTCATATGAAGATACTAAATATTACCCTTATTGAAAACATTATATGAAACATACATAAACTCATGATTAAATTTAGAATGGAGAGAATTGAGTCAAAGATGACTCCAAAGTTTTACATAACAAGAAGAATGGTAAAATATGAATAATCAAAATAGGAAGACAGTGATATGGAGCTGGTTTGGCAAGCAAAATGTTGGTCTCTCGGCAGGGCGCGGTGCCTCACACTTGTAATCCCAGCACTTTAGGAGGCCAAGGTGGGTGGATCACCTGAGGTCAGAAGTTCAAGACCAGCCTGGCCAACATGGTGAAACCCTGTCTCTACTAAAAATACAAAAAATTAGCCAGGTGTGGTCACAGACACCTGTAATCCCAGCTACTTGGGAGGCTGAGGCAGGAGAATTTCTTGAACCCTGGCAGTGGAGGTTGCAGTGAGCCTAGATTGCACCACTGCACTCCACCTGGGCAACAAGAGTGAAACTTCGTCTCAAGAAAAAAAAAAAAAAAAAGGGAAAATGATGGTCTCTTGAGACTATGCTGCATTTGATTGATGTTGTCATGAAAGTAAAAATGTCCATGGGCCCTTAAAGCAAGAACGGAAGCTGTGTGAGGACAGGGATAAATATGTAGGTTTGGGACTGACCAGTTTTAGAGGTTTGAGAGTAGGAAGAACAAGAGACTCCAGGAAGGAAATATGAAGTAAACTTTCAAGGAGGCAATTGAAAGCAGGGGCAGGAAATCCAAAGAAGTGAGAAATTCGAGAGGGAAATATAACCAAATACAATCAAATTCCCTCCTTTGTGTAGGGACAGAAGATCTAAGGTGATGAGAAATTGAGGAGAAAATTATAAGCAAATGCACAAAGTGAAAAGATTTTAGACCTAGAAATGGCCACTGACTTTGATGACAGTGTCATATATGATAAAAGATTCATTTATTAATGTTAACCATTTTGTATTTTTATATTCAAATAACTAAGGGTTGTTTTCCATTTGTCAGGCAGAAGTCCTGGGCTTTACTGACAGATTATGGCTTTTATTTCCCACAGTAAATTAAGCATTCTTTCCAATGAATTTTTATGGAAATTGATTTTAATTTTGAATGAAGGTGAAGTTAGTTAAGAAAATGGAAAAAAATAAGATACTGTTACCTTTTAAAAGACAGATATATCTTCATGGTTCTGTAGATACAGTCAAATTTTGATCAATAAAATGGTAGCATGAAAATCTTCCCAGGTCTTTTTGGCACTCTCACATGCTCTGTTTAATTTAGTACTTTTGTTTACATAAACAGGATCTTAGCTTATCTAGCCCAGAAGGAATTTGAAGAGGAGGATTTTTAAGTGAAATTAATTACCTTCTGCCCCAGGGAAAGGGAGCCAGTAAATATGCAGAGATATCATCCTTTGAGTTTTGTAGGTTAAAATGTGATAGAGCGGCTGGTGTTTTCTAGGGGAGGTGGAGGAAGGGAATATAGATGATGGACTGGGATAGGAAGTTATTTGTTACTTTGTTTGAAATACTATATTATAAATTCCATGAATACTTTAAATGTGCAAGTGTGCTTAATGTACACTATTGAGAACAAAATGTAAATGGTTTGGGCATTCTGTGGTACTTCACTGTTCTGTTATAGCGAATACTTGCCAACTGACTTCCTGTATATTAAATTAATAACCTATTAACAAAATTATGACAAGTGAATACTACTCATACTTCTGTCATTTCAGCAATAGACAAAAATAATATATCAAAATGAAAATAACATACTGAACTTTTGTAAGTTTTAGATTAGAGCCCAAAATTTTTTTTCATGATAGATGTTAATTTAAATGAATAAAAATGATTTTATATAAAGAGAAGTTAATCTTTGATGCAGGTTGCAAGATCACTGCTTGCTACTGGGACCTTAAATTTAAAAAAAAACATTGGATAGGCTCGCCATGCTAGTATTTTTCTTTTTTTTTTTTTTGAGACAGAGTCTCGATCCTGTGCATAGGCTGGAGTACAGGGGCATAATCTGAGCTCCCTGTAACCTCCACCTCCTGAGTTCAAGCAATTCTCCTGCCTTGGCCTCCCAAGTAGCTGGGATTATTGGCATGTGCCACCATACCCAGCTAATTTTTGTATTTTTAGTAGAGACGGGGTTTCGCCATGTTGGTCAGGCTGGTCTTGAACTCCTGACCTCAGGTGATCCACCTGCCTTGGCTTTCCAAAGTTCTGGGATTACAGGCGTCAGCCACTGCACCCAGCCCATTCTATTATTTCTATTTTAAATATTTAAGCACTTTGAGTTCCTTGAATCAAGATTCTCTCTTTGGAGCAATTGTTATTTCACTAAAGAAACAAGTGGCTCTTGGGAAATGTTATAAAGAAGACAGGAAAGAAAGAGGACTGTTTTAGCAGGAAACTGAAGGCGGGCAGCTCAGCACAGAAAAAGGAATATGGGCTCAAACCCTCATCCCTTGACCAGAATTCTTGATGACCCATTGGACATCTTTGGTGGATAATTCAGCTCTTCCAAATCAGCCCATCCAACTCCCTCCCCTCAGTGGAGATTTATCCTTCTTGTTCTGTAACCTAGTTAATGGTCGAACCATCCATCCAGTTACTTAAGCCAGGAGACTGGGAATCACGTTTGGCTCTTCCTTACATGGTATTTTTGTCTCCTATTTGCCCCTCATTGTGCCTACTTCTTTGATTCCCACCATGGTGGTCCTGGCTGAGGCCCTCTCATCTTTCTTCCAGATAACCAGAACAGCTTCTTAATTGCCTTGTTCATTCCATGGGATGGCCTCTGTGAAAGCTTTCACTGGTAGAAATGTGATATGGTTTGGTTCTGTGTCCCCACCCAAATATCATCTTGTAAGTCCCACAATTCCCACGTATTGTGGGAGATGATTGAATCATAGGGGCAGGTCTTTGCCATGCTGTTCTTATGATAGCAAATGAGTCTCACAAGATCTGATGGTTTTAAAAGTTGGAGTTTCTCTGCACAAGCTCTCTCTTTTCCTGCTGCCATCCATGTAAGATGTGACTTGCTCCTCCTTGCCTTCTATCATGATTATGAGGCTTCTCCAGCCATGCGGAACTGTGAGTTCTCCGGTAAACCTCTTTCCTTTGTAAATTGTCCAGTCTTGGTATATCTTTATCAGCAGTGAGAAAATGGACTAATACAGTAAATTGGTACCAGTAGAGTGGGGTATTGCTGAAAAGATACTTGAAAATGTAGAAGTGACTTTGGAGCTGGGTAACAGGCAGAACAATTTGGAGGGCTCAGAAGAAGACAGGAAAATGGGAAAAGTTTGGAACTTCTTAGAGACTTGTTAAATGACTTTGACCAAAAGCCTGATAGCAATATGTACAATAAGGTCCAGGCTGAGGTGGTCTCAAATGGAGATGAAGAACTTATTGGGAACTGGAGCAAAGGTCACTCTTGTTATGTTTTAGCAAAGAGACTGGTGGCATTTTGCCGCTGCTCTAGAGGTTTGTAATTTGAACTTGAAGGAGATGATTTAGGGTATCTAGCAGAAGAAATTTCTAAGCAGAAAGCATTCAAGAGGTGACTTAGGTGCTTTTAAAGGCATTCAGTTTTATAAGGAAAGCAGAGTATACAAGTTCAGAAAATTTGCAGCTGGATAATGTGATAGAAAAGAAAATCCCATTTTCTGAGGAGAAATTCAAGCCGGCTGCAGAAATTTGCATAAATAACGAGGAACAAAATGTTAATCCCCAAGACAATGGGGAAAATGTATCCAGGGCATGTCAGAAGGTTTCACAGCAGCCCATCCCATCATAGGCCCAGAGGCCTAGGAGGAAAAACTGGTTTTGTGATCTGGGTCCAGGGTCCCTGTATATGCAGCCTAGGGACATGGTTCCCTGCATCCCAACCACTCCCACCGTGGCTGAAAGGGGCCAATATAGAGCTCAGGCGGTGGCATCAGAGGGTGCAAGCCTCAAGCCTTGGCAGCTTCCATGTGGTGTTGAGCCTGCCAGTCCACAGAAGTCAAGAATTGAGGTTTGGGAATCTCCATCTAGATTTCAGAGGATGTATGGAAATGCTTTGAAGTCCAGACAGAAGTTTGCTGTGGGGGCAGGGTTCTCATGGAGAACCTCTACTAGGGCAGTGGGTATGGGAAATGTGGGGTCAGAGCCCCCATACAGAGTCACTACTAGGGTACTGCCTAGTGGAGCTGTGAGGAGAGGGCTGTCATCCTCCAGACCCCAGAATGGTAGATCCACTGACAGCTTGCACCGTGTGCCTGGAAAAGCCACAGACACTCAATGCCAGCCCATGAAAGCAGCTGGGAGGGAGGCTGTACTCTGCAAAGCCACAGGGGTAGAGTTGCCCAAGATGATGGGAACCCAGCTCATGCACCAGCATGACCTGAATGTGAGACATGGAGTCAAAGGAGATCATTTTGGAGCTGTTAGATTTGACTGCCCTGCTGGATTTCAGACATGCATGGGGCCTGTAGCCCCTTTGTTTTGGCCAATTTCTCCCATTTGGAATGGCTGTATTTACCTAGTACCTGTACCTCCATTGTTTCGAGGCAGTAACTAACTTGCTTTTGATTTTACAGGCTTATAGGCAGAAGGGGCTTGCCTTGTCTCAGATGAGACTTTGGTCTGTGGACTTTTGAGTTAATGCTGAAATGAGTTGAGACTTTGGGGGACTATTGGGAAGGCATGATTGGTTTTGAAATGTGAAGATATGAGATTTGGGAGGGGCCAGGGGTGAAATGATATGGTTTCGCCCAAATCGCATGTTGCAAGTCCCACAGTTCCCACGTATTGTTAGAGGTGATTGAATAATGGGGGTGGGTTTTTCCTATGCTGTTCTCCAGATAGCGAATGGGTCTCAGAAGATCTGATGGTTTTAAAAACGGGAGTTTCTCTGCACAAGTTCTCTCTTTTCCTGTTGCCATCCATGTAAGATGTGACTTACTCCTCCTTGCCTTCCATCATGATTGTGAGGCTTCCCTGGCCACATGGAACTGTGAGTTCTCCATTAGTCTCTTTCCTTTGTAAATTCCCCACACTCGGTTATGTCTTTATCAGCAGCATGAAAGCAAACGAATTCAAAATGTAAAGTAATTCAGCCACTATGGAAAATAGTTCTGTGGTTTGTCAAAAATTAAACATAGAATTACCTTGTTACCCAGCAATTCCACTCCTTGGTGTATATCTGAAAGATTTGAAAATGGTACTCAAACAAGTACATGCTCATGCATGTTCATAGCAGCACTGTTTACAATAGCCACAAGACAAAAGCAGCCCAAATGGCCATCAACAGATGATCAGATAATTGTGTTATAAATGTACACTGGAATATTACTCAGCAATAAGAAGGTATGAAGTACTGATACATATACCAGTGTGGATGAACCTTAAAACAATGCTAAGTGAAAGAAGCCAGACACAAAAGGTCACATATGCTATGATTTCATTTATATGAAATATTCAGAATAGGTAAATCCATAGAGACAGAACACAGATTGGTGGTTGCCAGGTGATGGGAGAAGCAGGAAATGGGAGCGAGTGCCTAAGGGGTATAAGGTTTTCTTTTGGGGTGATGAAAATATTTTGGAATTAGATAGAGGTAGTGGTTTCACATCTCCTTCAGTAAATGCCACTGAATTGTTCACTTTAAAATGATTAATATTGCATCATGTGAATTTCACTTCAATTAAAACAATTCAACAAACTTTCACTGGCTCCCCCTTGTGTACAGAATGAAGCTCCAGTTTCCCCAACTTCCTGTAGGAGACCTTCACAATCCCCCTGCAACCTAATTTTCCATTTCCTGTCCTGCTTTTCCTTCCCCTGTAGTCTCCTCTCACCCATAGGGGAATAGTTGCTGTTGCCGAAACACTTTGTTATTGTTGTTGTTTAATCCGTCTCTACTTTGGCTAATTCTCTTCTTCCTGTCTCCTTTCTTGGTGAAGAACAGTAGTGCTGGCTCCTCTATGAAGCCTATGCCCCTGCCTTGCCCCTCCCCAGGCAGTAGCATTCTTTCTTGGCCTCCTCCCCTTGCTCACCCTTGCTCTGGAGACCTCCTCACAGCCCCTTTGCGCTGTGCTAAGGATTGTGGTGGCCCTGCCTCTTCCCATCATCACGCTGTGTGCTTTGCTGGACCACATCCTATTCATGTTTCTATTCCTCGTGCCCACTACAGTGTAGGAAACATAGTGGGTACTCAAAATTTGCTTTTAAACAGTAATTTAGTTTTTTAAACAGCAATTTTTGCTCCTTTAATTTCAGATGTTGATTGTGGTAAAAAAAAAAAAAAAAAAAGTCAGTTGAACTTCTTTTCTATATCTTGATTTACAATAGGAGTACTGTGAGGAATTAGATGGATATTATTATAAATATTATATTCCGGCCGGGCGTGGTGACTCATGCCTGTAATCCCAGCACTTTGGGAGGCCAAGGTGGGCAGATCACGAGGTTGGGAGATTGAGACCATCCTGGCTAACATGGTGAAACCCTGTCTCTACTAAAAATGCAGAAAATTAGCCGGGTGTGGTGGCGGGCACCTGTAGTCCCAGCTACTCGGGAGGCTGAGGCGGGAGAATGGTGTGAACCCGGGAGGCAGAGCTTGCAGTGAGCCGAGATCGCGCCACTGCACTTCAGCCTGGGCGACAGAGTGAGATTCCATCTCAAAAATAAAAAAAAAAGTTACATTCCTTGTCTAACACAGTTGCATTTTCTAAATGATTACCCAGTCTGTATTTCCTCACTGAAGTGTTTTTATTTTTAGTAATTACATGTATATTTTTCTAATTATTTCCTTTGATATTTTGGAGGAAAATAATTTCAACATAAGCTTCTTACCTTTGGTAAAGATGCTCCAAAAATTACATATGGCCTGGGGGAAAATCTGTTAGTCATGTATTTTCTTAGACCCAGTTATACTTACTCTTACATGTGTTTTTTTTTCCCTTAAGATTGTTTAGCTTGAGTTTCTGTTGCTTGTAATAAAAAATATCCTGAATATTATAACTTAGGGTGCTACAAGTATTGCATAGACTCTGGAGATATGAAAAGGAAAAAGATTCAGTCCTTGTCTCCAAGGTATTTGTGGTGGGTTGTGATGAAGTGGACAGAAAGGCTCACAGTTGCCACATAGTATGATGATGCTACAATTGACATTTATACAAAATGACCTAGTACACAAAAGAGAGAACCCTTCACTCTGCTAGGGGAATAGAGAATGGTGGCACCATGCCATATGGAGTTGAGTTTCAAAGAAGGAGTTGCTAGCAACAGGATTTAATGGTGCCTGGAGAGTGTCAACAGCCTCTTAAATAAATTTTTTTTAATTTTTATTAATTTTTTACCAGTTGTTGCTCAGGTCGCACAAGTGTAAACTTATTTTGATCACTTTGAACTTGCTTGCTACTAAGTCTAGCAGAGACCTATTTTAATGACTATTGCCAAAATGTGATTTACTAGAGAGTATTTCAGGCTCAAATGCCGACTAAGTGTGGTAGGTTGTTTAGCCACCGTGTTTCTCCATACTGCATTATATTTGATGGCAAAGATTAACTCTGTGTATCAGCTCACTCCCTGATGTGCTGGATAAACCAGGGTGCCACTGTAGGACTCTGCATGTATTTATGTTATAGACACAGATTTTGTGAGTTGTTATGCATCTGGTGCAAGCATATGAGTAGAAGTTTGAACTTCAATTAGTTGGGTTTATGAAGCACTGACAGTGTAGGGCAATATATGAGGCATGTAGGAAATTACAAAGGAAATAGGAAACACAATCTTTGTTCATATTGAGTTTATAATCTAATGGAACAAATATAAATGGAGATACATGATAACAGATAAAATAAACATAAAAACATAGTCATAACCAGTTACAGATGGATAGAGATATTTGCACAAGTGCTGTGGAGTTGGGAAAATTATTGCAGTGACTCTTGTCAGCTGGGGTAAGTCTGTTTTAATACAGGATGTAAAACTTATGCAAAAATATTAAGGCCAGGAAGGACAAGGATTAATGTGGGGAAAATCATTCTAGGAAGTAAGAATGAAATGAAAATACAGAGGGAGCAGGCAGACTATTGTAGAGGACAATAAGGTTTGCTGGAAAAGCTCAGTATTTTTAGGACATACATTTCTTTTGGAAAAGCAGCTATACTAGAGTAGGCTCACTGCTGTAACAATCAGTGCCAAGTGTCGGTGACTTAATAAAAGGCTACTTTTTCACATCAGATCTGATGGGAATCTGTGTGTGTACGTTTCTCTATTCTACGCAGTTATCTAGGGATGCAGGTTTGTAATAGCTACATTCTAGGTTCTAGGAGTCTTCCTGTAGGTTCTAAGAACCTCTTTCATCCAGCTGGTGAAATGGACAGAAAATGGAGGATAATCTGTGGGAGGTATATATGGGGCTTGGCTACCCACATTCTACTGACCAGAACTCTGTCTTGTGTCCCCACCTCCATTCAAGAGCCCGGGAAAGGTAATGTAGTTGGGTGCCTCTGAGGAAAAAGGCATGGGCTTTGGGGGACACATCTCTTGCCATCACTTTTTTGCTAGTATCTTATGAATCTAGAGCGTGTCCTTCTTTTTCACCTGAAATTTAGGTGATCTGAGTCTCCAATTTTCCTATGGAGCTTACGTGCCCTGCTGTCACCTCACACTCACCACTCTCTCCTTTCCTGGCTTCATTATCCATTATTTTTTATCAACAGTCTCTTCATTCTTTTATTACCTTAGCATGTACCTTGCAGTTATGGTTAGCAGTGTTCCTTCAGGATACCTCTTCAGCCTGTTCTTTCTTTTCTTCTTCCATCTGCGCACACTCGTGATAGTGACCTTATCTCCTAATGATGGTGTTGGTATAGTAAGTCTCTACCTAGAACTCTAGCCCGAATATTGCTGCTACGTAAATAATCATTTTCTTCTTGCTCCATTCTCATTTAGTAATCTCTTTTCCTCCCTTTTGTATGAGGATGAAATCCAGATTCCTCAGCCTGTGCCTAAAGAATCACTGTTCCCTTGCCTCGCCTCCTTCCTACCCTCATTTCTGACAACTAATCATAGGAAGGCTCTACTCCAGGCAGAGTGGTCACAGCAGTCTCTGAATTTAGAGGATGCTAATTCTGACCGAGTCTCTGAATTTAGAGGATGCTAATTCTGACCCTGGAGAATGTACAGTTTTGTACATTTCTGGAGCAAGTCTCAGCTCATGTCATGTATAACTCATGAAACCTCACACATAAACACATTGTCTTCCAGTAATATTTCGCTTGTGTGTTTCACTCACTTCTCTGGGTACTTAGACTTATCTAGCGTCGTTTTGCTATAAAAATGTTTGTATGCATGTTTTGTTTCTTCACATTGATAGTTAAGATCCATAAGAGCAGGGACTATGTCATACGTCTCATAATTTCCCGCAGAGCCTAGCATGTAACTAGGCACACAATGATTGCTCAACAAATACTTGCTGAATAAACATATTGGATGGCGATGAAGACACTTAAGTGTAGAGATTTGGATAGGAGTTTTCATTTGATTCAAGAGGCAGTTGGGAGCCATTGATGGCTTTTGAGAACAGGAATCAAAAGTTATTCAGGGAAGGGAATTCTTATGGTTGTTTGTAGGATCCTGTCAAGTTGCAAATAAACAAATACAATATGTTAGAGATGGAGTCAAATCAAGGAGCCTGCTTTTTTCAAAGACAGCGAAGTGGCCCTGTGCCCTACAGAATTAGAGAAGGTGGAAGTCTGAAGCCAGAGATTTCTGATAGGCTTTTGAGTTGTGAAACATAGGATATAAAAGTAAATAATAGGACTTACTGATCCTGGAGACTGAAAGAAATAGGTGGCTTCCACAAATTCTGGTAACTGTAGTATTGATGGTAACAAATTGGGAATGAATGATGATTTGAGTGACTGTAATGTGTTGATTTAATAGATGTTCAGGTTTAGGATGAAACAGGATTTCAGATGCAGATGTTCTACAGGTAGGATGGTATGTTTGAAAGAGCTCTAATTGCAGAGTTAGGAGACCAGTGATCTAATCCCAACTTTGTTGTTGTTGGGGTTTGTGACCTTGGGGAAGTCATTCACGCTCTCTGCATATTATTGCGTGGGTTAGGCTAGAGCATCTCCATGGGGCAGATCATTGAGAGTCTCCCTGTCTAGGCATGCATCAGAGCAACTTGAGAGTTTTAATACAAATGATGATTTCATTCATAATTTTTGTTTCTTTTATTTTTTGCAGAATTGAAGACAAACATTTCCTCACCTTTCTTGCTATAATTATATTTCAGTGTTAGCCCTTTTTAATCCCTTTCACCCTTTAACTGCATCCAAAAAATGAATACTTATCAGTTACTGAGAAATTGGAATGTAAGCTCAATTATGCTAAAAACTAATGGGTAACACTAACACATAGTAACAGCTTCTTTTGCAGTATTTACTCTCTTGTTGATAAAAAAAAAAAAAAAAAAAAAAAGCCCAACAGCCCATTGCTGCAGAAAGAATTTAGCTACAAGTTTATCAATTTAAGCAGGCCAACTGTACAACTAAATGCATGTGAAACTTAACAAATCCCTTGGGAAAGCTGACTGTAAGAATTTTCTAGTCTGTGTTGAGTTACTGAGGTGAGACATGGTGGATTGGACTTAATGCCCTAGGCAAGCACAATCAAATAGAGACAGTTTAAGATTTTTTTTCTGTGTCCATGAAGGGATCTCTGGTAGATGTCTAAATGAAGCATTCAGAAAGGACTATAACACCATCATGAGTTATCTTCCCTGAATATTTTGGAAGGTTATTTTGGTTTAGAAGAAATCCAAGTAAGATTTTCACAGTGTAAGCTTTGCAACAGTTGAATGATTTAAGATTGTTATGTGATTCACAGGAATAGGGGAAAGTACAAAGCATTGTCCTTTACGTTTTAATTTTAATTTTCAAGGGAGAAATTCAAGAATAGTGTGTGTGATTTCCTGGACTTATTTTGGGTTAAGGCAGTTTGATATTCTAGTCTTTTAAAGTTGAGCATCAAAACTGGTTCCAAGACCATACTTACCCTGGAATTTCAGAAGAGTTTGATAGAAGAAAGGTATTGTAGTAAAGTGGTTGAGTGGGTAGGGTCTGGAGTCTCGTTACACTGATTTGAATCCTGGTTATAGCACCTATTAACATGTGACTTAGGGCAAATTAGTTAACCGCAGTTTTCTAATCTGTAAAATGAGAGTTATGCCATCATTATTAGGGGTGTGTTAAGATTAAATGAACTATTAATAGTTAGTGTGAAGCATTTAGAATAGAGCCTGACATGTAGAGAGCACTCAAATATTAGCTATGCAACAACTATAATAATAATTTTTAGTACAGTATGTGTTGCTTAATCATGGGGATACATTTTAAGAAATGCATCATTAGGCTACTTTGTCATTGTGTGAACATCATAGAGTACATTTACACAAACCTAGGTGATATAGCCTGCTACACAGTAGGCTATATAGTGTAACCTATTTCTCAAAGCCTACAAAACTGTACAGCATGTTATTGTACTGAATATTGTAGGCAGTTGTAACACAATGATAAGTATTTGTGTATCTAAACATAGAAAAGGTCCAGCAAAAATATAGAAAACAGATGAGAAATGGTACCCCTGTATAGGGCACTTATTGTGAATGGAGCTTGCAGGACTAGAAGTTGCCCTGGGTGAGTCAGTGAGTGAGTGGTGAGCGAATGTGAAGGCCTAGGGCGTTATTGTACACTACTCTAGACTTTATAAACACACTGTTCACTTAGGCTACACTAAATTTATTTTAAAAATATTTTTCTTCAATAATAACTTTAGCTTACTGTAACTATTTTACTTTATAAACTTTTGATTTTTAAAAACTTTTTGACTCTTTTGTAATAACAGCTTAAAACATAAATACATTGTACAGATATATAAAAATATATTTTCTTTACCTGTATTCCATAAGCTTTTTTCTATTGTAAAAGGTTTTCTTTTGTTTTTAGTTTTTTTTTTTTTTTTTTTTTTTTTGAGACGGAGTCTCGCTCTGTCACCCAGGCTGGAGTGCTGTGGCCTGATCTCCGCTCACTGCAAGCTCCGCCTCCCAGGTTCACGCCATTCTCCTGCCTCAGCCTCCCTAGTAGCTGGGACAACAGGCGCCCACCACCTCGCCCGGCTAGTGTTTTGTATTTTTTAGTAGAGACGGGGTTTCACCGTGTTAGCCAGGATGGTCGCGATTTCCTGACCTCGTGATCCGCCCATCTCGGCCTCCCAAAGTGCTGGGATTACAGGCTTGAGCCACCTCGCCCGGCCTGTTTTTAGTTTTAAAACTCTTTTACTAAAAACTAAGACACAAACCCTCACATTAGCCTAGGACTGTACAGTATCAAGGTCACTAATATCACCGTCTTCCACCTTCACATCTTGTCCCACTGGAAGGTCTTCAGGGGTAATAACATGCTTGGAGCTGTCATCTCCTATGATAGCAGTGTCTTCTTTTGGATACCTCCTGAAGGACCTGCCTGAGGCTGTTTTATAGTTAACCTTTTTTTGTGAGTAGATGGAGTACACTCTAAAATAATTATGAGAAATATAGTGTAAGAATGCCTAAACCAGTAACTTAGTCATTTATTATCATTATCAAATATTACACACTATGCATATATCAAATATTATGTGGGCCAAGGGCTGGACAAGCTTGGTTTACACCATCATCAGCATAAACATGTGAGTAACGTGGTATGATGATAGCTACACCGACACTAGGTGATAGGAATTTTTTTCAACCCCATTATAATCTTAGGGGACCATTTACATATATGTGCTCTGCCTTTGACTGAAAATGTCACGTGGCACATGACTACATTGTTATTCTGTGATTACTTAGTGCGTCTATGTAGTTTCTTGGGAGCACAAGTCATATCATGTCACAGTCCTTCAGCTGCCCAGTACTCAGCTAACAATCTGAGAGGTGGGCTTAAGAGTTGGGTCCCCAGTCCCTGAGATAGCTGGAACCCCAAGCAGCTGACATTTTCCACCTAGGGAAGGCATCCTTCTAGAGGAAACTCGCTCTGAAATAATCTGTGCTGGCAAATAGAGGAAACCCTTTAGAGGCAAACTGGGGTTGAAGAGGGGAGTTGTTCCAAATTTACAGGCAGTGAAAGTCTCAAAGTTGCTAATTAAAGCTACTGTTCCTTGGACATTACTTGGTGGTTGGGTCCTAAGGATTCAGAGAGCTTTCCTCATTTTTTTAAATGTCAGCTTTCATGATAGCACTTGCGAGTCTTCAGTCTCACTTTAGACCTTTGAACAAGGATATTCTTTTCAGTTTTTCCTATAAGCTGTCCTCATGATACCGACCTGTGTCCTTATGATTATGACAACGATCCTTCCACGGAAACTCTGCCCCTAACACTTAAACCTCAACAGCCAAAATTGGAAGCATGTAACTCCCTCCCCATGAGCCAGCTGGCTGACCTGAAGGCAGGGAGCCATTGACATTGACCTCAGCCTCCTCCCCTGACTCGGCACATTGACCACTTCCTTCATCTCTTCTTGCTCTCTGGATCTCTGGAGCCTACTTGTCTCCGGCTCTATTGATTTTTCCAAACCAGTGCTTCCCTGCTTCTCCCTTCAGAACCTTCCTAATCAGGACTTTCAAAGAAAAGATAAAGAGGAGGCACTAGAGGAGGCAAAGCTGAAGGGAGAAAGGCTGGGCCTAGAGAGAGTGATCACATCATTTGTGGTTCTGCCTGGGACATTTTGAGGGGAAAGTGGGGGCTATTTATCATAACACTAGGACAACCTGGTGTAAAGCTGGCTGTCCTGGGCAAACTGGGTCCTGCATCCACCCTGGACTTAAGACTGGTAGAGAAAAGCATTTATTTCTCCACCCCTCTTCCATATTCTTTCCACACAACTACAGCACTACCAACAAATTATCGTGCTAATTTTTTGGTGAGTAACTGGCAGGGGGAGGGGAAGCTATGGGGTATCACAGCCTGGTGGGTTTTTTTGTTGTATTTTTTTTTTTTTTTTTTTTTTGAGACGGAGTCTCGCTCTGTCGCCCAGGCTGGAGCACAGTGGCGCAATCTGGGCTCACTACAAGCTCTGCCTCCCGGGTTCATGCCATTCTCCTGCCTCAGCCTCCCGAGTAGCTGGGACTACAGGTGCCCGGCTAATTTTTTTGTATTTTTAGTAGAGACGGGGTTTCACTGTGTTAGCCAGGATGGTCTCGATCTTCTGATCTCATGATCCGCACACCTCGACCTCCTGAAGTGCTAGAATTACAGGCGTGAGTCACCGCGCCTGGCCCACAGCCTGGCCTTCTAAGAGACTAAGCAATCTGGTCACTAAACACATCTAAAACGTTTAAAAAGTCTGCCAACTGTCAATCAGCAAATAATTGATAAGTGATTATTAGTACCATTATTTTTGACCGAACGTAATGGGTGGACTCATTTCTCTATTCTTTCTCTTGGTAGGGGAGAACAAAATGGGAATTCATTGCTTTATATAACTGTTGGGACCCTCTTTATACCTTCCATAATGTTTCATAATGAGAAATGTTGAAAAAAAATTTATGTCGGGCAATGGCTGGAAGCATTCTTCCTTTTCCCTACAAGCATAACACAACCTGGCAAGCCAAGTTTAAAAGAATCAGAACATTTATAATATTCTAATAGGAGCAAATTCATCTATGCATGTTTTGGGTCTCCTTGTATTATTTTAAATAAGTGTAGAATCTATTAGTGATTAATTTTGTAAACACGAGTTTATTGTACATGAGCATAGAGTAAGCTTAAATTATGACTTTTTTGTTATCCGTTAGCACCATTTTCCAACTTTAACGTAGATGTCACAGTCAGTGGCAACATTTGATAATAGAGCTTGTCAGTGAATGTTGTCATAATTTTAAGTGTTAATTTAAATAAACAAGGTTCCTACTATAAGTACCCCTTTTTAAGTGTGGATTGTAGGAGCCACAGAATGTGAGGACTGGGAAGGGTCTTAGTAGCACCTGGCGCAAGCATCCCAGATGCCACACGGTGCAGGGAAGCCTAGAAGCATGAGTCACTTGACTTAGCTCCCTCGTTGCCTAATTCTGTAATTTTTTCCATATCTCAAATTATGAAATACTATTAGGCTATAGCAGGTACATCATTTAGAAAAAAAGTATATATATGTTTTCAAAATGGTGACCTAAATCAGCAGTCAGGCTGAGGGATAACTTCCTATTTTAAAGGGAAATTTCTAATTTAATTAAATTACTAAGTATTTTCAAAAGTTATGAAGGATCCAAAGCAGATATGGCTTTATACTGCATAGTTTCAGTTGTGGAATTCAAAAGAGATACTGTTTTGTTCTGCAGATGTGGAATTTTTGTTTGGTTTTTAGAAGCAAGTGCTACTACATGCTTTACACTTAAAATATAAAGATACCCTTTAACTTACACTTTGTACAAACAAAAGAAAAATGTCAGAGGAAGAATGTTTCATGTTCTAGTATAGGGGTTGGAAAAGTATTAATATTTTGGAAAGGGGACAGATAGTAAATATTTCTGGCTTTGAGGACCATATGGTCTCTGTCACAGCCACTTAGCTCCGAGTAGTCAAAGACAATATGTAAAAGAATAAGTGTGACTGTGTTCCAATAAAACTTTATTTCCAAAAACGGGCAATGAGTGAGATTGGCCAAGGTTGCCAACTCCTGTTCTGGTGTGAGGATAGAGCTCTAAATTTAATATTAACATAGATGAAAGCCATAGTTAAAATTTATTCCAGTTAAAGAAGAAGGAAAAAAAATCCTGTATCATATTGTTTACCAGGGAATTGTATGTAATTAGGATGTATGCTTAATTAAAATAATTCTTAATAAAATGCTAAGAATGATAGAGAAACACTACCAGAGACTATTACTGCAACATTATTTATAAAAGCAAGAAAGAGAAACAGCCTAAATGTTCATTGATGGAGAACTGGTTAAACAAATTGTGGAAATCTGCACAGTTAAAAAAAAATGAACTACATGTGTTATTTTGCTGACAAGGAAATTTATCCCCAGCACCATTTCTTGAAGGATAAAAAAGCAAGTTATAGAGTGACATATACAATATGACACTGTTTATGCTAAACAAAAAAGTCACAAAAGAATTACAGTATATTTTCTATAGGTAAAAATATATATTTGTGAATTTATATAAAGAAGCTATAGGGGAGTACATGCCAACTTGATAACAGTGATTATCTCTGAGCAGAGACTGGTCGTAGGAGTGTTAGTCAAAGGTCAAAGAGGACGTGAAATCACGAAATTTAAAAAGACACTAGAGAATGACACGTACACAAAAGCTAGACAGACATTCACATTCTGAAAGAGTATAAAGAATGAGGACTTATAATTTTTAAGTTTAAAATTGTAGCACATGAAAGTTATAGTCTTTGTAATTTTGAGAGTTTTATAGGAAATATAAGAAATGAACGTTAGGTAAGAATTCTACTTCCCACAGAATGGGCATGTGATTTATTTATTGTGTAGGCCTTGGATGTACAGAAAATCTTTGAACATTATGAAATTTGAGAAACTCAATAACTTAGCAAAGGTAATAGACTGACCACTGTGGTCAGCAATTTATGAGCTGTATGTCAGTGTTATGGTCAGTCTGGCCTTAGGAATTTATACCTGTGCTTGTGTCACATTTTGATAGGGAAACTTATTTTGCAACATGCTACCTTCTCAAGTGAAATCTGTGAGGATCTGATGCCAGTGTACCTTAATTTAGCATCACATTGTTTTAAAATGTGACTGTTATAGGATAGTATAGTATGTGAGTCCAGACCCAGACTGGATAACAACGTAAAAAGAATCTTGTTTATAGGTTGAGAAGAGACTATTTTCTTTTTTTTTAATTATTTATTTATTTATTTATTTATTTTTATTATACTTCAAGTTCTAGGGTACATGTGCATAACGTGCAGGTTTGTTACGTATGTATACTTGTGCCATGTTGGTGTGCTGCACCCATCAACTCGTCAGCACTCATCAATTCATCATTTATATCATGTATAACTCCCAATGCAATCCCTCCCCCCTCCCCCCTCCCCATGATAGTCCCCAGTGTGTGATGTTCCCCTTCCCGAGTCCAAGTGATCTCATTGTTCAGTTCCCACCTATGAGTGAGAACATGCGGTGTTTGGTTTTCTCTTCTTGTGATATTTTGCTAAGAATGATGGTTTCCAGCTGCATCCATGTCCCTACAAAGGACACAAATTCATCCTTTTTTATGGCTGCATAATATTCCATGGTGTATATGTGCCACATTTTCTTAATCCAGTCTGTCACAGATGGACATTTGGGTTGATTCCAAGTCTTTGCTATTGTGAATAGTGCCGCAATAAACATACGTGTGCATGTGTCTTTGTAGTAGAATAATTTATAATCCTTTCAGTATATACCCAGTAGTGGGATGGCTGGGTCATATGGTACATCTAGTTCTAGATCCTTGAGGAACTGCCATACTGTTTTCCATAATGGTTGAACTAGTTTACAATCCCACCAACAGTGTAAAAGTGTTCCTATTTCTCCACATCCTCTCCAACACCTGTTGTTTCCTGACTTCTTAATGATTGCCATTCTGACTGGTGTGAGATGGTATCTCATTGTGGTTTTGATTTGCATTTCTCTGATGGCGAGTGATGATGAGCATTTTTTCATGTGTCTGTTGGCTGTATGAATGTCTTCTTTTGAGAAATGTCTGTTCATATCCTTTGCCCACTTTTCGATGGGGTTGTTTGTTTTTTTCTTGTATATTTGTTTGAGTTCTTTGTAGATTCTGGATATTAGCCCTTTGTCAGATGAGTAGATTGCAAAAATTTTCTCCCATTCTGTAGGTTGCCTGTTCACTCTGATGGTAGTTTCTTTTGCTGTGCAGAAGCTCTTTAGTTTAATTAGATCCCATTTGTGAATGTTGGCTTTTGCTGCCATTGCTTTTGGTGTTTTAGACATGAAGTCCTTGCCCATGCCTATATCCTGAATGGTACTACCTAGATTTTCTTCTAGGGTTTTTATGGTATTAGGTCTAACATTTAAGTCTCTAATCCATCTTGAATTAATCTTCGTATAAGGAGTAAGGAAAGGATCCAGATTCAGCTTTCTACTTATGGCTAGCCAATTTTCCCAGCAGCATTTATTAAATAGGGAATCCTTTCCCCATTTCTTGTTTCTCTCAGGTTTGTCAAAGATCAGATGGCTGTAGATGTGTGGTATTATTTCTGAGGACTCTGTTCTGTTCCATTGGTCTATATCTCTGTTTTGGTACCAGTACCATGCTGTTTTGGTTACTGTAGCCTTGTAGTATAGTTTGAAGTCAGGTAGTGTGACGCCTCCAGCTTTGTCCTTTTGACTTAGGATTGTCTTGGCAATGCGGGCTCTTTTTTGGTTCCATATGAACTTTAAAGCCGTTTTTTCCAATTCTGTGAAGAAACTCATTGGTAGCTTGATGGGGATGGCATTGAATCTATAAATAACCTTGGGCAGTATGGCCATTTTCACGATATTGATTCTTCCTATCCATGAGCATGGTATGTTCTTCCATTTGTTAGTGTCCTCTTTTATTTCACTGAGCAGTGGTTTGTAGTTCTCTTTGAAGAGGTCCTTTACATCCCTTGTAAGTTGGATTCCTAGGTATTTGATTCTCTTTGAAGCAATTGTGAATGGAAGTTCATTCATGATTTGGCTCTCTGTTTGTCTGTTACTGGTGTATAAGAATGCTTGTGATTTTTGCACATTAATTTTGTATCCTGAGACTTTGCTGAAGTTGCTTATCAGCAGCTTAAGGAGATTTTGGGCTGAGACAATGGGGTTTTCTAAATATACAATCATGTCATCTGCAAACAGGGACAATTTGACTTCTTCTTTTCCTAACTGAATACGCTTGATTTCTTTCTCTTGCCTGATTGCCCTAGCCAGAACTTCCAAGACTATGTTGAATAGGAGTGGTGAGAGAGGGCATCCCTGTCTTGTGCCAGTTTTCAAAGGGAATTTTTCCAGTTTTTGCCCATTCAGTATGGTATTAGCTGTGGGTTTGTCATAAATAGCTTTTATTATTTTGAGGTACGTTCCATCAATACCGAATTTCTTGAGCGTTTTTAGCATGAAGGGCTGTTGAATTTTGTCAAAAGCCTTTTCTGCATCTATTGAGATAATCATGTGGTTCTTGTCTTTGGTTCTGTTTATATGCTGGATTACGTTTATTGATTTGCGAATGTTGAACCAGCCTTGCATCCCAGGGAAGAAGCCCACTTGATCATGGTGGATAAGCTTTTTGATGTGCTGCTGAATCCAGTTTGCCAGTATTTTATTGAGGATTTTTGCATCGATGTTCATCAGGGATATTGGTCTAAAATTCTCTTTTTTTTGTTGTGTCTGTGCCAGGCTTTGGTATCAGGATGATGTTGGCCTCATAAAATGAGTTAGGGAGGATTCCCTCTTTTTCTATTGATTGGAATAGTTTCAGAAGGAATGGTACCAGCTCCTCCTTGTACCTCTGGTAGAATTCAGCTGTGAATCCATCTGGTCCTGGACTTTTTTTGGTGGGTAGGCTATTGATTGTTGCCTCAATTTCAGAGCCTGCTATTGGTCTATTCAGGGATTCAACTTCTTCCTGGTTTAGTCTTGGGAGAGTGTAAGTGTCCAGGAAATTATCCATTTCTTCTAGAGTTTCTAGTTGATTTGCATAGAGGTGTTTATAGTATTCTCTGATGGTAGTTTGTATTTCTGTGGGGTCGGTGGTGATATCCCCTTTATCATTTTTTATTGCGTCTATTTGATTCCTCTCTCTTCTTTATTAGTCTTGCTAGTGGTCTGTCAATTTTGTTGATCTTTTCAAAAAACCAACTCCTGGATTCATTGATTTTTTGGAGGGTTTTTTGTGTCTCTATCTCCTTCAGTTCTGCTCTGATCTTAGTTATTTCTTGCCTTCTGCTAGCTTTTGAATGTGTTTGCTCTTGCCTCTCTAGTTCTTTGAATTGTGATGTTAGAGTGTCAATTTTAGATCTTTCCTGCTTTCTCTTGTGGGCATTTAGTGCTATAAATTTCCCTCTACACACTGCTTTAAATGTGTCCCAGAGATTCTGGTATGTTGTATCTTTGTTCTCATTGGTTTCAAAGAACATCTTTATTTCTGCTTTCATTTCATCATGTACCCAGTAGTCATTCAGGAGCAGGTTGTTCAGTTTCCATGTAGTTGAGCGGTTTTGATTGAGTTTCTTAGTCCTGAGTTCTAGTTTGATTGCACTGTGGTCTGAGAGACAGTTATAATTTCTGTTCTTTTACATTTGCTGAGGAGTGCTTTACTTCCAATTATGTGGTCAATTTTGGAATAAGTGTGATGTGGTGCTGAGAAGAATGTATATTCTGTTGATTTGGGGTGGAGAGTTCTATAGATGTCTATTAGGTCTGCTTGGTGCAGAGATGAGTTCAATTCCTGGATATCCTTGTTAACTTTCTGTCTCGTTGATCTGTCTGATGTTGACAGTGGAGTGTTGAAGTCTCCCATTATTATTGTATGGGAGTCTAAGTCTCTTTGTAAGTCTCTAAGGACTTGCTTTATGAATGCGGGTGCTCCTGTATTGGTGCATATATATTTAGGATAGTTAGCTCTTCCTGTTGAATTGATCCCTTTACCATTATGTAATGGCCTTCTTTGTCTCTTTTGATCTTTGATGGTTTAAAGTCTGTTTTATCAGAGACTAGGATTGCAACCCCTGCTTTTTTTTTGTTCTCCATTTGCTTGGTAGATCTTCCTCCATCCCTTTATTTTGAGCCTATGTATGTCTCTGCATGTGAGATGGGTCTCCTGAATACAGCAGACTGATGGGTCTTGACTCTTTATCCAGTTTGCCAGTCTGTGTCTTTTAATTGGAGCATTTAGTCCATTAACATTTAAGGTTAATATTGTTATGTGTGAACTTGATCCTGCCATTATGATATTAACTGGTTATTTTGCTCGTTAGTTGATGCAGTTTCTTCCTAGCCTCGATGGTCTTTACATTTTGGCATGTTTTTGCAATGGCTGGTACCGGTTGTTCCTTTCCATGTTTAGGGCTTCCTTCAAGGTCTCTTGTAAGGCACGCCTGGTGGTGACAAAATCTCTTAAGCATTTGCTTATCTGTAAAGGATTTTATTTCTCCTTCACTTATGAAAGTTAGTTTGGCTGGATATGAAATTCTGGGTTTAAAATTCTTTTCTTTAAGAACGTTGAATATTGGCCCCCACTCTCTTCTGGCTTGTAGAGTTTCTGCCGAGAGGTCTGCTGTTAGTCTAATGGGCTTCCCTTTGTGGGTAACCTGACCTTTCTCTCTGGCTGCCCTTAAGAGTTTTTCCTTCATTTCAACTTTGGTGAATCTGGCAATTATGTGTCTTGGAGTTGCTCTTCTGGAGGAGTATCTTTGTGGCATTCTCTGTATTTCCTGAATTTGAATGTTGGCCTGCCCTACTAGGTTGGGGAAGTTCTCCTGGATGATATCCTGAAGAGTGTTTTCCAACTTGGTTCCATTTTCCCCCTCACTTTCAGGCACCCCAATCAGACGTAGATTTGGTCTTTTTACATAATCCCATACTTCTTGCAGGCTTTGTTCATTTCTTTTTCTTTTTTTTTCTTTTGGTTTCTCTTCTCGCTTCATTTCATTCATTTGATCCTCAATCGCTGATACTCTTTCTTCCAGTTGATCGAGTCTGTTACTGAAGCTTGTGCATTTGTCACGTATTTCTCGTGTCATGGTTTTCATCTCTGTCATTTCGTTTATGACCTTCTCTGCATTAATTAGTCTAGCTGTCAATTCTTCCACTCTTTTTTCAAGATTTTTAGTTTCTTTGCACTGGGTACGTAATTCCTCCTTTAGCTCTGAGAAGTTTGATGGACTGAAGCCTTCTTCTCTCATCTCGTCAAAGTCATTCTCTGACCAGCTTCGATCCGTTGCTGGTGATGGGCTGCGCTCCTTTGCAGGAGGAGATGCGCTCTTATTTTTTGAATTTCCAGCTTTTCTGCCCTGCTTTTTCCCCATCTTTGTGGTTTTATCTGTCTCTGGTCTTTGATGATGGTGACGTACTGATGGGGTTTTGGTATAGGTGTCCTTCCTGTTTGACAGTTTTCCTTCTGACAGTCAGGACCCTCAGCTATAGGTCTGTTGGAGATTGCTTGAGGTCCACTCCAGACCCTATTTGCCTGGGTATCAGCAGCAGAGGTTGCAGAAGATAGAATATTGCTGAACAGCGAGTGTACCTGTCTGATTCTTACTTTGGAAGCTTCCTCTCAGGGGTGTTCTCCACCCTGTGAGGTGTGGGGTGTCAGACTGCCCCTAGTGGGGGATGTCTCCTAGTGAGGCTACTCAGGGGTCAGTGACCCACTTGAGCAGGCAGTCTGTCCGTTCTCAGATCTCAACCTCCATGTTGGGAGATCCACCGCTCTCTTCAAAGCTGTCAGACAGAGTCGTTCGAGTCTGCATAGGCCTCTGCTGCTTCCCCTGTTGTTTTTTAGCTGTGCCCTGTCCCCAGAGGTGGAGTCTACAGAGACAGGCAGGTTTCCTTGAGCTGCTGTGAGCTACACCCAGTTGGATCTTCCCAGCGGCTTTGTTTACCTACTTAAGCCTCAGCAATGGCAGGCGCCCCTCCCACAGCCTCGCTGCTGCCTTGCGGTTAGATCGCCACAGACTGCTGTGTTAGCAATGAGGGAGGCTCCGTGGGCGTGGGACCCTCCTGGCCAGGTGTGGGATATATTCTCCTGGTGTGCCCGTTTGCTTAAAGCGCAGTATTGGGGTGGGAGTTACCCGATTTTCCAGGTGTTGTGTGTCTCAGTTCCCCTGGCTAGGAAAAGCGATTCCCTTCCCCCTTGCGCTTCCCAGGTGAGGCGATGCCTCGCCCTGCTTCAGCTCTCGCTGGTCAGGCTGCAGCAGCCGACCAGCACCAATTGTCCGGCACTCCCTAGTGAGATGACCCCAGTACCTCAGTTGAAAATGCAGAAATCACCGGACTTCTGTGTCGCTCGCGCCGGGAGTTGGAGACTGGAGCTGTTCCTATTCAGACATCTTGCTCCGCCCCCCCGGAAACTTCTTGAGACTCTATTTTCAATCTAGCAAGTATTTCTTGAGGGCTGACTATGAGCTCCTCACTGTATTAGAAAAAGTAAATGATAATAAAAGAAATGTGAATGATAGCTTTTTTCCTGGAAGAGCAAGCCACCTCACTGGGGAATAAGAAGAAGTTAAATAAAACCAAAAGACATCACAGTTTTAAACACCAATGCAAGCATCCAGTAATATGGAAAGCAGATTAGGGGACCAATGTGGGCTCTAACAGTTGAGGGTCAGCTTCTTGAGAGAATTGTGTCTTGATTTGGGCCTCAGTGCCAAATTTGGATTGATATGGGGAGATGGAAAGGCTGATTTCAGGAGGGAGAGTGATTGCAATCAATGATGGTGAGGTAGAGAGCATCTTTAGGCATCTGTTTGGAAGAAGAGCCGAATGTAGTAATGATGACAGTGGCAATAATATTGACATTAATACTGGTGCTGGTGTAATGGAAGCATGAGCAGTAGCATAAATAGTGGTAGGAGTCATACTAGAGTCTTGTTTTTTCACCAAGAGTTTTATGCCAGGCAAGATGCTAAGTGTTTCACACCCTTATCTTTTCCGTCTCACTAAGTCCAAGGCCATAGTACCACTTTTTCTTCATTATAAAGGTGAGGAACCAAGGTTTAGAGAGATCACATAACGGGCCCAAGAACACATGGCTGGTGAGTGCCAAAGCAGGTATGTAAGTACTTTCTGTCTAACTCCAGAGCCCCAAACCTCCAAGACCAAGCAGGCTCAGAGGTTGCTCAGAGGACAACCATAGTCTAGTGCTGGTTCTGACACTAAGTAACCCCTTGCCTCATTTTCCTCCACCATAAAATAAAGGCACTGGACAGTGTAATCTTTAAGATTCATTGCATTCATTCCACGATTCAGTTACTTCCTCAGAGAATGGGGATAATAATTGTACTCTGTGGATTGGATGAGGCAATGAGATAATGCATGGAACAGTGTCAGGCAAACAGTAGACATTCAATAAAATTTTAGAGTCCAATAAATAAAATGTTATCATCTCATCAAACAGCCAGTTTAATTAATTACCTCAACATTTATTGTACTGGCTATACCCTAAACTCTGGATGAAGGAGATGTTGCATGGTTAGCATGAACCTCTCTGTTTACATCCAGGGTGGAGAACATCCCTACAGATGTAGGTCATAACCAGGGGGATAGGTTGTGAGAGATCCTCTTTTTCATTGAAATGTAACTGCATACCTATTATATTTGGCAGTAGCGTTCTAAAAGTACCAACGTTTATAGTTTCAGTAGTCAAAGTGAGAAGTGGACAAGACAGCCTTCAGACTAACTTTGAGCCAATCTATTTAAGAAGGTACATACTTACAAATACAATAAGCCCTCACTTAATGCCATTGATACATTGTTGGAAGCTGTAAGCAAAATGATATATAATGATAACCATTTTATGATAGGCTAATTGATATGAAATTGGTGTCAATAAGAGTTAAGTTCCTACGATATATTTCTGGTTGCAGAAACATCACCAAGCTTCTAAATAAAGACTGCAAGCTCTTCTAATATTAAACATTGAAGTAGGTTGGGCATAGTGGCTCATGCCTATAATTTCAGTGCTTTGGGAGGCCAAGGAGGGAGAATCACTTGGGATCAGGACTTTCAAGACCAGCCTGGGCAAAAAAAAAAAAAGAATAACTGGGAGTAGTGGCATGCACCTGTAGTCCCAGCTACTCGGGAGGCTGAAGTGGGGGAATTGCTTGTGTTCAGGAGTTTGAGGCTGCAGTGAGCTAGGATCATGCCACTGTACTCCAGCTTGGGTGAGTGACAGAGCTAGACCCTGTCTCAAAAAAAAAAAAAAAAAAAAAAAAAAAAAGAAAAGAAAAGAAAAACATTGACATAGATGTGAGCTCTAAATACATTTAAGAAAGACTAATAATTATTTATGCAACTTTTGTTGAATATGTGAGTAATGGTAGTTACTGTGGTGGTGGGTTAAATCGAGGAATAGATGTTTGCAAAAGTGAACATTGTAAGAAGCACTTTGAACCGTCATGGAGTTCAAAAACAAACAATAACCGATATGGTGGCACATTGAGCACTTTTACACTGCATCATTTTTCGCCATGCATTTGTATACTTTTTAATTTTTATTTGACAATAATTTGTATCCATTCGTTTCCTAACCCGCTTATTCAAATTCAGGGTTATGAGTAGCCAGAGCCTATCCTGGCAGCTGCCCTCAGGGTACAATGTGGAGACTAGCCTTGGAGAGGACATGATCCCATCACGGGGTACATTCACACACCCACACTCACTCAGACTGAGACAATGTAGACTTACCAGCAGGTCACTTAATGTGCGTAGCCTTGGGATATGGAAGGAAATCAGAGAACCTGGAGAAAACCCACAAAGACTTGTGGAGAACGTTGCAAACTCCACACAGACAGTGGCCCTGGCTAGAAATCAGTTTTGTTTTGTTTTTCCCTCATCAATATTATAAGGAAATGAGGTTGAACAAAATGACATTGTTGGAGGACCTGCTGTAATTCATGAGAAATGAGCAATTTCTAAAGCAGAGTCCTGCTTTTCCTACTTGTTTTTCCATTGCCTTTAGTCTTTATGTCCTACTTATGCTTAGAAAATAATTTAATTATAAACCAGATAGGTTCTTTCCTTCCCTTCCTTGTTTTTGCTTTTGGTGCCTTTTCCTCCACTTCAGTGTTGCTTCTAATTGCAGGCTGTGAGAATTGAGATGGCCTGCCCAAGGTGTACTCTTGGTTTGTGGCAGACATGAATAAAAAATTCAGGTTTCTCAGTTAGATTTCTAGGCCAGGGTTCATGTGCTTTTTTACCTCAAAGATTTTTTCTTTTCTTTCTTTTTTCTTCTTCCTTTCCCCCCTTAGCAATAGGCCTGTTTCTCCAAATAAAATCGTATGCAGGAGTCCAGCATGTAGAACCGATAGAAGTGGTGCTTCTCAGGTTGAGTGAGACCTGGGGCTGTGCCTGCCTTTACTGGCCTTCCTCTTTCCAACCTGCGTCCTCCCTCCAGCATCCAGGCCTCTCCAGAGAACAATTAAAAAACAGCCTTGCCCTATCCCTTATAATTTCTCTAATGATGTAAGAGCACTGTGAGTTTTATCACACTTATTATAGGTTTTAACTTTTTTTCTCAAGTGGTAGGGGTGTAGAGTGGAAGAGAATTGAGACCCCTACTTGCACAAAACAAAGTTTTTAGTTGCTATCTACTTCAAATATTCAATTTCTAATATTGGCTGATTATTGCAATGAAGGCATGTATTGGTGCATGTAACCAAAGTTTAAAGAGAACTATTAACTTGCTAAATAGCAGGAACCATGATTTTTGTTTTCTGTCTTTTAACTTAGAGATTCACTTTTCAGATTTAGACCCCATGAGAATCTTCAAACTAAATGGTATCAGGAAAAGTATATAATGTTTTTGGCCTCAAAGCCGTATCTTTTTCTTTTTTTTTTGAGATGGAGTCTCACTCTCTCGCCCAGGCTGGAGTACAGTGGCGCAATCTCGGCTCACTGCAACCTCTGCCTCCCGAGTTCAAGACATTCTCCTGCTTCAGCCTCCCAAGTAGCTGGGATTACAGGTGCCCACCACCATGCCTGGCTAATTTTTTGTATTTTTAGTAGAGATGAGGTTTCACCATGTTCCCCAGGCTCGTCTTGAACTCCTGAGCTCAGGCATTCCGCCCGCCTCGGCCTCCCAAAGTGCTAGGATTACAGGCGTGAGCCACTGCGCCTGGCCCAAAGTCATATCTTTTGATTAACATGTTTATGTATGAACAGTGGCAAAGCATGAAAAAGAATTCACTGTTCAGATCTGTTGATTACTATCATGATTAGTGGAATTTGAGTGTTCTTGGGAACTGAGAAAGCAGTGGGAATAGATGATTTTCTGACTGAAAATTGTCCATACCCTTGTGGGCTGGCAAATTCGTAGTCAACTCCACTGGACCTTTTTCTGCTTGCTAATAAGATATACTGATTCAATGAGTGAAATAAGTTAGAAAAAGTATTATATTCTTCACTCAGTTTCTCCATACCCAAAGAATACATGCAGATCAGATTAGATGGTTTCATCATACAACAAATGAGAATGTTGGCTGTTACTTCATAAATACATGGAGCTCTTTATCTCTAGAGGTTGTCTTGTCTATTTTTCTAGTTATTAAAGGTTTATGTCAGATTCTCTTATAAATGTTTTAAAATGATCCAGACTTAGCATTTCTATTAAAAGAAAAAGTCTTAAATGGAATTTGGAATCATGTGTTTTGGCTCATTTTAATTAATTTAAGATAATGAATTTAAAGGAAAATTTACATTTTGGATAGTTCTACTATCTCCCTTTTTTGATTTTAAATGTAATACATACTTATTGTATGCCACACAGTGTACAGAAATTTAAAGACAAAAACCTGTTATCCCACTTCACAGAAATATAAACATTTAAAAAAATTTGGTAATAATCTTATAAACTTTTTATACATCCATGTGTTTAAAATATATTTTACTGTACATGTTGATCTTACTATGCTTTTAAAAAATTAATAACGTATTTTAGAAATCTTTACATCAACATTTTCTATAGTTGCACACTATTTAACTGCATATTATTTTATGTAAGCAGTTCTTTATTAATGGATGTTTAACCTGATTTCAATATTTTGTTTTTATAAACAATGATGTGGATATCTTTTTGCATTTGTGTATGTGTCAGTTACTAGATTTGTTAGGATAAATTAGAGAGGTGGAATATGCATTTAAATTTGGATAAATATTGTCAAACTGCTCTCCAGAATTTTTGTCATTTTCTTTTCATGTCAGTAACAACATGGAAATGTCACAATAAAATAAGCTGAAAAAAGAAATAAAACTATTTCCACTTTTCTATATATGTCCAAGTGAACAACAAAAAAAATTTAAAACATCTTCAGTGCAGGATCAGTAGAGCTGACCTTACTCCTTACTTCCCATAAGGTATTACTCAAATCAGAAAAGCATATTTAAAAAATTATTCCCATAATCTGTTTAGAAAAGGCAAAGAAAAATATGTTAATTTTTAGCTAATATTAAAATGTTACTTTGTCACGTTATTTGGGGAGGATGCTAAGATGCATTTTTATGGCAGAGACACAGATAATGAAAGGAATTGTTTATTTATTGAGTATACTATTTGTTCAAGGATTCTATTTCATAATATGCTTTTAGTATGAAAAATATATAAATAATTGTAGAGAAATATAAATTTGTTTTTTGTTCCTGCTAAAGTTGTAGAGATACACGTCTAATTAGTATCCTCAATATAAAATAAGCTACTCAAATGCCACAATTGTAATAAAATATTATACCATTCATTTGAACTAATCTTCAGATAATGATCACATCCTTTTATGAAAATAATTATGAATATAGTCTTTGCAATGTGATATATGATATATCGTAAATGACTAAATGACACATAGTGAAAACTTAGTATATTAAAATAACAAGTCATATTTATTCTTTTTAGTAAATAAATTTGTTGAACTGTGGAAAGAGAAGGTTTGCTTATTTTAGGTACCTGGGTAATAACATTACTTCTTAGATTATTTTTTGATGAGGGCAAAATGAATGGAATAAGCATTCCAAGAAGAAAAGAACATCAGCGGGAAATTATAAACCAGTATCAAGAGGTTGGTGAGCATAGGAACTTGATTCCACATGGAAAGAGAAGAGGTACCTCTGCCTCACCAGAGCTGCACAGCAGGTGTGGGAGACTCCCTTGGAGCATGAGCCGGGCCTTCAGAGGAAGCACTGCCCTGTACTGTGCCCAGCAGTGAGGAGTATTCACAGGTGCTGAGTTGCAGAGTACTCTTACTCGGTACACTCCAGATACTAGCAGTAGTCTCTCTTGGGAAGTGGCAAGAGGTTGTATGTAGATCAGAAATGGCTTTATGAAATATAGACTACATTCTTGGAGTGAGAATATGAGAATTAATGACTGGTCTGTTAAATCTCTTTGAAGCCAGGGGGTGCTACCACTTCTGCTGATCAGTGTATTTAGGAGTGAGATGGTTAGAAAGGCTTGAGAATGTATCTCTAAAGTTCTAGATTCTAACTTACAAGGTTTGAGATGAACCATCTTCTTCTGTTTTTCAAGTTTTCAGGACTGGGAAGAATGACCTTCATGGGTGGCTTGTTGTTAGGACCAAGAGGGTTTGAAATTGAAATATGGGGCTAGTAAAGAGAATAAAATAAAACTAAGCAAAACTTAAAATTAATAACTGACTAACAAAAAGAGGGGTGAATGAAGGTCCTGAAAATTCTCTGGAAACCATAGTAATAATGGGGATGGAATTAATACCGTCAGATATCTGTATGCTGAGTATAAAGTAGAGGTTTTAAGCAGAAAACTAAATTACAGCATAAGGAGTGTGAGCCAATCTTGTCCCAAGGATTAAGGGGAAGGACTTACAATGTAAGGACTAACCTTTCTCTTTGCAAGAAGCAGATTAAAAAAATGCAGAGGACCCACTATGTATTATATAGATGCACATGCAGTACTCACACATACATACACACACAGAATATATATACATACACAGACAAGTGTGTGTATTCATATACACACCCCTACATATTCTCAAGAAGGAAATACACTAAAATGCTAAAGAAATTACCTACAGGCAGTAAAATTGTGGGTAATTGTTTTCTGCTTCTTTATAGTTTTAAATGTTTCAACAGTAAACATCTATTACTTTGACAATATAAATAGTATTTAAGTAATATTTTTAAATCCCAGAAGTATCAAAACATATTTGAGTAGATTGGGTATGGATGAAATAATTGAAAAGAGTAGTTTTTGGCTACTTTTTGAAATCAATAATGTTTTAATTGTTGGGATTGTAAAACTGTCAATCGTGTAGGTATAGTAATGTCGGGGAATTTCATCTCTACAGATTGTCTCCCAAAATCTGAAAAATTGATGCTTTGCCCTAAAAAACAATCTCTCAAATGATTGAGGAAACAATGGAATAATTGAATACTCTCAACTTAATTCTAAATTAAGGGAGAATTTGTTGGTCAAGTGAAGACTGTATATAGCTAGAACTGTAACTGAGAATTTATGCAGCAGATTTTTTTTTTTTTTTTTTTTTTTTGAGGCTCTGTCGCCCGGACTGGAGTGCAGTGGCCAGATCTCAGCTCACTGCAAGCTCCGCCTCCCGGGTTCACGCCATTCTCCTGCCTCAGCCTCCCGAGTAGCTGGGACTACAGGCGCCCGCCACCTCGCCCGGCTAGTTTTTGTATTTTTAGTAGAGACGGGGTTTCACCATGTTAGCCAGGATGGTCTCGATCTCCTGTATGCAGCAGATTTTTAAACAATACAAATGAAAATTTTTTTTGCCCCTTAAATATAGAGCTAGTGGCTCTGTAGCACTTGGCCCATGGGAGATAATCTAAAAATGTGATATGTGTAATTCCATGACTTAAGACTGTAGAAGACTGAGTGGTATTTAGTGGACATGGCAATATTCATGGAATAAATGAATGAATGAATGAAAAGGTGATTGAGTGATGGCCTGTGGATGTGGGAGGCTCTAATAATAAAATTCTGACAATAATTGATAACAAAAGAAAAGGAGAGTGGTTGTCTAAAGCATCACACACCAGTTTTCAGAGTACACATGTAAAATATAGAACCATGAAAAAAGATTTAAAGTTGTGTATGGAAACAGAAAAAAAGGAAAAAAAAAAAAAAAAAAAAAAAGACCTAACCCATTGCTTAATTGGCACCTTCTCTATGGGATCCTGTAGCAGTTATTTTTTTGTTCTCCTGTGCATTCATTTCTCTTTTACAAAATACTTAACCATTTATTTCTCTATAACTCCCCTTGCAGCCTTCTGCCCCACCTCCTTCCTAATTTTTAAGCACACTGTGTCATCTTTGTGTTCCTTTCATTCTCATAAAAAATATTTGCACATTCCAGGCGTTTCATAAATATTTGCCGATTTGCATTGTTTGGAACAGATGGTATAATGTTAAAAGATGACTACAGAGAAAGAAACACTACTAAATTCTATTTAATATCTGTTTTCTCTGTAAAGGATAATGGTTTTTCAAATTAGAAAGGGCAGCACAACCGTAACTAAAAGAACCTGAAAACCTCAAGTAAGTGTAGAGATTCTAAATGAGCTCCTAGCTGCCTTAAATCGCTACAGATTCATCTCATGGCACTAATGGAATTTTCAGCTGGGATTGTGGAATCACTCTTGGAAAACTTTGGAAAATCCAGAAAAGAGGAGAGATGAGCCAATTTCCTGATATTTTGAAACAAATGGATGCCTAAAATTAGACATATTCTGTGATGGGAACTACTAAATGGATGAATTGACGCTCTTGAGAAAAGACAGTAGTCATTAGATGCCAGCCAGGATGCCAAGCTAACCTCATTTCCTTTTTTAAAAAATGATTACTGAGCCTAGAGTAGAAAAATTCCCAGGGCATAGTGTATCTCAGTTTTTGCAAGTCACTGAGAAATGAGAAATTATATTCTGGTTGTGGGCATTTTGTGAATACATGTATTGTATGGTGAGGGATTTATGGGTTTTTGAGCAAATGATCTCCTAGAGATAAATTAATCAAATAGAAGTCTGGTCTTTAAAGAGATGCTGCTTCAATATGGTTCTGTTCAACAGTTTATCACAGTCCCATTTGTTCATGTTTTACAAGTCAGAAAATTAAGGGGAATGGTCATTGATGGTGTGGGAGTTAAGGGTGGTCTAAACTTAAAGCCTGGCCCTGTCATTACCTGAGTGACCTTGAGAAAATTACTGAACCTCTCTGTGCCTTAGTTTTTTCATTTGTGAAATATCCCCTAAATGGTAGCTAGTGCTTATTTAGAATTTACTGTACTAAATATTTTATACATGAAAAAACTAAGCCTTAGAGAGCTTAAATAGCATCAAGTGGACAGAAATAGATTTCATTAGGATTAATAATGGACAAAGAAAATGAAATCTAGGAGCAATAAATGTAAAGTTCATAAAATTTGTACTTTTATTAAATCATTTGCATAAAATTGATCTAAATGTTTTCGTTGACTGTGAGATGAATATGATTCATTGTCTTGTCATGGCTTTAAAAACTAGAAACAGAAAAAAGCAAACAAAAAAAGAAACTGGTCCCATTACTCTTGAATAATTTGACCATATCTAGAATATGTATCTTTTTCTTTTTCTCCAGTTTGTTAAGAGGGACGGATTGTGGAGGTGGACACAAAGTTACAAAGGGACTAGCTGGAAGAACTAGAGATAATAAGTTTGGAAAAGTGGAAACTTTGAAGGAAGCACGAATGCGGTCTTAAAATATTTGAAGGGTGTCATTTGCAAGAGGGATCGATCTATCTTGTGATGCTCCAGTGGCAGAATGGGCTCCAAGGGTAGAACTGATGGGAAGTCCAATTTGACCTTTGCATTTTTTTGCTGACTTCAGAACCGTTTAAAGTGGGATGGTCTTTTCAGGGTGATAAACATCATCTTCTCCAAGTCATGGCAGAGGCAGGACTTTCTGAGAGATACAATAGAGGAAATTGCCAAATTGGATGGGGGTAAATGAGCTCTCAATTCTCTTCTAAATCTAAAAATTTATTCTTCTGTGAGAGATTTAATCTTTGAAAAAGAATGTATTTTCTAATCATGAGTGTTACTGGTTAAAGGCACCTACTCTCCTTTAACTTTATAAATTTAATTGAATTTTTAAGAATGTAAACAAGTTGGCCGGGCGCGGTGGCTCAAGCCTGTAATCCCAGCACTTTGGGAGGCCGAGATGGGTGGATCGCGAGGTCAGGAGATCGAGACCATCCTGGCTAACACGGCGAAACCCCGTCTCTACTAAAAAATACAAAAAAAAAAAACTAGCCGGGCGAGTTGGCGGGTGCCTGTAGTCCCAGCTACTTGGGAGGCTGAGGCAGGAGAATGGCGTAAACCCGGGAGGCGGAGCTTGCAGTGAGCTGAGATCCGGCCACTGCACTCCAGCCTGGGCGACAGAGCGAGACTCCGTCTCAAAAAAAAAAAAAATCAAAAAAAAAAAAAAAAAAAAAAAAAAAAAAAAAAAAAAAAAAAAAAAAAAAGAATGTAAACAAGTTGAAAGTATAAGAAATATATTTTTCGTTTTCAAAAATGATGAGTATTTCAGTGTTATTGGGAAAACCATGATTTTAGTTAGTAAAATTTAAAGCTCTGAATTCATTAGGTTACAAGAAAGGCAATTTCCTCTTCACAATTAATTGTAAGACATTTCTTCCCTTATTGAAGGGAAATCATCTGTGTTTAAAGAGCATTTATATTGAGTTAAGAAGGTGACATTTCTTTGACGTTTGTATGCACATAAAGGTAACTTGTAGAGAGAGCTAAGAACACAGGAAGTGCAAATTTATAAAAAAAAAAAAAACCTTTCACATCAAAAGCTACTTGGTATGTATCAAATATACTCTTAGACTTCATAAGGTTATTCATTTTAGAACTTGGGTTTTCTTTCTTTTTAATCTCTTAAGATTACTGGCTACAGTATTATCTTGCCCAGATTCATAACATTCTGTTACAATTTTGCTGAATAAAAATGAGTCTGATTTTAGTAGTGAAATGTGTTTGATTCATACCTCGCCACCCCACCCAGGTGTCAGGCCAGCCCAAGCTGTTTAGCACAATGAAAGTTCTTGTTTGACCATAACTGCACATCTCACTCCATGGGCAATCAGCATTTTAATTAGTGATTCAAAAGAAAGTCATTGTCCTCTAGTTGCTTTATCATAATTGCCAAATAATTTTCCATTGAATAAATAAATAATGTAAAGGAGAAACCTCCCCTCATAATGCTGTCATTAAGGCTTCATTTTTTTACCCCCTCATTTGTATTTGTATTAACACACAGCCCACTTGAAAGGGAGTAATTATAATGGCTTTCTGACAGTAGCCTATGGCTTTAAAAAAAAACTAGTGATGGTTTCCTTTTCTATCACCACTTTGCACTGCGTGGATTATTTTAAGGTTTAGATAAAGGAAGCTCTTGGTGGCTGGTGTCTCTTCAAAGGTGTGTGAAAGTGAATGATTGATTTGCTGTGTGCATCACTGGAACTAGGTAACTTGCATTATGACTCTGATGTACTGTGTAATTGATGCAAGTCCTTTCATAGCATTCTGAGATTGAAATCAATATTCATTTGGAGTGCAACAACTGTAATAAACTACATTCCTTTTGTAAGCAGTGGTCTAAGGTTTTGTAAAGGATCAGTTAGAAGTGACAGATTAACATTTTGGTCGGGCTAAGGTCTATTTAAATAGATATGAACAATGCCTTCTAAACAACCCCATTTAAAACAGCTGGTTTCTTGAAATTAACTTTTTGATTTTGCCATATAGAAACTTCTTTTGCTTTGCCTTTATATGACTCTCTTTTCCATCTGATTACAAACCTGGACCCAATGGAGAAGAGCAATAATTATTTTCATGAATAAGTTTATTTTCATGAAAACCACCACAGATACGTATATACCTTGACAGAAATGTCTTGTCAGTATTATATTTTTCAAAATATTGATGACTGGCAATTGGAATTTGCATTCTTTGTTTAAAAATGGGTATGCCTTGACAATATCTAGTACAGAGTAAAACTTCAGATACCAAAGAGATACATTCTGAAGAACAAAGAAATCAATATCAATTAATTCTTACAACCAGATGGTGTATTTATCATCATAAATATTGCCATACGAGAACTGGCAGTGTAGAGGCCAAGAGGGCTGGTTCTGGGGTCAGACAAATCTGAATTCAAATCCTGGCCCCACTGCTAGCCAGCTGTATTACCGTGGAAAAGTGATGTAAACTTTAGTCCCAATTTACTCATCTGAAAAATGCAAATGTTAATGGTAACTACCCAGAGTAATGCAGGGAAAATTCAGTGATATAATTAGCATAAAAGCGTTGAACACATTGCTTGGCACATTTTAAGCACTTGATAAATGGTGGTGAATCATAAAGACATTATGTCATACCCATTTTTTTTTGGTGTCAGAAAAAAAAAATCTCTCCACCCCATTTCTACAACCCTCAAAGTGCCTCTCAGAATCTCATTGCCTGGACAGCAAGGATCTCAGTGGCTCTTTTGCTTCCCAGCTAGCCTGCTCCTGCCACCCCAATCTTCAAAAAATATTGGTCTGCCTAAAGCTGTTCATCAGTGATTCCTTTTACCATACCATATCAAGTTCAACATTTTTCATTCTTTTTTTTTTTTTTTTTTTTTTGAGATGGAGTTTTACTCTTATTGCCCAGACTGGATTGCAGTGGCGTGATCTCGAATCACTGTAACCCCTGCCTCCTGGGTTCAAGCGATTTTCCTGCCTCAGCCTTCTGAGTAGCTGGGATTACAGGTGCACGCCACCACGCCCAGCTAATTTTTCATATTTTTAGTAGAGACGGGGTTTCATCATGTTGCCCAGACTGGTCTCGAACTCCTGACCTCAGGTGATCCACCTGCCTCAGCCTCCCAAACTGCAGGGATTACAGGCGTGAACCGCTGTGCCTGGCCAGGTCCGACATTTGTATGTTCACCTCTATTCTATTCTAACCACTGCCTCCAATCTGTTGCTATGTGGCTTGAAGGATTATCGTGAGAAGTAGAGGATGTTCCTTATGGAAAGTGCCTTGCAGAGGGCCTGGTACTGGAGCAGCAGCAGCAGCAGCAGCTGCAGCGTGAAAATCAAAGCCAGTGTTTCAATGCCTACAAAGATTAGGAAATGTTCTAGGTGATTTCCCTGAATTAAGAACGACTATCCCCATTTTACAGAAGAGGAAATTGAGACACTGAGGGCAGTTGGCACATAGCAGTTGTTCAGTAAGTGGGAGTTATTTTTACTATTACTACTTCACCTAAGTCCCTGAGTAGTTTCCTTGTTTTCTCCAAATGTGTGTGTTTCTTGCACATTAGGAGTCACAAAGTATGGCCCAGGCATCAAAACCAGCCTACAGACACATTTGGTTTGGGCTGTACATGGTTTTAGTAACCAGAGATTTTCACATAAAAATGCCTTTCACATGTGTGCACTCACCCTCTTGCCCCTCTAAACTTCCTAAATCCCATCTATTTTTCAAAGCGAAGATCAAGTCCCTTCCCACTGAAGTCATCCCTAATTATTTGCACCCTAATGTTCCTTTCTCTTCTGAGCCCCTTGGCACTTTTAGTCTTTGTATATATTTAATTTAACATTAACTTAGATAATAAATAAGATATTTTGTGTTGTTGACTGTAACATGCTTTTACCAATTAGGTTCTCATAGCAAGAGCCAATATCATAATTGCAGGAGTGGTAATAGAACAATAACTGTTACGATTGATTATGACATGTATTTTATACCTGTAAAGGCTATCCCATAAAACTACATGTCAAGGTAGGTATTATCATCCCCAGTGCACTGATGAGGAAACTAAATGGAGACTTGTGGAGGTTAGGTGGTATGGCGGAAGTCACAGGCTGGACATTGCAACCTGCATCTATCAGATCCCAAACCCTATACTTTTCCCACCTTATTCACCAGGCTGCCTCTCTGTAGCCTCCTGCTCACCTGCTACATATTTAACCATGTCAGAGGAATCTTGTGATTGGCCTTTGAAAGGTATATTTACCTTTGTTTACAAAATATAAGGCATAAACTTTCTGCCTATGGGAAAATAATGAAGATAGAGGTTACAAGTGGATACGAAATAACTTGAAAAATACATTGGAGCATATACTTTGATTTTTGAAGAAAAAGTCTATATAACCTGCTTAAATATTATCCTGCAGGGCATTTCCATTAAAGTTGTTAGAAATTATACATTCTTGGAGATTAAAAAATATTACTTTTGTATAAGAAAACCCAACTCATTGTTTAATTAGTGCCTGTTTAAAAACTTTGTAATGCTCTCCTTCCCCTAATTCATTGTAAATATTTAAAAGGATAAATAATATATTTTACTGTTATTAACATTCATCAAAATCATGATAGCTTTTTATTTGCCAGTGTCATGTTTGGAAGTTTTTGTTCTGTGGTTGCTTTACAGTGAGTTGCTGTGCTTTATCAAAAGTTGAGGTAGGTGACTTTGCCTTTCTGAGTTCAGACAGAATCTACTGCCTTTAAATTTTTAATCTAAAACTGTTAACAGTTTTACAAAAAGAAGCAATTCTGCCTGAGAGCTGCCCTCAAAGACATCTGCACTCTTCTGAGCAGACATAACAAAAATAATGCCAAACACAAATTAAAAAAAAAAAAAAAGAAAAGAGGCCACACTAAAACCTTTCCCAGTCCTGTCTTCTGTGCTGCCACCATCAAATATGGCTACCAGTTAAGATCACATTTCACATCTCTGACACAGACGGTTTGACAAGAAGCAATCTGAAGGCTTTCAGAAAGAAATCTGTCTGCAGTATTTTTTGTGTGATATAAATATTACAAGGTCAAATTCATTTTTTTCTAGTGAGACAAAATGTTAACCTTATACTTGGATTCAATGCTGACCCATGACATCACTTTTGGAATGAATATTTTTTTCATTGGAAGGTGTGACCTAATCTCCATATTTCTTCTATGTATCTTATTTCCTAATTTGACTTTGAGTCAGAATCACCTTTTTTCATACATGTGTTGATGCTTTCTGCTGCTGGAAATAGATCTGTAGGCTGTTAACAATTATTGTCATTCTAATACATTCTAAAAATGCATTATAAAGGTGGATTGATTCTCTAGTTTTATAATAACCTGAATGTAGCATTGGTAAAGTGGATGGGAAGAGTATTCAGAATACATCATTTTCATATTAGACATTAAAATCCTTTAGTAGTTTTGAGGTTTTAGGAAACATCTTTTCCTGCTTTTGGTATAAAATAATGATAGAGCTTTTGTCTTGAGTATTCTTTTGCATTTTTAAATACTATATTACAATTGAGAGCCTAGATTTGTTTGTTTATTGTGCATGTATTTACAGAGCATGCAAAAATCCACCATCTGTAGTCTGGCCTTATTATCCAGTGGGTCTCACATAGGCATACATTTAGATCAACTCAGCAAATACTTACTGAACGTTTACTGTATGTCGGCCACTGATGTAGGGGTGCAAAGATGAAAAAAGGACACTGATGTGGCCCTTAGATGTTCATAGTATGGATAAATTGAAGGAAAACCAGACACTTTAGTTTGTTTTTGGCAGAAGAGTAACTTGGTAGGAATTTTGGACAGAACAATAGCAATACACATTCTAGTAATATATGTATATGTGTGTGTATATACGTGTGTATGTGTATATATGTGTGTATATATGTGTATATGTGTATGTATATGTGTGTATATATGTGTGTGTATATATGTATATGTATGTGTGTGTGTGTGTGTATATATACACACATATATTTTTTCCCCCCCCAAGACAGAGTCTTGCTCTGTCACCCAGGCTGGAGTGCAGTGACATGATCTCGGCTCACTGCAACCTCTGCCTCCTGGGTTCAAGCAATTCTCCTGCCTCAGTCTCCAGAGTAGCTGGGATTACAGGCGCCCACCACCACACCCGGCTAATTTTTGTATTTTTAGTAGAGAAGGGGTTTCTCCAGGTTAGCCAAGCTGGTCTCAAACTCCTGAGCTCGTGATCTGCCCGCCTCGGCCTCCCAAAGTGATGGGATTACAGGTGTGAGCCACTGTGCCTGGCCTCCCAAGTAATATATTTAAATCATCACATGTCTCTAGTGGCTACCATATTGAGCAGCATGAGTCTGTAAAATAAGATACCTTCAATTAATTGAAAATCATGTTTTTGAATACTGTGGGATTGAGAGAAATGCTTACCGTATAATGTTAAATTAAAATATTTATTTACAAAACATTGTTCACAATTTTTATCTTAGTTGAAAATTACATGTATCTCAATACACACACCTAAGAATATGGAAATACACCAATGAAAATGTTCACATAGGCTAATTCTGAATGTTGGGATCATGGATAATTTTTACTTCATTTATGTGTATCTGTAGTTTTCAAACTCTTCATAATGAAAATGTATTACTTTTGTAATCAGAAAACACCAAACATGCAGAAAATGGATCTTTTCAGTATTATAGACCACAATACCCATATAATGTTTTTAAAATCTGAGTTATAAATCAGATATAGTTTTGCCATTAAACTACATCCTATAGCTATGCTCTCTAAACTATTCTATTCTTAACCTATTTGTGCATATCTCAATTGTTAGGGTGCTCTTGAAATGAGCCTCCATGCCCTCTAATAAAAGTAACATATGTGTCTTCATAGATTTTAAACTAAGAAGCTTATAATAAAAGAGGGAGAGAACACAGGAGGCTGCTACTACACAGGTACAGTGATCACTGAGATTTTCGAAAGTAGAAGGCAGCTGGCTTAAATGATTTTGAGGAAGTTTTTGGGATCAGACAAATCTAGGTTTGGGTCTTGGCTTTGCTACTGACTGACTGTAAGACCTTGGATAAAGCACTCTTAAGTTTCTGAGTCTTGTGTCCTATTCTTAAAAATGGGAATATCACCCTCCCCCCACCCCGTGCCCGGTGCGCGGCCTGGGAGTCCGCGGCCCGAGCCGGAAGCGCCGGGCGAGCCCACTGCGCGGCCATCGTGGGGGAAGCGAAGGTGCCTGATTCCACCTTACTCCTAAGTGAAGGTTTCTGTCCCTGGAGAGGAGGCGGCGCCCTGTATCGGCCTTTGTCCGCTGCGGGAGCTGCGGCGCCAAGATGAGCCGAGAGGAGAACCCAGCCAGCAAGCCCACGCCGGTGCAGGACGTACAGGGAGACGGCCGCTGGATGTCCCTGCACCATCGGTTCGTGGCTGACAGCAAAGATAAGGAACCCGAAGTCGTCTTCATCGGGGACTCCTTGGTCCAGCTAATGCACCAGTGCGAGATCTGGCGGGAGCTCTTTTCTCCTCTGCATGCACTTAACTTTGGCATCGGTGGTGACGGCACACAGCATGTACTGTGGCGGCTGGAGAATGGGGAGCTGGAACACATCCGACCCAAGATTGTGGTGGTCTGGGTGGGCACCAACAACCACGGACACACAGCAGAGCAGGTGACTGGTGGCATCAAGGCCATTGTGCAACTGGTGAATGAGCGGCAGCCCCAGGCCCGGGTTGTGGTGCTGGGTCTGCTTCCGCGAGGCCAGCATCCCAACCCACTTCGGGAGAAGAACCGACGGGTGAATGAACTGGTACGGGCAGCACTGGCTGGTCACCCTCGGACCCACTTCGTAGATGCCGACCCTGGCTTTGTGCACTCAGATGGCACCATCAGCCACCATGACATGTATGATTACCTACATCTGAGCCGCCTAGGCTACACACCTGTTTGCTGGGCTCTGCACTCCCTGCTTCTGCGTCTGCTGGCCGAAGACCAGGACCAAGGTGCTCCCCTGCTGGAGCCCGCACTCTAAGCATCCTGCTGCCTTCCCACAACATTAAACTCTCCTTCCTCGGTGAAAAAAAAAAAAAAAAAAAAAAAAGGGAATATCAGTATATGCCTTACTGGCTTGTTGCCAGAATTGAATATGTAATACATATAACACACCAAGCATGAAGCACACAGTAGGTATCAGTATTAGTTCTTTCTTCCTAATCTGCCCTACTCCCAATCATAGATACAGTTCAGGTGTTAACTTGCTGGTTATCCCCTACAAGAGAGGTTGGTGAGAGCAAGTCTGCCAGGCTAGGAAATATCAGGGAGATCTTAATAAGCTTATGGTATGGTTTGGCTCTGTGTCCCCACCCAAATCTCATGTTGAATTGTAATTCTCAGTGTTGGTGGAGGGATCTGGTGGGAGGTGTTTGGATTATGGGGTAGATTTCTTCCTTACTGTTCTCATGATCCCGAGCGAATTCTCACGAGATCTGATGGTTTAAAAGTGTGTGGCACTTCCTCCTTAATTCTTTCTCTCTCCTGATAGCCATGTGAAGATGTGCTTGTTTCCCTTTTGCTTCCTGCCATGATTGTAAGTTTCCTAAGGCCTCCCCAGAAGCAGAAGTCTGTACAGTTCACAGAACTGTGAGCCAACTAAACCCCTTTTCTTTATAAATTACCCAGTCTCAGATATGCTTTTATAGCAGTGTGAGAATGAACTAATACAGTTGCCAAGTAGGTTCCATAGGGAATTGTCAAAATATTGAAAAAGAGATATTTGTAATTTGATTATTTAAAATAAGATGTTTTAATTTCCTATTCTTCATTGAGGCCTTTACTGCTAATAGCAGCCTATTCTCTTGTCTACTATAAAAGGAACAAGATTACAGGTTGATTTTAGGTAACTCAATAAGAGGTGTATGTCAAATTCAAATCATTGTTTACATAAGATGACCATTATTCAATTCAAAAACATAGCATGTCCTCCCACACCTAGTCTTCTGGCTGGCCCTGATTCAACTGTTAGGTCTCAGCATAGACGCCACTTTCTGGGACATCTCAGATACCTCAAGTTTGGTTTGACCTTTCTGTGTACCTCTTACCTTGCTCACTTGCAATTATATGTTAATCAACTGTTCTTCACTAAATGTAAGCCACCTTAGGGCAGGGACTCTGTATGGTTCCTCCTTGTATCTGCAGTCTTTACCGTAGTTTTGGATCCAGTGGCTATTCAGTTAACTTTGGTTCATGTGAATGGTTTGGGAAGAAGTCACTCATGTTAACGGAGTCTACATAGCAACAACAATGTGCTAAGTGATTTTCCTTTTTTTTTTTTTCATTCCTCTCTGTTCACTGTGTTCTTTTTGCTGGTTTTTCATATTTTGTGGAGAGCTAAAGAAGAATCAAAATCTATAACCTTTCCTGTCTGATTTTACTTCTTCCTAACAATGACTTTACTGTCCTTTTTACTCTTCCTTCCAATTCATTCACTCCTACTATACAATCTGTCTCTTAGCTGTAGTATACTCATTCATTGGAAAGCTAGTTTAAATATATTGCTAGTCTTTTGTATGCCTTTTTATTGCTTTTGTTAATTAACATTTGATGTAAATAACAACAGATTTGGCTTCTTGGATTCAGAGCTTGAGTTCCTCATCCTTCTCCCGGATACCCCTTTCCGTTTTTTCCCCCGTTACATTGAAGCTGTTCCTCTTATTACAGAGTTTAGCAAGGCTTAATCCTTTGTAGCTAAATTCCAGGGACTCTCTAGGATCTGCCAGCTCAGGGAAAGGGGTGGTGTTAGATGTGATGTGCTTCATGCCCTTCCTTCCCGCCTGGTAAGTGTATCATTTTCTCCAGTTGACCCAGTGAAGGGAGGTTAGCAAAACGCTTCTAATTCCTAGGTCAGATCATAGCCTGTAGCCTGGACCACCAGCGTTGGCAGGGAATTGGGCCACTGCCAGACACTTGGAGATAGGCACAAGGGCCCTATTTTTCTTGGGCTGAATTGAATAGTCTTCCTGCTCCCTCCTCTTCTAGGAGTTTACATAGATGGAAAATAAGTTTTCTCTTTTGGCAAAATAGCAAGGCAGTTCAGAGAAAGACGTGCTTGGGCACTGAATCAGGTGGAATAGGAATCATTGGAAAAGCTAGAAAAGGCCTGATTTTCCAGCCTTTTCTTTCTAAAGCTTTTATTTTCTCTCTCTCAATATATATTGGTATAATGAGTTTGTTAGAAAGGAATTTCATTTTTTAAAGGCTCATTTACTTAAACTACTTACTCAGATTAGGTTAAGTTGGTATTTCTCTCTCTCTTTCTTTCCCTCTGTCTTTAATTTTCTTGTAGCCCAGCTTCCACTTAATTTTGGCAGCTTGGAGATCCCATTTTATTTTATGAATACTCATTGAGGAGAGGTAATATATTTGCCCCCACCCTTCAAGCCATCTACATTTGTTTTCTGTATCATATGATTTAGTACTTGGCTATAAACAGCTCTATTATAGATTCCTTTCCCTTCTATGCTACCCTTTAATACGTGAATTTACAAGGGGCAGTAGATCTCCCAGAAGCAATATACATATTTTTTAACAGTACGTGGGGAGGCTGAACTAACTTGTACTGAGAGTAATAGGCTGGATATCATGGAAATGGGAATTGGCACAAATAGCTAATCTCAGTTAAAACTTTTCCTGTACCTTCTTTTGTATATCACATGATCCTATGTCCAATGTATAGTCAAACTTAAAGTAGAAAAAAAAATCACATATATAGTAGTGAGTTTTCAAACTAATATAACCTAGACTACTTTCACTTAACATATAGTTACTCATAAAATATCACTTTTTTATGAATTCAAGAAGTTTCTTGGGGGTAAACTTAGTGCCTCATGCCTTGGACCATCATGTAGGTTACACTTTAGTCTCTGTCATGAATCTTACTCTCTGACTTTGGAACACTTTGTCTCCATGTGTGAAATACATTTACAGCTCATAAACAGTAGCTTTCCCTTTAAAAATAACATGCGGATTTGAAAAAACATTGAGATCTTTTCTGTATTTCTGCCTCGATGTCATTCATTGACATTTTACTGTGTCATTTCTGTGTTGTGTTTTGTGACTAAACCCCAGCTATTCCCTATTTTTACACTGTGATAGATGGGTTTTGATAATTCTACTTTACAAGGCAAAAGCTTGAACAATAGTGGGAATGATAAAAAATAACAAGTGAGTGAATGCCACCACAAAATAAACACAAAACTCAGTGCTATAGACATTATTGTGCTGCTACAATTTTTCTTTTTCATGCTGGAGTTTCGCTGTTAGACAATTTTGTCATTTTGGAATATATTTGGACTCCGTGGAATTTATATTTATATAATTCCCATCTGAACCTAGTATCTATGGCAGTTAGCATAGGCAGATAGATAAGTAGGTAAAATAGTCATGTATACCTGGCCTGGAGTAGTAGTTGTGTACAGGTACAGTGGGAACACCAAGAAATAAAGAAATACACTTACGGGGAAAGTTGAAGAAAATATTACGGAGGAGATGATGGGGGAGACTTTTTTTGAGGTGATGGGGGAGATATATATATATATATTTTAAATTTAATTTTATTTAAGTTCCAGTGTATGTGTAGGATGTGCAGGTTTGTTACATAGGTAAACGTGTATTATGGTATTTTGCTGCACCTGTCCATCACCTAAGTATTAAGCCCAGCCTGCATTATCTATTTTTCCTGATGCTCTCCCTCCCGCCACCCTCGATGGGGGAGGTATTTTGAAGACAGCTGAGGAGTTTGATTAGGTGGAAGTGATCAAAAGTGGTTTAGTAAGAGGGCGTAACAGGAGCAAAGGCAGAGTAGAGGAAAGGCCCGGAGTTGGGGAAGAACAGGGGACTGTGTGATGCGGCTAGACAGAAAGGAACATAGGAGTAAAGCGGGTAGGGATACATTTTTCACAGCACCGCTGGAAAGACTGGCATGCCAGGTGAAGTGACGGGGCCTTTCTCCTCTATGCAGTGGGGAACACTGACTGTTTAAGTGGGGAAGAGGATAGAGTCCGTTTCTTAGAATAATATAGATTTTAATATTTAAAAATGAATCAAGAAGTGAAGAGAATCTTTTAAAGTAAAAAATTAAGGGAGACTTTGATCAAAAGTGAAGGGGATCATCTAATAATCTGGAGAAGACTATTTGTAGCATAAGTTTCAGTTTCTTAGGAGAGCTTTTGAATCTCCAAAAATCAGCCCAGTATTTCCATTAATAGTTCTCTTTTATTAAAGAGACTTATATTCTGAAGGGGCTTAAAAATATGATATAGTATTCATTATTTATCACACTCTATAAAATATGAGTTGGGCTCAAGTCTGTAATCCCAGCACTTTGGGAGGCCGAGACGGGCGGATCACGAGGTCAGGAGATCAAGACCATCCTGGCTAACACGGTGAAACCCCGTCTCTACTAAAAAATACAAAAAACTAGCCGGGCGAGGTGGCGGGCGCCTGTAGTCCCAGCTACTCGGGAGGCTGAGGCAGGAGAATGGCGTGAACCCAGGAGGCGGAGCTTGCACTGAGCTGAGATCTGGCCACTGCACTCCAGCCTGGGCGACAGAGCGAGACTCTGTCTCAAAAAAAAAAAAAAAAAAAAAAAAAAAAAAAAAAAAAAAATGTGAGTTGGAATGTTAGCATTTCTAGTCTTTTGCTCAGACTCTTCAACACTGTGGCACGTGGTCCTGGAAGGAACTGTGGATCACTGAACCTCGTGATCAAATGAAGTTGGGTCTTTTCATTTCTGTAATTAAGACAGCCCATTCCAAATTGTGAGGGAGTATTACTGGCATAATAGTGGTGTGAAAATACTGAATGCCAAAACCAAAATGAGAAGAACTGAGTGCTGCCCATTAAGAAAAACCATCCCAGATGATTAATTATATTGACAAACTACATCCTTAAAATATTTGCCCTCCAAATCGATTATGCCAATTTATACATTATGTACTTGTTGATATTGTTCGTTTAATAGTGGCAGAATTACAACTTTGAATCAGACTTCCGCAATTAAACTGTTGATTCAAGTGGTCTTAACTGTCTCAGTGAGTTGTACCTCCCTTTGGCAATGCTTAATAAATGCAAATCTAAAATGCTGGCATTGTAGCTTTAAAAATATGCATATTGTCTGGCTGTTGAGGAAAGTAAAAAATAAACCTGAACATTTGGATTTCAACCATTGAAGCAAAGACAGAAAGATGATTGAATTCAGTCTTAAATTTTATAGAACTAAATTTAATGGTGAGCACAATCGCACTTGGTGGTGATTGTTTTCAGTGCTGCATTATTAAGTTATGTAATGGCAGGAGTTCAAACTCAGTGATTGCCGAAATGGTAAATTTAAGGAGTATTTGAGATTGCCTGCCAATATGCAAGTGTAAGGGTTTCAGAGTGCAGAAAATATTATTTCCACCTTCCTATTTCTGTAGCTTAGAATTCTTATTCAAATAGTTTTTAGGGATTATATTTAATACACTGCTTTAAAAATGTTTAAAAATCTCATTTTATTCCCCAAAGATTTGTTTTTTGCTGTTGCGATTAGATGATGACAGCTAGCTGGCTTTTAAAATTGATCAGGAAGTATTCTGGCAGTCATTCAGTGTTGTAATAGCACTTTAATGGATATGAGCTATTCACCCAGATCAGACTCAATGTCAAAACAGGCGAAAATACAGCTGTCACTCTGGACAACAAGATACTCATATGCAAGCAGCTGCTTAATACACTGTAGAAAGGCAGCCTTTTAGTAATATTTAAAAGGTGTGTCAATGCCAGTGTATGAGTATACTGTAAAGTCGGTGTATGCCATTTAGAATGGAGGACGAGGACATGCATGTATTTTATCTGTACATATACACAAGTGCATTCTGTGAAAATAACCTACGTATGTACTATAGACAAGCAGGAAGGCCTTAATTCTTCTTTGTTTTAATAGACATTTTTTGTGTTTAATACATGCAAACACATGCACACCCCCCCCCCCCCCACACACACACACTTGTTTGACTGTGTTGGTGGAAGCCTGGTGTTAATGAAGTCAAGGTTCTTTATTCAATCTCCATATGAGGCCAGTTAACCCCGTTCTGAACTGAACTCAAATGCTGAACCCCCTCTCCAGATAGTCAACTTATACATGCAGGCATTGATTTTAAGGAGAGCCAAAATTGAGGAAAGCACAATCAGGACAATTACTGGTAAACTTACTCACAGCATTTCAGCAGCAGACTGGTGTTATTTCCATTATCACCTGAAGGACAGTACCTTCATGAAGTTACGATACCAGTAACTTCTCATGTTCTGTCACTAAACATCTTGAAGCAACTTCATGGATATTAATTTATTTGATTCTTGAGTTAGTTATATGAAATATGTAGCAAAAGGAAGTTTATTATCCAGTTTTATGATGAGGCAACTGAACGGTTAAGTGGATACCAATGCCATATGCCTAGTTATGACTATAGCTTAGATGTCCAGACTCCAAGTTCAGTTCTCTTTTTATGACACATGACACATTCCTACATTTGTAGTTGTCAGCTCACTATGTGCTTTTTTGTTTGTTTGTTTTTTTAGAGACAGGGTTTCACTCTATTACCCAGGCTAGAGTGCAGTGGTGTGATCATGGTTCACTGTAGCCTCCACCTCCCAGGCTCAAGTGATCATTCCACCTCAGCCTACTGAATAGCTGGGACCACAGGTGTGCACCACACCTGGCTAATTTTTTATTTTTTGTAGAGATGGGGCCTCACAATGTTGCCCAAGCTGGTCTCAAACTCTTGGGTTCCCAAAGTTCCCAAAGTTATTCCCCCTGCCTTGGCTTCCCAAAATGCTGGGATTACAGGTGTGAGCCACTGCACTTGGCCCTTGCCATGTGTTTTGTGAACATCTATTGCATGCTCCAGATTGTTCCAGGTAGGGTAAATGATACAACGTGATTAAAACAAAGATTTTGATCTCACAGAGCAGTATGTAATAGACATATAATTTGCTGCATATAAGTAGACACAATGCTAAGCCAAATAAATGCCAGCATAGAAAAGGAAATCAGATGCTGGGACAGTATGGAAGGAAAGCCCATGTGAAGAAGACTCATCTTCTTAGATGACTGTAGGCACCCTTTGAAATAGACTATGATGAAGTCTAGATTCTGTCAACTGAACAGGAAGTTGAGAATAAGGACAAAAATTTGTTTAGGTGAATAGTGACTGCTCATGGTGACCAGAATGCAAGATAAATGCAGGAGGATTGTACATGATGCGGCTGAAGAGCGCCAGACTGAACATTTGACTTACTTCTGCAGACAAAAAGGAAATCATGGGAAGGTTCTGAGCAAGGCAATGACAGATTGGAACTGGGTCTTAGAAAGATTAGTTTATCAATGGTGCATAGGAGAGATAGAAATGGAGAGAGTAGGTACATGAGAAGACCGATTAGAAGGTACTTAACAACCTTACAACATTCAAGGCAAAAGGAAATAAAGGCTTGCAGGAGGATGCCAGCATGCCTAAGGGTTATTTCTTTATGGAGCTTTTGAGTGCATTAGAACACCACAGCACATGTGATTAGTGACTTGACTTCTAACTTGACTTCTAACTGCTAGCATTCTTGCTCCAAGGCTTTCTCTGACTGCTGAAGTCCTGGCCAGGGAATTAACACAGTCTGCATGGACTGACAGAGATGGTATGTAAGTACACCAGTTTCTCCACTCTATGGATGTGCTAATCCTTATATACAGTTTACACGGACTCCCAGAGTTCCTTGGCAGGATTGAGCTCCAGTGATCCACAGTGGTAGCACTGACTGCATATTCTTACAGGCTGCCTTGTCTTCCCTGTGGCGCTTCTCCATACCCTTCCAGTGCTTCTGTTACTTCCAAACAAATTATTTGTACTCAAATCTTGAGCTCATGGACTGCTTCTGGGAGATCTTAAACAAAGATAAATGCAAAGTCCCAATTTGATCTTGTGAGCCTGTATTATATATAGGGGTTTTCTGAGTCAGAATTTTTACTGGTACCAAGTTCAAACTTTGGTTCAGACTGGAAATTACAGTTTGTTTCGTTCTTGGTCCCCGAACAGTTTCAGCTTGCCTATAGTCTCTAGATATCCAAGGCAGACTGTCAAATCAAATAAGAACTCTAAGAGGTGATTTGGCCCAATCTCTTTATATTGACAAAGAAATGTAGATTTCAAAACATTTTGAAAAGTAGAAACAAAATTAAATTTTCAATTGTAATATGTTAATATCATAATTCCACTTAAATATATAGGCCTATTTGGTCCAGGCGTGGGTGACTCACACCTGTTATCCCAGAACTTTGGGAAGCTGAGGCAGGTGGATCATTAGAGGTCAGGAGTTCGAGAACAGCCTGGCCAACATGGTGAAATCTCGTGTCTACTAAAAATACAAAAGTTAGCCAGGCATGGTGGTGGGCAATTGTGATCCCAGCTACTCAGGAGGCTGAGGCATGAGAATTGCTTGAACCTGGGAGGTGGATATTGCAGTGAGCCAGGATTGTGCCACTGCACTCCAGCCTGGGCAACAGAGTGCGACCCTGCCTCAAAAAAAAAAAAAAAAAAAAAAAAAAAAAATATATATATATATATATATATATATATATATATATATATATATATATATATAATGTGTGTGTCTATTTGTATATGTGTATATACTACATATTGTCTTTGTTCTCATTAAATCTGTGAACCAGTTAATATCCATCACCTATTAGAAAATTAGTATATCATGCCCACAGTGTCACATATATTCTCTGCCCAGTGGTTCATGTGCTTAACTGATGACCACTCTAAGAGCTATCATACATCACATAATAATGATAGCTTCCATATTTACAGTCCACAGCTATATCAGTTACCTCTCATCACATTCTAACACTGGCCAAGTGTTAAGCTCTGCTTATATGTACTCCTATTGTTGGTATACTGACATTCCTTTAATGTGTTAAGAACATGCAGTGAATTGTTAAATTAAGAACAAGATTGTTATTATAGGCACAAATGTCCACTGGCCTTTAATCTTTGAACCTTATGCATAATAAACAACTACATTTATTTAATGATGTTTAGAGGCGTTATTTGAAAACACAATATCAAAAACAATTTATTATAAATTGAAGTGATGACAAATATAAATCAGATAATCGGTAATTCTGAGGATAAATGTAATGGCTTTTAATCACTGCATTTTTATGTTTATGTAATGGAGATTTTTCTTCTAATTTGAATGAAAGGTTATTTTTATGTGGGATTAATGTTTATTTCTTATTTGCTTTTTTTCACTTTAAAGATACAGAATTTGGATTTGAAAATATTATGTATTATTACATGAAATCAGAAGCTAAAGTACAATGTTTCTAAAGTAGGATTAATAGTTTAAATTTATAAAAACATTTTGTCTTAAAATATTTCCAAAAAGATCATGTAACATTGTAAATAAAACCTTGAGTCTTTATGCTCATTCTATTACAATGTGATAAATTTTATTTATACTTGTTGGTACCAACTTGGTACACTCAGCTAAAAAATAAGAAGAAAGATGATCTTATATATGGAAATATTCTTCAAAGTTAGAATTTTAATATGTAAAACTATATATTAATAGAGTTAATATATCATATTAATACATATTTATTAATATATAGCTGTTTCTTTAGGTATTTAAAATGAAAGTGTATTTACATTTATATAGTCTACATAATAGAAAATAGAGTATATTTTAGTGAAGTAAAATGCACTATTGGGCTTGTTATGGATATTTTGAAGGAAAGTGTTTGACTGTCAACATTAAAGTAATTGTTTAGTAACCCCAGATATTCCTTTCCTGGAACAGTTACAGATTATAGTACTCTCAGAGAGCATCTAACATGGTGATCTCATTTCATAAATGAGAAAACTGGGGCAAGGAGAGGATAATGACTGAACCAAGGAGGCCATAGGACCAATGACAGGCCACCTTGGGACACTTTACTCCTTGTCTTTGAACATAGCTCTGCAGTTCTGGTTCTTTGGAAAAGTTTTGTTAAGACAACTTACTATTTTCTTTTAAGATCGTCTGTCAGTTTACAAGAAGTCAATTTCATAGAAAAAATATCACATTGCTTGCTATGTGTAACCAATGCCAATCACATACATCCGATACATTTCTTTTACTAAATGACTGAACTGATCAGTTATTTTGATATTTTGCAGACATGTAATGAAAAGGCATCATTTAAAAAGTTAGTCTTATTTTCTGAATGTATTTAGTGAATTTTGCATATAAATTAAGCCTAGCAAATGATCTCTTTAATGCATACATAATATTCACTAAATGGGCAAGCAAAAATCAAGGGCCTTTTAGAGGACATTTTCTAAATTGACAGTGATCTCTTTGATTTGTTTTTATCTGTGTTATTATTACCTAGAAGCAGATTTTTTTTTTGTTTTGATGGGGCTAGGACTTGCCTTTGGAGGATAGTAGCCTCACTCCCTGAGATGGACACAGTTGCTGGTGTTTTTTGACATTTCAGATATTTTCATGTTGTATTAGAGCTTAACCTCTGCTGTGCACACCTCTGATCTCCCCAACTAAATTGTAAGCTCAGTCTTACACATTTTCAAATCCCCAAAGTTCCAGCAGCATGCCTCATAGTTGCTCTTCAGTAAATACTTGTTGTTTATTTCAGAACTAGTTTTAATCTTGTTTTGCCATTCAGGGCTTTGAAAACAATAGCAGACATTAGGCAGAAACTTGAAATGCTTTTTATCACTTGGCACAGCATTTTCCAATTACTTTGCAAAAGGGATTGCCAAGGGATATTTTGGAATTGTCTAGTCTACGAATGTGGCTTTAAGGATAAACAGACTTTCCATTGACATGAGTTCTTCTCTTTGTACCATTTGTGTTTTGCCCTCCTTCGCAGCATCTTTACACTCCCGAGCTTTGGGTACAGGGGATGCCTTTACAATACGGAAGTTGCCAGTGCTCTTTGGTCATTTCCTAGTGGATGTGCGGCTTTCATAGAATCGTCACATGGGAGGCCAGTTTCTTTGGTCTCAGAGAACAGAAACAGGATGGCAAAAGCAAAAGCATCTTGTGCTTTCCTAACTTATTTTGAAACTGCCCTAGAAGCCACATCCTTTACAATCTATGTACAACCTACAGCCTTTTGGTGGGACTTTCCTGATGTTTGAGCTGAAAGATCTTTGTGTATGCCACAGCCATATTCTTCATCATATTCCAAGCCTCCTTTTAAGGCAAAGAGCTCTGGAAAGCAGAAGAGTCAGAATTCTGGGTTAGGGGTCGGGGCTGGTGGGTACTGTAATCCTTGTTTCTAGCAGCGGCCTCAGTAGTGGTAGGAAGCCCAAGGGGCTGTGAGTCCTGGGCTAGTTTCTAGAAGAGGGAGGGTTGTATTATTAAAGTGTATAATAACTGCTGGCAGCTTGATAAGAACAAGGTGCTTGCAGAGAACAGTGATTAAGGTGACAGAGGCAGCTCACCAGTAAAGAACAAGGAATAATAGCACTGTTTGGAGCCCTATAAGGTTGCTACTATAAAGGCCTTGGACCAAAAAGAGGGAACTGGACACCTAAAGATAGTAGAAAGAAAAAGGCTGAAGAAGGCAGTACAGAAAACAAAATTCCTGGACTGCATAATTTTTCCAAGGCCAGAATAAAGCACAGTATAGCATTTATTATTGTGGGAAGTAATACCTGAAACAGAGATTTTCTTAAAGGTAATTTGAAGATTAGTTATGTGAAATACAGCTCTCTGTGTAGTAAGTTTATATCTAGAATTAGTCATCATATAGTATGGAAGGAAATTACTTTGTCTATTTCTAGGTTAAAAACAGTAAAAAAAAAATCAGACATTTACTGATAAACTATAAAAGACTTTTGAAGGATGTGAAAAAAATAGATGTTTTCAGGTACCTGAGTTGAACAGATTACATTGACATATACTACTGACTTGTTCTGTTTTCAGACCCATCCCATCAAGGGGCTACCTGCACACAGATCTAGGCATCTTACTTAAGGCATCATTATTGTTGCAGAAAAGCCACAACCATCTTATGAACTGTGGATGCAGTTTAAAGCTAGAATTCTGACTTATCCTCTTATTAGTTTTATAGATTTTTGTTTGGAAGTTGAACCACTGTGATTTTGCATAGAATGTGTTTAGATACCATCAGTCTTGATTGAAAGCTCATACTGTCGCTTGTGTAGAGTAAGGGAAATATAAAAACAAAAGCCAAGAATTAATATCTCAGGAATGAATATAAGAACTAGCTACTTTAATTAGGTTTTAAAAAATGTTAATATATTTGTGAGTTCTAATCCATATTAGAGCATCATTAATCCTTTCTGCATTCATATTGTATATTAAGATAGGTGGTTGGGACTTTGCCAAACTTCTCAAAATTATTATACTAGCCAAAATATTTGTTGGAGAAATGAATCCTACTGTATATATTAAACATTCTTGGCTGAGCATGGTGGCTTATGCCTGTCATCCCAGCAATTTGGGAGGCGAGGGCAGGAGGATAGTTTGAGCCCATGAGTTTGAGACCAGCCTGGACAACATAGTGAGACCCTATCTCAACAAAAAAAAAAAAAGAGAAAAAATTAACTTGGTGTGTTATTGCACACCTGTGGTCTCAGCTGCTCGGGAGGCCGAGGTAGGAGGATTACTTGAGCCCAGGAGGTTGAGGCTGCAGTGAGCTGTGATCTTGGCACTGCACTCTAGGCTGGGCAACAGAGGCAGACCTGGTCTCAAAAAAGAAGAAAAAAGATTCTCAAACACATATATTTCCAATAACAAATGCTTTTATTAAGTGCCTAGGGAAACTGGATTGATACATTAGATCATTTGAAAGAATTGGTGAAATATCAGCCAAATTTTATAAATAGTTTAAGAGGACATTTCTATGTAACTCATCTCAGTTGTTTTACTCTATTCTCCCCAATAACTGATTGGATTGATTACCCTTATAGATTTCTGTGGATGCTTGGACTTTTCTTTGATATTTTGGATTCAGAATTAGAGGCAACTGGTTTATAGAAGCACCATGTCACTTGATTTCCATCTAACTTCTCTCTGCCTGTGTGTGGATTCTTATTTGTCAGCTTCCGTTGTGGAGGAAAAATCTATTTCCTCTTTTCTGTTTGAACATTTTTCCCTATCTGAGTTTTTTAAGTTTTCCTTTGTAGGATAAAAAGAAAATGTGCTAATTCCCTCTCCATTTTTCCCCCTTAGGGATGAAGCCTTGGGAATAAATGAAAGGTTTTTAAAAATCTATCAAGATATATGCTTTAATTTCCATCTCTTTATTTCCATGGCAGATAGCTAATTGATCCTCACTTATAAAATAGCAAAGGAGAGGTATATAGGAAGAAGGGGAATGAAAAGGCCTACCTGGATGCCTAGGATCAGGGTAATACAAATAATGATTAGGTGGAGAAGTGATTTTAAGAGAATGTTCCTGTGCTATTTCTAATATAATCTTGGTTTTCTGAAAAAAACCAAATATTTCTAAAAAGGTAGGAAAAACCAATGTTTCAGAAATAATGTTAAATTATCTATTTATACATTTACATATATATACACACATATATATACACATATATATAAAATTACATAATGTGTAGTGAAATTTAGCTTTTTAAAGGGATAATGTCATTATTATTAAAAGGCAAATTATTTTCCATGATAGTTGCATAGCATTTGGGGTTAGCTGTAGTATATGTCACGTATGCACACTGGAAAATGGGAGGACAGAGAACAAGGCTGCTGTGTTTGCCAGTTGTTTAGATTATATAAACATCCAATCAGATATTTTATATTCCTAAGCCCACCCAACTGATCTAAGTTTTGAAGGTGGAAAAATGCTAAAGGGCATAGTCAAGGCAGTATACAAGGTCACTGTTGTAAATTAATGGCATTTATTGGGAACAAACATTAGAGTTTATCAGTTATCTTAGGACAGCTTGAACCAGGATGAAGTTTGGTGTGAAATGATTCTCTGATCCTATTGAGTATGACTGGCTTTTCAGAGATGAGGAAGAAAAGACTGTGTGCAGTGTGAGAAGACAAAATGACATATTTGGATGTCATCAGTATCCCATGTGTGACATCAAAGATTTAACCATGAAGCCATGACCAAGAATTCTTTTTTGAGAGGTTTATTTCTGTTAATTAACTTCTTTCATTGAGTGCTCTATAGCATCATTCTGACTTTGTAAATGATGCTCATTGTGAGGTTATTCTGTAGTTTGTTACTTGCATACATTTTATGCTTTTACATTCATGTCTGCTTTTATTGCATTTTAATAAGTGGAGGAAATGAACTTCCTACAACATGGTTACCTTTTTTATAAGGTACATTCTTGCTACCGATGGAGGCCTAATTTCCATTATATTCACTCTACTACAGAAATACTTAATGCCAGGAAAGGAGATATTTACTGGAATCCACAAGTCCAGAATTCATCATGATTCAGTGTGAAATCCACTGCCCTTTGCTCCCCACCCCTCTTGGACTGGAATGAAATGTGCCTTAAACTGAAGTGAAATACATCACATGCAGCAACAGTGGGCCCTCGCTTTGCCTCTATTCCTGGTGTGAAATCGATACACTATCTTTCCTCCTGACCTGTTTCATGACCTCCATTGCAGCTTTCATGCTGAACAGCAATTGCTTTGAACAGTCTGGGTCTGCCACAGCTCACAAATGATTCTCAGCTTCTGTCTAAAACTGGTGCTGATAACAAAGGCTTGATTTTAAATAATGCAGTTGTAGTAGTCTTCTAATTATGAATTACATGAAAATGTAAGCTCCTCTATTATTAAACACTTTCAATAGCAGGCACAGTACATGTGCAGACTGCACACAGGGGCCTGAGGTCTGGGAATCAGGCCTTTAAATTAATCTGGCTAACTTTAGATTGATAGAGAAGGGGAAAGACACACAAGGTATATTTGTACGTTTCAGTCATTTCCTTGATAGAATTCTGTTTGGTGATCTATTTAATTTTTTTCCATGTGAGGCTCTCCTTTTCCTTGTGGAAATATTTTTGAATACCAGAGTATAAGGCCTCCCTCAAGAAAAGGCTATTTGACAAATATTTGCTTTTGTTTTTTTTTACTACAGTGAATTTTATTAATGAGATTCCAGGGTTAGGCTGTTAGGATTTTGACTCACTAGAAGTGGCAGTAACCTGCAGGGGTATTCCCCTTTTGATCACTCTGTAACTGAATCAGGGGAAACAGAAGTATCTTAGGATGGCATATTAGCTGTTTTCAGGAGGCTATTGAGTGGAGGAATTTATTGTTTCAAGGAAATAATAGGCATTTTTACGTATACTAAGAAAACAACTGTATATAGCTGACTTGCTTTACTTGTTTCTGCCAGACTAGAAATCAAAGAGATAACTTAAGTGCTGGGTAGGAGTGGAAGTTTTCCAAATATCTTGACATGAAATGAGGATCACAACAGATATTGGGGTACTTTATATAATAATTGTGTATCAAATGAGTCATTCTTAGCATGCATTTGGTTAGCACTATTGAAATGGACTTTACATAACCACAAAATTATCTACATAATGGCAATTGCATCATCAATGATACTTTAATACCCAGCCCCCACAGATCTATATACCAGGAGGCATTAATACACATATGAATTTGTTTATTACTTCATTTCATGAGTTGAGTGGAATCATGGAAGGAAGCAATGTTAAAGCCCCAAGGTTGTGTTCTTAACCCACCCCCCCAACAGGTATGCGGCTTTACCTAAGTCTTCTAACCTGTCACTTTGCTTTTCTTACATGCAAAATGTGGTTAGTGAATGACATTTAACATCTTTTCCCTTTGCAGACTTAGGTAATTAAAACACTAATAATAACCCTTCACATTTGCATAGAACTTACATTTCACAGTGATGTTTTTCCCCCAAGCACCCGAACTTCTCAATGACCCTGTCAGGAAGCTGGCTTGTTACTGCTCCCAATTTCTTGAACAGGAAACCACAACACAGAGTAGTTAAGTGAGTTTGTCAAGCCTGCACTGTACTACGTGGCAGAACTAAAACTAAGACTGAGTCTACTGACTGCTAGTCCAGAGCGTATTGGTGTGGAAGTAGGAGGTGAAGATCATTATTAGTATTGGAACTTAAAGGCAGGAATTATCTATAATAGACTCCATTTCAAATTGCTGAAATCAAGTAATATATTTAAAATTTAATACATATTAATGGCCTCTAGTGATTTGTTCACTGTCCTGTATATCTAATGAAAATAATATGCTATCTCAGGACAACTTCAGGTCAGTTACTTATGAAAGTACATGAACACATTTACTTCACTGTATCAGTAGGAAATGAAAAGAGATATTTCTGAAGGTAGTAACACAGTCAAAGCATGACAAAGAGTTTTCTAAGACTGAGAAATTTTGTGATGATGATAATTTCTTCAACAGATATAATTTGAATTAGCAAATTGAGAGTTCTCAACAACCTGTCATATTCTTTTTCCAAATACGTACCATTTTCTTCTTGTGGGTACACATAAAAAGTGTTTCTTAAAGTGTAAATTAAAAATGGTAAGGTACCTGTGACCATATATTAGCCAAAAAGAAGGAAATACTGTTACCGAAACACTAGGGGTTTGGTCTAGGTCCCTTTGCTTGCTTGCCACATAGAAAACCAATCACTGAGACAAGTATTGCCAGGGAAGAAGGCTTTAATTGGTTGCTGCAGCTGAGGAGATAAGAGATTGGCCTCTAATCTGTCTCCTCAACACACTAAAATTAGGGGTTTATACAGCAGTGAGGAAATGTAACCATGTTTTAGAAAACAGGAATTAGGGAGGGGTAAGGAAGAGGAGTTGGTAAACAGGAAGCAGGTGGTTAGTTAGGCAGTCATGACTGGTGAGGGGTCTGGTGTCTCATTGTCCAGATGTGGTGATCTGGTGAGTTTCAGTTCCTTGATACCATCTTGGGAAGCATGAGAGTTGGTTTCCTGAGAAAGGAACTCAGATAAGACAAATATAACTTTCTCACGTTTTAAGACTGGAAGGGTTAACTTCTATGTTTATTAAAAAGAAACCATAATATCAGTTCTATGGGACAACTGGGCCAGTTTCAGTATCAGATAGAACGTGAACTATTATATATGTCTACGTCATTTACAGGTAAAAGTGTGGGCACTGAGTCCTGGAAAAATTTTGACTTCCCATTATTCCTCCATGCAGGACAATTCCTGTTTTACTAAGGCTTCCTCATTGCACCTCTGGGGATATGCCAACTAGATGGTTTCCTAAGTTATTAGAAATCACACATGGAAAGGAAAAGAGAGTGGTGGTGAAATGGATGTTTGTTTCCTGGGTGTTGAATCCTTTATTTAGAAGCACCTGTGGATGCACAGATATGTTTCATAATGGGAAGGACGAATATGTTCAACAAGGACTTGCCCACCCACCAGGTATATAAGGAATTTTCATGTCATTTTGTGAAATTTTATTAAGATAGAACCATCTATTCAAACTGATGTAGAAAGCTCTGCCAAAATAAAACCTTTGCCAAAATATCAATGCAATTGAGGTGCATTTCTTGCTCTCTACCCCATTCTATTTAATTATGTCCATTATTGTCTTAATTCTTCCACAGGCTACTTCACACAACCATTGTGAACCTGGCCTCAGCATGAATATTATCCTTGATCACACTTTAGCATTTCAATTTTAAAGTTCCAATTTGAAAGCCTGCTATTTCTATTAAAAGTTTTTCCGTTAAAAGAGTAAATCTTGGCTACAATTCAAGGCTAATTCAGCTTAACCAAGTTAAGAAAAGCCTTTTATTCACAGTGTTTATTTAGAGACAGTTAAGTACAGAAATGTGGGTTCTAGAGACAGAAAAATACAAACTTTTATAGAGAGCCATTTTTTTTTCCTTTAAAGAAGACAGTGCTAATAAATCTTGTTGAATCAAGACCTTGAAAGAAACTGAAAATATGTACAGATCTCAAATATACCCAGGAAAAGTACTTTATATTATCTTGCTGCTGCTTCATAATGTAGCTTTAGTTGAATGTGATCTCCTCCACTCAAATTTATTTTTGAGAAATTGCCACACTGTAAGTTAAAACTGTTTTCGTCATTCAAAAGAAGTGGAAGATCAATACCGAAGCTCTCCTATTAGTTGGTACAGTCTAATGTTAAAAGATTTATGATAAGAACACATTTCTAAATATATATTACATACCAGTGGTACAGTAAAACCTCAAAATAAAACATTGTTTTTTAGGAGAAGGAGGTGGTCTATTTGTTATTGAAATGCTATACTAAATGATAATTCAGTGATACTTTATTCCAATTAAATTCTCCTTAGTAGTAATCCTTTTTTATGATAAGCAAAACTGAATAATACAAGGTATGTTCCCTCCAATGAATTGTTGTGTAACAAGACTTGATGGTAATTCTACCTTTTCCAAAATCTGATATCAGGCAATTTATCTTCTAAATAATACTCCTGAGTACCAAAGCTGAAATGTTTTGGCTTCCACCCAAATCAAACTTGAGGAAGCAGATTCTCCAGAGCATTTGCCTAACTCTGTAAATTTAATTGTTATAATGAATAGAATACATGTGTCAAGACTACTTGTGGTTCTACCTGTTTACTTCTCTTCCTAAGACACAAAGAACATGACAAAGGCTGTTAACTCTTACTGCAGTTTGAGGTGGGGCAAAGCACTTACACAGCACAGGATTGTTAAATATGGATGAATTTTAAAGGCCCAATTCCAGTTAATAATCAGAGCAGTTCAGGTTTAAAAATGTATTGTTAGTCCACAATAGTCTGATGGAAGTTAAAAAAAAAATCTTCCCAAATATTTGTCTGTAAGACCCAAAATATTCAGATGAAAATATTTGCTTATCCAAAGGAATATCATCCAGTACTCTACTTCATAGTAGTTACATTTCCTCAACTACAATTTCCTTTCTTTCACACATCTGCAAACATGATGTCTTTCTTACATTTGACTTTTATGTAATATTTTTTCATAGAGTGAAATCCAGGGTAGTACTTGGATCAAACCAATGTTAGTATCACTTGCATTCATGCCAGAGGTCAGATAGAGGTAAAGTTATTATTTTTTTGTCATTGATGTTAAAAACTGAAGAGATGATTTATTGTGGAGGAGGCCAACGTTACTATAACCCATTGCCATGAATAGTCATACTAATTTTTGTAACCAAAGTGATCAACATTAAATAACAACTGTTGCTGATTGGGGGTAATTTATTGAAAGTCATTTTTGTGATTTCTTTTCCTCCACTCAATTGTAGTTATTTTTCAGTCTTCATTACCATGATGCATTTGAACTATGGTTTTTAGATGAGGCAACCATTATATTTTGCTCATACTTCTATTAGACAGAAAGGCCATGCCTCTTGAAAAACCTGAACATTTTTTTTCTAATGGCTAACATTGCATGATTAGTGTGGAGTGTGAGCTGATGGATGTGTATAGCAACAATTCTTATTTATTTTCAGACAATTCAGGAAAGTCTGTGTAGTTTCCAACTTGACTTATTCACTTAGGATTTATTAAGCCACAAACTTGTGCCAGGCATTGTGCAAGACATAGGATATGATGAATTTCTGCCTTCAGAATTCTGAGTTAGTTTTTTTTTTTTTTTTTTTTTTTTTTTTTTTTTTTTTTTTAGGGGGGGCAGAAGAGTAAACAACCCATTGAAATGACTTGTGATGAGTGTTGTGATCGAGATGAGAACAGTGGGCTATGAGGACTCAGAAGAAGGGTACATGTGCCTTGGGAATCTCAAAAAAGTTGGATATGTGTGTATTAGTTAGGAAGCTAACAGGTTGTAGCAAAGTTACTATAAAATACAGTAGCCACAAGAACCTTGGAGTTTCTCTTTCATTTATCAGCCTCAGGTGAGTGGCCCAGTTGAAGGTGGCTCTGCTCCACAGGTTCCTTCAGATTCCAGGGCCCTTCTCTTCTATTGCTCTAACATCAGCATTTTTCTTGTCTGCATGGACAAAGCTGAATTGTAGTTCCTTTGATACACGTTGAGGGAAGGAAGAGCTATGAAGGAGCACATACCCAGTATCTTAAGGCCCAGACCTGAAAGTGCTGCTCATCATTTCTCTCCCCTTGCAATGGTGAGAATATTGTCATGTGGCCTGTAGTCATAGCTGCAAGGGAGGCTGGGTATCTAATTACAACTCTATTACTGTTGCCATCAGTAGACAGAGGCCAGATGACCAAGGATTCTGGATGTCTTCCTGAACTGGGAAAAGGAGTTGGAAGTTGCCTATTTTCCATCTATACCTTTAGGTCTGAGATTTGCTGGAGACATCTTAGTATTTGTTTCCTCCTCCCCACCTTTCAAATCTTAAATGCTTAAGTTGTGACCTGCTATGAAGTGTTATCCTTCTGGTTAGTCTTTTTGGAGGACTTTACATTTTGTGTTTTGTTTTTGTTAACTATCATATATTGATTTAATTCATTTAGTAAGTGACCAGAAGCCTCTTAATCGAGTCAGATAGCAAACAAGTATTCCTGCTAATGGTAGCAAGTATGCCATTACTTCAGGTTGTGTTGACATCTTGCATTGATGAGGCTGGTGCACTTTACTCTCAGATTTTAATTTTCGTTCTAGTCGGGAACATTGTTAAGCTTAGTTCAATTGGGCAAGAGGACTACGAAGAGTTTTATGATCAGTTCTAATTTGAGTTGATGGTATTTTTTTCAGCTAAAAATAGTATGGGGTAAAGGCTTAACAAAGATCCTCTGATTAGGTCTTAAGGCTATGCTGGAAATGGTTAGAGCAATAGCCTTATAGGGAAGGTATATTTATTTTTCAGAGCCTTTAAATTAAACAAGAAGGAAACCGGGCTGAGTTGACTCTTCTGAGCCTTTTCTGAGGTAGTTTTAGATATAGAGGATCTGGACCATATGGAGACCAGCACAGACCTACTTCCTGTACATATCACTGGTCTTGTTAGCTTTATGACAGTTTTTAGAATTGAAATTCTAAAATGTAAAACAGAGCCTCGACTAGAGTTCACACTTTTTAACAACAAAACAAAACAAGAAGCTTTATTAGGGAAAAAATTTATGGTGGACAAAAGATACGCTCTTGTTTCTGACACAGGTGAAGTAAAAGTCACGAGCTAGGTAAATCCTGAAAGGTATATGTGGGTCTGCCAGGGAAGTACGAGTGAGGGCCATTGTAGGAGAGAAAATGGCATGTTCAAAGGCGTGTAAGCATGTAGAGTGTGGAGGCTGCAAGTGGTATGGGTTAGTGATGAGCAAAGGGTAGGTATGAAAAAATGGTGATGGGTGAAGCTGCAGAGGTAGGCAGGGGCTGGATCTAGGGTGAGCCTTCCATGTTAAGCTGTGGTTCTGGAAGAATCCTCAGGGCAGTGATCTCACCAGACTTGCATTTAGAAAGCCCATTTCTGACAGTGGTGTGACTGATGGAGTGAAGGAAGATGAGTTTAAATCAGGAGAAGTTGGAGGAGGATACTGCGGTGATCCAGATGAGGTAACCCACCTGAACTCAGAATAGGGCACTGTGAATAAGAAGTGACTTTGCTAAGATGTAGGAGACAAATGCAGAAGGGCTTGGTGACTGCTTGCGAGTGGAGAGTGATGGAAGGGAAGAATCAAGGGCCAGTTCTGTATGTGCTATCTGGAAGAAGGTGTGGGGCTGATCTCCAAGGGACTTCCAGCAGGGTATATAAGAATGAGCTAAGAGCCAGGAGCAGTGGCTCACGCCTATAATCCCAGCACTTTGGGAGGCTGAGGTGGACAGATCACCTGATGTCAGGAGTTCGAGACCAGCCTGGCCAACATGGTGAAACCCTGTCTCTACTAAAAATGCAAAAATTAGCCAGGCACGGTGGCACATGCCTGTGATCTCAGCTACTAGAGGCTGAGGCAGGAGAATCACTTGAACCTCAGAGGTGGAGGTTGCTGTGAGCTGAGATTGCACCACTGAACTACAGCCTGGGCGACAGAGTGAGACTCCATCTTAAAAAATAAAAAAAGAACCAGTTAGGGAGGCAAGGTAATGGGTTCCATTTTAAAAAATCAAGTGGGAATATACAGGCCTTGGGTTTGCAACTAAGATGAGAGCTGATTATAGAGAATTGGGAGTCACTGGCATATAAAGTAAAATTTGAAGCCAAAAGGTTGAAATTAGCCTGAGAAAGGGTACTGTGGTTGCTAAAATAATTCTTAAGTTACTTATATACATATTATGTTTCTATTGATACTTTAATAGTATTAATAAGCCAACCAATTTTATTGTCTAAAATATTTCTCCAAGCATATGCAAGGTTAATCAGCAATTAGGTAAAGTTGGTTAGGAAGAAGATAATTAATATGTGACACTCACCCACCTGAAACCCAAATCCCCATTGTGCATGCTGCCATCCTTTCCTCCCCAGTACAGGAGCTGTAAAGAAATCAGATGGTACCCAGAGGCCCTGATATCAGGGGATAGAATATGGATGTATCTTAACTTATGCAATTGGACCTGTTTAATGATTTGTACTGGTTTCTAATGAGTCTTGGACACGTGATCGTTCACAAAATAAGGTGAAAAGCGGACAGAAAAACACTGGTAGATAGGAACTCTGACCATTTCAAGACAGATCCTGAAGAATGTAGACAAGCCCAGTAGATGGTCATCAGGAAAACCTCCAATATAAATGCTGAGGTTTCTTAAACATATAGTAAAGTTTTTTGGTTTTATTGAATGCTTTTTGGTAGTATACACAAACGTGAAGGGTGTGGTCCTGGAACTCTTAACAGTATATGTTCTGTATCCAGCTCTGTCACTACTTCTCTGGTTGCAATCTGCATGCCTCTTGACTTTGCTGAGTCAGTTTTCTTGGTGGAAGGATAAGTTTGTGCTATGTGTTTCTTCTATTAAAACTCTGAAAGCTATCCATCTGAGATTTGCTATACAGGATACTCTGTTTTAATGAACAAAAAAGGTTTATGAAATCTGAATAATTTAGGGGTATTTTCATTGCAGGTGGATTTCTCATAGAGCAGAATTTGCTGGTAGGAATAATAGTCGTTTTCAGAGAGTTGACTCTTGCTTAGAGAAGGAAGTATTGAACTTGGGGTCAGAAGAGCTGATCTGTCAACTAGGCTCTACTCATTTATCAGTTGTGTGACTTCAATGCTCTAAGTTTTAGTTTCCTCGTTTAAAAATGAAAATATTAATAAAATGCATGACTACTGTGCAGATCATTTTGAAGGCAGTCAGGTATTACAGAAATGTAAGTTATTCTTGCTCAGAGAAGACTGGTCATCCTAACCTAGCATGTATACACATAATTATTTAGTGCTGGGACCTACTTTCTGAAAATGGCCTCCTAGGGGGATCTGCACTGTAGGGACCCACTTACTATGGTGTAGCCCTTAAGGACAAAGGGTGGGCATTTTACACTGGAAATTACTTTTCCTTTCCTTTCAGTTCCCTGAAGTCAGGCTGTGCCTTCAGATGTAGCTTTTTTCCTCTGCAATTGTTGGTTCAGCCTTCTGAGCTGCTTTGACTTTGGGAGGACTCCCACCAATCCCCATTTGCCTGCTGATCTCTACACACCCTTTCATTACCATTAACAGGACAGTGCCTCAAACCATGTAGACCTTGCATTTTCATGTCTTTTGTTTCTTTGTCTAGTTGCAGGTATGGTACTGGCATAATTTCATCAGCCATTTTGTTTCAGAACTACTTCCCAGAACCCCAAAATAATGGCAAAATAGAGGTCACAGTGGTAAATAGCCCATTTTGCTGAGCACAGTCATCTCAAAATGGGACCAAGAACACTCTGGCTCAGAGGTTTGACAATATGGTGTTCTTTAACACTTACTGGATGAAAGTTCCAAGTATAGTCTAGCACACTTGCTGCCATTTGCCAAGAGGGTGCACAGCATTCAGCGTGAAGGAAGATGATGTGTGTACACGTATTTAGGAAGAGAAACTTTCGATGGCAGAATTTCAGCTCCTTTCAAGACACTGATTTTCTTTTACAGGACCTACAAAATGTAGATCAAAGCCAGTCTTGGGGCCACCTTTCTGTGATTAAGAGCTTTCTATATCCACTGAAGTTATAATTTCTGGGTCCAATAGTGTCTGTAGGTTTCATGAATATAGATTTGCAGAGTGTAGCCAGTACACTTTGATATATCTGCACAATGACTAACAAAGATAATTTTCAGTAAATGTTTATTGAATGAGTGAATTCATAGTTATAATGGCTACAACTCTTTATGTTGTCCCAGATACTGTGATAAGTGTTTTACATCACCATCTCTAACCCATGTAAAATAACATTTATTGTTGTCATTATAGATTCAGAAAGCCAGTGCTCCCTGTCCAATGTTTGTATTAGTCCATTTTCATGCTGCTGATAAAGACCTACCTGAGACTGGGCAATTTACAAAGGAAAGAGGTTTAATGGAGAACTCACAGTTCCACATGGCTGGGGAGGCCTCACAATCATGGGGGAAGGCAAGGAGGAGCAAGTCACATCTTACATGGATGGCAGCAGGAAAAGACAGAGGGTTGTGCAGAGAAACTCCCGTTTTTAAAACCACCAGATCTTGTGAAACCCATTCACTATCACGAGAACAGCACAGGAAAGACCTGCCCCCATGATTCAGGTCCTCCCACTGGGTCCCTCCCATAACACATGGGAATTATAGGAGCTACAAGATGAGATTTGGATGGGGACACAGAGCCAAACCATATCAATGTCATATAGCTAGTAGCGGCAGAGCTCCACATTTGCATTCACATCTGTCTGGTTCCCGAGCTTGGGCTCCTAAGCATTCATTGGACATGTCTCTCAACAGATAGACAGGACCCTCAAACATCAGGGAGGTAAGAAGACAGAGGAATAGAAAGCGGGACCAATGTAATTACTTCCCTTTTGTCTGATCCACTGGAGGGTAATTGCACTAGGTTCAAATACTTTCCAAGTTGCCTTCTTAGTTTTTTTGCTGCTTTTACCTTAAGGTTTCTTATCATGTAAAACTTAGTAGCTTTCCAGAATTAGTAGGAACTGCAGGAATCTTTTGGTTAGTGCTGAGGGAGTTTTGTAGGTATATTATAATCTAGGGGGGGAAGTGTAATTGGAATCAGACTCCTGGGTCACGTTAAAAGTCAAAGTCAACTCTTCCAATCATCAATTTGGTGCTTGGGCCCTGTGTTTCAGAACCTGGTCAAGTGGGTGTTCACACTGATTCAAAACACTACCATTGACAAGAACTCACTCATTTCACTCCTAACTAGATTTCGCCAGTTGGGTTTTTTGTTTTTTTGTTTTAAGCTGGAATCTATTTTCTTATGTCTTCAACCCATTGGACCCAAGTCGTCTCTGTGGATTCATAACAAATAGGAATCATCTCAAAGCCAATATTTTAGATGTTTGAGGCCCAGCAGTCTTCCCCAGGTCTTCTGTCTGGAGGATCTAGTTCCTTCAATGGGTCATCATCTCCCCTGGCTCCTTGTCTGTCACTTTGATGTTGCTCTCTCTGAATTCTACTGCATCTTATCTGCATACCTTCTAAAGGGGAGGGCCTAGAACTTAACACATTATTGCTAATGACAGAAAAATTCATTTATAAAGCAAGTGTATTTTGATAAATGTTATATTAATTTAATCACGATTAGAGATGATTATCATGAAACAGAAGGCTGTCAATAACATAGTCTATCTATAAGAAGAGTGAAAGCATCACAGTGAAAAGTCTTAAAAGATCACAGTGCAAGACACATTTTGCATGAAATCTCTCATTCCCTGTTTTCAGCCTATAGTTTATAAAAATATTTGACCCTACAATGGGTTTGCTAACTTTGACATGTAGGAGGATAATTACTGTTATTAAAAGCTAATGTACTGTGTTCTAAGTGCAAGTTCTGGGCTAGGTACTTTACGTAATTATCTCTTTGGGCCATCCTCAGCATGTAGTGAAGTAGATCTTTTTGTTCCCATTTTTCACATGAGGAAACTGAGATTAAAAGAGACTAAAGAATCTCCCCAATACCACCTACTAAGTGGCAGACCTGGGATCCATCAGTCTCAAAAACTCTGATTATAGAGCTTGTACTCTTACTTGCAATGCCATCTGGTGTAACATAGCAGTATACTCATGTTTTTTTTTTTTTTTTTTTTTTTCTTGAGACGGAGTCTCGCTCTGTCACCCAGACTGGAGTGCAGTGGCCAGATCTCAGCTCACTGCAAGCTCTGCCTCCCGGGTTCACGCCATTCTCCTGCCTCAGCCTCCCGAGTAGCTGGGACTACAGGCGCCGCCACCTCGCCCGGCTAGATTTTGTCTTTTTAGTAGAGACGGGGTTTCACCGTGTTAGCCAGGATGGTCTCGATCTCCTGACCTCGTGATCCGCCCGTCTCGGCCTCCCAAAGTGCTGGGATTACAGGCTTGAGCCACCGCGCC